>NC_090216.1:8274783-9607283 GCF_033026475.1 Channa argus | reverse complement strand
TAACACAAACTGTTGGGAAAAAAAAAGACAATAAGCTGTAGTAGACACCAATGACATGCTGTGGAAGAGAAAGACATGAAGAACAGATGAAGGTGTGACTAGTATAGAAGCTGACTACAAAAGCTCACTCAGGTTGTACTCCTGTATGTTGCAGATGTAGCTGTAGATGGGGGAGTAGCCAAAGATGACCAGCATGATGACTTCTCCACTCTCTAGCAAGACACAGTGAGCCGAGTGTCCCTCCACAGCGTAGATTTGAGCCTGGGCGGGTGAGCCAACCACGGGGTTTCTCCACTGCCATGTCCGACTGGGTATGTTAAACACCCACAGCTCATCTGTCACATTCCCCCAACCGGCCTCTAGTTTCCCACCAAACATGTAGATATCATCCTGAGAAGAAAAAGAAGAGATCAGTTGTGCTTTGTTTTGGTAAACAAATGAGTAAGCCAAGTGTGCAGAGAGGCTGATGCATGCTGTAATAATAAGTGAAAAAATACAATCAACGTTTTACATCAGTGAAAAGTTATATAGAGCGCATTTCAAATAAGCTTCTACTTAGAGTTGACTTGATAGAGCTTATAAAATCTGCTTATCTTTAAGGTTTCTGTCATACTTTGAATATTTTTTCCCAATAATTATGCAATTAATGCAAATGCCATTAAAAAACTGCCCCTCACATCTGTGTTGAAAATATATTATAACATTTAGATATTCGGACGTGAAATGTGTTAATACTAAGAATAAACAACTTTCCTTTGGAAGCGGCAGGTGTAATTTCCTTTTGTGTGAGCAAATATTTATTGCTTTTCATCACATGTAATTCTCCCTCCCTCCTACTCATCTTGTGGTTTACTAAATTCCTTCTCTAATAGAAGGGTTTGAAGCACATCTGCGGGTGTGTTTACCTGGTAGGCAGCGAGTGAGTGGCCGTATCTTGGCACAGGGCCGCTGTTGATGGGAACTGTATTCCAGATGCCGCTCTCCAGGTTGTAGCTGCAGAGCAAAGTGACAGAGCAATACACTTGTATAATGTGTATAAAATGTGTGCAGAACATATATATTTCCTTCATATTTCCTGCACACAAGAAACATGAAGAACACACAAGAAAGATTGCTCCTTGGTAAATTTACACTAATAATTTTTATCTTACAGTCAAATAAGAATTTATTTAATTAAGAGACAGCAGTTTCCCTCAGGCCAAGGCAACACTTTTTGACACTAAACCTGCCTCGGGTAGAGGTTTTGCATTCGCAATAAAACAGGCCATCTAGTTGTGTTCTAAAACACTAATTACACAAAATGCTTCTGGAGTCCAGAATCAATTTTACCACCTGGTGATGAGCAAACATCAAGCAGATGGAGGCTGTTTGCCCAAACAATGAAAAAGAGAATAACTCAAGACAAATGTCAGTTCCGCATTTTAACTCCACACTCATCCAACTACACTAAACACTCACTTCTCATGACCTGTTCATTTCTATAACAAACCTTTGAGACCTTTCCTCCCACACTTGCTAGTTCTAAAAAAGAGAAACATGCAGCGCTAATATTAGGTTTTATTTTTCTTAAGTGCCTTGTGCAAATTACAGTATTTGGAGGAGTCACCACTTCGCTTAATAGTCGTTGCTTATGTGTTTGAACAATCAAAGGAAGGGCAGAGTCAGAACTTAACCGGAGGCTGTTGCTTTTACTGAAGTAAAAGGAACTGCAAGATTTGTCGAACTAACAAATAAATAAATAAAGTATAGTTAAAGAATTTTGCTAGTCGAGAGACAAATACATTGGTATCTACTATGCTATGACTTACTTGAGAATCATCTGGAACGAGCTATAGTTGAAGGTATATCCACCCACCACCCACATGACCTTATCCTGCACCACAGTCTTATGGGACGCTCTGGCAAGTGATGTACCAAAAGGTTTGACACTGGGCAGGACCCAGAAGGACTCAGTTGAGGGTACAGTCAAAGAGCAGTCTGGGCCTAAAAGACAGGATGAAGAGAAGTTACAGCTGACAAGTTTACCTATTTAAAGAGTATTACTAATCTCTTTTAGTATTTTCAACAGTATCTGACACATATTTTCATACCTACTCACAGCCAGGGAGCTATGAATGTGTTGAAACTGTGTGAATAAAAGCTGCGCTGAAAAAGCACATGCCTTTGCCAACGATTCTGTCAAGTTTCATCATGTGAAAGCATTCAGTTCCCTCCTGCTAGATGCACATGATAATGCACTTTCACTCTGCTTTTAGACATGTTACCAATCAGCATTATGACACAACACATTCTTCCTTACATCTTACTACATAACACAGCACACATGGGTGGGGAGATTACATTTATACTACCTGAAATTGTGCAAGTGTGTTACTTTCATCACTCAATGTTTTGAACGTGAGAAGACAGTGCTGAGGGGGCTAAGGGACACTATAATCTTGTAATTAGTTATCCAAGCATCAGAGGTGCTGGAACTGTACTTTTTAAAAGGGTTTTTCAAGCTTTGATTTGAATTTCTACAAAACCAGAAAAAATAAATAAAACCATGTAATGGCACAGCTAGGAAACATGATGTATAAATAAGATATTTTGTATAGAAAAGAAGCATTATTTTTGTCATTTAGCACATATACATTTTACACTTTCTCTTTATTTCATCCATCCATTGACTTGGAGCTTGATTATTACAAGCAACACACACAGCTGGTTGGTATTTAGCTAAAGATATTTATTTTGCTTATATTTAAGCAAAAGTTTTTTTTATTCTCCTCATTTCTTAAATATTCTGTTATTTAAAACATGTTATCCAAAGCAGTTGAAAACGAAACCACAACACAGTTTTTGACAAATAAATCAACTTAGATTGCTCACAGAAAATGTTCACACTCATGATCCAGATGCACATGCTCCTAGGGGATACTAAGTGAAAGCGGCCTGCAACATTTATTCTTAATTATGTTGCCCAATGTGTGATACAGGGAAAATGTGACTAGATTGGGCTGACAGGGATAATTTCATCCAGCAGAGTCAGAGTCACACAGTGGTTTTCCTGCAAATGTAACCTAATACAGAAATCAAATTGCGGTTACGCCCTCCAATTCACGAAAGAAGCTCCACCAGTAAAAATAAACTCCGGGGGATCGGAGGATGCAAGATATGAAAAAAAAAGGTTGCCAGACAAAAGGTAAACTTGTAACTCACAAGCTTTATTTGTAATCCAAACTCCATAACAAAGAAACCACCCGAAAAGAAAAGAAACAAAAAGGGGCTGGAGACCCCGGCCAAAAACAACGAAAAGGGAATATCCGGGGCCAACCACACAGTGGGTCGTCGCTCCCGGCATCTCCCCATAAACTACCTAATACATGAGAACTAAATCTAAACATAGAACTGAGAAATAACTGAGCTACCAGTGATCTCCAGGCCAAACTAACATAACAAGCATAAACATGCACAGACTAAAAAAGATCACCAGCTTGGGGAGAAAACTCCTTACCAAAAACGCAGATGCCCTCGTGTTTGCATGTGTTTCCTTCTCCTCCTTCTGCACCTACCTACTTCCCTTTTATCTCCCTCACCCTCCCTCCACCTGAGCACCAACTATACTCAGCAGTGCAACAGGTCAAGGGAGCAAAGTAATCTAGGGGAGGGGAAAAAGGAAATAGAGCAGGACACACACACACTATAAAGCATATGACTGAAGCTTTTGTTACTTACACTTTGCCTATAAGCATACACCTTTCACTTGATAAGTGAGGAGCAGTACTACTGCCTTTACCCTGGGCAAGTAAATTCACCTTTGTATGTATACAGTTGGTATGCTTGGCCTAGTCCTACTTATATGTCTCCTTGAGACATTCTTAGCTATCTCTTACCTTGCCAGCTGTCATTGCAGACGCACAGCTTTTCCCCGGTGAGGTCGCAGTAGCCGTGGTCAGGGCTGCCACAGTTGTTCCTACAATAGGGGATGTCACAGGCCTCGCCTTTCCAGTACTTGTCACATTCACAGTACACTCTGCTGGCGGCAGAGTTCCCAGGCGTGCATTTGCCATGGTTGGAGCAGTTATTGGGACAAGAGTTGATTCTGGACAGAAGGACGTTTTCATTCAGCCAACACTGTATGCACTATTTAGGCCACACAGACACCTTTTCTTGGGGACTAAGAATAGATATGCATCATCTAGCTCTGAGTTAAGATGAGTGCGATAGAGAAATTGGTAGTGCATAAATGACAGGATACTGGTCACTAACAGTAATGTTGATACAGGTTTTTAAAAGCAGAAAAGCACAGGTACATTTAGCTGAAATGTTTGACGAAAAATATATAGATCACTATGCATCAACAGCTAGGAGAAAAAAATAGACCTAGAAACTAGTCCACTCAAGTGGTAAATCAGACATCAGCGAAAAAGCTGAAAATGCTTGTAAAATAAAAATATAAACATAGTAGATTTTTTTTTTTATGTCTAGCCCACTGAATACTTACGAGTAAAATATTTCAAATCCTGTCAGGTTATAGGCAGCATCACTGAAAAAGTGTAGCAGCGCAAAGCCTGAAGTGGTCTCAACCTCAGGAACTGTCTCATTTCCTCGTATCTCTGGCACAATGAGACCACTGTTGACAAAAGCATAGAACAATTTTGCCTCACATTCTAACATTAAATCAGAATCAGGATATTGAGAAATAACCCTTCAGCTAAATCCTGCAGACCACAGACACGGCAGTAAATTAAACCTAATGAACCTAATGTAGTGCACTATAAAGCCTGTTTTACATATAAACTCCGGACGTTGTCGTTACGTTTCACATGAACCATTCAGCAGGAGATCACTCGAGTGACAAGCATCCTGATGTGTGAACCTCTGCTCTATTTCAGAGCACAGTCAGCGTGCACAGCAGGCACAACTTGATAGAAAACTTTAACTTTAGTTTACAGCATATCGGAGCAATGCACCTACACCGGCGGTCGAGTGATAGAAACATCATCAACATACCTGTTCATTCTCTATATATCCTGACAATTTGGGACAGAGAGAAACATGCTGCACACAAGAGCTCACATACATAATACAGACATTGTATCAAAGAATAACGTGTGAAAAGGGTCTTAAAACATAATGTGTGAAAGGGGCTTAAGACATCAATATAAGACATGATGTGCTGAATTTCTTACCTGAAAACAGCAACCAAAGGAGCATATATTGAGTCTCCATCATAAACATACATATGGTCCCAACTACATTCTGTGGCAAAATGGTTAAATCTTAACCGGAGAACTGCATTTGGACTACAGGAGGAAGAAAAACACAGAAAAAAAAAACAGTTTGGGTTTAATGAATACAATTGAAAAAAGAAAAAAAAATATTCGTACTCATTAGATCAGCAGCATGCTGAAAAGACGCCTAGTTTTTAATTTTAATTTTCATCAATAGCATACTGACTGTAATTGCACTTGTGGTGTCCCCACCCCCGTCCCCATCAGTTTTCATCAGCTTTCATCAGTTTACACTGCATAATGACATTTTGCTTTGTGTAATGCTTTCGTAGGACATACTAAAATATAAAACACTTACTAGCCCTCAATGAGCCAGGTGCACTTTGTTTTGTATTTGTAGTTAATTGGACCATCAGTGAGGTATCCTGAGGGTTCTGTCAACCTGAAAGACAACATGATTCATTATGGTTGGTACAGCAAATAAGTCAAAGCAACTTAAACACATTTTAAAGAAAAGAATATCAAGCACATAAATGCACTGGTTTGTATGTGTGTGTGTTCGTGAGATTAGTTATTAATGGAGATACTTTCATGCCAAGTTATTTACCACTGCTTACTGTGGTACTGTACTATACCATGAAGGAACATTTAAACTAGCTGTGAGAAAAAAAAGTGTCCCCATTTCTAGAAATAAATTCTGATTTAAAAACGAACTGTCATTAAAGAGAAAAAAAAACTCAAACCCTGTTTTATGGATTTGAAAAGCTTTCCTGACTGTTACATTTCTGAAACAGCCCTACAGGGGTATGCTATATAGCTTCATCTAGCCATAAAAAAAAAAAAATCAGTCACAAATCCAGTAGGAAACTTTGACTCAGGAGATAGCAAGGGTCATCTACCAACAGCAGAGCCAGCGGTTTGATTCCCAGTTCCTCCAGTCCATGTGTCACTGTCCTTTGTCAAGCGAGTGAACCCCAAGTGAGCCACTTTAGATAAAGGTATCTGCCAAATGACTAATCAGAATAGTAATAGCAGCACTGAGGTGTCATTTATTCAATGAGCAGACCTCTTATCCCATAGGAGTGTGAGCTTAAATATCCAATTATATTCACACACATTGCATTCACTTCCCAAGATTCAAGAAAAGAAGACAAAATGCTGGCAGTCATTTGAAGGTCAGTCACTGCCAACCAAAAGATTCAATAAGCTGTCTCCTGCAAAGATCCCTCTACCTCTTTTCTGCCCGCATCTCCAGTCTGACAGGAGAAACAATTTTAAGAAGTGTTCTTCACACAAAAGGACACCATGTGACAAAGATAAATGTTTAAATGGACATCCATCACTGTCCCATATCACACTAAATTAAACCGTATGTACATATCCCACCCACCGAACTGTGCAATGACATTCATAACAAACTGAAAATGATGAGGAAACATTTTTTCAAGGCAGCGATGCATTTGGTTTGCAACAGATTGTACTTTGATAAAACTCATTAGGATGTCAAAGTTCAGACAAATACTTCATCAATTTGCAAAATAAGCATCTGTAAGTTTAAACATTTACCCAAACATTATTCTGTTCGTTTATTCACATTGCAGTGAGAAACATACTTGGAACTACAGATATTATTCTATTTTTGCTAAGTCTAGCTATAGTTTCTACAGTTAGATTTGTGCTTTGCTAACTGATCATGATGAAGACATAAACATCCAGCAACATGAAAACATCAGTAAGTTAAGGTTGTGCACACATCTGAAGTTATGTTTTTTTCTCTTGTGACTCTAAACATATCCTAAATTAGTTTGCTCCTAACATCCACACCACTCCGAAGTTCTGGTTTTGCTGTATTCAAAAATCACACTCTGTAAAACCTCATACGCCAAAAATAATCTGTGACTTACACCTGTTATGAAGGAGTCCACAACTTGTTTGTGTTGGTGAGCAGAAATGTGCAATTGATCATATATTAACCATGGTGCATGTCTCTGCTGGTGCTAGGAGTCAAAAGTCTGGCATTTCAGCAGATTCTAGATGATGGGAGGTTATTTTCTGACAACATGTCTGATGACAACCCAAACAAAAACACATCACTAACAAAGGTAATTACTGTGGTCCAGGCACTGAGATCAGGTGCACTGAAAGACCACTAGATCCATTTGTTTATACTATTATTATTATTATTATTATTATTATTATTATTATTATTATTGTGTAGACGTTTAATTGTTTCTTCCTATGTCACTTAGCCTTGTTTCTCTGGTTTTTCCGATTGATAAGTTGCTCTCAGCTCCCTTGCTGCATCTGCTAGGATGTTGTCTATGTCCATAGACCTGGTCTAACCAATGAGCACATTCTTCCAGTTTAGGAACTATAGGCATTTACTGTGTCACCGGGAATGTTTCCCCAAAGCTCTTATAGGCTCCCCTCTCTTGAAAAAGCCAAATTAATTTATTTGTTTGTGAATTTTTTTGGAATCTGTTAAAATGTATTGGACAGTAAATCAATATCAAAGTGTGAGGCAGAGCGCTTGTAGGTTTCTAAAACATGGTCACTTAGGCAGATTGGACTCATTTGGTGTTTTATTTCACTTGCACATAGTGTAAATCAAATATATGTATGGGAGAAAAATAAAAATTTTAGATGATAAACATCAAACATGTGGTTAATACTTGCCATATCTCCAGGGAATACTGATAAAAAACAAACAACTGATGGACAGAGGGAGGCTAGTGGCAATGGGAGAACTTTCACAAAGAGATTAGCTGAACAGTCAGTAGACTGACCAAGATTCATCAGGCACCTAAATGAGCTAATAAAAATCAAAAATGTCAAAAATTACTTTGAACCAGCTCCTAACTATGAACATCTGTAGTTTTTCTTTGCCATTTGCAATATTTATTTTGGACTGTTAATAATAAATAACAAACACAAAAATGTATTAATTAAGCAGTTATATCATAAATCGTCAAATAAATTATAGTTGCAGCATTAAAATGTAACAAATGCAACTCAACTTGTTCAACTTGCAAAGCTCTGCCTCATGCTGCTTTGAACTCAATCATTTTCAGGCAGAATGTAGTCACATATGTCAAACCAGCTGGAAGTATTTTTGGGGTTCAGAGCTTGGAGGTGCTAATGCGTCGGAAATATTATTTCGTTTTGCAATCAACAGTCACTCTGTCTATACATCGAATTGTTTATAGGGGTTTTCTAGTTTACGTGCTGACCCGGTTGTTTGATGGCAAAAAGCTGGGTCAAAAAGTGATCCTGAACATCTCCTGGGTGGCTGATAACTAAAAGCATGATAATAGCGAGAGGAGAAAATCCTACAAAACAACTTGATGTTGGCCAAGGATTAAATAGTAGGTTAAGTCCACTTACTTGAACCTCCCTTGGCAGTGCTGGCACTGGTCTCCAACCCACCCTCGGTCACACACACAGGACCCGTTGATGCATTTCCCAGAGAGACAATTCTTGTCACACGGTTTCGCCGGGGAGGCGTAGGTGATCAGCACAAAGTAAAACAAAACACAAACCACCAAGTATCTGTTGATACCGCGCACATTGCTGTGAGCGGCTCCCTTGGGTCCAAAAATGTAGAGTTTAGTTTTACACAGTTTCCCTCCAGGATCCATTTTTTTTCTCCAAGTCGACTAAGCTAAGGAAAAGACCGGGGCCTTTTAGGTCTACTTCGAGAAGAAGAGTCGGTTCCTCAGTCTGTTGAAGTTATAACAAAATAGTCCTGCATATTCGTTTAGTGTTATGCATAACGTTACTCACGCGAAGGCTTAACGCGAGCTAAGCCCGCTTACAACACTTGGGAGAAAGAAAAAAAAGGCTAATATAGCTAAATATTTTTCAAAGCTGCTCGGGTTAACCGAATGCATAGATTTGGAGTGGGAGGAATTCCCTTCACCCTCCTACCTCTAATTGGAAAAATCTAGCAAAAAAGCCTACCATTGATTAAAGCTGATAAAGCGACGGTCGCTTGAACAACGACACCGGCTAACGCACAGTTTGTTAGCTTATCGAGCATATTTGCAGTTTGGCCTTTGCTAAGTAACGTTAATGTTAATGTAACGGTACAGCTTTGAATCAACACCATTCTCTCCCAAACGCAGTTTCAGCAGCCATTTTTTTAACGCGTAAACAATCCTTTAGGCTGAAGCAAAGATGGATATTTCGTTTCCACACACCGCCGCAGTTTAGCCAGATCCTGTCCACGGAGGAACAAAAAGGGGTTGTAGTGTTTTGAGCCTGGATCCAGTGCGAAGGCTGCCCGTCAGCATGGATGTGGTGCGGTGTGGGACCTGGCTATTCTCGCCGACTGGGGAGCATTCAGCGAACACTTTGAGCTCTTGTGGACCTTGTCACTTCCCACGGTAATTTAGTCCCCTCAAAAGGTGGAAGTCGCAGGTGGCGAGCTGTGCCGGTGTCTCACTGTTGTTGGTCTCAGAACATGACATCAACTAGCAGCAATGGGTTCGCTAGCGCAGCGTCGCTCAGTTACTCAGGTTAGCTCGAACTAAAACTAAACACAGCCCGCGCCTGCGCACTGGACACTGGCTCTGCATAAAGGTACAGCGTCAAAAAGCCAGTGAGCTGTCCTATGCGGCATTTAAAAACTGCACGTGTCGTAATAAGCTTTTAAGGTCAAGGATGCCCGGATTGTGGCGACACACTCACTGGACAGTTGTTTATTACATGTACCTCTTTTGCGGTAAGTGTCCCAATTTAACAGGATGAGTCACCCTTAAAGTTTCATTTTAAAAGACTAGTTTTCAATGCCATAATACCCACAACAGTATACATTCAAACAGAGGTACAGGTAATCACAACGCCCAATATTCTGGATGGATGTCAATTTTCTGCAGAAAATGTACAATCAAACGACTACAGCATTAAAGAAACGATTTAGAGTAATACTTTTTACAGCGCAATAAGTACTCAAGTAGCCTTTATGCTTGCTTAAATATTTGAGGGCCATATAAAAAACTGATATTACATATGGGTATTGTTATGTCAATGGATGTGATATGTGATTTAAAATCAATATTTACATCCATGTTACCTCCTACTCTTGATCCTTAGCACATAATTGAAGAACCAAGGAGGTCACAGCTGTGAGCAAAATAGTCAGTGATGCTCTTTTCTGGGACGCTTGTGTTTTGAAGTGGACATTCTCACAGCTACACAATATCCGGCCCCCCAAACCAATGCCAAGAGGCTGAACATAATGCTGGGCCAACAATTATCTTCTCCTAACGTCCTGGCACATGCCATGACATTTCAATAGCTCACTCTAATGGTTAAAAGATCAATTATTTGAAAAGTTAGAGGAGTGTCAAGTACGTGTTTAATAAAGTCTTATTTGATTTTATGATTCACTTACTCTGCCTTGATTGATGCCAGGCTTAACACATTGATGCGTCTTGAGCTTCTACATCTACACCTGCAGGTGGCGATGTTGTACAGTGAGAATGCACAACTAGAGGACAGCGACTCAACCTTAAACTTTACCCCCCAAAACTTAATTAAATAGCTTTGTGGTTCAGGACAGGAGAAAAAGTGCCTGAGCTCCAGGAAAATTGAGCTGCAGAAAAACATACCAATAGCTTAAACAGACACAGGGAAAGATACAATGATGAGTAAATGGAATTAGGTTTGTGACAAATCTTATTTCAATGTACAGAGTCTAGCGTATAAAATCATTGTGCTGGTTCAATCATTTTAACAAGAATGACATTCATCAGGACAAAATCTTTAAAACAAGTAATATACAGTATGTACATCTACTTACCTCCCTTGAGTTGTCACAATATCCACAAAGGTTGTTTCTTGCATTAGAAAACATTAACTTTGTTATGTCTGCATTCAGTCGAATGACCTGAGTCTGCATTTAAACATGAAATGCAGAGTGTAGATATACATGACTGGATCCACCATAACATTAATACCACCTGGTGGTTTTAGGGGTTTGATGGACAGAGCTCAGTTTGACCTGTTTGAGTCTACGCAGCCCTATAGGTGCCAAAGAATAAAAGTAAACTTTAGAAATAATATTTCCTTTAAAGACACAGTTTGCAGATTAATTTACATACATCTCTGTTTTGGATCGTTGTCTTGCAGCATGAGGAGGGCATGAGGCAATTCTCTGCAAATTTACTGAGAAATGTTTTTTGTACAATTCTGAACTCATTTACATTACATTTACATTTAGTCATTTAGCAGACGCTTTTATCCAAAGCGACTTACAAGTGAGGTACAAGGCAGCAAATATCTAAGTCAAGGAGAAAACATCAAAGCAAAGTCCTATCAGAAAAGTGTTCACAGTTCACGAGATACAAGTGCAAGAGAGCAGAAAGGTTTTTTTTTTATATTAAAGATTTAAGTGCATAGGAAGATGCGGAAGAGTTCAGTTTTCAGCAGTTTTTTGAATATTGGGAGAGAATCAGCTGAGCGTGCAGCGTTTGGTAGCTCGTTCCACCATCGTGGAATCATTGCGCTGAACAGTTTTGCTTGGTGTCTTCTATGCGGTGCTGGGACCACCAGACGTCGTTCGTTGGCAGACCGCAGCGGGCGAGAAGGATTGTAGACTTGGATGAGTGAGTTGAGGTAAGCGGGAGCTGTCGAGTTAACAACCCTGTAAGCAAGAGACAGAGCTTTGAACCTGATGCGAGCAGCAAGGAAGCCAGTGTAGAGATCTAAAAAGTGGTGTGACATAGGTCTTTTTTGGCTGATTAAAAATTAGGCGAGCTGCTGCATTTGGGATCATCTGCAAGGGTTTGATTGTGGATATCGGTAACCCCATCAACAAAGCGTTGCAGTAATCAAGACGAGATGTGACCAGCGCCTGTACGATGAGTTGGGTTGTATATTCCGTGATGTAGGGTCTGATCTTCCTGATGTTGTAAAGAGCAAATCTGCAAGCCCTAGAGACTGAGGAGATGTGGTCCTTAAAGCTCAGTTGGTCGTCGATGATGACCCCCAGATTTTTGGCCGAATTAGTGGGTCATTTGACTGATACCATCATGAGTTGAAGTCAATCCTCAATAAAGATCAGTAAGGCTGTTCTCAAATTATTCATGAAGCCCACACAATGCCACCACCTTCACCACTACCACTGAAACATGAGCATATCAATTCTTCCTTCACACTTTCCATTTCCATTTCCATCACTCTGGTAGATGTTAATCTACAGACTTTTTTTATAGTTATTTCTGACCTTTTTTGACTCCTTCTGCTGATAAGGGGTTTTGATCTTGTGGTATGGCCTCTGTATTTCTATTTATGGTGCTTTATTAGAATGGTATATTGTGATTGTTAACCTTCACCACTGCCCTGTGGAGGATGATGTCACTGGCTGGTTTAGGATTTTTGTGCACAGACCTGTGCTGTGTTGTTCAGTACAGCAGTGGTTTCTTTCTATCTGAGAAAATTCCTAATTGTTCCAGTTGCATAGGCTATACCCACTGTTTGTGCAATGCCTCTTATTATTTCCCTCTGTTTTCTCACATTTGAAATGGCTTGAATTCCTCCTCCGCCACATACTAGCTGTCTATCTGCTGTGATACTTATTTCACAGAAAACTCATATTGAGCTCTTCAGTTAGTTACATTATAAATTCAGGTCATAATCCATCTCGATGTTCCCCAAACAAAATCTTCCATTCAGAAAATATTTAAGCTGTCACAAAAGGTATTGCCTCAACATTTTCTCAGCCTTCACATGAGTCACACACACACACTGAAATCTGAAGAACAGGTGAAATTGGTAGACGTTACTGTGAACCTGATCACACATGAGCTAAAAACAATATTATTGCACTATGACTTAACAGCCTTCTGCGTAAGCCACAGGAGCGCGTGTTGACGTTTAATCAGGTGCTCACTCCTCTGGGGTGCAGGGAACTAGGCACCATCTTTACAAGGTGTATCGTGTCCGAAGGCAGTGCCCTCTGCATTCTTGGTCTAAATGTTCTTTAAACAACAGGGAGGAACCACAGAATCAGGGGATTCAGCTTTTGGTGGAAAGTCCCAGATATAACAGCAAAAAAAAAAAAAAAAGGCACACACTTTAGACCAGATTAGATGAAAATTCCTAAAGAAATGTGGGGTCTCTTTTCATAGGATTGGTGGTGCATTGTGTGTCTGTATACATGTGTGCAAACAAGAGAGAGGCCCCTGATTTGAAGTTGAATCAGTCACCTTTGTCCTCTGATTCACAGCTGAGGAATGCTCTTTGTGCTCCAGTCAGCAGGAGAAAAGAAGAGAGCAGCCCAGTCTGCAGTTGTACCTCTGACCCCAAAAATGCACTCTATTAAAAGTTCAAGTGTCCATCTGACCCACTTTGAAACTTTTAGCACAGTAGTTCCACACCTACATACAAATACCACACACAGACATACGGACAAGCATGAATACCCTACATTATCCAAATCTAAATGTTGAAGATGCTAAACCTCCTGTACGGCCAGGGGGCTTCGAAAGGTTTTTTTCACATGAGGAATTCCCCTGCTAAATTAATCAGACAGTTACTGTGGACAGAGAGACAAAGTGGGGGAGAGAAAGCTGGACCACACTTGTTTTCAATTCATGCTGAGCCATCAAGCCTGACTCACATTCTTTTACGGTGGAAAGTGAAGAAAATGACATCATCTCATCTGCTGACTTCTAACTGACCTGTCTGAGGTGAGGTGAAGTCTGCACAGAGGTTCACACTGATAGAAGTTCAAAGCCTGCAATGATAGAAATCACTACATCTACACTATATTTAATGTATTTCTTTTAAAGGTAAAAACATTTGTTCATTGCACATCCCCTTTGACAAAGATGTGCATTCTTAGCTTTGGAAAATGTCCATTCAAGATCCACTTACTAGCACATGTGAGTCCTTTGAGAAAAACTTCCATCCATTGATCACTGATGAAGACAGAAGCTTAAGGTTAAAAGTTGTGGAAAAACGTACTCTTCAGTTCAGGCAAGTTTCAGCAGAAAGAGGCAAAATTATACACTGTGTGTGTGTGTATGTGTGCATGTGTGTGTGTTTGTGTTTGGATCTTTCACAGCTCAATCAATAAATTGCCACTGCATAATATCCTTGCTGAATTGTGGCCTGTTGTTGCTCTTACCCACTTATACAGTATTTTCACAATAAATGAATGTGAACAAGTACATTGATCTTGAATATGTAACCTTAGCATCCAAGTTTACCACTGTATAGATTTTTAGGGTAACTCAAAATGCGACTTTTGGGACAACTTACAAAGCATTCAAACAATTAGATGTATTAAAGGCTCTATGATGTCATCTGGAAGAGTCAACACGATGGTATCATCTGAATTACAAAAAAAAAAAATCTAAAAGATTTCAGCCAGAAGCAGAGAAATAGTTTGATATGGACAAGATAGAGGGAAGTTTAATATCATTCGTTAACTTAACCAGGATCATTATTAAAAATGACATACATTCATCTTTGAGTCTTGTCATTTAAAAAAAAACATAATTGGTTGTATTTAAATATATGTTTTCAGTGATCGCAATAAAGTTACAAGTTTTTTTTTATTTACTCATCAAAACTTAAGAAATAAAGATTTGAGTCATGACCTTGTCAGTAACATCCTCAAGCTACGCCTTTGTTTATTTACAGATTTTAATCGTCTTTCTTATCTCTTTTTTTCTCTTTTGTCTATGGTTCTGCAACTGTGAGTTTATCTTGATGGTACTTAATCAGCTACAGTGTTTACTACAGTATGTTTTTATCTATCATCATGATTGTTCCAGAGCCAGAAATGATAAAATCTTTGACATACTTTTGTGCTTACAGTGCAGACTGTCAGCTTTGAGGGTTTGGTTTAAAAGATTAAATTAACTGTTAAACAATTCAAACCATATTTATTTGTATAACAATTATTTTAGTGGTAAATGGTCTGCACCTATATAGCACTTTTCTATCTATTGGCACTCAAAGCACTTTACATTGCTTCTCGTTCACCCATTCGCACTCACAATCACAATCAGACACACTCACACTCCAATGGGGGAACTGCTATGCAGATGGCCAACACTCACCGGGAGCGACTAATTTGGGGTTCAGTGTTTTCGACGTGCGAACGGAGGAACCGGGGATCGACCAACAACTGTGGGATTGGTGGACCACCCACTCTACAGCCCGTGGCACAGTCTCAAAAGTATTTGGACAAACTGACATATTCGTGCCTTATATTGTCTGTTTGAACACTGGAATTCACAGACATTCCCACTTTCTTCAGCAAGTGAAATACAATACAGCTGGATCTTGTCTCATCTGTCTGTAGGATGTTGTTGCAGAACTGCACATGTTTTGAACACACTCTTGTGTCACTGTCCAAATAAATATGAGCTTAACTGTAATTACTGTACATCTAGTGTTACCTTTCACTGTTTTGGCAGGTTTAAAACCAGAAAATTAGAAAATGCAGACATGGCTATAAACCTGGCCTTACAGGATTAGGTCCACACTAATAAAGCTTCCTGTGATAAACACTTTTCAAACTGGGTCACTGCTCTAGTCAACTGAGTGACTACAAAGAAAAAAAAGCCTGACAACACACAAGTTGGAGGGTGCTCTAGTAGACCCACAACACTGTACGTTCACATGAGAAAATGTTCAGTGGAATTTGTGGCTTTTATAGCCCATGTCCTCAAAAACATTTCTCCAAACACACACACACACACATCCATGTCTCCTACATAGTTTCCATGGGTGTGTGTGTGTAAGAAAGGCTGAATAAAACATCCACAGGTGAATCACATCTCTATATCTGGAAGAACTACTGTGGTCATTTCACAGCTGGGAATATGTATTAGAAACTAACAACGCAGTCTAAACTCTCTCAAGATTCTGGTTCCACAGAAAGATAACAAGGCATTCCACAAACATACCACAATAACGTGGTCACAAGTAAAATCACCTGCATTTCTGAAAACAGACTAAAGTAGTGTTCAAAATAACACACTTGTTTAAATGTAAGAGACTACAATAGTGAATTTCAGCCCTTTACTGGATGATATATCACACTCCCCACCATGAGTTGGTCCATCACCAAACCTGTAAGGCAGGAAACAGTGTTTGATGAGGGCATCTGAATATTTTAGAGCTCCACTCCATTACCATTTCTCAGACAGGTTCAACCCAATTCCAGGCTTCTTTTCTCAGTGTATATGTGCTTGTTTGGAAGTCCATCCCTTGTTAGTGCACTCCTCCAGGAGTCCCACAGTCCATGTTACTTATCTGTTTGATTTAATAATAATAAATGTTAGTGAGATTGGAAAGAAAACTGAAATGAAAGGTCAGGCGTTGTGGCATAATTTTTCTTAAAATGTCTAGTTTCATTGACAGTTAGACATGTTATGTTAACATTAAAAACCCTTTAATAAAACAAAATGGAGAATCACACAGTTTATCAGGTGTTTCTCGCATGGTGACAAAATTTCTCATTTGAAATTTCTCATTTGAAAGTAAATGGTGTTCCACCTCCGCCCACCTTCCTGTCTGCAACATCATATCGGACAATTGGCCATTAGGCAGCATCAGAAGCCTTCACCGGAATAAGCATGTTTCCTAACGGTGGTTTTACTTGTGCAAACCGTGACGAAGCTTTGCTCTCAGCAGCCGCATTAAAGCATGGGTAAACGCTTTACGCACCGTGCGTCTACGGTGGCCAAAGTAAAAAAAAAAAAAAAAACATTAGCCAAGTGGAGCATAAATACAAACCACAGGAAAAGCCTGCATGCGTTTTAATCATCTTGCGCAGCGTTTTGTGTTACTGCGCTTTACATTCCTCTCATGCCTCCACCCGGTCACGGCTCTCCCACGGGGGTGCGCAGTTGTTTAGACAGAGAACTTCACTTCTCTGTAGCGAGACAGAAACCAGTGGCTCTGAAAGCCCAATACTAATCACCATTATCTTTCAACAGGTCTTAGTTTAGTTCCTACACTGCCCTACATTTCCTCTGGTTCTGATCAGGCATGCATTGGGCTGCCTTGTTTGCCTTGATTCTATCAGCATATGATCCATGTTTTCATTTATTTAAAATAAATGTAGATCTATACATTTTTAACAGCAAACGTACCATCCAAGAGAACAACAGATTTTATGTTAATGTGCTGTAGACATCACAGTGTCACACACATTAGTACATTTCTTTCATTCAGTTCTGGGAGTCTTTGAATGGCACCTGGAGGTCCCCAGTTTGAGGAGCAATCGAGCTGCAGATAGTCTGGATGCTGCAAAGTGGGAGGAGGTGCGGCAGAGCAGATTAGGAAGAAGAGGAGAGCGCTGTTGTTCCACAGCTCTGTCGGTCTGGGAAGCCCAGAGAGTGTGTTGTCGAACACGGCAGCGCCGGGGCTACATTCCGCCACACGCCGATCTCCCATCACTCACAAACTTGCCTACAAACTTTTAGGATTGTTTGGTTTTATGTGCGGAGGACCGAGAGGGATTGTTAAAGGTAAAACTGCGAGCGTCTCTGCGAGGCAATGGAGAAGCACAAAGGTAAGAGGATCTTTGAACTTTGTGTCAATAACATGGGACACGAACGCTGACTTCTCGTTGTGACTGTGGACAATGCATCCTTGTTAACTCGCTGTAAAACTGACTTCTGTTAAACAAACACTTCACAAAAAGTTTTGGGTGGAAAAAAACACGACCAAAACCGACTGTTTGTTTTATACAGTAAGCCATTCAATGTCATGTATTGATTTTGGCTGCATTCCTGTTCAGTCGATTGCATTTTGAAAACGAAAGATTTTGTTTCTTTATTTTGTGTGTGTGTGTGTGCGCGCGTTGGCGCATTATACTAGACACACAACACAATCTATAGCTTCTGATAAGCTTTAGTAAACGTTGGTAACATTGTTGCACATATTTGGAAACTTGTCACCTGCCACCAGCAATAATCAACATGCCCCAGGTGGTTGCTGAGCCCACTAAAATATATAGGCAGTTTTGGCAGCCCGGTGCTTTGTAGGCAGCTTTTTGGGCATCAAGTCCTCTGATTCAGCAGACTCAAACTACTTGGAGTTGAATGCCCCCTGTTTTCATCAAGAATAAGAAGATGTGCGGCTTATCCCTATCCGCCTCTCCTCCAAGTGGGCTCTGAAAAGCCGTTTACACTGTGGCTACTGATGAATTCCAATAGCAGCAACATTGTTCTCACAGCATTCTTCAAATTCCTGTGGTTATTTGTCCATGAGGGATGAGCAAGGTCATTTAATACTTCCCGATTGACATAAACAAAGAGTTTGAGCCAAAATGTTGAAATAAGTTAGTAGCGGGATGAGTGGCACTTCACCTCATTTCGAAAAGGATTGAGCCAGATGCCAGCTAGAGGGGAGGTTAGTTACAGACTGTCTTAGGACTGATGGAATAAACATTACTGAATGTGATCAAACCCCCCCCCCCCCACTCAACCTCACGGATCTGGAGGAAACTCTGTGAAGCAACTGGCTGGACTAGAAAAAAATGGCAACAGGTCAAACGGGAATGGAATCACCACAGTCTGTAAGACAACAAACTTACATTCCCGTCCTCCAGCTGACTTGACAACCCATTCCCGTTTATACCCACACAGTTTCAGCTCTCTGAGAGTAAATAGTGTTGCAACCAGCCAAATGTGCTGATCCATGATACTGTGAGGGGATTTCATTAGTAAGGAGGAGGCTTTGGTTTGGCATGTGTTCACTTCATTCATTCACCTACAGCTAAAGCAAGTGGTTTATTAAATGATCAGACAAAGATTTTGATATGGTTACACTATTATATACTATTTTAAGACCTATACAATAATTACAGTTGTAAAAAATATAAGGGCATCTCACTGTCATATTTATATTGTGGACTGATTACATTCATGAGATTACACGGGAGCATGTGCTGTTCAGCTCATTGCGTCTACCTGCAACTGGCATAGCTGACACTCCAGGGGGATGAATTGATGTTACGAGGAGCAGTGTAATATTCATTTGTTTTCTAATTTGGTTTCAGAGGGGAGCCTCAATTTTATGTCTAAGATGCTTTTGGGGATGGTAGAAGGGAGACATGAGCAGTCAGCGTATAATTAATCCCACAAAGAGCGAGCTGAAGGCAGGTAGAGTGAGGTACCTGATAGTTACAGAGTGCACGCTGGTGTGTATTGCTGAAATGGGGACAGGAGTGTACTCTTTTGGCAGCTGTATGCAGCAGCACCAGGACACCAAATTAGATACGAACAGCCACAGGCAGAGAGTCGAGGGGGTACAGTCAAGGGAAACCTGGGAAAATCTGTGGAAGCCAACAACAAAGCGAGGCATTGTTTAGGATTCTGGATATGCTCCGTGTTTCTCAAACCTGACTCATGCTCGTTGTGTTCCAGAGAAAAGCTTCAACTTCTCACACCTTCTGCCAAAGACGGGATCAAATTAGTCAAACCACCTGGAGCTGGGTTTGGTTTGAATGACCTTCGGGGGCCATGATTTGACATATTTGAGAAACGCTGTTACAGTGGAGCCAGAGATGACTGGAGCACTTTTGATGAAATTATTGGCTCATTGGTCACTTTGCTCAGCAGGCGAATGATTCATCTCACTAAACTAGGCTACTTCAATCATATGATGAAAAATATAAAGTTTTCTTACACGGTTTTCCTATAACAAGTTTACATAATGGATGGATGGATGTGTTTATCTCCCTTGAAAGCCTTCCAGTTTTGCTTTTCATATTATGAAGTATCTCACCTGTTTCTGGGTGCAACATTCCTCTGCTGAACTCAATATGCTGGTTTCTTGTTCTTTGCAGCTGGGTTTCAACCGCAGAAGCGAAGGGATCTATGACTATATCTCTTTTTCTTGCCTCCATCATCAGACGTTTTCTCCAACAATGATCTGATTATGAGATCAGTGCCAGAATAAAATGTAAGAAAACTGGAGGCAGACTGACAGGCGCATTGATGGACATTTGAAGAAGCTGAGACCCAATGAACTTCTATGCAGTTTTAAATCAGATTGACTTTGTCTGGATTTAAAGAAGGTTGAATGATGATGCCATTTAAATAAATGTTAACAGCAAGATAATCCATCCAGTATTCAAGACATTTTACTAAAAGTCACCAATTTCATATGCATGTTAGCACCAGAGAGGAAGTCAGGGGTTCACACTAGTCATTATTATTGATCCTCTGGGGACAATGATTATGATGGATTGCCTTGGGCAACATCCAAGGATGCTGATAACAAGGGGAAAAACTGGACTAGTAGGTTTGACTTACTGGAAGCTCAGCCGGGGCAGGCTACTTACATGTAGGCCATCAGGACTGGCATGGGGTCTGCTGGTTTACTTGGATGTGTGTCACGGGCTGTGCTTGCCGACAGGGAACGAGTGGAGCATGGGTAATTCAGGAAGCAGGACTGGGCTATAAAAATGATGAAAAGGAAGACGGTCTTCCTGCTCAGTGGAAGTAGGGGGGCTCTGTGTGAGTTTGGCCCTTTTCACCCTCTGGGTCTTGTTCTTGTACATTTTCAACACATCAAACAAAGCTCTTTCATTGGATAGAGAAGCTCTGCAACAGATCTGTACTATGTTTTTTTTTCTTTCATCTCACTAGGTACTCTTATGAAGCAACAGGTACTTAGAACAAGAGATCAGGCGTTTCTTTGTAATTATACAAACATGCACATTTAGTTGTTACTCTCCCTGCAGCTCCTTCTGTATGGGATAATAACTGAGCAGGGAAGCCTCAGGTGGGAGACTGAGGCGGCATCGCTAGTTAGTTTTTATTTGTCAGCAGCTGCTTCTAGTCTGTCACTTTCTCATCAAGCCAAAGCTGCAGAGTCTTATAAAGTGTCACTTTTACATACATATGCAGCTGAATATCCGTATGTCTTAATTGAAAAATGACCCTGGCAAAATTTGCCTTGGCAGAGTGATATACAGTATATATGCACATCCCAGGTTTGACAATATGTAGAGAGCAATGCCTTTGACTGTGTGTGGGGTCCTGTTATAGGAGGAATTGTTTTTTGGGAAGAGATGGAGATTGTAGGACGGATGAAGGCAAGGTGCTGCGTTAAGAGGTGGAGGCGGAACCATACTGAGCGTCTTCTGCTTGGCTGGCAGAGTTTTAATCTCTGTCTGAGTTGTTGAGGGAGACGGTTACAGAGTTGTGTGTTATTACATGAACATCACACTGCTGCCATTTCCAGGCAGAGACAGCCAGCGTAACTAGTAGTTAAGATACGTAACATAAGTTTTCTGTAGGTTTCCCTCATCTGCACAGGTCAGAAAATGCTGTTTGGATATAAACTTGTGTTGTTTATGAAAAGAAAATACACTGTTGCCCGTAAAGTTGGAATAAAATAACTTGTACCCCTTCTCATGACATTATTGTGACAATGTGATTTATTCTTGATAGGGTATATCTTCTTGAAACTTTATTGATTAGTCTCTTCCAAACATATCACAGTGAAAATTAAAACACAATTAACATTTGCAAAAAAGAGGGATGCGTCTGAAAACAAAATTATTCCAACTTTTTGGGCAACAGTGTACATTTCTCAGTCATATGCAGGCAGCACAAAAAGCTTTACACACAAAACTAAAATATCATGCCCCTAATGAATGTGCTGCCATATCTTTAGCAGTTTAGCTCTGTTTTGGTTTATGTTGAGCTCAAAACACCAAAGCAATTGCTAACTATAAAACACTATTTGTACATGCAGTGGAGGGAAGTGACGGGGAGGGGTTCAGTACCATTAGTGTGTAACTTTAATATCAAAATTTAGGCTTTGGTGAAGTACTTGTATCTCTATACAGTATAGTCCGTAGATTGTTTTCTGTGGACAAACTGTTTTTCATTACTCTCCAAACTTCACTTTGATTCATTTCCGACTTTCCTCTGTCTCACATACACATGCAAACATCATGTCATCTTGCCTCTAAGCCAGAGTGTTGAACAGGCAGTTCAAGCCTTCATCTGCAGGGACTATAGTAACATGCATTGCATCCTAATCAAGACAAAGTTGCTCAAGTAGACCAGGGCCCCTTCCTATAAAGATTTATTTGGATTTTGAAGCTCATTAGCATGTTCCAACTACAAACTGCCTGATTTCTCTAAGGACCTAGCAAAAAGCCTCAGCATAACTTAGACAGCAAAGATCTAAAGAAAAGACTAGGAACCACAAAAGAATGTTGGGATAGATAATGCATGAGATGAGCAAAGGCGAGCTTTAATTGTTGTGGCAGAGGGAAGATGAAAGGGGAGACTCTTGAAAAGTAAAGTAGCTTCTGTCTTCAGTATTTGTACCTTTTGTGAAAGGTTAACACCTTAATCTGTAGCTCGAGAGCTGGGGAATCACTGCTGTGTTACTTGCAGTGTCTTTCACCAATCCCACTTTTTTTCTGTCATTCGACATTGAAACCCCTGTTTCCTTTTTACATTGTCTTCCTTCTAATCGCAATGATCTGCATTTTAATTGTGCTCAGCATGAAGCCTTAAATATATTTGAAAGGCAATTTGCTATGCAGACAGGACGGCCTGCTCCAGGGATTATGCCTCAGAGGTCTATCAAAAACCAAGTCGGCCAAGATAAACAGTGATGATGTGATCAAGTGATGATGCCCTCAACAGTGTCGTATCAAATCTAATTTGCTTTCAATCACTGGTCTGTGATCAGATGAGGGCTGCAGCGTCAAGTGACTGATACGTTCAATTTTGCAGTTTTACTTGACAGTGAATCTGCAATGACAGTTCATAATGACATAATGAGCAGTTTTGACCCTGTGTCTCGTATTGAGACATTTTAAAGCAACAAAGTTGTATGGTAATATCTAATATTTATCCTAAGATAAATCAAAAAAAATTATTTCCAACTCTAAGTACTCAAAATTCTCACTATTAATTGCAGGTTTAAACGTATTCTTCCTCTTTTGATCTTTCTATTTTATATATTTGCATATTTGTATTTAGGAGTTATGGTGTCAAATAAGTAATTCATAAGGAAGTTGAACTGTTAAAGGAAACGAACGATAACTAGCACTGTAGTTATAATTAGATTAATAATCTCTTTTTATTTGGTTTTTGTCTGACTCACACATTTAAGATGCTCTCTGTCTTGAGCTGTTAAAAATAAAATCTGTCGGGGTCCTTATTTTACTGCTGTTTTAAGATTCTCGGCATGTTCTTGCTTTTACAGGGGCAAAGTCTTTTGTTTTACGGTTTGTTCCAGATAAACCTGCGATAACAATATTTGCTAACGCTCATTATAGGCAAGGGTTTGTATTTGCTCTCACTGAAAAACATAATTTCAAAGTCAGTGGAATGTTGACACAATGTTAGAAGGAGAATTATATCTTATCTGGCTTCACTTTTCCCTTATCACTTGTGTCACTTTGTCCACTTCTTTCCAAAGTTCCTTCAGTGTTGCTATCAGACACAGGCGGACCTTTTTTTTTTTTTCCCTGTGGTTTCTATGGAAAAACACCAAAATCTGCCATGTCCACACAATCACAGTCTCACAGCTGATCCCAGCATGCTGCAGAGACAGAGAGAGAGCACGGTGCTTGCCAATAGCCATCAGACACCAATCAAACTGCTGTTTGATCCTTTGTTCAATCTTTGCCAGGTATCTGCCACTCTCACTAGAGGAGGCTCAGTCTGGAACAAACCAACCATACGTGGTTCCTTCTTGCAGTTGTTCATGTTGAAACTGACCCAAGGTCCATATCATTTATGTGATTCCCCCCTGGAAGAATTGTTGTGTAAGAGACAAATGATGAGGGAAAAAATCAGATCTGTTTCTTACTATTGTGTTTAGTACCTTTTCTCCTCCTTTTCACCACTTCTCTTTTAGGTGGAGATGTTGCTATATAAAAGCAGTGCTAATTATTATTTTCATGCAATTATATTGTAATAAGGATATAACACAGTGAAGAGTTTTACCATCTCACCTTTGTTCTTTTAAACATGTAATTAGATTTCAAGTATATTTTCAAACCTAAATAACACTCACAACAGCTTAAAATTGGGTGGCACATTATTTAAAGGGGTTTAAACTTAAAAACCTTTTAAAATACATAGCTAATTCACCATTTTGTTCTGGAAATAGTCATAAACAAATACAAATAAAAAAAGTTGGGCAGAGGTAAAAATCCCTTCTTTGCATGAAATCTCCACCTAGTTGCATCTGCTAGAAAAAATGTTATTGTGACAAAATATATGAAACCATCTTAAATGTACAGAATAACACAATTTTATCTTTCTGTGATAAATGTATCTATCAGCTTTAGATTTGCTCAGTTTTTCTTGTGTTGAAAGTGAAACAGTAGGTACCTACCACTTTGTCACTGTGGCCAACCAGATTTTGGGGTTGGACAGTGCCACGCCAGGACACCCCTCTGGCTCTGCCCCTGGACAGATGTTCAGCTGGGTCAGCAAAGAGAACTTTCCAATTAGGTGCCAATTAATCACCATCTTGAGTAATAATAGTTGTGTGTAAGAAGAAAAGTTTTGGGAATTCACAAAAAGCTTGAAGCTATTTAGTCTTGAGTTTTTTTAGCTGAACTGATTTAAAATGCATTTTATCTGATTATTGCTGATTATTAAATCACAGTGTGGAGTGCTGTTGGGCATCTCACTGGCAGCAGTAAAGTGCGTGGAATCAGCCTGAGTCATGAAATTAATAAAGAGGAACTTTTTGGCCTCAAGGTACAAGAGATACATAATGTTGATGCTCTTTCATTCTGCCACTGTGATTAGTATTTGGAGACACGCATTACGGCAGAAAGACCTCATGAAGACACTCAAAGAGTTAATTGTGGAGTGAATAGATAGATGTAGGTGGGGGCTCAGGTGTATGGATAAAAAGAAACATGGGCGAATATCAAAAGACACAGACAGACCTGTTGTATAAAGGCTCAGTATGTGTAGCAGTTACTTTTTTACAAGGCAATGAGAGCACATCTGTGACTATTTTCAACATCTGCACCACATCCCGAAATATGACTGTGATTCAGAGAGGAAAGGATGTGTCCCAAACAGACCTCAACCAGCAGCTCCAAGCTGAACAAGCAAGACCATCTTACATTTCAGCAGCATTTATTGCATCATCAGATTGAAGCAATGTTACAGTTTTGGTTTTGGTTTAGATTTTTTGTTTTTTTACTGTCCGCTGATTTTACTTTTTATTTTTTTCACCAATGATCAAAGTTATAAACTTCACTAATGCACAAATATTGCATCAGTAAAAAACAGGATATTTCCTCGAGCATGGATTGATATGCAGAGATTTGAGGAGCTGCTTTGAAAGTGGGACAGATGGAAGGAGATGGTGAATGCATGACAGGAAGCAAGAAAACAGGGCTAGTTTGATTTGTAAAATAATACTGGCCTGGGGTTGTTTCGGCTATTTAAAGGACTCAGGGAAAAAGTCCCAAGCAGCATCAGTTTAACCTGGAAGCAGTGTAGTTGATATAAGAGGTCATGCCTGCCTCATTGACTTAATAAAACAAAATGTGCTCGTCTCTGCTAAGATGTTGCCCATCAGTGTTGATTCAGGGCCTCAAGCTTCTCGGAACAGGAAACGTTGCCAGGATCCTGACAAGACCCTCTTGTTCAGCAGGAGAGTTGTTCAAATTTAACCAGATGAACGAGGAGGAAGACTTGAATGAAAAACCCTTATTCAGACATGTTTTTGTCTTGTTGACTGTAATCCTATTTTTGTCTTCTTCATTCCTCAGCTGACCTTTTACAGAACATTAACATCGATCCAGTCACAAATACTTTTGCATCCTATGTGACTCAGTGAAGTTTCGAAATCACATATAAAGTTGAAACCAGATGTTTACATACACTGTTTAAAAAGACATATAACCTTTTTTTCCCTCATTTCTGACATTCAACCAGACTAAACATTTCCTGTTTTGAGTTAATTAGAATTTTGGTTCTATTTGCTAAGTGCTAGAATGATGAGAGAGAGAATTTTTTATTACTTTATTCAAAGTCAGAAGTTTACATACACTATGATCACTCATCAACAATTTGGAAAAGCCCAGATGGTGTCAGGGCTTTGGATGCTTCTGATAGTTTAATTGACAACATTTGAGTTAATTGGAGACACACATGTGGATCTATTTTTAGGACACACCTCAAACATACTGCTTCCTTTTCTGGCATCATGGGAAAATCAAAAGTAATCAGCCAAGATATCAGGAAGTGAATTGTGGACCTCCACAAGTCTGGTTCAACCTTGGGTACAATTTCTAGATGCCTGAAGATGCCACATTCATCTGTTCAAAGATGAACGTGCTGTGTTCTGAAATGTGTGTATCAACCCCAGAACAAAAGCAAAAAGTTGTGTAGATGCTGGGTGAAGCTGCCAAGAAGGTCATTGAAACGAGTCACAGGCCTGAAAGGCCCATTACTCAAAAATCAAGATAAAAAGGTTTGGGTGCAATTGGTTCCTCCAAATGACAATGACCCTAAGCATTCTGCCAAATAAGTTACAAAGTGGCTTAAGGACAACAAAGTCAATGTTTTGGAGTAGCTATCACAAAGCCCTGATCTTAATCCTATAGAAAATCTGTCGGCAGAGCTGAAAAGGCGTGTGCGAGCAAGACGGCCTACAAACCTGACCCAGATACACCAATTCTGTCAAAAGGAATAAGCAAAAATTTCAGCAAACTATTGTAAGAAGCTTGTGGAAGGATATGCAAAATGTTTGAACCAAGTCATCTGGTTCAAAAGCAATGCTACCAAATACTAAGGAAGTGTATGTAAACTTCTGACTTTGAAGTAAGTAATAAAAAAGTCTCTCTCTCTCATTATTATGGCATTTAGCAAATAGAAATAATTTAAAAAATACAGAAAAAGATATGTCTGATTTAATGTCAGACGGTGAGGGGAAAAAAGGTTGTCTTTTTAAACCGTGTATCTAAATATGTGGTTTCAACTGCATGTTGTACTGTTATAAGATGCACGAACACATTCATTTTCATGCACCGTCAACATCAAAACGTTTTTAGTAAGTCAAGGTTATCAGCTTCCTACTCACAGGGCAGACAGGAGGTTAGCAGCTGTGCTAGAGATGACTGTTAAAGATTAAATATAACCTAACATTTGTGGTCCAGCTGAACAGACAGACTTGCAGATAGAGATGCATGCAAGACATGCATAGATTCTGCTGATTACTGTTGGAAGGCTGATAAAAATATTTTAGACAAACAGAAAGAAAGAGCTTGCTTTTATCGATCACAGCCAGCGTCAGACAAGGACACAAGATGAGAGCATCGCTGATAAAAAGAAAAAACCTCTGTGGGTTACAACTAATATTTCACAAAGCATTTGTCATCTGTAATCTCGAACCGAGTCTTTGTGCTTATATCTGAAAGAATACCGCGGCAGATTCCACTGTAATCACCAGTTTATATCAACAGCACATGTCACTTATCTGTCAACTTAGCAGAGCACTATTTCAAACTCAATATGAGTGGACATATGTGGGAGAAGTCAAACAAAAACAAAAGAGGAAGTACTGCCTCAGGCGCAAGGAAGAGAAATTTCCCTTGCACATGATTCAGATATTTGGTAACCTCAAATTAAACTTATTCAAACAAACTTAAGGATGTCCACTGTGCTCTTGATGCTTTTCTTACATGTCCTGTTTGAGGTGTTTTAATGGCAACAGACAAACACGTTTCCTTTGAAAACACTGTAGTACTCTGGCTGACTGATAGTTGACTTTTGGCCATTCTACAGAAGCGATTTGTTTATGCTGCTAAGGCTGCGGTCACTCGCTGAATGTGCAGTGGGCGTCTGGCCAACCTGTAGCCCACAGAGACAGCCTGCTACAGACCCTGTCCTGTCAGCTGACTCTGTTTCCCAGGGTCTCCCAATCCAAAAGGCCATCTGAGTCAACCTCTGCAAACACACACGGAGGAGAAGCTGGAAAAATGTTTAGATTCATGCTGAGCAGCAAAACACGAGCAGCTAAACAACTATCAGAAATGTAATGAAAGTAAGTGTGTTGTTTTAATAATTACTGAAACGTTTGAAAACAGAAGTTCTTTTTTAAACTGAGTTTAATTACTTCACTTCCTCAGTTGGTGCATGCTTCTGCATGTTTTCAAGGATGAAGGTCCTTACATGGGGCCCCTCAGCGGACGTTAACTCGGCTTCAGTAGGAGTTGTTCAAAACCAAGTTAACGTTCCTGCAACTTTGGGAAAGTCTCTTTGAAGGCCTATCGTGGTGTGACACCTTATGTTGAAGAAATTTCCTCCTTCACTCAGGGTGTGTAATGTGTATTGGTGTAGGAAGAAAAAGGGAGGGCGCGAACATTTCCCCTGCAGGACTCGGCTAGTGATCAGTTTGAGGCGGAAGGAGCCACTAAAACAGATTAGCTGACAGTTTTAAAGGAGTTCAAAGAGAGAGGAGCAGTTTACTGTCCTCGTAGTTATGTGAGGAGCAGAGGAGTTCAAGTCTAAAATGGGGTCAGATAATTTTCATGTATAACTGGTATTTTTTAGTAAGGATTTGTAACACAACATGGAAGAGTCTTTAAAAGTCAAAACTAAATTTTATTTATATATCTAACACTTGTAGCATCCAATTAATCAGCTGAAAGCAATTGAGCAATTATAAATATTTGTGGTTTGGATTTAATGTAGTTAAGGTTCCAAGTTTTAATTTTAAAGGAGCCATTTGTGTCAAGTTCATGAGGCGATTAGCTGAATATAGCATAAACACTGGAAACGAGAGGGGACAGCTTGTCCAACTCTCTGTGAAACTAAAACAAAATACACCTACTGTAACACTGCCAGCACTTCTGCTTAATATTAGGATTACTATAGTAAGTTTTATAAAGGAAAGTAGACATGTAAATCACAAATCTAAATTGTGAAAAACTTTGCATCTGTTTATAACGTGAGCCAAATAGATGTGACGAAAAAGGTGATGGCACACATGTTGTGTGTGTGTGTGTGTGTGTGGGGGGGGGGGGGGGGGGGGGAGAGATTGTTTTTGGATTGCACTTTCTAAAAAGACTAAGATGTTAAGATGCTCCCATGTTTCCCCACCTTTTCCTGAAGTTGTGGTCTCAGCTTCTGGTGAAGTGCTCACACACTGAGGCCAACTGTAGCAAGGGGCCTATTCATGAGGCCAAGAGACAGTGGAGGGAAACACAAAGAGCTCCCCACACAGTGGAGAAAGCTGTGAGCTCAGAGCTGACCCCTGAAGGATGTGTGTGGGCTGCACCCAGACGCCGACTCCGACCCAGGCTCCTCCCTCCTCTGGACTTGACCTTTTAATAAACTCATGTGACTCCCCAAACGACATGCAACTGGCAATAGTACCCAGTGAATGACATGAAGTTTGAATGGATACCGAATGTTGCTGGCTAAAAACCTCCAATGAATCTCTCCCATGTAAAATGTTGGCAAACAACACAGAGCTCAAAACACAAAGGCCAAACTGTGAGAATGAAATAGCTAACAAACTAGCAGCTGAACGTAGTGATAAAAGACCAGATCTTGAGCTGAGCTTCTTCTTCTCAGTCATAAAAAAATAATATAAAGGATGCTGAATATCTCTGACAGTTCTGGTCTAAAGCCACCGTTTTTATGCTTGTACATTTTTTTTTTACAGCAATAAATGTGTAATAACATCCAGAGTGAAGGAATTTTTAATCTGGTGCACCTTTGAGACCTACATGTCTGTCTGTGTTTCCAGTGCTGGACCAGCTCCTGATGGAGCTCCACCGCTTCCTGCTCATCCTGGACAAAGAGACCCTGAGTGGGAATGCAACTATCCAGAAGGGCCTGCTCGCAGACCTCCTCCAGAGCTACAGTACTAACAGTGGTATGTGGAATTCACAGAAGAGTGTAAGGTGGTATGCGCGTGCCAGAATACAGATAGATTTTTTTAAAATTAAAAAACATGCATTATACTTGACTCACCAGCTCATTATTTTAAAGATTTAGTGCCAAACCGGTCACTGAGGAGTGCTTAACTTGACTCACCACCCATAATAAGTTTGAGCTTACAATACAACAATTACAATTAACACTTGGCAAATTAATAGAGGCAAGAAAAGAAAGGCCACTTTGAAACTGTATGACCATTTTTTTAACCTCAAATTTGATTGTGGATATTTAATGCAACTTTTTTTGGAAACCTATAACTTCTGTGACCAAAAACAAAACCAGCGTAGGAGTGAAATGTTGAAAACAAATCTTACATTCTCTAAAACAGTACCTCATGAAATAATAGCTGTGATTGGAAATTTACTTAAAGTTGTTCTGCCTGGTTTGAAGGTAGGCGTCTTGCTTTGTAGCAATGTAACTATGCGAACAGTGTGATTGTATTTAGTTTTAAATAGTCCAAATATTGATCACAGAACTTGCTGCTTGATGTTGTTGAGGCTTCTTTGCTTGCTTCATTGAAAGACAGTCTTTCATTTCTTAGCTAGATAAAATCTGGCCTGCTCTGTTGGAAGAGTTGACATTAACCACCTCTGGAGGCTGCAGGAAATCTTAGTGTTACTGTAAAATAACTATTACGTATGTAAATCTGTGAAAACCTTTATTTATTATTGACTACTGCTCAGATCCTAATGGTATGTTTAGTCACTTATAGCAGGGACTTTGGAAATTTCAGCCAGTTTGCCAATTGGTCTGTTGGCCAATTGGTTAACATTGGCCATGTTAGACAAAAACAGATAAATGAAGAATTTAAGGCTGTTTCTTAAAAAAAAAAAAAAGTGGTCAAAAACTTTCCTTTAAAAAACAATTATTCTTCCTTTCTTGCATTTCCTAATTTGGTATTGGTGATTACATGAGGAACAACGGTTGAGGTTTAACCACAAATGTTTGAATATGCCTCATTTAAGGGTTTTTCAGACCAACTCGCAGTCTGACTGTCTTTATGCTAAGCACCTTATGTAACATGTGGTCATTCACTGTGTTTCCCACAGTTCAATGAGCTTACAATGCTGGCAACATGACCTATGAGAAGCTATCAAGCAACCCATTCTGGTATATCTTTAGTATTTTAAATTCTCTGTAACCACCACATAACGATTATACTCCTGCAGGTTTCTATTAACAAATACATCTGGGATCTTTTATCCCATTTTGGTTGCTTAATATCTTGTTGCGGTGAGCAAAATAAATGTTGGACCTTTGTTTCTACCTTCCCAGCAACATTATTAGATTGACTTTTTTTTAAATTCAAATAAATGATTTCTGTCTGTATTAGATCTAGACTCACAGGCAAATTAAATTAATAAAAATGTCTCTTGCTTCAAGTATTCTTTCAAACAACTAAAGACAAGTTTATTTCTTTTAATTACTGGAGCTGACAGTCAACATGAAAATGCTGCAACTGCTGGTGGGCTGATATGATTTACGGTGCCTGGAAGTCAGTTAGTTACAATGTGAAAAAGTGCGACATTGAGCCTCGTTCCAGCCAAGGTGTGTGATTACTTGGGAATCATGAATATCACTGCTGATCCTTCAGAAACCCCAGCTTAATGCTGTGGTAGAGAAAAGTGGTGTGCAATCAACCCTGACCCAAGATATATGCTTTAATGCTAATTCTAGCCACAAAATTAGGCTTATTTGTTGTAGCAGCCCAGTTCTTAGAGTGATTAAAGCCAGTATCGGTTAAGCCACTTCCTTTATCCATCTCTGTCTGTCACACGCATACATACCCACAAACGCTAACCATCGCACACTAGCAGTCCTTCTTTTCCATGTTCAGTTCCTTGACTCGTCTCTCGCTACTTCCTCTCCTGGCTCCAAGCTGTATCATTTTTCCGAAGCTACATTTATCCTCTGGGGATGCTCACTTCCTTTCAGCAACCGTTTATAAATAGCATTTCAACTCTGTTCCCCTAAAATCTGTTTTCACTGTACAGGCAAAGCATAATTTCATTCTACTGCTGTTTGGTTTTACCTCACAATATCTATTTCAAAGGAAAAACCTTCTCCAGAATATCGCCCCAGGTTTTGAGTTTTGTTTGATTTCCTTTCTGGTCATAATCTTAGTCAGCTAAAATATTTAATTCAATTAAACAAAATACCTCAAAACTGTGGTGCAGCTCCGGAACAAATTCCCATAACAGGTTACAGTAACCAGCTGGAGCGCGCTGTACCAAAACCACAGGGTTTATTGTTTAAGAAAGACATTCATTCAAACTGTTTGTGTGGCAATGTTATGCTGATGTCTTTGCCAGCTTGTAATTACTCCACCATGTTAAGGCAGACGAGAAACCAAACAAAGTCTTTTTCTCACCACGCTGACTTCAGCACTGGTGTATGACACGAGGTTTCATCATCTCCACTTTTTTGCCTTAAATTATGCAAATGTTCACACTGAGTTCTAAGAGAAGTCAAATTCAGTTTCTAATGGCAGCACTGATAATTTGTCCTGTTATGTTCAACTCGTCTCACCATGTCCAACACTTAAATTCCTCGTCCATGTGGTTTTATTGATGCCACAGAAAACCACAACTTTGACTATAATTTCAATATCATTTTCACTTTAATTATACAAATCTCTCTGACCTGTTATGCCTGGTTAGATAAAAAGTGCTTTTTGGCATTTTTGGCATATTTGTTTTAACGTGAGCTCTGTAGAAGTCTATGCTCCTAGCATATGGGCCAGGTTCAGAAACTGTATTGTGTTTAGGATTTTCAAGAACTTCAAAGATAGACGTCATACAGTGCTCTATCTGTGCAGGCAAAGGGTTGTCTGTCTTTCTGTTTTCTGTCCAGTGAAGGACTTTAGTGGTAGGGGTGGGTGTCAATAATAGGCCCATCTGTCTGCACAATGGGGCACTTGTTTAAGCGAAATTCCCCTTTAACACTTTAGATATTTGATCATCAAGATGAAAGTTTATTTGGCACTTAGCTGAGTCAGATTTTCCTTATCGGCACAAAATTACAATTCATCCCAAAACAACATATTTTTGTACTTCTCTTGCGATCGTTTTCAGTTATATTGTCAGTATACAGTACAACACCAGCTGTACACGACAGGAGGAAATTCAATATTTTTAGCTGCTCCAGCTACCATGTCTATTTGATTGGAGATAAACTTTGTCTGCGATCTTGAAGAATGTTAGTTTTGGTGATTAATCTTTCTAAGGCAGCAGTACTGGCTGAAAATGCATGAAGAAAATAGTGCTCTAGCCTGAATGCACAATATAGCCAAGGTGGGCGACCTTTCACAATAAAGTCCAGAGGATTGAAAGAGCACAAACTCAAACAAGAGTCAGAGAAGCTTTTAACATCTCAATAGCTGGGTGTGTTTTATTGAGACTGCAGACTGATTGTGTTTTACATTTTGTTATAAGAAAAATGTAGATGTATCCATACTGTATCCATACATACTGTTAATTTTATATTATACTCTATATTCAATTATATATCAGAGAAAAATAGTGAATGTATGGTAAATGTTTATGTAATGTATCATGTAATGGCATTAAAGAGACTAGTTCTAGTTTCACAACTGCTTGTGGGCATTAAAAACCCACGAAGTATCTGTGCTCAGGTTTGCTGATCCTAACTCCCTTTTACTGCCTCTATGCAGGTGCTGACGAGGAGTATATCTATATGAACAAAGTCATCGTTACTGGAAAGGACAAAGATGAAAAAGGTGCGAATCTGAAGTGAGATTCTGATAATGTGGGTTGGTTTTGTTTTTCCTGAAACCTGGCTGAAATAATATATGTGTAATATTTGGTACTAAGGATCCAAAAGCAACAACCCGGGACACTGGTCACAGGTAGGTCAATGTTCAGGTTAATAACAAACCCGAGGTAACAAATAGCAGATCAGTGATGGACAGACACAGGAGAAAGGAAGCATAAGTGCCAAAACACCAAACTAAACCACCTCATGTGTTTCTAATGTTTTTTATTTAACTGTCAGGAATAATGCAATAATCCTACTTTGATAATTTCACCATTTCAGGAACACTTAACTTAATTATTTAGAATGCATTATCTCTTTAAAAGCCGTTGTGAAATAATATGCCACATAGAAAAAAAGGCCTTAAGTGTTTCTCTGAGGTTTTCCAAGTCGGTCAAACTGTTGCATACTTGTTATGTTTTTAAACTTCATGCTCGATTTCAGATAATACAAATGAATAGCATTCATGAGAGTAAGCTGCAACAAAAAGTGACCCCCTCAGCCCCCGCTACTCCCACCACCATTTCCTGTCTGTTTTTTTTGTAGTGCTGCACCATCTGAGTTTGACCTGTTTTATTTGGACAGCGAAGAAGAATGTGGTTTGAGCGAGTGGTAGACCTAACACATATTTTCTGCAGCAACGTCTGAAAAACCGCAAGACTTCTTTTCAAAGATACTGATGGAAAGTGGAGGCTAAAGTGTGATAACTAAGGCATCTCAGTCAATGGTCTTTGAAAAATCTAAACTTGTTCTAAATATACAAAAGAAGGACATTTTAGGTTTTATTGTTACAGCATAACAATAGTACTGTTTGTTGCAATGATGGTGATAGGAAAAGGATTTGCAACCTAATGCCTGGGTGTGTTTTTGCATTAATGTCGAGACAGACATTGTGGTGGGCGTTTTTTTTTTTTTTTTTAGGGGGTGAAACCTTTGCCCACACAGAAATGTGTGAAAGGTCTGAAAGTAGAGGAAGTATACTATGAGATACTCATCATTCCAACAAGGTACAAAGCTCAACCAAAAGGTGTATAAAACAGAACAAGATAAAGAAGAAAAGAAATATTTTTACTTTGTATTGAGTAGCATCACCTCTTTTCTACCCTTATTCATTTCACCAGAAGAACCTAACAACCAAAAATTTAAATGTATTTTATGTAATAGACCAACACAAAGTGGCAAAAGGAAAAGGAAGGGAATTTCCAATGATCAAAAATCTAAATTTCTTAAAAATAGATATCTGAAAAGTGAGGCGTGCATTTGTATTCAGCCCCCTTTACTCGGATACCACTAACTAAAATCTAGTGAACCAAGTGCCTTCAGAAGTCTTGAGTAAGTGTGGCACAACTGCAAACCTACCAAGACATGGCCGTCCACCTAAACTCACAGGCCAGGCAAGGAGAGCATTAATCAGAGAAGCAGCTAAGAAGCCCATGGTAACTCTGGAGGAGCTGCAGAGATGCACAGCTCAGTTGTGAGAATCTGTCCGCAGTATAGCTGTTAGTCGTGCTCTCCATAAATCTGGCATTTATGGAATAGTGGCAAGAAGAAAGTTGTTGTTGAAAGCAATAAGAAGTCGTTTGTGACAACCCATATGAGGGACTCCAGCAAACGTGGAATGAGGTGCTCTGGTTAGATGAGAGCAAAATTGAACTTTTGGGCCTAAATGGAAAATGTTAAATAATCTAACACTTCACATCACCCTGAACACACCATCCCCACAATGAAACTGGTGGTGGCAGCATCATGTTGTGGGGATGCTTTTCTTCAGCAGGGACAGTGAAGCTGGTCAGAGTTGACGGGCAGAGGGATGGAGCCAAATACAGGCCAATCTTAGAAGAAAACCTGTGAGTCTGCATAAGACTTGAGACTAGGGAGGAGATTCACCTTCCAGCAGGACAACAACCATAAACTTACAGCCAGAGTAACAATGGAATGGTTTACATCAAAGCATATTCATGTTAGAATGGCCCAGTCAAAGTCCAGACCTAAATCCAACTACGGATCTTTGGCAAGATTTGAAAACTGCTGTGCAAAGATGCTCTCCATCCAATCTCACTGAGTTTGAGCTATTTTGCAAAGAACAATGGGCAAAAGTTTCATTCTCTAGATGTGCAAAGGGGGTAGAAACACACCCCAAAAGACTTGCAACTGTAATTGCAGCAAAAGGTGGTTTTACTATTGACTCAGGGAGGCTGAATACAAATGCATGTCACACTTTATTTGTAAAAAAGTTTGAAAACCATTTATCATTTTCCTTCCACTTCACAATTATGCACCACTTCGTGTTGGTCTATCACATAAAATCCCAATAAAATACATTTAAATTTGTGGTTGTAAGGTGACAAGATTGGACCAAAAGCACCCTAGGTACCAAATGTACCTAACTAGCAGACCATTAGCATGGGATAGCATAGCAAAATAAAATCTGATTGCTCAATACTCCCCCCATCCACCCATTATCCAAACTGCTTATAAGTTTAGGGTTTGCAAGGGTACTGGAGTGTTTCCCTACTGTCTAAATACTTATTTTTAATAATAGTCTCCTAAACTGATAGGTCACAAGCCAGAAGGGCTGAGAAACACTGCTGCTCAATGGTCAAACAAAACCAACCATTTCTTAAATTATTTGTCCAATGTCGTATTGTCTCAATGCTTTTACAAATTCTCCCAGTTGAAGCGTTTATGCTCAAATGAGGATTAAGAATATCAGGAAGCATTTACATGTGTAGGAGGCAACTAAAAGTAGCACACAATAATAGCATTGGATGACTGAATTGAGACTTGTGTTCAATACCTATGTGCAAGTTTCTCAGTAGTCAACACACTGTAAATGCAAGAACATATTACACTGACGTTCCACTCTCAAATTTATTACCTAGATGCCAAATCAGATCCCTTGGTGAATGGAAAAGCAGCAAGACATGTACCTGTCCCACAGAAGAGCCTTCCTGACCTGCCACCCCCAAGAGCAGTAAGTTATTGCCAGCTTGATGCATCAGATTGGATTATTGGTGAAATGTTGTAATACATTGGTTTTGGTGGTCTTTGCCACGGTGGTGGGAATGATAATACCAAAATTTACCCTAATAGCCCTGCTGACCTCAACAGAGTACAGAGAAAAGTTTAGCCAAAGTCATTTTATTGAACTGTATACGAAAGCAGCCCAAAGTACATTAACAGTGTTTTGGTCTTTTGTTAACATGACAACATTCCCATCCATAAGCACCTTTGATTTTGAAAACAAAGTACTATATATGATCTGATTGCAGGATAGCCATTGGTTTTTAAAATATCAAATCAAATGCAGTTTTCCACAATATAAGCCAAAAACAACTCTCACAACTCTTAGAGTCACAACCCCGAGGTTATGTGAAATGTATTCTCCCGCAGAAACAGGTATTAAACACTCATGGGGCAACAAACCAGGGGAGGTAAGTATGAGAGAGAGCTGTGCTGTGTTTTATGTTGACGGGAGGCCAGTGGCTCCTGAGTTGGCCCAGTGTGACTTCAGGAAAAACAGAGCGAATAAGAGGTTTAGAACATCCCCTTATTACCTTTGAACTAAACACACACTCAGACTCAGACACACACACACACATAAACTACAGTAGCAGCTGTTGCTAATCAGAACAAATATTTGGTGTCAGCATGTGTGCATGTGTGTACAAGTGTGAGTGCATGCAAAAGTGAATGCACCAAGACAGACTCTGGTGTCACTGTAAAATGTCCACATTGTTTTTATGTTTTGTTTTTTACTCCTTCACTTACATTGTAGTTCAGAAACCCTTAAAAAGCATCACATTGTTTTTTTCCCTGTGCTATAATTTCACAGTTGTGGTATAGCTTCCCCAAATCCCTCAGTTGTTTCTTCTTCCTTCCCTTGTGCATCCAGCTGTGGTATAACCGGTCCCATCTTGGGAAGCCTAAGTAAACATGTCCACAGCGAACCACTCTTTGGAAATCCTTTCATCTGCCTGCAGGGCTTCCATCCATTGTCAGTGATGGTATATTGAAGAGTTAACATGTGTTTGACTGTAAATACTGAGTCCCCTCTTATCATTGCAGTGAACAGCGCCCCCTTGCTGTTTATGTAGTGTCCGGGCAGGGCTGTCCACTGGCCTGTCGTGATGTTGTAGCAGTCTATTAGACAGCGCAGGAAGTCGTCACAAGGCCCGTTACGCATTACATATAAATTGTCCCTGTGGGCTACCATACAGTGGCCATAGCTTTGATTTCTGATCATTGTGGTGACAAGTTTCCATTCATCTATTGCTGGCGTGTATTCGAAAATATCCGTGGTGTCTGGTGGCTTCCAGAAGCAAACAAACATCCTCTGTCTTGCAACAGCACAAGCTGCCGAAGCTATAGGTCTTGGGGCCTGTTGTATAAATGTCCACTCTCCTTTCTTAGCGTCATAACTCTCTGCTGTGGAAATAATTCGTTTTTGAAACTCCCCACCGATGGCATACAGTCTGCCTTCATGCCCCAAGAGAGTGAAGTCATATCTTTGTTGTTGGGGACCAGGAAGAACAATCCAGGCCCCTGTAGCAGGGTTGTAGCAAAAGCTGGCGTCCACTGTCTCTTTACCATAACCGTAAACTCCCCCTACAATGTACAGGCGATTGTCAAGCACGGCCACGCCAGCCATGGAGGTGCTACAGAGAGTTGGCAGGTTTGTCAGATGCTTCCATTCTCCCTCTTTTTCATCAAGATAGCAAACAGTCCTAAAGCAGTCATGCAGCATGTCCATAGAAGGAGAATGGGTACCTATTGCAATGTAAGCAGAAGGGGACAATGACTGAGAATATTGTAGCAAGTCGGCAGAGATTGTATCCTCTGCTGCTTCCTTCAGCTCATCGAAAGCATCACATAGGAAAAGAGCAGCACTGTGAAAGAGTGCATGTACCCCAAAGATGGAGGCAGCCTGGTAAAGCAGGAGGCAATTGTCTGAATCGATAATGTCACAAAGATGCCGCACCAAGCGCGGGACCTGCAGAAAAGCGGCGCACTCAACAGCGTCCACAAGCTCATCTGCATCACTGATGGTAGGAATCTCTCCCCTGCAGACAGTGAGGGCTATGAGAAAACCCCTTGCATGCACTCCTCCCTTCAGACAGAGCTCATCCTGTTCACTTTCTGTCATCCCAGACTGAAAGAGTGCAGCAAAGTAGTCGCTGTACCTTGCCAGCAAGGCCCGCTCGACAGTGAACCAGCTCTCCTCCACCCTCACTCTCACCCAGCCCGCCTGGTGCTCTCGGTCCTCTAGATCAAGGGTTGCATTCCCAGCATGAATATCCTGGTTGACTCCCAGGCCTTGAGGCACTTCCATGATCTCTTAAACCGGGGTCTTTTTTTTTTCTTTTCAAAACAGGCTCTCAAGTGACACTATAGCATGTGAGTCAAATGTAGATTAGCCATTTTTCCCCGCAAATGGAGGGTAAATAAAGATTTGTGAAAGTTCCATTGCGTCTGCACGGTCTGAAAATAGACTTGTACTATAGATAGCAGCTGTGCCATGCGCAAGTGTCATGAGGGAAAGGAAACTGTGGACATGTAGAGTGAGTGGTAATGTGGCTGTTGGCAACTGGTGATTATCATTAGTACAATATGACCGGCTATTACATTATCTGACAGAATTACTCCTTGAAATTCAGTTTAGTTTGAAGATGGCACATAAATATTTATGCATACAAGTGTGAGAAAACTAAACATGGACCAAAAGTAAACATAAAAACATAAACATTTTACAAAAATTCAGAGGAGCAAAGTTTTTTTTTTGTTTTGTTTTTAGTCTATTCCTGCGCCCACCACAATGTTGATTTCTCACCTTTTTTCATGCTAATTTTAGCTGTAAAATGTCACAAGCAGAGGAGTGAGAGTTAAAGACCCAGATATTTCTCTCGAATGTGGATTTCTAAAGCTGAGCCGCCCTGATTATTTTTATCACTACCTTCTCCTTTGCTCTGTGCTCCCAGCAGGGTTTTTGATACAGTGTGTGTGTGTGTGTGTGTGTGTGTGTGTCTGTGGGTGTGTGTGTCTGTGTGTGTGTCTGTGTGTGCGTGTGTGTCTGTGTGTGTGTGTGAATGTCTGTGTATGTTTTTGCTCTGCCGGATTCTTGGCATGGGAACCAGGGATTTTCCATGTTCCTCTGACTTCGTTTTTTGGGCTCTTTTTCCCACTCTTTACCCTAAACCCCTCCACCACACCCCTATTTCTCCTCCCCACCCCCACCTCGCTTTGTTATTTATTCTCTGACTCTTCGAGGCATTCCTTCTGCACGATGTTTCTGTGATGAGGGTGTGTGTGGGAGAGAGAAAGGTGGAGGTCCAAAGTGACTGTTACGGAGCTGGAATAGTTAGAGTCCTCTTGTAATAGAAGCATTAACAAGACACACACCTGACATGTTCCTTCCTTTTATTTTCATATGAGTCTATGGACTGATTCGCTGTACTCCTCTTTAGTCTTGGCCTAAACAACAGGCAGATTTAGTTTTGTGAAGATGAGTGAAATAGAGAGATAAGGGCGGGTGGGCGGTCTGGGGGGCTGCTGCCCTGGAATGCTTGCCTCTTTGTTTTAATTAATAACAGATGCCTGGGCTGCTGTTTTTTCACTGCTGAGCAGTTTACATTGTAAGTGCTATTGTGTGTGTGAAGAATGGTTTTTAAATGAAAGCCCCATCAATTTTTGGGCTTTTGAACACACACAAAAATGTGTTATGCCCAACAAAAGATGGCATTAAGTGGCATGGAAAATTGTGTGAATAGCTTTGGGCATTACTTAGCTTTGCAATCTGATCGATCTTCATCTTAGTCACAGTTCTACAGAAACATGATGTGCTTCAGTTACAAACACACAAACAATTGGGATGTTTTTGTGTCAAACAAAATTATTACACATCCACTGTGCTTGTGGAAAAAAAATGAAGAAAATACTGGTGTAACCAGTTTGGTTAGTAACCAGTGTTACAGTATCAGACCAGCATATCACATTGTCTCAGTAGTTTCTTGTCATTGCATCACTTTGAAGACATAACATTATAATTTACATTGCATTCTAATATTTGTTTGTGCTGATACATGCATTATGAAAAACTGCTTCATAATCTATAACTGATGTTAGCCTCCTCAAACCGCAGTGATATTATCTCTGTCCCAGGCATTTCTTCATTGAGCCTTTCCTCCACTTTTTGGCAGTTGGGCAAGTCACACAAACAAAGTCTTCGTCACTATGACTGCATGCGGACCGTGACATGACGCCAGTTTTTATGACAGACTTCTGCATCTGGGGCGCATTACGGGAAGTTTGTGAGTTCACTGATATGATGTGATGGGAAATAGAGCTTATATGCAGGGGAGTCCTTGTTTACCAGGAGTCACTGGGTTTGTGTCTGACAGCACACATCAGAAATGAACATTTAGTGATTTTATTTTATACAAATTATGATGAGGTTTAGTTTTTTTTTTTTTTTATTCTGTAAATCCAAGCTAAACCAGTAACTCTTCTACTAAAGCTAGTAAACACCAAACACAATATATTACTGCCTTCTTCTTGAACTTTTTATACAGTGCTAGACAACAAACATTTCTAGACACCAAACATCATCAAACTCCCAGAGCGGATTTTTGAGTTATGTTGCAAAAGAGGAATGCTGCACTCTACAGCTATGTCAAACTTTATGTGGAAGGGAAACCAAAGACATTTGGACCAACTGACGTTCACTCCTAATTAAACAAACTCTGATCTTCTACAATACTTTGGGACGATCAGTTCCTACATGATTTACGAAGCGCCTTTGCTCTGCCTTACGGGTTATATATCTGTGATCTTGCAGAGAACTTGACGGCCTTGGGGGAAATAAACTGAAAATAAAAATATACAGGCATCTTGTTTAGATCAGGGGTGGGAGGAAACATGTTCTCCCTGTGCTTGCGTGGGTTTCCTCACACAGTCCAGACATGCATGTCGTTTTTTTAAATGCTGACTCCAAGGTGTGAATGGTTGTCTGAGTGTGTATGACACTCTGTTTTGGCTCTGAGATAGACTGACAACCTGTCCAGGATATACCCTGCCTCTCGCCCTATGACAGCTGGGATAGGCTCCTGTTGCCTGTGACCCTAAACAGGATAAGCGGTTACGGATAATACATGGATGGATGTACATATATTTTTTTATATTTTTATATTTAAATTTTTTTGTGCAAAATTAGTTTAAATAAGACACATGAATGATGGTCAAAATAGAAATGGAAAAATGAAGTTTTAAGATTTACAACTTCAATATTGTTGAGAAAACGAGTTTAACAGTATGATAAGCTCCAGTAATAGTGGAGGGCTCCAAATTGTGTTTTGAGGTTCTATATGTAGCTGATTTACCAATGAAACTTATTACCAAATTAAATATTAAAGCAATGAAGAGACTGTGAATGAACTGAGACAAGCAGTAGAGAGTCTGGTGGTTTCCAGCGGTATGAAAAGGACCAGATAGTCTTTACCACACAGGAGATGAAAAGAAAGACAGAAGTGAAGCCAGACTGCTGATTGATTTGAGGAAATCCAATGGGCCCACACACACACAGACACGCACACATGTGTAAATACACACGCCCCCTTCTCTTTTCCATGCTCACGCAAACACACACAGCCTGCACGCTGTCCACCTCTGAAGGCAAACATACGTGTTACGTTACAGTGCACCAGGTCAGAGGAGGATCAGTTACACACGGAATTCCCTACTTAATCCTGAAGTGAAATTTTGATTCGCCGCATGTTCACCTTGGGATAGCACATGCTAATAATGTATCATAGTGAACATTATACCTTAGAGTCAAACACAGGTTTTCCTTTAATAAGTGGTTGATTATCTTAACCATAAGTGTGATGTCGCATACATTTACCACCTGTGGATTGGACACAAGAGAGTACTGTAGCTGTTAAGCACCGTCAGTTTCCTTCTCTCATTTAAGTGATCGACCACTCATGACTACGCTGGACCGCTTCTGTCCAGTCCGTGTTACCCCTACAGGGTTTTCCTTCATGCTGCTTGGGGCTCCTGCTCTGTGTTGCAGCAGTGGTTTTTATTATATTGTTCAATTTTTTGATCAGTTTTAGAAGAAAGGAAAAAAGTAAAAAAATCCTTAATCGGTCTCTTCAACATGTCAGCGTCTCTCCCACACTCACACTCACCAGCAGCGTGATGACCGGTTCTTCTAACGCCGGCTCACACGATGACATGCCAACTTGCAGATGTGGGAGCCAAAGACAAGCTCCTCTTGGATATATGGGAGCTATATATCATTGTTGGATATCATAGCACTGGAATAAAGCAACATTTTATAATCCATCCCCACTTTCTGTTTTCGTGCTTTTCTTATTTTTTGTTCTCTAATCTTTTCCCCATCATTCTGTCATCTGTCAGGGTGTGGTGGATCGGGAGCCTTTCCCTTTACCTGCAGTTCCTGCTCCAGCCTGTATAGACACTTCAGAGAGTTACTATGAGGAGGCTCAGCCCTATGAGGAAACCATCAATGGTAAGAACTCAGTGTTATGTCTCCCTCAACATACCTATTTAGATTTAAAACTAATCTAAAGTATTTAATCTTCCTAATGAATTACTGCAAAGTCATATGAAAGAGGGAATAATTCCTCCTATTAAATCATGAAATATTTTTGCCTTTTAACGCTGTTACATCATCAACTAGTCATTTTTGTAGCTCACCTGTTTTAATACTTTATATGTTTCAGCCAGATGTTGTGAACATTTCAGTCGTTGGCTCTGTTCTAATTGTTATAATTTAGCCATCTTTAGGTCTTAGGTTTGAGCTGTTAAACAGAATGGAAACAAATTGTGATAGCAGCAGGTAAGTGCTCACAACAGAAAAAGAAATTTCTTTCATGCACTGCAATACATGCACCTTATTCCAACAGAGGTCAAATGCTGAGAGACCACAACCACTTTCTATTACAAGCAATGTTTGGCGACAGCAATGCAGTAGGTTAACATACATATTCACTTGTGGTACATAGGTTAAATTATACAGTTTGCCCAAATAGAACACAGATATACACACAGCTGCTAAAGTATTTAAGATATAGCTATGTAATTGATACCGAACATCGCTAGATAAATATACATACCTGTTGTGTATTTGTATAATTCAGAATAGTTTTGTTTTCTTGTTTCAGAGAAGTGTTATCTATTTACAGCAGGTTGATGCTGAAACACTACATTTGCAAACAATGAGTTCTGTGGTTTCTTGCCTTTAAGTGTCTAAAGGCATTTTCCTGTTCCTCCTTTTCTTTTTCTCTTCTCCTTCTCTTTCTTCTGCTGTGTAGATCTGGATTTTTTCAACCTCCTCTCAGGGCCCTGGATGCGAGTGCAGAGCTCTGACAGTGTGGTATATGCTGTTATCACCGGGGGTAGATACCTCTCTATCAGAGGACCTGTGTGTTCATGTGTGACATGTTTTGGTCTTGCTATCAAAGTTATAGCCAGGTTGTGCATGAGCAAGCACGTGTGTCATCTGCTCCTCATGGTCATGAACAGGTTCTTGCATGTAAAGAAACAGTTGCCAGCCAACGCTTGTGACAGACATCGTAACTTGTCATGGCTTATCAAGTTTCCTCTCATTTTAACATGGGATCTTTGTCCCGCCTCTTTCCATCAGTGCTGGAAATGTTCATTTGCATATTTATTTCAGATCTAAGGGTCACGGTTTCAGGCATTAACGTCATTTGGCTCCTTGCTCCTATTATTACGGACGTTTATTTTTAACACTATACCATTTTTCTCCCAATTGATTTAATTTAATAAGTGATTTTATTGCTGTCTCTGAATTTTGTTTCCTAGATGACGGGGATGCTGTTAGCAGTTCATATGAGTCCTACGATGAGGAGGAAGTGACCAGAGGAAAGTCAACACAGCACCAGTGGCCATCAGCTGAGGCTTCCATTGAGTTGATGAAGGACTCTCGGATATGCGCCTTCCTGTGGAGGAAGAAGTGGTTGGGACAGTGGGCCAAACAGTTGTGTGTCATCAAAGAGCATCGCCTGCTGGTGGGTAAAATCTGAACTAAAGCCCCAGTGAGCTTTCGTGTGCAACCGTTATGCTCATGATGCTTTTATGAAGCACAGAGTTTGTTTATATTCCTCAATCGTAACTTGTTCCTTAATTAAAAATTGTAATATTTGAATTTCAACTCAACATGGAAAATCATAACAAAATAGGCAAAGCCTTATAATAATTTGGAGACTCCATGTGACGCGGACACAGGTCGTCCTTGTTTTGCAACTTATTTTTAGGACTGGAAAATATTTAACATGTAAACAAGTGCAGTCTTTCGTTGTTCTCTGCTTATTTAGTCTTACAAAGAAGCCTCTCATAACAAAGAGATGAAAAGCACATTGCACAGGTTGTGGGACTGAAAACCTTAATTAAAATACATCTTTTCACTGTCTTTCTAGATTACATTAAAAAATTTCGATAAAGTATAGGTAAATAATTACTGATTGTTGTAACACTAACCCATTTCTTGGAAAACTTTAACCATCTCTGCCTCAATCAGTGTTATAAAAGCTCGAAGGAGCAGACACCTCTGCTGGATGTGAGTCTGCTGGGCTGCAGTGTGGTCTACAAGGAAAAGCAGCTTAAGAGAAAAGAGCACAAGCTGAAGATCATTCCTGTAGGAGGGGAGGCCATCGTGCTGGGCCTGCAGAGCAAGGAGCAGACAGAGCAGTGGTTAAAGGTAAGCCATGTTAGAAATTCATCGTTACTGATGATGATTTGATTATAAAAAAGCTAAATATTCTGACATTAATCCACCTCCTCTTGTTTGTTTAGGTGATTCAGGAGATCAGTCCAAAGCCAACTGAAAACTGTGACCCATCTGTGTCTGACTCCTCAAGGCTCATTTGTACTAAGGTACACATCTTTTTTTTTTTTTTCATCTGCGCTCATAAAATATAAATGGTTAAGAATGTCTCAACTAAATTACTAAAATATACAGGGAGACCAGAGTGAAAGATACTCGGTAGCTTCAGAGAGCGGCAGCAGCACTGACAGCCATGCTGAAACACCCGAAAGCAAAGATGGTGAGTCACTCCATAACTTTTTATTTCTTTTGTTTCTACAGACACTGTATATAATATGTTAGACTCAAGTCTGTCTAACATATGTGTAGTTAAATAATAGTGGAATTTAAAAGCCCAAAAAATGTTTGTTTATTTCTTTTTTTTTCTGCAGTGAAGAAGAAATCTGGTGCAGGCTTGATGTTCAGCAACCTTATAAACATTGGCAAGAAAAAAACGTCTTCCTTAGAAAACCCAGACAAATGCGTGGACACATCAGGTGAGCCGTTTCTATGGCCGTGCTGGGTGGTATTTACACGCCAGGGTAAACAAATGTGACAATAACACGAATATTGCATTAAATTTTCATTTTCAAATGTTTATATTAACATTGACTTTCATTTCAGCCTTAGATTGGGTCAGTTATTTTTGTGTTGAAACTATAAATAGAAATATTACTAACTATATATTACAACAATTTGTAAAGATTTAAACAATCAGGGGCTTTATGACATGTAACAGATATATTAAAATCACTGGTGGTAAAGTCTAAGGGTCAAGCGAATTTGTTTTGGTAACATAGAAAAATAGATGTAAATATTGTAATTCTCTCTCTGTTCAAGTGTACAGTATTTGACACGTATCTCATAATTAAGTTAGCCCTCTTCTCTGTCAGGCTACCTCAACGTGCTGGTGAATAGCAACTGGCGGACCTGCTGGTGTCTAATCAAGAACGGTCAACTGTGGTTCTACCAGGACAAGGGCAAAAACAAAGTGAGTCAGCCAGCTGTGAGTCTGGAGGGCTGCAGTATTTTGCCTGACCCCAGCCCCGAGCACCTGTACTCCTTTAAGATTAACATGGACGGCACACAGCTGGCAACCCTGGAGGTAAATCATTTTCTGTTTTTTTTCCCTCCGAATGTTCAGGGTCACGATAAGTGCTTGGTGAGGGTGTCAATTATTTAGAGGTGCAAGCATGAAAAATAGACCATGAGATCAGATTCGCATGCAGTATTTCCTCTTTTCACTTCATGTTTGCCTCAAAATGAGAGCTTACTTTTATTTTATTTTGAGCAGTACATTTACATTTAGTCTTTTGGAAGATGCCCTATTCCAATGCAAAGTAAACAAGAAAAGGACGAGTCAGGGAGAAAACACTGAAAGCAAAGTGCAATGAGATGAAACCACAAGTTGAAGACGTCTGGAATGGGAAGGGAGTGTTTAGAGAAAAACACACACTGTGTCAGCACTTCTCAAAAAGAGAGACGGTGTACGTATAGGAATCCTAAACACCAACGTGTCCTCATTTGCAAATCTCTTTCGGCTGACATCAGGTTTTGTCTATGTAATATAACGCATGTGTGCACACAAGGGTGGTCTGCCTGCTTGTGTGTGTGAAGGGTGTGGACGTACTGGGATTTGGGGGACTAATGCTTCGCCCTCCTCCATTAGGTTTCCAGTACCACCCTGCTGCAGTGCATTTTTTGGTTTAGTACTTATGGTTTTCTTTGGGGCTTTTTTTAATTTATGTATTTATTTGTCTATACTTTATCATGCATTTAAATAGATAGCATTCCAAACCAACAAGTGCTATTCGGTAAGCTCCCCAAATGGACTGTGAACATGCTATCTGTTTGTAAAACTGTTTTTAGATGCCTTACTGATGTGCATTTGTCAGTCTTAAGATGTTGGCGCTTGCTTGTGAGACTTCTTTAACTAACTGCCGGAAAGTTGCAGAACAAAATGCACAATCTGTCTGGAAATAGGTTTATGGACTATTCATTAACACACGTTACCCTTTGTTGTGTTTCTTGCAACGTGTCTTAGTTGAGGAGTAGATGGTTTCTTCAAAGGGTCTTGCGTATTGAAATACTGCTGGGATATTACGCTGTAGCAATCTTGTTATTAATACAAAGAGATAGCTGGCATGCAACATAGGCCATGAAAAAAACCAATGATGTTGCAAGTGCATGGTATGTACTGAATGCACTTTCTTCCACTCTTTCCTCTCTTCTCCCCCACCCCTCCCAGGCTAAGACATCGGAAGACATGGGCCACTGGCTGGGCCTCTTGCTGTCACAGACCGGGACCAAAACTGACCCAGAGGAGCTGGCGTACGACTACGTCAACTCCGAGAGGGTCTCAAGTATTGTCAACGCAGCCAAGACTTCCCTATAGTGAGACCCTCACTTCCGTGTGTTTAAATGGAAATATGATTCTGTCTGAATGTATATAAGCAACACGTTTTTGATTGAATTGTGTGTGTGTCTCTTTAGCTTCATGCAGAGAAGATATTCTGAGCCAAACACCTACATAGATACGCCACCATCCATCCCTCACACCTCCGATGACCTGTACGATGATGTGGCATCTCTAGCTGATCCCGAGGTGTGTTCAGGGTTAAAATGGACTATCAAGTTATCTGGGACCTAAAACATTTATTCAAAATCAGTAGACAGTATTATTGCATTTATCAATTACATCCCCTTTGTCCAAAAACAAACTAACTACTTTGTCTACTTACACAGAGGGTCACGAGGGTCATTTTGGGTGTGGTCGGGGTTTGTTGTTGTCGTTGTAAATGTGTAACTTTTCTGAACTGTTGTTTCGTGGACAGTTTTTATTTCAGTTTCGTTTTTACATGGACTCACCATTTGTGAGCCCTTTCTGTGTCTTAACTTCTCCAACTACTCCCATGTTATACAGGATGCTGAAGGGAGCGGCCTCCCTGACCCAGAGGACAACAACCTTCAGGAAAATAATGAAACATGCACACAGAATGCCAAGGACTCCACGGGAACTGAGCATGACAATGAAAACAGGATTTACCTGGACCTTGTTCCTGTGCGCTCCTTCCTCCATACATCCTGTGCAAGTAAAGTCTCACCTTCCAAAGACACTTGTGCACCTTTTCCAACCCCTGTAGAGGACCAGGAGGACTCCTCATGCCAAACTAAAGAGGTACAAATAGGAATGTATTGTTTCTCATGCATAAATACGACTGCAATTGAATAACTGCATATTATTTACTTTATTCTGTAATTCCAGGTCAGTTCAGCGAACCTTCCAGAGCCAACGGCAGTAGTAAATGAAACAAGTTCAAGCTATGCTGGCTGCAAACCAGAACAAGAGCGCCCCCTTACTCCCACTTCTCACCCACAAACTAAACCAGTTAGGTCCTCATCCCAAAGCCAGGAGACAACCAAAAAGATGAGCCTGGGAATCCCACAGGTCTTAATCTCTGCTGGGGGACAGAAAGGCCCGACTACAGCTGGGTTTCCTCACAGCCCTCAACTGCTGCGACCAAAGGCATATACAATGGGTGAGTGGGGGGGGAGTTAACATTACTATTAACTCACACACCTTTTTATTTGTTAAGTACTTTTAAAACATAAAGCATGAAATGATGTTGCTGCTTCTTTCCTCCGCACTGACTTTCTCTCTGCACTTACATTACCACGACTCCCTCTAGTGCAAATCTGCCTGCTCTACAGCTTAAGTTGATAATGTAGAAATAGTGTATAATTGAAAGGAAAAATAGGCTTTAATAAAAATAGCTTTTTTTGCCAGCGAAGCAAATGTCAAGATCAACATTTAGTATTTCTTTATGTGTGAGTGTGAACCAATATTTCAATCTTTAATTATCAGGGTCCACTGGTGCAATTGAAGTGAAACTGGGCAGGAACCGCACAGAGGCAGACGTGCGACGCTACATCGATGAGCGCGATCGTCTTGAGAAAGAAAGGGAGGAAGTGCGGAGCAACCTGGCAAACCTGAGGAAGGAAAGGAGGGACACCAAAGAGGAGCTCAGTGCCTGCCAAGGTGAGTCTGCAGCACATGAACCTTTGTGAGGTTTTAACTGATCTGTGCGACTGATGGCTGTTTGTTGCCCGCAGACCCCAAGCTGCAGGCCTCATTAGAAGCTCGTTTGAAGGAGAAGGAGGAGGCGTGTCGGGTGGCAGAGCGCCACAGGGTAGAAGTGGAGCTTCAATTGGTGGAAGTGAGGGAGAGTCTGAAGAAGGTGGAGTCTGGGCCTTTCACACTGGGAACCACACTGGACAGTAGCCTCCAGGACACACCGACTGTTAGTGCGCTGCTTCTACAGTCTGACATGTTTAACTATTTCAGTACAAGGATTTAATCACAAAGATGAACGTGGAAAATTGATTTATATGAAATATTTCACAAGCGGCACAAAGCGGCGCTTTATTTAAAAGAAATCTAAATCCTCTTAAAGTTACTAATATCTTTCTGCCATTTGACCCTCAGCCTAAAGCTGCGGCTCTGCCTGCTGTTCAGTCACCACCGTCACCATCGTCAGCCCCATCCCAACCCTCCAACAGCAACGTCAGCGCAGACTCAGCTTCACCTGTCAACTCTGCCGCATCTCTAAAAAACAGACCCGCCTCCATGATGGGCACAAAAGGCAACGTTCTGCAGAAAGCAAAGGTGAGAGAACACAAGTCTCTGAAGAACAAATCACTGAGGTATATCTTCAAGCGTGGATAACGGATACACTTTCTATGTATTTACAGGAGTGGGAGAAAAAATCCACCACCTAAACCACAAACACCCTGTGACTGTTGAAAGTTTCTCTTTGAACAATTGTCAGCAACAGATCAACATCCTCCCCTCTCTGTAAAGTCATCTCCTCCTTGACAAGACTATCAAGAGCCGATCACAGAGCCAAACAAGCAAGTCTTTCCAAAAACCACTGGATTAACTTCATTTTAATAACTTTTCAATAATTTGCCAGAATGTGGAATTTGATGTAGTAGGATTTTGGTGAGCCGAACAGCTGTTCATGATAACGATGCACAAATTGAATGTTTCAACCATGCAAATCAGCCAGACATTTCAAACCACTCCAGTTTGAGACAGTATGATGACTCTCTACTAAACTGGCCATTTTTTTACACCTTAGATTGTAGCTTGGTTCATATATGCTGGTAGCCAAGATGTAAATATATTTACACCATTATTCAGCCTTTTGGCTCGTATTGCTAGCTAAAAATGCACTTTTTATTAAAAATAAAAAAATGTACTGACAACAAAACTGGCTTGTTGTTCATAAAAATATCTTTTTTTGACTTTAAGCTGTTAGTCCAGCTTGTGTGCTGTATAAACAATATATAATACTGGGTAAGCTAAACTAACAAACTAGCTATATTTCAAAGCACTTGTGGTAATTATGAATTAATAATATTCAAATAATGGCAGATATACATTATGATATAAATGTTTGATGTAAACAAAAATAATACAAATACAACACGAGGCAGTTACAGTAAATATAACTATAGTAGTCAAATTTCACAACAAACTAGGAAACTATAGACAACACCATTAATACACACAGTCCAGTTAAAGGCACTTGTTGAAGCCTGAGTGTTGGGCTTGTGGGCGTTTTTTTCCTTTTCTCCATTGCGTATCTGCAAACGTCCGTTTGTCCGTAGGTTTCCTTGCATAGTATGTGCATTTACGTGTTTACAGTGCATCAGGCAGCACTTCTCCTCCAGTGTAATTTGTAGTGATGCAGGAGCTCCTCGTGGCTCTTCTTCCGCCTGCTCTTCTTCCTCAGACCATTGAACCTGGGAAGATCTCCTCTGGAAGGCCTGTTGCTCTCTACCAACAAAACCACAGAAGGAGTCACAACTTCTCAATGTGCAAACAACTGTGTCCACACTGTGTTTTTGATCTATTCAACCATGTCTATCGTTACATTTTCTTTGGTAAGATATGGTGACACTGTGACAGAATCCACAGCTCTAAAAACAGGAAAGTAACACGGTTGGACAGACGGCTAGATGGGTCTTAAACGTACCAGAGTCAAATAGAAATGCAGGTTTCTGGTCTGAATATTGGCAGTGTCTCATTGTGTTACACCCTTTGCTAATCAAACGTTCTGATCAGCATTTCTTGAGCTGTGCCCAGAGATATGAATGAAAGAAGAAAGAAACCAGAAAAGAAGACTTCAATTAACGCCACTGACTTGTTTCACAGTGTGGTCCTTCATAGCCTTGGCACTGACAACGGAAGCTCCCTGCTGAGAGGATGCAGATCCCATGATTCATACAAGGGTTGGGCTTGCACAGGTTTACCGGGTTTTTCACCTCTGAAGGAAAGAAAATTATGACAATTATAAGCAGCCAGACTTATGTTGTTTAGTGTCGTTTTGTGATTATGGATTTATGCATCTTTTATTTGAAGACAGGTGAAAGGAACTGAGGGAAACCAAGACATACACATTTTTGCCTTAATCAATCTCTTACTCCTATGCATACAATAGGTAATCAGTCCTGGAACAACTAAAGACATTTCCCTGTATTCTCACCTGAACACAACATCTGCACCAACACATCCTCAGAGTACTTGAGATCCTCATAAGATGGCAGAGAGATCACGTGATCCTCTGAACCAGCAATCTGCAGCAGCCTCTTCCGCTGCACATCGCCGATGCCGATCACAAACAGTGAAACTCCATTGTCTCTAATCTTCAGGGCCGGCACGGTAGCATCATCCCCACCTGAACCATCAGTCACCACCACCACAGCCTTGTTGACTCCAGGTCGTGCACCTTTAGCCACTGTCAGGACATTGGAGTGGATGTGGAGTAAAGCAGCACCTGTCGATGCCTCTCCGCCTATGTAGTCGGCCTCATCCACAGCCTTGAGGATGGCAGAGCCGGTGTCATAGGTGTCTAGGTTGAAGACTGTGTCGGCTCTCCGACCATAGGCCACAAGTGCCACTTGAGCTAGATCACGATTGATGTCGAAATGGACCGTGAGGCTGCGCACAAAGTTGCGAATGGTGATAAAGCTATCAGGGCCAACACTGCCCGAGGCATCCAGGGCAAATACCAGGTCTACTGCCTGGCCCAGACAACCTGGAAACAGACAGATTACATTTTTTATTAGTAGGTAAAACATCAGATGTGACATTTCAATACTATAGATTTGAATTGTAGAAATTTATATTTTTTTAAAAATCAAATGTCAACCAGAAAAATAAGTCTTGAAAGATGAAACATAAGGTTTTCCTTTATTAACATTTCTACATAAATGTTGAACTACAGGTTTTGAGTTTACATGGCATTTCCCAAATTACTTGGATCTAAATGCAAAATAAATGCCATAAGGATCCAGTCATTCACGTTTGGAATGACTGGATCCTTATGGCATTTATTTTGTCTTTTTTTTTAGTTCACAATTTACAAATAGATAAGAAATAGATAAGAAAATATGCAGCTTGTGCAGAATATATGAATATGCAATCGGTACCTTGTGTATCCACAGTGCAGATCTTGGCCTTGAGCTCAGGGACCTTGGCATTAAAGCCATCATGTGAAGAGTACGTGAGAGTCCTCTGAGGATTTCCTGTGATATTATTCAGCTGTCCCTTTAACGAGTCTGGTCCCACCCCTATAAGGAATATTTCTCTGTCCCGTGCATATTTTGAAGGTTCTACCACCTCATCAACAGCTGAAGTGGCAGTAAGCAGCACCACCACACGGGGCAGATCATCCGATACGTCAGCAAAGACCGGCGCACTTATGAATCCGTGGCGTGTGACATAGCGAAGTGCCTGTCCTGTCCGGGTCTCACCACCTATCAGCGGAAGCATATCCACCGCCTGAAGCAGAGCCCTCAGGTTCCCTTTGAACTTGCCAACTGGGACTTCCACTCGAGGCTCGCTACCAAACACTGCCAAGCCAACTTTACTGGGGCTGTCAGACCCAATTACTGTCTGAAGGAAGCGTTTTAAGAAGGACTTGATGCGGAGGAAACCTTCCAAGGTAGTAGTGTCGGAGCCCTCCAGCAGAAATAGCAAGTCCACTGAGCAGTCCAGTGACAAAGCAGGAGCTGAGGAGAGATGGAGGGTTGGTTTAGTTTTAGTTCTCTGCATTAAAACCTTGTTCATATCTCAGAATTTAAACAGACAGTGAACAAACCACAGTGTGGGTCTCCTCCATAGCCAGGTGAGCACACACAGTGGTAGCCCTCTGGACCTTCTGATACACACGTTCCACCGTTCAGACACGGCTTTGAATCACAGGGGTCTACAGTGAAGAGGAACAGAATGGCAGGAAGTGAACTGTACACACATCTGAACAAAGTCACACCATCAAACGCAGTAACAGGCAGCGAGGATCAAAGGCAGTTTTGTTCCTGTACCTGGACAGATAGTCCGATGGCAGACCGTCTGATGTCTCTTGAAAGCCTTGCTGTACCTGGAGTGTCACATCTTAACAGTTAAAAATCAATATAATATCTGGATTTTTTTCTCTATAAATCATATCATATTCTCCCTTATAAAACTGCCACTATTGTCAATACTTGATCTAATTTTTTACATTTATTATAGCAGTGGTGCTACTTTTAGCTCTAACTAAAAATGTCTAATTTCAATATTGACTTCGTTGGGGAAAAAAGGAAAGGGGAAGATCAAATGACAAAGTTATAGCTCTAAACATTAGCCCCATTTGCTTCAGGCCATTTGACTGTGGTAAAGTTGCAATGTTCTGTGAAATTAATTTTATCAAAGGCCATTTTAATTTGCCCTGGGAGGGTCTGACAGTACTGCAACACCCTGTTTTTATTAATACACCCACAATGACAACACATGGGAGTTGCCCTGTTCTACAATAGTCTTGTGGGTCATTGAGCAACACACACACACTTTTCTTTTTTTTAAAAACCAAACCATAGTGTATCCAATTTCAGTGTTTATGGGGATGAGTGTAGAAATTAAAAAAGCCATTTTCTCAAAAAGACAACATTTGAGATTCTGCCCCAAAGACAGAAGCATTTGTACCTGTGACTTTGTGTACTGTACATTCACCTGTAGTAGGGGCAGAGAGACATGTATGGGGAATGTCCCCTGGATCCTTTCCAACACATGAAATTCCCCTGCAGCTCCTTCACCGTCTCCTGTGTCTTTCGCTCACAGGAGAACAACTCCACCTGACAGCCTGCAGAACAGGACAGGAGGAGTGGGATTAGGGTTTGAAAGAGAAGGGATAATGTGAGATGTTGGGAGTGGATGGGAATGGAAAGGAAACAGAACTGAGATCATTACAAGATTTGCTTCATTCCACACACGAAACACCCGATTATATTATGATCATTTCTAAATAATTTACACCTTATGAAAAATGTCTATACAAGCAGTTCAATGGAGTCCCACCTGCGGGTTTGGCATCACATAAAGAGAAGGTGGTCAGTGTGGTGGACAGGCCGTTGACAGCATCATAGAAATGGTCGGCAAAGAAGACGTGGCTCTCCATCGGCTCGCTGGCTAGAGCATGTAGCTCCTCCCACCTGAACAGCAGGGAAAAAACAAACAAACTCCTAAAACTTAAAGATTTATCAATGTTTCCTGAAAATGGTATTTTATGCAAAAAAAGTAATTTTTCATTTGTTATTCCTGGCAACTATCAAACAAACCTGGGGTAGCGGAGGCCCACAGCAAACAAGACTACGCCTGTCTCCTTGAGCTCTGCCGCCGCCTGCACCGCGTTACCCTGAGACTTCCCATCCGATAAGAGGATGACGATCTGGGACACGGAGGAGGAGCTGCGACCACCTGGGAAACCCTTCCTCAGGATGTACTTCAGTGCCAGGCCTGTCTGTGTGCTGCCTCCCCTGGAATTTTAAGAATAATAATAAAACAATAATAAATAAGAACAGATGAAAAATGGCAGAATACGTGCTACAGAAGCCAACAAAGTGTTATCACTGCCAAAGTAAACCACAGTACATGTTTGTTTGGATTCTTGTTTTGGTTCTTGGCCTACAAAAAAAAAAAAGGTGCCTGAGTGTTGGATAAGTTTCATCACCTCAGGGCTTAAGAAGCCAATTTAAAACCTATTACAGGTTATTTTTATTTTCAAAAGGACGTGTCACTCAGAGCAGGAGACGCTTTCAGACGTCCCATCTACACAGTGAGAAGCACATCTGCTGTTCAAGTGAGGACAGAACTGCTGAAACAGAAGCTGTGATGTTCAGCCATCTCCTCCTGTTTCCATTTGTTGTCCCCGTTTTCAGCCACAGCTGCTTGAAGATTTGCTGAAACTATGAGACAACAGAGCAAAGAACACAAAGGCCTCCGGGCATGATTTAATAATCTTAGCCCTGTTGCATAGATTTGTCAGCACAGGGTACTGGGTCCTTTGCCTGCAAGTGCAAAATAGGGATTTCCTCCTTTCCTCATCACAATGAAAATGATGGATAAAGATTCATCTTATGGTTAAATAATTTTAACTTTACTTTTTGGTGGTAAGATATTGCAGCTGTTTGGATATAAAACTACTTGCTAATGAGACGCTACAATTTTCAGTCTCTGTGCTGTTAGGAACAGTATTTCTTTTGTTTCTTTTGTTTTCTTTTAATCATATTCTTGGTAAGATTACGATACACATTTTTAAAAGCAGAGTACCAGGATAAATATAAAGTATTTTGTTACATTTTAATTCTACAATGCTTATTTGATTTGACAATGACAAGCCAAAATAATATTTCCAACTTGTGAACAACACACGCACGCCCGCCCGCCCGCCCGCCCGCACACACACACACACACACACACACACACACACACACACACACACACACACACACACACACGGTTAAATTACATCCCTCTTCCTCAGCTTATGCACTTACCAGTATCCAGGTACCACCTGTGGTGTGGCTCTAATCTAAAATTAATTTGTTTTCTGTTCCAGAAAGCATTAAATCTTACTTTGTTTCTGGATGTGTGTATATGTGTGGATTTTGTTTGAGCATAGGTTTGACCTTAGTCCTGTCCTAATCACTTAAACCATCACATGAACTACACTGGAGATTCAAACCATATAATTATCACCTCTGAGAATCTATATGTTTAAAATAAATATCCTCTAAAAAATACTGTAACAGGATGTTTCCTATTTTTGCCACTGTCCATAAATGGATTGCTGAACAGACCTAGTGGAAGCTGGTCCAGAGGCCCAGCCAAACACAAAAACGACCCAAAGAGAAGTAGACTGACAGGAAAATGATAATCTACAACCGAGATCTGCAACACTAACACAGGTGAGACAAAAGCTTAATGCCTTTAGTAGTAAATGTATGTTTTGTACTATCTTGCAACTGACTAATGATTAGCTTTTACACAGAGAGCTGAAATCAGGCTGAAATGACTAAAGCAACTATTTTCATTCTAGCACAAATATGAACCAGCTTAAACATCAATTAAAGGCACGACACAGTGTACTGGCACTGCCCTCAAGGTCTTCTACTGTAATTGGGGCCCCTTCTGACCACCCGATGGGCTTCACTGCTCGACTCTCTTTGGCTTGCATTTTCACTTGCTGAAGTCTTTTGAATCGCAAAATATTATTTGACTTAGATGATGCAAGAGCAGGGACACACCTGTAGGAGATTTTCTTGATGTGCTTCTTTAGCTCTTGTTTGGTAGTGTACGAGTTCAGGGAAAACTCCAGCTGAGGTGTGGACCCAAACTGAATCAAGCCGACTCGCACCTGAAACAGGGTGGAATTACATGAGTTCTGACTGATATGAGACAAAGATGGGAAGAGAGATGATAAGAACAGACAGAAAACAAACCTTTTCCGGTCTGATGTCTAGAGCTTGACAGAGCTGAATTGCGAAGTGTTTAGACCTTTCGAAACTGGCCTTCCCCACGCTGTAAGATCCATCCATGAGGAAGAGGACATCCATGGCGGCCGAGCACTGCATCACTTCCCATGGAAGCACACACATGCACAAGACAGAAAACAAAAAGTTAAACACACTGGACATCTGGGTCCAAACTCATATTCATGCATTTACACACTCTGGCAAAGAGCTCCCATTCTATTACTGTACACACCCATCATGGGATTATCCCAGTTATCTATCTATCTATATATATATATATATATATAAATACCTTGATATAATAAGAGAAATACAGCATAGCATGCCAGAACTCTATTATCTTTTCCTGGGAGTCCACTCACAAAACCATTACCAAGCAGAAGCTCTCTCATGCCCCTGCTCTCGCTCCCTCTCTCTCATGCATGCTTATACTCGCTAGCGGCATAAATACTCTGTGATGCTGCTGTCATGTTAGAATGTGCAGATAGTCATGAAGAGGGCCATTAGGGACAGTTAGTGTGTGCCGTCTGTCTGTCTGCCTGTCTGCCTGTCTGCCTGCCAATTACTCTGTTTACTCAAAAATCACCATCAAACAAAGCCAAGCCAGCACCTCAAAGATTATTTTAAGGTGACTGATTGATTTCAGGTTACTACAACTTAACTACACTGTTCCATCCATCACCTCAATGTCACTGTCAATGTTATGGGCCAAATCTACCAATGCAAATGCACATTTCTCTGGTAAATACCTTGAACTCTACATCATTTCTTGTGGTGCACTAGTCCAGTGTATCATCTCTTAACATTCTCAGTGATAAACATTAGTTTGGTACTGTACTCACCTTCTCCTGCTGAGTTGATCTTCATAATGGTCTCACGGCTGGTTTTGATCTCCTGCACTGAAGTTCCCTGCTGCGCTAAAAGAGACAAACAACATGAAGGTCATCTGAATGTCCACACTTGGAGTATCTAAACAGTGACATGAACACAGTCTCGTGTACAATATGTGCATGGCACAAAACATATGTCATTCAATGTAGATATGGACATACATGCTTGCAGTAGCCGTGCACAGGTGTTGGTTCTGTTTAACTGAAAAAAGTTTATTTATCATATACATCTCTTTAGTTTTTCAGTATCCTTACTGTTACACAAACGCCTGCATTTTGACTTCAAACTCCCATGCGAGTTACTTCACATAGATAATTATTTAAATTCCCAAAAGAATATTCTACCATTCTCATTCAAAAACATTATTAGAGCCTCAGTGATGCAAAGTAAAACAAAAAATAGTAGCAATCTGTCCCTGAAGCCAGAGCCATTCAATGACTCCCACTTGATCCCTTCTGTGATTGCTAATTGAGTATTTCAAGCTAATGTGAGTGGACAACTGAAGGAAACCATTCTTTCACTCTGTTCAGCTGAAAGAACGATACCCCATTCAGGCACACGTACTGCCCCAGAGAGGGGAGAGGAACACATGATTTCCTGGTGGGAAACCCATGTGAACATGCCCTGTTCTCCCTGGTAACAGCAACGGGCCACAGAGGCATTTGTCCAGCACAGACACAACGCTTGAGTGGTTTTACAAACATGCATCTCTGCACTGAGCAGATTCCAGTGTCTGAATAGCACAGTCCACCTCCTCAATCAGACAACAGAAAGCTCAGCTCACTCCTGTCAACATTTTTTCATTTACTTGAAACAGCTGATTTCTCCTGTAGTGAGTTCTTCAAATGTCAAAAGAGCAAAAGAAACAAAAAAGGGCTGAAACATGAAGGAAAATTTAAAGAGCACATCTGCATCGGTCAATTTAGTACCAACACTGATCTCATGAGCTTTGAGAAGAGTTAAATTTGGGACATGGTTACAATAGTGTCTTTGTTAAGAGAAAAGTGCAAATGTAAGACTTAATCCGTAACCAAAATGTCAACAGTGACATTAGAAAATCTGTTTATTGCACACACTTTAACAAAGCTACTCAAAACTTCCAGACATGGTTCTTAATGAGCACAGGGAGCAAATTCTTTATTGGTAAATTTTAAAAAATGCAAAACAAAGTTACTAATTTATTTAAAATTTCTATTGACATCCTTAACTTTCTATAAATTCTACCATCATGACGTCATAGGGGGAAATTAGTAAAATGAAGAAAAATAAAGTTGAAAAACACCAAGTACCACCTGCAACCCAGAGGCCTTCTCTCTGACATCTACAGAATCCTGCCCCTTTCATCTGCCCCTAATTCTATAGTCATACACGACCCTATGGTCCTCTTGATGGTGAAAGTTTAGGGGCTTCTCAAGTTGGGGCCCCACTGCACTGACCAAAAACTCTGCGAACAAAAAAATAGCAGGAAAATCAGGAGTAAGATAAGGAGTGAGAGTTTTCTGGTCGAAGAGCTGCTACGTAACTGGCATCAATCCCATCATAACGTAAAAAATATTGTGAAGGCTTTGTATGGAAAACAACTGCAACATTTCTGTTTTGTCTGCACAGGAGGAATGGGGTGTTTTGCTCAAGTTCAAAGTCGCAAATTGGCCAGTAATAAATAGTTCCGATGGTGCTAGAGCTGTCATTTTTGAAAACAACGCAAAGATTATATTGCCCTACAACTCCTGTCTCTCCCCTCAGGCAAATACCAAGGTGCTCAGGTCCGACAGAACAACTGACAATACTATAATAAAAGCCATGAATGGACTGTGGGGGGAACGAGCAGTTTTAAGCACAGGAGGCAGGAAGCCATTTTGAAGAGATGGAACATAATGGTAATTCTTCAGCACTGGAGACCTAACATTTAACAAGAAACTGTATTTTTGTAAGTCTTGACTTGTACTTTTAAATGTGAATGTACAACAGCAAAAGCTGTTGGTGAGGGTCCGTGATGAGAGTAGAGGTAAATTCTCCAAATGGTTCTGACTTATCAAACACAACTAATGATGTTGGCAGATTAAAAATGCTGTATTGAAAAACATGCTTGATCTAAACGCTCCAAATAAAAGAGAAGCACAGAAAGTGAACTCAAGTGAAACTGAATCCAGAACAGTAATAAAATCATCATGACCGACCATGAAGAAGCAGCAGTGTTAAGAGGAGGGACAGATGGATATCAGGCTGCATGTCTGGACACCTGGAATGATAAACAAAGACAAACACATACAGGTTAGGAACTGGGTGTGGACATGAAAGTGAGTTTTCATTTGAAGGTTTCTTTTTAACAGGGTGAGTGTTTGCAGTATGTTACTTTATAGTAAATGCAATGCAATCCTTTTTCCTCACACTGGGGGTCTCAAACCCCTGGGGTAGAAGCACCAGTGTATTTTATCACAAAACCAAATGTCAAGCATGAGTAGTAGACAAGAAAAACTGGTTTTGTACTCATTTGTATGCTTGTTAGTCATGTTTGCCTCTTGAATAAATCAAGCAGTAAAGTACTTGAGTACTTGTTTTTTCAGTGAAGTGTATGTAGAGCCCTTATGTTTCAAAAGAAGAAAATGAAGAGGTGCCTGATGATTGATAGAGGATCTTGGCGTTTAAGTGATTGTTAATAAAATGGCACCTTGGGCTAAATCTGCATTTCACGGGTACTGCTGAAGTACTCTTCAGTACTCTTTACCACAGACCAAACTGATAGGAGATATAATGTGTGTCAATTTGTTCAGCAGTAGGTTACAAAAATATGAAAACGTGCATTTTTAACCAGAGTGTAAAGCAGCTTATACAAGGAGAAACCCCACTAACCACAGCACACTGTGTATATCCAAACACACATCACTATACTAGAGGTGCCCACACACAGACATACAACACTTCACACCAGCATGGGGACCAGTCAGTATTTTGTCTGGGCCAGAGTTAATAATAAGCTCAGGCTGAATGTTTTTATCAGGAATGTGTTAAATCACCAAGTATGAACTGAGGACTGTAGGTCCTCGCACACTTTTTATACAATGTGGATGAAGAGGTTAAACCTTATAGAAACCACATTATGCTTTTTGGTATTTTTACATAAAACTTCATTGTTTGGATGCTGTATGAACAGGAGGAGTAATCGCTTAATAAAAGCTCTACTTAATCAAAGGGAGGGGGAACTGTGGTGTATGATCATTATGGACACAGGTCTTCCTAGGACCTTAGGGAACTGACCACAGGGGTTAAAAATTGGTATAATAACATTTAACAGTGCCACCTCTTTGGTTAAATGTTTATTCTGTTTATTGTTGGGTACACACAAGATGAAAGGCTGCAGGTAAGGTTCGATTACCTCTGGCTGCTGTCAGTATCTGAAGTGTTTGTGTAGGTTTATAAAAAAAAAATAATAAAAAAAAAAGACATGCACTACAATATAGGTAAGGCTGTGTGTTTTTTGAGACAGAGATAGAATTGTGTGCAGGATGGAGCTGATTTGAAGGTGTGCACTTCGCACGCACACACAAACACACGCGGATCTTAAAATTGGCTGCTTCTTCACAAGCATTCTTCTGGACCCCCAGATCCCTCATTTTGTCGGTCGGTAATCACATCTGTTCTGTCTCCAGGGGAAACTGTGCACCATATTTCAGCAGTGCAGGTTCCCACATTGTTGTCAGGATTCAAACTCTTGATTTCAACAAGGTACATTGCTAAAAACGTACCTTGGTTGGCAGGTTGGAAAGTGTCTCCATGCTGTAGCCTACAATTAGAAAAAAGGGGGCCAACTTCTGGACCAACTTCAGACAAAATCTCTAACCTGTGGTTGCAGTTGTGCCTTGAGAAGAATCCGAACACTTTAAACGACTGGAGGGGGAGTTACGTGAAATAGCTACTTATAAGACATAGGAACAAAGTGGAAATCTTTGTTCCCCACATGCTGAGAAGGGTCTGGTTAAATAGAACGACTACCTATAAAAGAAATGAAGCTGATCTTGTTCCGGGATAAAGTGGATAGGAACACAGAAGAATGCAACAGTGTCTCAATTGCATTTACCTTTATCAAACAAACCCTTACTAGCTGATCAACAATCAATGAGAAATGGAGAAATATCGAGGTCCTTTAAACACGTTTATTTCCCTTTGGAACTTCTGTGTAGCTTATCTTTACACATGTGATCACCCTTGTGTGTCATGGGTCGAGGCAGCCAGAAGATGGGGCCAGAGGATATGACTGCAACACGCAACCGAAGCAGAGATCTGATCAAGAAGCTAAACTAAAAGGCTGAGCACTTAAATACGAAGTATTTAAGAAATGCATTTAGTAACACACTATATTGTAAACCTCAAGTATTTTAATTGACAGGTGCACTGCATCACACTGGCCCACATCACCAGTTTTTTACTAGTCTCTTAAATATTACAGAAGGTACAGATCCTGAACATCCAGAAGTACGCGCCGCTACAGCAAAGTACACTCGATTTTAAAGGAGTCCAATAGACCCACTCCAACATTCTCTTACCATGTGATGTTCAAACTCCGTCAGTTCAGAGTTGTGGTCTTCTCGGTCCCTCCACACACATTTGGATCCGCGCTGCTCTGGGATCTACAGTCTTCGGACGGGAGGAGGGCAGCGACCCCACCTACTCACCATAACCACCTCTTAAGTACCTGCGCCGGTGGCCTCCTCTCCTCCCGCACAAATATGCGCACAGGGAGGAGCCAAAATACCTCAACTCCTCCAGCTGACACTCCAATAACATTCTAAGTAAATCCCGTGAGCGCTTGAATCAAGTGGAGGCATAAGCTTTAACATGTTTCACTTGGATTGCTGTGTGCAAAAAGGCACAAATCACATCACTCCCTCCATTGTTTTTTCAATCACAAAACGTTTATGTAAAACTTAAACTTGTGTGGAAAACAAATAAATGATGTTAGACATGCCACCTGCAAAAGGTGTAGACAGTTGGGATAAGTACACTGAAATAAAAAAACTCAAGATAACTGAGAAAGAACATGTTTAGTTATATTTCTGCCAGCTTTAACAAAGAAAGGTACTTTTAGCTTTTTTTTTCCCATGAAACCCCCAGAAATATTAAAACCTGTGACTGGTGTGACTGGAATTTAAATAAAGTTAAAAACATAAAAACCATTAGAGAATAGTACATATTAGTACAATTAAGTTCAAAAGGTCAGTAGCATCTTCTGAAATGAGGAAAACTATGAGGTTGGCAGAGGCTTCTGAAAATAACATTTGGAGTTGACCGATATTAGAGAAACATGGTCTAGGGAAAAAAACACAATTATTTTTTTTTTCCAACAAGCTGGAAAGCACAACTGTATATTTATGCACTTGGTAAATCCTATTTTGTCTGCCCTACTAAATGCTTGATGAGAGAAAGTTGCAGCTGCATCAATTGTTCCAGGTGATCTATCTGTAAAGTCAAGAGGGGAAAAAAAAAAAATACAGATTCAGCTTTTCTGCCCTTTGAAATTTTCATTTTCTCCAAGTTTAACTCAAATTTAACTCAAAACAGTTCTGACCTTAGTCTTCAGACTCTCACAGCAGCAGCTGCAAGTCTGAGGATCTGGAATTCAAATACAGAAGCAAGTGAATGCTAAGTAACCTTGGAAAGTGACAAAAAGATTCCAGATCGAGTCCAACAAAGTTTAAAACCATTCAATTCTTTTCTATAGCACATACGTTTAGGCTCTGTATTAGTCTGGGATACTGGCTCCATTTGCTCAATAATCCTCTCTGCTTGATTGTCTGTGGAAAAACATTACAACTTCAATAGCTGTACCTCACATGCCATCATTGATTATTTATTTGGTAAAGATTTACTGTTAAATCAATCTTAAAATAAAAAAAAAAAAAAAAAAGTGACTGTAAAGTTGTGATTTGACCAACCACTGACTGATGCTGTCGAAGTGTTTTTATTCTGTTGGGCAGCTGCGAGTGTTGACTCTGGTGTTGTGGTTGTGTCACTGGTGGCTGTTCCATTTTGCAGAACCTTTTGGCTTCCGGGCATCGACTTGGTTTGGGGGCAGTCAGGCACAGCTCTCGGACTGGGAGCAAGTGTGCAGCTGTCAGTTTGGTCGGTCTTCTGGGTGGTGGCAGGGCAGCAAGAACTACTCTCCGACTGTGCCTGTAGAGCATCCAAGATCATGGCAGTGACATCTCCACAAGAGCTCTCAGAGGGAAGAGTGAGTGAAAGAACGTTAGCAGAGCCATCAAAGGAATGGACTGTAGCAAGGACATCCTTCATTAGGACGGATCGAAACATCTGCTGCACTCCCTCTGGCCACTCTGCAGGAAAGTGCTCCTTACCTGTGATTGGAAGTGAAGGGGCAGAGGGGCTTGTAAGAGAGAGTGAAATGCTGCCACCAGTATAGAGCCCAATGGACACTTTTGGATTAAAAATGTATTTCAGACAAAAAAAAAAAAAAGATTAAATAGTAATGCATTACCAGTGAGGGTGCAGCGACTGATCTGAAAAGGAAGCTGCAGCATTTGACCAGGAATGGGCAAAATTCGGGAGAATGGGACCTTTTCAGTGTTGCCATAATCTGCATAGATGACACTTATCTCACTCTCGCCAGCTTCCAAGACTACAGCACGGTACCAGTTATTGTCAGCTGTGAATAAACAAATGAATGGTTGGTACTGGAACTGTGACAGAAATATTGGTTTACTCTCACACCAAAACCTCCAGAACTGTTTCGAAATTTCCTACTGTTGTCAAAAATGAGTATTGACTTTCAAGAGCTGATGCTACACAGCTGCCTTTAAGATGGGTGAGACTTAACAAACAAAACACCCTATAAACAGTGCTGCAAACTCAATTGAAGCAGACCCTGTTGTTCATTGAGCTCTATGCTGTATTTAAAGGAGAGACCTTCTTATATGCGGCTGTGCACAAGCTGTGTAATTATATCTACTTGCAGACACCAAATTACCAGCTGAGGTTTGCAGGGGAAACAACTGAAGGTGGGGTCTCAACAATAGCCTGCAAACAAACACTGGAAGGGAGAATGAGACTTTAGCTGAATTTTTAGCAACAGATTGTATCCCTTGAGTGGGACATGTGATGGATCACATGATCTGGATCACAGAGTCTTTTTCCTGTAATCATTAAACAATGAGTGACTGCATGTGCAATGGGGTTTTCCCCTTGCTCCAGTTATTTATTAAAAACAGGATGCAATTTCCTCACAAGAAAGAAGAATTTGCTTTTGTTTTGGTTTAACAAACATTTTTCTCAAGCACATCCTGACTTAATCCACGGCACATTTGCTGAGACTTAATCCACGGCACATTTGCTGAGCCAGGATGAGAAGGTGCAACTATGTCAGGTGTAGACACTTAAATTGTGTGAACGTTCACGCCATTCTTGACCACAGGATTGATCACAGAATTAGTGATGCAAAAAAGGGACTAGTGTGGACTTTCAAATAAAGATTTCAAACAAACTACATTGTCATTATGGGGTCTTGTTTGTAGAGTTGAGGAAAACAATGAACTTAATCTATTTTGGAATAAGGCTGTAACATAAAATGTGGAAAAAGTTAAGTGCTGGGAATATTGTCTGGATGCACACAGAGTTATTAAAAATTACAAAAAGTACAGTTACAAAAGTACCAAAAAAAATCAATTTTTATAGCAGTGTATGCTACAGTTTAGAAAACAACTTGTTTTTTTCTTGCTTTTTGAAAAAGACCTTTGACTTAAATGTAAATCTTAACTTATCTGACATGTATTTAATTAATGGAAGTGATCCTCACCAGTGAACTGGGCACAGCATGCTGCCCCAGAAGCAGGTCTACTCAGAGTAGCAGAAGATAAAGAGGCCTGGTTGTTGGTGCAGAAGGCAGCCACCTCCATCATCACCCCCTGAAGCTTCTGTTGGTCCACTGCACATAAACACACCGTAATTACATCAAGCAGATGAGTCACATCTGCACAATTTTGCACATCTTATGACAGACAAGGGCATAAGTGGGTGTCCTGACCCTGGCTGGGAACAAGTAGGTAGAATAGGGAAGGGCATGTGACAGCTGCAATGAATGGCTGAAAGGTCTCATTGAGAGGAAGCTCCATTGTCTTCCAATCCACTGGGAAAGATGAGACTGAAACAAAAGGTGTAGTTTTAAAAGGTGTAGTTTGTAGTGTAGTTTTACGCACATCACATTGCTGGATAATTTGAAGAGGGGGCAGAGAGTTGCACACCAACTCTAATCCAGCTTATTCAGATAAAACATTACTTCAATGACATTGAGATTTTTGACTGGTCAAAATTAAATCAGCACTGTCAGTACTTCTGTAATTAATTTCCAAATACTATAACCTGCTTCAAATTCTTAAAATAAAATATTTGAAAAAAAAAAACCTCTGGTTTTTACTCAGTATATCTTTCTCAGTAAAAGAAGAGAACAATATTTCCATCATGCTACTAAAATAAAGAGTATTTCATCTAAGCACACACTATCTGACCTTCTGATGGTGCTGCAGCCCCCCCTTCAGTAGGCACATCTTTGGACCTTGCTGCTGTCTGGCTAAAAGCTTGTCCATGTATTTGGCTGTGCTTATTTTCCTTTGAGGTCTTCTGATGTTCATCTTCAGAATCTGTGATTGCATGTGTCTCTTTGAAAATCTCTCCAGGGACTTTGGCTAGTTGCTGAGAAATTAGGACAGCTGCCACATTCTGCCCTCTGCTTTCCAGCTCCACACCATAACCTTGTGTGGTGACCGAAAGAACACGAGCAGAGAGCTGTTCACCATCCACCAGGGTCTGAAAACACAGCAGGGCTTCTCTGCTCCACTCTAAACCCAGGGGTTCCACACCTAAAAAAAACAAATTAAAAAAAAAAAAAAGAAATTTTGTCCCAAAATATTACAGATCATCTGTGATCTCTAGAATTTGATATGGTGCCAAATTTGGAGGAGAATTATGAATTACTTTTTTGGCTGTTAAAAAACAAACAACAACTCAAGCACAATAACTTCAGACAAAGCACTTAATATTTACTTGGAACAGATTTTCTTTCTGTCCCTACCTGTTAGCCAGCAGTGAACTGCCTGGAAGGGTAGAGTCAAGAGTTGGGGTGTAATGGATCTAAGGTGGCTCTTTTTCACATTCATAGTGTAACCATAGTCCACAAAGCTTACAAACGCCACATTATCGGACAATTCCTTCACCACGGCCCGATACCACGCTCCATTACCTGGAAACCAAAAAGCACTTGATTACTAACTGAAAGGTGTGTGTGTGTGTGTGTGTGTATGTATGTATATATACACACACACACACACATATAAAATTTAAGACTATATCCAAAAACTATCTTGCCATCATACCTACAGCACACACCAATTTATCAAGCATGTCATGTTTTAACAAGCTGATTTACAGTGTTCAGTACAACTAATAGACAGCAGTCAGTCTCACCAGAAAACATGGCACAGCAGGGCTCTCCGACTTTGGGGTCAAATGGGGTTGCATCTGCCTCACAATGTTGCTTCAATTCATTACCCAGCTCTATCAGCTTCTGATGAACTGACAGACACACAAATACACCAAATAAGCCTTTGTACACTGGGGGAGATATAAAGTAAATCTGAAATAATTATTTCATTGCAAAGAAAAACAAAGATTCTGCCAAATTTTGTACATGCAAATGAACTTTGTGTGATCAAAATGTGAGTAAGACAACAATACTGTTTGTCCGTGATCATTAGTTGTAATTTTGAATGATTAAACAAGATTAATATCCTTTAAAATATAAAGGAAAAATAATCTATACAGAAAAAAGCAATGCTATTAGGACAGATGCTTAATGGCACCCACTAATCAACCAACTGTTAAATTGATTTGCTGTCAAAAGTCTGTTTGTGGACCTCCAGTCTGATGAAACTACAATACCTGTAGGATTGTCCATGTGGCAGTAAAACTCCCCAGGGTTCTTTAAGACACTGGCTAACAGTGCCACTGTCTGGCCATCACGGGAAAGCTCAGTGCAAGACCACACCAGAGGCTCAGAGTTTGGAGGAAGTACTGAGGATTACATTTCCATAAAAAAAAAAAAAGAAAAAAGAATAAATTCATCACATACAGGTCTAATTTCACTTTGTGTTTATAGACAGGCTATAAAGTCATTTACTACATTCAGACACTGCCCACCTTGTGATTTTATAGCAGCACTACTGTTAGCAACTGGAGCAGGTACACCAAACCCAGCAGAAATCAACAGCTCAGCTACATTGGCCTGAGGATCACTGGCCTCATCCACCATGGCCACCAAGACTTTGCCCTCATGAGCACCCTGAATCTCAATGCGCAGTATTCTATTTGAAACCCTTCGCTGCAGAGCTAGCAGGCAGTCATCTGACCAGCGCCCCCCAGTAGGTTGCACACCTGAAAAGGACCCCAAAGAAAGACAGTGGATCATTGTCCGTGTGTTGATTTGGCATCGTATTTTGCGCCGGATGCCCTTCCTGGATGCCCTTCCTTAGGGGTTCAGTGTCTTGCCTAGAGACACTTTGACATATATAGGCAGGACTGGGGCTCAAAGCACTGACCCTGTGGTCTGTGGAAGACTGCCTTAGCAACTGAGCTACAGCCACCCCGGGTTATAAGCCATTTGATTTTGCATAAACATTTGTAGTGATGCAACTGTTCAGTGTAACTGTTTAGATGAAAGGTTGAATGATGATGTATAGAACATATGAAAATTATTATTTTTAGGTATACTGGGATTCCCTGGATTAAGTCACTTTGGTAATATTATAACCATCAAAATAGTGCAAAATGCATGTACAACCTGCTAGACCACAAGGCATAGCCTGCATTGGAAGAGCCAGTAGAGCAGTGTTGATGGGCCGCAAGTGGCCTAAATCCACCTCCTCGGAGTTGCCAAAGTCAAGGTAGCCAACACAAACGCGTTCCTCTGATGAATAAGCCAAAACATTCGCCCTGTACCACTGCTTGTCCTCTAGAAGACATATACAAAAGTCAGACCAGAGAGTCACAAAGTAGGACTGCCAGTAGTAGCTGTAAGATATTACAGATTTAGATATTCTACTGTATGTCTTCAGACCTAAGCCTATGCAGAGATTATTTCAAATCAGAGACAACACCTTCATTTTAAAATCTATACTGTCAAGCGTTTTCAGGCTCAAGTCATTTTAATTCACAACTGACCACACTAAATTTTTGGCAGTATAAATATTTTTCAGAGCGAGTGTTGAGAATTAACTTAAATCACAATATCGACCGTGTTTCTTTAGCATATGAAATATAACCAATCAGGATTCTTTTCAAATAACGCTTTCATTTTGCAGCATAATAAAGAGTGATGTCTTCTCCATATGCACATATATGTTGTACCTGAGAATTGGGCACAGCAAACGGTGCCAGGTGCTGGTCTGAAGTTCTGTGGTGATGAGACCTGACAGCAGTGTTCCCTCAGCTTCAACTGCAATTCCTGAATCACTCCTGTCAACCAAAAATCCTTAAGATTGTCCCTTAAATGCTGGCAAAATCATAGATTTTCCTTCATACACATTCCTTAACTATTTGTTACCAGCTTTTATTCTGACGTCCAAAGGTTTGATCTGATTGCACAATAAGCAAGCGTTACTTACCAGCGTTCTCCACTTTCTGGACAACAATATCGGTGGGTGACTGGAAGTGAGTGACCACAGCAGAAAAGGAGTCACCTACAGCCTGTGTCAGTGGTTTTGGAGGCTGAGCCCAGGTGTTGTCATCCTTCCCACTGGAAAGACGTCTGAAGTTTTCCAAGGATGCACTCATCATGGCATCTAAAAAAAAAGAAATGACAAAATGACAATTAATTATGAAGAGACAATTTTTGTTCCATTTCTGTCTACAGTATTAGGCAATATTTTCACTTTATAGGTAATCGTGTATGAAAACAGCACTGAAAAACGGTTAATGCTATAGTGCAACTTCATGGCATTTACTGCTAATCTGTGCATTTGATATAAAGAAAAAAAAAGAAGCTGACTTTAAAGCAAAATGTAGAGCTTACCCATAAGAGACAGCATGCATTGCTCTAAATGTTCTACCACCTGATCTTGTCCAGCATGTCTGTGCATGTTTTGATAAGTATATTGACTGAGGATTATTCCCACAGCTGTGTCTATATTATAAGTTGATAAATTACAAATATGCAAGCAACCTCTAAGTCTCCCCATTTTTCTTACACGTCACAGGACTGGTCTGTAGACTGATTTGACATGGGATGGGCACATAAAAATGAAGCTGCTTACCAATTTCCTGCTCAGTCGGTGTTACGTTTGCCGTTTCCTTTGCTGCATAACCATGCTCAATAAGGAATGTGCTCAACTGCTTTCCTACAAGAAAAAGGGAGACCCTCATTGGAGATATGTGCAATTTTTCCCCCTGCCTATCACTATCAGAAATCACAGCTTATGATGGTGAGATTATTTATATTGAAACTTTGTATAACTTACCCATTGAAAGTAAGATATCCACCAGATGGATGTGGTTCTCTACTGATTCCACCAGCCTAACACTCACAGTCTTACCAGCCAACATCTGTGTCACTGCAAAACAGCACTCGCCAGACCACTTGCCTGCCACTGGCACCACTCCAGCAATACGGCACTCCATTGCCTGGAAGTAGCAGATGCAAGTGGTAATGTAGGACGCCACAAAATGTCACAGTGAATGTTATGTAAAGCGCACCATTATAAATCTGGATGGTGCGCCGCATTATTACTGTCCTTGGGATTTTGATGATACCCATGATTGGCAGATTAGGTGCTTATAAAGACTGATACAACTGATTTTGGTGGTGAGAATATGGACTTACACATGGACAGAATGGCTGGATACTAGTAGCTAGGGGCCTGATCTTCCCCAAAGAGACCTCCTCTTCGTTACCAAAGTCTATGTAAAGGATGTTAGCCATCTTATGGTCAGCAGTCAAATTCTGAACAAGGCCTCTGTACCAGTTCTACATAAATAGAGGCAAACACAAGTGATTAAGTCAAAGATCAAAGCAATATAAATATCTGTCAAAGTGTTCAAGAAGGCCTCAGCTCACCAGATCAAAGGAGAACTGTACTGCACAAATCTCACCCACATTTGGTACATATGTTGACAGTGTGGGACAGCTGTAGGTTTTCTGAAGCTCTGTGCTAATGCTTTGCAGAGCTTCCAGAAGTTCGGGAATTTGTGCAAGGAGGAAAAACCTGCCAGGGCTATAGAACTCTACAACAGATGCCTGAAAATATGTACAATTATAACAGAATAAAGCAGTTTCATATTTGATAACAGTCCTTAATCAGTCCTTACAGTTAAGAAGAACAGGGTGTGTTGTACCTGGATATCTGTCCCCTTAATGATTTTTGTGGTATGCAAATCCTTCAAATAGACCCTCTGTGGGCTGGATGCATCACCATGCTTCATAAAACAAGGGGAAAAAAATGCTCTTTTATGCAATACTATTTCAAGTTGTCCAGCTACATTGCTTAAAAATGTTGGCTGCATTACCTTCAACAAACTACCCCTGTCTCCTGTCACTGATGAAACTGTGATATCCTTTGGTTTCGCTCTTCAGATGAAAGAGAAAACATGATTTGTTTATTAGGAATTTAAAACTAATTCAACTTCATGCTGGTGAAGTACAAAACCATCAACAAAACTGTTGTCGTCGACATAAAAATGTAAACTGATAGTTGCGATCACCTATGAAAGACACAGCTTACTTTACAGGTTCTAAGTCAATGGACTTGCACATGTGTCTGTGTGCCTTCCAGTCTTCTGTCTGACACACCACAGAGCAGTACGGCGTTTTCTTGCAGCGCTTGCACCGGAAATTACCTGCCATACATCACTGAATTAGACTTCATAAGAACACTTTAAAAAAGAATTACAAAATCGATTGCATACCCTATATCAAAGTGTTAAACCTTTTGTATAAAACACAGAAATATGTCAAATTTGAGGACATGATAACTTTTCGTGCATTCACTTTTCTAAAGGACAACATTAGACATGTTTTAAAAGTATGACAAACATTCACATTCTTTGGTTCCATCACTGACAAACCCCTCGCTTATTTATCTGCACCTTCCCATGAAAACTCAAAGCACCAGGAAATATGTATTACTGACACAAAAACACATTTCTTGAGGTATATTTTTACACTTGTATGGCTTGTAGTGTTTTATACACCAAGTAGTTTCTTATGGCTATTGTGTGACATGAAAGACACGTTTTCGTGGACACAGATTAACGTACCACCATGAATAAAAGGCAAAAAGAGCACTTATATACACACTTGCCTGGTGGCTTAATAAGTATGAATACCATCACCAAAACTCTCTGGTAGGAAGTTGCAGGACATTCATATCTTTAAATTGTACTTTTACCTTGTTGACCACAGAAGTTACATAAGTATACAGTCAAAGCTGGTGGAGTGGATCCTAGCAACTGGGAAGGCAGGAAAAGGGCACTTAGAAACAACTTTGTACCGTTTTCACAAGTGATATTAAATTATGATGAAATGCAGCTCTGACACATACGGCAGATTTATCCCTGCTGAGGGGTGAAGAACCTGACAAAAACAAAGAGGAATAAATGCATAGAATTTTTAGCAGCTAATAATATTGTTTGTATTGTATAAACTATTTGACATTTTTACAATTACCCAAATAAGAGGACCACGGGCGGTATGTGATAACTGCCTTATTTGTTAATTTTGGCACTTACAGTCTCGAATGGCGTTAAATGTTTCACCCGGCAGAGCCACGGGGCTCGAAAAAGGCTTCCTCAAGGGCAAATTAGGCCTAACAGAGTTTGGGGAAAGCCTGCGGTTCATGGCGCTTGCTGTCAAAATCATGGACAATAAGTGAAGTCAGATACGTTAGGAAATATGTGAAATTATAAGAAAAATGCACCGAGTTCAGTTTATCCTTAAAACATCCCCCTTGGCTAGCTGACCAACGGTGGAACCGCTAAAGTTAGCCAACTTTAAGTAATTACAACTTCACAAGTTAGCTCATTAATAACATTTGCTCGTTAACTGTCCTGGTGGTTTGGCTAAAATAAAATTAACCTTATTCAAACGCAAACACCATCATAGTTTGACACCTAACTTACTATACAAATATATATACAAGTAACATATGTTTTGGTTTTATATTGCGCAGTCACAATTTACCTGACAGCACGTGTTGGCAGGAGAAGTTAAAGTGCTGCACATGCGCAGTAGCTGGCGTGCAGATAGACCGCGTAAGCGGTTTTAACATTGAATCGCTAGACGGGATATTTCTTGGAGAAATCCGTAATTCAATTCTTCCTCAAAAAGAACATTTCGGACGTCTCCACCAGAATTCTTACTAAGAAAAGTCCCTCCCACTTTAGATATCTACAATCCTATTGTTAGCAATCATAATTTTAATTTCTGATATCCACAATGATATTATTCCTATCAACAACGGTCGTTTCAGATATCCACAACGTCATTTTAGATACACACAAGGAACATCCTGGATATCTATAATCCAATTGTTACCAGGGGTAATGTTAATTTTAGATATCCAAAATGATAAATATTTTCAGATATCTACAATAAATTTGTGGATATTTGCAGAAGCATTGTTCCCCTCTTAATAGATGACTGCATAGGTGTAAATGTGAGCCGCGCCCCCCCTCCACTCAACAGCTGGGATCTGCTCCAGCCCCCGCGATCTTACACAGGATAAGCGTCAACAGATAATGGATGGGTGGATAAAATTGAATTTCCACTGTCTATCAATGATAAGTCAGACATAATCTTGCCCAAAAAATAAGTTTGTAAAATCATTTTGAAATCTACTTTCCTATATAGATTAACATATGTCAATATATATTTGTCACCCAGCTAAATTATATTATTCATATTTCTGAGCTCCAAATCGAGACTAAGCTAGTATCAGCCAAAATCATTACCAAGCCTTTAGTGAGACTCTCTCGTTCAGTTCAGTTAATTTTATTTATTTATTTATTTTTGGTGTACCTCTCAGTAATTTGTTCCTATATTTAATATTCTGGACCTAAAGTGGTGACGTTCCTGTCGTGTGATGACGTCAGACCACCGTATTTGCCACTGGCCTCTCATTGGTTAATATTCCTCCTTGGTTTCTCCCGCAGTAGCCATGTTTGTTGATGTGTCATATCAAAGTGACTTGTAAGGATTATCAGATGGGAAGGCAGTAAGCCCAAAGTTCAACCTTATCCCTGTTTTCTTCGCTTTGAACTACACCATGGTTTTTGGCATTTGGTGGGTGAAAATATAACAATCTTCATGTAGCTCTGTCTTTAATGTCAGACGGCAGCGTTAGCTGTGGTAGCTGAAGTGTTAGCGGACTGGTTTTGCAGCTAGCTAACGCCTCTCCTATCATCGCATTAGCATAGCTAGCTAAAATAAGCGGTGCATACAGTCAGACTGCAGCTTAGCGTTCAATGTAATTTAATGATCAGTTGTTTATTTAGTGTGGGTTAGTATCTGCTGCATGTGTTTTGTGTTAGATGAAATGTTTCCCTACCAATAATGCATTGCCGTGGCTAACTAAAGCTGTCAAGCTATTGCAGCATCGATAGGGCTAACTTTTAAGAAACCGAAATGTTAATACAACTACAAAGTAAATAAATAGAGTTAGCGCATTAGTCTGCTGCGTGCCGTGTACTCAGCAATGTGTGTTTTTGTTTAAGACTTGTTACTGTCTATACACTTTTTGACAGTGCGATGGCATGGCACCTGTCACAAGAGCATCAGCCACATTGCGTATCTTTTAGCTGTTACAATTTCACTCTTTCCTAGGAGAAGCTGGATTGTTGCTGTCTATAACCATGTTCCACTATCACATTGAGATGTTTATTTTCAAATACTTGAATAGGATCTCCATTTGTCTAAGTGACAGCTGTAGTGATTATGGAGAAGGTTGTGTTGAAAGATATAAGGAAATAGTGTTTGGGTAATTTTGGATTAGGAAACAAAGTTAGCGACTACATATACTGTATTTCAACACATATACTTAGAGATCTGTATTGTACTTTATATGGCTTCCAGTTATTCTCAGTCAGTTGTTTAGTTGCCAACAAAGCTAGTTTCTGCTCAAGTGGAATAAATAAAGTTTAAAAAGTGGAACAGTAAACTAAAGGAAAGTAAATAAAAGTGTAATAAATTGTAACTCTTTAATGTAATAGCTATAGTCCATGCTTAAATGTTGAGTGCTAAACTGTTTAATAAATATGGTATCAATGAGCACAGGCCTCCAGCCTGGGGACTTTAATTCAATCATCTTTCTAAACTGACAGAATCATCAACACCTCCTCAGTACATTTAAGATGATTTCTGAATGGTTTTCAGAACCACTTAGAAAATGAATGGAGCCAGGTTGTGTAATCATCTTGAATACCTATCTTATTTGTGTGACGTTTTGCACCACATGCTTACAAGTATGCATCATAGATGTTGGCCGCACCTTCTAGTGTGTGTCTGTTGGGCATGTGTTTGAGGTATGTGTCTCTTAAGGTAATGCATACACTGATAAATCAGTACAATATGAGGCTCTCTATTGGGATTGTTAGGCCCAAGTCCAACATTCTACCTAATAACCAGAAATTAACAACATACAAAAAGCACAGGACTGGTCTATTTATGGCATCCAGGGATATTAAGCTGCATACAGAAAAACTGCTGTAACAAGAAAACCCAAACAGCTTATTGGCCTTCTCCCACTCAATCTCATTCCTTCTTTTGTGTCTGCTCTTTCATCTTTTTCTGCCAGATTTGAGCACGACAGGGACTATGGAACAGCCTGGTCCTGCTTCAGATACACATATGTTTAAAGGATCAGAGGTTGACTCTGCGTGTGAGGGATCTCCTCCTGTGAAGCAGTGTGACAACAGCACATCCCGTGTAGAAAATGAGAAACACATTTTTCATACCAGTGCAGACCAAACAGATGACGATACTGACTGTCATAGCGGAGCTTTGGTAACTCCTAACACTGCTTTAGATGTAGTAAAAAACACTCTTTTTGTTTCTGAAGGAACAATAGAAACATTGATTTCTGATGAAGTGAATGATTCTCAGCAGCCGTCAGTCTTGGTTACAAATTGCTCCGCAGAACCATTGTCAGCTGATGATACTGGTTTAGCCGAGAGTCCACCATCCTATTCAGTCCAAAACCCTTCCAAAAACTCACCTACAGATTCAACCACCTCTGGAATCTCTGATGCCCCTGATACCCCTAACTCTGAGACTGTCAGCTTCTCGCTTGCTTCCAGCCCACAAGCAGGTGGCAAAACATTAGCCCCCTCTGATTCCTTGTCAAGCCCCTATGACACAGATTGCAGTCGAAAGCTTATTTCCCAGATCCAGCGTTCATTGTCACAGGAGTCTTTGCTGGATGAGCTGGAGTCAGAACTGTTGGCTTGTCAGCAGCTGCCTGAGGGTGAAATTGAAGGTGAGAGGAAAGGGAGCCCACCTGTCAACGGGCTTCAGAAAGATCAGGAAGAATGCATGGTGGTCTTTGAGAAGTGTGTGCAGTACAAGTATGCACAGCAGGAGAAAGCGATTCAGAGGTAAACTTCTAATTTGACTGTTGAAATTGATATGCCGTATTGTCAGATAATAAAATTTGACATGTGTCTGCTGCTTCAAGTGGATTACAATACGAATTTCTTGGCCACCTTCATCACTTTAAACTGCTAATTGTGCAGTGCTTAGATGTCCTGTAATTGGCTCAGTTTAGATAGAGATTAACCTACTTGCTAATTGTTATTGTTTTTCTTTCATCTTTCTTACACTCAAAGCAGCTTTAAAGAAGCGACCACAGTACAGTCTTGTTTTAAAGCCTTGGCAATGTTGTGTGTAATAACAAGAATCGACCATTTGGCCTATCCTGGTCTGTCTTCTGGCCATAATAGTCAGCAATCTAAATTCTTGAGTACTTTGAGTGGACTTGACCTGAATTGGTGTTGTGTGTTTGTTTGTGCACCGCATCTGTCTTTGCAGGTTGCTTGAGGAGAACAAGAGACATCAGGAGCTGATATTGGGTATCTGTTCTGAGAAGGACAACATGAGGGAAGAGCTAAAAAAAAGGACAGAAACAGAAAAGCAACACATGGCCATCATGAAAAAGGTTTGTTTATTTATCTAACCCTCTGTTCAAGATGTTCATCTTCGTCAAAACAAGAGTTTTTTTTTTAAATAATTGGCTACTTTTGTAAGTGCAGCTGCATGTCTCTTTAAGCTATTGCTAAGGTCTTTGAAAGTTTTTTGAAAACAATTGTCTTTGACTTCCTGTAGATGCAAGGCATTGACTTCTGCTTATTGCGATCCCTTTATACCTGCTGTTTCTCAAATACTTTTATTTTCAGTGTACTGTTTTTTTTTTTTACCTGAGCAAATAATAGTCTTACAGCAGCCTTAAAAATGGATGGAAATAAACACTAATTACTTATAGATTATTGGTTTTGACTAGCCTTAGAGCAATTAATTTTGGCTTTCAATCACATATATGACTGCAATATTTTCTTGCCAATGAAATCCTACTGCATTTACTGCATTTGTTTAGCACATAGTAGCACCAATCACAGTGACGTAGCCTGTAATTGAAGTAGTCAAACAAAGCATTGTGTTAAAATGAAGAACAGGAAATGGAGTCTTATTACCAGCTTTCAGCTGATCACGTGTGCATCAAAAGCTCCGTAAATTCTGTGTCTTTTTAAACTCCCTGTATTTTTTACGTCTCTTCTAGCCTTTGATTTAAAAAGCTTACATTTTATATAGCCCTCAAAACAAGTACTTCTCTGTTTACCTTGTCTGGTTTAGGATTGATATCACCATAAACTGTAGAGTAATAAATTAATGCTTTCAAGGTAATGGTGTTGTTTAAGCACTGTACATACGCCACGTTTATGTTTTGATACCTTTTTTTTTGTGTTGGGTAGATGACACCTCATGGAGTGTATGGCACAGTTCCCTAACTGTGCTGCCACAGTGTTGACACTGTGTTGGTGTAACTTAATAGCATCTGGTGGATTACAAAAACAGCGATGTGGATAAAGCATTTGGGGATTGAACTTGGTTCATCCCTTTTGACATCTAGGTGAATAGTCCTGTTTACATAAAATAAGGAGAAAAGACAGGGTTTACACAGGGTTTTCACATTTTTAAGAAAGAGAAGTTTTTGTAGCATGTTGGGGCCAAGGTGATTTTGTTCTCTCAAAGCAGTTCTCCTGATTTGGACAAAACTCTTACACAAGGTACAGATCAGGCAAGTTTGTAGAGGTGCATTGATGATGTGCTCCTGTTTATATAAGACAGCACTGTGGAGCAGGGCCCACATTTTACCTGCAAATAAAATTAAAAGTGGGTATGAAAATTGGAAGAAAAATTAATCATGTGGGATGAAAAACTAAATGAAGAGTCCTTCAGAAAGGAATTGTAACACAATTACAGCGGAAACAGGAAAGGAAAACGTTTACTTTTTTGGCGTTATGTTCCATAAATAACTGTGGATAATGATGAAACAAAAATAAATACAAACAGCACCAAACATATGCACATTTGTATGCACACATTTTATGTATTTAAATTACAACCAAGGACACAGGGCAGTGCTACACACATTTAATTTGCCTCCAACATTTTGTGTGAGGTCTCATGTTGTGTAGTACAGCCATGCTTTGACCAGCCCAACAAGTTACTTTTCCGGTTTAATCCCTCTTTTTGCAGTTGGAGGGCAGGATAGAAGAGTTGATGAAAGAACTGAAGGAGTCCCGGGATAAATTAATTCACCAGGACCAGACAGCCAAGGCTGCCCTCCAGCAGATGCAGAAGGAAATGGCCTTCCGGCTAGAACAGGTATAACCGGGGACCTAAATACTGTAAAAATGCTTGATAAGCTGGTCACACAGCATATTTTTGTGCCAGCCAGGTCCGTATTTGCATGCCTGGTCTTGTGTTTGAGGCTTCTACAGTACATTGCATTTGGATAAAGTAAACATTGTTTCCAAAATTTGTCCCTTAGGTCACAATCTTTTAACATTATAAAAATTGATCAACGTACCCTGTCCGTGACTATACAGCGTTTGGCTGCAATACTAACACCAATACGTGGTTTAGTATTAAGTTTGTGTAGTTTTACAACCTATGCACACAGTGATCACATTTTGGTGTGTATGGTGCTGTATAGCCATCAACTGGTCAGAGTGGCCACGATGTGTCCGCTATGACATTATCAAGACCACCAATGTTAATTTTGTGGCTGATTGGTGTATAGTGTTTTGCGACTGTTAAAAGCGTAATTGCCTTGGTGGTTTTAATGTTAAGTAAATTTTATATGATGCCCACTTATACAGTTGTTTAAATTAAAAAATGAAATTATAGCAAAAAATAGTTTTTTTTTTATGAAATTTACATTCACAAGAAAGTCAAAGAGTTCTGGCACATGAATCAGTAATCAGAAATATAGTGAAGATGTAATATTCACTTGAATACATTTTGTGCGATGTGCTGAATAATATGTTTTTATTAATTTCCCCCATTTGCTACATCAGTGTTTGACAGACTTTTGCTATTTCTACCTTTTGTATCTGTAGCATAGAATGTGTGAATGCATATGCAATAACTTGTACCAGCTAATATAAAGCAATTAATCTTTAGCTAAAAAAAATAAAGCTAAAGCTGCTGTGTGTAAAATAGAAGTGAACACATTGGTTTATGCCATACACTGTATGCCATATGTCTTAAAATATTTGCACAACACTGTCCCCTGAATGGTCAAGGTCTTTGCACACCAAACTCTTCTTATTGCAGATGTAATGACTAGTTAAGTGAGCAGTGCAGGAAAGCACATTTTTCTCCAACAGCTCGCACACCTGGTGGAACACATCTAGGATACCTCCCTCTTGACAGTTTGGTCACACTTCGGTATCTTTAATTACACTGTTCAGTGAACAGTATGAGGTAGATTTTGTACTTGGTCGTCTCATTTAGGCTCTTTCCTTGTATCGGTCCTCCCCTGTATTAAGAGGGTGACCCAGTCCTGATAAGATCCTTCCCCAGAGGTTTCAAACAAATGCTTATGTTTTTTTCTTCTTATGTACTTTGCTTCCTACATACAGTAACTGACTTCCATCAAATGTTTTTGGCTTTAGATGTGTCAGCAGCATTCCTCCATGAATGGAAAATTTCCTGTATTGTTCTGCCAACACAAATATTACCTTGATTATTGTTTTAAGAACAGAGCAACTTTTGCTGAAAGGAAAAAAAAGACAAGTAACGCACAGATTTGGGGCAAGATCTTGGATAGAGAATCTGAGAAAACCAGGACTGTAGTTTACAGAGGAATACTGTAAAGGTAAATAACAAAGTGAATTTCAGTCAGTTGTCATCGATGTCAGTTGTTAAATGTTTAAAATAATTATAAGAACGACTGCTCTTGGATCTTTAGACTTCAGCAGAGCAGAGCTTGTAGTCGACTTTACTTTTGTCATTGTCACTTAAAACAGCATCCAGATTGAAATCCAACTGTCCATCTGCCATCACTTGTGCCACTTTGCGTAGTTTGATGTTGCAGTAGATTAAACAGAGTAGCACATACTGTACATCTTAACCCAGCCATCTCCTTCAAGGGATTCCTGTAAGAGAAGCACAAGTTACCTTTGATGTTTAATGTCTCTAAGCTGACAATAAATATACTTTTTGTGATATTAACAATCTCAGGCAAATAAGAAGTGTGATGAGGCACGTCAGGACAAAGAGGCCATGGTAATGAAATATGTGCGGGGAGAGAAGGAGGCCCTGGACCTTAGACGGGAAAAAGAGAGTTTGGAGAAGCGACTGAGGGAAGCGACCAAGGAGGTAGACCGCCAGGCCCTCCGAGGAAACCAGCTGGCTCAGGAAAAAGGTCGGCTGCAGCAGCTGTATGATGCTAAGGTAAATACTGTATGAGAGTTATAAAGTTTCTTTTTATAACCCAGTCATTTTGAAAACCATCTGGGCGTAAAGACTCAGTAACCATACTGCTTACCCAGGTTTTATTTGGATTTTGCTTGCTAGTTAACTTCTGATGATAGTAGAAATTTTCTGTACAGTACAAAGACATAACACAACTGTGTTGATGTCCACTTAGGCCTACTGCAGTGTTCTTTCTTTGATACGTTGAGCAAATCTTACGGAATTGTTCACTAGAGACAAACATACAGAACTGTCCCACTCCTTAGTTTGTGCTTTGTTTCTAATAGTTAAACTGAATATTGTTTTCTCAGCCGGTAGTGTAGCAAACACAAGCAGATTTAGTACAAGCAGATTCTTATATTGCAAATTTATACTGCGCTATGCACAGCAGTTTTTGGACGTAAACTTGCAACTTGTTTGTCATGTAGTGTCTCAGCTTATCCAAATATCTATTTGCTGCCCCTTTCTCTGATATTGTTTCTCTTTACCCCCTTTCTTCTCAGGAAGGCGAGGTTTGCAGATTGTCTCGAGAGGTGGATAAGTTGAAGGAGGAAATAAATTCACATCTAATCAAGGTCAAATGGGCCCAGAACAAACTAAAAAGTGAGGCAGAAGCACACAAGGTAATGTAACTATGCTCATTTTAGTTTTGTCATACTTTTTGAGATGTTATGGCAAGATTAAGTAACTTTTCAATTAATTATAGTCACATTAAACAATTTGCGACCGAACTATACTCTGTGTAATAGACATGGTCAAATTATTAGAAATTGGCCCCCCAACAATTTCATTTTGGTAATTTTTTATCTTGTTCGTGGTAATTTTTCCTTTTGGTTTTTGAAAGTTTTTGTTGAATCGTGGCTTTTTTCTGTCATTTTCTGTCTTTTCCTTTAGTGACTATGACTGTTAATTTCTATTTTGGTTGTATTAAGACCCCTGGGCCTGTGCCCAGTAGGCCTGTTTCAGTAAATCTATCTATTGCCAAATATTTTATGGCCAAACAAATTATTTTTACATTTTGGTCTTTTTTTAATCTACTCCTGTAAATGCATCAGAAAATACATGCACATATAGTACAGTGCCTCCAGAAAGTATTCCTAGCACATGAACTTTTTCCATATTAGCTTACAGCCTTATTTTAAAGTGGATTAAATTCATTTTTTTCCTCAAAGTTCTACAACAATACCCCATAATGAAAATGTAAAAGAAGTTTACATTGAAATCATTGAAATGTATTCAAAATAAAACTTATTCACCGCCTTTGCTTAATACTTTTTTAAAGCACCTTTAGGACCAATTGCAGCCTCTAGTCTTTTTGAGTTTGATGCTACAAGCTTGGCACACCGATTTTTGGGCAGTTTTTTCCATGCCTCTTTACAGCACCTCTCAACTTCCATCAGGAGGATGGGGAGTGTCGGTGCACAGCCATTTTCACATCCCTCCAGAGATGTTCAATTGGGTTCAAGTCTGGGCTCTGGCTGGGCCAATCAAGGACATTCACAGATTGTTCCTGCCACTGAAAAACATCCCGGAGCATGACGCTGCCACCACCTTGATTTACTGTAGGGACGGTATTGTCCAGGTAGTGATTGGTGCCTGGTTTCTCCAGACATGACACTTGGCATTCAGGCCAAAGAGTTCAATCTTTGTTTCGTCAGACCAGAGATTTTTGTTTCTCATAGTCTGTCAAGAGTCCTTCAGGTGGGCTGTCATATGCCTTTTACTAAGGCCTGATTGGTGGAGTGCAGAGATGGTTGTTCTTTTGGAAGGTTCTCCTCTCTCCACAGAGAAATGCTGGAGCTCTTTTAGACTGACCAATCGGATTCTTCTCTCTCGATCACTCAGTTTGGCTGGGAGGCCCTCTCTAGGAAGAGTCCTGGTGCACATCCAATCCAGATCTGTGCCTTGATACAATCGTGTCTCTATGGTCTACAGACTTCCAGACAGAATTCCTTTTGAAATAAGGCTGTAGCATAACAAAATGTGGAAAACGTTCAGCGCTGAGAATACTTTCTGGTTGCACTGTATTTGCTTCTGATGGGTTTTGAACATGTGCATAAGAATCTGAACATGCAACAGTCAAATTTTAATCAAACGATACATTGAATGCAAATACATTTACCTAGGCAAATATGGTTTATAACATGTTGTTTTATCTCCAGTATACAGTTTATACATTAGTGTACATTGTACATTATCATTTTGTAACAAATTCTAAATTATCTGGATAACATTGTTTTTAACTTTGGTCTAGAAAACTTGCCTGTTGTTTGTTAAAAATGTTGCCTGCTGAGCATCCTTCTCAATCATTTTATCTGCAATTACTCGAATTTTTAAAAAAAAGTGATTAGAACAGTCTTTTGACTCAGTGGTAAAATGTCATGGGGTGAAAATAGTACTTTAATGATCCTGTTACAAAACCATCATTAAGATTCTAGCTATTTTTGAAATGTTTATTATAAAATAATGTTTTTTCTTTTTATTGCCTCTAAGCAAATGCAGAGCTATAAACAAAGAAAAAAAGGAGCTGCTCTAGGAAACAAGCTAAGCTACTAATTATTTTTTTCGGCTTATCCCATGAGTTCAGGGTCGCCACAGCAGATCATTGTCCGCATGTTGATTTGGCAAAGTTTTTACGCCGGTTGCCCTTCCTTACGCAACCCTCCCCAAATTCTACTGGGCTTGGACCGGCACTGCACAGCTGGGGAGGGGAATGGGCTGTTAGGGGTTCAGTGTCTTGCCCAGAGACACTTCAACATATAGCCAGGGCTGTGTTCTGTGGACGACTGCCTTTACCAGCCGCCCCCAGAGCAGAGCTACTAATGATCTTTATATGTACTCACTATATGTATCTTCCAATTCACAAAACAGGAACCTTTTACAAGCCATTGTTATTTTTAATAGCTTTACCTTAAAGTGACTTTTTTTAGCACCATAATTACAAACAGCATGTTTATTATTCTTTGTGCAGGACACTAAAGACAAATTGAGAGAGACCACTACCAAATTAGCCCAGGCCAAAGAAGAGACTGAACAGATCCGCAAGAACTGCCAGGACATGATCCGAACATACCAGGTCTGTGATATTTATTGAATGGAAATATGTGGTCGCTCATGGGGCAGGGATCTAAGCAAAAGAATATCAGCGTTCCACAATCATGCCGCATGTTTAGGTTGGTTTCTGTGTAAAGGATGTCAATATAGTGTGTAATTACACCCCTTATATAGGTGTAATTACTTATATTACTCCCAAATGCACAACCAATAATTGGTGGCAATACAGGAGAGAATATTTTCAGAAGTTTAAATTTAAACAGGGTTGAGTTTGCTTCAGCAGAATGGCAGTTTTCATTTGTACCATATGATGGTAGTAAAGCACTGCCCATGTTTTTTTTTTCTGTAAGGTGGGAAGATAAGTTGACTTACTGTATTCTGTCACCATTGATGTTTTAGCTTACAGGAAAAGAAATCCAAATTCTAAAACTTTAACATGGTGCTCCTAAGAAAAACACATGTAAAGTGTGTATTTTCTGAACATTTCTTATGTTATTACAGAGAAAGTATATTTTTTTTATTTATCTTTTACCTCTTTGTCTTCCAGGAATCAGAGGAGCTGAAGTCCAATGAGCTGGATGCTAAACTGAGAGAAACCAAAGGAGAGCTGGAGAAACATAAGCAGGAACAAACAGACCAATTAGAGGTGACAACCACTGTGCACACACACACACTCATACAAACACGTATACCCATTAACTCAGCCACCCACTTTTGATGCAGAGCTTAAGGCTATCTATTGTCATATCCACTATGTTATGCAGCTTTTTGATGAGCACCCAGAAATAAAAAATAAGGAGGAATTCAGGTTTGCTATATAACATCTGTATTTAAATATCATACATTCTGTTTAATCCAGCCATTATTTAGTTTTTATAATTAGGTTTTAAGGACACTTCTTTTAAAAAAATGTTTATTTGTAACTGTTTTCATATTTTTGAGAGGCGTAATTAGGCTTAACTATAAATGAGTAATAAACTGGCACTTAGACTCTGCAGGCAGAAACTCATGCACACAGACACAGACATGTAATTAGTGTAAACACAATGGCCTGTTTTATCTCTGTCCTATTCTATAAAAAAGAATGACTCTCTAAAAAATAAATGCCATAGAAATAATCAATTCAAAGCTGTGTGTTTCATCAACAACAACAACCCTTCACCCATTTCTTGTGATCATTCCACAGTCTCGTCACTCTAATTTTAGAAATGTCAGGCATAAAAAGTAATTTGTCTTAAAGTTATGGGTTAAATTCGGATATTTATTTCAGCTGAAATAAAGAAAAGAGTAATACAGTTAACTTTTGTTACCAATTAGCTTTTCTACAGTGGTAATTTAGTAAGACGACAACTTTGGCAGGTATCACTGCCCTGCTGATGAGGAAAAATTCAACTCTTATCATTTTAGAATGTGTGTCATGTTCAAGTGATGATGCAGCTCCGTCATAAATAATGCAAACAGTTGACTATCCATTACTGTATATGGTTGTTAACAATAAAATAGGATGAGAAGAGATAAATGTAGAAAATAGATAGCAAATTTTCTAGGATCTGCATTAGCGGTGTGTTGTCTTGGATACCACAGGTTACTAATAGCTTCTTGGAAAAATTATTAACTGGCAGTAGCACTGTACCATTGATGGCTTTGTTTGGACAAAACATTATTAAGCTTTGCTTTCACACACTTAATGAGTGAATAAGCAAAATAACTATAATGAATGCAGCACTTGAACTGCCAGGAAATGCACCTACACAATGAAATGATACTGAAATATTATTTTTGTTCCATTAATTGTAACTGAGGGTTAAGTTGATGTATGAAACCACAGGACTGATTTATTTTTTGTACTGAACATTATAAATAACAATCCAAAGAATGCTTTCTCGCATTTGTGATCAAGATTCAGACGTTAAGAAATGGCTTATATGCCTGTGATTAAAGTAAAACACGTAACATGAATAAAATGCTAATATAGAACTTTATGCTTCTGGCAGGTGCACAGAGTGAAGGCTAAAGAGCTGGACGACCTGAAACGGAGTTACAAAGAGGCCATGGATGAGCTTAATACTCTACGCACCAAGGTGTGTCAAATAGATCGAATAAGTGCTTGAACATCTCAGTGTCCACATGAAATAAGATGTCTTCACATTTAAGTGTGTGTTCTTATGTAGTTAAAGTGTCTAGAAGACGAGCGTCCACGCTGGGAGGATGAGCTGACCAAGTACAGGGAGATTATCAACCGGCAGAAAGCTGAGATCGGCCAACAGAGAGAGAAGCTGGAAGAGATCACAGTACTCCAGGAGCAGCAGCAACGGTGCAAACTCACACTCTTACTCTTATCTCTTAAGTCTAGGCTATATATAAAATATATAATGACATGATGAATGTGTCACCAGAATGTGCCACAGACTACGAGTTCCTATGCTGCTCATAGCAGCTTGGCATAGTGTTTTATGGCATACGAGGCCATTGATGCTGTGGTTTGTTTTGTCATTTAGTGGTTCATTTTGAAATAGATCTAGATGTACAAGAAATATACTGACTCCAATTTTTGCAGAATATATACTCCATATAAGACAGTTCCTTACAGATTATTCCTCTAAGCCAGTGTGCTGCAAGTACACAAATAAATGGAGCACCGCGTTTGTTGCTTTAAATTTCAATATTCATTGGCATAAGGTTTAAATAAAAGTTAGACACCATTGTACTTGTAGGGACAGATGCTTGGTTGTATTATACATTAGTTTAACATAACATAAAATGCTCTAGGCTTCAGGGATCTCACATATTTTATCGTTGCTTGGTGTCTACAACTCTGAAATGAATGTTCTACCTCCTGTGTAGGTCAGAAATGTTAAGTGAACTGCACAGTAGGTCTCAGCATTTACTTGAAGATGACAAACCAGGAATACAGAATGGCGGATAAGCAAGGCCAGCTAATATGCTATGATACTTGAGGTGTTCTGACAATTTCATTGCTACTGTTGCCTCCTGTAAGCTCTAAACAACTGAGGTATCATGTTGGTGCTGTAGGTTTTCTAGTAGTTTAAAATTAGTGTCGGGCTGATTGATCAAAAGTCTTTTATTATGGTATTGTTTCTAACTGTTTTGAGATACAGTATATCATGTGTTTTTTTTTGGGGGGGGGTTCTTTTTGCATGTCCGCACTTTTTATATATATTTGTTGCTTAGTCCGCCATCAGGAGAACATGAAATATCAAGGAAAGATAGTATTCAGAAATTATATAATGTTATCCATCAAGTCAAGGTATTTCAAGGTATCAAAATGGCATTAATGTGCAATAATGTCTTTTAATGTACAGAACAGTTCAGCTTTAGTATGTTCCGGCTGGTAGACATACCAGAAGCAATGTTTGGCTTCACCGTTTCACTTGCGCTCGAATCCATTACAGTAATGCAGTCCTGTGATTCCAACAAGTTTTCTGATGAGCTGATAGAGGAGCTGAAATTACTAGTTACCTCCAGCGGCTACACGTCTACTCTTCTGCTGTGTCTTGTGAGTGGCTAGCTAACCCAGCATGTTGTAAATGTATATTATTAGTGTTACAAATTGTTATGTGCTGTGGCGTTTTGGCAGGTAAGGGGAAAATAATGAGTAATTGTATTACAATTCAAAACTACAGTTCTTTACTTGGCAACTGTGCCTCCATCCAAACAGAACTGCAGGTGAAATAAACTGTAGATCTTGTCTCTTTAAAAAAAATTTTCCTAAGTACTTTCTCAGAGCATTTAAAGATAGCCCAGGGACAGATATAGCACATAGGGCAGGCAGGGACTCGGGTCCCTCTGTGGCTGTGTGGGTCTGCCGGCCATGTGCACATTAGTTAGAGAAACTCTTCCACTTTTTGAAATACTGCTTTCAGTGTGTGCCACATTGCCATATGTAGGTGGTGCAAAGCCAACTTGATGTATGCAAAAGCTGCTCTGCTCATTTTTCTTTTTCGGGTTTGTAGATTTGAGCAGCAGGAAGCAGGAAGAAAAATATGATACAATCTTTTTTTTTTTTATACAACTTCACTACTAATAAAGATTGTGGTCTTGATCCTGGCACACCATGACTCATTTTTTTCAATTAGTTTATAGATTGTATCAGCATTTTATCAGTCATTGGAGCTTAGCTGTAACCTCTTTGGTTCATACGAACATCTGAAGAACGCTTATTTCACGAAATATTGAATCGATTGTCAACAGCTCTGTGTTTTCAGCATTAAGTCAATAGATGAGTTTGATAGTTTGTCTCACATAGTTATTTTAAATTTAGTGGATAATTATTGTATTAGAATTTTAATGTCAACATTATATTTAATTCACAGTGACAAACAGGAGATCACATCTCTTTATGCGGAAGTGGATGGCCTCACCAGCCAGATGGCTGACCTCCAGCGTGACGTACAAGGCAGCAGGGAGCGTGAGGCCGAGTTACTGGGCTTCACTGAGAAGCTGAGCAGTAAGAACGCCCAGCTCCAGTCAGAAAGCAACGCGCTGCAGTCTCAGCTAGATCAGCACACAAGCAGTTTTACAGAGCTCCAAGTGAAGCAGGAGGAGACCAACAGGCTACTAGATGACAAGGTTGAAAAACCCTGTGTGCACATTAAAAGAGACAATGGTATTGTGATGACATTGTTATTGTCACAATGTTATCGTGAGTGAAATAAACATATGATGCATTAATGGTTAGTTTAATGGCAAGTTGTAACCCAGCAAAATCTTGAAGGAAGTGAGGTTAACGAAAAAGTCACCTTTTGTGTATGATGCAGGCTTTGTCCGAAGTAAATTAATTCAATACATTTCAAATGAGTACAAATGCTCTACTGTAGAGTAAATTCTGCTTCTGACATTATAGTAAAAACTGAGTTGTCTGACAGAATGTGTAGTATCCTTGAAAGGTGACATATAATATTAAAATACTGTGTGCTGTATGTTGTTTTTCTTTTTGTTTCTCTTAGATTTTACAATCTCCACAATTAGCTGTTTTGTATTTAGTTTTTTGGATTGCACAGCCATTAAAACATTATCTTACCACTCACCTACCACTTACCACTTTTCTCTCTCATTTCTTTCTTTATTAAATGTGCAGTCACGGCGGCTGAGACAAGAAGAGGTGCTGAGGCAGCAGGAGGTGCAGGGCCTGCAAGATGAGCGAGCAGCCCTGCAGACCGAGGTGGCTCAACTAAAAACCAGAGTTGAAGAGCTTAGGGATGAGCTGGTGACTCAGAAAAGGAAACAAGTTGCCAACATCAAGGACCTGGCGAAACAACTAACACAAGGTCAGAATCCATCAATGTTTGTGGTGATCCATCATGGTTCCGAACCAAGCTTAGACAAAAGGTAACTATGCATAGTGGCAGCACCTACAGCCTTCGTTATAGGGACCTTTTCATTAATCATTGATAATTATTTTCTGTGTGCACTAAAACATCTTGGTAATATTACTCAGTGTACAGTTGGTTGGATGGACAAACTATTTCAATTTGGTCACACAATTACAATGTAATTTCACATCCAGTTATTTTAATTCAGTGACCCAGGGCGATCTTACTAACCCAACCACATCAACATATAGTAGAGCCATACAGGTCGAATTTTAATGACTGACAATTCAGTTGTGATAAGTGTTTACAGTCAAAATCACATCTTTTCTATTGAGCGTGTGAAGTAAGCATGTATTTATGTTACTTGTGTGGTGTTTGTAAATGAGAACGTGCCTAACAAATTTAGAGATATGAAGATTTCCAATTTGCAACTTTTATATTGAGATATTGGTTGAAATATAGTGTCTTAGGATTTTAAATTTCAATTTTCTTGCCATTAATCATTCATCAGTTTTGCTGTTAGACAGTTGATGACTACAGCGTAGTCATTTTTTAAGCCTTTTTTTCATGCATGGAAAGTTTGCTGAGCAAGCACTTTATTTCAGAAGCAACATGCATTGCATTTATTTTAACATATTTGACACCTTCAGAGTTCAGGCAAGCAGTCGCTTGCTTTGATTTCCATTCTAGCTCTTTCTAATTGACAATATAATAGAAAATGTATCAAATTTATCAACACAATCTGTGTTTTGACAGTTTTAACAATTGTTTAAGTTGAAAGAAAAGCTAAGATATATGAGAATGTATTGACTTGCTTGTACATCTTTGGAGCTAATCCCTCTTTTTGACAGTTGACAGTTCTTCTTTTCTTCTTCTACAGCACGTAAAAAACTGGAACAGGTTGAGAATGGAGGCTGTGACCGGGATGCCAGCAGTATGGGCAGTCGCTCTAGTTCCTCAGGTACTGCTCCTGGATTTGGTTAGTATTTATGACATACAGTGAATATATTATTAAAAGGTTTTGTTTATAGTATGTTTACTTTGGTGAGACAAATAACTAGATAATAAATCAACACATAGTTCACTACTAGTTTTTACATACCCAAGGTCACATCAATAAAGAGTGTATCTATATTAATGTTTCTTGCAATTCCCAGGTTCTTTGAATGCACGCCACGGTGGGAGCAGTAGTATCGAAGAGCGGTCACCTGAGAGCCAGTCAAGTCCTTCGGTTGTGGTTGCAGACAGTTTCCCAGAGGTTGACAAGGCTGTGTTGGTGGAGCGCATTGTCCGTCTGCAAAAAGCTCTGGCTCGTAAGCAGGAAAAAATTGAGTTCATGGAAGACCACATCAAGCAACTGGTGGAAGAGATCCGCAAAAAGACCAAGTGAGTGTCACAGGCTGAGTACAAGGAGCAGAGAAAGAGACAGGAAGAACCTTTTTAATTGCATTTTTTCTGCTGCTGTTACAGTACATTGCTGCAGTGCATTTGTGGGAACAGTTTTTCCATAAAATGTGGGATGTTAAATGGTAAATGGTCTGCACTTATATGGTGCTTTTCTACCTGAAGGTTCAGATTTTACTGGTGCAGTGGATGATGGTGTTTTGTGCTCAAACAATACTGATTGGTCAATGAAGTTTTGAACTTCTCAGCACAGCAATGTACAAGAAGTCAGCATGGTATAAAAAGTTGCTTACTAAAATAAAAAGAATCGTTCCCCTATGCTCTTTAATTATTAACTCTTTATTAAGTACTCGAGTCTTACTACTCAGTACACCGGTATTCTAAATCAGAGGATGCTTGTACAGCCACAATTTGTGTGAGCTGCTTTAAAATGAGGCAGAACTCCATTTTAGTTTAGTTTTAGTATAGTCAACCAATGCTGACCAGTTTAAATTGACACAAATCTTCCATATATTTGAAAATGTTTTCATCGCACCATACTTCAGTCCTTCGTGCACTGATGCTTCTGTGGACCTTGACAGACAGTATATGCTCGCACACACACAGTTAATAGCCCCTCTACCCCCTTCTATGTGTCTCTCTCATCTTTAGAATCTAACTCATGCAAACACTGCACTTCTGATTCCAAACAAATGTCTCTCAGAGTCTCTCTAATTATGGTCAAGTTAGGACTGAGGAGAGTCCACTTTAGTGTTGACTCTTAATGGTCATTGCTGCATCCATATTCATATCCATCACCTAACTAACGAGACAGTGTGAAGGATGTTTGGACGATCTTAAACACATCAACACTTTATGTATAGCGTCAGCATTAAAGTTGATCATGGGCCTCTGCCAGGAAAAAATTAGGTCTGGCTCTTCATGTAATATAATTATTGCAGTATGAATGAAATCATGTTCATTGATCAGTAAGGCTCACTCCAGACAGCTCATCGATGCTCGGCTTTGTTGCCAGGTGATATTCCCAGCTAAAGACTTTGATTGATTTCATTAGCCTCGACCTACATTCAAGAGTTAAGATTGAGGACGAATCCCATGGTTGCAGAGATAAATTTAGCTCTGTAAATCTCAGCTAAGTAGGGGGTGTTACACTGCCCAGAATGTGGATGTGAATTTGTCCTTTTTGACTTTCTGTCCTTATCGCTCCAGGACAACGTGGTGAACACTGACAGGCTAAGTGTGAGCATGAAGCAGGTGATGAATAAAGAGTGAGAGATAAAGACACAGAAACTTATCTGATAAAGGACTGTAGGCAAATGTTTAATTTAAGTTACCACATCATACCACTTTGTTGTTTGTTGGCAGTGTTTTGCTCTTTAAGCTCATTTACTTTAACAATTGAATTTGAATAATTTACTACTCAAGTTGCCAGTCTACCTATACAGTATATACCGTAGTAAAAGTATTTAGCAGTGGTAAGTAGATGATGCTATCAAACAGTATCCTCAAAAGTGAAACTGTTTACTAAAACACATTCAGTTTCACAGCTTAGGAATTTTGCATGCAGTGCTAACTATGGAGAAAATCCAAAGATTATGCTGTTTAGGAAACTTATAACAGCATTTACAAATTGATTCTGTTAACTTTTCATCCTTGGTCAGTTTTGAATAAACTGTGATGGTGTTTTTCTGTGGCTGTAATTTATACTCCTGGCCTCTTTGCTAAATGCCTAATGTTTACTGTACAGCGTAGAGCCATTCACTCTTATAAACTAACCAAAAATACATCATTTCCTACAAACATGTTAACATGTTTAAAACTGGTATTTACAAACCTTTAGGTTTGCTGAGATTAAAATAATGTGTGTCGATGTTGACTTACATGGAAGATAATATGAAAAGTTTAAAATGTATATTCACATTGGAGAAATACTTTGAGAACTTTTTGTTTGTTTGTTTGTTTGTTTTACTTACTATATCGCAATTGATTTCATTGAGTTTTACTCACCTCAACATTCTACTGCCTTAGTTTTCGGAGTGGAAAATCAAAGACTGAATGGAAAGTTTGCACTATATAATTAATGGTTTTTAGTACAAAAATGGGATAAAATATGCAAAAATTGCAGTGTCATCCTTTAAGGGCAATGATGTCTGTCGTTCAACCGTTACACCTCAAAACTATTAACTCGAAATGGTCCATTCTTGTGACTTTAATTAAAAGGATGCTAAAACACAAGTTTTCAGACCCCAGGCATATCTTTCTTTCTTTCTCTGCATCTTGTCTTTCTTTCTCCTTCTTGGGCAAAGGGTTTACTAGATTATGTGGCATTGTGCGGCAGTATTTCTAGAGCTGTACTGTACCCAAAATTGCCACCTGCACTTCTTGCATGCTTGCCTTGCTGCCCTCATTGCTTACATAATGTCAATTGGAAAAAACAAGTCTTTATCTTGCCTACTTTCCAACTGCTGCTCACATCCCAGCCCCTTCCCTCCGCCGATATACGCATGTCATTCAGCAGACCATGTGGCCACATCTTTAATTTCTATCACTTTTTTGTTTTTACTAAACACTGTCGTGATGGAACTGGGGTCCAAAATTGGACCCTTGCAAGTCTAGTTAGAGGTAAGTCTCATTTTCATGTCTGCGCAGGTCCGTGCGCGTGTGTGTGTGTGTGCGCCCCCATGTGTGGTTTAGGACGATTTATGATGGTGTCATCTTTGTAGTGCTTAACATACTGTATCAGTTTTTTTTGTTTGTTTTTTTTGGTTGTTGTTGTTGTTATTTTGCATCATAGACTTATTTTCTTTAACTTAGAATGCACCGTAGTATTAGATTTATAGAGTGCATATTTGTGGTATTTTTTGTTTGTTTGTTTATTTTCTATCTAGACTAAGATCCAATACTGAGTACTTAAAATAATAATTTTTGAGTTTATTCTCCCCCCTTCAGAAAGATCATTTAATGAAATATATATTAATATACTACCCCGGATGACGTTTTACAAATTTTTATGAATTGAGGTTGTACTGTATATTCCATGTAAAATGATAAATGAGTTTGCATTTTAAAGAGGTTTAAGACTCGTATGTTCCTGCTCTGCTTTGTGCTGTAAACAGTAGTCTTCACAATGCAGTTGAATTGTTTTATCTTGCTAGTGACTTATTAATGTGTGGTATATTCTGAAATTTCTTTAACAGAATTCACTTGCTTGTTTTATGCCATTCCAAGCTCTTTCAGCTGTTCACTTAAATATAATGTCTTTCTAAACCAAAACAATCCTGTTGTGACTCGTGAAGAAAAAAAATATCAAGACATGGAAACAAGGAATGGGGATATCCTAAAAAATTTAGCAAAGTTAGTGTTTTCCATTTATTTTGTCCCACCTATGGTCTTAATTACATAATAAACAGCAATAGATGTAGATGGAAATGTTCTCAAGTCAATCAATACCATATGTCCAGTAATGTTGTTGAGCATCCTGTAATATACATGGCTCAGCACTACTTAATGTGACTATATGAATACAATTTTTCAATGAGTGGAAATCCTGCAGAATCTCACTTCACTTTGCTCAGAGTTCATCCCTAAGTTACACAACTTCCAAAAAAAGAATCCTCTTAGCCACATCCTGAATTTGAACTAAACAATACCAGCGGGGGTTGAATATTGTTGTTTCAGTTTGGTTCTGATTGAAAGCTGTTTTAAATAATGATTTCTGAGATTACTGACCCATCTCATGAGGTTTATTCAAGTTTGTTGAGCTTTTCTGTTGGACAGTGCATAACCCTCTTCATTATGTCTTAAAAGCAAACTAATTATACAGTTGCCATAGCTTTGCTGTTTTTTTCTGCATGGTTCTTTATCCCTGTTGCCATATTTGTCTAGCCTAAGCATCCTCATTCATAAAAATATGAATGAGTTGCACATGCTATTTCCCTTAATAATGCTTTTTGTGATATTACATTTGAATTGCATATTAAGAAAAAAAAGGAGGCAGTAGTGAATTTGCATCATTGTGATGTCCCTCTCTGGGTCTGGTTTTCTCTAATTAAAAATACACTTGTCAGTGTCCTCTGGGCTGTGCTTGTAAAATTGGACAACAGGAAGAATAGATCTGTTAAGAATGAATTCGCTTTCTCTCCCTAATACAAACATAGGTCAACACTGTATTGTCACGGAGTAGAAACTGTATTATGAACATGGAGATTTATCTCACTTAAACACACACAGGCACACACACAGGCTCACCATTGATAAATTGAATCCTGGCAGCCAATTCTAATTCTGCTGTTTTTATTAGCTTCCATCTCTCACTGGCAACCATAATGTTTTAACTATCACTGAATATCTTTTGCACGAGTTGAATAAGCCATCCCACTGAAATAATTATACAAGTAATGTCTGCTGCATTTGTTGAAAATGGTTTTACTGCCCTGTAGGAGCTCGCTGTGCTCCCACCTATAAATTCCACCTTCTCGTTTCTTTTGCTTCACAGTCTCCAGTCGATGATGCCACGCATCACTTTGTTTCCTCTTGTTTTAAAGCACTCCATTGACTCATCTCCTCCTCCTTCTCCCAACAGAATTATCCAGAGCTATGTGCTAAGAGAAGAATCAGGAGCCCTTTCGTCAGAGGCATCAGACATTAATAAGGTTCACCTGAGCCGGAGGGGAGGCATCATGGCTTCGCTTTACACCTCCCACCCTGCAGACAGTGGGCTGACCCTCGATCTATCACTAGAGATCAACAGGAAACTGCAGGCTGTGTTGGAAGACACACTGCTAAAGAACATTACTCTGAAGGTAGGTTGTCCCTCCCCAGGAGACATCCCCATATACATTTTGGAATAAATGCAGATTTTTGTAGCATGCCACAAACTTGACCAAAGCAGGCAGCCCTTGTATACAGGGTTGTTGATATGAAAATACAGGAACGAAATGTCATTACAGCATCCTTTTGTGAGGTTTTTAAATTGTGTGTGTGTGTGTGTGTGTGTGTGTGTACACCTTGTTTAAAGGTTATGCTTATGTAATTTAGACACTTCTACTGAAAACATGTCTTACTACTATTCCTCTGAACAACTCCAGCCCATGATATTGCAAAATCTCTACTGTAGTAGTTTTATATATGGGGAACCTCTTTTTAGTTCTAAGAACCTGAAAATCAAACATGCTCAGGTTAACAATCACCATAGGGGTGTTTGCTAATCCTCTTCCTAAAGCCTTTTTCTATTTGAAAGCAAAGCTTAAAACTTGGTGCAGACATTATGTCGAGATATCGCCTTCTTGTTCACCTGGACATGTGCACTGTTGCTCAGGCTTCTGAGAAGTTTCTTTGTCGTAGAGCTTTCAATTTTCTTTTAAACGGTTAAGTAACATTGAACTGTTACATTTTCAACCACTTACTTTTCACTAAAACAAATAATTTTCTGAAAAGTGTACAGCATTGCTTGAATTCTTTTTAGAGCAGCTAATTTGAAGATCAGGCCCGACCTGCACAACATGAAAATGAAATTGATATCATCAGTTAATGTCTGGGACACTAGACATAACAGGAGTGGATAAGAGTTTTGTCAGGTAACAGGAAATGTCAGACCACCCTCTACCATTTGTCGGGGGATTTGTCTGGCATCTCTAAAACCTTTAGTCAGCCATAGAATGTATCACATTGTAAGGGAATTTTCCTTCGGGTTGACAAGCTGACATCCTGTCAGTACAGTGTGCTGCTCTGGTTGTCCATCAACTATCTTAGTTTTTGGAAAGAAGACATTTTGGAAATCATGGTCTAATTTTGAATGTGCATTATTAATGTTGCCACTAAGTAAGGAAACTGTGCCCCACAATAACTGAGATGTATTTTTCTTCCTTTCCAGTGTGATCTGAAATAGTTTATTTATATTCAGTGTTTATCCCTATTTACCCTGATGACCAGCTTTGACCAGAATTCGCACCTGCAGGTTTTAAACAAAGGGGAATTTTAGCTAAACCAATTTTCAGATGGGTTAGTACGAAATGGAGGAATCTGTTCCACTAATCAGCTCTCAGTTTAGAAGAATAGGCTGCCTCAAAAGTTGATTTGGACAGATATGAGACCCATGAGACACCCATGAGAAATTGTAGCAGCAGGATGGCAGTGATATTTTTATGCTCAATTATGTGCACATACTTGATAAAGCTACATTACCCCCCCCCCATCTGTCTGTATACATTGGCTCCAATGTTCCATTTGCTCAGGTCCTCTTCAGTTTTTATGTCGGGTTTTTGGATTAGATTTACTTGTTTTTACACACAAGTTGCACAAATCTACCCGTGGATGTATTGAATCAAAACACTTATTCTCTCCTCTGAAAGTTGTTCAGCGCCACCTACCCTGGGGGGAAAAGTGGGGTCTGTGACATTTACTGTTTATTACTGTGTTATTGATGCTCTTTTTTTCCTGAATGATTCTTTTAAAAAAAATCCTTTTTGGAGTAGTGTGTGTCACATGCAAATTCAGCCACCACTGGTTACCATGCTGAAATTATTTCCGTTCATTCGTGTTGATCCTGGGGGCTTGGTATAACCAGCAGTGCTGAAGATAGTTGACACAGAGCCGCATTAGCCAGGGTTCACTTTGCTACTCTACAGTTCAGGGTTTTTGCTGCAACAAAAGATAATATCTGACTCTTTAGTTACTGTAGGCTCTACCGTTACTGCCTACTGGTGCTAGGAAAGTAAGAAAAGAAAAGCTGCCTAATGTACCAAACGCTGATGATGCACATGAAAGTGAGTCAATACAGTACAGTTGTGGTGCATAACATCAAAACAATGAATTAAAAGATGCTAAGTTCTACAGAACAGAGTACTGCAGAATTAATAGATTTTAATTAATTAGACAAAAAACTTTATAAATATAGACATGTCTGTTTTTAGTTTCTAATTAACCAACACAGTTTAGCATATAGAGCAATATATGAAAATTGATTGGCGGGAAGCAGGAAGTAATGGTACAAAAACATCATGGGTACAATAAAAGAAAACACGCTTACAAAGCCAAATTAAGGCTTAGAATTTACTCTGATGCCTAATCTAGTTTTGGGGATTTTCAAGTCTAAGATGATTGATTTTCATTCTGTGATAATTTATGGCAGAAAGTAAAAATGTTTAAGTATGACAAAGTTGAATTTTTAACCACACTGTTCAGAAAACATCAAAAAATAAAAAGCAGAACAGTTTTGCGTAGTGGTTTTATACTTTGCATGGTTATCTTATTAGTATAATTATTAAATTCTGATTCTTTCTTTTTGGGTTACAGTATTAAACATATAGATATCATTCACACTTCAAATTTCTTTATTGTTCTTAAGATGTTTTCTATTTTTACCTTGAAATGAATGGTCAAAGCAGTGACAGCACACATGCCTCTCTCATACGTATATTGTTGCGTAAATGTCATATTTCAATTTAGGTCTTTCACTCTCTTTGACAGGAGAATCTGCAGACGCTAGGGGCTGAGATTGAGCGGCTCATAAAGCAGCAGAGAGGTCCTGAGGACGGCGTGAGAAAGAAGTGACAGGACCATGTCACAGCAACGAGGAATTGAAGAACCAAGAAGTACTTGGGGAAACCCCAACCTACCTTTTTCTTTTTCATTTATTTTTTTTTTAAGCAAAAAAGGTTTGAGATGTACACACTCCTTTAATTCTCCCAGCATATGAAGGAGCAAATTGAATGTTGCAAGTGCCAGTAGCACCACAGGCTGCGTTTTGGACCTCAGCTTCTGTCCCTCTTGTGGTACACCTCTGAACTTACTTGAACTGTCTTTATTCCATCCACATTGTACTGCCTTTGGTTCCCCCTCAAACATCACAACTCTTCCTCTGGCTAAGATCCATCTCCCAAGATAAATCCTTTTGGGTCTGTTGCATCAAACTTGAAACTCCATAAGCCTTGTAAACTAATAAACTGAAGATTTTGAATGTATTGCAAATTCTACCTGGGAAAAGGAATGAATTTATCCTATAAAAGGTTTCTTACTCACAGCTGTGTCCACCATATAGTAAGTAAATTCAGATGATTATTATCACCTAGCTTGCTCTCTGCTTGTATCTCCAATGTATTTTTCAAAGACTTCTTCATGTTCACTATCTAACACTTCATATGTGCAGCAAAAATGAAAATCCCTCCCCTGTGTGCAGACCCTGCGTGGCACTTTAAAATAAAAAAAATTATCTTTTGCCATTCAAGGCACTTAGAGCCAAGCTAGTGAAGCGAGGTCGCTCACATCAACAGACCTACCCATCTGTGTGACACTGGTGCTATAGTTAAAGAAGCAGACTGTATGTACGCAGTGTTTCATGAAACCAACAGCACTAAGCTGTCAGTATCACTGTTATTTTACTTCTGAGCTGTTCGAAATTTGAAGAAATCTGTGGCAAAATCTCATCTTGAATTTTGCAATTTTGAATGTTATTTTTCAAATTTGTTTTTATTTTTGGTGTCATAAATGTAATTTTTGTTTTCTGTTTATCATAAATCATATTGATTTTTTACTTTCCTGCTTTTTAGTCTAAGAAATATTACATAATAAATAGAATAATGAATAGCTTCAACATTTTTTTTTTCTTTCTTTCACTGTGATCTGGCCGGTTTCAGGCAGGTCGTTAACTAACAACGACTTCTCGTAATCAGACTAGAGAATCTATAGATGTTAATCTTTCATCTTCCAAAAATGTGGTTTGTTAGCATCATTAGCATTTCTCATTTCAAACAGTGGGCATGGAAATGCTTGTAGAGTTTGTAGAAGCCTTCTTTACATCATGTAGTGAGGGGAAAAGACTAAAATGTTTCGATGTTCCTATCACACTTCAAACTTCATATTTTTCTGTGTAGTGTCACAGAGTCTGTTGAAGTAATGCCAGTCCCACACACAGCATAGATAGAGCTACAGAGCTGTAGCACTGGAAGCTCTGTGGAACCTGCAGAAATATATCCAGGGACAAAGTGCAATGCTTTTTTTTTGTTTTGTTTATGCTCCAATACTGTACCTGTATGTAATTATACGAGCTTTGTTTTGTGTTGCTGTTTGAATATTTAAGTGTCCAAATTATGTGAGTACGTGGCTGCATTTGTGCCTTTTCAGCCTCTCCAGCTTTTGTGTTTGCATCTCATGTACATGCTTCAGGTTTGAGTGCCTACGGGTTCTTACTAGTTTGACTCATCCAGGGGGTGAACATGATTTGGGTTTAGACCAGAGTCTGTCAGCCCCACAAACACACATCTGCAGCTCAGTACCTCAGCTATACAACAATGCCTCACTCCTTCATTTACAGCTCTTTAGTTTGTCATAGAGTAGAAACATTCACAAACACAACGGGTGAAGGGTATAAAGATAGCAGCTAGCTCCATCCATCAAGTCTTGTTGCACTTTGTTTAATCTGATTGCCAAAACTGTCACAAAAGATAAGCCCCTGTTGCTTCCGTTCTTTACCATCTGCATTTGTACTTCTGCTTTCATTTTTGACATAGGATCAATATTTAAATGTACAGACCGCAAACCATGAGATAACATCTTGATTCCCCTTGATATTAAAAAAAACTTCATCACATTGTGCCACAATGTCACAGTGTGCATCTTGAACAGATATGCAATAAGCTGGTTGCTGCGGAGTAGGTGAAAATTGAAACATCCGTTTGTTAGTGTTGTTTTAAAGAGTTTTTCATAAAACAAAAACAAAAACCTATGCAACAGACCTGCATGGGATATTCTAATTAATTCCTTATAATTCTGTTAATGTGTTTTTTCAGATTTGGTCACAGATTCATGCTCACCTAAGATTCAACACATCTCCTACTGTGTTAAAATAAAGCCATGCTGCAGCAATGAATGGATGACATGGATGTTTGACTATAGGAAAATGAAGAAATGGTGTTCAATATGTGCGAGTCTCAAAATGTGATATAATTGAGAAATGTATTTGTCTGTTTGCTTCCTGCTGTGCAATGATTCACCCTGTTCTGTGTGTGGAATATTCATACGAATTATTAAATACATTTGTAAATATCTCATTCTGTAAAATTACAGTAAGATGTTTTTAAAAATTCTGGTTCTGGATTATGTTTGTATATATGGTGTTTGCAGGGAATAAATGGAGATCAGTCCTAACTTTTTCCTGACGATTCTGCAGACATCTTGTCTTATGTGCTGTTTGTTTTTATGTTTAAGGTTGACATTGTTATCATGCTTTCTGTTTTTCACTTGGTGGAATGAAGAGATTCAGGTAACAGTGCGTTTTGCACAGAGATCACCTCTCGCACAGCAAGTTTTTGTGTGATGCAGCTTTAGGACCCACTTGAAAGTCGCAGTATCAGCAGTGCTGGAGGTCATGTACATGACTGCGCCTCTGTCAATCAAACAAGCCATTTTTTTTAGATTATTTAAAACCTGCTGCTAAAGGAATACAACAAAAATACAAATCGAAACAGCTCAAGGGTGAACTTTCCTCCACAACCTTCTTCCTGTGTATGCAACCTAGTTATAAAAGTTACCTTAACTATTCAATAATACTGTTAGAGCTCCATCCAACCATTAATTTCACTGTCAGTTAATTATCAATTAGCAAAACTTTTGCTAATCAAAGCTGCAGCTTATAACGTTTTTCAAATGGTTTGAAATATGCATCATATCTTCTTGTGGACAAGGGATTATGCTGCCTCCAGAACAGCACTGGCATTATTTCCGAAAGAGAGGAGACATGTAGGACAGAATGTCTCTTCTAAAGGTTTTCAGTGAGGCATGTTCTTCCAACCAGTCAGAGGTGAAACCCACTTGCTGGAGTGAAAGAGTAATTTGCACTCTGTTGACTTGCCTCTAAACTGCGGTTTGAGTGACCAGATCATGAGTAGACAGCCGAGACACATCTCCAATACCACCTGTCCATATACACGTGTTTCCAAGTTGTCCAGCAGACCACTTGTGTCCAGATTTTGTTACTGTTGCATCGCTTCTGCTAACATGACATGCAGTCAGACTGTCATCCTGCCTGAGACTTCACCCAGCCTGCTGTTGGACTGGTAGTAGCAGGGTCACGTGAGTTGGCGAAGTGGCTCCGCACAGTATGCCATGCTGTCACCAAAACAACCACCATGTGTTGCATTGATCACGTTTTTTTTTCCTGAAACTGGGACACATCAGGATGTTTTAGGGTTTACACTACACAAGTGATGTGGTCACATGGATCCCAGATCACCTCAGTAAGCGGTTTCAGTGATCTGATCACAATTTGTCTTGGTGGCTTGTTACACTTGTGATCTATTCACTGGAGACGCATTTTAAAATCAAGTGAAAAGTGGGGAGATGAGACACCACATTGGTACTTGATGCCACGGGTAGATTGAATTCGTCTCATGCTGAAGCTAGCATCATTTCCAACTGCCGCATATTGTACCTTTAATTTGTCTATTGAGTAGTTGTTTTAGCTCTATTCCCATTTTCTATTATTTGGGTGAAATCATCATTATACAAGCGGTCTCAGTAAACAAGATGTTAGTCATCCTGTAAAGCTGCACACATCATATTCTAACATCATGCACACGCTTTTTTCTATTATCCTTTCCCACACATGCACATGTGGCAACACAGAAAAACACCCACAGACCAACTGTTAGCACCTGTCATCAGAATAATACATAATTTAATAGGAAAACAAGACATTCCCCCACTTGGAAATTCTTGTAATGCATGGATTTTCATTTTCTCTCAAGGCACATTGGCAAACAGCAGGTTCAAATATCTAATTCAGACCAATGGTCACTGAGGGGCTATTTTTAGCTCACTGCTAAAGGATTCTCCTATCAGCTTAGATGGCCACACTTGAATACTTAAAGCTTTCTCTGACGCAGCTGCAACAATGGCAGCAACTCTCGAGGTGTAGAGATAAAAAGGCTGTCCCACTCTCTGTTTTGTTATATTTCATCCCACCACAGCGGCATTAACATAAAAATATCTGAAAATGAATGAGTCTCTATAATTTGTCTTTTAACTTTGCTGTTATGTAATTCTGTACAAAAATAGACCTTTTAATTGTGAATGTTCATGCGTCCATCTGGTCTGTCCCATTAGAAAAATCAGCTCTCTTGTGTATGGAGCTGCTCAGTAATGCTTTGATTTGATGCCACTCGCAGACGCTTCTCAAAGACAGAAATTAAAGAGCCACGGTGCATTAACACACTAAAATGTTGTTGTGTTCATTCAGATTTGGTATGAAAAAAAAGTGCTGAGCCGCAGGTCTTAGCAGCCTCGCTTTGTGGATGTATTCATGAATGAAATTGATTTCGGTTCATGCTTAAACCACAACTCCCTCTATTTACATAATGCGCACTGACAGCATTATCTCTGGAAATTGTCTTCCGTGTCTCTATGCTGGTGGAGGCAGACAGGTACAAAGGAAAAAGCCTTGAGGAAAGTCCAGCTGATCTAGTGGAGTCAGCAAGAAAGGCAGCAAGCAGAGCTGACCTTGGGTGTGATGAGGGCTACCGTTCAGTTTTATTGCTCGCCTGCTGTGAAGAGTTACGTACAAGTACTGTGACAGGTTTTTTGTATTTGCTTGAGTATTTTCTTTTCACAGCACATAATAGACTGTGTATTCTTTACACTTGTGTTATTCCTCGACACTGTATAGGAATACATAGTTCTTTTTACTTACTAAAGTGTATTTGCATTTAGACGTTACATTTCTAAATTAATACAATTTTGTGAAATGTTTAAGAATAAACCAGTGGTTCCCAACATTTGTGGCTTGTGACCCCTTATTTTTGATGTTTGAGGCATTTTCATTTTAAATTTCTACATTACAGTTTGAGCCCTAAAATGATGTAATATTTCACTCATTCAAGTACTACAGTTTGATGTAGCAGAACATAATTTATTCCTCTTCCTGTGTTATGCTGCTCACCTTGGTATGACAAGCTAGTATTGTCAGAATTAGTGCTTGTTATCTATTACTTTTATACTGTAGTTGCTGTTTTGGTACTTTTTCTCCAGTTAACCAGTATTTCATCACTTTGCTCTTTCTTATTGATAAGTAAAAAAAGATTATGCCCTGCAAAATGACATATGGCAACATTTGTATTATATCTTTGCATGATGGGTGAATAGCAAACAGTAACTCTTGGTCAGGAATTGGAAGCTGTAGATGGGCTCTGCACTGATCAACTCTTGGAATAAGCGAGTTGTCTTTTGTCTTGCTGCCATCAGTCGCTCTTCAAAAGACACCAGATGATTCACATGTGATCTTCTGCTGGTGACTTAAAGGAACACTTTGATATTTTGTAAAATACACTTCAGTGTGAGGCCAGAGCTGGCAGTTGTTAAGCTTATCTTAGCACAAAAATACTCGAAACAAGGGGAAAAACTACGGCTGCTCGACCTTGTAGAAAGGTAAAACAATTCAATAAAATAAAGGCCTGGCACATAAGCTGCTACAGGCACAGATATTGTGAGGTTACCTTTGAATGGAACCAGGGAAACTGAGCTGTTTCCCTTTGTTTCCAGTCCAGTTGGCGCTGTCATCCTGTACGCTAAGTCAGAACCATCAAATCTGAGCCCCAGACCATCAAACGCAGAATCATTACCTTTTTAAGATTCAAACGCAGGATTAAGTATAAAGTTCAAACCTCATGAGGTTGACACCGTTGGGTGCAATTTATAGAGGAATAAGCATTTGAAGTCACATTGACAAACATTTCCCAGTGAGAAAACACAGAGGGACAGGAGGCTGCACATCCAGCTGTATCAGGCAGGTTTGCTCATCATCAGTTCTCCATAACTATCTAGATGCTAATCAGGTCTTACTGGCAAAGCTGATCATTTATAAGCATCTACTGAGTACATGTATCCTCCTGTGTGAGTTGGACTTTCAAGAAACAAAATTGTTCACTATTCAATTAGAAAATCACAGCACGTAATCCTGCTTTGGGAACTTTTCCAGATTCAGTTTGGCCAAACTCTTTCTCATCTATCTATCATAATGTGGCAATTGATATCAGTCTGGTCCGGTGTTTCGCTGTATTCATGTTTCATGCGATACAAAAACCAAAAATGTACCTCAGCTGTGTTCTCTGTTCTCATGGCAAAGGTTTCTAGATGTACATGCTTAGTTTCTTAGTTGATATTTCTGTAAGTAAATATATGGCTTTACATTAAACCACACAAATGCTGAACATGGCTGACCACAATATTTGTATGAGCCACAATCAATCCCAGCAGATGGAGACCACGAACTGCCAAGTTCACACGGGAATCCAAACAGATGGACACATGAAGTGCAGCACCTGCTTTTGGCACCGCACCTTGACACCCACAGCATGATTTAGAGTGGAAAAAACTACAGGCAAATTTATATCTTGCGGGGTTACAAGGCATTTATTACCAAGTGGAAGTTGAGTTTTATCAGCGTTTTCCCCCAAAGCCAACGGAGAAATCTCTGCACGCTTAAGAATATCATACAAGTAAACCAACTCACCAAGGAGTTTTCTGTTCGTTGTTTTACGTTCCTAATTAAGATGTACAACTTTGTTTCAGTCATTCTTTCTCAAAACATCCCCTGAATCCACCACTAGTAAACGCATGGGTTTATAAATGGTTTGTAAGTACCTAAGAGGTGCACAAGATATGCTGTTATCCTCTCACAGCATATATTTAGCATATCTGCCAGGTTCTGACAAGGTTGCAATCATTTGCAATCAGCAATAATTATCTCCAGGTGCTGACATTTTTGCTTTCAGAAATAACTGTTGTTTTTCTTCCTCAGAGACTACAACAATTTCCTCTCCAACCACCTCCAGAAGAAACTCACAGTATTTGCATTTTATTTTACAGTACTGTGTTTTGTAAACATGTTTTCTTTCTTCTCCGCTGTAATTAGCTGAATTAACCATCTCTGTTGTAACAGCCCTGTATTTTGTCCCCTTTAATCCTTGGTCACCAAAGGCGCTAAATCAACGTCCACATAGTCGGATTAGTGAACAGGCCTAATAATCCCCCTGAGCTTTTGAGTTTCTTATTTAGAGGACACAAAGTGGCCACAAAAATGTAAAATGACTGCATGTTAAGCTGGCTAAAAGAGGTGCATAATTAGCAAAAGCAAAAACAAACTAAATTATGTTCTGGTTATTAATACTGTACATAGAAAAATGGACAAAAACAGACTCAAAACAACTAAAAACAGATACAAAATAATAGGAAAACGATTCTTAATTTCCAAAAAATAGGCACAAAACAACAAAAAACTGACAGAAATGACCAGAACCCAACTAAAAACAAACACAGAATATAGAGAAAAAGACCCAATTTTCCAAAAATAGACACAAAAAAACTAAAAACAGACACATAATGAAAAAAAAGAAAGCTGAGGGGCCCCTCTTCTGTCTGTGCCCAGGGGCCCATTTTCTCATAATCCATCCATCCATTATGCAACTTCCCTTTGACTTTGATTTACACTGTTTTCTTAAGAATCAGCATGTGGACAACTTGTTTTTCATTCTGCTGATAAATATGCTATGAAGCAAATGTGTCGTAGCAATAAATTCAGAGTATGATTCTGTAAAAGAGATTAATAACAATCAAAATAATTCTGATTATTATCATGTTTGTGTTGGTCTTTAATCAAGTGCAGATGAGGAGGCTGGCAGAGACCACCACATCCATGATCTGGACTTGGAGGAGACGCAATCAATTTAAAAACTGAATAAAAACCTCACACCTGTTGCCAGACAGGATCTGGACAAACTCCAAACACACCGCCTTGAAGTTTCGGTGTGGCATGGATGTGTTGATTTGGAAGGTGATAGTGGTGCAAACACCTGGGAACATGGCAGCTTTGTGGGCAGCTGTGAGTTTGAACTTGTCACTAGTCAAATACAATCCAATTAAAGCAGTTGGTTGTAATTTTGAGAAGACTGATCTGCACCAACAGATCTACAGCCAGCAGGTTGCTGAATTAGCTTAGACGTCAACAAGGGAAAGCAGCTATGTCTTGGCCAGGGCTGTGTTTCTTGTGGAGTCGTAGTACAAACAATAGTCTCTCATCGAAACACGCTTTGGTTGACATGTTCAATAACGAGCTCTGGAAGTGCACTTTGGCAGGTTTTTGTTACATTTGAACAAAGTCAGACGAGCTGTTGGCCCCCTTTTCTAGTCTTTGTGTTACAGACATAAGAGGGGTGTCACCCTACTCATTACCACTATTCATTTCACATTTGGAACATATAGTTTCAGTTTAAAAATGTTTACGTTCTGGGTTTAATGCCCCGATATTCATTAGACACTAAATAAATATGAGCAGCTTTCAGTGGGATCACATACACTGCTATTCATGTGGTCATTCATGAGAATATTCAAATATTGCACCGGGAGTAAATCACAGCATTCCTGTTTCTGTAGCCTTCGTTGCTGCAGAGGTCATGTTCATATCAGTTCAACTATTTTCATACAACATCTACAGGCTAACAAGCAATTTGAAACAATTATTCTTAAAACCACTGATTACCTTCTCCATCTGTGAGCCCACTGCTAATCTGTCCAAACGCAAACTTCCTGCCAAACAAGCAATACTTAATAAAATGGGACCGTGCCAGGAGGCCATCACCGATACTGGCCGCGCCGCTACTGTCCCATTCACACACGAGCTCGGCCAAACGTATCTAAACAATGTTCTTTATCCAAAACAGCTGAGCTCAGTTCCATTCAGGTTTTTTGTGATCTAATTAAAATGTACGGCCGAGGCCCCTGTGGGAGAGCATCATTAGCAGAACACATCATGCTAATGCATTTTAAAGATGTCCTGCTTAAGGGCTAATTAATATTCCCCAGAAGGAACTGCAAATCTCTCCTGTAAGAGCCGCTTCACAACACCAGCTGTCGTGATGTTTACTATAACGTTTTCTATAGGCTTTCAGTGTGCGGTAAGCAGAAAACGCAACGATGAACCAACACACTCAGGAGGCATCTAAAGAGATTATTTTCAGACGAGAGTTTAAAAATATTTAGGCTCGGTTTTGGATTAGGTTTGACAATGTGGAGATAAATGATAAACAAAATGATGCATATGTGCTTTAAGAGGTCCACTGAAAGCTACAGTATTGCATCTGGAAGACATTAAAAGGTCCGTCCACCAGTTTTTAACCTGGAGTTCAGTTTATGTCTCCTGAGAAGCACTGCCAATGCAGCATGTAAAAACAGTTTCATATTAATGTCTTCTGAGCAGTTTTCTGAAGGTTGGGAATATAACCTCAAGCCTAAGCAAATTTAACCCTGATGATATCACTCTGACATCAGCAGGGTTGTCTCACGTTGGACCTAAGACTTCATCTCCTTAGTGCTACAAACTGGAGATGTAGGGTTTGAAAAATGGTGGCATTCGACAGGCGGTGAAAGGTGCCATCCATCTGGATTATGGGTGGGATCCAATGTTTTTGGAGCTCGATCCAAGATAACCTTAAGTTCTTCCCACAGAGTGTCCTCTTTAAGGGGATGGACAACGTGACTGTGAAGACACATTTAAACATGCTGACGTACAACAAATTTGAATGAGAAACACTAACAGTGCTTTAACATTTGAATTACACTGATAAAATAGCATTTTTATCGACCCATGTGGCTGTTTTAATCTTTCATTTTCACTCTAACCCCCGTTTAAAATCATCCAGATGTGCTGTATTGATGCTCATTCACCTTGAATGAATGCCAGGCAAACAAGTACAGATTTTGCACAAAAACCACATTAATCCACTGCGCATAAATGTGCATAAATCCATTGTTTAAAAAGTACATTTTCTCATGGCTCATCTCTCCAGGGGCCAATCAGACTCCAGTTTCTCTCAGCACAGTTTAACATCACACCATGTTTGCACAAATCTTCCCAACAATGTTCTGCCGCTTCAACACAAATTTGCCCAGGGTTTTGTTTCCAGCCCTGTAAAGTATTTGTGAATTGAGTACACATATGCAGTACATTTATACACATACATCAATTATTAATGGAATAAAGCTCCAAATAAAGCTCAGACAGTAATAAACAATTGAACTATTTTTTTATTTCACAGGGAGTTAACACACACACACACACCACGACACCAAGTAAAGCTTCAATGACAAATACCTCCAGTACTAAGCGCCATATACTACACTATGTACAAAGGGCGTGGGAATCAGCCCCACGATTACTTGTAAAAGACAGCGCGGATTAAATACTCGTCTATTTTACAGAAATGTTTAATATAAACAAATACCTGTTGTACAAATTGCACTTGCCGATGGCTGTGAGGTAAAACACATTGTGAGCACTACATGACTACAGTAGTTACTCAGACAAATGCCTCGCTCCTGCTGCTCAATACTTTTAAATACCCACTTTATTATAGTGCGCCTGAGCGATCATTTTAAGAATAAACTGGGGCCCATCTTGAGCCTGGGATTCATTTATAGAACGCCCCCATCAATCTTAATAAATTACCCTTCCTTAAGAAAAAGCTCGGAAATGTTGATCGATTAGAATAAGAAATGAAGAAGAAGAAGAAGAAAAAAAACACCAGAAAGAAAGAAGATCGCTGAATTCTCTTTTCTGGCAAAGTGCATACAAGCATTATAATTTATCACCAAGGCTTTACATCCACTTAACTGAACTTTCAGGGTCGACGCTATTTGGCAAATGGGAGCATCTTTTAGCCACTGCACAGTCTTGGAGATACGTGCGCGTCTAGAATGATGCATTTTATGGAGGAAAAAAAGAAAGTACATTTCTGCTGATTTCGCCTGATGTTGTGCTTTCTGGTGCCAGCAAATCGGCCCATTTAGGCTCTAATGTTCAGCTGTTCAGCTGCCCCCCCCCCGAGACGCACATTCAGAGAGCGTTTGGTCCGCGTCTTTCTCCAGGTTGCGATAATCCAATAAAAGTTTGCTTTCCCCTCACAGCTGTGATTCAGAGTGAGACAGCTTTGCCGTCCCGGCAAGGCTGCTGTCGCTGTTGTCCAAGCCGCCGCACTCCGACCACATCCCCAAAGCGCGGGGCTCCAGAGAGGTGACAAAGCCACCGGAATAACGAGACAAGTCGCAGGAGCTGATGTGCAGCCTGCGATCGGCTTGTCTCGGGCAGCACAGCAGCCTCTTGAAAGCCTTCCTGAAGTCCGGGCTCCGGCAGTAAATAACGGGGTTTAACGCCGAGTTCACGTACCCCAGCCAGTTTAGAAACACGAAAAGGTTCTTGTCCACCACCTCTGCGCAAAACACCCGCACCACGTTGACTATAAAGAAGGGCAGCCAACACAGGGTGAACGTGCCCATGATGATGCCCAGCGTTTTGAGCGCCTTCTGCTCCCGAAGCGCCAGGATTTTAGTCGGCCTCTTCTTGCACTTGGAGGTCAGTCCGGTTAAGGAGCTGTGAAACCTGCCCTCGCACTTGTCGATTTTCCTCAGCTGCTTCTTCGCTTCTCTATAAACGCGGGCGTAAACAAATATCATGACCAGCAGGGGAATGTAAAAAGATATGATGGATGAGGAGATGGCATATGCCCTGTTAGTGACGAAGTCGCAACATTCAGGGTCATCGTAGCAGGCTGTGTCCACGCTGTCCCGGGACCAGTGCATCAGGATGGGCAGGAAGGAGACCAGCGCGGAGATGGCCCAGACTATACACACCACCGCTTTGGCCCGAGCTTTGGTTAACAGGCTTTGGTAGCGGAAAGGCGACGTGATGGCCACGTACCGGTCTATGGCGATAACGCACAGGGTCTCGATGCTGGCTGTGACGCAGAGGACATCCACGGAGATCCAAAATTCGCAGAAGAAGGAGCCGTAGAGCCATGAACCGCGCACCTCGAGCGCGGCGCCAAAAGGCACCACCAGCAGCCCCATGATGAGGTCCGCGCTCGCCAGCGACACGATGAATACGTTGGTAAGTGTCTGCAGCCTTTGCGTCCTGGCTATAGCCACAATGACCAGGATATTTCCGAACACAATCGAAAGCACGATCAAACCCATCACTAGGCTCATCCCTGCCATCCACTCCTCGGACGCGACCGTGGACGATCCCGGTGCGTCCGACGTCTCGCTCCCCGTGCCATTCTGGAAGTTCACCGGCGAGGACGCGCCACCGTCCCCCATGACGGGCTGCAGCGCTGTGTGCGGGACCAGGTCGGGGTCATCAAGGCAGTGCTAAAGGCAGTCTTTCCAGTCTGTCGCGGTCACAAGAGCCAGAGCTCTAGTCCTGTCGCGTACCGAACTCCATCTGGAGCTACTCTCTCTCACTCAGCCTGCGCGAGATGCTGCAGCGCCCGGGACATCAAAGTAGGTGCTGACATCACTGCTCGTCAGGACCAATCATGCAGCTAAGCAGGAAAATTGTCCCAGCAGTAAAGTTGAGGAGGCAGCAAACAACACCTGAGCATTTGCAGATCACACACCCAGTCAAGTTTTTATCACGTCTTTATCAGTTTATGAGCGCCTGAAACATGTGTTGAAACAATGTTTCATAAATAAGAAACATTTTTGCGCAGAACATCCAGCCACCCCTTCCCCCTCCCCCCCACCTGAAACTGTGTGTTACTGTTATCTGGGGAAAATCTGCCCGCGGTTTTTGGGAATATGAGAGCCAAATATGGAAGTCCAAAATCCGCCATGACATTAGAACTACAGGGATTTCAATGTTTTTTATCACCAGCCATCACAAACAAAATGTGTTTTCCCACTTGTCCACTTTGTATTTTTATCACTAAAAACACATTCCAAGACCATGAAGTCAGGCCCAGCCACAGATGTGGTCTTTCCTTCACAGCAACTGTTTAACATAAAGTATTTTATCTTGAGTCAAAAGTTGAGGCAACTGTAAACCAAAGTTTACCCCCCACCCAAGAATATTTGCATCATTGCTGAAGCAGAGTTTTCAGGTGAGCTCCAGGTCATTCAAATGCACATAAACATAAAATTAACCCAATTTATTATCCATAGGGTAATAAAGGACAGGACTTTAGAGTTGGATGTTGCTGTCTTTGAACCACCCAACAACACCAGGATGTCAACAAAGTGAACAAAGAAGACACTGTGGCTGACTGGGGCAGCCCTTATACATGACCTACTTCAAAATACAAAGGTAGCAAAAGAAATGAAGATCTGCTGCACAAGGAGACAACAGTGAAGACGGCGATGTTGTTACAATAAAAAAAAGTGCAAAGGAGAGTGCGCAGCATTTGAAACTATGACAAAAAATTGATTCTACCAGCAAAACACGTCATTTAAATGATCAGAGCCTTGTTCATCTAAACATTGTGTCCACATTTCTTGGGAGATCACAGAGAGCCTTTCTGAGTCCATGAATGAAGACGAGGACAGATATCTCGATGAGTGTAGTGAAAGCGTTTGTATTGGCCTTGTGACACACAATCTGCACACAATGGATGAATGACACAGCCCTGCATGTTATTCCGTGAGCTCACAGCCTGTTCATGAACCTGATGAGCCAGCACCAGAGACGTGACGTGACGTGGTCTAACCAATCCATTATCTAATCTGCTTGTTCTGTTTAGGGCTGCAGGGGTACCAGTGTCGATCCCAGCTGTCATTGGGTGAGAAACGGGGTTGCACCCTGGACGGGTCACCAGTCTGTTTCAGGGCTGACATCCAGTCATACAGAAATAGAAAATCATTCACACACCTATGGGAAATTGAGTCACTCAGTTAACTGAACACTCAGTTAACTGAACCACTCCACCAACATTCTCCCCATAACCAGGTCCAACATAACAAAACCCATTTCAGACTGTCAACACCGCAGCACCTTGTGTCAAAGCTTCTAGGGCCATCTGAAAACTGCAGGTCTACTGGGCCTCGAAGATCAGCTTAATGTACGTGCTCTGTTTCAGCCACAGGTTACTTATGCAGTTGGCTGGGAATGTTAGTAAATCATTCACTAATGCTTTAGAGATTTGTTATGCTATTTATAGGAGCAAGTTTTCAGTTCCCAGGTTGTGAAAAATCTCTTTGAATGATTGAGCTGCATGGCTGCTTACCGTTGTGAAACTGTCTGCAAAGAATCTATACCAACATCCAGTCTTATTTACCATTTATTGGGATATATTAAATAGAATGGATGGACATTAACAAGAGGAATTTTCCACAACTTGTTATTAGACCATTTGGAATAAAACATTCATTTTTAAAAGCTGTTACTTCAGAACCATTGCTCTGAAAGGTGTGAAACAGCTTCTCAGCTCTTCTGGACGCCCATTTATAGCATATGAACCTCTTTGTTGTAATTGAACTTTCTATATTTTTATGCAGTTGCTCTCTGAGCTGAGCATAGTGCTCTTGACCACCGAACAAGCACTTACCACCCACATATCTTCATGCAAGTTTTGAATGTTGAAAAAAAATAAAAGTGGTTTAATTTGACTCAGCAGCTGGAGCACATAAATAAACACTGAGTCAAAGGTCAAAGTTTATTTCAAAGGAATGCATTCATGTTAATAAGGTGGGAAAGGACATGACCGGACAAAGTGAAAGCTGTGGTATGATGTTCTAGTGGGAATAATGATGTTCTAGATTTTTCACCTATTCAGTTCATCATATAACCTATTTTGAGTTAGCATCCCCCCTGCACTGTCATGCAGAATGATTAAGCAGTAATATTCTATGTCGCACAGTGATATGATCTTAAAGGACATCCTCACTGATTTTGACATTGTTTTGGTTCTAGTTTGGCTATAGTACATGTACATAAATGCCATTAAACTTAACTTTGAGTTCCTTATATCAAAATATCTCTCTACTTCTAGCTGAAAGGCCTCCAGATGACATCACTTGGAGGAATCTTCAGTTCAGATTAGGTCATTTTGTTGCTCACACTATGGAGTTTGTAATCATGGTCAACCTGCTTTTTCAGAGCTCCCCCATATGACATCATTTAAACTAGTAATAATTAAAAAACTCATCCGGATGATGTCATTTGGAGGAGTTTTTCAGCTAGAAACAGAGGCATATTTTAATATAGTGAAGTCAGAGGGAAGTTTAAAAGCATTGGCATAGTCTCCAAGTCGCCTTTTAATGAAGCCCACTCAACCAGAATGAAAGGTGAATACACATTTCTGAAATTAAACCATTTAAAACCTCTGATTTTCCCCTAAACAGCCATATGGTTTTACCTTTGAATCAAACACCCTGGCAACATCATTTCATAATTTCAGTCACAATTAAAGCAGTCATCTTATTATGACTTTTCAGGGGTTAGTAACAATTTACCGGTCTCAGCTTAATGCATCATGTGATTGTCATAAGAGGCACAGGGGTTACAAACCCTTAAGAAACGGTTCAAAAGCTCCTTTTGTGCTTCTAAAAGTAGCTGTGCACCCATGGAGGCTCTTATCTGATCGCTCAGATTCAAAATCCACGTGGCTCAATTTTTGAAGTAATTTTAATCTTTTTTCAGCATAAACACAGGAGGTGGTAACGCAAAGCTCCCGATGACACCTCTGACCTGTGGAAACCTTTTAATCCCTGTAAATGTGTCCATCTGATCCCTACGAGTGCACATGGCCTCTGGAAGTAAAGACAGCAGCCAAAATCACACAGGGTTAACAATGCTGTCAGAAACACAGCGGGGGAAGCAGATAAAACAGCACGCAAAAAAACAACAGGGAGGGAGAGATTTGGTGGTGGTGGAGATATTGCTCTTCCTTCACTCATCTCTCTTCTCTGTTGCCACATTCATCAGCTTATTATAAATATTTGTCATTCTTTATGATAAAAGTCTTTTAGTGAGATTAATAAATTATCCACATCATTTGTTTGAACCTAGCACAATTTTCCAGATACATACTCAGCCCCTATTACTTACAATATAAAATGAATTCTTTACAAATAAAGACCTTGATGAGTTTGATGTAAATTATGCTATAATTTATGCTAGTACTCTTGGGAAATGTTAAGTATTTAATCATCATGTTATTTACGATGGTTAGCCTCAGTCATGTTCACTCAAGTTTCCTCTATTTCTGCATAAATGAAAGTCCCAAAACTACACAAAGGAAAATCCTATTAAATTGTAAGAGAAAAAAAATTAAACCACATATTCATCGATTTATTGTGGGAAATGATCTAATCTTAAACGTGTGAGGCACAACTAGGTGAACTTGTGACTTAAGTAAATTGAGTGACCACCTTTTGCAGCATTACTATTAAACATTTCTGGTAAATGTTTATTAGTCCTGCACATCTGCTTCGAGGGGTCTAGCTCGTTCCTTCCAAAAGAACACCTTCAATTCAATTGGGATGGAGCAAGCTCACCAGAAAGCTTTTAATAACACCATGACACAAACAGCAGTGCTGTAATTTCCATTTATTAATGTATTAATTGTAGTTATGCTAAGCAATGGCAGTGACTCAGTATAATAATGTACATTATACGTGCACACTTACAAAAAAGATTACAAATACACATTTTTATTAGTTTTCTCTTCAGTGCAGTGTACAGTAGCTCACATATTAACAAGGTACTAATGAAGCCAAATGCCTTTTAATTGTACCTGGAAAAGTGGTTGAGTGAGAAGAAATCAAGTAAAGAGTTGGAAAACAATGGCCACCAACACCTACTCAAGCTCAATATTGTTCATAAAAAAAGGCCAGAGGGATGACAAAGCTGAGGCAAAATGGTTGCGGTTCATTTGAAACAAATAATGTGTGAGAGTAAAACATTTTTCCAGTTACATAAATATGCTGTTATTGCTCTTGATCAGTTGACATAATTCATACATACAAAATTCCAAGGCACTTGTACAGAGCGATCTAAACCCATCCAAGTCATTTCGTTATGAGACATGATGATAGTGATGATAATCAAATCATTCTCTGGCCCATTTCTGCCAACAGCCAAATACTTTGAAAACCAATAAGGGAAAATTGTAAAAACAAGTTCCACATTATCATATCACGTTACACAACAAAATACATGTGTTACAGTGTCTCATGGATCATCTCTTTCATATTATGTTCCCACTGCAGAGTAGAGATGGGTATAAATACTTTGCAGAGAGATTATAATACCGTTGTTATCTTAATACAATTGTCCACAGTGTGCCGAGCAAGCAGCAGTTAGCCATGGTTACTAGCTCGCAAGAGGTTGCTCTGCCTTTCCAAAACAGACACTTAAATAAATTATTTTATTTTAATTAGAAGTGCAATCAGTCCTACGGAGAGCAGATACACAGAACAAAGCTTTAAAGTAACCTTTAGGAGACTGAACTTTGTAAACTTTGTAATGTAGGAAGGCCCAAACTGTGGTGACACATATGTAGGCAAATATTTATGAAAGCTTGGTGGGTGTGCCTGAAGGTACAGCCCAAGCTGACCACACACACACATACATGAATTATAATGTTTTTAAAAAGTACAAATTGGAAAACTGCATTAATTATCTGATGCTGGACATTCTTTAATATATTATTGATGAAAGAAAATGTGAGTATCTGCATAGATGACCTCTTATAAAGCTTAATTCCTATCCTATTCTGCTTCCTTCCCCCGGCGGAGAAGGAAAGGTTTGAGGTTTGTTAGTTCCCTGTGAAAAACCTCTTGGGATTTCTTACCAAAATGAAAAACAAAAAACAAAGCTGGCCGTAACATCATATTAGCATTCAAAAGCATTACTTGTAAAAGAAAGGCAGAATAAAAACTAGTTATCTAAGGCTAAATTGCATCTCAGTTCCAATCAAAATCCTGTTTTTTGGTTCCGTCTATATAATTACTCATGGAAACAAAAGAAAATGTCCCATTAATTAAGTTCAAACACAAACAAGATTTAACTCAATTTTCAAAAGCAGAAATCCTTCAATAATTATGTCCTGGGAATTGGCCTTTCAGGTGACAACATGAAACTAATTAGAGACTTTGAAACATAAAAAAAAGGAAAAGGACAAAGTATATTAAACACTTTGTGATTATTAAGTGACAGGAAATCTGACGATATGACCAGCACCACCTGCCAATCAGATTAGCAACATTTCTTACTTTCATAATAAATACACTCAGATACTTTTATTTTTAGGGGACATTTAGTCTAGTGACAGTCTTTGATTATAAGAAAGTCAACTTCTAATGAAGGCAGTTTCCTTACAGTCTACCCTAATATGATGTTTTACATAAATATATATGTATAGATTTTTAGGTTGCATTTGTCTTTTAAGATCTAACTAATGCATTCCTATAAATACCTGTCGCACTCAGTCAAGACCATTACAGTACTGATGTATTATGTTTCCCAGAAGGAAATTCTGAGTAGGTTGAAATGAAATCGTGCTTTTTTATCAAAAGTGACAGTTCTGTCAGAAACAGGCTATGTTCTCTTCTTGCAGAAATATGAACAAAAGCAAAGATGGAGTTAAGAATAAATAAGAAAATGTTGATTCTGATGCTAAGACATGTAGGCAGTTTCAGATGGCATGAGCCAATGCCACAGTGACCTCTTCCTCATTGGGAGTGGCACTTATTTGAAGAGGCTGAGTAAAGGAGGCTGCCTTCATCATACAGGTGTTACCTGCTTCCTTACAGTAGTACACCCATACACTCAGACTGAGGCTTGGATTGCTGCTGGAGTCCTTCATATTAGTTGGAAGTTTAGTTGAGATGGAGAGTGGTTTTGATAAATTCAAAATGTCACCAGTAATCACCTGATTGTCAAGCAGCCACTCATTACCTGTGGAAACAAAAAACAAAAAAACAAAAACAAGAAACTCAATTATGCAATCCTAATGCTCACAGCTGATATAAATAAACAGATGAATTCAAATGTTCTTGTAAGGAGGTGACTGGATCCATCCTTGTTTGGACCCAAATCATCAACAAAGTGCAGTACTCCATACAGGCAGATGTGTGTGTATAAAAATGTCTGTCTGGCTTCTAAATTTATTGGTGAGTGTAGCAAGCTGCTCCCTCTGTACTACATTGTCTTGGGCCTGAACATTATACAGCACCACCAAATTGAGTTCTCTATAATATTACACCCAACCTAAATAACCCCACTGAATGAGATGAAGTGAGGATGACGACATGCGTTTTCTGAAACACCACTGATATTTTTAGAAACAAATAGAGGAGACCTGACCACTGAAAGGTAAATGAAAGTCAAAAGAAAAAGGCTGGACCTTCAACTCTGAGAAAATATTCTGCCAGAGAGACCATCAGATTCATGGCAGCAGTGATTAATGAAGCTGATGTCGAACATGAGGTCCCAGGGAACCCATTTCTAAAAAGCCACTAAAAAAACAATTTAGATCTGGCGTGTACTTCTAAGTTGATCCATTAAAATTCCTGCCTCTGCTCTGATCTGATCAGCATAAGTCTAGACTGGGTATAATCGGACAGCAGGGGATCACATAACATAGCCTGGTAGCTAATTATGTGAACCAAGGCATGTCGTCTTATCGAAATGGTCTAAAAATAGCTTGGTGATATCACTGAATGCATGCTGCATCGCTCTAAATGATGGAAACACTTTAGTTCCAAACCTAATGAAGTGCATCAACCGTCCCTAGCATGATATCTCAAATCACTTCACACTTGATCCGTAGGTCAGACTACTTTGGATTACACATGAACAAAGCCTGTGAATAGTATTTAGCAGTAAAAATAATACATGCCACGTATAAGTTCACTGCTGTTTTAAAAGAGACCCTGGCTAGTATTTCTCCATATCTTAGCTGAGGTCTAATCCCAGCGTGGGCCAAGAGAGAGAGGAACAGCTTTTTGTACAGTGAGACCAAGGTCAAGTATCATACACTTCCATTATTTTTGACAGAATCATGGATCACAGACCACATAAAGACTGGCAGTAAAAGCTGATATTCGTACATCCCATTCAGAACAGGGTCATTTTGAATGTACAGTAAAGTGCAAGTTTGGGCAGGAACTGTCTGGTTATCTTGAAAAGTCAAAATAACTCTAATAAAGCAAGACGAGGATGAAGAGGGGAAAGACAGTTGGTCCTGATGACATACCTGTGGAGGTATGGAAGTGTCTAGGAGAGGTGGCAGTAGAGTTTCTGACTAGTTTGTTTAACAAGATCTTGGAGAGTGAGAGGATGACCGAGGAATGGGCGAGAACTGTACTGGTGCCCATTTTTAGGAACAAGGGAGATGTGCAGAGCTGATGAGCCACACAATTAATTAGTGGTGTCAGGTGTGTTGTGTGATAAAAGAGTATCAGCGAGAATAAAAAGAAAGGTTTTCAAGACGGTGGTGAGACCAGTGATGTTGTTCGGTTTAGAGACAGTGGCACTGAAGAAACGACAGGAGGCCGAGCTGGAGGTAGCAGAGCTTAAGATGTTGAGGTTCACTTTGGGAGTGACGAGGATGGACAGGATCAGGAATGGGTACATCAGAGGGACAGCTCATGTTAGAGGTTTTGGAGATAAAGTCAGAGAGGCCAAATTGAGGTGGTTTGGACATGTTTAGAGGAGAGACTGTGGATATATCGGTAGAAGGATGCTGAGGATGAAGCTGCCAGGCAGGACGTCCAGAGGAAGACCAAAGAGGAGATTTATGGATGTACTGAGAGAGGAGATGAAGTTAGTTGGTGTGAGTGAAGAGGATGCAGAGCACAGGGTTAGATGATTCCAAGTGTGGAAATTGGGTTTTCTGTAATCACATCAACTTTGATTATAGTCCATTTGCCCAAATCCTTCCACTTCTTCTCAATAAACCTTTTCAGGCATGTATTTGTCAAGCCTTTGTCAAATACTGCTTCCTGTGACCTGCAAATGGCCTATCATAGCTTAGTTGTAAGCAGGCACAGCAGGCCTTTCAAGCTTTGGGATTCTACACATGTTGACGTTGTGTGTGGAGGGCTGAGGCAAGGGTGATTCTCAGTAGACAAAAAGTGTGTGTTCATATTTCTGTAACCTTTACAAAGGTTAGGTCACAGGTTAAGAGCAAGTGATTTAACGTAAGCAGCAAACATTAGCATGTCTGGCTGAAGCTAACATAACATTGGCTAAGTCAACTGATTTTAAAACGATCTTGTCAAAACACTGGTGCTCTTATAAATAAATGTCTCTTATGAGGATAGCCACAATGTTGTAGCATGATATAATAAATATAGCCAGTACATTCAAATGGAAAACTTAGATAGTGTTAGCATTGTGAGGGGGACTAGCAGCAAAATAATATACACACGACATTTTTAACAATGACTGTATGAGCCAATCAAGGGTTCCTCAGTTTAGTATGTTTTACGTTGTGTGTCTGTGTGTAATTGTTCTATGTAATGCGTGTTTGTGATGTGATGTCATTAGTGACATCACATGGCTTTGATAGTTTGCCTTTGATTGTTGCCTTTGAAGTTTACCTTTCAAGTTATTTGACCAGTGGTCAAGGAAACAATGCAATGCTAAGAGTTCGTTAAAGAGAGATGCAGTTCGGCTCAGCTACTGACTCGACACAGTAACAGCAGACGAACTGACTACAGGAGCGCTGAGAGTTCGGCTCAGCTACTGAAGGGAACAGACGTGACACAGTAACTGGTGCAGAGGAATTGATTACAAGGACGCGTGGACGGCGACAAGGTAGAAGAAAAAGGTTCTGTGTGTAGCTTTAGAGCCACACGGTTTCTTACCGAGTTCTAAGAGTTCTGCGAGTACAGACATACTTTGTGAAACTTGTTTGATGTAACTGCTAGTGAACGTGCTTGTGAGATGAGTGTACTTAAAGCTGTATGTACAATTGATCTGTCATCGGCTAAGTTGAGAAGCAAGTACAATAAATGTTCAATGTTTGTCTAACAATGATGTCTGGAGTGATGTATGTGCTGAAGCGTCAGGTTCGAGTAAAATCACCTCTACAATGACTGAACTTTGTCTTACCCTCAGCTGTGAGAGCCCAACAACTGGGGGCCTCTTCAGTGAGTTTGGTTCCTTCCGGCAGTGACAGAGTGAGTGACATGATGAGACTCTGGCCTGCAGACACTGCTACTGGTGGCATTTCTTTCTTGGCAGCTGATTTAGGCAGCGTGGGGGCTTTGGCAGGACCCGAAATCTTTACAGGCACCGAGTCTGTGCAGCACATGGAAATGGGGAACTGGACAGGGGGAGAGAGTTAGGTGTTTGGATTAAAGAGGAGAAAGAAGGTACTGCCACTTACAATGTCCTTTCTTTATAACCACTAATCTTAATTCTTCTTGTACAAAAGCTTTTAGGATAGATTAATTACATACACATGGAGAAAATATTAATTGCTTTTCCAAGATTTTTACACCAACACACGAACACACAGACATCTAACCAGTGAGACAGTCTTGGAGACCAGGTCCAGGACTTTGACTTGGTGATTGTTGGTATCAGCAACGTATAGAAGCTTCCCACCATTGCCAACACAGACTCCTCCAGGTTCATTGAAGCAGGATTTGTTAAAATCAGGGCTCAAAGTATTTCCTGCCTCCCCTGTCCCTGCTAATGTGCTGCACTGCTTTGTCTTTGCATCCACCACCTTGATCTGAAAACAGACAATCACAGAACACATGAACAAAACCTCTAGGTTAGCAGGTTTCAAAATCCTGTAGACACATATTTTGCATAGCAACTCAACAACTTAAAGTAACCCATTATAAGGACAAGAGCATCAAATGAGCACAATCCAGCTCCGAACTCCAACCTTGTGACATTTAACAGTTACCTTATGGTTGTAGGAATCTGCCACATAGAGTAGGCTTTGTTCAGGAACCCAGGCAAGACCAAGAGGATGCTGCAGCTTGGCATCCACCCCTTTCCCGTCTACATCCCCAAAAGCAAAGAGGTTCTAGCTCAAAGAAAATAAAACATTCAGAACAAAGATCAAACAAAGATATAAAAAATTTTCAAAAGCCCAAACAGTAACTTGTGACCCCCTCAATTTAATCTCAAAAGAATATCAAATTTAAATTGTAAACTGCCTCTATTTAAGCCGAATCCTTTATTCTACACTGTAAAAGTTCAGTTTCTATTAGAGGAAACACCTGAAGTAAAATAATGAAAACAACACTGGTTTCATTATCATAGGGATTTCTGAATAATTCATATGAGAACACGAACTGAACAATTACTGTGCCACATCTGAAAGAACCCCAGAAATATGACTATATCTTTGCATAACATTATTGTGCCAAAAACAGTGAAATGTTTTAGATGTTATGAAAAAAAAGGGACATTATTGGTGTCATTAAAAAATTATGAAAAAAAGTTTGTATTTATGTGCAAACTGTTTTTAAAAGACACTTTCCATGATTTTTTTATAATAGTGAAAAAAAAGAAGTAATTAAAACTGTTTTCAATAAATTAACCCAAACACTTCAATTAAAATCACAGCAAGTCAACAAAGATTGAAATAAATAGCTTTTCATTTTGTATTACTCAGCTCAATAAACTGAAAATGAGATAACAATCTTACAAAAAGGCTCATGACTGTCTACAGCTCACTGACACTCCACAGCTGTAGCAACTCAGCAAAGGGCCTTAAAAATAACAAAATCTTTTGGAAATATCTGTTCCTGCACCAGTAGAGTGGTTCTGAATGCCAATGGATTTACAAGTCTTCACTTCAAGAGCAGGAGTGTGCCTTCTTTTCCTGATTGCAAAAGAGCCATTAACAGGATGGTAAAATCTCTCGACAGTGAAAAGTGCTAAAAGTAAGGCTGAAGAGTGGAGGAAATGCATTTGATGGAAGCACAGTGCTTTGCCCGTACAAAGATATCTAAAAGAAATCAGAGAGGTTACACGAACAGTTTGACATTCAGAAACCTTTGCTTATTTCCTTTCTTGGTGAAAAGTTAGATGTGAATATCAAAGTAACTCATCGCGACCCTGTAGCAAATACGCAGCCCGTCGCTGGTTATCTTAGCTTAGCATGAAGACCAGAAAGGTCATTTATTAAACTGATGCAACAGCGTGACGACAAACATTTGTGGAATCTCCATGAATTGTCTGATAACTCCAAGAAATCACTGGCAAGAAATAGTGCAGCATATAACTTGTTGTATTTACAACTTTTGTTTTTCTATAAATTACACCAATAATTTACACATTTGGTGAAGCAAATGTAGTGCAAACATTAGTGAACCACCTCAATGTACCAACTTGAATCTTGAAAAGGTTTTATGTTGAATTGTCTTAAACAGCTGAAATGTTTGTGGGCAGTAGACTATACAGTGTATTACCACTTCTTGTTGGATCACTGCCACATTGAATAAACTGTATATGACTTTGCAGTTAATTACTCTTCATTCTCATGGGTGAAAACTAGCTTTAGAGCTCTTGGGACTTTCCAAAAATACATCAGTGTGGCAGGAAGGAAAAGTACGGTAGAGTAGCTGCGAGGACATGAAAGTACTACCAAAACATTCTTTTTCAGGCGTCTGCAACAAACAAGGGAGCCTGTGTTTATTCATGGCTCTTTTTAAATCAATAATTTCTGTGTATAGAAAAATGGCCTTTGTGGTTGCTTAAAACTTATCCTACAATTTGTGCTTTGTAAGGCAGGAAATGTGGTAGATTGATGTGTACGTCGTGTTGTGTATGTGTTTGCTTTGATGGATGGTGGCAGAGCCAGGTACAGGACATATTATCATTGAAAGTACTGCACGAGAGGTTATTCAGTTCTCGTCGTCTGCTCTGCAAAACAACTTTTAATTTCTATCACCTTTTTTTAAATCTGCGGTTCATCGTTTTGTCCTTAATATTGCTTCTGTGAATTGTTTTTACAGAAACACTAAAAGGGGCAAAAAATGAATTTAGCTCAGTGCACAACTCTGTATGTATAAAACCTTTAAAAGCCACTTGGCATTCACTTGGTGCTTGTTCTTTGTTGTCTGGCTTGCTCTAAAGTATTTATTATAAGCCACCCAACCAAAGTTAATATAAGACAAAAACTAAAAGGTAGCTAGTAAAAGAACAAAAGTAGAAAATGTTTAAAAATCAATCCTGCATCCAGTTACAAATTCATCCACTATCTAGCCTTCCATCCATCAAATGTTGTACACGCACCAGTGGGTCTCTCTCTCCCCCAACCAGCAGTTTGACAGCTCCATCCTTCAGCGATAGAGTGCGGATGGTACTGCTTTCACTATCGGCCACATACAAGCAGCTCCAGGGCTCCTGTGAAGCTAAAGCCAGGCCTGAAGGCTGAGCAAAGCTGGCCTTGTGGGGATAGGCGTTGTTTCGGTTCTCCTCGTTGCCACTGCCCGCCCAACGCATGCAAACCCCCACCTTGGACTCACTGTTGATGTTGTAAAAGAAAAGATAATGTCACATAACAGCAATGCATGGTTGAATACAGTATCAAATAAAGCAGGGCATCTGACTTTATTGCAGAAAAAGCTTCTTTGATGGTGCTAAACCAATAATTTTTTTCATAAAGATGTGGGGAAGGAGGAGAATCTTGATTTACAAATTGCATTATTCTTAGCGTTATTAGTGCCATTAAAGGACTCCTATTGCCAAGTGGCCATGGTGGTCATATATACAGTCTCTCACCTTCCTTTGGGCAGTTTCCCATCTGCTAGGAACAAAGCCCAGATCTGGTGGGTTCCTGCCATGGCTATCCACAGCACGTTATCTTCAACACCGCCTGTATATGCAAATGAAACGCACATGTCAACGCCCCCCACCACAGACACACAGTTAGTCTTTGACATATAAAACAAATACTATTTGCGTCATCGTTTCTGGCTGTCTACCAGTCAATCTCATAATCATCCCGAAGTTCCCAATATTTGTCCCATAGATACAGTACAGAATTCTCATAATTACACATTCATTTCTTATGGCTGAAAGAAACCCCAAATTATTTCTACTAAATTACAAAAAAATATCTGGTTATAGAGAAGATTGATTGGTGACAGCTGAGTATCACAAATGCAGCAGTGACAGCAGCCTGTCTGACAAAGGCTATGGCACTGCAGTTGCACACAGCGGAGTCAATACTGTCATCATGATGCAGACATACAGCATCTCAGTTGTATTTTTTATGCAGCACAGAACTCAGCCAGTTTTTGATCACATGTAGTGGATTGTCAGGAACAGCTGACAACTCTGGAACCTGACACACAAGATCAGTGTCACTGTAGGATGTCCTAGTTCAAAAGGTTCAGGGTGCTCTTGACTTGGCTGACTTATTTAATCATACGCGGGTGATTAAATCATGAATATGCAATGAGTGTTTGGATGTACTCTCAAAGGACGATGTTAGCTGAGTTAAAGGTCAGACACCACATCCTCTAACCATGTGGTGATGTTTTAAAAGCAGTAGGTTGTGTCACCCAGCAACCTGTGTAGAAATGTGACAAATAATTATTATCTCTGTGCAACAGCCAAATAATTGTGGTAATGGCTCTAGCATTTCTATAATTATATGACTATAATCAGTCACAAATCAGGTATTAATATTCATCTTCTGTATTCTTTAACTAAGTACACAATAACGAATGAACAATGTGGGCCTAAAATTTCATAGCACTTAGCCACCTAATGGGAAACAATGTTAACACAAGGCAAAAAATACCCGAGAAGGGAAAAACATCATTAAAAAAAAAAAAAAAAAAAAAAAGTGTATTTAGAAATTAAGAAGGAACCATACCAACCATCAAAAAACTCCAAAATATTACATAACAAAATTAATTTCAACATCAATAAATGATACCAGCGTTACCTGGTATCCAAAAAAAAACAACCAAACAAAAAAAAAAAAAAATTCCGACCAATTGAGCATTGTAGGTGTCTACATTAGAGGTGAACTATGTGCAAAAAAAGTGTGTGTGTGTGTGTTGCTGAACATTTACCAAAAGTCAGATGATTTGTTTCAGAAATAATCCTTTGACTCATTCAATATGCATGCTCGGCCCCCCACCATGCTTATGTCATCGTAGGCTCATTTTGTTACAGCATTTACATCCAAATTGTCAATATCACTATATAACAAATTTTTATCACGAGGAGAAATCATGTACTAACCTTTACAGATAAAATGTCAGAGACATTTATAAGTTAAAAGTTTAAAAAGCTTTCTATTTTGATTTTTTTTTTAAAGCATTGTGTGACAAATATAAAACAAGATTCTAAATAAAGGACCTTTGAATGCTCAAGGCAAAATATTAAAAAGCAGAGTATGAAACTTTAAGAGGAAGTCTTAGATTACTGTGCATATTATGAAAGACTTTGTCAACTAGTTTACAATGATTTGCGACTTGCATAGTTTCCACTTACTATCATTACATGTTCCCATAATGACTCAGCAAAATTACAATGAAAAATGTGTTGAGGTGCATTGAGCATCGCCCATAAATTAGGTTCCTAAAGATCAAAAAACTGTAAAGCGCTTATCTTAAAAACCGTATTCTATTGCAACTTCAGTTCGAGCATTTTTGAAGGTGGAATTTTTGTCTAAAGTTTGGAAGTTACATTTCATGTTTACTGTGTCATTTAGTTTTTTCAAGAGTAATGTATCTATGTTTTATGTGCACACTGTAATTGCACAAAATATAAAAGGTGCAAATAATGTCCTTAAAGGTCTGACAATTCTTAGATTTAGTCTTTGGTGAGAGATGGTGGGGAGATTACTTCCCTCTCCTTTCACATAAATCTGCCAGAACTATAATCAGCAAATTAGCAAGACCCACCAGTACACAACAACCTGAAAAAAGTCGTGGGACTGACCTCTATCAGGACTTACTGATTGCACAGCCGCATGCAGAATAGAGTGCATTTTACGGTGACAGTAAGGGCAGGCACAAAAAGGGAACATAATAAAATGTTGTAAATGTGGTCCTTCAAGTTCTGGCCTGAACCATAAAACTAACCGGCTGTGCCAAGAGTCACATCCCAAGGAGAGCTGATTGGCTGCTGAGGACCCATGGCCCCACCATCTCTGTCTGTTCCTTGGGCACCAACTCCAGCTAGAGTGCTGACTCTTCCCTCGGACAGGTCAATCTGACGGACAGAAACACAAACACAAGGGAGGGATTAACGCATGTGTAGATCATAAGAACGATTTAATAAAAAAAAAAAATATTGCAGCACAGATAAAAGGACACTACTTTTCGGATTAGGTGGTTCTCAGTGTCGGCTACGTATACGCTGTCCCCTTTAATGGCCACACCCTGAGGGGAGTTAAAGGAAGCTTCGGACAAATCACCGTCTTTTCTCCCACTAACAGGCCCTGTGACAGAAATGATAATGCAATGACCATTTATAGTACCATGAGTGCAAAAATACAGAACTTTCACCTTTTTCCATACTGAGTGCACCAAAGAAATGAAAGGACTGAAACACTTGTAGAGCATGGATGCATCTTTAATGAGACATCAGTGAGCTGGGTGGACATTTCTAGCAAGTCATATTACAGATTTGCAGGAAATTTTAGCAATTTAAACTAACAAACAGCTGTCTCACGGATGACTGTTTTTGAATTTGATAAGTTGCTAAACAAACAAACAAACAAACAAAAACTCAAACAAAGGACTCTATGAAGAACAAACATTATATAAGCTTTTCTACACCAAATAACTCTAAGCCTTCTTTATGGTTTGAAGTTATACTATTAAAGTCAACCAAAAAAATAAAAAATAAATAAAAGAATCAATCCTGGTAGTTTTCTATCATTTTTTGTCCTCACTGGTCAGTGCCAATTCCCAGCACGTAACAGTCTCTACTGTTGCCAACCTCTCTGTTGGTCCAGGGACAACACACACAACTATGTGGCATCTCTGAGGGTTTTTGAGATATGGGTGTAATCTAAAATTCACAATATTAAATACTGTTACCTTATACTCAAATTCTAATATTTCAACAGCAAGGACAGCGCTTATAATACCTAAATTAGCCAATTTGACACACAATTTTTTTTGGATTTTAATCCAAATTTTGATATTTAGTATATCTCCATCTTGTATTTGTGCATTCTTACCTCCTACTGCATATAACAGCTGTCCACTAGAGGACACCACCAGAATTCGGTGATGTCCAGTGTCAGCTATGGCCAATCTTTTTGTGCTGTTGTCTATAGCCACCTTCCCGGGAAAAGACAAGATGCTTGGTGGCAAGGAGTCTCTGTACAACTTGATCCCCACCGTGTGAGTCTTCAGCAGGCCCTGCTCTCTGTAGTAACGGAGAGCGCATTCAGTGAAAAGCATCAGCCTGTCGCGGTGCCCTTCACCCACAAGAGAGAAAAGCAGGTTGCCACGTGGCCCAAGAAGGACCAGTGTGGGCCAGCAGGACACCTCCAGCTCATGCCAAAGGCACGCCTCACTGTCGTTCACCACTGGGTGGCAGATGTCATAACGTAGGACAGCGCTGCGAATGTTTTCTAGGACCTTTGAAAGGTTGAGGAAAAACATCGGCAAATCATTAAAGGGCTGTGAATCTGTAGGTAAATGTAAGGAATATTCTTTAATAAATTATATTTATAATAAATGCTGACTTATTTATAATATACATTTTATATTAAATTCCTTTTATGATTAACTACTTATAGACTACTCATAAATTACTTCTTTCAACAATTTACAGTTTAGACTTAATCATTAAGCTTTAAATGTTTGTGGCCAATTAAGAGTATATAGTCTGGGACTTATTCTTTCATAAACCTACAAAATTTAGGCTCATTCACCTTTAGTACTAACATATTTGTAGAGATGACAACATACACTCTACATTATGGAAGACTTTTGTGAAATCATTTTTGGACAAACGAGCACAGGAGGTTCTGCGTGTATCAGGTATGTTTTTCTGCTGACCCGTATTACTGTCTGCCTCACTAGCAAATACCTTCACAAATAGCAAAAGTGAATAGAGACCGGTAGTGTCTTTTGAATATCTTAGAATATTTCTTGTCTTTAATTGATTCTAAAAAAACATTTAAAATGATAAGTCTGGGAACATTTTCTGAGCTTCTGAAATCAGATAATCCTGCTGGATAATGGGTATAAAATTACAAATCATAGCTTGGCCCTTTGATTTCTTGCTTGAAGACAGAATGGTTGATGTTGACAAGCTGTCTCATATTAGTCTCAAATTTAACTGAATTTAAAAATGTAAAACCATATGTTGATACTGCAGCTATAAAAATGCAAAAAGAAGCACTAACAGATTAGTATACCCAAATGTAAATATGACGACTAACAATTAAAACCACTTACCTTTTCATTGGGGAATTTGGCAGAGTGTACGCCAACCACAACCAATCCATCTGAGAGATTAAACAGATGGAGAGAGAGGCTAAGAAAAAAAAATCAAAATGACCTAACAAAACAGTACAGCGAGTGTGGTCGAAAGCAATTCGAGTCATTTCCAAGTTTTCAAGGGAGAATATAGCTTTTTAAGGTTTCTAATTCCCTTTGTGATATTGTGATAATTCATTCCTGATATAACTCACTAATGATATAATTCAACAGCATGGTTCAGAATTCGTTTTTTTAGGAAAATTAAGGCCTGACAATACGTCATTCCCAAGACATTGAGCTCGTTAGCTGATAGGATTCTACAGAACATTGTAGTAAAGCATTTAATACATTGGGATGGCAGAAAATAAATAAATAAAATAAAATAAATAATTTAGCTGTGAAAAAGAAAACAATTAGAATTTAATTAAAATGCATATTTTCATATTAATTTAGTCCACTCTATGTCCTAAAAAACTAGCAGGTACTATATGTTTTTAATTAAATTTCATGATTTCATGTTTTCAGTGCACATGATACCATAGATCACTTCACATAAAAAAAAGGCAAATAAAATCCAATAGACCCTATTGGACACTTCCTCAACAAAAGTAAAAACATTTCAAACCTTTCAACTCAACATTCGGCACTAGGGTAAGTCACCCATGCCATTTCTGCCAAGCAGTATAGTATCAGCACAGATTGTAGTGACGATGGGTGGGTGGGGGGTGTACAATGGGAATGACTGGACAGGGTGGCTCCCACACCTCACTGACCAGAGCAGCAAACAGAATGTACCCGTAGCAGTGCCAGAGATAAGGCAAGTATGATAATGTGCGGTGGCTCTGCAGGTGTGTATGTGTTCTGTGTTTCGCCTGGCACACCGCTGAATTTCAAACTGCTCAAGCTTCCTCAGATGGTCCCTTGAAGGACCAAAAGAATGCCAGATTTCATCGGATGTGATTATGCTTTACATGGAGTGGCTCACTGACACTGGAGCTTGGAAATATTTTTAGTTACTGTCTCTTCATAGCTGAGATAAGAACCTCCATACTCTTCCAGCAGGAGACGTGAGAGTCAGTGGGGATGTACTGTAGCATCTCTGCCCAAGTGAACTTAAACATGTTTGTACGACATAAGATACAGTCTGGGATTTAGAGATATTATTTTATTTAAAACATAAAGTAAACAAATTAGGATTTGGTTTAGCCGGCTTTATTTCCATCTCATCACAGCTTTTTAACTGGCCCAAATTTAGTTCTGCTATGGTTTAACAGGCACTGGAAAAGAACCAATAATTTTGTTTACTGTAGCTGGGCACAATGCCTCATAGCCATTCTGATTCTGCTAAGCTTGCAAATTTGACCCTAATTAAACTTAAACTTAATTCTATATTTGTCTAAAATGTACAGCTAAATATGGGCAAAATGTTATTAATAAATAAATAAGTACACTTTCTTAAATTATACAGACTAATTATTATGTTAAATGTAATTTAATCTTACAACCCCTGTATAAACAAGATACCCATGCTAACCGCTGCTTTACAGGCTAAACGCTTAAAGTCCATACCTTTAACAGAGTGCTTCTTCTCCAGTTGGTGCAGGTCAGGCAGGATGTGCATGCAGTTGATACAGCAGTAAGTGAAGAAGTCCAGCAGCACCACTTTGCCAGCCAGCTCCTTCTTCAAAGACAAAGGCCCCTCCGTGTTCAGCCATTCCAAGCCTGGAGCAAATCACAGAGTGGAAAATGATGCTGTCATCTTATTAATTATGTTTAGTCACAGTGTTGGCAAATCCTTTGCAGTGCCCATCACTGTCCTAGGAGGGTAATGGCAGTAGTCACAAAATACCTAAAGGGTATATCTGTCTCAAGCCTGACACATAATTTGTGACACGCTGAAAAAAAGAAAAACTTGACGGATCAAAGCTAAGACTTATGCAGAGCTTTAGAAGCTACAAAATATCATGCATAAAATACAGATCATGTCTGATTTTTCACTTTTTCCTTCTCCTTACATGCACTCTAGATTGTGTCCGATAACCTTATGCTATTGTTTAATACATTTACTTTTATATTTTACTGAGCACCGAATTCCAGCATGTTCTAACTTGTACAATACCCTTTTCTGCTTCTGACAAAGCATTTGTGTTACCTGCTCTGAATATTATACTGCCTTTTTAAGTTTCTCCTTTGAAAAATAATTCTAATTCTCAGTAGTGTTTGACCTGGTTAAATGAAGGTTGAAGAATTCTAAAAAAGAGGTTATCTTTCTTATCTTCAGCTTTGGCAATGATGCAAGCCCAAATTAAAAAAAAAAAAAGAGAGAGAAAGTAGCAGTCACTCTCATGTTTTTAAATTCTCAAAACTTCATCTGTTGAAAATAATGAACATGGTTTAGCACTGAAAAAACAAAGTGTCTGCCCAAATTACCTCACAACCTCTGTCTTATTCATTTAGTATAAAACTGGCCCGGAATTACCTTGATATTTAAGAGAGAAAGACATTAACTAATTGCCCCATACAACTGTTTTTTTCTGCTGTTTGATGGCCTACTGTACATCCCCATCTACTGGTGTAATGTGTTATTGCTCCTCAACAGGGGACCAAGTGTTAAATTGTCATCCTAAAAACTGTAAGTTTGAATCTTGTGATTCCCTGTTACTGTGAGTTACTTAATGTACAACAGCTCTATGTCAGCTGCTATCATTTCTGCAAACATGAAGACCAAAACAAAACAGACATTAAGCATTCTCTGATATTGTAGTGAGATATAAATCTGTAGCTTCCGGGTCGTACCATACTTGTTAAAAAAAATGGTGATGTCCATTACTTTCCCACAGTCACAAAAATCCTAACAGCAACAACAGAGTATCTGCCTTTACCTGAACAAAGGGAAACTGAGTTATTGTATGTTGAATTATTAAAGTTTTTGGTGTTGCTTGACTGCTATGTTTTTAAAAATGGGTGCAAATATTAAAAGTGCCTAAAGACATCCAGATGTAGTTTATGTTATGGTAAAACCCAAGTGCAGTAGATACAAAGGACACAGAGCAAGAGAGCAGCAGTAAGCTACTAATTCATTTTCACTCACCTGACATATGCAGGCACACATTGCTGAGTCAATATTGCTCAAATATATTTTATGCTGTTTGTCTTATTGTACCAAAATCTGCAACAGACATCAAATGCAAACATAATATCTACGATTCATACAAAGTTTTCTAGATACATTTATTTGAGTTACTGGCTATGCACAATTTTAGGAGAGTAGTAGTAATGACTGTGCTGTTCGTTTACAGTTGTGTTAATATAACATGCCACGTTTTAGTCCAATACTTACACCTTTTAGATGTGTTTTTTGCAAAAAGACATCTGGCTTTTTACCTGCTAAAGATCGGGCAAGTTTTGTTGCTAGTTGACAACCTTTTTGAATATAATATATAAAGAAGAACAATACATTTTCAAAACATCAAGCCATCATGTTACATACTGTAAATCATACTTGAAAATACAATTTTAAGTAGACACTACGTTTGCATTTTATACTGCAGTACTTCCTCGGTACTGACATAACCCAGCAGCAAGGAGTTACATTCTACTACGGGTTGCTCCTACATCTCTGTATCAGCAGCTGTTCTGGGGACACATAAACTGGAGTCCTGGAAACCTTTTTGCGATGTACGGCTCCGATGTGCTGTAAACAAAACACTGTTTCCCGCAGCCTAAGTTTTCTATGAACTTAGCACAAAGCTAAGTGACCTGCAGCTGTAATAGGGTCCTACCTGTCTGAAACTCGGGTATCTTCAAGTCCTTCTCGTCTAGTTTTTTCAAGCACTGGAGCACAAGAGTTTCTTTTTCTTGTTGTGTCGTAGCATCATCCAAAGCTAAATCCAACTGACTCTGAATAGGAAATAAAGTAGAGAGGCTCCACTGAAATGCCATGTTGCTAACAACAACCAGCCTGTTAGGTAAACTCACAACGCATATTCATACAGCTACATTCGACACAACTTTAAAAATGTATAATCCACCAAAAGTTTTTTTTCCAGAATTATTTACTGTACTTAAATTGTGTTACGCCTTTGGTTTTTCTTCCTGCAATTATCGGAATTAATACCATTATGGAAGTCAAATCTTGACCGATTTGTGGAAAGTGCTGTTCGCTGACGTGAGTTGATTTTACTACATTTACCGTTGCATTGTGGCGGTAAGTGCTAACATCATGGAGGAACCATAAAGTTCGTTTACTACAAAATGAGCTCCATATCGTAATCAATAAGTATAGTTAATGAACGGCTCTTACGGAGACGCATATTTTCTCATTGTCAAGTAGTCTGTTCGTAGTAGTTCGTTTTACGTTAACGTTATAATCTGCAGCAGCGGGATGTTCTCATTGTGTAATAACGAGGGTTCTGGGGACATTACTAAAAGACATTAAGGACGTTCAACTCTGTTGCTCCAAATGTCAAAGAAGGACGACTCTGAAAATGACATTTGGGACTATAAACCTCTGGGGAAGAAAACGAAGAGACATAATTCACCATCTGTAACTGTGCCAAAAAGAACGTGTACCCTCAGGAAAACACCCAAGAGAGATAAGTCACCTGCCCGGAATGTGAGGGTCAAAGCAGCTAATAGGGAAAAGTTAAGTAACGTTACTGTCAATGCAGACGGACATGGCAGCGTTGAGACTAAAGACACAGTCCAGCGTGCGGTCGAGGCTGAGGGACCATTTGCTGGAGACTTTTGCCCCGTGTGCCAGATGCCCTTTTCCATCTTAGTGGTACAGACTCAAAGATGGCATGTGACTGAATGTCTTGACATCCCCAGGGACAAATGCCAAGGTACAGACATGCCTATCATTTCATCATTCATCCTAAATTATAGGAATAATGAGGTGCAGGTGCATGTATGTGTTTTCTTGTTTTGTTTCAGAAGTTCTTTATACATTTTGATTAAATATCCGACTCACAGAAAAAGGTAAAAAATAAACCAAACAAAACTACTCTAAATCAATACAGGAGAACCTTTGATTTCCTGGCTTTTCATTCCTGGGACGATCAAAGCTCTAAAATAATGAATCCAACTTTTTCCATAAAGCCACTTGAAAGTATCCTTAATTAGGATTAGTTTGAGATCTGTCAAATCTACTTCAGAAATCAAACGTAAAGAACCATACCTGACATCAGTGGCTACACTTGAAATGGCAGACGCCAGTTTTATATTTAAAAAAGTACCACACACACTGAAGTTGTGTTGAGATTGGTGTTTGTACATGGTTTCTGATAAATACATTGAGTTATCTAAACCGAAAAGTACCACGAAGTCTTTAAACATGCAACTGTTTTCACAAATTCTGTATTTAGGTGCTTATGAATAATCATTCCCTTCCTTACATATTTAATCTGTTTTTACAGAATGTCCAGATGGTCTCCAGTGCTCCTCCACCATTCCAAACCATTTTAAGAAATTTAACCACACACTCCTTGCCCACAGTCGAGCAAACAGCGACACAGCCTTCCTCACGCTGTCCAACAAAAGAGGGGACACTGGGGAGACAAGTCTCAGTTGCCTCCCAGAAATGAAGAAGAATGAAGTGGATAGCAATAGTTCACACAATAGTGGTGTCAGTTTTTCTGCCCTGCCTGATTATAATGCCTCCCCACACAATAATCACACTGGAACACCTCTGTCCAAGTTTCCAAATGGCCTTTTGTTACTGCGCTCTCCTGGCCCAGAAGATTGTAAGAAAAAGAAAGGATGGTCATGCTCCACTAAAGGTCAAAAATCTATCAATGATTCCCAAGAATATGACACAGAGCTTTCCTCAACTCCTGTCAAGACAGAGACTGTAGAACAAACTTGTGAAACTTTTCAAATAAGTGAACTTTCCCATGACAACAATAACGAAATATCCTACTCTCCTCTTTCTGAATTCCCTGCAGAGAAGGAAGTCCATAACAGTGATTGTAGAAAAGCCCTTTTTAATGAGGATGCCTTCAAAAATAAAGGTGACGATTCAATGGTGCTGTTCAGTGATGGTTTCTCAAGTGAAGATGAGGTCTTAACTCAATTTATAGATAATTTAGATACCACTAGTGCATCAGTAAAGGTCCAGCCTTCCACAAACACGCAGCTGGAGTCTGTTACCTCATTAGTACCCACTAATCAGCTGCCTGCCTATAGAGTTAATGAAAACAGAGCTCATTCCACAGGCAACAGAGAAGTTTATGGGAAAGCTACTAGTAAGTGTTGCACACAGTCTCCGCAGAGTGTTGTTTTAGATCGCCTGAGAGAAAATCTTCTAAACTCGGGCAACTTGCATTCCAACAACTTGAATGACAATATTCAATCAGAGCCAGTTAATCAAGTGTCTTCAACTCAAACCTCCAACATCCAAAGGTCTCGCACCATGCCGGCTCAGAAAACCCAGAGCAAGGCAGGTCAGACCTCCTGTCTTAAGCAGACTGATATTGGTGTATTTTTTGGCATCAAACCTCTCAAGGAGAAAGAGAAAGAAGCTGAGAATGCAGCCTCTGTGTCAACGCTTGGACAGAACTCAGGTCAGAGACGACAAAGGAGAGACAGGCAGAGGACGAGTAAGGCTGACACAACGGTAGATAACTCACTTGACACAGTAACTGCAGATAGTAGTGATGTAGCAAATGCTCAGGGAGAAGCATGGACAAATGAGACCAGAGGATGGAGGAGGAGGAGGAGGAACCAAGGGACTGCTGATGAAAAAATGGAGTTACCACTTTGCCCATTCTACAAGAAGATTCCAGGTCAGTGAGTGACTGTTAAAATATTGATGCATTAAATTAAAACAATTTTTGTGTTTCTAATCTTAGTTATTTGTTAAATTTTGTACAGGCACAAAATTTGTCATAGATGCGTTTCGATATGGAGCGATCAAGGGCATCACTGCTTACTTCTTAACACATTTCCACTCAGACCACTACGGTGGGCTGACCAAGAACTCCACATTTCCAATCTACTGTAACAGAGTAAGACAAGTTTTGGCTTTGTCAGCATTTTATTAGCACTTGAAGAGGGGTACTGATCAAGATTAAGAGGTGTGAAGTTATAGTTGTGGTGTTTATAATGCCTTTCTGTGTAATGGATAACTGCGTGGCTCCTCTCCCAAAGTGCACGCAACAGCCAGTGGGAGACGAAACAGAGCCCAGCTGAGGTGAGACATCCAGGTCAATAAATTAATTGGCAATTAAAGTATTTTAAGTCTTATACAAAAGGTCTCTGTATATTATAGCTTAGCTGTAGCTGTGGCTGCTCAACAGAGAGAGCAGACAGAGGATCCGTGATTGATGGTGACCAATAAAGTAGTAACCTCACTAAATACTAACCTCACTCTATTAGCTATCCAGCATAAAAAAACGTTGATAAAAGAGGCCAGTTCTTCAGTCAAATGGGTCATGATGTATCACTCCTTGTTCTCTGCAGATTAAAACTAAAAACAGACTTACAGTGACTTATTGGGACTCCACAGGGGGTTTGCTTATTTGGTAGGTCACAGAAAATCAACATGGCCACCAGGAGGGTCATACAGTAGCCCAGAAAAGTTTGATCAGAATTGCTGAGGATATTTACCAAGTAGATTTGAAGTGTATTTTAGGCGAACGACACAGTGGACCAGAACGTGATGAGCTGATTTTTAGTGAAGGCCATACTTGTGTTAAAACCTAATCTTTAAGCAGGCTGTACAAATTAGAGGGATTTAAGATCTATCAGTTTGGGTGGGTGGGGGTACTTATTTGTTTGCAATGTGTAGCACAATAAAATGTTTAATTTTTTTATTTTTTTCTGACCTTGGTTCATCAACTGCAGTGTCGGATTTGGATTGATTACACTGGTGCTGAATCACTATGAATAAACCAGAGACCGAAGTTACTAACAGTTGCCTTTCCTGATCAGATTACAGGAAACCTGGTGAAGAGCAAGCTGAAGGTGGCAGAGCAGTATGTCCACATCCTCCCCATGAACACCCAGGTCGTTGTGGAGGGAGTCGGAGTCATCCTCCTGGAGGCTAACCAGTGAGTCATGCACCCAACATAATATCCTGCTGCTAATCAGTGCTTATTTACTTAGTACTGGGCACACAGTTTAAATTTAGGGAGTGTTTCATAGTCAGAAAGCTGGACCAGCCACTGATTTTTAAGTTAATCTTTGGCTTGTAAAGCTGGTAATTAGGACACACTAATAACAATATGCATGTATGCATTATAAAGGAGGACATTGATATTCAGTGAATTGCACAGCAGTAATTTCCTGTTCAGAGCCCTAAGCTGCCTCGCTGTCTTTTCACTTCAGTTTTTTGAGGTAGAAGTTTATATCACTGCTTTTGACTGCAGCACTAAATACATTTGTGATCTTCAGTCTGTGAGGCAGAATAAGTGCTGACAACGTACAACATTTTGTCCAGCTCCACATTTAATCTAGATCTGTTCTAACAGTTGTCCAGGAGCTGCAATGCTGCTGTTCCTCCTCCCCGATGGACAGGTTGTCCTCCACACTGGAGACTTTAGAGCTGATCCCTCGATGGAAACCTATCCTGAATTACTCAGCTGCAGGGTGCAGACACTTTACCTGGACACCACGTAAATACATATATATATATATATACATATCTTTGACCATTTTTCATCAATCAACATGGATCAATATTAGCTATTACATAAACATATCATATCAACCATTACTTGATGCTTCCCCAGATTCAGCTTTAGTGCCATTTTATGTTCACAACTCCATGTCTTCAGTCTTTTAAAGAAAAGAACTCTGTAAACCCTGAGGTGAACCCTGAGGAAACTTTTCAGTATAAGCTCTCTTATCTTTGTAGCTATTGCAGCCCTGAATACACCTTCCCCAGACAGCAAGAGGTCATCAACTTTGCAGCCAGCACAGCCTTTGAATTGGTAACACTCAGTCCCCGTACGCTAGTGGTGTGTGGATCCTACTCCGTGGGGAAAGAGAAGGTGTTTCTGGGTACGTGTTAGAGGTAATGCTTAAACTGTACATGTTCTGCCTAAAATTAGCAAGTGTGTGTAGGAGTTTCATTTTTTCATGTATTTTGTTTTTTATAAATTGTTAGTCATTCCAAGATTAGCAGTTTGTTGTGCTGTTTTTGAACACCCCCCCCCCCTGTTAACAACATTCATGATGGTTGACAAGAGACACGTTTAGTGTTTTTAATGGATGAATAGATACTTAATCTTGAATTCTGGATTTTCATTTTCTAATGTATTTTCTTTTAGGAACAGTGCAGCTTAACATTGTTAGAGCTAAGCAACTGATGGGGTGTATGTGTGTGTGGCATATAGCAAAAATCTAATTTGCAGCTCCTGTCCCTGGTTAGGCTTTTAGAAAACAAATGACAAATAAAAAAAGAAGGTAAAAACAAGAATCTATATGTGTATACAGACATTTTTGTGAAAGTGTATGTGTGCACAATTCCAATATAAACTTGACCATTGTGGATCCAGCTAATCAACAAAATGAGTCAGCAGTGAGAGAATAGAAATATTACCATTATATGGTACCACCAGCATCAACTAAATGTCTGAACCGATGGTTCTGTAACCTTACATTACCTTCTGACATTTCCTCCCTTTCAAAAGTCTTCAGGTAATATGTGTAGAATCAACACAGGAGAGGTTTGAAGAATATTGTAATGGTCTGTTTTGGGAAAAGAGCTGCCTAATATTATATTGCCTAATGTGGAGGCAAACAGTCCTTAGATGACGTGCATGAATAATTGTCTTTTGGTACGGTGAAGTACTCAAAAACTAATACTGTCCTCACAGATTGAACAGCACGCATTCATCCTCTAATCACCTTTGCTTCAGCGAGCTCTGCATGAAATTGCAACCAAATCGAGGGCTGACTTAATAGATTGTATGGCTGTGCTCATCCACTCTGTTCTCCTCTTTGTACACACACTTTACAAGGCAGTGACTATGATACAGTTCAAGTGTTTTTTTGTTTTTGTTGTTGGTTTTATGTATTTATAGAAATGCATTTGCAGCCATTAGTTTGTGAAATGTGTTCCAGGGAGGCTGTTGTTTTTTTGTCCTTAAACCAGAGTTCTTCCTTGATGGTTAATTTCAGTTTGTAACAATAAAATGTAGAATTTGTCAGCGGGATGGGAAGGCAAACTGCAAGGGGTTGTTTAACTGCAAGTACACACTGTACTTAGTCTTGAAATAAATAGACTGAATTGCTCTGCTTAATTTTTAGCATTGGCAGAGGTCCTGGGGTCTAAAGTGTGCCTCTCTAGAGACAAATACAACACCATGTGCTGTCTGGAGTCGGCACAAGTCCGACAACGTATAACCACAGACTGGAAGGCAGCCCAGGTCCATGTGCTGCCCATGATGCAGCTCACCTTCAAAGTACGTGCAGCAGACATTTTCCCTTAACTGATCTGAAAACACTCATTACGTGACAGTCTGGGCCAGTGTTTCCCTTTTAACGTGTTTAGGAAACGAAGAACATCTGTGGTTGGAGTAAAACAACAACCACATGTATCACATCAGATTATTTGTATCATATGACCTCATGTTCTGATGATAAATATTCAGTATATTCAATATGTTTATCAATTACATTTAATAATAAACTACTTACTGAAGGGAACTTTTATAGCTGCATGTTTTTTCTCAAATGGTCCACAGACCTTTATGGAAACAATTGATTCCAGTTCCTAAACTTTTTTCTAATGTTTTTATAACATCAATATTAACAAAAAGAAATGTCTTCTAACATATCAGTCAACAATTGGAACTTCCAGGTAACTAGATTACTGACTGTACCTCCTGAACAACATCCACTGTGACAAGCATGTAAAAATGAATATATATTTTTTTTTTTTGAAGGCTGCATGTTTTAACTCACTGAGATTTACTCATTAGGTATTGAAATTTGGTATTGAGCAACATGTTTTTTTTGACATTCAATAGTATTGAAGCAATTTGGCTGGTGTCATGAAAATATAGAAATTAAAGCCCAAGCCCTAGAAATCAGGACTTTATTAATGCATGGTATGGTATCAAATCAAAAATGGATTTGATTTCTGTATAACCATAAATAATGATGTAGTTTAGGTTTTATTTAGGATATGGATGAAAATGACCTGCTTACAATGTCTAGAAGTACCTTTTTTTTTTCTTTTTTTTTAATATTTGAATATGAAATCTATGAATTTACCCATCTTCATATTGTTTGGCTCAGAAGCTGCAGGATCACCTGGGACGCTTTTCAGGACAGTATGATCAGCTTGTGGCCTTCAAACCTACAGGCTGGACTTACAGCCAACAGGTGGAGTCAGTGGAAGACATTCAGCCTCAGATCAGTGGAAACATCTCAATCTATGGTACAGAGTAATGTTTCTTCTTTTCTTTTTTCTTTTGGATTATATTTAGTTATTTCTCAGAAAGAATAATACTGCTGAAGAGTGAAGTGGCCTTAAACCCTAGTGCTAAAATGGGTCATGACCTGATTTGGCACTACAGATTTAGCCTGATTTTGTGATAAACACAATCAGCCATAAGGTTTATAATCGACAGAGGCATTTATGAGGCACACGCATGCATAGACTTTCTTTTGTCCTCAGCAGTTTGTGTGTCAATCAGGGAGAAGCCAATTTGCATTCACACATTCTGCCTATGTTTCTCTCCATATGTTATGACTTCTCCTAATACTGTTTTTTGCTTGTGGGACAACTGACTGTATAGTTGAGTAGTTTCTGTTAGACCTGTTTAAAACAGCGGAGCACATCAAACCTGTGAAGGAGGACAAATAATTCAGGAGCTGTCCCGACTAGGTTTTAAAAAAAATAAAAAAATAAAAACGTCCTTGCCCTGGAGAACAGTCTGAGCCTGAGGGTCTTGTTGTTGAGCACCTGATCCCTCTTGTAAGACTTTGCCTTGTTCCCTGTTTGCATGACTTCCCCTGGTTTTAAACATCTGGCTCTGTGACAGTGTTTTACCTCCAACCAAATCACTTGTGTCTTCACTGAGCCGCTCAATTCATACTGGAGAAGAATTATCACAGTGTAAGAGTCAAAACTAAACCTGGGTAACCTTCAGGCTTCGTTCATTTTCATCATTTGAATTAAGTGCCAACAACTCTTTGGTTTGCTTGCAGGAATCCCTTACAGTGAACACAGCAGTTTTCTAGAGCTGAAGCGTTTTGTTCAGTGGCTCCAGCCTCTCAAGATCATTCCTACAGTCAACAGTGGCAGCTGGACGAGCAGGAAGGCAATGGAGAAGTTCTTTAGTGAGTGGCTCAAGGAAACTAAAGCATAACTCTAGCCTATTTATGGGCTAATTGTTTGAGATTGCCTCTGGTGCTCACTGGTACAAAGAGCAAAAACATGTCACTCTGCTCCGAAAGCTGTATTTAAATACTACTTATTTTATTGAAGCTATTTTCATATAACACTTGCAGTGGCATTTCTATGCAGAGCAAGGTAACCATGAAATGTATTCATGACAGCTGACATCAACTCCACTGTACATGTTTTTGAACCAGTTTAACAAAGGTTTTGCTTTTCTCCATTATGGACCTACAATAGGAACCATATTATCCACAAGTACTTTAAATTAAAGCAGTATAAATTGGATGTAGGTCTGTCTGTTATTGTCCATGATTATACCAAGGTTTGTTGCCAGTATACTATCGGTGCTATGACACTGTGCAGTTCCTATTTCCTAATGTTTTTATTTTTTAAATCAAAGTTTGATGCTGGAATAAATATATTTGAAACATTCATTTAACTTGTTCTGCTTTTCCTTTTGCATCATATCAGAAAAGTTATTGCACATCTGGTTCTAGTCAGGCTTAATATATATAGTTCTGATTTTAGTCAGTTAATGCTCAACATTTCTAGATTTTCGTTAAGTCAACAGCTGTACCATTCAAACATGCGTAGCCCCACCGCTCTTTCTGCAAAATGCAGTGTTAAGGAGCAATGCACGGCTTTAAAAAGGGGGGTCTGTGAGATCTAATAATTTGTGCAGGACTTTTCAAAAATGACAGTTCTTCACAGAGTCGTTAAAAGATCTGTCAGTAGTTTATCTCTGAGACAGCAGAGACATGAGCTACAGAGAGAGCACACCTTAAATCCCCATCTCTGTAAAACAGGCTTTTCCCAGAGCTGCTTTGTGGTTTCTCCTTTCATGAACGATTTAAGCTCATCACATCTGCCTGATGTCTGTGTGAGAAAGGGAAACACTCACAAAAAGTTAGGGATATTTGACTTTCGGTGAAATTTCAGGATGCACCTAAAATGCACTATAACCTTTACAGGTGAACTTTAAGTGACCACCTAAAGTTTTGAATGCACCAACGGTTCAATGTTTCGTGACTTATTGCATAACATGCTGTCTGATCCATAAATTGACCATTAAATGTTTTGGTTCAATGACAATTTGTATTTAAACAGTCCTCCTCATCATGCTGTTCACATTTTGACATGCGACAAAGACGACACCATTTAAATGTTTGTTGTGATAAACCCACCACTGTTAGCATTGTTTAATAAATTGAGATGAAGAAATTACCATTGCATGCTTCTACTTAAAATCCATACTTTCAATCTTTTACGTTTCAAGTTAAACATCCCTAACTTTTGGTGAGTGGTTTATGTTAACAGCATCTAGAGTTTGAACATTCATGGATTGTATCTAAACATATACTGTACATCCACTTCTAGACAGTGTATTAATGGCCTCATACTTTTGCCTGACGTTTTTTTTTAATATTGTACTTGTGTTATTGTGGTTATCACAGGTGTGTTGGTGGCCTCCCCTATAAGTCATCCTCCTTTTTAACTATGGTCTGTACGATATTCCTTCCATTTTTTACTGTACTCTAAGAGATACTGTATGTAATGACTAGGAAATATTTTTGTATCCATTCATGACCTCTGCTTTTCAATATTCTTATCACACATTCGATTGAAGTGCTCTTTTGTTTTCATGGTGTAAATGTTGGCCAAGAAACTGATGCAGATGCAGGTGTGGTCAGACTACAATCCTTTAAACACATTCACTGCAATTGGGGGGATCCTCACTAATTGTCTGACTTTGGAAAACCTTTTGGTTTCATCAGTGATCATTTAGGTGAAGTCTTTTAAATGAGGTGAATCTTTATGCTGTTTGTTATTTTCAGTTGTATATTTCGTGTTCATTTAGAATGCCTTGAGAGATTTGTCTTTACTTTCACGTGTTTTTATTTTTTGTGTCAAAAAGCTTAATAATATCAACTATGATCAACAGTGTTATTAACTATCAAAGATGAAAGCTTCCAAGCTGGATGGTTCTTCTCTATATCTGCTCTGTGTCTCATAGGGTAGGTTGGTGCTGAGTGGTTAGCAGTTCCACCTCAGCTCACTTCTTAGTTGATGCTATGTTTTTTCTGGGTGGGGTTGGCCTGTTCTCGCTGTGATTGTGTGGTTTTTTTTCTGGTAGACACACAGTTAAACTAATGACTTTAAATTGCATGTAGGTGTGAACTTGATCACAAATATTTGTCTGTTTGCCTTTGTGATCCCTGACAGTCTGTCAGAGGTGTACCCGGCCTTTCTCCCCATTGGTGAGTGTTATATCTCACTCATTTGCATCTGTTTCTGAAAAAAAGCTGTCCGGAAGATGTCTACAGATAGTATGTCATCTGTCACATATGTTGTTAGGGTAACAGAATAGCTCCAAGTGGAACGGTATAAGTTTGTTTTCTTAAAAAATATAATTGATCACTTCATAGTGACCATCGTGGCCTGAAGGAGGATGAGGTGCGATAAGAAAAAACTGGAATTTCAGGTTGTTGCACCTGTAAGCATTCAACCTGCTGAGCAAGATACCCCTGCCAACTTTGTATAGATGGTTCTAAACTTCAAAGCAAGTGAATTAACTCAACTCAGCTCAACTAACTCAAGTAAAAAACAAGTTCCTAACAGTTTTAATGGAACTAGTCAAAAATGCAGTTTTGGGAGTTTTAAAAGTTTCAAAATGATACTATATACACATGTAAAGTTTGCAATTTATGGTTCAGTAAAGGTTTAAACTTATTTTCATGGATTTTGGAAATGAAGCAACTGAAGCTGCTTCTGTATATGCAAAAAGAAAAGGTGACCTGTAAAACAGTATTTCTTATAGGTTATATATTCAGAGACAGAAGCTGTTAAAGAAATAGTGTTTTGACAATGTGGTAAAATTTATTTAATGTTAGTTTACAATCAATACATAGTCTCAATACAACTTGAACATTTTTAACAGCACAGCCAACATTGCCCTTTAAAAATGCTTAATTCAAAAATAAAGAATTCATATTTGTTTACATGGCTCTATTAAAACTTGTACACAAGCCTTCTAAAAGCTGATTATGTATTAGTTTTGACAGTATCAGATAATATTGTGTTTAAGCATTTGAAGGGCAAGCTTTGCCTTCTGTGACCACTGGTCAGTGGACATATTTACAAAATATTCTCAGCATAAAGCTGAACTGAGTGTTATTGCACATCAGCTAACAGACCTTGCAGATAATTTAGTTGATGTTGTCTTTAGCACATATCAGTAGGCATAATTCATAAACATGCATTAAACCATCCACCAAATTATATTCAAGATTCGTTCAGCTTAGTGTCCTCAGTTTAGTGAGTCTCAACTTCTATTTCAGATAGGAATAGGTGAACATATCCCAAAGTGCAACAGCATCCTGTCTGCATTTTAATTCAAACCACTGTCCCAGAGGTGTGGATGACACAATATTAGCCTTTACATCTTCTGGTTTTTATCCACTACTAATTAGCTTCAAAGAGTTCTAGCTTTACAGCCATACTGGATGTTGTCAGAATATATTTTATTTGTATGTTTGGATCATGAATGTTGATTGAGAACAGCTTGGCTTATGTGTATCACGACTTCTTCGTATTATCGAACGCCACTTCTCCCTGTCTTTCCTGAGTTCCTTTACTGTAACTGGACTTCAGTTTTTTTAAAGGTTCTGCTGCATATTATGTGAATCTAAAGTGTACAAATATACTTAAAGATTGATGTGTACAGCCCCACCACAAATATGTACAGATTGATAATAGGTACTGATTGGTGTAAAGGGATATTTAAATATTTTACATCTACATTCAAACAGGTTATATTGCTTATTGTACCATTCTTCAACTATACACTTTGCACAGTTTGGACATTTTTGTTTTGGGTTGAAGAGCTCAAGTCCTGATAATGACTTTGACATCATACAAGTGGTATGAGGAAGAGTTCTCCCATTTGCTTCCTTCTACTAACCACTTATGAGAATAAACGTCTTATCTACAGTTAATCCTGCTCTGGTAAAAAATTATTTTGCATTGTCACACACCACATGTTTTTACATACTGTGAGTGTTGGTGCGTGAGATCAGTAAATAGAACATCTTTCATTTTTAACTTTTACCCTAAATTACACAGTTTTTTACTTATAGAAACTATTAGATAGGGCCTTGTAAAAATACTGTTTAGTGAAGTAGTAAAATCCCTGCTAACTGGGCATGAGGCGTCTCAGAGAGTGATTTAAACACCCACATGTTCTGTTACATCTGTGTCAGTCACTCACTGCACAGACAGTTTGGGAAATGCAGAGGCTGGCATTTAGGTAGACGCAGGATGGTCACTTTCACCTGAAAAGAGAAATTCAATTGCCTCTCATATGAACTGCATGGATACATGTAAACGGCAACATCATGGACACTGCCAGTCCATGTCCAAGCAAAAACTGAACGTACCTCATTCTTGAGTGACTTGCTGATAAACATGTTGAACTCCTCCGCACTGCTGACATGCAGATCATTAACGCCCAGAATTTGGTCTCCTTTGTGGAACAGACACACAGTCTGTGGCTGGCCTGTCCAGTCAAACACACTGTGACACACAAAGACAAGATTAATGCTGCAGCACAAGGTGAAGGTGCATAAAGTCCTTGACATTTTATGAATAGAATTTGACTTTAGTGTAATGTCTTGTAGATCTATGTATATGTCATGTGGCTATTACGTCAGGGGCAACTGACTTTATTGTGTGATTTTTTACATTTAGTAGTTGTACTGATAATTGTTACTGTAAATTGTAATATGCTATTAAGATACAGTATATAACAAGATATCTGCCTAACAATTTTCCCATTGCAATTATTAATTCAACCAATCCACTGCGAATGGATTTATTGAAATGCCATAAAAGTATGCAACATGCATCACAATCTTCTAAAAACAGCTGTCACAAAATCAGGCAGTTACAAAGATGTCTGCAAAGTCCAAGAGGCACTGGGAGGTAAAAGGCAGGTTCAAATGTAAGTCGATCCACAATCAGAGAATAACTACGTTCATTGTCTGTTGCTGCAGGTTTAGCGTGTGTCCTTACGCTCGTCTCTATAAGATACGTTGCAGACCTGTTCCGCTATGTTCACTCTTCTGTCTAATATGTATTTTTATGCTTCAAGTCAGTTGTATTTAATTTTATGTACTGGTTTAACACAAATGTATCACAAATTTAAGACTGAATTGAAGTCCTGTAACTGACTTTTAGGAAAATCACACTTGTATAAAAGCTGTTTGCCTTTAGCAGCTAAAGATTTTAATATGAATAATATGAATCGTTGAGTCCTGCAGAAAAGCCTGACATTTCTCAACTCCCAAAAGAGCAAATAAAGACATGCAGCCTCACAGCCAGCACAACCTGATCTGAAATGTGTTTTAAAACATCAGGAGTCTTTCATTTCTTGTGTAAGGACAAACCTGCAGTAGAATAGAGTGGAGTGACACACACATATTTCCAGATACTAGGAACAAAGCAGTCCAATACATGGGATTTTGGGGACTTGCCTCGGTTTTCCATCCACGTCTGTCAGTCTCAGGTGTTTTTTCAAATCTGCCTGCCTCACTTCAATATCCCTCTCCTCCGGGGCAACACGTTCAACGCTTAAGAGAAACATAACAAAAACAACAACGGCAAAAAAATGCATTTTTTTAAAAGGTCTGAACATTTCATTGTTATGTGAAATTGCAGATGCTTGAGATGTGGTGGACAACCACAGAACGGCAGATATTGAGGGTTAATACTGTCTCCTACCCCCATTTCACTGGCATGAGTGTCTGCATAGATAAGGAAATCTAATTATCTTTGAACAACTCATTGAAATTCTGGTTGCATGTACATCTCTAAGTTATTAATGTTTAATGCTAAGAATTGCTTATTCGTCTATTTTTAGACCAAAGTCTGCTTGCGAAACCTGAAGAAACCCCTCTAACTAGTCCAGCAGCATGTCAGCACTGGTCCGAGCCTTTCTCTTTGGGTATTTATGTAGCTGACTCACCTTCCATGGAGTGTTGTCTTTTTTATTTGTTCTCTGTAACTATTACAAAGCAGTTTCTGACTTTTTGTTGCAACAGCACAGATGGTGCCACAGTGGGGGTTTCGAGTGTACTATTTATACTGTATGTAGAGCAACTGTTGAGCGAGAGCACTCATGCTTCACCTTCTGCTTCAACTGATCACATCCCACATAAATCTCTCTAGGGTAGTCAGTTGGTCTCAGTCCTAAAGTTCAAAAAGTACTTCCTCCTTAGCCACATTACTGGATTTGGGGTCAGAATCTCACCTCTCAGAAAAGCTTTGTCTTTCCGGTGTGTGAGCATCTTGTCTCTCCAGCGTCTGTGCGGGAGATGCACCATCAATCTCACTGGAGCTGCTGCTGGAGTCTGATGCCTGTGCTTCTTTTCTGTAAAAGCATGTGGGATCTTAACATCAGCTCTCATGTCTCATTTACATTCAAACATGATGACATGTAATAAAAGACCTTAATGGGACAGTGAGACTTCACAAAAAGAGCTTCTCATGTAGCAGGAGCCAAGGCTTTAGATCTTTATGTTGGCTGCACCCACAGAGGAAAAACACCATCTGGTGGGGGGTGACTAATAGGCAGATAGCATAACAACAGATTTTGGGTCTGTGTTAGATGCCCTTTGATGGACAAACCCCCCCCCTGTGTCAAAAATAACAATGAATTAAGAAAAAATGCTTAATGAAGTGTGTGAGAGCATTTACTCTGCCAAAAACTAAAATGGGCTTGTGTTGATTACGTAAAAAGGATGGCCAGATGAACTTTGTCAACACAGTTCATGAAAGCAGCATGGCAGATGCAAGTAATTCCCAAATCACTGTGGAGATTCAAGAGAAACTCTAATTAAGAGGCACTCTGGAAATGTGTCTTTTGACCCATATGCCAAATGTAATAGAGATGTTCTTCACTGTGGCAGCACAGCACTCAGCCACTTAAAAAGAAATCAGACATCAGCGTGAGACAGAACATATCACGTAGTTTGTCATTATTGCAAGTTTGATAAAGCAAACAGCATAGGAGAGTATTTTTATCCTGGAGATGAAGGCAAGGAAATGCTGGGAGAGGAAATGTGGATGTGAACGCCTGCTGTGCTGGTGATTAACTCAATGGTCCAAGTAAACTGCAAGGTTAAAAGTAATTGGCCAAAACCTGCCCTGTGGAAAACAGAAGATCCGTCATCTCCACAGACACAATACCTAACATTGTTAACACAGTAACAGCCTTGCTGAAGGATCAGCTTTCAAAAGATGGCCGTTGTAATTGACTGAAAACATATTTTCTGATATTAAATGTCTTCCAAGCTTAACTATAGTGGAGTACTCAGGGTTCTCAGGGTTGGCTTCCTGACAGCTTTAAAGCAAGATGATGCAAGTTTTAGTAAGAAGAGACAACACCCTCTTCCAAATTAAAAGCTGACTCATATTCACACATTCTCACTTCACTACATAAAGAGGCTTTCCAGCACTGGCATTACTTGGTCTGGTAGGACTAGTAGTGGATGGCTAATATTATTCAAAATGTAAGCAGTCTCTGAAGTGCCTTTCTTAGGTTCTCGACTCTTCGCGAGTTAAAGCTTCTTGTTGTCATTCAAGGTGTTTGAGCCAACGGCGCCTTGTTTACTTCTCGTGAATAAGGTAGTGTGGTATGCAGCGCTCTGACGAAACATGCTGAACAAAGAGCAGAGGCCACTGACACCAAAGACAAGGTGAAAACTCAAAAATCCAGGCACAGCCCACAGCAAAAAAAGTTACCTGTCTTCAGCGTCTGACTCCTCATCGAACGGAGGCAGTGGGGAAATCTGGGTCTTCATTTTGTCAAAGACCTGAGTGACAGTCCTCATCAGGCTGCCGTTGATAACTGCAACTTCTTGGTCCCTAGAATCATTTGGAACAATTCATTCCTTTTGTTGTCGTTGATTTTCTTTATTTCTTTATTAATTGGCATGCTGTCAATCCAACTTACACTGCTTGTGCCTTCTGGTTATTGTATGCAATTTCCCTCATTGTTGCATATCTACAGAAAAGGAAAAACAATCTTTACCACTGTAGTATTTAAAGTCCTAATTCCAGCATGTATTTCCTTTAATAAAGTGAAGCACTATTAAACACTCACACTGACTCCGTTTTGATGTGACTCACTGAACCATTTTCTTGCTTCACCTTGATTCGAAAACAAAAAAGGGGAAGAAAATCCCAAGTTTTATTAATTACAACAGTTACAATACCTACCTAATGTAGAAGCTGGGTTAGAGTAAGTTGACTATTGGTATTTATAACTGAGGCAATTTGTTGATCAACAGAAATTACATTTCAGCTATTGATGATCAATTAATCGTTTTGATCAGCATCTTTTTTTTCTTCTTCTTCTTTTATTCTCTGATTCCCACTTTTCCAAAGTGAAGATTTGATAATTTACTTTGCTAGGCATAAAAATAAATAAACCTTTGGATTTGGATTTTTGGAGTAAAAGTAAAGTAAACAATTACATGATCAAGCAAGAAAATAACTGGCAGATGAGTCAATATTGAAAATGATTCGTCCTTGTTGACCTACTTTCACTTGTGTCAAAGGTTTTGGATAATCATAGATTGGATTCACAGGCTCTGATGCACGTCTTTTGAAAATATCTTCACTCTGCCAGCAAATCAGAAAGCAATGTGATGACAAGAATAATCCTATCCACTTTTTAAAAGCCCCAACTAATATCCCAGTAAAGAGTACTCACCTTTAGGGCTTCAGTGTTGCTTTCCAAAGCATTTGTGCACGGATCCGACATGGACCGTATTTTTGGTAGTGGCTGGAAAAAGAACAAAGACATTAACACATTATGGCAGAAAATTGCTAGAGTGAAAAGTCCATGTGGAGGATGTGGAGGATGTGGGCTGCAGGGCAAAGCTTTTCTCATAAAGATGTATGTTGATATTTCCCTATAATCCACCCAGCAAAGTGATTGACCTACTGTGTTTGAGTGACATATGTGGTCTCAGGTGGACAGGATGCATGCATTTAGAAATATTAGGCAAATTCATGCAGAGCTTTAGTTGTAATGGACCAACCTTTTGAGATACAGGAGCTGAATTCTTTTTTCGAATAATGGGGTTTGAAATAACCTGGTAGAACATGAAGAGAGGTGTGTTTCATAAAGTCAATGACAGAGATGACTGATGAACACTGGTAAGCTTCACTTGGATTTACCACAAACACTGAGAGAATTGAGACATGAGAATGAGGCAGAAGCTGACAGCAGAAAATAACTGAAAAGTATTAGAAGATAGGAGGGAAAGAGCAAAACAGTAGATGAAATAAAATTTTAAATAAATTAATACAATACATAAAATATGCAATCTCCTATTTGAGCCAGGTCACAGGAAGTGTGAAAAAAAATAATGAAGACATTTAGCAGAATACATTTGTTTCCCTCTCAGAGATGAATCGTATGGCAGTGAGAAACACAGAACAAACATAAAATTTTTACCTCGATTGTTTGCTGGCCATTATACAGTTCCTTTAAGAGTGCGAAAATACATCAAATAATTACTGTCAGTAGCAGTGGCAAAAAATAATCAACCATTGAAAAAAAGACTAAACCCTGAATGTACCTCTGTACTGTGAAATGAATGTGGGCGGTTTTTCAGGGCCTCAAAGAGGTCAGAGAACCAGGAGTCCACCTCATCACTAGAGAAAGGAAGGATATGAAACACTTAGAAATATATATTTGTAGAGTGCACAAATTATGGCTATTGTATTTGATTTAAAATTCAATCCCAAAATCAGACCCAAAGTGGAAAGTGACATTTAGCGACAATTTAGTGTGAGGAAAGTGGAAGGCAAAGCCATTACTTTTTGATAGATTGTTACTGAACAGGAAATCAGCCACGTAATTAATATTGATTGTTTGTGAGAACAAACAGCTTGGGAAAGTGTGTTATGACGTATTTTGAAAGTGTTAGTTGGTTGCTGAGCCTCGATGCACCACAGAGTAACCGACAGAGTCCATGATGTAAACTGGTTTTCTGCCCATGGGTTCTGCAAAAGCATTTATGCACAATCCAAATAATTTTGATGAAAATGGTAAGTTGCTCCCCCACAACGAAATATTCATGGTGTCATAAAATGCACGGACATTAATGAAGAAGCTATAAATTCCATATTTGTGGTTTACGGTGCCCATAAACAACAGCCAACTGACCTGTTCTCCCCAACAAGGAAGTAGTCCCGTTCCAAAGCCCTGATGTAGAGCACACAGGACGGGGAGCACTTGAAGCACTTCTGCACCCAACCCCATCTCTCATGGTGTTGAGGACTCACATGCAACACGGAGATACTGATGAACACAAATGATACCACATGTACTTAGGCCTATAAAAATACAGCATATTTTGTGTGTAAGCTCACGTTCAGTAACTGTGTGACAGCATACTCTGATAAATCAATCCCTCCCAGTGGCCTGTCCTTTTCCTCTTTACTCCTGAAGTACTTCAGTTGATGTTCATGCTCGTTGATTTTGAACAGCACAAAAAAACGCTTCTTCCATGATTTCTGCATGAGGAAAATTATTAAACGAATGATGAGGTTTAAAAAAACTCACACATAAAAAGATCCAATATATTGTGCTGAATCTCTCACCTCTGTCTTGAGACGTTTTTGGGGTGGAGACTTGAACAGGTATCCAGATCGGATTTCTTTTGCATTCCCTACTGGTTTGTAGAACACAGCACTTCCACCTGAGCACAAACAAAAAGGTTATTGTTCTGGCATCATTTACTGAACTTCACAACTTTATTATCCTGTGGGTAATCTCGAAACATCAGGAAATGAGTTTTGTTTATTTAACATGTATTTAATCAGATAAATCCCACTGAAGATAGCAACCTCTTATTCAAGGGAGACCTGGCAAAGACAGTAGCATTACACATTTACACAAAACAATAGAAATAAACCAAACAAATGAACACAGCACAGCATACAGATCGTCTTTGTCAACAAGGTTGAGGAATTAAAAGGAAGTAAAATGTAGCTGAACATAACTTAGTTAGAAAAAATAGTACTGAGAGTCTAGAATACATTTCTTGGGCGTATCAGTACATTTTCTGATATTTTCTGATAAGTTCAGATGCAGGTGGAGGTTTTTACAAACAGCACCGAAGTACCAGGAAAAGCATAAAAATTACACTACCTGCTCTCTTCTGGTTCTTAAGCATCGTGGCAGCACGCCTACACAAAACCAAAACAGGAATCAGTCCCAGTGTCAAAACATCTGAATGGAAATAGTTTCCATTTAAAATGAACAGTAGAAAGTTTAAAAGGGACATGCATGTATCAAAGCAGAGCAGGAGATACTGTATAAGTAAGGTTTGTGTGTACTAATTTAAAAAAAGGCAGAATCTCAAGAAAACTCCACAGCATTACCTACTACACTGTAGTTATTCTTTACACACTTTAGCTCTCACTTTTCTAAAACAGAACCGAACAAGTGTTGAACAGTGGAGAGGTATTAACTTTATTTGTAACATTTGTGTTAAACAGGTAAAATCCCAACAACAAATCGGTCCAACACACGTATTACAAAATGTATACATATAGAAAGGCACAACATGCTTACCTGCAGAGCACCTGCTCAGGTATTCTGCTCTCCTCACTGTGTTTGACTGTAAGTGGAACTCCAGGAGGAAGCTGGAGCTTTTTTTTGTACCTGGCAAACAGTAACAAAGATATTTTAACTTAGAACTGGAGTTTCTGGTTCCTTGCTGCTGCTTATTAAGGTCTCTCTGCTCTTGTTGTTAAGCTGCAGGATTTCACTCAGAGTTTCTCAGGTGGATCTTTTGCTGTGGGAAACACACATGTTCTGTACATGTACTGTAGGAGTCATGCTGATGAATATCACAGACGCACTTCCTTTGTGTATTACATCGCAACTCCAGGAACCTACTTTAGTGAAAAAAATTACCATCGTTTGTTTTGGTTATGGGAAACCAATCAACACACAGTTTATGCTGACTGATGGCTCAGTATACTGATTTATAGCTGTACGGTAACAGTATGTTATAATCTATAATCAAATCCCCCTCTCTGGTGGCTGCTTTAGCCCCATGAGCCACAGTCAGTACTGAACATCACACTGCCCTGTTTAGCTCTGATGCTTTTTTCCACGTCCTTTGGCGAAAAATATGTGAAGATATCATAGAAGAGGAGGTGAGTCAGCTGGGTTGTAAAGAAACAGTTTTGGGGCCATTCTCTGTATGTAGCATGACTGAAATTTGACGTCATTGGACTAAAGGGAGTCAGCTGCTTCTGGTGAGATGGCGTCTTGCTGGTCAAACATTTGTTTGGGTCATTTGTGCATTTGTTCTATGAACTTTGTGCACGTTGTGTTGTGAGCAGTGCTTCATTGGACTGCTTTTGGACTGGCTGTTGTCCTAAGTTTGGATTTGTGGTCTCCTTAAAAATAACAAAGTCCACCAAGACAGTTCAGGTGATTGGTGGCAGAAATGCTCCCAGTTCTGCCAGCTCCACTATGACAAAGTGTGTGTTGTTGTTGTTTACACTGCACCACAAAAGGAACAGGGAGTGTACAACTTTTTTTTTTCACATTTTCTTTAACTCCTTCCTTTCATTTTGTCAGTTTTGTGCTTCAGGAGGAAACACTGGTGAAGTATTTGTAACACCTGCACATTGACCTCATTGACCTCATGCAGGATAAAGGAGATGGCAGCTGTGTAGATGTAGATTCAGATACAAATATAATCATCTAATAAATCATTAATTGAAGTTTTATTATGGACCTTGTATTATTTATTTTGGACCAATTTGTCAAATCCACAGCATCAAATTCAATACAATTTAAAATACATTGTCCCCCAATAGACAAATAAATTTTACAGAGTGTACTTTTTTTAAAATTGTACTTTTAGTTGTAGTGGAGTATTATGAAAAAATGCAGTTTTAATTGAGTATTGAGTTAGAACACATGGAATTAAGTAAACATTATGTCCCAAAAGGTTCGTTGTTCCAACACAGAGTTGAATTTGTGGGTCCCCTAAGTTTTTTTGTAGTTAGTCCTTAATTCATGTAACAGGAGTGAATCATGTCCTGTGCTGCTGTAACAAATTCTCCTCAAGGTTAAATGACTTATGAATGAAATTGCACTTCTCCACATCCTTTTTGTGGATTTTCATGGTCCTTCTGTCCTTTCTGCTATGAGTATAATGCACTCAATGGACTCTGCTGTATGAATAATCAATTTGTAGATGCTTTATTTGTACAAAGACATACAAATACATACACCTTTTACAAAAAGGTAATTAATTTTTTCTTTAATCTCTTAAATAGATCGCACATTATGGATTGTAACATGTTATCGTTTTGGTAAATTGACAATTTGTGGGGTTTGATAGTGAAAACACGTTTTTTTATTTTATTTTTTGTCCTTTCGGCTTATCCCGTGAGTTCAGGGTCGCCACAGTGGACCATTGTTCGCATGTTGATTCGGTACAGTTTTTACGCCGGATGCCCTTCCTGACGCAACCCTCCCCAATTTCTACCGGGCACTGCACAGCTGTGGAGGGGAATGGGCTGTTAGGGTTTCAGTGTCTTGCCCTGAGAAACTTTGACATATAAATAATCACTACTTTTATCCCTACTGAGTTTCCAGATGATTGGTAGTTCAGCATATGCTGGTTATAATTCACAAAAGAACGTGCTAACCAGACCAAAGGTTAAAGAGGACTGTTAGGACATCCAGGTAAACACAAGGACAAGGATTTGATTTCATGCAACAGTTGGGAAAGTACATCTGTACATCCCAAGCTATTACTTTACTTGTATAAATTAAACAGTGTGCTGAGAGAGAAAAAAATAAAGGTTTACTCTGTGAAAACTTAAGCTCTGTGAAAACTAAATTTTTCGGCTCAACTGTCATATTACACAACAAAAATACACAACATCTGCTGCAGAAGTTAATATTATTGCTCAAACGTGACTCAGGCACCCACACAGACACCTGGATGTCCCACAGATTCCCTCAGTGAGTCACGTTTAGTGAGGGATCCCTTTGCAGAACACAACTATGGTAAGGACGACTTAGTTGTAGCATGTTCACAAAGCATGCTACATGGTCCTGGTCGGGCTCAGGCAGACAGTCTTAATGTCTGTATTACATTAACGGGACTTATACTGTTGGGTATAGTGGAGCATGAGCAGGAAAACATTTGGGGTATACTGCAGTTTTCCTGGAGATTGGGTGTGTTACCTAAGACCTGAGGTAATTACTTCACCCTTCAATGCTTCTATGCTGGGACCTTTACAGACCAAGCATTACAGGGTGTCCTGGTCATGCTGGAATTACCTTATGATCTGTGATGTTTCCTGATTTAGCTTCAGTTCTCTGGAGTAGGCCAGGGAGAGAATGAGAAGGAGTTCAGGAGGCGGTCAGGAATGTTTTGTGCTGCAGTGCATGTGCAACAGGTGCCTGATGACATTCTCAACCTGTGACACAGCAGCAGCTCTGGATACTGAGTGTGACAGGCTGTCATGAATGTGAGACAATCATTAGTCTTTCTCAAGTCACTACTTAGTCTTTTGACTCACTGGTAAATGTAAATAGTTTGTTTCCAGTCATTGATGCTATTCTGCGAAGTGCTCATACCAAGGATGACATGATGTTGGAGCAGTTGTTTATGCACAGAGGAGGAACATTACCCTATGTGGTACAGTAGACTTCATTTTGACTGTCCATTGCTTTGATTTTAAGAACTAAAGCTGGTGTTGTGCATAATTAGTTATGGTTTTTATGACAGTTGTTCAACAATGACTATCAGACTAAAGCCTCATATTAGTTTCAGATACACATTTGAATGCATTTTTGCATAAAGACTACATTTTGTTCCTAATCACTTCCACTCCAATTGCCCTACGAGCAGATCTATTCAAAAACTGAAGGAATGATTACAGGATGAAAAAGCCTCTTTCGGTGTTTATATATGACTCTTTAAAAGGCAGACATGAAAAATCTAAATTTAGGCTGTTGTTTTTGAAATTTATACAGAGAATCAAGGTGTATTTTTTTAAAAACCTTCCAAAGATCTTGTATATTGTATATATTGTAGCTATATTTCAGTACCTTCAGTGTCTTTAACAAGGTAATGAATCGTTACAATACGTCCAGCATTTTGCTTGAATCAGAAAAATAGCATCTCAGTGTGGTTTGTCTGTGTTTGTGCGAAAAAGACACAAGTCATTGCATAATAAAGTCTTTATGTTTAATACCATAAAATGTTTACATGACCATTCCTCTGTTTTTAAATGATTAAAACAAGGTATTGCCACAAATGTTTAAAAAATGGACCAGTCCCAATGTAATTCATTAATTCTTTTATCGAAGCCTTTCAAATCTATTCCTGAGGACAACAGCATTTAACACTGGAAAGCATTTAAAAAAATGTTTCCCTTAAAATAAAAAATTTCCTCCTTTATTTTCATTCCAAAATAAGTGGAGCAAACACTCCTGCTAGAACAGCTTTGGCACCAAATCACTAATCAGACATCCATGTGTCAAGACGATTCAGGAGTTGTGTCATGTGTTGGACAAGAATGTATCAATCACACTCCTGGCACTTATAAATGCTAAGTGTTCTTAAAATAATGAATAATGTGTGAAAAGTATAATAAATGAAAGCTAAACTTTCCCATAAATTGCAAAACAGTGTGGCAACAGTGTGAGTGTACTGCAGACATGTGGCTTGTGTATGTTCATACTCCAGTCGTAACTGTCTTTGTGACTGACAGACTTTAAGACAATAGGAGCTTACAGTATTTGCAATAAACAAACGTTGTATACATTTTAATGACCACCAGCAAATATCTTTAAACTATTAAGAGATTTTACTATATTACTTAGTAAATAATTTACAACATTATGTTTAAACATAATATACAAAATCAATTTCATTATTTTTGTGTTTTTAAATAATTCTGCCGAGCAAATACTTATATTTTAAAATAAAAATAGAAAGACACTGCTTGGTACCTGCTACTATGGTGTACTGTATGAAATGACAATGAATAACACTGATATACAGTGAAATTATGAGGCATTTGTGCTTTGGGCCCCAGTCCAGCCTTCCACTATGATAGTTTCAGAAATTATGACACAGATTTGATGACACTGCTAAGTTCCCTATCCACTGCTAAAATCCTAAAGAACATATCAAATTATTTATTAAAGATAATTGGAGATAAATTTCTACTTTTTAAAGATTAAAAAGGATAATTCAGAAACTGAAGTGTTTCATAAATAATTATATGCAAATACTTGAACTTCACCTACTCTGGCCTTAAGAAATATTGTTGGTTATTACCTAAATGAATCATATCGTCCACAAACCCTGGACAGATGCTAAAGTCAACGAATGTAAACTTGCAGCCCGGATTAACTTGTTTGTGCCATGGGACCTCCATTGTTGTCTAAAAACCATTAAAAACACACCAGCCAGACACATCGCTCCACTTACAGTACAGTCTTCATTCCAAAACACAAGGTCAACATATTTTTTAAAAACATTCCTCCACATTCCTTAAAGCAGCATTTTTTTCTTGAGTCTACTGGACATGCCCAAAATCTCTGATGGAGATCAGTTTGGACAATTTGTATATGAAGAAATATGTCTATGAGTGGTGTCTGGTTGATACCATAGATCTTCAACAGATAAGGTCTATGGCACAGACCAACCAGCTAACCCAGGCTTCAGGCTGACAACCAACCAAAAGTTAATAGAGAAAATTCAATGTTTTATTGTCTGTATGGTGATTGTGGAGAATATGAATAATTTAAAAACGGACTGAACTTATCCTTTAACAACAAGCAAGTGAAGTCCTCAACATCATGCTTCTCATGATGATTCTTTGATTGGAGTGGACTATATACCATGCACCTGAAGCAAATCTCATACAAATACTCACTACACTGCAAAAGATCATATCTTCCTAAAATACAGCCCAGAAAAAATGTTTAAATACACTCATCACGGACATGACTGTTATGGCAATATTGGGCTTCAAATGATTTCTTGAAATTCAAATATCAAAGAAATAGTTTTCAGTCATGTCCGTGATGAGTGTAAGTAAGGTTTCTTACTGTGTGTACGTAATCCTTTAACATTACAATTACCCACTTCATGTGACATGGAAGAACCTGAGGATGCCAGCATGCTGCTATGAACTTAAACTTGCTAAGAAGGCTAAGACACTAAACCTTTGTCAAGAGCATCATGACATGTTTCTGCTCAGAGGAGTGTTGTCTTTTTCTTTTAGACAACTGAAAACATTAAAACACAGATAGCTGAAAATGATCTGATCCATTTTCCAGATGTTTTTTTTTTTTTGTTCTCTAACAATTGGTAATCAAGGCAGTTCCCTCATTTCTCCCATGGCAATCAAAGGGGTTTTAATCACTTTATCCAGGCTCTTCCTCAATTAGGCTATAAAACTATATGAGACAAAGGCATCAAATCACAATGCATTAAAGCTTTAAAAACACCCAGGTCTTATCAGGTTTCCAATAAATGTGACTGTGTATTAGTATTATACAGTCTACAGATGCACTGAAATGCATTAGACATGTTAATGTCTGTTTCTGGAGAGATTTCTCTCAGAACAAAAATGTTATTTACATTAGTTATTCACAAGCAGCAGCTTTTAGGGTGCAATAATTTCAGCTTTTGCCTGTCCTTACTTGCCCTTGTCCACTACATACAAGTCCTTTTAACACCTATTACAAATGCTGGAAAATGGAGAGACGCATATTCAGATATGTTTCCCCAAGCCCAGAAAAACTGACAGCAGATTTTCTGGGCCGGTAGAATAACATGGATATTTCACAATGCCTGTTGACAAAGATCCGATCACATGTGACGCTATTATTCTCAAAAATAACCTAAAGAAGAGGAAGTTTTGCTATTAACACATGAACCCGAGTGCCACTGTAAAAAAAAGTTTCTCCACATGGAGTGATTGTTTTCAGGCCCAACTGTCATATATGCTCTAAATGTGCAGTGTCCTGTTGGGCCTGAATCATCCCTGAATACTTTAACCATTTAGTCTTTACCCAGAATAGTCTGTCAATTTAGTCAGTCCGTGGTGTCATAACGTACAGTCAGTTCGGTTGGTGGTCAGTGGAAATATAGTTCTTTAGTCAGCATAGAAACCACGCAGGGAATCTGCTTCTTCTCGCTGAAGCGTGGGTCTTCAGACCAGGACTCAAAGCTGGTGGCCACCATGTAGTTGACCCGTGTCAGGATCTGCATGATCTCCAGCTGCTTGCCAAACTCGTTGAGGACGTTGCAGAGGGCCTGGACAAACCAGGAGCCGTGGCCAGGGTTCCTCCAGGAGTAATATCCTTGGAAAATCAACATGAGTTAGGCTTATTGATACATTCATATACAGTTTGACACTTCAACTTAAATTCCTTTCGTAATAAATGTTTTTGTGCATTTTAAAGTTTGTAAACCCTTAAAAAGTCTTTCTATTTCTGTGTGAAGAAGCTATGACCTAAATACCTAAAGTCATAAAACTAGTTAAAGAGAACATAATTAAACACATGAGACAGAAACACTTAACACTTATTTATTTGTTTACTGTAGAAAGTAATGTGTTCACAAATATCTCTGAGGGGTATAAGTTTTTGACCGTCTATCACTATGATTTTTATGAAGGGGAGGCTAATCCATCAGGGGTTCCAATCTGTGGGATGACAATCAAGTGTGAGTCGGGGTGGCCCTATGAAAACCACAGAAAAAGTGTTGTTGATGCTAACCCACCTATGAAAAGGTTAAAAAAGAATCTTTAAAGCATTTGGACTCCACCAGTAGACTGACAGGGAGCCTGTGTAGATATGAAGAACACCACTGTTTACCTTCCCCAGGAGTGGCAAACCAAACTAAAGGACTCTATTGCAGTGTCTAACATCAGTGTTTATGAGTCCGCAATCAGGAGAACATTTTCATAGAACATGCTGTAGCATGATTTGATCCTGCTTTGGTGCCTCTGAACTGTTCTCCATGACTCCATCACTGATGGAGCTATGAATTCTGAGTTGTAAAAGCAAATTCGACAGGAAATACCAGGGTATCAATCTGTGAACTAAAGTTCAGCAGAAAGTCAATCATGCAGCATGACAACAAGCGTAAACACACAACTTGTAGCAAAGAATGGTTAAAGCAGAAATGTAAGATTGAATAACTTTCTACAAAGCAATAATGAAAGAAATTTTTTTTGTCTTGTTTTATAGTTTGAGGATGTTTGAGAAATCATATTTTAGGCTGTGTTTATGCAAAAACAGAGAAAGTCCTAAAGGGTTCACAAACCTTCAAGCATCACTCTCTCTATATATATATATACTTAAAATTGTTTTACCTGGAACAGTGGAGTAGGCAAAGAGGAAATCCGCCTCAACAGGAATCTTATGTCTTGGATTAGCATCTGTCTCCAGGGTGTCATTTGGTGGACCCGAATCTGTTTGTATACCGTCATCAAATTCCGAACCCCGACAAGCCTGGTGAGGTAAATGAAATGACATTTCATTGTGATCCTGTGTAGCTTTCTCAACGATGACCTGGTGAAGCAATTAAAATTGTATTTCTTAAAAGCTGGGATGGGAAATCTAAAAACTAAAAAATACAATAACTATCATCTGTCTGTGGGGAGCTTCTGAATGCCTGCAGTCTCAACAAAAAAATGTTACTTTCATTTAGGTCAAAAGCAGTAAACTCTTACTGTGACAACTGTAGCTTTATTGTTGATAACTGCAACTTATCTTTTGACACTGTCATATATAAATGAGAGTCTTCTGAACTGCATACCTGGATGAAGAAGAGTTTTGGCTTCCCAACTAAGCTTTTACACATGTCCCCCCTGAACAGCGAGGTCATGGTCTTAATGGCCATGGGTCCATCTGTGCCATAGATCATGCCCTCTTCCCCATGGCTTAGCAGGATACAGGCGAAACACGAGCTGTCACTATGGTCTTCCTCCGAGGCTGACTCACACACACACACACACACACAGACAGACACTCAACTCTTAGCTCAGCTGGGGCCTCATTAAAGTTCTTTTAGCTATTCACCTTTTATCTTTATATATATATATATATATATATATAGAACTAGTATTAAACCACTTAGGGTGAATGAAGTGTCCAAAATACAAATGGTTTCTTCCCAACAATGGAAATGAAGCAATTAATTTTGAAGACTATGAATCGCAGAACTACAATTTTGTCAAGTTAAATATCTGAAATGAAAGCCAGAAAAAAATCATTAGGTTTTATCCTACAGGGTTAAATATTCTCAACGCTAAATTTAGTGGCATCTGTCCAGTTGCTTTCAAGGTATGTTGTTTTGAACCAAAGTCTTGATGGACTAGCAGATGGAACAGCCTGGCCTGCTGCTATCGTCAGGCCCCACTGTCAGATGGATAAAAAAAAAAAAACGGCAGATTTTTTAAAGTTTAAAGCAGCCATTAAAATGCCATATTGTATTACATTGATGGTTCGTGTGGGGTTTCCACTGGGATGTGACATGAAAGGTGACCTTTAAATTTCTTAATAGTCTTTACAATTTATGGCCAGAATCATGCTTGTCACTATCATTTATTATTACTTTTACAACGGCACCGCCTGCTGCCTGATCTGGTGAGACAAATATTTATTAAGATGAGCAGTCTTGAACGCGAACTTGTACGCGACTACGACTACTAAAAGTTGGGTGTTCTTAAATACGACATGACCGCGTGTGTATCAAAATTAATAAACTTAAACAAAGAAAACATGTACGGTATCTTGCTCACATCCCCTTTAGAGAAAATTATGTGAAGTTTAATTTCTGTTACTGTCGTGATGTCATGTAAAAACCTTTACCGGAAAAGCACGACACAATGCATCTATATAAAATAATAAAATAAATTTTATTGTAGGCCATTACTTCTTTCCAGGTAGCAAGACCCAGGAACTACTGTAGGACATTTTCATACATTCCATGGTGCCATACATATAAAAATTACTTCAGCCAATTATTGTATAAATGTGATACGTGTGCTTGATTTTTGTCTAGGAGGAGAAAGGGAGGAAAAAGTGAAAAACTAACTTCAGCAACATCCCAGAGGACTTCCCACTTACCTTCTCTGAGAAGACGCTCCATCTTCTCACATGTCTGATCGTTGTAGATGAAGACATCGAAGCCCAGGCTCTTAAAGCATTTAAAAAGCTCGCCTGCATCACGGTCTGTGCCATTGCGTACATTCATCCCTGTTAAGAAAGTCTGCTTAGAATACACTGTCCATATGTAATAAAATTGCACAAAATTTAAAATGTTCATGTTTTTTGGAACATGTGTGCTATACCTGTCTTTTCATCAAAGTTTTTGTTATTGATGATGATGCACTTGCCCACTCTCTTGTGGCTCATCTTATACTGGAATGTTGGTGAAACAATTCTGTAATGGCTTTCAGAAGAGTAGTCCTGCTCTCGTGACTGGCCATCCTTATTCTTCTTACTAATAATGTCAGACAGAAACATAATATTAAGGAGAGCCAACATGTCCATGGTAGGTTAGTATTATAAAAAAAAAGGAAAGTTTACACTTAGATACATCTGAGCAGCAACACAAACATATACAACATATCAGATTCATAACATTATATTCTTATTCTGAAGGTCTTTAAGTACTAAACACTTAGATACAATCTAAATTGTGGCTGTAATAAAAAACTCCATAATGTTGACTCTTACCATACACAGCAATATCTTGCAAGTGAAAAGTTTTCCAGTCCTTGACTGTTAGATAGCATAATAGTGTATTTTAATATAAAATGTTTATACACATGATGGATTCCTCATCATAAGCAAACACTTCCTATGGAAGCAAAATTCAGATGAAACCAGCAGAACAAAGAACTTACTTGGATAATAAACAGTACATACATTTTTAAATAAGGTATTAATGCCACGACCAAATTTGTTCGCAATAATCCACCATCGCGTTTAAGAGGAACCTAGGACATAGTGCACTTCACTTAGTGCAGATATTAAAAAAAAAATCCTAACCACATTAGTGTAGACTGAGAGAAAATCTTCCACAATGACAATTCTGACATATTTCCATTCTTTGAAAGATCCATCCAGACTGCTAAGGCAACAGCAGCCCACTGGAGGCTCACAAAATCCAGCCCTGTTCCAGAAGAACCTAGTCATCAGGTTACTCATGCAAGGGAACAATGCGTGCCAACAGTCTCATGCACATACCTTACAGTCACAGCCACATTCTAATAAACATGTGATCCAGTACTTTTTGAAGGCCCCCTCCCACCTCGAAAATGTGCCAACGTACATTACCAAACAAATGCATGAGGGAGGGCAAAGGGCTGCACCTCTGTTTCACTGTGGGCTGGGCATAGTAAGAGCAGCAGGTAGGAGAACGGTCAGAAGAATACGAGGCTGTAGCATCTGTCTTACCTGGGTTCGTCATTAAGCGCCACGCCACTCTGCATCTGAATTGCCTTGGTTTGTCTTGACTTTTGGTTTCCCCTAAAAAGAGTAGGCTTCTCCAAACCTGGCTAGGATACTGACATGCTCTCTGTAGTGGATGGTGACCTGACTGGGCCGGTGGGTGCTGAGGACAGGGGTGGCGCACTGTGAGCCCCCTGAGTCAGCAGCCTTGCCATCACACTAGTGCTTTCCAAAGGCCTATTCACACATGGTCTCTGCACCACACTCCCTGCTGAGGTCACACAGGGCAACAGGTTGCTCCTCTGCTGACAGGCACAGAATCCATCTGTACCAGCATACACAATGTAATGAGTGTGACCTCAACCGTCACATTAGATGGATGAGAATTGAAACTGACATGTTAAACCAATTGTATACTGAAACTAAGACAAATGTTGGCCAAATGGCCAAACTCCGAACAGTTAAGATTATCATAATCCTCATTACTATATACTATTTATAGGCCAGTCAGCCCCCAGACCAGCCAGCACAGTGGCTACCCCTGCTTTGACTGGTTAGCACATGGGTTTGTTTCCTAAATAAACTTTTGCATCTCTCCAACTTTGGAGTAAACCAGAGGCTGGTGATAAAACCAAATTAATTCTGATCAGAGAAGTTTCTGGCATTCTGATGACAGTGAGCTCCTCTCTTATGTCACCTCCTGCCACAGTCATGGTGTGTATCTTGAAAAATCATAATCATGATTATCATCATTGGTGACCCTCTGCCCATCTTGACATTCCAGAGGCTCTGCCTCCCCGAAATGCTCCTTTTATAACCAGTCATGTTACTGACCTGTTGCCATTGCAATGCATTTTTGTTTATGTTTTACACATCCTACCAACTTTTTTTCATTTGGGGTTGTAATTAAACAAGAGGATGGTGATGACAACTAAATTCAAAAAGATAATGCTGAATCACCACAGGGGTGCTACAGGTAGGTTAGTATAACGTTTGGTTGAAATGTGTGTGTCACTGTTTAGCAAGTCTGTTTGAATAGCCAGGTATGTTAGTTAATGTGAGCCCTGGATTTGCATAGCTAGCACATACATTCAATCATTGCTAAAATAGTGGTCTGAATGCAAATTAGCCATGTGCTGTTGTTTCATGGTAATTAGCCATGTGGAACGGGTATGGGGAAGGTGCACTTTATGTAATCTATGTGTTTACATTAGTGAAAATTCAAAAGATTAAGATATTAAGCATGAAAATGACAATAGGTTTCCATAGCAACACCTAGACCTGATGAAATGAGTACTGTTTTTTTGTTAACTTCTGTTCTTCCTAATTCTCAACAATTTCTAGATTTGTCACGTTAGACCCTTGGCAGCATCTTCCAGACAAAGTACATAAAGTGACAGGCTATTCTTGTTATAAAATCCACATTGGTTAAAAGTTCCATCTAAAAGGTAAAACTGTTTACTTAGACATATCCAGAATTGTCAGTAGTAGTGAGAAAACAGTCACATATTATGCCCCAACCATAATTAAGCCTGAGATAAAGGTTTCATAAAGGATCCCAATCTTGCTGTACTATTGAAATGACACAAATCCCATTCATAAATAAAGGGAAAATAAGCTTAAAACCTGCATATTCTCCTAAATGATCTACTAAAGTGAATTTGAGTTGACCATGTGAGTACTACACCCAGATTTACGTTCGCAGAGTGGTCAGACGTGCAGAAAAGGAAATCACCTTCCAAAGAGGAGAAATCTCCCCTTGCGGTCAGGTCTGGCATCAGTTTGGTCTCCCATCAGCTGTCCATCCTCAGCTTCACGTCCAAGCTCAGGTGCCTCTGCAGGTTCTCCGGCCATCTGCAGTTAGCACACGCCTTTAAGCTTTTGTTTCACTAACCCTTGTTACATAATGCTTAAAAACAGCTGTACCTCGGCTACGGCAACTTTGCTTCATTTCCAGATAAAAAGGTGGTTTTGAACCGTTTAAGTAATTAAGTATAAGCAATTATCCAGCGAACTGGCTCCAGTAGTCAGTTTAATCTCCAGCTTAGTAACTGAACGGTAACAGTCAAACCCAACTTGCTAGCAGGCTCACACATCAACGTTAGCTTAAGGAAGAATTAGTGCTACTAGTCTTTAACCTCAGCTTCAACATTAAATTAAATCAGTTTACCGCAGCTACAGTGACTCACCATTAACGTACCCTGTATTGTCCGTGTAGCGTAGGTATTGTGCAAGATTTGTACGGGTCGTTATTCCTTTGGTCTAAAGTTTTCACTTAGTTTCTGTTGCTCATAAGAGAAACTAGAGAAACCGAAAATAAGGTGTGACGTTCTGTCATTGGAGTGCGTGACTACGTCAGAGCGACGCGTCTCTCAGATTTACTACCTTTGACATTTCCAGTAACGTTAGTGTGTCTCATTCCCAAAACAGATAACGTAGCGTATATTTTACATAGGTGTCAAATTCAAGACATACATTATGACAGTACAGCCATCAGAAACGCCTCAAATCATTTGTTTCTGTACATTACTTACTTACAACCACAGTCAGTCCCCTTAAAATATTGTAGTGTTCGTGCTCATGTAATAGGCTTTACAATTATGGATAATATATACATATACATAATATATACTCAGCTGTCGGTTTATTACATGCACCCAACTGTAAAAATAATGCCTAATACAAACATCCTGAAAAACAATCTATTTTGCATAAATGGTTATTCTAGTTTTTGAGATAGGCATTTGTAATAATGAGAGACTGTAAACAACCATCTACTGAATCATTTACTATAACAATTATACAACCTATTGTGCACTTATTTCATGGCAAGGTCCTCAAAGTTGAAGTAGCTGTCCAACTCAGGATCATTGCACATATGCTGTGATATCTGAACCCCGTGTCACCCTCTCAATCTCTCTTTTTTTTCTGCAGACAGACAGCTGGACTCAGCCAGTCTTGTAGCATAGCCCATGAAAGGGGGTTGGTCCCACATGGCACTTGGTCTCAAGTAAGAGACGGTTTAAAATCTCACAGTCACAGAGTCAAACTTGCCACCAGCAGAGACACACTATATCGACTGAAACTTGGTTTTTGCCTGACCTTTCACACAAGTTACCATCTTCTGATATTTTTCCTAAAGGTTTTGTGGGAAAAGGACAAACATTCACTATGCAGTCCTGTGCCAGGTGTGGGTTTGTGGTCTACCCAGCTGAGAAGATCAACTGCATTGACCAGGTAACGCTAAAAGCTTTTGGAAGCTTTCTAGTGATGTTCAACTGAAGAGTTTAATGTACATCATAAAATACTTTAAGTTAAAGTAACAGGAGAGTTAGTTCTCATGTGAAAGAATCGGATTAACTTTCAAAAGAACATAAACACTAGAATTTCTATTTAATATGTTTAATCAACCTTTTATACACTTGTAAATGGGTATAATTAGGCAGATGGAAAAATTACAACAACAAATCCCTCGCAAATAACTAAAAATGTTTAAAGTTTAAATGATTTAAGTATTGCTCTACACTAAATATAATACATGACAGTGTACAAACGGATGAATGCATTAAAATACTGCATATTCAGCTCGGATAGACAAGATAGACAAGCTTAGCCTACGGTATGAAAAATGTATATACGTCTTAATGTATATCTGTGTTTTGAATGGTTGTTGTGAAGAGATAATAACCTTTTGCAAAAGAAGACAATAACAGTTTAACAAATAAACATTTAAAAGCTATTTATAAGAAAGCCACTGAGATATGCTTATCAGAACACATTTTGATTTTGTTTAAAGTTATTTCGTTATTCTGATTATATATCCTAAGTCACTTTGACTGAAGTCATGTTTTCTTGCCATGTTTGAGATAACTGATTTTAAAACTGTTACTGATCTTTCCTTCTGTCAGAACTGGCACAAAGCATGTTTTCACTGTGATGTCTGTAAGATGGTCCTCACTGCCAATAACTTTGTCAGCCACAAGAAGCGTCCATACTGTTCTGTGTAAGTAGCTGCCAGTAACACAGGGTGAGATCACATAGTTTTTCAACACACTCCCAAAAATCCATCTTTAGCAGTCACTTCGGAATGAAATTGACACCTTTTCCGTTGCTTCCGTTTTCCGTTGCTTCTTATTCAACTGAACAAAGAATTGTATGTTGTTATAATGTCTGTTCCTCCAGGCACAATCCAAGGAACAACACATTCACAAGTGTCTATGAGGCCCCCCTCAACATCAATGCAAAGAAGCAAAGCATGGCGAGCAGTGAGGTAAGATGATGTCACGCGCAAAAACACAACAACAACGAGACAAAATGTTTCGGCCTTGACCTGAGTCAAGGTGTGTGTTGACAGGCTGACGTAAGTCACTGTCTTTGCCATGAGAGAAAGGAGCATTTGTCATTGGTTTGTCACAGCTTGGTTTAAGATGCTATTCCTAGTATTGTCTTTTTAAGGAATTGATGCTTTGTGTTATGACTGCATTTAAACACATCTAAATTTAGAACACAGTAAATTTTGCAGCGTTAAAATCCCACTCTGACCATTAAAATTTACTCTAGTTACGAGTGTATTTGGTCCCATTCGGAATTGGTTTTAAAATACCTCTAAAACAGTCAATGCACGTCGACACTGCTTATTTAACACTTGGGAATTTACTGTGTATTTCTGCTTGAGCACATTGTTTTAAAATCTCCAAATGTGGTGTAAAACTGACAATTCTGGCCTTATCACTGAAAGTCAGTGGAAACCTCAACCTACAAATATACCTACAGCCAGAAAAGTTACAAGCTGAGCCTACAGAGGCAGGTGGATCCATTACTGTCAGACGAAAAAGGTCCTATTCCCTCTTTATGAGTGTAAGAGATTGAGGTGGACGGGCGCTCTGAGACCCCGGTGATGGCAGCACTGTGGAATGGAGAGGGCAACTCAGGTTATTTCTGTTCTAGTGACAGAGGCGAGACACCCCCGCAGCTTAGCCCACTTTATGCTTCAGGGCTCTAAAATTATACATGAGGAAAAACAGCACATCACATCCCTTCCTCTCCTCTGCCCTGCCACCTGTTCGCGTCTGTCTGACTCTGTCTGTGTCTACAGGTTCATGCAATGCTTATAATGCAGTAGACTAGCAAGGCCGCCAGCTACTGCTACATGCCACTAAAGAGAAACTTGTTGATATTTGACCTGAGATGATCTTAGTTCATTAGTCATTCTTAACATGTTTAAGCTTACCTTAGTAGCTGACCCTTAGTGATGATGCTCTAGAGTCTTCCATCAGGCCAGTGTCATGCCCCCTAAGTTAAAGCTATTCTTATATTAGTGTGGGGCTTTTTTTTTTACAGCTTAAGCATCATTGGCAAACGGGTTGGAGTTTAATCACTCCGTGCCCCACTTTGGATCTTTCTTGGATGTTCCACCTTTATCTTGATTGGAACATCTTAGTTATTAATCACAGCACACTATTATTACTCCATCATTAAACATGTGAGCTGAACCAACACAACACTAGAGTGGTGTTGTCTGATGTCAGAGCAATATTATTTAGGGCTGTTAGTTTTATAATATTCATCATTGATTTTGCTTTCAACTAAAATACTAGATCCTACAGGCACATGTCTATAGTAGGGTGCGCATGTGCAAATTCATGCTGGCCTTGGCTTAATGCTTGTCATCTATGTGCACTTGTAGCTGAAATATCGCGAAGATGGCAAACGCTTTATGTCTACCTTCCACTATGACATGAAGTCCATGGAGCTGGAGAAGGCTCGCCTAGCCAGTCAGATGGTAAGCCAGGTGAGCTCTGGCCATTACACCCAGTTCTAAAAGGAAGTTCAAACACAAATTCTCATATTTAGTCAATTCATAAAAGCAAACTAATCCCCATGGTTTTACATATATTTAAATATAAAGCAAGTCTACCTTTGTGTTATTTGCCAATATAATTTCAATAGTTTGCAGTGATCCCAGATATTCCACCAAAAGACAACATTTTCTTGCATTGGAAATTATGGAAACTATAATTTCATTGATCATGAATGATAGCAGTCTTTTAGTAGGTTGTGCAGTTGTTAATGCATACAAACCTGATGTCCTTTCTCTTCTGTTTTGGCATAGGATTTGAATTTGATCAGTTTATATTTTATGAGACAAAACAAGAGAAACAAAACATAAGTAAACAGAGTTGGGAAATAAACAAGGCACTTGTGGCATTAAAAGGCACAGTATGAACTGTTCTGTGAATGTGTGAAAATCAGCAGCTTTGTCTTCTATATCCAAACAGACCTTTCAGTCTCAGTCTGAGTTCGCACAGCAGCAGATGTGGTACTCTGGCATGGTGACCAATCAGGAGGTAGTAACAATGTCTCAGGCCCAGACGGCAGTCAGCAATGTGAGGACCCTTTTTTCCCCCTCACGGAGACTTCTCCAATTTTATGAAACCTAAATATGGTTATTGTGTGTTCAAATGACTACACTGATTTTGTGCTTCTTATGCAGGCGAACTACACAGAACAGCACGATCAGTCAAAGGGCAAAGGCAGCTTCCCTGCCATGATCACACCGGGCTATCAAGCTGCTAAGAACGCCACTATTTTGGCCAGTAATGTGAGTGGCTCTACAACGTTTGACAGGAAGCAATCATATTTCACATCAGTGATTACTCCGAGATTAACTGGAGCATTTCTCTCTGTGCAGCTGGAATACAGAAAAGGACACGAGGAAAGAGTTTCAAAGTACACGGCCTTTGTGGATCCCCCCGAGGTGCTTCTGGCAAAGAAACAAGCACAAATTGTTAGCGATGTAAGCTCTACGTTAGGCCTTCCACGATGACTAAGATATTTGGCTGCATTTTAATGTACTCATCAGATGCCACCTGATAAAACAGATTTGGTTGTGCCCCTGACGTATGTTTTTTGTTTCTGCAGTCTGCCTATACAGAAGAGTATGAGCAGCAGAGAGGTAAAGGCAGTTTCCCTGCACATCTTACACCTGGGTACAAGATGTCAAAGAAGGCAACTGAGCAGGCCAGTGATGTAAGTAGAGAATACTTAAAAAAATGTATGCATGTATACATACAGTATACTACTACAGAGCCCTGATTATTGTTTAGTGACGGTTTCAATGTGTTGCCAGATAAAGTATCGTCAGCTGTATGAACAGGAGATGAAGGGTAAAGCTAGCACTGAGGCTGCACTAGCTGAAGCGACCCACGCTAGAGAAAACGCAGAGAATTTTAGCCAGGTAAGAAACGGTCAGTGAATTACAGAATATATATTCTGTGGATAGTCTGTGGAGGATGTAACTGTCAGAGGCCCGTTATAAGATTCAGGTGCACAATTTAGATCATATGGACATGGTGTCTATTTTAGAGCTTTAGGTCACCTTTGTATTTGAAAGATTGATTCAAACCTAAGTTGGATTTGCATGATTATTTCTCTGGCTCGTTTGATTTATTTTCAGCATAATGTTTTTCAATGACTTGTTTGCAGATTGCCTATACTGAAGAGTATGAGCAGCAACGAGGCAAAGGAAGCTTCCCTGCCATGATTACTCCCGGTTATCATCTGGCAAAGAAGGCACAGGAAAATGCAAGTGATGTGAGTATGAGCAATTACAAAATGATTAAATGTCTTAGGCAAACATTGCATACTCTTGCCTAACTCTTGCAGGTGAAGTTGCAAAGGGGATCCTGTATCACTTGTGTAACCACTTGTGTTTGTAGATGTTTGTAGATGCTGTCACAACATAACAGAGTATAGAGTGTAAGAAGTTTACCTTCATCCATCATCTGGCCTTGTCATCACTGGGCAAAATAGATGAGGGACTACAATGGCATCGACTGTCGTCATTCTTTAAACTCTCCACCATGACCGAATTAGACTGTGTGTGTGTGGGCTGAATGCTTCAACAACATTGTCCTCCTGCTGTACATGCACTAAATCATCTTTTATTCCTTTGCAGCTAAAATACAGAAAGGACTTAAACAAGATGAAGGGCACGTCACACTTCCATAGCCTCACATCTGAAGACAATGTGGCTTTAAAGAATGCCCGAAAGATCAACAAACTTGTCAGTGAGGTGAGCTTGTCAGCCATTGTTAGGCATTTATTTAGTACAGTTGCCTTTCTATTGTAGTTCTTGTTATATCTGGGAAGTTGAAATTGGTTTCATAAATATGGTTAAATCAACAGTAAACATTTCCAGTTAAAAAAGTCTGTATTCGTCTGTGTTTAAGAGCTAGAAATACTAAGCACGCTATGTGTTTAACACACATGTAGTCACTGAACCTGCCTCTCCATGTTACCTCAGACAGGAACAGAATGTGTCACTCTTGGACTATTTTGAGATATGACGTTGACACGTTATCTAGTAAAAAAAAAATTGCACAGACATATTATTCAAATCATAAAAATTACATTAGTCAACCACAGTAGACTTTACTTGTCTGTGAATAATATTCTTATTTAGCTTTAATGTACCTTAAAAAAATTCCTTATTTGGTATTTAGTATTGAAGAGATGACAAGTTGAATGGTGCTAGAAAGCAAGAAGAGTTAAGATTAAAGGTTTGTATCAGTGGCTGATGTGGTATGATGGACTGCCATTGATGGTGACTGCTTAGTGACGAGGACATTACTATATATTTAGCACGTAGGATGGAAAGGCATGGCTAGCAGATTTCAGTGAGGATACAATGAAACATTTCAAAAAAAGCTGCTCCTTTTTTTGAACAGGTGGAATATAAAAAGGACCTGGAAAATACCAAAGGTCACAGCATCAATTTTTGTGACACGCCACAGTTTCAAAATGCTGCCAAAGTTGCCAAATTCACAAGTGATGTAAGGATGACACTTCTTTTCAAACAACATAATTTATTGTGTTAATGTATTTATTGTGTGGATAGTAGTGTCATATAACAATGCTGAAATGTTCTTTTTATTTGTCATATTTGATCTTTTTAAAAGAACAAGTACAAAGAGAAGTACATTAGTGATATAAAGGGCCACTATGAAGACTCTGGCATTGATAAGAAGACCATGCATGCTATGAAAGCCAGGAAGTTGGCAAGTGATGTAAGTCTTGCTTTTTTTACTAGACCTACAGTAACATAGACATACCATTTAGAGGTTCCTATCCCTCCAGATATAAGTTCTGCTTCGATGTTTTAAGTAAAGGACTATCTTGATATTTTTTGCCAATTATCAACCTAATTTCCTGTTACGTAGACACAAATATTTAAAATATAAATAATATATTTCCTATATGCACAAGGATAGAATTATAAAGCTAGGATGCCGTGCAGATGATCACACTGACATGATCTTTTTTTATACATTTCAGATTTCTTATAAACAAGGCCATGAACAGGAGCAAAGTGAGTGCCACTACCAAGCCACCCTCACACCAGGTTACCAAAGTCAAAAGAAACTGGACCCACTAAAAGATGTGAGTTCATACAAGATGGAACCAAGCTGAGGTTAGGAATTTATTTTTGACTTATAATTTATAAAAATGTTTTGTATATGACTGCAGAAGAACTACAGGCAACATATTGACCAGGTCAAGTACAGTCCAGTGACAGACACGCCTGATATTGTTTTAGCCAGGAAAAATGCTCATCTTATCAGTAATGTAAGTAATCTGCATAAAGCCTACACTTTGATTAACCAACTTCATCAGCTTTCCTGATTGACACTGTAATTATGAGCACTGGGTTGACTGTGGTGTTTCAATGTGTAATTAATTTATTCCTCAGCTAAATTACAAAGCAGACTATGAAAAGACGAAGCATCAGTACACGCTTTCCCAAGACCTGCCTGAAATCAAAAATGCCAAAGCTAATGCTGCTTTGTGTAGTGATGTAAGATAACGCACTTTGTTACATACACTTTGCATGTGCATGATCGTGCTTTGAGAATGCACACACACACACACACACACACACATTTGTACAAATTGTCGATGGAGCTTGGATTTGATAATCTGTCATTGTCATTTCAGATTAAATATAAAGAGGAGTGGGAGAAGACCAAGACTAAAGCCTGTGATATTGGCATGGACGACCTGAGTGTCAAAGCCGCTAAGGCTTCTCGAGACCTCGCCAGTGATGTAAGGAAAGGCGCTTTCTGCTCTGCTGCAATGACATACACCAGAGTGAAACTGAGCTGATTTCTGAGCAAAAACCTACATGAGTTTATTCACATGTAGCTGACAAATTAAAAGAAATCATGGGCTTGTGTTTCAGATTAAATACAAAGAGAACTACATGAAAAACAAGGAAAAGGCAGTGGGGGTCAATGTGAGCGACTCCAAAACTCTGCACTCTCTTCAAGTGGCAAAGATGAGCAGTGATGTATGTAAAACTCATTTTGTTCGGTACTTACAGGCATTAAAATTCATTTTTTTCACATATAACACTCAATCCAAGACAAACAATTGTTGGACTCAAAAATTAAAAAGTAAAAAAAATTAAATTTAAATAATTTAAATAATCTAATTGGTTAGAAGTAGAGTGGTATGTATGTATGTATGTCTGCAGTGCTAGTCAAATAGTTTGGGTCACATAAGACTTTGGCAGCATCTCTACAATAACATGTATTAAAAAAATATTTTAAAAAGTCAGCTTTAGATATACTATTATGCTTATGCTCTTTTTTTTTTCTCTTTGCCACTTCAGATTGAGTACAAAAAGGGCTCCAAGGAGAGCCAGGGCCAGTACAACCTTCCTTTGGACATGATTAACCTGAGCCATGCCAAAAAGGCCCAGGCACTTGCCAGTGATCTGGAATATCGCACAAAGCTCCACGACTACACCGTTATGCCTGACGACATCAAGGTCCAGCAAGCCAAAAAGGCTTATGCCCTCCAAAGTGAGGTGGGAAACAGGAGCGAAGTATTTGTGAATTGGTGAAGCATATACAAAAATAAAACCTGGTTAATGACAGATAATTAATGCTCAACAGAACCAGTATCGCTCAGACCTGAACTGGATGAAAGGAGTCGGCTGGGAGACTGAAGGATGTCTGAACATAGCTCAGGCTAAAAAAGCTGGGGAGTTGCTCAGTGATGTCAGTAACATAGTGCACATTTGACTCAACATGTTTTTATTTCTGCATTATATAAGGACACTGTTTAACCGTTGGCGTTTTACCCCTTCAGACTAAATACCGTCAGAAGGCAGACAGCATTGGGTTCACCCACGTGGCGGACGATCTCTCCATCAAACACGCCAAAAAAAGCCAGGAGCTGCAGAGCGATGTAAGATACCCGCTCGAAAGCTGTAATTATGTACATCTAATTTTGCTGCACTCACACAAGGCAGGTTTATCTGCTTCTATTTTCAGCTGGCGTACAAAGCAAACACAGAGCAGATTATACACCAGTACACCATCACAAAGGATGAGCCTCTTTTCAGACAAGCAAAGGCAAATGCTGACCTTCTCAGTGAGGTACGTTAACTAGACAATGAGGGTTATATGAGACAACATAAGCGTATGCAAGAGTCATGAGTTTATTGTCAGTGAGCTTTCCAGATAATTAAAGCAGGCACTGTAGCTTCAGGTCTCGCAGCAGGAGTTGGGTGAATTTTAAACAAATTCTTGCTTTAGATTGTTTTAGATCTACAGTTTACCTTTCATATTTTTATCTAAGTGTTTGTGATATCTGTCTTTGATCGGCTTTCTTTATGACCTAAAAAAGTAAGTGAAGAACAGTTATTGTTCCCTCTGTATATTCCTATTCTAAGTCTATAGCACATTTGAATAACATTGCTAGACATAAATTATCCATTACATTTTCTGTTAATGTCTTTTTCTAGAAAGTGTACAAGAGCAGCTGGGAGAAGCAGAGGGAAAAGGGCTTTGAGCTGCGATTGGACTCTCTCTCTATACTCACTGCCAAAGCCAAGAGAGACCTGGCCAGTGATGTGAGTGTTTCTAAAAACTGTCTGCATCCATAAGGTTAATGTTTTTACATTTATTTTATTCGAATATTTGCAGTTTAGTGTATAGTTTAAGAATAAATTTTGTTACGTCCACTGAAATTGTGCGATCTTGCAGGTCAAATACAAGGAGAATTATGAGAAAAACAAAGGCAAAGTTATTGGTATTAAGTCAGTTAGTGATGACTCTCAGATGGCTCACTCTGCACTGGCCACCAAACTACAGAGTGGCCACCACTACAAGAAGAACTACGAGGACACAAAGTCCCAATACAGGTACCTTGACTCCAGTGTGTCCCTTTTACCACTAGTGCCTTTATACGTCATTACCAGACTGACCTGATCAGGGACTGCTCAGATGTAATATAAAAGCAGCTGATTACATTTAAACTAATTCTGAAGCTTACACCAGAACCTAAAGAGATTCCTTAGTTCAAAAAGTTGGTGCTGTTTTCCAAACTCAAGCTATAATCTCAGGGTCCACACCAAGATGGATTTGTTTTGTATGCCCATTATTAAGTGGGAATGATCTATATGTACACATTGATTTTGTGTATATACAGACATATGTTTATATGTGATACTGTTCATCTTTAAATAAAGAAATATCTAACCAAAGAGCACTTATTCAGTGTAATACCAACAGAGCTGGTCTTTAATCTTGGCAATATTTTCTTCTCCAGTGTATCCCTGGATATGCTGAACATCAGCCATGCTAAGAAGGCTCAGGACCTGGCAACTGACACCAAATACAGAACCTTCCTCCATGAGTACACAACGCTGCCGACGGACATAAATGTTTCCTGGGCTAAGAAGGCCTATCAACTACAGAGCGATGTAAGGCTCATTGTTAGACATTTAAATAGCTTTTTTTTCCCAGCCAAAATTGAATCAGAAGATACATTACTGTAAAAAAAAAAATTGTGTGTTTGTAATGTAGAAACAGTACAGGTCAGATCTGAACTGGATGAAGGGCGTTGGCTGGGAGGCCTCCAAATCTCTGGATGTCCAGCAGGCAAAGAAAGCCGGAGAGCTTGTCAGTGAGGTAACTTGGCGACCCAGATTGCACTGCTCAAATAATTTAAGGGATGAAATAGTTTGTCACATTAAACTGTAAAATATCTACATTTATAAAGTTAAATTTTAATCCACAGCAGTAGACAAAAAAGCATTTCAGTCCTTGACCTTAACTAACATTTCCTTCATTGGTGGTAATTATAGTGAGATAAAATGTAATTTAAACCAATTGCTATACAATTTATAATTAACAACGATAATGTACCATTATTAATGATCACAAGTATGTAGGTAAATGAGCATAGATGGGTAATGAGATCATTGGGAAATGAGATGATTGTGTACCATGACAGAGTGAAATGTGTAGGGTTACAACTTAAGTAAGAATTTTTTAAAACATAATTAGAAAGCTATTGTCGTTAAACATGGTAGAAAATATTGGTTATATTAATGGGTCCATATTATATCAACAAATGACATTACAACTTTTTAGACAGGTAAAAAAAAAATCAAAGTACATTCTACCAAGTACCATCCTTTACTGTATTTTATTCTGTAATTTATTGTATTGTTTTAAACTGAAAGACCTTTCTTATTCAGATGTCTGTAAATGGTACGTGGAGATATTCCTGTGACACATCTAGTGCAGAGTGGCAGCACTAGAGTCTATTCATAACCTTCTCATAAGCAGCCACTTATTTAAGGGTCATTCCAGACAGGGTTACCATCGTTGGACAGTAAAATGACAAACTGAACACAAATAGAACAGTGTCTCGTTTCTCTAGAAAAGGCTTCTACCTATTTTCTGTCTGTTAGATCCATGCATGTATCTATCCATCAACATTAATATCTGTCCTTTTTTATTTTGTCACAGTGTACTAGTATCAGATGTTTGTGTTGTTGTTGTGCCCTCTGCTGTTCAACAAATGTATGCACACCTGTAATGACTTCTTCACTCTGGGACTGTCTTTAGGTTAGTTATGACTCCGGCATGTTTCTGGTTTCTTTTCTCCAGACAAAATACCGTCAGAATGTTAGTGATCTGAAGTTCACCAGTGTAGAAGACTCTCCTGAAATGGTCCAAGCCAAACTCAGCAACAAACTGGCCATTGATGTAAGTCCAGCTGCCATTTGTGCTCTTAATTCTTTAACTGACAAGATATTCAAATGCAATAAATTTGCTACAATACAGATGTATTTTATTTTTGATAAAGATATGACTAACTAAACTTGTGATATTTTTGGGTTAACTTAGTGGCTCAAATGTAATAATTTCATGCAGAGTGAGTTACAGCATGTAGATGTTGAACAATCAGTGATGCTGTGTTTTCTCCTAAACAGAGGCTGTACAGGGAGAAGGGTGAAAACATGAAGCACAGCTACACCTCGAGTGGTGAGCTGCCTGAGCTGGTGCAGGCCAAACTCAATGCCATGAACCTCAGTGAGGTAAAACCACTACAAGACCTCACATGTAAACACATTGATTCTATGAAGGCAATCAGTCCTTCCAGCCGATCTGAGTTATTCATCTGCTGTGTGCATTTTCAGACTCGTTACAAGGAATCGTGGAATAAGATTCGTGATGGAGGTTACAAGCTGCGTCTGGATGCCATTCCATTCCAGTCTGCCAAAGCATCTGCAGACATCCTCAGTGATGTAAGATTACAGTTCATATAAGATCATTATCAGCGTGGTCTAAAAATGTTCCTCTGCAACCGTTGCTGATTATTTTGTAACACCAAAAGTTCTTGACCTCACTCAAACTGTGTGGCATCTTTCACTAGAATAGAGATTTCTATAGCAGATCATATAATAATATTTCGTATTAACAATAGAAGATCTTTTAAGTTAAATCTAAATATTTAACACAATATCTTGGATCAGCTTATTATAACATTTTTTTGGTGAATAATTTATTGTTTCAGCAAAAGTACAGAGAAGAATTTGTGAAGACTAAAGGGAAGATGATTGGATTGAAGGGACTGCAGGATGACTTGAACATTGCTCACTCAGTTAATGCCAGCAAGCTACAGAGCGATGTGAGCGCCTCCTTTCTCTAATATACTGCAGCTCAAAAATACAACACTATATTTATCACTTTCTTTCTTGTAACTATTTGGTCTGCTCCAGATTAAGTACAAGCAGGATTCAGCAAAGGGGCTCTCAAAGTTCCACCTTTCCATGGACATGCTGGATGTTGCACATGCTAAAAAGGCCCAGTCGCTGATCAGTGATCAGGACTACAGGCTGACTCTGCACCAGTACACCTCGCTGCCCGATGACATGAAGGTGCAGGCGGCCAAGAGAGCGTACGCTCTGCAGAGTGAGGTGAGAGGGACAATACGCGTCTGCTATATTCACTTGTCATTTGTTTTAATTGTTGCTATTGTTGGTTGGTTGGTGTTGTTGGTGTTGTATTTATCTTTATCTGTGTTTTTTTCTCAGAAAGTGTATCGATCTGACCTGAATTACCTGCGTGGTGCTGCCTGGATCGCCACTGGGGCTTTGCAGATCGAAGGCTCCAAGAGGGCCACGGAGCTCATTAGTGATGTGAGACATCATTTTTTTTGCCCTTTTTGTTTTATTACTTTCACATTATTTTGTTTAGTCCACAGAAACAAAGCAGAAGTTAACCTTGTCGTCCCTTTTGCGACAGAAAAAGTACCGTCAGCAGCCATACAACTTCAAGCACACCTCTGTCACTGATTCTCCAGATATCGTCCATGCCAAAATCAGTGGACAGATCACAAATGAAGTGAGACAATATCTTTGTTTTTTTCTCTCTTTTTATTCCCATAAGCTTCCCCCAGTAAGATTTCACACTCTGTTGTTTTCAATTTTTTGGAGTTAAGTTGCCGTCTATATCCGGACTGTAAGATTCATGGAATTTAAGTAGTGATATGATAGAATGTGTCTGTCTCTCTCCCAGCGTTTGTACAAAGAGAAAGGTGTGAATGAACAACACAACTACACTGCAACAAGTGAGAGACCAGAGATTACACAGGCAAAGATCAATGCAGCCAACTTCAGTGAGGTACTGTTAATTTCTGTGACCTGTGGAAAATATCCTGTAAAGATCTGTGACTTCTTTCTCTGCATTTGCCATGTTACTTTAAAGTTAATTATAATGTTGTCTTTATCATTCGGCTCCAGATCAAGTACAGAGAGTCCTGGCACACGTTGAGGGCACAGGGATACAAGCTCACCATGCAGGACATCCCCTTCCAGGCTGCCAAGAGCTCCACAGGCATTGCCAGTGATGTAAGAAGATACTAGACATTATTACTGAAGGGGAAAACTAGGTTGATATTCATCAAGAAATATGGTGTAATACGAATATAATGCAACCAAATGCAATACCGGGACAATCTATCAGCTATTGAGCTTAAACTTAACCAATTATTTCTGTCTCCCTGTAGTACAACTACAAACACAACCACCTGCTTGAAAAAGGAAAACACATTGGCATCAAAAGTGTCTTGGACGACCCGCATCTCATGCACTGCCTGCAGGCAGGTCGACTGGCCAGTGACCAGGAGTATCGCAAGGATGCGCTGAATATCAGCGGCCGGTACCACCTCACGCCAGACATGATTCATCTGGTGACAGCCAAGAATGCCCAGGCCCTGGCCAGTGATCAGGACTACAGGAAGAGACTGCATGAGTACACAGTGCTGCCTGATGACATGAAGGTCAAGTGGGCCAAAAAGGCATACAACCTGCAGAGCGAGGTGAGAGGATGAGCTACAGACATGAGAGAGTGTACTAATGGGGCAGACTCCATTTACATATATTTATCCTTTATGTCTAGAAACTTTACAAATCAGACCTCAGCTTCATGAAAGGAGTGGCCTGGGATGGAGTGGGTGCACCTCAGATGGAGTCAGCCAAAAAAGCTGGACAGCTTATAAGTGATGTGAGTACACATGGTGAATGGTATGAGTTTTCATTTTTGCAGATGAAATCACACTGAGACAAAATTATTTAATGCTATGCATGTAAAAAAAAAAATCCCATTTGTGCATTTGTGTTTTTATCACTTACTATTATATCATATAACACATTTTCATCTGACATAATCTTGCACATTTCACTTTAAACATAGCATGAGTCTGGTATTTACAGCTGTTAAAGGATGCTTTCACTGATATTGAACTTGCTTCTTTTGATTCTAGTTTGCGTAGTACATTTAAATAAATGCCATTAAACCTGCTGACTTCTGAATATCAAAATGTCTACTAGCTGAAAACTGCCTCCAGATAACATAACTTGGAAGAACCTTAAATTCAGATTATTTCATCTTGTTACTCACACTATGGAATTTGTAATCATGGTCAACATGCTTTTCTAGAGCTCCCCAAGATGATATCATCTGAAATCCTAATGATGAAAAAGTTTTTCAGCTAGAAGCAGAGAAAGATTTTGCTATAAGGAAGTTAGAGGAAGGTTTAAAAACATTATTGTGCATTTATGCCCTAAACTAAAGCAATAGAGAGCAAGATGAAAATTGATGAAGTCACCCATTTATGTCTGTGTGGTCTTCCTTTATGCAGAAGAAATATCGTCAGCTGCCTGACAGTCTCAGGTTTACCTCAGTGACTGACTCTCCTGACATTGTGCATGCCAAGACAAGCTATCAACAGTGCAGTGAGGTACAGTAGTTTGATGCACTGAACATGGTTAAAAAAAATAATTCTCATTTTACTGGAAGATACTTGTGTTGTTTTGTCTGTAAAATCATTGTGGATGTTTGTGAAACTCTGATCATGTCTTTGTCTTTTGTTTGCTACAGAGGCTCTACAAATCTGGAAAGAATGATGATATGCATAAATACACACTACACTTAGATGATCCAGACTTCGTCAGAGCCAAGATTAATACCCAGCAGATTAGTGATGTAAAGCACTATTCAGAAATGAGTTACAAACCTGACTATATGCATTTGTTAACATATCTTAGTGACGCTAATTGAAACATTCTTTTACCCTGAAGAAAGTTTACAAGGCATCTGGGGAGCAAGTGAAGACATCGGGATATGACCTGAGACTGGATGCTATTCCCTTCCAAACTGCTAAAACCTCTAGAGAAATTGCCAGTGATGTGAGTTCACATGACATGAAAAAATTCAGTTTTTAACCACCAGCTTTGTTTTTTCCATATATTTCATAGTTGCAGCATAATAAGCATAAAACATTATTCAATTTACTGTTATGTACAAACACTTATACTAAATTAATTCACAACAATTCTAATGAAACTGTAAAAGGTTTCTGAAATCTCAATACTTTCTCTCTCCCTTCCATAGTTCCGCTACAAGGAGTCCTATTTGAAGGACAAGGGCCAGCAGGTGGGGCTGCGCTGTGTGGAGGATGACCCCAAGATGGTGCACTCTTTGGCAGCCAGCAAACTCCAAAGCAACCTGGAGTATAAACGACAGTCTAAGGAGGAGCGCGGCAACTACAGAATCCATGCTGACCAGCCCGAGTTTCTGCAGGCCAAAAAGAGCCAGGCTCAGGCTAGTGACATCAGCTACCGCCACAAGCTCCATGACTACACCTGTGACCCCGAACAGCTCAATGTCAAGCACGCTAAGCAGGCCTACAAACTGCAGAGTGATGTAAGTGGAATCCATTGTTGTGGTGTAAGAGGAGTACATTGTCAGTCGATAAGAAAAACAAAATTACTGCTGCAATTAGACAAGTAGTTGGTGAATGTAGTAGAGCATTTAGCATCTAATCAGGGATGTAGGTAGAGTGAAAGAGAAGAGTGAATACTGAACTTAAACTGATCAGTTTGCCAGAAACTCCACATGGAACCCTAATATTGCTCGGTATACACTGTATATGGAGTCAGTATCACAATTAAAGGAGCTAGGATAATACTTGTATGAGTAGTATGTGAGTGTAAAAATACTGATTGTTTTTTTTGCTGCAGGTAAAGTATAAGGCCGACTTGAACTGGATTAGGGGAGTGGGCTGGACCCCTCCTGGCTCCCATAAGGCTGAGCTCGCCCGCCGGGCTGCGGAGCTGGGATTGGCTGAGGGATGTAACACAGATGAAGCTATCGCAAAGTACCAGCACATGATGATGGTGAGGGGACATAAAAGATTAATTCTTCTGTTGATCAACTTTTGCTGTGTTTGATTAAGAAAAATGAAAATGAATGAAAATGAAATCAACAGCCATCTCCATGACTTTCTTTCAGCTGCATCACCAGCAGCAGATGCAGCAGCAACAGACTTCAGAGGAGGTGGAGACCAACGAGGAGATTCAACAAGGTGTCAACCTGGATGCCATGGAGGTCCTCCATGTCAAGAGAAAGAAGACGATCCAGACAGTCCAGAAAAAGTCCACCACCCCCACAACCTCATTCAGATCCATGGAGAAGAAGTCCAGCACCACCTCATCTGCTCTGCAGAACACAGTCAGCACCACCTCATCTGCTCTGCAGAACACAGTCAGCACCACCTCATCTGCTCTGCAGAACACAGTCAGGTCATCTATGTCCAGTAAACCTGCTGCGATAGAAGATGCGTAAATCAGAGGAATTTCTTTTATAGAGGATAGTATTTAGTTTAAAATGTCTGTTTTCGGGAGGTGAACTGAGTGGTTTACCTTCCAGAATCTGTTTTGCTAAATTGAATATTGTGAATCTGTAGTTACATAAGATGCCACACCAGTGTCAAAGTGAGCTACTGTAGGTGCAAGGGTGAACTGTAAAATAGTTTAAATGATTAAGAAGGGGATTAAGCATGTTGAATCAGGATGGATATGTCATGTTTGTTAAAATGATTGTCAAAGTATGTGAACAAAAGGGAATTCAGCAAAAATCTTTCAGATTTTTCCATATAAAAGTACAAAAGTAATAACAAAACTGAATTCAGGTTGCAGGACAAGAGGGATAACGTAGGAAGTGTCATATGGAACGTTTGCATTTTGGTTTTGTATATTGAGAATGAGCGTGTTTATGGGATAGGGAGCTGAACCCGAGGTTACGATAGGGTCAGCACTACAGACGATTTTTTTAATCACTTTTTTTAATCTTTAGTGAAGAACAATAACTTAGAGTTCAGATGAGCAAGGCACAGACTAAACCTTTTTGAAACCATGCAAAACATGCAGTTATCTATGTCTGAGACTGTAGTGCACTTTGAGCCAGGCTCGGTGAGAAAGAGGAGTAGACCCATGGAATTGATGTGTGATTTACATTTTGTCTGACAGGTTCAGCTTTGTGAGTTTTTGTAGCATTAACTCTTTTAACTCAAAGCTGGACTGGGAGTAAATGCTTGCTTTTAATCACTGATAAAATAAAATAAATGTTTTTCAAGGCAATTTAAGCTGCCTTGTTTTTCACTGGTGAAATCAATCTGTGGTCTGTCATTTTTTTCTTCTTTAACAAACAAATTCCACACACTTTATAAACTCAGTCAGCTGAGCTGTTTTTTTATTCGGTGATCACTGGGGGTGCAATATATATATTTTTTTTTTTTGAAAAAAAATAAAAAAAATTAAATATATATATATATATATATATATATATATATATATATATATATATATATATATATATATATATATATATATATATATATATATATATATATATATATATATATATATATATATATATATATATATATTTTATTTATTTTTTTTTTCTTCAATGTACAGCACTACAAATGATGTACATAGGGAAATGTGGAGACATCAGAGTTAGGATCAGACCATAATCTCTTTTGTTGTCGTTACCTCCTCTTACACGCAAAATGGGTAATAATCTGTTTACACAGAGCCAAGGCTGTAAGAAAATGCAAAAAGGTTCATAGAAGTGCTTGTAAACCATATCCATATGCCAACAAACTCTCCTGTCCTTGGTCTTACTTAAATATTATTTCATACAACACTGCAAATTCTCACTGATGGCTCCATAAACACTACAAACTCACAACAGATAGTAATCGTCAAAAGTGCCTCAAACCTTCTATGGAATAAATGAATTTAGATTCTTTCATCGTTTCAGTTGTGTTGTAAACCATATGCAGGAAAAAAAAAAAATCCATTATCACAATGTTACGTCAGTCTGAACACAAAACCTTCACATTTCCATTGCAAACTCCCAATGTGCTTTACGTCAAGATTATTCTCTTCAACATACAATTCATTGTCTTCAGCCCCAGAAAAACTAGCAAAATCTGGTGCAATTCACAGGGATTTCACTGAAAGCGAGAGGGGCAGGCGGCAGTTTCCAGTAAGTAAAAATAATATAAAAAGTCTATAAATAAAAGGCATATAATGCTAACTTTGAGGAGCAGATTCAACATCAAATCAGTTCTTCTCACGAAAACTCCAATATAGCAGATCCAAAGTAAATCACTGCGTGTCTAGATCCACGTCTGTCCTTTTGTTCTGTCTGCTCAGAGTCAGTCATCTTAAGTCATAGTACAGTCTCAGACATCTTCCACCTGACAAAACGTCTTCATGTATATTCAGATTTGCGGATGTAGTTGGAAGGCACATAGCCCCGTCGGCCTCCTGCTTCCCCCAGCCACCATTCACTGTTACCGTTCATGTCCTGGAACTCGAGTATCCGCAGTCGCTGATTGGCTGAGATGCTCAGTTCATTGGCACAACGGGCATTGAAGGAGTAGAGAGCATAGTAAATCTGAAAAATATTAATAATATATATAAAAATATAATAAAATAAAAACATATTAATTCTTTTAAAGCAGTATTAATTACTTTGCTCAGTGGCAGGAGAATAAGCTATAAACACAAAACTAATTGTTACAGTGTTAAGGTCCATATTTACAGAAACAAATTAGCATTCATATAGAATTTCTGAAAATTATTCTTTCTGGATCAATCTGGTACTGAAGTATTGAGAATATCACTATGGCTGATAGTAATGCAAGTTATCAAGATAGTTGCACTCTTCTACAAATACTACAATACATTGTAGAAAATCTCACCTGGTGACCATCTAATTCAATGTCACGTTCTGGTTCTGACTCTTGTTCTGGTTCTGGCTCTGGCTCAATGCATCTCTCTCTGGGGTAAGAGGACTTCTTCTGACCACCACTATCCCCATTTCTCCACTGATATGGACTATCATGCCGCTGTAAGCAATTGTTTCTTTGTGAAGAAGAAGAAGAGTCTGTCTCTGAGAGGTCTGACATTTCCTTGTGGCTACTTGAACTTGCATAATTCGTATCATAGGAGTCTCTGTGATAGCTGGAGTGCTGATATGAAGACTCCGTGTCTCTGTGACTGGGTGACTTTCGGTGGGTTTGATCTGAGAAGTCCCTTTGGTCTGAGGGATTTTGGGGTAAAGAGTTTATGGAGTTGTTTTGAGATGCCGATTCGGGGTTGGGTGCTTCTCTTTGATGAGTCCTACGAGAGGAGGCAGAATCCAGTGACGGGTGTGGCGATGAATGGCTCTGGGACTGCGATGTGGAAAAGCTGACAGTGGCTGTTTCATGGTTAAAGGTCAATGTGCTGCTGCTGTTCTGGCGGGAGAAAACAGGGGAGGAGCCACCGTACCCGGACTCGTTGGATGATTGGCTTTCAATCGACACATCTGACTGGCTCCTGCGTGGGTTGTAGGGTTTGAGGAAGGAGCTGTACACAAAACCCTTGGTGACTGCAAAACAAAAACAGCAATGAAAGGCGTGGAAAAAGATTTTCCTGCTGCACAACTTGAAGGCTCAGACATACTAATATGTACTTAATTGGTTACACAATTTCATTCAAGTTTTGTGAGTACAAATTACTTACGTCCATTATCAATCAGCCAGCGGTTGTGGCTACCCATAGGGTCCTGCTGCTTGATCACGCCTACCAAGTCTCCCTCTAGTAAAGATACATCCAGATCTTGAGCCGCATTATAGTTCCTCTCAACCTGGAAAAGTTTCTCAGGGCCGTATCGTACCAGGAGTCCTGCACGGTGCTCGTTTGTCTGCATGACGCAATTTGGCTGATATTTGTAAGGACAAGACTTGGGGTTAGAACAAAGTGCAGTAGCATAACTACTAATGCGTTATTTATTAAAATATAGTGTTGCAAATATGGCATGATAAACTCACAGGTCCATGCATTGGCCTTTTAGCGGTCTGCTTCTCCACAGTCTTCTTCTCGAAGGGCTTTTTTGTCAAAGTAGCTGGAGGCAGGTTTTCTGGGCAGAAGCTAAAGCTCTGCAGAAGCTGGAGAACTCGACTATGCTCTTCTTGAAACTGTGCAATCAGGTTGCCCTCTGTGCTGACTCTGTTAGAAAACTGCATATTTGGGTAAAAGCACAGGTCTGAATTAAACTTAATACAAAAGCAAGATCCACATCAACAGGAATCAAATTGTATATTTGCCACAAAAGGTTCATGTAAGATTTTAGTCATTCACACACAAAGACACACTACTCACAGCCTGTAGGAGCGGCTTCAGCTCTCCTAGTGTGGTCTTCATGAAGTCCTTCTGAGCTTGAGCAAAGGCCGTCACGCAGCCTGTAAACAGCTCCTCGGCCGCACCGTGGAACTTGGGGAGCTCATCCAGAAGTTGGGCATTGAGCGCCTCGTAGTTGTTGCGTGCCACCTGCAGCTCATCCTGGACGCGGCGGTCCTTGAGACGGTCTGCTCGCTCCTTGCAGTTGTCATAATCCAGTAACTTGTCAAAGCGCTTCTGGATGAGTTTGTGCGGCCCAGCAAACATGAGGAGGAGCTGGGTGAGCGGGTGGATGACTAAGGCTTCTGTGCGTTCTTTCTACTCAGGATGTTGAAAGATAATGTGATCAGACGTCATTCCCAGAGAACTTACAGTATCTAAGTTGGAATGAACGAATAAGAACTTACAAATTGTGTAAACTGTTTGTCACTGATGCAGCGATGAGCTTTCTGGAAGCGTTCTGGGTCCAGCAAACTGCGCTCTGTGTAGATGTCACAGAAGCTGATGGCTGCCAACACTTTTACAGATGCTGATTCCTGCAGACATGTATTTATGAAACTCTTACAATTTATACAGATTAGAGAAAACATTTACAAATACAGTTACCTGTTAAATTTATAAATTAAAATGTAATATATTTCATAACGCTCTTGCATTATCATTTCAGAAGGAAGAAGTTTAGAAGCAGTGTAGTAGTTTCACCCTTAAACATCTTAAGATCACAGAGTCATATAAATATATATGGAAAGATATTAAACATATTTCTTATATGAACACTGAAATACATCGACCTTCAGTGTTCTGCACAGGCACTTTTTAACATGATTATAACGTTACAAATAACATAAGACTCGGTGCTTAAATCATAGACATCCTAGACATAGACAAATTTCATTATGGTAATTGAATCTTACCCTGATGTGCTGCAGGTATAAGGAAATGTCCCTGATAAAAGACTTGATGAGTCTCTCCTGCAGCCTGAACCTTTTCTCAGCCTCATCAAATGCTTCATCTTTAATCTGCGGTTGAAAAACAGGCAGCACAGGCAGACATTAGAGCATCAAGTTTTCATTTAAAACAGACAATTTTCCCTTAACCTCCATGTGAACTTTCCCTTAGGTTACACACTTAGCTCAGAACAGCAATATACTGTACCTGGGGTGAAATGCCTGTTAGATGCTTGAGGTGGCTGCTGACTCTGTTGGATTTTTTGATAATGGAGTGCATGCTTAGCTTGGAGATCTTGTCAATGAACGTATCCTCGTCGCCCTTCCTGTACTTCACCACTGTGGATGGCAGAGGAAAAATATGAGACAGGAAACCCTGACTGCCAGACCCATGATGTAGCATTGGACAGTTTTTAAGGCAATAATAACACAGTAAGCACAGCAGTGTGTGAGACGCTATACCGAGGTCTTTCCTTCGCTTGTACTCGTTGATGTTTACGTTAATCTCCTTGATGGCCTGCAGAGCCTGAGCCAGCTGGGGCCGATCATGGTGGCCCTCTGGTGTGGCGCCCAGCAGTTCCATCAGCAGAAGCGGGTAACGCATCACACGCTGCACTGGCTTGATCAGGAAAGAGCCCAGGTTGATGTAATTTGTCTTACCCCTGTAAAAGAAAGACAAACCGCGGATGGTGTTTGGGTGAGGGGTACACAAAAATGTCAAATGTGAGATTCTCTTCATCGAGAAGGTCATGGCTACTGATGCTGAATTGCTTCTTCCCATGTTAATGTAACACATGTCTATGTATCATGTAAACCATATGATCCAAGAATACGTAACCATCATCACACATAAATCCTGATGATGAATAATACAGTTTTTGGGAGACATAAAACAGGGAAGGCAAACAATCAATGAATAAGAGACTGATTTGCTTAGCTTTAATGCAATGTAGAGGACCAACAGTTTGTTTGTTTGTTTTGGGGCCTGTTATTTGCTGCAAATCAACATGTCAATACACAGATTTTCCAATTGGTCAGTGAAAGGAAATGTACGATTTCACATGTTTTTGTTATTAAAAGTTACATTTTGGTTACTAGATTTTTTAATAATGTTGCTGTAAAGTGCTGTTGCTGTTTTAGTCCAATAGATGGCATTAGGTGTGCGCCACCACGTTGGTGCTTATCCATACAAACGGGGAAAAGGACGGGTCATGGACTCATCACAGCACAACACAACGTACTGCACACATGCAAACACAAACACAATATTGTATGGATAAGCCCATCTTTGTACAGGATAATGAACTAAAATGGCTTTTCAAGATCTTGCACACACAGAGCACACTTTGATCACATAGTAAACGCACGCACGCACAGGTAATTTCCTGGGGGGGGTTAGTGAGCAAAGCATGCAGTCAAAATGATTTTCATGCCGAAAACTCATGACAACACTCATTATGGAGACTTACCACTCTCGATATATGGCCCTGTTGTAAAAGGAAGGGTGAAAAAAGGTATAAGGTAAACAAAAACAGTATTTACAAATCTATGACCTGAAGAGAACATAAATGAGGCATTCAATTCTGAAATAGGTAAAAATTTTCCTAGAAGTGTTTCCATGATTTACTAAATCCACAACGTTTGGACTTGAACCAAGTCAACAGAACTGTCTCGCTCTCTGGTTGTTATGGTTTTGTTTAGTGAATTCTCCGTTAGACTTGGACAAAGGCCCAGTGTGCCAGTAAAACTGGCAATTTCTAAGAAGTGGCAGCTCACACAACTTAGTAAATCTGAACAGACACACTAGAAAAGATGTGTTACCAATAATGCTGCCAACTTTTTGTTTTAATTATAAAATTACAGCAGTGGATTATCAATTCGAACACACTTGTGTTTGCATAGTCTTTTTCCTTTTGTTTATGCTGATTTGTTCTCAAACCACCGCCCCTTTTCTCTATATAGTAGTTTCCGGTCTAGCAAAACCTGTGTTTATCTTCAAACAGAAACACTGCAGTGTCACCTTCATTGTCTGAGTCACCAATGGTGAAACCAGACAGGTGAAACAAGGCAGGGCGCATTCTTTGACTGCTCTGCATTACTCAAAGCTACATAAACACTAGGGCATGGAGCATGTACACAGCTGTAGAGATGTTAAAGTGTCTTTAGAAAAAAATGGAAGGATGGATTAAAAATGCAAATATGCTTCTGACTGCAGAAGTGTTTCTTCATTTTGAAGATTAAAAATTCTTATAACTTGCCCACGCATTAAAGTTCAAAGTCCACTGAAAACCATCATAAATTATGTGACAAATTAAAATTTTAATACCTTTAGCTTGTAAATGATTAAACTACTGCAAAGGTGTGGGGAAGTACTTACATTTTAACTTACTAAACTATACAAACAATTGAACACTGTTCTAAAAAAATATATTTGTATAAGACGCTACTCTTGCTTTGTTTTTCATGCTTAAACACACAGAACGTGCACGGGTTTTTCCACTCACATGCAAACTGGTGAATAATCCGTTTATGTTAATGAAATAAGTCAAATATGTACTCTAAAATTAGCGAGAAACTCTTTTGTCTCTTTCACTTTTTGTTCTCACCTCAATCTCTCCAGACACTCCAACACATGGCGCTGGATGTTTTCGTCTTTCTCGTAGGTCTCCAACAGAGAGATGGCATCATCGTGGTTCTGGCAGTACTGCTTGTATACCTCCTCCAGCTCAGCTTTGAAGTCTAGAAATACCTTTCCTGGGAGCACAGGGTGCAGAAACATAGGGGCCATTGGTTCATTTAAAAGACAGATAGTGCAGACAGAAATCTGGACTGTTTGAGGGCCTTAACCCAAGTACTTAATCAATGAAAAAGCGATGATGAATTTCTAATAAAGAATTAGCTTCTACGGATGCCAGTAAGTCACATTATTGTTCTCCAGTTGAATTCTGTAATGTCTGTTTTCTAAATACATTCAAAGTCATACTCAATAAAATCTGATTGGGGGCAGTTTATGACTGAAACCTTAATCAAACACAAAGTACAGCATGTGCCAATTAGGCTGTTGGCAAAACAATGATTTCCAAGGATATGCATCTTTTAAACACTGGCTCCTTACCAATGGAGTCTGTCTCCTGCAGTGTTTCTAACAGGCGCTGTGACAGGTCGATCACAGAGGCGATGTTGCCAAAGAGACCTTCATAATCCACATTCTTTACCTTCAGGAAAGAGAGCAAGTGTTAACATAGCGACAATATTTATTGCTAATGAGCGCTGAAAAACTTCAATATGTTGATATGTATGTATTTGTATCCCGATTAAGAGGCTTTGTCTATGTAAACACCACAAGCTTGACGCTAAAGAAATGTTAAGTTAATTAATCCAGTTTTAACAAGACCGGTGAAACTAGCCAGAGTGCTCAGGCAGAAAACATGATGCCATGGTATGTGAAAACCTTAGCCTGGTATCTGATCATACTCACATGCTCTACATGCTGAAATGAAAATGAAATTGTGGCAATGTAGATAGTCAATTTCATTGTTGCCCTTACTTATGCTCCATCAAAAGGAAAATTTCATTTCATTTCAATATATTAAAATCAACTACCTGCTTATTTTGCAGTGGCTCAATCATCTCCTCGACACACATCTGCAGGTCTTTGATGTAGTCCTGCTCTGTCTGCAGCAGCTCCTCAATGACCTTTGACCTCTTCTCCAGCATCCTTTGCTCAGTGCTCGTACCGGCAGCGGGGGTCAAGTCCGTTGTTGGGGTGGAGTCTAGGGGTTTGGGTTGGGACAGGAGCGTCATCTCTGCAAAAACAGCCAAGTATACACATGTAGCATCATCTAAAGTAAAATTAAAATGCTTACAAATAATGTGCATTCCTAGTTACGTCTTTTACAAAGAGAAAAATGTTTCTGCTTCTAATAATAAATGTATGTTTCTGCTCATTAATTTCCCTAAAATTGTTACCAAATCTGGTGTACTTACAAAAAAGTTTTATTTTAGAGATAACCCAAAAAGAAAAAACCTTCCCAATCTATGTCCTCATTTACTGTAAGCACACACACACACACACACACTGCAGCCCATCCACTCGGCTCACCCTTTACTCTCCGTCACGTCTGACTAACGTTTGATCAATGTCTCTGCTATCTCTCAGAGGGCTGATCTCTGAGGGAGCCTGGGAGTGGAGGGAGAGCCTGGTTTCACGCACTGCTGCTTTTTATAAATGGACTCAAAACTGGAGTGGACTCAGGCTCTTTGTGTGTGGCACAATGGCCTGTGACAGCAACTACAGACATTATAGGTTCTCAGGGTACCAGCAGACATTAAAGAAGTGGCAGCTGGAGAGGGACTGAGACAGATAACAGCACTGGAAAGGTCTGAGAAAGAAACTGAACCTGGGTGTAGAACATGGATATTCCACATTTTTAAACAAGCTGTCAGTAATGTAAGAATCCCCAAATGTTGCAAAAGTGTGTATTGGATATTATATTTGATACTAGTCCGAGTGTAATAATCTGGAAACAGCACTGTATTGTTGTAGTAGTGTGGAAGAGGAGAAAGATCGACCTTACACGGTGTTGTGCAGTCAGCTGTATCAGCCGTATGCTAAATCTTCCAATTAACTACAACTATCATGCAGAGTAAGAAGTACAGTGTGTCTGCAGTGTGGTGGAGTAGAATTAATTTACCCTAAAATGAAAACACATAAACAAAGTACAAATGCACTAGAAGCTCTACACTAACTTTGAAACAATAAAAAAAAAAAAAAGGTTCACATAAATCACTTATACTGCTACTGTAGAGAAGCATTCAAAAACACATGAAATCCTCACTGACCATGTTCATTAGGCCTATTTGATACAGTATATTTCAGCACAAATAAATATCTGAAGGGAAAACACTGCAGTAGTGGTAGACAGCAGTAACTTTAATATCACTGAAAGTAAAGATCCAGGTTGTGCAGCATTGTTTTGATGTAGGTGTGACATCATGCTGGCTACTTGAACAGATGCTGTCAGAAGCTAATGAAGTTAACTCTACTTAACCTGACTTTACCCCACAGAGGAACTTACACTTGCAAGCTACACATACAGTCAGTTTGCAAAAATGCAACACTGAAACGTTTTTGTGTAAATTCCATAAAAGCAGTAAAAACCAATGGTTAGATACTGCAAACCTGACACCAAAGCATTTTCGCATTGTGAGACAAATATGTTTAAAGCGCACATCTTGCATTTTGTCAACAGGAGTTAGTGTGGATGATCCTTCGCCACCTGCCTTTTGTCTGACCTCATCCCCGTCTCTGGCTCTGTCTTCACGTGACTTGGCTAAAGCTTGACTCAAAGGAGATTTTTCTCTTTGCTTGCCCTGTATCTCCCTGCAGCATCCGTCGCTGCTGCTGTGCCACCTGCCAACACCTGATGAGAACCCACTGGTGAGAACTAGGTCACTAATGGGATATTAAAGGCTATATAGAGTAGGAAAACAACACAAAGAGACCGAAAACAAAAGACTTAGAATTTTTATCGAAACAATCGCCTCATTCCCACTTTTGATCCTCTGCGAGCACACACACATCATATGCTCCACTTCACACGGCTAAATACGTAGCCATTATAACCAACCTGTGAGGCCACATAATTCGGACCCATTTCTATTGAATTCCAGTTTCATAAAAAGCCCACAGGCATATTTGTTTGCATGACTTCACAAACACACATCAACAGGCTTCAACAGGCTTCCGTGTGTATAACAGGACTGCGTTTTATTAGTAATTATGCTGAATACATTCTGAAAACACATAACCACAGGTGCTCATGATAAAGTCAGGTGTAACAGAAAAATAACAGAGCTGAACAGGATCTGTTCGTGCCACTCAGTTAGCAGCGAGCCAACAGGAAACGCCCTTTTAACAATCACATAGGATCTACTGAATCACACACCAGTGAGCCCGCAATCCGAGACTAATCGCTCTGTACACACACCAGACTCAATATGGGATCAAGCCAGTAAGTTCAGCAAGGCCAAGTTTACTAATTATGTTTGTGTGCATCCTATCTGTAAAATTGAGATTTAGCTTAAGTCTCTAAGTACAGAGTGAGTTGAACCGATATAACTTAGTGTCATTTGAAGTGAAACACTTGTCACTTTGTTAATGTACAGAACAGCGGTTGTCTGACTGTAAACACCTGTTGATGCAGTCAACAGGTGTTTACAGCTGAAATTTAAGAACTGACAAAAGGTCCAAATGTGCCTATTAAAAAGAAAATGAACACATCACTTCACAGGGAGAAAGACAAGGTTTTAACAGTTCTGGGTGTGTATGTCGTGTAAACAGAACACTGAAGCACGTTCAAATGCTGACCTGGCTGCAAATAATACAGAGCTTATAAAATGAAACAAGGACTGCAAATGTAATCTCTTTAAATCTACTGGGTTATGGGTCATTTGGCCAAATAGGGTTAGACGAACTGAGGGTACAATTTTAGCTTGAGAAACATAGAAATAGCATAACAAACAGCATTTCCCAAGGTTTATGCATGTACTGCTAACACAATGCAAAGCAAAAGGGTTGAATGTTCAAGTCAAAATTCTTACAGACGTCCAGGAACTGAAAATCTCACTGAATAAATAGTGTGTATGCAAACATGCACAAGTTTCAACAGGTGGAAACGAGGGTAGAGCGGAGAGAGGCCTGTTCCCAAAACAGGTTCACTGAATCATCTGGACATGTTGGAAGAGTGAAACCTGGAAACAGCTCTTTTAGATCAGTTGCATGTTGGGAAGATTCTGGGAAATTGGTTAGCAAAGTTTTTCAGAGAACTCAGTAAACTCACTTCTTGAAATAGGAGCTCACAGAAATGTGTGAAGGGTTTCAATTTGGAACTGGTTCTTGACTCTTTCTGATTCCTACTCACAATGAATCATGTTTAACATTAATCTTACAGTAAAAATACACAGCAGCACAGTTGTCCTTAAGCAGAGGATGTGTAGTTAATAGTACTATAAAATGACATGACCCAGGCCTCACCTCCACGTTCAGTCTTCCCAGTATTAGTCCAGTAACAACTTAACACAGGTCACTGTGATGTGTCCACTGTATGATTTATGATTAATTTGCAGAATATTCAGTGGTTTTACTAAAACAACACATTTAGTCAAACGGATCTGATATGAGCGATTAAAATATATATATATATATATATGATACAATGAGATGCTAAACTTTTATTCTTTGCTAATAAAAATTTCAATACATCTAAAATTTCTGCTGTACAAACAGCAAACTTTGTAAGAAATGCACTTCCCTAAAAGCTCACTCCCACACTTGTGCTTTGATGTTACACAGAAAAAAAGAGAGAAAAATAGGAGGAAGGGGAAGATGATGAGGCTTCACCCACCTGCTGCTCGCCGCTTTCTTCAAACCACTTCTAAAACAAGCACCCCCCTCTTTACTACACTCCCACACACACACATATATTGGTCCAAACAACACCTCCCTTTCTAAAATAGTCCATTGTCAATCTGAAGTTCAGCTCATGAGCCGTGTACAGGGCTGCATGTCCTGCTGCAAAAAGTTAATTCCAGAGCTCCAATTACCATGAGAATGGATGGGAACCCACCATGATTAAACACACAAACACACACAGACACACATTCACACCAGGGAGGACGAGCATTTTGGCAGACAATAAAACATGGAGCTGGACTCAAGCTGTTCACACTGGACAGAGAACAGTGACAAATCCATAACCCAGTACATACAAATCCTCATAGTAAAATGTTTAAGCAGATTGCAGAAAAAAACATCAACACACTTCATGTACCTACATACTGTCTTGCTTCATATTATGTATTTTGTCTCTGAATAATCAAAACATTTCATAGAAGGAGGATTTATCTGTTGTGAGCTGCTATCCAAGTTACACTGCTACATCTGTCCAAAATAAAATGATATCAGACATTCATGTTAATGCCCCAAATCATGTGTCACATGCGTTTTATTAAACTGACTGAGGTTAATTCATTATTTGGTAAAATTGGGTAGATTTCACATTTAGGAGAGTGACCTCTTGTTTAACCGGCTATGCATTTTTTAGCTGCATTGCAACATTAACTTGCATTTGGCTACAGCAACATTTATTTAGGGTTACTGTGAGTAACATCGGTCAAGTCCAGCGACATCTAGTCCACTTCTACGATTAATCTGCTTCATGTTTCACAGACCACTGACACATAGCCAGACTCCTCCTCAGACTGTCTGAATACTATCAAAATGATGAGGCTTTGCTACAACTTCCATCCTCAATCCCCCTAAGTTGCACCGTTAACCTTCTATTATCTGCAAAGCCATAACTATAGCAAAACCAGTTTTTGAGTGATACTTCACTGATTTCATGCTGTGAAGTCAGCCACACTACTAACTCTGCAAAGTCAAAAGTTTGCCCTGCACTCTCAGGTCAGACACAATCAGTGCTGTGTGTGTTCTGCTCCAAAGTTCACAGCAGAATGCACAGTTGCTATGACCACAAGAATGCTTGCGTTTGTGTGTGTGTTGGGATGGGGGGGAATCCTAATATCAAGCCATGTTTTTTAGAGCAGGGAGTGGTTTTGTGGAAAATATCACATTGACAACTCTGAATGTCTTCAGTTGGGACATGTAGCTACTGGAGGGAAAGCTTACAAAAGCTCCCAGGCTCACACAAATGCCAACACTAGCAGCAATATTTACCTAACAACCTCACAAGCCATGACCTGCAATTAATACTGGCTATATTAAAACAAACCCATGACTCTAGTTAGCTAGCATAGGAAAGCAATGTCAGCACAAGCAGTGTAATTATTAGGAAGACTCCCAACTGCCACGAAACTGTGGCTCTAGCAGACATACACCTTGTGTTTTAGTGGGTGCCAGCAAAGGTCAAGCTTGATTTTCTGAGAGTCCATTGCGGAAACCAAATGGATAGAGTAATCAAAAGCCGGAAATCTTAGCTTTTGAGCATCTTCGTAAGCATCTTGGAAATAAGCAAACATGAAATTTTATTTGGCAGTACCCCCGGCCTTTGTTTACATTGTACCATGTAGAATATGGATATAGGGGAGCTTGTTCAGTGACATACCATCCTGTTTATCTTTTTAGGGTCAATGGTCAAAGGTCACATTCCAACTCCTGGAAAAAACATAGCAACCTCTTTGTACCATTGTTAGCTCTTCCTGATAATTGAAGCCCCTGTTAAAAAAGATACAAGTCACTATAGAGGTACAATTTGTACTAATATATGTAGCATTCACAGTGTAATTGTCTCCAGACCTAATCCTGAGTTAAGTGTCCGCTACCTGACACCAACAGATAAACTCTACTTGTTTCCACATGCAAAACTACAATGTTGCATGGCAAATGAGACCAGCCCTGTGATCTCTGGAATTTCTCATTTCTATGATGAACAATATCCAATTACTTCAAGAGATCTCCAGTTTTGAATATGTGCATAGAGAGAGTAAGTCCTTTAAGCGGAACCAAAGCATCAGGAGAGGGGCCTATGCAAATGAAAACCTGTACTGTCTTCAAGCTAATGAAAAAGAAGAGGACAATGGGTCTATTGGGACTTGCGGGTTTTTCAGTAATAGACTGTGGTGCAACATAGCAAAAGAACGGTCATGAACACTGATGAAAAAAAGTCAATTATATTACTTTTATTAATGATATCAATTATTTTGTACACAGCTTGTTACCATGATTGCCTAAGATACCATGACTGTTAGCTTTTCCGTGTGGGAAAATTGTGCTCCTTCAGTAAAACCTGTGTGTGAGAAATGACTGAACTTGCCAGATTACATCTGTAATACATCGGGGCAAACTGTAAGACAAGTAAAGACAAAGATTTGTCTCGGGGCATTATGAGTTTCCCACAACAATATACAAGACTTATGTTAACTGCTCTAGGAAAAAAGTAGCTTTTTAAACATTTAATCTCGCATTAAACATTTTAGTGCTAGATATACAAAGGTTTATTAAATTTTATTGTACAAGCTGAACACAGACACAAATACCTGGTGTCAGGCTGTTTTTTTAGCTAGAATGTAGTTGTATATAATATTCATCCACATTTACACCTGTCATCAGGAAAGAATAATAGTTATCCTAAAATCAACCAATTATAAACCAAAAAAAAGCTATATAAATCAATTCTGGGCATAGACAGGTGTACATTGTTGTATTGTGTCTCTGCTTTCTTAGTTTATGACACAATGCCCTTATTTAGTAACAGGAGTGAGCCGTTATTATACTACCATAGAGGACAGCAAAAAATCACTGTGTGAACATGGAAACCATTAAGTTCCCAATATTGGAGTCAATATATTATTATAATCAACACCGGTAACCACTGTGAAAACTTGTGCCAAGCTGTTACCACAAATGAATATTCAAACAAGTTTATTTGTTTAAGTTTGTTTATCAGACCGCAACACCGACTGTCACAGACAAACATGTGAGAGTAAAACAGGGCAGAACATCAGGAGAACAACACTGAGAGAAGAAACTTGAATGTCAGTAAATGTCAGAGTTTAACTTCATTTGAACAGGACACCCTAACGCTTTTATTGAGAGTAAACTTGCTCCGAACAAAAAAAGGAAAAGTCCGGTGTTCACTGGACCTATCCCACACTTCTCCACAGGAAGAAGTATGTATACTGTCAGTCTCTGAAGTTTTGAACACTGGTGTTGGTTTTACAGTGTGTCTGCCTACATTTGTTTTGAACATTACAACATCAGCAGGACTATTACGGAGACTATAAATCTTGCTGTGATTCATTTTTAAGCTAAGATAAGACAAGGGCTGCTGTGAAACTCAACATTAATCAAAGAAATGTGAATGAAAATAAAAGGCACCTTGGCTGGAAAATCGGAACACTCTTTAACTAATAAATGCTGGAGTCACTTGCATCATCATCAGAAATGATTTAAGATCCTTACATTACCTAATTTATGTGCAAAGACTATAGGAGGAATCAGGCTAAACCAAAAAGAAGAGCGTACACAGCTTGTCGTACACAGCATGTGACTCTCAGTGACTCATGCAGACCTTCGAACTTGTGAGCTAAATAATTTTTTGCCAACTGACCTTTTTTCCTAAGATAAGATGTCCCTGCCTGGCTACCAATTGCACTGAGTGCTGAGGGATTACAGAGGACAACATAGCACACGCTGCCAGATCATAGCTGGATGATGACATTACTCACACACAGAAATTGTTTTTTAAGGTCAAGAGTGCAACCAAAAACCACTAAAATCCACTTGCACCAACCCACATACTTGACAGGTTTATTTACAACAAACAACCAACAAATGGCTTAACAGCATAAACTGTTAAACCATCTATTCTTTCATGAAAGATGGTTGCCAATGTTTTTCTGTATCAGCTGCACACATACAGATGTGCACATTATCTTCACAGTGTATAAGTCAAGTACAGTAACTAGACCTTGAACTGTAACAGCTACATGTGTGTCAGGTGAAACACTAATCAGCAGCTTCTGTTTAGTTTCTATAGATGTTTCATGGTGAGAAAGACATCTAATAGCAAGTGCTTTCATTCTAAATGACTCAGAATGATGCACTTTAAGATGTTCAGCGCTCTTGGACATCACCTGATTGTCCCCTGAATCGCTGCGTATGCCCGACAAGCACTATGAAAAGATGGTCTAATGTTTTTAGCCCTGCAATAAAATGACTTTCAGAGGGCAAACTCCTGACCAAGCTGAAACTGTTTTAACAAGATTAACGGTAACAAGACACTGCAGCATGAAGCATGCATGTGTGTGTTTTGAAAAATTACATCATCTCTCAAATAAGCCTCCAAAGACCTCTGCAACACACACACACACACACACACACACACACACACACACACACACACACACACACACACACAGTATAAGCTAGTCCTGCTGTGAAGGAGTCAGGCCAGTGCTGGACACCGACTGGCACCAGACAGACCCCCACCATTTACTCACCATGCTGACGCTAGGGATTAATACTTGCTGGGGCCAGGACTGTGTGTGTGTGTTTGTGTATGTGTTTCTAGGTGACTGGGGGAAGGGCTGTGGGGCACAACCTGCTACTTCTCAGACACAATGAAGTGAACCAGAAAGAGTGCTCACTGCACATGCACCAACTTTCTGATGTTTTGCATTTATAGTGTGTGGCTGTTTATCAGCGTGCACAAGTGAACCTTCATCAGCTCAACACCACATGTTTACAGCTATCACTGGGACAACTCTGTCCACTTTTTGACTATTCCCACAGACATGTGATGGCATGGTTAGGCTAGGCTTTGTATTTATATACCTCACTCTGCACAAAGTCAAATGCTTGGTTAAAATGGCAAACCTAATTTTAATATCTGCAGAACATGATAACTGAATGCGTGTATGATTTGGTAACAAAACAGCTGAAACGATCAGTAAAACAAAGCTACTTCAGTAACTAGGGATTTCTGTTTCTTTATAGAGAGAGTTTTTGGGTAAGCAAAAATAACAACAACAAGAAACAACCAAGAGACTAAAAGATGAGAAATTTCAGTCATGCAAGAACCGACAAGGTCAGTTGTCCATAAGCGAAGCCTCCGTGAGCCAGAGTATGGCAGCAAACAAGAAAACTCACAGAAGACAATGATGAAGACAATAAAAACCAAGAACCAACAAAACCTGTTCTGCCAGTTTCCACATCTTCAAATACCTGACAGTTCACTTTCCTGGGAGACAGCTGATACTGACACACACACACACACACACGCACACACACAGATGCACACACACCCACACACACACAGAAGAGGCAAGTCCGGCTATAGTCAGCACTTTGACGCCTCCAGCATTGATTAGACGAACACCTTTGGAGGTCACTGATGATAAGAAGTGAGAAACCAAAGACACTCAGACACTCTGGGAATGACAAGAGCACTTTTACACCATGTGGCCTTCTCAGGATATGTTCGTTAAAACTGAGTGGTAGTATGAACCGTCCCCCTTTTGGATTTCTAAATGATAAGAGAGACATAATTTTCCAATGCTGTGCAAAAGCATGTGAAGTATCTTCTCTGACATGACAATGTTTACCTTTCTTTCCTGGTCTCCTGGTAGTGGCAAACTCGGACTTTCGCAAGGCGCTTGGAGCGGTCTTCCTGTAGAAGCTATTGCGATCTAGTGAACCCACATAAACAGCCTTGCGACCCTGTTTTGAACCAATATTCCCAGCACTTGACTCAAACCCTTTTTCCTGATCGTCACTGTGTCGGTATATGCCGGGATCTTCAAATGAGTGCACCTCCCTGAGCACCAATTTTTTCTGCTGCTCAACCCATTCCTCACAGTGGGTCTTGCGATCCTTTTTAGGGTAATCCTCATATCGCGAATCTGTGGATATCGAACGTAAATCTCGAAACCTGTCTCTGGGCTTGTAGTGGGAATACTCCCCTTCTCTGGGGCCGTAACGTTCCTCATTCTCATAGTCACAGTGGTCCATGGTCCTCCGCTCATAGCGCTCCTTAGCTCTGTAGTTGTCGCTCTTTCTGTGGTCATATGGGTCATCTCTCCTGCCATCATCTCTATCTTTGTACTTGTTTCTCTCCCTATAACCACCGTATTCGTCTGGTTCAGAGTCGTGGTCCCTATCTTTAGTGGTGTAACTGTCCTCACACCTTCGATAATGGACATCCCTGTCTTTTCTGATATCTTCTCTGCGGTCATATCGGCCCTCTGAACGGCGGTCGTAGTAAGGGTCCTTTTGTTTTCGCTCATCATAGTAGGGGTCCTCCTCTCTACGCTGGTAGTAGTCATTTTCTCTATAGCGACGACTCTCTTTTGAGTCATAATAATCCCTATCATGGTCGTGATAGCGATCCGCATCCTTATATCTGTCTCTGCTAACATAAGGCTCTTTACGATTATAGTATTCTTCATAGTCACTGTCAGGTTCTCTGCGATCATATTTAGGATGCCTCTTATTGGCATAATACTGCTGCTCTCTGTCATCATAATGTGCATTATATCTCCTGTCATAATGGTCTCTGTACTGGTATTTGCACTTTTGATCATAATCCTCCAAGTCTGTGTGGCCGTAATGGTCATATTGTTCAGAATTATGGTCATTTTCTCTCACCCAATCGTCCCTTCTTCTTATATCCTTATCCTCTTTACCATACCTTTCTTCAGTTCTAAAGTCATTACTGGCCTTTTCTTGTTGTACTCTTCCATGCTTTTGCTGGCTGTAATCCTCTGGGCCTTGGTAAAAACAGTGTTTGCCTTTCCATTCAGATATCCTCAATTCCAAGTGACCATCTTCTGAACGAGGGTGGAAGTAAACATCATGGCCTGGAGGCTGCTTGCCTTTGAAAGCTTTCTTGTGTTGGTCATTGTGCTCCCAGCTGGGTTGGCGGCAGACATTGCCCTGTCTAATCTGCGCTTGGTCCCCCCATTGCACTGGCCATGGAGCTGGCACATGCACTGGCCCACCGACAGGCACCATCACACCACCGTGTGTAGGCACAGTGTATCCTGAAAGTGTGTCGGAAGGACTTGCTACCTTGACTGTTCCCTGTGGTTGGCCAGGAGAAACTACTCCATACCCGGGATATCCAACCTGTTGCTGCTGAAGCTGCAGTTGGTGTAGTTGTTCTATATGCTGCAAATGAGCCACTCTCTCTCTCTCTCTGGCCCAACCAGCATCCCCCAGCTCCTCTATGCTCTTTCCTCTCTTTACCGGAGCACCAGCTGCATAGTTCCAATCCACTGCGCCGAACGTGGCCGGATTGCCATAAACCACTGGGCTCTTCATAGCTCCTGTGGTTTAAATCAGCATGTGAGTGCCGATACAGTTTCTAGTTCAATGTGGCCTATTCCTGCTTTCCAAAGTCTTGCATTCCATAACAAAGCGCTGAGGGAGAATCCACCTGTCAGGCACATGTCTATAACTCTGCTACTTGTTTTCTCTGTCTCCTCTCGACTGCCTCAGCCTAACTGACCAAAGCACCTCCCAGGCTTCAGTGTAACCAAATCATACCCTCCCCACAGCCATCTCAGCAAATCGTGGAAGGAGAGGTAGGTGGGGTTTCCGAAGAAATGCCTCCTTGGGTTAATGATTCAGTGTAGTCACATGAGTGGAGGATTAGCCCATCAGCTCCTCCCATTGTTTCGATTGGTTAGTACCTCTGTTTGCTGGAAAAAAGTCTGTCTGGAGATGTTCTCCGATGGAACATGGGGACTAAGGCAGATTGTGAAGTGAGGGCATTCTTTGGCAGCAAGCATTTATTTCACTGTTCCTTCCTGGTTTTCTTTGTTGCCATTTCCTGTGGGTTTTACTGTTATGTTCACCAGGTCATTGCCGGCTGCAGTCACAGATGCAATGCCAGTCTGTGTATACAAATATTTCTAACTTTCAAATTCTAACTTTAAACTCTTGTCTGAAGGCCGTTCTGTAAACTGAAAGGGTGCAAAAACACACATCAGCATAGAAGTTGGACTTTGCCCTGCACAGCAAGGAGGAGCAATGATTTACATTCATGTAATTTACTTTGAGTGAGAAAACATTTTAAATAGATAGCTCTCCAGTAAGAAAAGCATAGTTAAAGTGGATTAAAATTAAATTATATTATTATTAAATTAAGTTAAGTACAGAGTTGCATTAGACCCAAACAGCTACTGAAAAATTAGCTGGTGTGTACAATGAGCTTTTGTTGAAGACTGTCCCCACTCTCCAGAGAGACTCAAGCTTTGAGGGTGAGAAAAAACTCAGGCCTATTCATAAAGCTGGAGTATAATATGTCCTCCCCCTTAAATCTCCATGAAAGAGGCACTGAAGCAACAGGTTTAAGGACCTATACACGTGATACACATAAACACACACATGGGAAAGTGTTGATAATTTTCATTGTATTAAAGCCATCTGAAATATAATTATAAGCTGATACAAACTACAGGGAAATCAGAAACATGTTGGATATCAAAACTAGGAGCTCCTAAACAGTCCAACAACATGATTTTGTCCACTGTAGTACAAAACTAAAAATAAGTACTGAGTAGAAAACTGTACTAATCTTATGGGAACCCAGTGAAGTTTAATAAAACATTGCTTAAAAACTGGTAAACAGTTTATGACATTACTTTAAAGCACTGTTAGGATCTACACTTTTACACCTTTGTGCACCTAAACTCATAACGAACATAGACACACAAGTTTCACAAGCTAAGGCTGAGCGTAGCAATTTTAGTTAGATATTGTTCTCTTGTTGTGCAAGACTGAATTATCGCTCTTTAGAATCTCAGCTTTCAGTAGCTGAGTACGGCCGAAACTGTATGTGTATGTGTCTGAATTGTAGGAATGTCAAATACAACATTCCTCTCTGTGTTGGCTGCCAAGGGCTTGATCAACCTTCAGCACATAGAAAAACTTGGTATGATGCCCAGGAATAAGGTCATATATCAAAATGTCGAAAGCTTGGAAGTCTCCAACTTTGCAAGAATGACTGAGGGAAACATGAAGTTGAAACACATCCTGAAAACAGTGTTTAACAAGTCAAGCTGTGGTGTCATGTAGGCTGAGGGAGGCATTTTAATGGTCACTTCAAAGAATTAAAGGAGGGTGAAGGTCAAAGAGCTGAAAGGAGGAAATACAATTAGATGGTGGACACAGAAAAAAACTACACTAGTGTGTGAGAGATTGAGAGCTGTCAGTGGCTCTTAAGTAATGTACAAAGTCTGCCATTTAGATGCTCAGGTCGAAAGGTTTTTCAAAACACTGATTATAAGTGAATATTAAAGCTGATTGCCTTTCAGCAACTAAATCAATTAGACATCAATTTCCCACACTGAGAGCAAACATGATCAAATCAATCAATCAATCATTTATGATATAACACTTTATTTTAAATATGTGAGTGTGTGAATTAAAGTATTTAAACTAGTAAGAATACATTTAGATTTTTGGGAAATAAAATTACCTTGACATCAAAATATTAGTATTTTCATAAGAATTTACATGTTTCTTGTGATTCTTTCTGTTTTGATCTTAATATTTAAGACTTTTTCAGTTTCTATGAGGATTTTGAATTGGACTCTGCTTAGCGCAGTGTAGGCAGGGAAATCTCAGTGTTGAAGTGACTCCCTGCTTTTTAATAATAAGCCTCATTGTCTGTCACACATCACTCAGGAACACACCCTGCAAAAACACTCACTCCAGTGTGATCGTGTGTGTATGTACTCATAGCTGCCGTATGACAAGCATGATATTGCAACAAAGGTCCAGAGAGTACAATAAGTAAGGACACACCTCTTTGTGATTTGATCATAAAACAAAAAAGAAACTTCATACTCTCCCAACACATCCTACTAACAGCTTTTGTTGCCAAACAGTGCGACAATTACCATATAAAAACACATTGCATTAGGAGTGTTCATGGTTGTTCCTTCCCTTGCAGGGGCTGAATCTCTGCACCCAGTCATGTCAATTTCCATATCAAACAGTGTGTCACAAATCCAAAGACAAACTGAGATTGAGCATTTATCATGTAAAAGGAGGGTGTGAGAGTTTTTTACTGTGACGAAATGGAAACTATGTAAATGCATGACCTTTCGAGTAGCCTGTAGACAGGAGAACCTGTTACTCCCCTCAGGCAGATTCCTTTCATTGACAGACATAAAGATCACAGATCCATTACAGAGTGACAGATAAAATCAAACCGGATATAAGGAATAAACAACAACTAATGATGTTTACTCATTATTAGTTTATAACAGCACACAAATATTAAATTAAATGGCCTGCATTCATCTGGTAGAAAATGTAAAAAAAGCATAAAGAAACAATATTCTAAACTTAGACTTTTCAATGTTTTTGAGAAACAGAAAAAAGCATCCTATTAGTAATTATTCAACTAGCATGACATACATTAAAAGCAGAAAAGCTTTACAACACAGCCATCCTGTGACATGCAACATGTAAAGATAGGGAATCAGCAGGCAGTGATGGATGGCTGTTGTTTGGATAAAATGACAAAATGGAAAAATAATTTTAGAAACTGGTTATTTATAAAATAGTTAATAGACATTTGTGTCTATTATTGGCTAATCCCAATCTAATTAAAATTCTGTTACAATGATAGTGTAAGAATTTATTTTTGCCTTAAACAAAGATGCTATCTAAGACATAAATGTGATAATTAACATACCTTATGGTAAAATAATCATCTTATATCACATGAGCAACTATGCCAAGTGCTCAAGGAACGTCTCTCATTGTGTTACTAAACTAATCGTTTAGTCATATATATGAAAAAAATGTTTACAGCACTTTCGTATTTCCATTGTTTCCCTCATAAGTCCTTGAATAAATATGGGACATTCCATCTGAAACTTTCTCAATTTTAAACAATGCACAAGCATATAAGGAAAAAACTAAACAATCACCCTCTGCGACACTAACCTGAGTGGAAACATAGCTGTCACCCTGCACAATCTGTCACAATGACCTCCTCTCAAGTTAGTCCAAAGAGTGTGGGCCATGTCACAGCTTGCCACAACCAAACTTTGGGTCCCGCTCTAAAATCGGACATAATGTGTCCAGCACTGCGAAAATCCCTAAAACCACACCTAGTATTTCTTCAGTCTCTGTGCTCCTTTTAATAGAGAAAAGGGATGAAGTGTGGAATAAGGAAACTATGAGGAAGGTGAAAGAGGCAGGACGTCTGGGAACAGAATGTGAGACTAAAAGAGAGAATATGGAAAAACTAGCAGAAACCCATGTGCATCGCTTAACCTCTCACTATGTGCAGGAATGTACCTCGTACCTATATGAAAAAGTGTAAGGCTGCCAAAGAAAGTACTGAAGTCCCAGATAGTATGAGATAGTGAAAGCAAATCTCAACCAATTAGTGCTGGCTGACTTTGGGCCAAGCAAACAAATATTAGTTTTATTTAATATACACTCACTGGCCACTTCAGCTGTATAATCTAAAAGAATCTAATACAGTGGCTTTACCGTAAATTCTACTTTTACAACGTTTTATTTTCTCAGTTTATTAGTTGAAACTGTCAAAAAGGTGATAATTATGCTGTTTAATGTTGAGGTCATATTGGTTGGTGGAGTCATACTGGAGTGAAGTGCATTATATATTATGCAGTGTTTATAATGTTTTGGCCCACTCATTCTTTTTAAATAGGGTTGCCAAAATACTAGTACAACATCTAACTTACTAATTAACTTAATTATTTAAATTAAAATACACTGATTTATATAGGTAGACAAGTTATTATCTTAGTGAGAGGAGTTAACAGAAAGCAAAGGTTAAATATTAACAATCTAATAAAGGCATATGATGAAAAAAAAAACTTCCCACATTCTTAATACTCTGCCCTCAGTCTTACCTTGTAGCTGCTGCTGCTCCAGTGCAAGTGTCTCCAGGGTGTAGTTACAGAACTCCAGATTCTCTAGGGCTTGTGTGCGGGCCGTCTCTTCCTCCTCCTCCTCCAACATGGCCCTAAGTTCCTCTGCAGTGTGTGCATATGCCTCCATGTCGTGCTCCACCTCCTGTAGCCGTAGCAATAGCTGGTACCTCTCCTCCTCTTCTCTCTGTCTCTGATTCTCGATTTCCATCTGTCTCTCCAGGTCTTTCTCAGCGTCCTGCTGGCACTGGATGTCGTGTTCCTGGGCAGCTGCAAGGTCACCAAACTCAGCCTCCTGCTCTGTTACTGGGTTAGAAAGATTTATATCTGGGTCATTTTCATGGGTGTAAACGATGGGGTTGCTGGTGGGGGAGTTGCTAGCTGGAGGAGCTATATTTTGTCTGGGACAACGACGAGGTGGACGTGGGGCTGGGCGCACTGGTTTGTATGCAGCTGGGGCTAGGGAATGACGCGCTCTCGGACGAGGAGGAGGAGGGCGAAGGGTCCTGCGCCTCTCTAGTGAGGAAGAGCCAGACTCTGACTGCGAGAGGTGAGACACAGGAGAATGCGAGGAGCCTCGGATAATGTCACTTTCATTGCTGAAGTCCAGAATAGAAAAGTGCCGTGAGATCAGTGACTCAGGGGTCGTGTTTGTATCATGATATGAAGCAGTTAAGCTTTTCTCAAATTCAAACATTTGCTGGAAGAGCTTGGTCTCCAGGTCAATGGCTGAGGTTGCCAGGGCATCTAAGGTGATGGGTGTTGGTATCATACCATTAGAGGCACGCACTGACTGCTGTGATTGTGTCTTTGTCTCAGCACTGCCCATCAATACATCAGCATCCGTCACACTAGCATGGCGAATGAGCTTCTTCTGCCTATGGCCTTTATCTATGTCAATAAATGTTTGGCCAAGACTGGCATTTCTTATACTGGTGGTGGCACCATCTGCTGGTGGCCTCTGGTAGTATCTACTGCCTTTAGACCAACCAGGCTGAGTGCTAGGAAGTGTTAGGCTATGAGTAAGTCTGGGCTGTATGGATCGACTGTTACCATTAGTAAAGTTAGATCTAGTAGTGCCAGAAGTTTGGCTATGTACAGAGAGGTTAGGCCGAGGAGGCAGTTTAGGCCTTGCTGGTGGAGTGGATTTGGGTCTCTCAGGCCCTCTTTGTGCTGAGGCAACAGGTCTTTTTGGTTGCAAATCAAACCTGCTACCCCCCTCTCTCTGCCCTTGGACGCTAGGTAGAGCTCCACTGCTTTTGCTTTGCCTTTCCTCCTCAGTCCTCTCAAAGTAGTCCAGGTCCCACACTGTATGATCCTCATACGTTGTCCATTCAGAATCATTCCCTGAACCACTGGGACATAATTGACCTGAGCTGTAATCAGAAGAATTGCTGTTCTCTTTGTGTTCTTCTGGTTTAACAACATTTGTGTCCTCTGCAGATTTCTGTTCGCCTCCCTCTATTTTGACAAAACGATGAGGAAAGATACCTCGTCGCCCCTGGAGCTCCCCTTCCAGCCAACCATCTTCCAAAGTGCCGACAACGCGTATGTGATCCCCCACATCAAAGTCCAACTCACCTGCCTCCATGGCCCGAAACTCATACAGAGCCACCCCATAGATGCCACTCTCCTCCTCTTCTACTACATTTTTCTTGTGTTCCTCTTCTTCTTCTACTATACCCTCCTTGTGGTCTTCTTCTTCTCTCAGAAACAACTCCCCTTCCTCTACACCCTCCTCCTCAGTGTCCTCTCCTGCATTGTCAGGGTCCTCATATGTAATTTGCTGAGCATCATTAATGAAATACTGGTAGTCCTCGGGCTCCTGAGGAGATCGAAGGGGACCGAGAAGCTCTACAAACCCTTCTGGGAAGATCCCCCTGCGGCCTTCCAGTTCGCCCTTGAACCAGCCCGGCTCAGGCAGGCCTGTGATAATGATCAAGTCCCCCTCACGGAAGTCTAGCTCCTCATTGAGCTGGGCATGAAGGCTCATAAGGGCCCGGGCTTGGCCTAGGGCATAGGGTGGGAGGTCTGAAGCCTGGGCCTGAGCAGAGCGCTCAGACAGCTGCCTGGAATGGCCTGAAAGGTTCAGTTCCTTTAGACAGGATGTGGGGAAAAGACCACGGTTTCCCCAGGCATTATAACCACGTTGCCATATTTCCCTGAGGTCAATGGTCCCTCCTGCTTCGCTGACAACCACATCACCTAGAAAAAGACAAAGAGGGAAGCTTTAAGCATTTAAAGGTAATGAAAGCAAACAAAAGTTGTCATGCTGTTATAATTTTTTCATTCAACATTTTAAGCGATTTGCAAAGTCCTCAGTGTGTGCATGTTTGGGGGAAAACACAGATGCCTGACTGATTCAGATTAAATGTAACGCTGCATTTTTAATAACTTCATAAGGGTTGGCACTGCTGGTAATATATCTGGAGAATCAGGGTTATGGGAATGTTTTTTGGTCAGCCAGAAGTCATGGGGGTCACATTCCAAAAAACTGTGGCTCCACCTCCCATTGTGTCCGGGACCAAAACTGGAAAACTGCCAGTGCAACAAGACAAAATAATACTGGAAATGAATGTTTTTAATTCTCAGACAGTTGGGAAGGACTGTTTTTCTATGATCCAGGAAATGTTAATCATCTAAAACAGTATTAAAATACACTGGAATTTTGTCATTCCAGTGTATTACAAAATAAGATAATAAATGATGAATAAAATAAGCAGTATCTTCAGTATGTGTACTTAAAAGTATACAGAATGAATTTCGATTAATTATGGAATGTTACAGGGAAATTAGATTTATTTTGTTATCATAAACTATTAATGTACAATTTTAAGGCTGTTCGCAGTACTTTAATTAGTACAATGACTACAGCTAGTCCTACTACTTTATAGACAAAAGAGAAAAATAGTATGTTTTACCAATGTGATGGGCTGATGCAAACATCAGTAGTGTGTTGCCTGACAGGTTTGTTAGATGAAAAAAAGTCAAACAAAACAAATAAATATAACCAAGTGAGAAAATTAAGGAATGTAAAAAGAAAAATCAGTGAAGACTATGTGCAACAGGTGTTTGTGTGGCATCCAGGGACATCTAGTGGGGGTTATAGAAATTAACCATATGTCTTAATGTTTTACACTTAGCAGGAAATGTATTAGGTACATAAAGATAAAACTATTACAATCACATTCAACAGTACTGCAATAAGTTCTAACTTCATGAAGTGCTGATTTAACTGTGTTATCATTTTGGAGGCTGTGGTTTGCGCTGCTGTTAAACTTCACGTTTATGTTTTTTAGCCTGGCCCCAGAAACATGAATGGGGTGGTCAAAATATTATAAACACCTGCCAATATAAGGTAGTACAACTCAACAACAGAACTATAGAAATTGTACAAGAAACTATTAGAGTAGTTCCTTGAAATTCGTTTTATTTGCTTTCTTATTAGGAAAGCAAATATGTATGCCTTGTCTCCATTACAGGATTTAGTACCATTATTACAGTATGAAATATATACCTATTGATTCGGATGTTCATAAAGCCCAGACATAATTTAGTTAAAAAAAACAAAAAAACTACATTACACCTAAAAGCTACATTTAGTTTCAGCACTGGAGTCCATATTTACCAAGCACCTCAGAGAAGGAAAGGATTCTTTTAGGCCACGACTTTAGGCCACGGCTTTCTCCACAGAAACTATGAAACTCCTGGCAACTTTACATTTTTCGATGCAGCTTTCAGTCTGTCAAAACTTTCTGGTTTGGCCCTAATCAATTAAATTTAACCGCTCTCACATCAACACAGATAATTAAAGAAAAATCTATTAAGTCGTTGATAGCAGTGGCACACACAGTAACCCCAGAGCACAGATAAGAAGGCTTTCGTTAATTAAAAACTTCATCACAGCATTAACACTCAGGAGGTCATGGATGCATCTACAGTACATAATCCTTACATTACAGTACAATGGACAATTACAATGGACCCGATCCACATATGCCTCGGGGGTCCTCAGCAAGTGCAGATGATGTATTTTATATGAAAATAATAATGTCCCTGTGGATAGAGACATGGTGACAGAGCTGATGAGGATAATTTCAGGGAGCAGAGTCAAACTACAAGCACCTTTCTATAGACATACAACCTTCAATCTGAAGTTATTCTGAGTTAGGAATGTCTTTAGGTGGACTTTCTACACAAATCTTGGGAGAGATTGTGTGATGCTTGATAAATACATGGCCATACTGAGAATGTCAAATTAATTTAAAATAACCAATATCTATAGCATTATTTGTCTAGTCACTCATTCTGTGAGTTATTAGCATGATACTTAGTACTAATGTTAAATGCTGCACAAAAACCATTGTGAGACATTTCCAAACAGGCAACATTTCTATGATTTTCTGCAGTTTGTGACAGTGGAGACAAGGAAACATTTAGTTTTACTGTCAGGTCAGGTCAGGTCACAAGGTCTTACACAACACAACTACAATAAAACACAAAAACAACAGTTTACCTGAGCAGAGCAAACATCAACAAGTAGCGTTAAGCTAAGTGAGAAAAAAATGTCTTATTAGAGCTACCAGCACCATTGTTTACATTGCTACATATAGTGACTGCACTCTGCAGAGTCACAAAACAGTAATGACTGATATTTTATCATTTTGCATTCAGTGTGTCCATACCTCTCTTTAGACATAGGCTGCCTGGCTCTGCAGAGCTGAAATCACTGATGCATACATAAAGTTGGTCTCCAGGCTTGGTGCTGGGAATGGTGACCTCTTCCACAAAGGTGCTGGGGAACTGACCTGAAGATGTTGAAGATGGCACACTTAGGAAAAACTGTGAATGTAGTGAAAAAACATCTCCTTCCTCAAGATTACAGCTACACTGCATCAGTTCTTCTTCTTTAGTAATTCCTGTATTCATTTACCGTGTATTTATTTACAGACACTATATACAGTTTTAGTAATGCATCAACAAATGTTCTGTGTTTAGGTTTAGAAGCGATATCTAGAAAGAGAAAAAGTGTAGTAAATGTACATGCAGACTCACAACCACATTCATTAATTATGTCAGTGTTTTACTCTGCAACTAAGGCAGTTTAATCTTTCAACAGAAGTCATGCCATAGATTTACTCATATATCTATGAGCTAACCCATTTTAACTTCCCCACTGGATTTCCCCTGTGAGCGATTTCCTATTGTAATCTTACTGTATGTGACCCAAAACCTAAATGCAATAAATGATTCCTCACTTTTCATAGTAGTTTATCATCTATGCATTTTTTAGAACAGGTAGATGGAAAACAGGTTTAATTCTTAATCTTCTGAACCCCTCATACCCTCTTTGTAAATGCCCAGTTATGAATGCAAAGTGTACTCAATTGTTTATGTTTTAATGCACAAAATCAGAGACAAAGAGAAGAATTTTTTTAGGAACATATAGAAGCTAAAAATGTACTAATAAAGTTAACAGGTATTGTTTTATCAATGCATTTCCAGAGGCTCTAAAGCAGAAACAACTGCTCACACACCCCACTGCAAAAAAAAAAAAAGTTAAAAATTGTTAAAAAATAAAAACAATTTGATAAAAAAAAATGTTACCTACAGTTTCCCACTTAAACTTTTGCATGAAGTTTTTTGCATGCAAGTCACTGTTTTAAATAATCTTAATAGAAATATTGAACTGCTTAAAGTGGATTAACAGTAATAATGACCCCTGAAATCTTACCTGTGACGCCATCTTTGTTGCCAAGCAACCAAAACTCATCCACAACACTGAGCACCTCGATAACATCGCCGGTGAAGAGTGGCAGCTCTTCGGAGACGCTCGGGAGAAACTCAAACACGGCGCGCACCACCGATCCTGCTTCCATTACTCATAACCTGTAGAGGTAGACAGCGACAATATTTCAGATAAAAAATGCATGCCAGCAAATTACACGGAATACCAACTACTACTAATCAAAACTAGGAATAATAACCAAATGCTGACAGTGTTTTAATAACAAAACCTGCAGATATTTGTTCCTGAAGGTAGCGCAATTTGTCCCAGTTTCTAAACCAGGCACACTGGTGCTAATGAAAAACATCACCATACAAATTAACCAATGCCTCACAGAGAAGACAAGCTTTTGTGAAACACCATCAAATAAAAGGGGAAGTGAGAGCGTGAGAAACCTGCAATAGAGACAAAAGAACAAAAAAGATGGCGCTATGCTTAAGGGGCCTAAAGAACATTCGTCCTCAACTCACTTCACTCCTTCTCCTGTTTCCTGGCTTTCTCGTGAAGGACCAAGGGTTAGGGTTGGACGGTAACCACACGCATCATTGATTCATATCATTGTGATTTAAAGATTTTTTTGAAATTAACTCTTTATTATAGAGGTGTCCCTAATCAAATTCTGTAGGATAAAACCTAATTTATCAACTTCTGCTCTTCTTTAAGGAGAATCCTTCTTTAATCATGGTTATACCCCAAAAACACTGGTTGGGGTTTGGGTTATGTTTGAAAAATCAACTGCGTTCATCAAAAAACAACCACAGTTATCAGCAAAATCACCAAACACACACCAAACAACACCACGAGTGTATTTCTTAAGAATCTCAGTCGCCCTTGTGCATCATTATCTGGAGACAGACTAACCACAAGTGAGGATGGCCATGCTGAAAGAGACAGGAAACGAGAGAAGAGGGCTGTAGTTTGCCACATTAAATGAGTTCTCTGTTGAATTAGCCAATGGAGCCAATGAGGGATAACGAGGAACAGCACTCTAGCCCAGTTCAGTGTCACCATCTCTGGGGAGAGACTCAGCTCAGGTTACCCAGATAGGTGGACCAAAGGAGCAGATGACCAGCAGTAACCTCAGTCCTGAAGATGTGAGTGATTCTCAGTGAAGGTTGTGCAGTTGTGGTTTTTACTGTTTGGTAGACCTAACACTACACAGTATTAAAACCACAGTGAAAGCTAAACCAAGGCATTAACAACTGCAAGTCAAAAAGGAGGTCTCAAATGGGAGGCTAGAGAAAACAGCAGGCAACAAGCACCGGCAGTCTGTCTTTATTTATGCTGTGGACAAATCACTGTTGCAGAGCTGAATTTATTTCATTCATGCTTGATATTACAAGACAACACACATGCACACTGTATGTCTAATGTAAGAACAACAAAAGTACCAAGTCGGTCCACGTTTTGTTAGTTACATAACTAAAACTAATACTTAAAATATCAGAAATATCCATCTTTAATTTGAGAACAAAATGTGCTGGCATCTTAAAGGGCAACACCAATTTGCACTTAGTTTAGGGTGTAAATGTACATTAATGCTTTTAAACTTCTCTCTGACTTCCCTGTATTACAGTATTTTTTTGCAACTACCTGCAACTACTAGACATCTCCCAGAGGACTTTTTCATCATTAGGAGTTCAGATGATGTCATCTAGGGGAGCTGTGGAAAAGCAGGTTGATCATGATTACAACCTCAATAGCGTGAGCAATGAGATTGACAAAATCTAAACTGAAGATTTCCCCATGTGATGTCATCAGGAAGTATTTTCCAGCTCGAGGCAGAGAGATATTCATATATAGGGAAGTCAGACGGGAAGTTTAATAGTGTTTATGTACATGTACTATTCAAACTAGAACCAAAAGAAGCAAGTTCAAAGTCATTGACGGTGTCCTTTAAAGACACTGAAACACAGTTTTAACTTTACTATTTATTTAGAAACACTACATTTCTACTGTATGATCAGGATTGTGTGCATATGATTTGATCAGTTATGACTGATCTTTGAATGATCTGACTCAAAAAGCAAACAGGCCAAATAAATGTTTTTTTATCGGTACAAATCTGTATCCAAAGAAAAACAAACCAAAAAATTAAGTAAAGTAATGTAAAGCTATCCAGAAAATAGTGCGTTCATGTAGAACCACGAAGATTAGGATGTCTCATAGCGTTAATACTGTTTCTCTAAGCAGGCTGAGGAACTTGAAGGATTATTCTGTTCAAACAATATAACAGCCTCATGCCAGACACCATGGTGAATTAAACATGCCCTGACATGCAAACAGAGGGACACATATCACCCATCTTAGAGGAACTGTTTCCAGGAGTCTGTGAATTATAATAATCTACGCAGCAACTCACAGCCTGACCTGGTGTATCTGAGCGAATGAGCACTGTAAACAGATACACGTTTCAGAAGATGAGGGCTTAGATAGAATTGAAATGTGAAATGTGTCTGTGTCTCTTAGTTTGGTAGGTTAGAAGTTAATAAAGATAACTTATCTCCCTCCTAGAGCATGAGAATAGCTCTGAAAGACACAGAGAGAACATGATATCCTTTATGATCACAAAACCTTTTTTTTTGGTCCTTTCCACTCATCCTGTGAGCTCAGGGTCGCCACAGTGGATCATTTGTTCGCATGTTGATTTGGCACAATTTTTACCGCCGGAGGCCCTTCCTCATGCAACCCTCCCCAATTTCTTACAGGCTTGGGACCGGCACTGCACAGCTGGGGATGGGGATGGGGATGGGGATAGGCTGTTGGGGGTTCAGGGTCTTGCTCAGAGACACTTCAACATGTGGTCGGGAAGAGCGGGGCGTGAGGAGCGGTCGGTAGGGGACCAGTCTACCAACTAAGCCACTGCCGCCACACTTTATCATTACAAAACACAAAACATAGGACACTAAAAGAACTAAACTTTTAAGTATTTTTTTCTATTTGTGTGAGATTAGACAAATAATGATATAATTTTAATATCTTATACACAGAGAGAGGGTTTATTAAAAAAACACTGCACCATGAAGTATGAAAGAAATCCAAAGACACATTTACAGCACCAACTGCAAACCTCAAGTGAAACCATTTACCCAGAAGTCTTCGGCATTTTAAAAATACTGCTTCTAAACAAATACGGGCCACTTCCACGTTTTGTTGCTCACAGATATGAAAGTGTCCTAACTGATTTTTTTAGATGCCACCATGGCAATTAATTAAAAATCAATCTCAAACCAACCTAAAACTAAAACAAATGCACTTTTGACAATTCAAGAAAAATTGTTTAAAGCTTGCATCTTTCAATTAGCATCTTCTGATTCTTGTCCAGCTAACAAGCAATACCTACAAAACCTGCTGTCCACCCAACAAAAACTGACTCTTTGCCAGGACCTGCAAAGAGTCACTGAACTACTGCAGCTTTCTTAAAGATAACCCTCGGCTCCTTATCCAGCCAGACAAGCCTCTTAGTGTTATTTATGGATGTGTCAGTGTGTCAGTGACTTTTGCACTCTGCTTCACTAAATGATAACACAAGCTGCATGCTGCCAATGCTGTTCTTTTCAGTGTTCCTGTGGGACGACACAATGTTGGTTTGATTACAATTTGTCACAGTTGACGAGTAAATATAAGTGTATAGATTTTACAAGTTCAACAATGAGTTAAGTTATTGTACATTGCTGCCTATAAAGGTTGAATAAAATATTTTTTACCTGTGACAATTTGATTTATTCTTGATAAAGTTTATATCTTCTCAAAATATTATTGATCAATCTCTTCTAAACACATAAGAATGAAAATTAAAGCAAAATTATTCTTTGCAAAAAAGGAGGAATGTCTGAAAACAAAATTATTCCAACTATATGGGCAACAGTGTAGTTCATTGACAACTGAATTACATTGTTGTTTTTACTTATGCAGATTTTGAAATAGATGGAAAATTAATTTGGAAGTGTTATATTAGGAACAACATGTTGTTTGAAAGTGAGTCTCCCAGGTAATGACAGGCTTAGGTTTTTGGCATTGACTTTCAAGTTCAAATGGGCACTGACAAAATCAAAGTCACAACAATTTGACGTGACATTTTGCACAGACCAAATTTTACAACAAACACTCGAGTGACCCTCAGGTTGAATGGTGGCCTCTTATCTTCTCATCTTATCATCAGAGCTAAATACCAATGCGTATACCTCTAAAACGAATGAAGAGTCTCAGCATGGGCTTTGCCTTTAGTGCTATTAGGAAATGTTCTCATGATACAATACTAACACAGTAAACAAGATAAACACTGCACGACTGCTATGACTGTCAGCATGTTAGCTTGGCATTTAGCTCCAAAAACCACAGAGCTGATACTGGTATGACAGTTGTAGATTCTGTCATTTATCAAATACTAACCATTAGATTTTTTACAGCCATATTTGATGAAACACATAAAAAGTATTCAGCTGCAATGCTGCCTTTAGAACCTTAAAAAACCCAATATTGGGCTTCCACGTGACATAATATGACAGAACTCCTTGAATGTATCTATTTTACAATGAGGCCCAACCATCCGTCAAAGAAGTTTTGGCTTATTTATTTTAGTATAAGAATAGTTCTCTCAATTTTTATGTAAGTAGTTATAGTTGATTCAAAAATTTGTTTGCCAATATCCCGTTTCAGTTGCACAAACTAAATAACACAGCAGCAAGTATTAATTATTTTTGTAAGTAAGAAAACAGCATTTCAATGACTCATCCTGTTTTGTTTTTTTTGGTAAAACCATATTTTGCATGCTTGAGTGAGTCAGTGCCTCAGTGTGACTCATAGCAGCTTCGACTGAAGAGCATCTTGTTTGGATTTGGGGGAGAAAAAAAGAACAGGCTCGTGTTGCGGGTTGCCGACATGTCTGGAGGAGGCGTTTCCTTCAAGCAGAACAATGTTGATATCTAACAAGTCATTTTGAATTGATTAGTGAAACTGACAACTAAGTGCTAAATTCTTACCCACCACAGCCAAACAAGACCTGGAAAAGTAGAAAGGGTAATGAAAGTAGTTTATACTAACACTTATAAACAGGTTTGTCTTATTTGTGGTAGCTGAGGTCTTGATAAGCAGTGTGATTCTGATAAAGAATCCAAAAACAAGCTCCTCATAAGTAAAACAAGATACAATACTTTATTACACAATTGTTTCATTTTGATAAATTGTTTTAATTATTTCAGTCATTTTAAAACCAGGTTCTAGATGCAGAATATTAGGTAAACCGTCACTTTAACAACACTAATGACTGGATACAAGCAAGTGGGTACTGACTTTTTTTGAGGCAATGGGAGAGTTGTGTACCACATGGCAAGCAAGTAACAGGGTTACGATAGACAGCTAAGTCAACAGCTGGCAAACAACCACACACACACACACACACACACACACACCCACACCCACACCCACACACTTTACAGCTGTGAGACAGTGAGAGACAAAGCACCAACTGTTAGAGCTGAGATATGGTCCAAGAACCATAGCCTTTAATAAACTATTTATATGGGCTTGTGTATTTGTGTGTTCCCAACACAGCTGATCAGCTTAGGATGCATTTTTTATAAAATCCACTGAAGCAAGTGTGTTTTACAGTAGTAAACTTACACAGCAATTGTATTAAAATTCAAACATTTTTAAACAAGTAAAGCTGCCGTCTCTATGTCAAAAGGTTTACACCAAATTACTGACTCCATACCTAAAATGATGAGTTTATTTCCAAAATTAACTTATAGTTTCATCTTTGTTGTAGTTGTGTTTTCATCTTTATTTGAAGTTCTATCGTCTGGATTATTTTCTCTGTTTCACATTTTAGTACTTATATAAACTTATATTTATACATTTTACTTATTTAATTATTTTTTATCAATTAGTCACTCAAATAAATAGTCTTAATATATACTTATTAAAAATTCCTTATTTAAATCATTAGTTTTAAACCAAAATAGTCAAAAATTCCCTCACTGCATCTTGACTGTGGCGATTTCTTGCTTCTGGTTTTGCATTATATGACAGGAAACTGGACTGCAGGTTGACAAAACAAGGAGGTTAAAAATGGTGTGCAGGCCTCTAGAAAACATCTACTTTAGTGAGTGACAAACATGATGACAATAATAAAAATAAGTTAATCATGGTCCTACTGATCCAAACTGTACGTGATTTTCAATATAAAGAGATTTACTATGAACACTTATAACATAACCTGTACTAACCGGTTCATATCCACCTTTGCTTTGAGGCATCTCAACCTTTCCTGTCTATACAGGTACAATAGCAGGGTGTGTGCTGAAACTGTGTATTACTGGGAGTACAGAGTGGAGGAAGTGGGATCTGTTGACTGCCTGCTTTCAATGAACAGAGTGATCTGATGCCAACAATTACTCCTGATTATCTGTCTGTCTGGCACGACCAGACTTGCACCGTTGCGCGAACCATGTGACATTCATCCTATTCAGATACAGTGAAGCGGCAGACTGGCGCGTGGCTGTGCGTGGGTGGCAACACACAGTCACACAGACTGGCCGAATCCTCTGGAGTGGGCTCGATGGCAGCTGATGCCTTTTGACACTGATTGTTTGCTGTTCAGCAGTGTAGTCCTGCCATCCAGAATGCTGAGCCCCCAGTAAAGCATTCACCTTAAAACAACATCACCACAGCAGCTGGGAGGCCAGCAGACGGTTCTGGATATTAAGACCTGTGGGACATTTGTTGCTTTCCTTTTGACCCTATAGTCTTTCAGCACATGTGAAGGGGGACGAGGAGGGGGGAAAAGAGAAGGCTCTGTATGGCCGACAGTTGTCAACACAAGTCATGTGGTTTTCTAACCATGTGGTTAAAGAGTCGCCCACCGACTCCCTGTTACAAAATGACATAACAAACAGAAGTAATAAATAAACTAGTGGTTACAATATTTATGATCAGAACCAACATCAAACCACATTCTATGTGACTCATATGTATACACGCAAAAAGCAAAGGAAATACTCATTTGTATTAACATCGGTTATTGTTTTAATAGTTCATGTCACATATTGAAATTGCTTTTGTTGTCAACAAACAGCCCAAACACATTTAGCTTTAGTATTTAGTATTTTAGTATTTGAACACGGTCTTCATTGGTAAACTGTTTATCAAAATGGCTGCAAATTATATTTCAGTCAACAAACTAATTGTTAATGAATTATTTTCACTCTAATTTACATATCATGTAATGTTCTGTGTTTAAAAGAAACGTTTTGCTGTTCATCTGATGCTGTACCAATCCAATAAACTCTAAAACATTAAGATACAGTATGCTAACATGCTGTGCTCTAATGCCATGTAACAAGGAAAGTGCAGACCAGTGAGGAAAGCAGTCTGGCTTTAAGGCACATTTCAAGAAGATGAAGCAGCACTACGTGGCCTCAGCCAGCTTGGATACATAAAGAACACATCTGGCAGACTGAGTCAAACGCCGAAAGATGCCAAACTCCGTTGAAATATTTTGGCAAAGCCACCTCTTCCACTTAAACATGTGAACAGTAATCGCTTACGGAGGATCAGCGGAAAAAGTGCACAGACAATCTGTTTTGTACACTAACATGCAAACTCTGCACTTCAGTACAAAGTAGTGGCAACAATACTGTTTTGCAAGAACACCCGCCATCAATTTAAATCATTCACATGAATAATAGCATTATAGCAATTGATAATAATAGACTTGTGACTTATGCTATGACAGATTGGGCTCACCTATGTTTTCAGTTTTAAATATTGTGAATTATATACAATTAACCTGAACATTTCTTTAATACAGGTCTGACTTTACATCTGTGCTGCTTACCTTACTAAATTCCAACTTTGCAGATGCTTGAAATAAAACCCAGTATGAGACATCTCTTTCTTTTGTGCCCAGGTGAAATATATGGCCCTAAAACCAATCCTTGCTTAGCAAAGAATGACTGTGATGGAAAGCGGCTATTATGTCCTTTTTGGGCTGACAATTCACTGAGTCAGGACAGGACAAGCCCATCTAGCCCCGAGTCATCTTTCTCATCTCTCTACTTCTGCCAGTGTTTTGCTGCTTATTATCCCCTCTGGCCAAAAAAACCTAAATAAAGGTTACATGCTTTTCTGTTGATGTGAAATCTGGATTTCAAAAGTACGTTGTGGCTTATGAATAGTTCAAAAAATGCTGTTAATGAAGAATAAATGTTCATAATCTTTAAACATTTGTTCCAAGAGACAAAGTTACAAAAACATTATAATAATTGCTTGTGCATGTAGGGGAAAACCATGGGTGGGATCTTGAACTGACTGGACACAGTTTTTGAGTCATCCATTGATCTAACTGCCCCAAATTCACTTTGCTTTCCAGCATCTCACAGTCTTGGCGAGTAGACAAACATAGCTCAAGGAAAAGTAATTTTTAGACTCCATTTCATTGCGACCAATTCCTTTCTATCATTCGCTTTGCTCCCATGTGTTTCTTCATTCCTGCACATGGTGAACATCAACGGTTTGTATGACACACACAAGTATACACATTCACTGGGCAAAATGGCTCTCTTGCATAAACATTTCCACAGTGAGGAGGAGAGCTCAGATGTCTGAGCTCAGAGGGCCGAGGCTGTGTTGTCACGGATACATGGATCTGTTTGGACGGCAGAGGGTTTTCCCAGAGAGGACCCCAGAGCTGCCTGAGGATATGCCACACCCGTAAAACAGTGCTGAGCCCTAATAGTTTGCATATGGCCTGTTGCACAACTTATCTTTAACCTTGGAGTCACATGACATGTCTACAGAAACATGATCAATTCAAGGGGAGTGGATATGCGTGCTCTTTTTGGAAAAATCCACCCAAATGAAAAATTACGTCTGTTAGATCTTCTACGCAAACCTTCTGACAACTCAGGGTGAACTGAGGACACTTAAAAGATTTTAACAAAAAGTTAGCACTCGCTGTTGAGTTTTCCTAACTGGATTTGATAGCAATGCTCGCATGTGTCCGAATAAAATTATTGGGGAAATGCTTTGTTGGAATGTTCTGGAAAAAGCCAGGCAGAGGACTTTAATACCAGGTCCAGAGGAATTTAACAAAGCTGCCCAAACTACTGCATTGACAGTTTCATCAATCCTTAAAATGGGCACAGAAAAAAATTAGATGGATTGCTATTTTAAAACTAAAGGAAGATGATTAAATAAAGTGGTGCATAAAACAAACCCCTTAACCCACCCACCTTATGTCTTTGGGACATAAGGTGGGTGGAATCTAAGGTCAGGCTGGAGCATCAATGTAATTAACTGTACTAATAGGGAGTCAATGTTACACACAAAAGTGACAGGAGTTGTGGAAAGAATGAAAATAAAGGCTGTTGCTGTGGAGAACTACTGAGGAAGGAGTTTCAGACACTGTTCCTGACCTGACATGATATTTGAAGCACCCTGACTTTTTCAAGGACCTTACTTAGACTGTTTATTTAACCCACAGCCCTTTTTCAATTCATGTCAATATCAGTCGAAAATAGTTTGTGCCACTGCGATGTATAATTTGCGATTATAAATCCAAGAGTCAACCATGTAGATTGCTGAGTCATGCTGGAGCAATCTCTGGAGCTATTCTGTTTTACCCATAAACACATGTAGCCTCCCCGCCTCCATGTTTTCTCTAATTTAACAAGATAAAGCAAAGCTGCATGTTTCTCCATTGTTTCTGAAAAATACCCTACATCATACACTTTTCATCAATAACACAGGAGCCAAAAGAAAAAGTTAATGTGTCAGAGGATGACATCATCTTAATCACCATTACCAGACCGCCCATGTGGAAGGCAACTTTCTTCTAACAATGCCTCACACCTTTTTTCCTGTAACATCTGCTTATATTAGCATTAAAGACATCCTTCCTCTTTCACATCTACTTAAATATAGAATTAATTATCCTGCCTATTCAGCCAACATAACGCTGCTCTGCAACCAAAGAATGTAAGGAATGTTGTCATTTATTACATGAGTCATGCCTTCACATTATATAATAGGATGAAAAATGCAAGTGCGCTGTTATGCATGTACAGTTATTTTTTATTATTGCTATTTTGCTCTACTTGACATTCACATCTGCAGCTGTAGTTTGCCGTTGGCTGGTAATAATATTTTTATCTCTAATATGATAATCTAGGTTGTTGTGCAACAAACACATAACATTATTCACTGAAATTATGAGGGCAACTACCATACTGCATGGTGTTTGTGTTACATGCAAACTGACACAAACATCTCAGGTTACATTACCTCTAAGTGCTGATATAGGACTCAGGTACCAGTGCTCCATAATTCAGTGAATGGGGTATTTATCAAAATCCTGGGAAGGCATAAAACACAAAAGCAGGACAACTCAAGACAAAAATGCGAATGCTCTGATAATAGTTAAAGAAGCAGTCCAAATAGTTTCTTTGCTAAGTTTTTTTGCCAAGTTTGACTCAAATCAAGGAAAAAATATCACAGTCCAGTTACAAAAGAAAGAACAAGCCCTTTTGATTTTCAATTAGAGATCAGTAACTGGAAACCTGCAGGCAAAACAGCATACAAAAGCCCCGAAAATGAAATGTCTTTGCAATTTTTTTCTACTGGATCTGACATGGTACAAGTGCCAAACTAAAACAACACACTCATTTCCTTTGTTTATGGATGTGCACGTGGAGCAGAACGCAGTAACAAGCATGGTGCATGATGATAAACGTGTGTTTTAAGCTGCATCTCCAGGTTAAACTGTCATTAGCCTTTGTCCTACATGTAGATTTTTAGTAAAACTGAAGCTTGTGATGACTTAATCTGTGTGTGCAGTACATGGTTTGTTGTGAAAATCACACACACACATATACACACACAGGCATTCCATGTCACAAAATGAGAGAGTGGGGAGATAAATGCGGAGATCATGGATGAATTTGTCATGTTGGTGTCACTTTTGCTCTTTGCTCAGTTTAAGAATCAAACTGGACATAAGGAATTTCTGACTCTTTGTGTCACAGTCAATTTCATAACTACAAGTAAAATTTATATGAACACTAGTTTAGCCCATACAGACCCGTATAATGATGTACTACAATGTTGAATATACAGAAGCTGTGGAGATGTCTACTGAGAGTAGCTGTACCATTGTTTTCATGGCAACTTGGGTGTCTTAGGCAATTGTGGACCAAGACACAAATCACTTAGCATGACTATTTTTAGATCATAGCATGTGTGATAAAGTATATTGATCGGTATTTCATTTCCCAAACATACCTACTTAGGTTCATTTTATCATCTGACATTCCAGATAATGCACTGACTAAGTGCATCACTGACCAGATAATGCACTGACTCTTAAATGTAATACCACCAACAATGAATGCAACTAATTTGTTTGTGTTTATTTGTAATCTGAGATTACTGACCGAGTCAGAATTCTAAATCTGAAAAACTCAGAACTAAAATTTGTTTTTATAGTGTTCGTAATCTTATTTCATAGCATGAAAAAGGTCTAATCATGAAAATGAATGGAACGGAATAGATGAACTGGACAAAGCACCCGAAACTCAGTGGCCCAGGCAGAACAGAACTACATAGAACACAATAAACTAGGATGGAACAAAACACGCTAGGAAGATTGAATTGAACAGATTAAATAAGCACAGAAAAGCTCACATCCACACCAGGACCACCACAGTTTAGAGCATGTGTGCGTCAAGACTATCCCCTCAGCTCAGTGTGTCTGTGACGGTGGAACAACTGACAGCTACGGACACAGGTGACACACAGTCAGACAGCAGGGGGATTATTTGGTCTGCAGCACTTGTGTCCACTGCCATCACCCATTCAGCTCACGTCAGTAGTCAGTATTCACAAGGAAGCTGGCTGCACTGAACGGAGTGTGCTGGACGGATCATGTCCAAAGTAAGCCCACAGCACCTGTCCCCACATGGTTATTACACCGCGCAGCCTCTCAGACATGTCTAATGGAGATAAATGAGCGGTTATTACCCTGAAATGGAGAGTGGAGACTACACACTCTCTGCGCACACATCTTCCAGCCTTGGGTGTCAAAGTTCGTCTGACCCTGAACATGAAGTCAAACTGTAAAGTCGCTGCTATTTCTTACCTGTAAAGAGATCGGGCGTCCTGAAGAAAGTACGGGATCGGGACGTTAGACCCAGTCAGACAACTTCAGCCTGCTGATGCGCTGGCGACGCTGTTCGTGTGCGGCAACACGTCGCTCCGCTTTGGCGCTGCGCACACGTTCACCCCGTTATTCGTGGGAGAGTCTGTTGTATTTCAGCTTGGAGTTTCAAGGTAGCATGTTGACAGCGCACACTGTGGTCCTGCCTCAGCTGTGGTCACATCAGCAGCAGCAGCAGATCACTTGCTCCGTGTCTCTCCATGCCTGCGCACAACAACGCCGCCCACTTTTTCCACGGAGACCCGGGGTTGACTCGGCTGGTGCCTGACTAGAAAAAAATGAAAGAAGGTCTAAAAGTGTCCGGAACAGAGTGTTCTTATTACAACTTCCTTTTAAATGTACAGAATGAGAACGTGCAAGTCGTATAAATATGTAAATGCATTTTTTTTCCCCCAGCACGGACGTGTACAGTTACTGTCATGCGCCCAATAACACGTACAGGAGGTGGTACGTAACTAAGTACATTTACTCAAGTACTCTGTTTGACTACAGTTTTGAACAATTAAATGAGATTTAAGTAGATTTTTTTTACAACTTAAAACAGTAATTCTTCTTTTACTTTTACTTGAGTCTTGAGATTGTGTACTTTTACCACTTGTGGGATCTACAAAGTAACATTAAACTACTGTGCACATGTGGGCTTACTTATTTGTATTATTTTAGAAGTAGACATTGTACTTATTTATAATATTTTGTCCAGTACAGTTTTCCCACACCACTCATACACTACCATTAGAATATTTTGGTCTGTGGTTTTAGGTATTTTATTGTACTACATCATTAATACAGTTTTAACATCCACAATTTTATGGGACTATATTAGATATAATTTTATGAAGCTACTTGGGTTATGACTGGTTACTGAAGTAGGTATTACAAATGATAATCTGTTCATTTGTCAGTACAGTATTCATTACTCACCCAGGTCAGAATATTTTTCCATTATTTAGCAGCTTCAGTAATAATGTCACCCTTTGACATCCATGTGAGGCTCATGAGCTCTGCTTTTCTGAGTAAACCTCCACATGAACATTTCCTTCATTCTGTCCATTCCACCCACAACAAATACTGTTTACTGCAGTTTGAGGAAGTAACACTCATACTGTCTTTTTTTAAATTTAGTGCCTCAACACGTCTTTTCACTGAATTAAATCATTTTCTGATAAGTTTTCATTTGTTCACACACAACTTTTAATTAGCTCTGGTTGGAGTTGTGTTTGATGCAGATGAAGGTCTCGACATGACAACAAGTTATAGGTAACAGAAGTAGCAGTAGTTAACATGATGTAGAGAAGTTAAAGTTCTCTGCGACAAAACGTGGCAGAAGGGTGTGAGCAGCACTATAGTTTGTGGCTTTCCGCTCAAACTGTGACTCCTCTATTTAGATTCATTAAGACAGAAACGTTTTGTGTCTGAGTGAGAAAATCATAGATGTTGTAGGACAGATTATATGCCTGGTGATTCTCTTCCCAGCTCTGATTGTTGCGTGTTGTGGTAAAAAACACTGAACCCAATTTTTGCTGTGTCTGCAGTAATGACAGCTTCCTCTATGGCATCTTATGTTCAGAACAATTGCAGGAAACTGAGTTGTTGTTGCCTTTAAATGTTGGGAAGGAAAAGGAAGAGATACAGGAAAAGGTCACAGAAAAGTACATGAAAACAGCGTCACTCAAATACAAACAATCTGTGTTATTAATACAGAATTTAATGCACCAAAAATAGAGGGGATCTCCAAGTATTGATTTGATGTATCATTATGCCCAACGGTTCTCTGTCGTACACTATGGATGTTATAACACCATTCAATGGAAATTAGGTACCTGCTCCACATACTAGCAGGGTCCGAAGGTCATAATTGCATGATTTCATGCTGTGCTGTGTTTGGTTTTGGTAAAAGAAACTAGATTGTTACAGAAATTGATTTGGGTTAAACCACACAAACAACACTGACTGATGGGAAATGATGTGCCTTCTGATTTGTCACCCAATGTATCTTTGATGACATTTTAAAGAGCATGTGTGTGAGTATGCGTGTAAGCATATCTATAGCATACAAGCATGTGCTTGAGTGTAAGTATATTTGAAGTGTACATATAGAAAGTACCAATATTACCATATGTTTTGTTTTGAGTCTAGCAGACTAGCTGAAAATAAATGTTTTTAACTAACAAATGTAATACTGTATGTGCAATTACAGTATATTTATTTGTATTTCAAATTTAATGTGGAGACAAAATTTGCTTTTTATTTTTAATATTATACTTATAATTTTTATTATCACTTTCTAATGAAAACAATGGCCCCAAGAAATATCAACTTTTCTTGAACAGTTATAGAGTTTTCTCTCAGTTTTATCAGTGCTCATTCTGTCTTAAAACTCCTCCATACACTCTGAGTCAATAATTTTGGGAGATGTCAGGCATTGTGGGACCCTGGTGGGCTTCATTGACGCCACATTTGGCCAACAATGTGTGTGCATGAAAGCCCTCTCACTCACACACACACACACACACACACACACACACACACACACACACACACACACACACACACACACACACACACACTACAGCCGAGAACACTCCAGATCAGTGCCACTGTATGAAATGCAGGCTTTGTCTTCTCTCACAGTGGCCACTTTCATTCAAGGGCAGTATGTGGGTCTGTTGTTGTCTTTCAATATTTTTTGCCAGTTGATCATCACTATAATGCTCTGTGGGCACAGAATACATTGGCTTTTGTACAAGCATCCTTTTGTGCTTCCTCTGAGAAACAACTGTGTTGGAGTAGGCAAAAAATGAACGTGATTGTAGGCAGTTATTGCAGTTACTGGACTCATATATGGACCGATGTCAGTAACTGAATGACTTGTTATGACACAGTTTGGCTGGATTTTTCATGACTAATGTCAAATGTCAAATATCATAAGGCTGATTTTGATTAATTGTTTGTCTGTTTGGTAAAAGAATTATACCAAAAGTAAAAAATACAAAAATACACCTTTATGCAATTTTATTTTGGCATTTTTGAGACTTTTCTCTGCTATTATCATTAGTGGGCACAACAATATTCTTAATATTGATAATGACTTCTCTTACCCTTACACTCATTGCTATTGGTTATATTAAAAACCACCATAATTGATAATATGCATGAAATTTTACTCCCAAACTGATATATGTTTTGAGGGATAAAAGATTGCTGAAGCTGAAGATTGCACAAAACAAGTAAAAATATTTCAAACAGCACAATTTACAAATGGAGATGCTGTAATTCAGCTTTGAGTTTGACATATTAACACATTTTACACTACAGAATCCCATTTATAAATTCAAACCAAGAGTTTTTCTGAAGATACATCAGTCCAATTTTGTATGACTTGTATGACTACCAAAAGACTTCAGCGTGTGTTTTGCTGCCATCTCCAGGAAGTTGAAGCTCAGTGGCAAATAAATAAATTTAGCCTTTACAACAGCGCGGTTCATATGAGTCATCACACAGAGTGATCAGTAGTACAATACACGGCTTTTATTGCCCATGCACATAAATAAGCTGAAACCTTGCACAACTGGATCATAACACACATGAAACACAGTTCTACATATGACGCACTATTGCTATCAAACACAAGATAGTAAAAAAGGGAAAAGCTACATTAAGACTTATCAGCTTTATACTAACCTTATTACTATACCAGCTTGAGAACGATTAACCTATTACCTACACGTTTACTTTAGAAATTGCCAAAATATTTTAAAAGCAGATGTTCTCTAGACGGGATCTTTTTTTGTACATAGCTGTCTCTTTGACTGGAATTGTACATTGTCAGAATCAAATACGGGACAAAAGCAGCTGTGTTTTGTTTCTTATCCTTGTGCTACAGTGACGTCTACTGAACATTTGTTGAGTAAAACCTGAAAAGTGACTGAAGTTGTTCAATACAGTTAAGAACACAATCAAAACAGAATGCTGGGGAAAATGGGTCTTTCTGCTGCAGCCACATTGAAATCTATAGAACATATTAAAAATATGGACAAACGCAGCTGAATGTAGTCTACAGCTGAAAACCTACCAAGATGACTTGTGTTTGGCTCAGAGAGGGAGACAAGGAAGGAGAGGAAGACATTGCCAGAGAAGACATAAGATGTGACATTAATGAAAAAATGTGGCCAAATGCAGAACAGAGGGCATGAATTAAAATTACTTTGCAATACGTGAATGGAATCCAAAAATGTAACTGAAGCAAATTGCTGCATGGTTGATTCATTCTTGTTACAATATAGAATAATTTTGTATATGCAATGAAGTGCAAAGGTCCAGTGAGCTAAGAGTGACAGTGTTTGCTTCCTGAGTGAGACACATTGCCAGTGTTTTGCATGAATGAGCTTATTTTGATGATGTGTTTGGTTGGTGAAAAGAACTGTTTAGCTGAGATGCATGTTTGTTATGCAGATGGTGTGAAGAGTTTTGAAAGAGTAATTTCAGTATTGACCAATGCTTGTTAGCAATTGAAAAAAACTTTAACAGAGTAAGATCAGTTTTTTTGTTAGATTCTAATCTATCGCAATGTAATTATTATTTACCATTTATTGTATTATTGCTATTATAAGGCAACGCAAAACAAATAATGCCACTTACTCAAATGAATTAAATGACACTGAACAGACAGAAAAAAAGGGAACATACAGTATGAAGAGATAATACATTTTATTTTTACTTTCAGTTGTCATTATTATAATAATCAAAATTAAAAAAGGTCCTTTACAAATACAGGATAGACTGTGACTGTGTTCATACAAATCAACACTGCTACAGTACATAAATACACCAGGCTTGCAACAATTTCTTAATAGAGACACAGAGTTTATATTTTTGAGTGACAAACACAAAACAAATACACTGGGACATACATCATTTTGGGACTACAAAGGTAAAATGACATACATACATTATGGTCATTTATCATTTCCATAATTTACATATGCATGTAAGCATATATAGCTGTATATGTATGTTTTTTGTGAGACTTTCAGAGTACGTTTGTGTGTTGACTGAACCATTGTCCATGTCTCATCTAGGGCCGAGTTTAAAGGGCGCCTTGAGAGATGAGAGGTTCTTCTTGCCGTTGTGGTGCTTCACTTTCAGGTGTTGTTTTGGTGCCGTTTTCAAGTAAAAATTAAGCTGTCAGAAAAGATATGAGAAACAAGGAGTGAATGAGAAAGGCAGACGGCAAATACAGCCCAGATGAGCATACAGGTCTTGTCAGTGTTTCTTTAAAAGCATGTTTGAGCTCCTCCCTACCTATCATTCCAACAACCCACCTGAATGGCTTCAGCCGGTCCCACTGTGACAGTGCTGGTGAAGGGGGCATAACCTGGTGCAGAGGCTGTCACAGTGTAGGTGCCTGGTAACAGGAGTCTGAAATAGTCACCATCCACTCCTGGAAAAGCGCATATGAGAAGCTGAAATATTTATACAGAATGCATAACGGTGGCAGATAAAGGTAGAGATGTAACATTGTAAACATTCAAATGCAAGCCCTGCCATGAAATGATACTAAGTTAAATGATAATATTTTCACCCTCTTTAATGAAAGTGTAAAAGTAATTGTACCCAGCATTCAGACAAAATAGACACAGCGTTTCACTGTTGTATATTATGCCATTGATTAATTAGGCCTAATAAAAAATGCATTCATGTGTTAATGCTTTATTGTGTTTGGTCAACTTAGACCTAATTTGAGATCCTCAGTATGCTGTTGGATGATATATAAAGTAGTATGAAATTAAAATACTCACATTAATCTTTATGTGTACACTGTAGTTTGCCTTAATTTAAAAGTGCATTTCCACCTTGGTCCACTAGAGGATGGCTTGTTTCTTTCTAGTGTGAGGATGGTTTTTCCTACACTTTTTTGGATACTTTCTCAGGCTAGGACAATATCATCGTATTTGCCAAAACCCCATTGACATATTTCTTCAACAGACGCACCGGTGACTACGAACCTCATGGGAATAACAACCACATCTGTATCAACATAATAACATCCCTCTAACTGCTTCTTACCACTGGTCACATCGTGATGGATGCCAGCTACTGAGATCTCAGCATTGCCAATAGGGTTGTTGTTTTCATCGTAGACCATGCCTTTAATCCCATGGTGCACCTAAAAAAGGAAAAACATGCCACTATTACTTTTTGGAAATTTTGGACTACCCAAAATACTATGTGCAACATATGCTAGTAAATAAGTTACATAACAGAGACCCGTTTTGTATTTGAATGGTACCGCAGAATGCAGTATTAATTATAGGCTAAGTCATGTCAAAAACTAGATTTCCAAAGTAAATATTAACCCCCTCGAGTGTCAGTGGTCTGCAACATACGAAACAAGAACAGTACAGGAACAGTAACTACAAACCCTGGGAAAACCCCGAGAAAAGGTACGTTTCTCTGAGCCTTCCCCTGTGACTTCGGGAACACTATTATGGGCAATGTATCACTGTATTTCATCTCCGTAAGATAAAAGACATTTTGTCTTCACACCAAGGCCTTTTTTTCTATCCTTGATGGAAGGTAAAAGTCAGTTAACTTGTATTTCATGCAGCTCACTTTGAGTCATTTTATCCAAGTAACCCCAGCCAGTATTTATAAGAAGCCAAAGTATTGGATTCTTGACTCTTGGCACATGTGTTTCTGAGTTTAACTGCACAGTGTGTGTTAGTGTTGTGTGCATGTAGTAATTGCAATACATTTTTGCTGTATGTGTGTTTGTATGTGTGTGTGTGTCTGGGTGTTTGTGTGCGTGTGCGTGTGTGTATGTGTGCTCCGACCTGTTCCAAGTATGAAACCAGGGCTTCCCGGTTGCCAAGCCATTCTCTGGGCAGAGCTGCTGCAGGAGGAAACTTATCGCAGCTCAGTTCCAGGGTGATCTCAAAACAGTTGGTGTACAGGTAGTTAAAGTCCTGCATACCTGAAATGCAAATTAGTTCAGTAAGTACTAGTAGTAAGTAATTTTTTTTTAAAAGTATACTATTACTGACTCAAAAGCCACATGTACATTGGTTTGGGCAGTTTTGGAGAAACTTGATGCTAAAAGTTGAATGGAAGTTAATTAGACTGTCACTAATGGCTTTTTGAAGCACTGATTTCTTTTCAAGCTTTCTATAAACTGACTATGTAGAGTTGCAAAACTTACAGCAGATACTTTCCACCGAAGCCTAATGCATAGGAGGGCATGTTTGGGAGGTAATGTTTAAATGGAACTGCGTAGCTCATGACATAACACTTCTTCTTGGAGTTAAAATAAACATGACATGCTCCTACAAACTAAAAATGTGGGTGTTTTCATTTGATTCAAAAAACTCGCATGACTCAAGTAAAAAGCTCTAAAGTTCCACATTCCATAGAAGAATTGAGACCAGACCAGGACTTACAGATCAAAGAGGTGGGTGATGTTATTATTGCAGTTATATATTCATTGAGATTCAATTTGGTGTTCTGTGACTTCAGAGCATTACTGTAAGTATTCATCGAAGTTCCTCAAACCCTTAAACAAACAAGGGAAGATATGGCCTTCAAGTTAGTTGCTAATGCCAGAGCTTGTTTAACTCCCAGTGGGCTGTGAATGGCCAATGTGAGTAAATGATAGATAAATAAACCACGTTAGCAGCATCATCGAGCACTGTGGTGCAGACAAATTTGCAGAAATAAGCCTCAAATATTCACTCATTTTATTTTATAGTTGCAACTACTGTAGAGGACACAAAATGTGCGTAGGTGCTAAGGAGGCATTTCATAACACAAAAACAACATATTTCAGTTAAAATTAAATACAAAATATGGGAAATGGTATATGTTTAAAGACTGACCATATCTCCAACCAAACTGCCGCTGGCTTAGTTGGTTTTAGCACATATATTTATGCTATATATATGAATTCTGTCCTTCTTATATAACTACTGTTCTTAAAACATGAAATCTTTTTTATTCTCTCATTTTAGTCAACTATCTGTGGTTATTTGCAAGCATGCTAACTGTGCAGCTGTTGGTCTACAGGAGGTGAAGAGCTTAAAGCCAGGAGGAGAACACACAGGCCTCAGGAGGTGTTGGAGTGTTCATGACGACACTGGGACATTCCAGGTATTTTGTTCAATGCTGCAGACTGTGCCAGTGCCTGCCATCAATCATGCAGGTGGCCTTGGATTTCTTTAGAATGAGAATGGTAATGGATGCTCTCCAACACCCGGATGGAATTCTGGATGTGTATAGTGAATGTGTTTTGTATACACAAGAAGAAGCTAGTCGGGATTGTGCTTCACAGTACTGTGGGAAAATGAGGTAGTTATCACTGTACATTTTAATTTCTTTAACTAAGTCAGTGTATATACTGTATTGTGTGCTGCTGGGTTATTGTCAATGAAGTGGTCTGATTATCATACAGCATTTAAAAAAAATGTGCACTGCATGTTTTAAGGCAACCTTCCTCTTAAAGAGACTAGAACCACTCAGGTCTGAAGGTTAATCTTGAAGCTAGCTCACCTTTGGACAGAGAATACCAGCTGGCTCCATTGGTGATCCCTTCTTCAAAGAAGTCCCCACAGTTCCAGCCCTTGTGCATCCAGCTGTGAGCATATGAGTAGGTCCTCGCCAACTGTCATAAAATGCAAATGCAAGCGCCCAGTCACCCACAACGTGCTTTCACGCACTTGCAACAGACAATGAGGAATTCAGATACGTGTAACATCTGGTAAGAATTTTTAATCTGTAACCCACCTGTCTGAAGAGCTTGTCATCTGGGGTGGCCGCATTTGTGGTCCTCCCTCGAATTCTGGAATCTCTCGACTTGTCGAAGGGGTAATTGGCCACAACAGCTCCTCCGTGGAGGTTGGCCGACAGGACAAAATTGTAGTTTTGCATCCATTTTATGATTGCCAAAGTCTCTGGTTCAACCTGCAGAAAATATTTAGGGAGTTCTCAACAAAGTAGCTCATATTGTAACTTTTACAACTGATAAACTTCCAAGACAATGTTAAGGAACTTTTTATATACACACACACTGACACATAATCGAACTACTCATTGCACTGAAGTGTAGTATTTACACATTACGTTCTTTTAGCAGATGTCCAACCATTACTACTGGTAAATAAATCCATAAATTATTCCCCAAACAAACAGACCTAATGTCATATTAGTGTCTGTTAGACCTACAAAATACTCTTGATAATTATATTAAAGTGTTACACATACAGACGTTTACCTTATCCCTGACATTAACCAAACAACATCAGTGGACTGAAGACATCTGGTTTTCTTTTCACCCGCAACCACTGAATTCTCTTGGACTGCTATCTGGACAAATCCTACTTTCCTCTCCTCAATCATGTTCACATATTTTCTGTGGGATGTTTTTCTTTTAACCTATTTTTCACTTTTAGGTGATCAGGATTATTTTTAGACAATTTCCTTCTTTTTTAACCTCAACTACTTATTAAGGCTCTGAGTGAATCAGGTATTGTAGCATTTGTTAAAGTAACCTGTTTTGAGTTTTGGGTCTGGAATTCAGGGTGTAAGATGAGTTTACAAGATGACAAAAGGCTTTAGTAAAAGCTGCCAAGACGGAACCATGACAGTCATATTAAATTTACACCATATATGTAAATTTAAATTTAAATATATTTTTTTCTAAAACATTAATCTTGTTCATGGTTGGCTTCAATGCTACAAAAGAGTGTTAACACATACTAATTTTACTATTTTCCATCACATTCTGAAAAAAAACACCAAGATACATAAATGAAACAGATGCAATCGTTGCATTGCAGCAGACGTCTTAAACCTTTAAATTCCAGCTTAGATCGCCTTTATTTGCTTTTTCTCACATCGCTCCTGACTGTATGTCATGCATGAACACGGGGAATAATACCTCTCCCAGAGAAGGTTATGTAGGACAATAAAGTCAGTCTGGTTCTGTTCAATAACATTTAGGCCAATAGAAGCCCTCTGGCTTTGAATTCAGTAGATGTACCCAAGAAGTGGGACAGGTATTTATTATCTGTTGATCTTTATATACAGTCACACATGCTTCGAACCATGGTATAGAATTATGTATGAGGATACATTATCTCTCTCTCATACACACACACGCCCGCGCGCATGCAAAACAAAAAGTCAAACAACTCAGCAGACCGAGGGAATACCACAACATCCTAGATACAAAAAAACACACATATTTTGGGTTTGTTGACATACACTTTAAGTTTAGGTTTCACACAGTGTGAGGCATGTTCTCTCCAGACTAACCAACTGCCAGTGGACACTCTTGCAAACGCTGGCTTCCTGGTGTGAGGTCGGCTCTTTTTCAGGGGCTGTGTAAATACAGTATAAACAGACCCTGCTGTCAGTCTGTGCGTAGGGGAAAACATTAAAACATGGATGAATGTAACCATGACAAATGTACACCAGAAGATTCTGAGATGAGAACAAGTGCAGGTCCTATTTTTAAATCCATTTTGAGGTTCAGACTATATTCTTTGACACAGCAATCTAATTATCTACTTATTATTAGGTGTAAGATCACTCTCCTAGCCGTGAACATATTTCTACTCTGTCCTGTTTAAGTTTGTTTTCATTTGTAGAACAGACTGTCATCACTTGCCTAATTTAAATGTATGACGACTGAGCCTGCAGGTCAACATGAGTGCGTGCGGTTTCATTTAGACTTTGAGGATGTAACCCCGAACCAGCATGAATGAGGTATCTGTAGCAGTGGCACAGTTAGTCTTTTGTGTATTTCTTTAAGGTGACAGTCATGTGCCAGCTTGTGACTGGAGCGACCTGTGTTTTAGTGAAGGAACAAATAAATGGAGCTGCATTTATATATATTCCATATACATTTCATCACGTATACTGTACATTTCCATATTAAGTGTATATGAAGAACACTCAGTCTGTCTGGACATTTAGACTATGAGTGCAAGAGACTTACGATGTGTGATCATTGCTTTTCAGCTTTTCTTTTTCTTTTTTCATTTTTTAATGGTTTATGGTTTCAACCTGTGTTTTTTAGTTTTCTTATCATATTTTTAATTGACCATACCTGTTCTGAATGTACAAAATAAAATGTTTAACTTTTTACTGAAGCCAATATTTCTAATTATTGTGGCTGAGTGGCTAACGCTGCTGCCTCACAGCACCGGTTTCCTCCCACATGCATGTTAGAATTAATTCATTAATTAATTGTTGAATCTAAAATTGCCCGTAGGTGTGAATGTGAGTGTGAATGGTTGTCTGTCTGTGTGTGTCTCTCCGTCGCCCTGCGATACACTGGCAATCTGTCCAGGGTGTACCCCGCCTCTCGCCCCTGCGACCCACATAGGATAAGCAGTGACATATAATTGATGGATGGATGAATATTAGGTAAACACATAATGTCAAAAAATCTGTGCTTTTTTTCTCCAAAGAATACTTTTGATTTTAGTTGTTTTACAAAGGGGGCATTGCATCACAAATTTTTCGTAAGTTTGTGTTAGTACATTTTAAATATTGTCTATTAACATTAACACTACTATACCACAATCTAAAATAATGCAGACTCAGTTATTCCTGATTATATTGTAATAACATGATGGCTAAATAGTGTTACAGTTTTTTTACTTTGGATACATGAAATAATTTGTGATTATATTTTAGAGACTCTGTTATCAAGCAGTTATAACCCTCAGTTGCCAAAGCAGACACAAGGGAAGAGCAATTTATCATAAACACTTCACTAAAAGGAATTTTGTGAATTTTACAGTGAACCCAGTTTGCCTTGTAGTGTCTGCTGAAGATAAGACAATTTTAAAGGACACATGCCAAAGAATCTGACCTTAATACTGGTGTAGAGGGAAAACTGAACTGAACTGATCCAACAGATCAGCTGTAAAAATGTTTTTTCTCTTAAAGGATAAGGTTAATGTACCTAATATTTTTCACAGTGCAGAGAAGGTTTGCATTATATTTACAGTTTAATGTTTTTTGAAGAAGCACTGTGCTTAAGAAATGGGTTATAATGGTCTCATAGCAGATATTCCCCACCAACCAGAATAGAGGTTGTAGAGACGATCAGTTCTGATGGTTTACATTTTATATACAGTATATCTCATCAGCTAAGACAGACTGGCAACCTGCCCAAGGTGTGCTACACCTTTCACCCAGTGACAGCTGGGATTGGCTCTAACACCACCACAACCATTAACAGGATATACAGATAGGGTCACGAATGGATTAATATATCATCAGGTGTAATTCCAAAAGTCTAAAAGGTTTAGATTCATATCTCATAGCTTACAGAGTGGTTGGAGTTAATCTCGCACATAAAATGCCAATGTCAAAACAAAATGAAAGTAAGATGTAAGAATATTTTTAGATATGCTTGGGTTCCACTCATCTAAATTGGAAAGAGTAACGCCTGTTTCAGTTTGCAAAGGCAAATGGCCTCCATCTGACCCAGAGAAAGAAAAGAACAGTTTATGTGAATACATAAAACTGTGGCCTGGGTTGTGCAGTAAGATAAGCAAACACATCCACCCAAACGGGTCAGACTGAACAGGCACACACAACTGGGTTACTTATTTTCCTTAAATGTATGGACAGTTTTGAATTATTTAGTTAAAGCTCAACTGACCCATATAGTCTGACCCATGAGTTTGTTTCTGTCAACAAAGTTAACGCCAAGATAACTCAGCAATGTTACAGCTGCTCATGACGCACACATATTTGCACACACACGGATAAATGGTGTCTAGTCTGTGTGCCTCCTAAGTGTTGATTCAAGATTCAAGATTCAAGATCCAAGATTCAAACAACTTTATTGATCCCGTAGGGAAATTGTGTTGCCTTGTTACAGCTGCTCTCCACGTGGAAAGTAGAAAAGAAAGGAAAAAACTTCCACCACACAAAGACAATAAACAAGTACAAGTACAAACTACTGATCCAGTAGCGCTGACCTGTTGCTCCCAGTTGTCCGGCAGGGGCAGGTGGTGGTTTCGTCCCTTTGTTTTCTCGTAGTAATACATGAGTGCATTCAAGTCTGGGAAGTTTCGGTTCAGATCAATATCTCTAGCGTTTCCTCGACCCACCAGGTAGCCATTGAACTCTGGACCCTGTTTGCCAACAAGACAAAAAATCAAGTTATTTAAACAGCACATTTGGTTGGGTTAACTTTTTTGTTTTTTTCCACCAGATTGACTGAAATGTTGCTTTGTGGCTTTGGGGATTTTTTGTATTTTGAGCCTAAGAAATCAGAATGCTTGGAGTAAAGTTAAAGCAACACAGTAAGCAAATTGTTTTCTCAAAAGGTTCCCTGGGGTTCATAATTCACAATGATTCATCTGTTCTCTGAACAATCAAAAACAAAGCAAACGAGTGAAAATGGATGAAAAAGGACGATTTGAGCTACTTGTTGGATTACAATGAAATTTATTACAAACATCCATGTTTCCCTTAGGATGGACCGCAGAAACCCTGATGAGGTCTTTGGTTTGGAACAAAGCTGCTGAACTATCAAAGCAAAGATGTTCTTGAGTTACCTCTTTTGACAGTAGGAGCATATTTTGTACAAGCTATGTAAGTATTTCCATGCAGGCTTCTACAAGTCTGTCCGATCAGCTGTAGTCGACAAAATGAACCGGCTGAACTTGAAATCTTTTTAAATATCACATTTTGTGAACATAAAATAATAGATTGTTTTTTCCACAGAAGCTTAAAAACAACCCCAGATCAGCACTGTGCCGTCTAGGAAGCTGGAAAATGAAACAATTTTCCCATGGTTACCCAGATGCTGCTGCACCCAAACATCTGTTGATGCAGTAAATTATAGTGCGGTGTGTATGGGTTGTGTGAGTGGCCAGCAAGTGGCAAAGGGAGCGAATGCCATCTGCAACTGGCCTCTTAAGGACATATAATTAGTCTTGACGAAATTGTGTGCACATGTATATGTTTGTGTTCAAAGGATTTGCACGTGTGTCTGTTGTTTCACAGCCCATAAACAGTAATTACTACTCCAAGTAGAGAGCTGGAAGCTGGTAAATGGGATTACTACAGACATTAGCAAAGAGTGGAAGAAAATGATATGATGGGCTACTCACCCGTAACACACACATATTGTTTTTAAATAAAAACATACACCTTTACATATAAATGGAGCTGTGTGATGTGTGTTTCTACCATTTCCACTAGCAGGGACACAATCAAGACAAAATGTGGAAACGTTTTCTCCATAAGTGGCACATGATTGCTCAAGAAAAACAGCCGAAGGTGCCCTTAAGGGAGATTTTCCCCTGTTTTTCGCGTTGTTGTTTTTGGGATGCAGAGCCCTGGAGCGAACTTATAGCAGGGTGTACGTTACCTGTCTGGCAGCGACTTCGTAGCCGTCAGGGTTCATGGAGGGCAGGATGTGGATGCGTGTGTCATGGATCAACCTCATGATCCTCTGGTTTCCTGCCCGATACTCCTCGCAAAGAAACTGGGAGAGCTTAATAAGCAGCTCACGGCCGAGCACTTCGTTGCCGTGCATGTTGCCCACGTACTTGAACTCAGGCTCCACTGGGGAGGAAGTGGAGACATGGGGAGGGGAGATCAGGTCAAAAAGCCACAAACAGCTGCTCTGTGTGACATAAAAATGGCTTCCTAAGCACACACACAAGTACACAGACGTGTACGCACACTGCATAAAAATACTGTGGACTGACTTTTTAAATGAGTGATGACACTTCATCAGCATTGTGTTGATCAAGACACAATTCATTTCTGTTAGACTTTCTATTTTCCAACAACTTGAGAGTAATCTGCTTTAAAGACATTATCATTAGGCTGCCTGGCTAAGAGCAAGTGGACAAGGATACTAGGCAGGAAACTAGACATTTCCCAGTGAGACGTGCTATATCTGTCTTTCCCATTGTAAATCATGAAATGTCTATGCATAACAAGCAGTAAAATACTTATGCAGGACAGACATTAAGGCTCACAGTTCAGTCAGATATTCCAGTTTGTTATGCTGGTACCAGTTTATAGTCTCAAGCCACAAGCAGAGACAAGGACCAGGCTACAGATGTCTGTTAGTTTCTTCTTTCTAACACTACATTCAGTGAGTTTTTGTATTTTTAAACGTGTGTCATAACCAACACTGACTTAAATTATATCAATGGAAGGAATTTATCAGATTCCATGCGGGTCCCTCTGGAGCCACTAAAGCAGCACTACTCTCCAGTGCCTGTAAAAGGACTTTGATGTGACTTTCATGTTGAGTTTTGCTCTTTTGCTAAAAGGATGATCACAGTGGCCAAAACTCCTAATTGTATCAAACTGTAGAAGAATTCATCTGTATGCTTTGTGTTTCTTTTTCATTTCAAAATCTTGCTTTATTATTATCGATAAGATTTTCAAACAATTGCTGTTTCTTGATAAGGATGGTTGTGACATAGGTAAGCGAGTCTGATGACAACTGATTGAATTATTTTCATAAACAGGATCATCTCTCTGGGTAACATGAACCGATTGGGTGAGACAACTATCCAAACATTCTCCCTCTTTGCATAGTGTTTGCCTTCTTCCCAGAGGTCCTTTCATTAATCACACCTGCTGCTACAACTGCTGCGAGGGAACCAAGGGCGCCAAACTCTGCAGCTTCAAGACTGACCTCTGGAGCGATTGGTGGTGTAACTTGAGAACTGTGTCAAGGAGGTCATAATACTGCACTGTAATACTGCATTTTTTGTATTTGTGACATGAATAACTAATTGAAGGTTCATGAGGACTTAGAGTATGTGGGTGAGCAGATCCTTCAAAATGTATGAACACCCTGCACCAATTGCTTCAGGCACCCAAATGGCAGCTTGGCACTGCAATTTGCCTGCTTTTCTTTAAGACGAGGCCAGCTGGCTCCGAGGTCAGAAAAAGCGTTGGCTCTAGAGTTCCTCTTAAAAAAACATGCATGTGACAGCAGCATGTGACAAACATGAACTTTCTGAAGGATACAAAAGAGGGTTGACCTAGACAAAACCTTGGGTCACTCCCCTCCAAGAAGTGCACAGTTCCTGTTTTGGACCCTCGGTCACCTTGCAACAGAACAGGGCCACATCCTTCTATTCTACTGAAGGAAGCCCTTACGTGTTCAAATGCAGAAGAAAGTGCTAGCTCAGCTCCAGCCAAAACTGCATTCCTTGCAGTCGTTTTTTCAAGTAGCTGCTATCACAAATGCAAGAATGGAAAAAAAACACTCTACTATGTCACACAGATTTCATACACGTTATTATCTCCACAAGGCCTGTTTTCAGTCCAAACATTAGCTGTAATGAGGTTATGGTTTTCAATTTCCAACCAATGTACAAATAAACACCTGAAGAGCGGATTTAAAGGTTAGGAGAGGAAAGAGAGACGTGCAAAAACAAGCAAAGCTTTAGCAAGAGATGAAAAAACATGCTGAAGCTCTTCTCTTGGCACTTTGCTTTCAATTTGTTCTCCCTGAGTAATTTTGCTTGCTTTGTCCCTCACTTATAAGTTGCTTTGGATAAAAGGGTCTAAAACGTAAATGTAAGAGTGGGTTTATGGCTAGAGTCTTTTTTCACTCAAACAAAACCCAATTATTTTGTGAGCGGTTGGATGGCAAAAACAGAATCTGAAAAACTGGAAATGAATCACAGATGTTGACTTAATTCTTTCACTTTTGCTTTTTCATGATGCTTTTGAATTTTCCACAGTCACTACTGATGTTTATCACAGAAGCCAGATAGGGATAACTCCCCCTTCTTCATCATCGCGTTAAAGCCACGCAGGAATTCAGCTCCATAAAGCTAAATCGAAAGCTTGCATTTCATCTCCCGAAGAAAGGAACAGAGCCCCCACTCTCTGCAGCTCAAGCTGCAAAACAAATGGGCAGACAAGTGACAGGGTCTGGGCATAAAAAATCATTTGAAATCCATTTGCCCTACTGCTGGAACATTTCATCATGTTGTCCTTTGTGGAAAGAGCATAAGGTTGCTCCGAATTAGAAACTAATTTAAACTGATTTAAATGTATGTTTAAAAAGAAATATCTGTTTTTATGAAGAGTTCCTTGATGACTCTATCACCCTCAATGAAAACACTTTTGATGTTGATGTAATCTGCCCATTCAAGCAATGAATCAGGTGTTACTCACATGCTTCATGGATGCCCGGGTTATCGCTGAACTCCAGCACATAGAGGTGGCGCCTCTCTACACTACGCCCGATGCTGTAGATGCGCGTGATGTAAGGGCATTCATTCTGCACTGAAAACAGGGCTCGCACCATGTCCTCGTATCGGTGATGCTGGAAGTCTGAGCTTGGAGACACTAGGAGCCCCATCAGCCCCAGCAGGAGAGCACAGAGCCACGGGAGAGTCCACCTCTGCTGCATGGTCCTCAGCCCAAGTTGTGCAGCACAGGAGGAGAGTAGGCTGGTGAAGAGGCTGCCTACAACTATGCAACACACTCACACCCACTCACTCACACATACACACACACACACACACACACACAAACATACACACACACACACACACACACACACACATACACACAGATATATAAATCTCTTTACACACCAAGCATGCTGCCTTCTCCCTGCTCGCTCTTTTCCTTTCTTGTTTCCCTTCTTTCTCCTGCTCTCCCTCCTCCCACATACAGTCCTCACACTGAAGAGCAAGTAAGGACAGCCCCTCGCTCCTTCTTTGTCTCACCCTCCTCCTCCAACAGCTGCTTCTCTCCCTCTCTCTCTTTCCCTTTGGGTCCTTGTCAACTACACGCTACTTGCTTTACTGGCGCTTAGAATGTTTCTGCTTCAAGTAGTTCGACCCACAGCCCTGTGAGCTCTCTCAACACACAATCTGAATTTTATTTTGTCCTTGAGACACTCATTTTCTATCCCTTTCTTTGTCTCTAACTATTGTGCTTTACTCCCTTCCTGGGAAAGAGGGGTTGTTTCCATGGCACTGCTCTCCCAACCCCTGAAGCCCTCAATCATCCATTCATTAAGTCTTAAGTCAACACACAACCCCTGCATGTGTATGTGTGTGTGCATGCACGTGTGCTTAAACCCCTCTGATGAATCAGTGTGAGCTCATTCGCAACCTTTGGTCTGGTTTTGTTGTTTTTGTTGTCTCTGACACTACATGCAAACATACTGAAGAAAACCATAGGAAAACCGTGTACTGAATGATCATACATGACCCAGAAAGACACGAAAGACCAACTGCTGCATTTAAACTTCCAACAGACACCAGTGGATGTCAAGATATGCAACATGCACCCCCCCCGCCAACAAGCATACATGTACACATACTGCAGAGTGTGCAAGCAGTGCTGTCCATCACACCTACGGGAAAAAAGGGGAACTTTGAAACAAAGATAAGGAGAGAATATAAAGCCAAACTGAGCAATACACAGAACTTTACCTGAATATAATGACCAGTGTGTCACTTATACACATCATCCCTTTAAAGTTCTAGTTAACGTAATTACTGTAGGACTGTGGCATTGTTTCTGCTGGTGATTGTATTTCTTCTGTTTCATTGTTTACATCTGATACACCCCAAGGCTTTGCTCCACTCGCCAGTCCCATTTGCATCTCACAGCATTGCCAACAAGTCTCAGCTGTGACTTTCATTTCAATGAGACAATTCCAGTGAGATGTGTTAAAAAAAAACACACATAATTTGTGCCAAAACAAAATATCCCATAACATATTTCAGCCAAGCACAAAGAGCAAACTGGCTCTCAGTTCTAGGAAACATCTCCTTGAATGTTGGAGTCAAAACAGGGTGCATTAACTCAAAGAATTTCACCTTGAATTTTAACCTTGAGTGTCTGTATAAACAGGGCAGTAGTGAGGTTTTCCAATGAAACCTGGAGAGTTGTAAAGCAATCTGTATGTCACCTCAACCTGACTGCTACATCATCCTTTCCACATGTCTATAATGGACATGTGTTAACTCACGACCTACTGACAATCTCAGCTACTTTTACATGACTTTTCTCCTGCAGCAGCCTTGTGCACCTCGGTGTTCGTAATCATCCTTATCAAAGGCTGAAAAAGACTGAAAACGAAGCTGAAGACGTCCAAAGGAATGAATGTCGAAAGGACTGGAGATGCCTCCTTCAGTACTATACAAAGGCTCCGTAGCTATTTGTTGTACGAACACGACATCTGGTGGAAATCTAAGGTACCACAACTATGGACACATAACTGCGGGCTCGTTGCTAAAGTCGGCTGGTTCCGTACAGAAATAATGTTGATTTCAAAACATATAGGTGTTTATACCCCGTGTTTAAAAAAATATGACAGAACCTAATTTGGCCAGGAGATACTGTTTGTGCTTCCAACAGCACCAATTTGATTACAAACTTCCAGATTTATTTAATAAGAACAAGCTTAACAATATTAACAAGTTAAAGTCGCAATGTCTAGTATTAAATAGGGACAACAACAACAACACCAATAATAATAATAATAATAATAATAATAATAATAATAATAATAATAATAATAATGCATAGTTGTTCTCGTCATTACCACGTATGTCCACTGGTAGGCGGTGTACACTAAGCCTGGAAGTCTGCTTTGTGATTTTGAATCAGTATTTTATCCAGTACAGTTTTTCTAACTTTGTCGTGTTTTTTTAATCATTAATACGTGTTGAAAAACATAATTTAGGACGTTCAAATGTTGCACTGTACGCAACATTAAATTACAAATAAAAACAACAGCAACAACATCTTCCATGGTACAACAATGCCGCACGCCCCTGTCAGCAAAATAAAACTCATCAATCATAGTTCGGGCTCTAGATGCTGCACTGTCTCTCCGCCCATTACATTTAATAGTATAATAATGAGCGTTCCGCTGGAGGGGGGGAGCAGGGGGTGGATGTAAGACATTTGACTGTATTTGGAGTTGTGTTGATTGGAGTTTTCTTGTTCCTTTTTGCTTGCGCTCACACCGGAGCTCGTTGTCAGGCTCACGCCTCACGAAGAGCCCGCACCAGGATGGGTGCTGTCCCGACGATATTATGGGTGTTTGGTCTGATCCTTAGTGGAACAACAACAGGAGTTTGCGGTGAGTTGTAACATCATTCACATAAGTTTCACATAACCTAGTGTGATAATTCAGAATCCTGGGCTTGTAACAGAAAATGCTTGTGATCTCCACTTTAATATGTTTTTTCTTTTCTTTTCTTGTATTCATTTCACATACAGAGAAACGAGTGCTCATTTTGTCTACTTAAATATAAGTACTAGTACAACACTCATTACAAATTTTACTCCATTAAAAGTCATGTTTCTGTGTTATTAGCGCAGAATCTAAATGTATTAAAAGGTAAAAAAAAAAAAAACTAAAGAGACTTGGCTCACATGCCTGATAAACTGCAGCAATATTCATGCATCAATGAATATATACTTTGTAATCATCTGGAGTTAGTTTTGATTACTTTATTAACACTTTCTATCAATATCACAATAAGCAAAGTAATTTAAGTGAAAGGATGTTAAAGTATATATGTGTCAAAACGTAAGTGAATTTGGCCCCTTGGATCAAATACATGAGATGGTTAATCGAGTATGAAAGCTGGAGAAAGATTCTGCCACACAAATCTGATATTTTTTGTTCTATTTGTGAACATTTTGTGAAAGAGTGGATAATTATATCCAGTTGGGCCTCAAAGACTTATTATAACGAAGCCACATGTTTAAAAGGGAAGAGAGCTTTGTCGGAGCTGCTAACAACTCATCTGAAACAGGACATGGTCTTTTTGTATGAGGGTTTTTTTATTGCATGGGATACACCTATAATTTATATTTTATGAAAGCATTTTAATTTGAAAGTAAAAGCATCCATCATATAAATGCAGCCCATAGTAAAAAGCAAAGTTTGCCCCTCTTTGGTGTAGTGGCATAGATTGGAAGTACAATACCTCAAAATTGCATTTGCGTAAACAGACTTACTTACTTTCCACCACATACAGCATATCAGATTCCTGGAGACTCCTCAGCTAGGTTTTATGACCAGAACATGACCAAAAGCAGGTTTAATAATCAAGTTTTCATCCACAAACTTTGTATGTTTAGTTTCTACTCTTTAGTTCTGCTTTTCTTCACCTTTATATTGGAAAACAGAAGTTCCTTGTCGACTGATTATGGATTTGCAGCTTCTACAGTTATAACAGAATTCACAATTAAACAAACAATATAATATATCCATATAGTTACCATAAGAGTTGGCCAATATCATGGAAGAATTTAAGAAAAATAATCCCTCTTTTGATTACAGGTTCAAATGTTTGCACCTCGAGAGGGGCCAGCACATGCAAGCAATGTCTGGCTGTGCACCCCAGCTGTGCGTGGTGCCTTCAGGAGGTGAGCTTGCTTTTACACTTCACTTCACTTCAGGCACAGCCGTTTCTCCTTGTCTTGCTGGTGCCAGGTGGCATAGAGCTCCTCACCAGCCGAGTAATCTGGCTGAGTGGAATGCGTGGTGATATTCATGCACTCAGTTGAAAATGAAGTCAACATGTTTCCCCCTGAAGTTTTTATACTGTTTGGGTTTGAAACAACCACTAGTACATCAGACAGAGAACATTGCTGCACCGTTTAATCCAGTAAAACTCAGTCTGGGAGTGAATTTATCCCTCCATTCACGTGCAAAATATTCTCAGGGTGACTTCTTCATGTTCCAAAGCACTGGTTTAATTATTTGAAGATGGACTTTCATTCCCATTACGAGCCCTGAATGAATTCAGCATGTCCTTTTCTCCCAGCAAAGCTTTACTGCAGATGGGAATTCTGTAAATACAACAACAAATTGATTACATTTGTTCATAAATGAAAGCACTTCCAAATGAGTCAACAGATTGCTGGAAAGTAACAACTTTGCTGTGAAAAATTTCACATCTCTCTTTTCAGGACTTTGGCCAGGGGGTTGCCAGCGCGTCCCGCTGTGACCTGAAGAGTAACCTGGTGGCTGCGGGCTGTGCCCCGTCAGCTCTGGAGTCTCCGACCAGCAAACTGCACGTGATTGAAGATAGGCCCCTAAGCAGCAAGGCAGCAGGGGCCACGCACGATGTCACCCAGATCAAGCCCCAGAAACTCCACATCACTCTCAGACCAGGTGAGCCAATTGTTCTTATTCTGTGGAGGTAATACAGACACAGACACACTGACAAGAAGGGAAGGTACAAAGGAATAAAGGAAAACTCTTTCTTGCTTAAATCCAGACGATGCTAAGCGTTTCACAGTGAAGGTGCGTCAGGTAGAGGACTACCCTGTGGATCTCTACTACTTAATGGACCTTTCCTACTCCATGAATGACGACCTTTTCCGCCTGAGGACGCTTGGCAAAGGCCTGGCTGAGGCAATGAACCGCACCACCAGCAACCTCCGCATGGGATTTGGGGCTTTTGTGGACAAGCCGCTCTCACCTTATATGTACATCTCACCCAAAGAGGCTGTGAAGAACCCCTGCTACAGGTCAGATTGTGCCTCCTACAGCAACCAGCAATGTATAGGATCCATTATGTGACGGTTAACATAACTTAACTTAGCATAAGTTTTATTTTCTCTATATTTAGTTATGTATTTGATCATGTGCATGTGCAAGAATGTTGAACTATTACTTACACTTAGAAATTTTGAGCGTACACAATATCACAATAATAATAATGTCAACGTTAGCCTCCGTAACATATTTCCTTGTCTGTTTATTATGCAACTGACTCCAGACCTCTTTGTGTATTCTGGTTTATTGCAAATCTAACAAAGTTTTCCATTGCTAATATGTGCCCACTGGTGTTGATTTCGATGGTTGTTTACAGTCTGCACGTTGGACGTAACGTCATCATGCACATGATGTCATTTTCATGAGAACATGTTTAAACACAACAATGCACAGGTAAATTTCAGACGGGCGCGTAGTCACAGCACTTGTTAAGAGCTTACAGTGGCTCTTTAGTGCTTGGTCAGCTGCTGTGAATCATGCACAGGTAATCTGCCCAGAGAGTCAGAGTGTTCCAAAGCAAGCTGCTCGAGGGCTACACTGGTAGTAGAAATGTCCCTTGGGGTCATTAACTTTCCCGCTTAGATGCAGTCTGGAGATCTTGCCTCCAGGAATGTTTGGATAAGAGATAAAACTAGTGGCGAGTTTTGGTTAGCAGTGCACAATACAGAGAGAAAGAGGCGTCCACTGGCAAAATCATGCGATGAAGAGGAGAAACAGCTCAAACTTCAGTGTTATTTGAACAGTTTAACCATTTTTAGCCAAGCCAGCACCACATAGTCCCATGGATTTATTATTGAATGGGCCCACCAAGCACAGCCCCACGGGCCCAAGAAGCAAGAGACTGTTTAAAGTGAGTGTTTGAGCCAAACACAAAAAATGCCCACAAAGAAACAAATAAAGGCCTAAATAGTCACAAAATGGCTGGAAAAAGGGATGGTGACCACAAAAAGAGGAAACATGGCCAGTAAGAGACAGAAAATTAGTAAGATGGGGGCTCTTTGTTTCATAATCTGAGAAAATATCTCAGTATCTACTTAATACATTTGCACAAAAGTTTGTACAGACATTTGTGGTTCCCCGATGGTGTATCCTAAGAGCTCTGTTTCTCAACTTACCTTTTCTTCACTGCTACTACTAGCTTAGACAAGATTATATTAGGTTGTGGTTTTGATTGGCATCAGTACAATTGTGATTATACCTGCTTCTCATCAGCAGATAAGCAATGAAAGCATGTTAGGATGTTGACCACTGTAATAGGTCTCTTTCCAAATGTCCCACCTAGAGATATGAACAAATGAATGAAACAACCTAAGAGAAGTTCTTTTGAAATTTGAAACTTTGACTGATCAGTATATGCCTCTGTTTGTTGGGCAGCATTAACACAACCTGCCTGCCCCAGTTTGGCTACAAACACGTCCTGTCTCTGACGGAAGAAGTGGGGCGCTTTACAGAGGAAGTGAGAAATCAGATGGTTTCCAGAAACCGAGATGCCCCGGAAGGAGGCTTTGATGCCATCATCCAGGCAGCAGTGTGCAAGGTGGAGACACACATTGAACATGCTATCACACAAACGTGCTGCGTCATGGACATCACTCAGGGTCGTGTGTTCACCCATCTCAAAATGTGTCTTTGAAATTTCATTGAATACCTTGACTAGTTCTTGAAAAGAATTTGCCTTTGTTTTGTTGCACGGTTTGATGGGAACTAGGAGCAGATTGGTTGGCGCCCCGGTGCCTCGCACCTTCTTATCTTCACCTCGGATGCTAAGACTCATGTGGCTCTCGATGGTCGCCTGGCAGGAATCGTGCAGCCCAATGATGGCCAGTGCCACCTCAATGCTGACAATATGTACAGCATGTCTACCACCATGGTCAGTGTGTGTAGGAAAAGACCCATTACAGAGTTTATGCGCACGTGCTAAATACATTGTTTCCTTTGCCCTCCCAGGATTACCCGTCTCTTGCTCTGATTACAGAGAAGATGTCAGAGAACAACATCAACCTCATCTTTGCTGTAACAAACCCTGTAGTTCGTCTGTACCAGGTCAGGACATATTCACATTGAGCACACTGCGACGTTTCATGTACAACATAGTGAATGTGCAACAGAAAAGTCTGAAAAATAGAAATGCGTAAATTAATGTTCTTAAACTAAAGCTGATAAGATGGCAAATTATGATTTGTAATCATTTCATCTTAAACATCCTGCAGTATCTTAGTCTCAAAACCTCCCTGGTTTGAAACAGAGATTCTTGGATTCTGCATCGGAAGAATGGAAATTCAGATTTTTCTCTATCAGACACTGTTCGAACAATGCAAGACACAAATTCAGCCTTTCCCAGACTTGAAACTGTGTTACAAGAAGCATTTATAATGCACTACTTATAGCACTTCTTCTTTTCCTTTCGGCTGCTCCCTTTCAGGGGTCGCCACAGCGAATCATGTGCCTCCATCTAACTCTGTCCTCTGCATCCTCTTCACTCACACCAACTAACTTCATGTCCTCCCTCACTACATCCATAAATCTCTTCTTTGGTCTTCCTCTAGACCTCCTGCCTGGCAGCTCCAACCTCAGCATCCTTCTACCGATATATTCACAGTTTCTCCTCTGAACATGTCCAAACCACCTCAATCTGGCCTCTCTGACTTTATCTCCAAAACATCTAACATGAGCTGTCCCTCTGATGTACTCATTCCTGATCCTGTCCATCCTCGTCACTCCCAAAGAGAACCTCAACATCTTAAGCTCTGCTACCTCCAGCTCTGCCTCCTGTCTTTTCTTCAGTGCCACTGTCTCTAAGCCGAACAACATTGCTGGTCTCACCACCATCTTGAACACCTTTCCTTTCATTCTTGCTGATACTCTTTTATCACACAACACACCTGACACTTTTCTCCACCCGTTCCAACCTGCCTGCACTCGCCTCTTCACCTCTTTTCCACACTCACCGTTGCTCTAAACCGTTGACCCTAAATACTTAAAGTCCTGCACCTTCTTCACCTCTGCTCCCTGTAACCTCACCGTTCCACCTGGGTCCCTCTCATTCACACACATGTATTCTGTCTTGCTGCGGCTAAGCTTCATTCCTCTGTTTTCCAGAGCAGACCTCCACTTCTCTAGATTTTCCTCCACCTGCTCCCTGCTCTCACTACAAATAACAATGTCATCTGCAAACATCATAGTCCATGGAGATTCTTGTCTAACCTCATCTGTCAGTCTGTCCATCACCAGAGCAAACAAGAAGGGGCTCAAAGCCGATCCTTGATGCAGACCCACCTCCACCTTGAACTCCTCTGTCACACCTACAGCACACCTCACCACTGTCTTACAGCTCTCATACATGTCCTGCACCACTCTAACATACTTCTCTGCCACTCCAGACGTCCTCATACAATACCACAGCTCCTCTCTCGGCACCCTGTCATACGCTTTTTCTAAATCTACGAAGACACAATGCAACTCCCTATGACCCTCTCTGTACTTCTCCATCAGCATCCTCAAAGCAAATACTGCATCTGTTGTACTCTTTCTAGGCATGAAACCATATTGCTGCTCACAAATGTTCACCTCTGCCCTTAGCCGAGCTTCCACTACTCTTTCCCACAACTTCCTTGTGTGACTCATCAGCTTTATTCCTCTGTAGTTGCCACAGCTCTGCACATCTCCCTTGTTCTTAAAAATTGGTACCAGTACACTTTTCCTCCAGTCCTCTGGCATCCTCTCACTCTCCAAGATCTTGTTAAACAAACTAGTCAAAAACTCTACTGCCACCTCTCCTAGACACTTCCATACCTCCACAGGTATGTCATCAGGACCAACTGCCTTTCCACTCTTCATCCTCTTCAATGTCCTCCTCACTTCACTCTTACTAATCTTTGCTACTTCTTGCTTCACAACAGTCACCTCTTCTACTCTTCGTTCCCTTTCATTTTCCTCGTTCATCAACTCTTCAAAGTACTCCTTCCATCTTCCCATCACACTACTGGCACCTGTCAATACATTTCCATCCTTATCTTTAATCACCCTAACCTGCTGCACATCCTTTCCATCTCTATCTCTTTGTCTGGCCAACCTGTACAAATCCACCTCTCCCTCTTTAGTGTCCAACCTAGCATACAAGTCCTCATATGCTCTTTGTTTGGCCTTTGCCACCTCTATCTTCACCTTACGCTGTATCTCCCTGTACTCCTGTCTACTCTCTTCAGTCCTCTCAGTGTCCCACTTCTTCTTAGCTAACCTCTTTCTCTGTATACACTCCTGAACTGCCTCGTTCCACCACCAAGTCTCCTTGTCCGCTTTCCTCTTTCCAGATGACACACCGAGTACCCTCCTACCTGTCTCCCTGATCAAATTAGCTGTAGTAGTCCAGTCATCTGGAAGCACCTCCAAACCACCCAGAGTCTGTCTCAGCTCCTCCCTGAAAACTAAACGACATTCTTCCTTTTTCAACTTCCACCACTTCGTCCTCTGCTCTGCCTTAGTCCTCCTTATCTTCCTCACCACCAGCATCATTTTACACACCACCATCCTGTGTTGTCTGGCTACACTCTCCCCTACCAATGCTTTACAGTCACTGATCTCTTTCAGATTACAACGTCTACATAAGATGTAGTCTACCTGAGTGCTTCTCCCTCCGCTCTTGTACGTCACCCTATGTTCCTGCCTCTTCTGAAAGAAAGTGTTTACTACAGCCGTTTCCATTCTCTTTGCAAAGTCAACCACCATCTGACCTTCTGCGTTCCTGTCCTGAACACCAAACCTGCCCATAACAGTCTCATCACCTCTGTTCCCTTCACCTACATGCCCATTGAAATCTGCACCAATGACAACTCTCTCACCTCTGGGGATGCTCTGCATCACTTCATCTAACTCACTCCAGAATTTCTCCTTCTCTTCTAACTCACATCCTACCTGTGGGGCATAACCACTCACAACATTGAACATCACCCCTTCAACTTCCAGCTTCAGACTCATCAACCTGTCTGATACTCTTTTCACCTCTAGAACATTCCTCACAAAATCCTCTTTCAATATAACTCCTACTCCATTTCTCTTCCTATCTGACCCATGGTAAAACAACTTGAACCCTGCTCCTAAGCTTCTAGCCTTGCTACCTTTCCACCTGGTCTCCTGGACACACAGTATGTCCACCTTCCTTCTCTGCATCATGTCGATCAACTCCCTAGCCTTCCCTGTCATAGTACCAACATTCAAAGTCCCTACTGTCAGTCCTACATTCTTAGCTTTCCTCTTCTCTCTCTGCCTACGAACACACCTTCCTCCTCTTCTTCTTCGTCTTCGACCAACAGTAGTCCAATTTCCACCGGTACCCTGTAGGTCAACAGCACCGGTGGCGGTCGTTGTTAACCCGGGCCCCGACCGATCCGGTATGGAAGTCTTTGTCACGATTCGCATGTTTGATTTGGCATGTGTTTTACGTCGGATGCCCTTCCTGCCACAACCCTCTGCATTTATCCAGACTTGGGACTGGCACAAGAAGACACTGGCTTGTGCCCCCTTGCGGTTGCATTGCACTACTTATAGCACTTAGGGAAGATTAAATGCATATAAAACTGTCACTATTCAGTAAATAGGAGCTGTTCAAGGATCAAAGGATGGATGTGCTTTTAGTTAGAATACGTCAGTCTTCTGCATTCATAGGGTGAGAACAATTCAGCCGTAAAGTTGCTCTAAGTTACATACGTAACTTGGTCTTGAAGTGATAGGAAACCGTGTAAACCGATACTGCTGCTACACAATTCAGTTTTTGCACCTTTGTGGTTTAGCTGTCAGTAAATGATGATATAACAATAACAATCTTAAAGAAAATCCCATTATTACTCAGTTTTTTATTTTCTCATCCGCATTAATAACAAATTGCAAGTACACAGCAATACATTTTTATATGGTTAAATAAATAACTTAAAATAGTTTTTGAATAGTTTCACTGAGAAACTGTGTCGGATCACAGCAGTGTTCCAGTCTGTTTGTCTTTGTGCCTTGTAGAACTACAGCGAGCTGATTCCTGGCACAACGGTGGGAACGTTGTCCAACGACTCGGGCAACGTTATTCAACTCATTCTGAAGGCCTATGCTGTAAGTTTTCTTACACACACACAGAGATGCGCACACACACACTAGCCTAGACAGGAGTGTTTGTTGACACACTCACCCACAGTGTTTGAGTCATGCACACTGCCAAGCAACCAGTAGTCAAGGTGTGAAACTGACCAAGTATAGACACTTGCTGGCTGTGTTTCACTGTTTGTTTATTCATGTTTTTTATGGAAAAAAGTTCCTGAAAATTAGGATTTGCCTCAACCCTGACTGTAAATTTGGGATGTTTGTACAGGTGCATATTCATGTGTGTGGGTTCATGTGTGCTCTTGTATGTGTGTATAAAATAATTATGTAGCCTTTGTGTAACTAGACAGGAAATTACTTGTTTTGTTTATAAGAAATTACCTGCTATAAAAACGATATGATATCCTATTTCAAATGTGATTTTGGCCTATTGTACAGATGCAGGTCTATATAGTCTATATGTCTATATTTTTCCCTTTGTTTTCAGAAAATTCGTTCAAAGGTAGAACTGGAGCTTCAAGGTGTCCCAGAGGAGCTGTCCCTGTCCTTTAATGCTACCTGTCTCAATGGGGAGGTCATCCCCGGCCTCAAATCATGCTCTGGGCTCAAAATAGGAGACACGGTCAGTCCAGCAAGACTTTGCAGGACAGCTCTTAGGCTGGTCTCAGGCTATAAAAAGAGAGATGTCTAAAATTGTACCCAAATGCTAAAACACTAGATCAATAGTCACGATGGCAGAAAATGTTTAATTCTTAACATTTTTCCGCACAGAAGAATCTTCAGACAGTTGTGTCTGTACAGTACCTGTTAGCATTACTGTCTTTGTTTCTCTCACCACATTTGTTTTCATATTGTTCCCATGTGTATTTCTATTTTTCTAGAATTTTTTCTCTTAATAAAACAGAAAATCATCATTCAAGATTATATAAGATTATCAAGATTATAATTATATATATTATATAATTTGGAGATTAAATAAATCTACTTAAAACTTAAAAATACTCAGGGACTAGTGGTCATAATCAGGTCTTGACTGTAAAAATAACACGTTAGTTCCATGTACTATTTTTTGGCTGAATGGTGTTTCCATCCTTTTTGAGATGATGGAAAACGGTGTCTGAGCTTGTCTTTCTTAGTTGACATTTTGTTGTCTTTCCCCTCTGCCAGCTACATTTAGAACGAATTGTGCACTTAAAAAGTTCCCTCTGCCCCTCTTTTGCATTTTTTCTTTATCACAGCTTCACTGGCTCTGTGCCTCGTTCTCTTCTCACTCCAGGTGACATTTTTTGGCCTCCACACATTTTGTTCTCTCTGCCTAAGCTTGTCTTATTTTTTCCATATATGGCTGTTTCTCCAGATGCGGTAACTGCCAACTTTTGGACATTTACCCGATTTGGATGCAATGTTGACTGAACATTACTCCAACTAAGTACCTATGGAGTCGTTCCTTGTGTCACATCTTTGCTGACAGTGATGATCCACTGATGTACTTATAAGCATTTCTTGACCAGTTAGGTATTTTATAGCATGTGGAAGCTGAATCTTTGGGTCTTAAGAATAATAATAATAAAAAAAAAACAGGGCTCAGATCGTGTTTCAATGAAATAATTGTTTTGTCCAACATTTGGCATGTTACAATTTTACTCCTGTCCTCTAATTCAGGTTTCTTTCAGTGTGGAAGCCAGAGCTCGAGGTTGCCCTAAACAAAAGAAGAAAACCTTTATCATTAAGCCTGTGGGCTTCAAGGATTCCCTCTCCATCACCGTCACCTTCGAGTGTGACTGCAAGTGCCAGGCCAAAGCCCAGCCCAACAGCCCAAAGTGTAATCATGGCAATGGCACCTACGAGTGTGGAATCTGCTTGTGCCACCCAGGTCGGTTAGGGTCGCACTGTGAGTGCGCAGAGGGTGACTATAACCCCACAGAGGAGGATCTCTGCAGTGGACCTGCAGGCTCTGGAGGGGCCCAGTCTGCCATCTGCAGCGGACGTGGAGACTGTGTGTGTGGCCAGTGTGTTTGCCACAGCAGTGACTTTGGAAAAGTGTGGGGCAAGCTGTGCGAGTGTGATGACTTCAACTGCCTGCACTACAAAGGAGAACTCTGCTCAGGTAATGTGCATTGTGTAATTAGTTATGCTTCAACATTTTAAAGATACAATATGTAACTTTTCAAACATCAGGATTAGGTTAGAGTTAAGCGTTAGGTACTAGGTTAAGTATGCGTCACCCCACAGTAAGACATTTATGTTGGTCGGTTTTCCTTACCCACTCATACAATATGAGCTCAGTTGCATAGTAAGGGAGGGTAAAATGGCCCCATGAACCTTTTATAAACATTGTGTGTCATTCAGGATTCAGGGGTTTGCAGTCCTCTTCACCACACTGACCGACCGTCCACCTCATCTGGGAAGAATTAAATACTATAACAATGCTCCCTTCTGCCCAGGACATGGGTTGCATAAACACATCGTGTTGTGCGTGTGCACTGTGTGTGTTAGATGAGGTCGTGTGTTTGCATCAGCAAGGCCAGTTTTAGAGGATTCATACCCATAGGAAGTTTGACCACAGCTTTGACCAGACAGTTTCGCTATTGTGGTTGGTAAATGTCAAGCGCTTTAACACAGAACCCTATGATCCTCTTTTAGTACTTTAAAAGAGTCAGTATGCCATCAAGTCAAAACACATGATTTAGATTTTGTGAATAATTATTAATTGGGGATTAGCTGTGAAAAGTAAGCACCAGACCATGCATGACCATGCTTTCATTACACACAGAAGTTATACACATTCTCTTCTTGGAGGATTTGCCACCAATAGTGAAAGTTCATTGACTTTTTTTCTCTCGATTCTCAATTTAATGAAGTTTTGTGAAAGAACCCTGAAAAATGAAAAGATGAATACCACTTTTATGCCATTAAGCTCCGTTCAATTATTGCTTTCAGACTGTAATTATGAATAATATTTCCCACAAAAGAACTGCAGTTCACAAACCACAGTCAACATGGCGGCAAAGCTGCCATCGCTGACAGTCAATTTCTTTTTTTATTTGAATCCTTACAAATATGTAAGACATTAAAAATGGCTAATTTAGGCAATTTATCCCATTGCAAGGTCAACAGTGAAGCATTAGTCTTTTAGATTAAAAGGAAATTGTCCTGATTTATTCTTCTCCCACACTGTGTAGCAGCATAAAGGCTGGATGGAGGGGGAAACAGCTAGTCTGGCTCTGTCCAAAAATCACAGATACACCTGCCAAAGAGTCTAAAGCTTATTTAGCAATACATTTTTCTTCCTTCTAAAATCTGTACTGTTCTTCTCATTTAACTCTTAGTATAAACTACATATAAAGATGACATGGATAAATATATTATTGATTATTTTAATTGATCATGGCTAATTAGATGTCAGGTTTTGGCACAGACTGCCTTTGGTTTTTCAGTCACACCATTACATCACTGCGCACCTCGCCTGGTGCTCTCACAGAGAAATGTTTTGCTGTATTCCCCAAGGCCCATAGATTAACATGAAAATACCTTTCTGCTTACTCACAGGCTGGAGTAGTGTAATAAGGCTAAAAATAAATCCCATGTTTGGTCAGAAAAGGCCCATGTGGGAGAGTATTGGAAACGTTGTGCAACAATTGCTGTTGTCTCGAAAAACCTTATTCATTCAGTCATTGCAAAGATGATTCTTCTTCCCCCAAAATAATTTAATTCAAAGCCAGTGGTGCTGTGGTCGAGTGGTAATGACCGTTTGTTCATGGTTAATCATTTACTATTTTTAGACTATTCAAAACAGCTTCCTGTCTCATTGTTTATCTAGGTATGGTTTACCAGGGAAAGACCACAATGTTTTCTGCATTCTTTCCAATGTATTGGCTTAAACACACTCATGCACACATAGAAACATAGAAAAACAACAAACCACGAATGCAACACAGTTACGCAGCCAAAAATAAAAGCTCTCTAAACACTACATGCAAACAATAAAATAGTTCACCCTGCTCTGCTGCACTCTGCCACATCCTGTTCTTTATCTGGACATCAAAATGAAAGTGATGTAAATAAAGTAAAGAAGAATGCACAGTTGGCAGTCGTCTACAGACAACAGGGTCAGTGGTTCGATCCCTTGGCCAAAACATTGAACCTCAAGTTGTGGGTCAGGTGAGCACCTTGAATGGCAGCCATTGCCATCAGTTTGTGAGTGTGTGTATGCGCGAATGGGTGAATGGGAATCAACATTGTAAAGTGCTTTGGATAAAAGAGCTATATAAGTGATCATTTACCAATTTACCATTTACAAATCAAGCAGAATGTATTAATTAGATTAGTCTTGTTCATAAACCTTAGAAGTGAGTACACTGCCGCAAGTGATGTTTAAAGAGCCTTGATCACAGGAGGCTTTGACATTACTGGGTTAGAAGATAGATGCATGGATTCTTTTGGCCTCAAATTTGGATTTTACTGTAGTTCACCAAGTTACAGAAACATAATTTTCAGACTTAGAAAATCCCTTAATATCTTAGCATAAATTAAGCTACTTTTTTCGAATGAAAAATAAAACGTTAACTTTTAGAATAGATAGAATTTGAATATTTAAGTTAGACAGATTGGAACTCTCAAAGTCAAAATATGTCAAGAAATTATAGACAATGGCATGACAAATGACAAATGCTCATAGGCTTGTGGTACATTTACTCATAACGACTCAACAAGCTGTGGCCAGTCATTAAAAAAACTGTGTCACTATTTAAACATTGTTCCAACCCACAAAACCATATTTTAAATTTAAGTGGAGTTCCCAAAATTACCAAAGATACCACATGCATTAGGCTGAATTAGAGGAAATGATGCATAGGATTTCCATTGTGCAGAATGGTAAAAACCATTAAAATAGGAAGTTTGGGATTACAATGTTTAAACTGTAAACAACATATACTTTTAATAAATTGTTTTAGCGAGCTGGAAGTGAATTTATAAAATGCAAACTGTTTAAAACAAATTATAATCTGTCAACCACTAAGCACACCCACTGTTTTCCTCCTTCTTTCTCAACTTACACCACACCCCTGTTTCCAAAAGAATTACACTTATTCACATTGTCTTCCAGTTTTTCATTCTATGTTGGCCTCCTCCTCCTTATTCCATTTTTACTACTGCTCTGTCTGGGGAAATAGATAATATACTAGTAAACAATATTACTTTCATTGTTCTCTTTCATTTTTAATTATTTCCTTCACAGGCCACGGCATCTGTAACTGTGGTTTCTGCCAGTGTGCAACGGACTGGCAGGGTGAGAACTGTAACTGCTCAAGACGTACTGACACCTGCATGTCCAACCTGGGCCTGCTGTGCAGTGGGAGGGGCCAGTGTGTGTGTGGGGCCTGCGAGTGCACACAGCCTGGTGCCTACGGGGCCACATGTGACAAGTGTCCAACCTGCCCTGATGCCTGTACCATGAAAAAGTGAGCCTGAACACTGCATATGCATTATGAGCTTGCACGAAGGGTTCTCATTTTTATTTTAAAGTTGCATGAAATTACATGACTGCATGATGTATGTCTTCATATTCAAGGGAGTGTGTGGAGTGTAAGCACTTCAAGAGGGGCAATCTGTTTGAGGACAACACCTGCTCTCAAATCTGCAAAGATGAAATTGTGCTTGTTGATGAATTAGGTGAGACGTCCGACTGACCAAACTTTAAACATGAAAAAAAACTGTAGATATCATTCATACTTCCTGTTATGTATTGTTTATCCTCACTCAGCCAATGCCAAACATTATGTAGCAGTAAAGGTTGTTGGTTTAAAGACTGGATGCTCTGCACACATTTCTCAGAAGAGATGAAACAGTCATCAACATGCCTTATAATTTCAAAACAGTCCTCTGATGATTCTGTTGAATCAAATAGACGATGACACCTTGTGGCAAATACTGGATGATGGTAAATACCAAATGCAGTCTAACCATAGAACACGAAATTACAGCCCAAAACCTACAAACTGACTAAGTAATGTCCATTACGCAACTTTAAGCTTCATTTCATAACAGTTTGGCTTTTGCAACAACCTGAGGGGAAAAAGTTGAGCAACTGTCCAGTTTTTTCTGTTAAAATGTGATTTGCAAAGTTGAGAAATTAGTGTCATAAAATATATAAAAATTGCTTGAAAGATAAGCTTCAAAAGAAACTCAGTTTAAATCTCACATCTAGCACATCAGTGTGTTGCGGTGTTTTTCTAAAGAGGGTCACACAAAAAAAACGAGAGCTATTTGACTGATTGATAAACTTTGATTTTCATGCAGTATTTCATGATACGAATGCTGTGAACTGTACGTACAAAGACGAGGATGATTGTGTGGAGCGCTTCCAGTACTATGAAGACACCAGTGGCAAGTCTATCTTGTTTGTCATCAAAGAGCCAGGTAAGAGAGATCCATTCTCCACCGTTACCTGACCTAAAGAATTAATATTTAAAGCTGTGTTAAGCAACAACTCACCCACCATCTTTTACCTTCTTTTGTTTTGACTGTATAGCTCACAGCTTTATGTTTTGTTTTGTTTTTTCTCATCAAGCTTGTTTTCACCTGCAGCCATTTAAGTAAAACCGTTTAAAAATACCAGACAGACAAGAAGTTGTACCTGAGGATCGTAATAGAGCATTTAGCAGCTCAAGAATCAGGTAATTCTCCTAAGGAGCTGGACAAGAGCAAACCAAGAGATAAAAGTAACGTGGACTTACATTGATACAATGGCTACAAACAGGACTCAAAATGAATGCTATGCTCCCCTGTGTGTCATGGATGCATAATGAGAGAACTTTTTGCTTTGCAATCTCCCATTTACACGTTGTTCTGTTGCTCCCAAGTGGCCAAAACAATTAATGAATAAGGCCAGTTAGCCACAAATTACAGTTAGTAATATAGGTGGAAAAATGAAGTCATCCACAATGACAGAGTAATTTCACATACTGAGTGAACACATAAAACATGGTTAAAAGCCACAAATGTATCATCAATTTATATTAGTTTGCATTGTTAGATTCATTATTTTCCTTTTCCTTAGTATAAGTTGTTACTTCCCTACTGCATGATCTTCACCTGCTTGTTAAGTGCCCAAGTAGAAAGTGCGTGCATGCGTTTTTGTGTGTGTGTGTGTGTGTGTGTGTTTGGAGTTGGAGGAGGGGGGGAAAACTGCCTTTAATGACCATGAGTGCCTGCAGAGAAAGTCTGTCTATAGGTCTGCCTTTAATGAATGTGTGTGTTTAATTTAGGCACAACTGGGTAGCAAAGAAGTACACCAAAATTTGCCTTGAACACAGTGCACCCTGCTGTGTCAAAGACGGTTGTAAACAGCTGCCCAGCTCCTCAAGGAACCTGCTGACGCTACATGTCCTCCAGAGTAAAGCAGGAGAGGGGGGGAGAGGAGACGAATTGAGCAAAAGGCAGAGATAAAGAAGATTAAATTTAGAAATTAAATAAAGGAAGCTGGCCTGTGCGTTTTATAAGTTTAGACTAAATAATGTTGCAGATTTAAGATGCAAGCATTTACAATCTTACTTTTAACCAAACTAACACTATGTGTATAGAAGCTATAGCAGTGGTCGTTAGGATCAAAAGGGTCAGTTGAAAGGAAGCAATGAGGAGAGAGGAAGAGGAGCAAAGCTTTGATGTTGGCTGTAAATCTTCACCCTGTTTCTTGCACTAGGATAAACCAAGCTACTTTTCACAAACTTTAAAAAAACGTATTAGGGAAAAAAGGGAGAAATAAAAGGGAGAAAAAAGGGAAAAAAGTATTCTGAAACAACTACTGATGGAAGAAATGAGTAATGAGCATACAAGTGAGGTGTTAGGAAAGCTTCATCTTAACTTCAAGAAACAGTTAAGTACTGTCAGTCACCAATTGTGCAGCCTTCTTGAAACCGTGCAAGTGAGATTCCTGTTGTGTTTTGCCAGACCACATTGAGGGATGGGAGATTTGTGGCCTGGCTGTGTGAGGCTACACTATTTTCCACTTGAGCCCATCCTCCTCTCTGCTTTTTTGGTACTGTATTTAAAAGTCCCATTGTTGCGATACCTAACATCTATAACACCTAACAAAATAAGATTGAAATTCAGTCTAGAATGCAGCACATGGCGTTATTACTATCATCTGTAAGTGACACACTCCTGAAATCATAGCACACAGTAGAGGAGCATAAAAGCAACATCAAACCCACATGGGCGACGGATGAGACAGGAGAATACTGTTATGAAATCTGTCTTCCTTTGACCTTGCTTCTCGCTTCTCTTCCACTGTGTGTGCACATTGCTCATTCCCTTTTCACTTCCTCCTTTCTTCCAGACTGCCCCAAGGGTCCAGACATTTTGGTGGTGCTTCTGTCAGTGGCAGGAGCCATCCTCTTCCTTGGCCTGGCAGCTCTGCTAATCTGGAAGCTGCTGGTCACCATCCACGACAGACGGGAGTTCGCAAAATTTGAGGAAGAACGGGCTCGTGCCAAGTGGGACACGGTCAGTGACATTAATGGTGACTGAATTTTTTTTAGGCAGTGGAGCCTGGGAGCCCTCCCTTGGACTCAAAACACACTCAGTCTACAGTCCACATCTACAGTAGCAAAAGGCCACACATGCAGTGTCTCACTCTTGTTTTCTGAAGATGTTTTTTATTATTTTTGTGTCATGCTGTTACTCCCAGCAGAACAAAAGTGAGTAAGAGGAAGGGCTGGGTTGAAATCAGCTCACGCTAATTAGCCTTTACTGGTAAATGGCCTTTTTATGGCTTCAAAAACTCACAGAAATCCCCTGAAAACACAGCCAGAATCACAGTAGTTTCAAGATGTTTGCTGAGTAATGGAAATGAAACCATAAGACACATATTCAAGGTAATATATGTGTCCAAATACAGAGCATAGATCCCAGTAAAGGATGGACAGCTGAAGGAAAAACAATTTATTACTTTCATATTTCTATTACATAATTATCAAGATCTTTAAAGTGCTTTGTTAGGATTTTCCTAGAATCTTGATGAGACCTTGGCATAACATCTAATAATGATACCTGGTTAATCTTTGTAAATTCCCCTTCCATTTACTACAACCAAAAACAATAAGCTACTTTATAATTCACACAATCTCACATCATTCAGAATGCCACATGTTAAAGAAACTCTTCAAACAGTCTGAGATTTGAGAGAACACTCGGGTATATTATTTTGGGAGTGTGAGAAATACAATTTACTCTTTATTTAAATAACTTTCACACCAAATTAGACATTTCATCTCTTGATTTTTTTCCTTTGGATTTCCTACGGATTAAGGAGAGTGATAAAATGTGTGGATTGTATTGTTTGTGATATTCACTGTTTGCTGAAATAGAAGATATATCAGAATGTTTAATCACAAGAAGAAAAGTGTTCAAAATATATAAACTGCACCCAACAAACTTACCATAACTTATGTCTCTTACTGTGTATTTGACAAACAGGGGCACAACCCTCTCTACAAAGGAGCCACCTCTACCTTCACAAACGTCACATACAGAGGAAAAGACTGATGCTACTGAACAAAGATAACGAAAAAAAGGATCAAATAATTGACTTTTACTGTCATTTGTGGGAAGGTGCCAAATCATGTGCAGACCTCTACTGTCACAAGATAATAATTAATAATTATTTGTTTGTAAATATGTAGAAATTATTCTGAAGACACATTTTGCCAGGGATTTGTCATAAACCTCCTCTTATACACTGATACTATATTGTTTGTGTAATCAAGAACTTTAAAGGTTTAGCCACATGTGGTTTTGACAACCACCGAAACACTGAATCCTGCTAATTGACATACATATTACTACAGAAACAGCAATGTTTCTCTGTATTGCCACCTAGTGACAGTCCTCGTTATTTTGACCCTTGGTGGAAAATATAATCAAGAACTGTGGAGTAATAAATGTTTCCAAACCAAAACTTTCCACATGACTTGGATGCCATTGACATTGAGGATGAATGGGAAAATAAATATAAATAAGTGATGTAAGTGAACAAATCCTTGAAATAGTTTGTACTGAAGGACAGAACTGACGGGGCAATAATGTGTCACAAATGTTATTTACTGACTCCATTGCTGACTTTACTGACTCCAGGTTTGTCTGTACTCAGTGTGATTATGGCAAAATAAAATGTCTGTTACTAACTGGAGTGATATGATGTGGTTTAGAGTATAGTGTCAATTTACAGAATCAAGGTAAATTTTTGTTTGGATTGTAGGGGATAATAGGTAACACTGGTATTATAGTCAATTCATTCTTTTTGATGAGCTACAACCACATAAAGTGTCCAAATTATTAAGGAAATGAAAATATGTGCTAATAGGAAAATATTCTAAATGGGGTATGTTTTAAAGGTACACAATTTGACCAAGGAATACAAAAAGACAACACACCAGAGTTGTGGTTAGCTGCAATATGCATTGTGTGTACAGTACCCATACTCTATTGACACCTTTAATACACTCTCATCAAACCATGTCAATATCTGAATTACTGTTAGTTTGCAGATTTTTGGTGGTTTGTTAAACAGCACAACAACATGTGTACATAGTTTTTGTTTTTCAAATTATTCAGCAATGTTTATTTTAACTCAGAATTACACATTTCATCCAAGGAATAAACTAAAGAGCCAGATGGATAATAATTACTATTACTACTGTGGGATTTGTGGCTAACATGTTCAACCGAGGCTTTTACTGGAGTGTGCAGAGCCGTTTGTCTACAATGCTCTGCTCCCCCCTCCTGGACTTAAATTGCAACTAACTGTGGTAACAACTTGTGAGTTCACTCTATCTGTGTTAAAGACAAGTGCTTTTAATTAGACAGTCCAAGAAAATCACCTGTTCAGTCAATGGCAACTCATCTGGTTCCAGAGGGTAAAAGAAATCCACTGTTTATTGTGCAAATAGTGTATATTTGTATGTATTAGTTAAGTTAGTCTACATATCATATCACAAATTGAATTGAGTTGCCAGTTGTGCAAATATCCCCACTACGAATATTGCCACCAAACCTTCACCAAGTACAACATGCTTCAATAACAACTCCTTGAAACATTGTACAAAGACCAAAGGACATGATTTCTGTTGTTATATCTTAACATCACACAGCAGTTTTATTTACTTATTATGCACCAATAGGCATAAGAGATTCATCCATATGGGAGATTGCAAAGCCAAACAATAATGACATAATGTTGTGGTCACACGAGGCAGGGCCCATAGATGTCAGGGGTGGATGGTTCGAGTGCTTCTGACCTGAGGTCTTAATCTGACAAAGTAGCGGATGGAAAGCATCACATAAAGCAGTCTCTGGAGCCCTGCACGGCCTGGCTGCAGGGGGTTATGAACTTTTATTGACAATTAGAGAATGGACAGCTTTCTGGTGTAAACCGTACATCTCTCGACGGCGACAGAGGAAAGACCGAGGGAAGCAGAAATGTGACAGCTTGTCAATAGGCTTCAGAGCACTGGTAGCTCCAGGTTTGCCCGTGCACGGGCGCCAAGACGGACGAGGAAACCCCGAGGATCAGGGCCTCCTGTCCGGATGACACCAGCAGGAGCTGGCTGTAGAACTCTCTTTAGCTAGCATTAGCTAAGCTAACAAATGTCTTCCTCTAATTCGAAATAACGCTAGTTGTAAATGGATACGTTATTTCGAACAACTTCATTTGAGGCATGTGTTACTTGGAGTTGTTAAGGAGTTAGCTGTCAGCGGATGGACGGACAACAGGCTTTATAGGACCGTGAATGACTGCTAAAGCTGCAAAAGGCTCTCCAGGTGACACTATTGAAGCTAACGTTATCCTTAGCCTGCAAGCGAGATAGTTTAGCTCTAGCTAACTAGTTTGGTTAACACCAACCTAAGCTGTTAGTATCCACAGACATCGTCGCTGTTATTAACATTGGTCAAACTCCAAAGATAACCACAAGTTACAACTTTCAATCAAACTTGACAGAGTGTGGAAGCTTTTCGCCAGTCTTTCTTGGAATGTTTGCAGGATTTCGATAAGCAGAGGCGATTGCCTGTCAAAGCTAACTAGCTAGTTAGCATTAGCACAGGTCAGCATTCATCAGTGTATAGTCAGCTGAAAACAGTATTGTCATCTATTCACCAGCTGCCGTGAAACAAATTTACCGTTGGTTCCTGATGACTTGAACAGAAAACTATCGTTATGTCAGGAAAGCCGAGAAAATAATACATTTTCAATCCAACTAGGACACATTTATTGGCATTGTTTTGATAAACAAGTTAATTGTCTCGATGGGCAAAATAACTAGCTAACGTTTGCCTGGGCAAAATGGTTGTGTTTATTAATATTTGGTTGTATAGTTCTTGTCGCCACGACACACTGGTTGTGCACCTTTAACATTAGCTGAATCCATCTCCTCCTGATGTCAGGTGTCAGGAATTCTTGGTGGCAAAGTCTCGACCTGCCATTTCATATGGTTTCACCAAATGGAAAGCGATGGGAATTTGTATAACATTGCAAAGATTTTTTAATATATTTTTTTAACCTAAAGTAGAATTGAAATTACAGTCCCGAGTTAATTAGCTCTCCCACCAGTCCTAATTTGTCAGCTTTGGTTTCCCATTGTTAATATGGAGTTTGCATGGCTTGTTAGGACTTATGAATATACTGGATTTGAACCTGGACACCTGGTGAAAATATATACTGTGTAAAGGAGTTTAGTGGCCTTCAAATGTATCTTCTCTGCAAGGTTTCAGAAAAGTACAAAATCATGCCATCTTAACCTGGTATTTCAAGAATCAGTGCAGTGGAGTTCCCTTTGTTATTCTGCAAAGGGCAATGAGCCAGCAAAAAAGTGGGCCTCATGTCATATTTCTTTAAAGCACTGGCTCACTTTGGACAATGGGTTGTCAAATGAACTGACTCAAGCCCAAGTACCTATGTAGCTCTATTGGAAGTAGTTTTTGGGCCATACTTCTGGATTGACAAGTTCCTCTGCATCTTTCTTACCTTGTGTGATACTAACCTAACTCAGCTTCATTAATAAGCTACAGATCCATTCACTGTGTGTATCTACCTTTCTAGGCATGATGGAAGGACTTCATAGCCAGGCTATAAGCCTGGACCCACGAAGGCAGGAACTGCTTGAGGCTCGCTTCACTGGAGTTGGTGTTGCCAAGGTTGACATCTCTTAATATCATATTAGTTGTTTTGATATTCAGAGTGATCAGTTATTGTGGAGATCACGTTACATACAATGCAATGAGAGCTGGTTTCAGTATATTTCAGTAGGTTGTGTTTGAAATGTAAAGTAGAGTTCCTTTTTAAATCTTGCTGACCTAAATTTAGAGATACAAAAAATGAGCCTAGCAGCTCGTCTTCCTGCAGCCAGACAGCCCACAATTCCACTGTTGTACAAATAGAAACACAGGCAGTTATTTAGCTCTCTTATGGTAGTCCTTCAGTTTAGAAAAGTCCTCTATTTTCAGTATTGGTTGATTCTTTGTGTTCAGAGGTTCTCTCAGTGGAATGACCCAGTCTTCCTGAGCTAAAACTAGAACAACACAAGCTCTGTCTTAGTTGACATGGGAGACGGCCAGCAGCTCTTTTTTTCAGTGGTGATGAGTGGCACCGAAATGGCACTGCAGCTGAAGCTCACAGCATAGGCTGCGTGCCATGCTGCAACCCTGCTGTTGAACTGGCCATTTCCGTGAGGGATTGCACATCTGAGAAAATGGCAACTCCTGATAATGGAATCACTGCGATTCATGCTTAAAATGAATTGTAAAGATTTGAAGCTTTGAGTATGTTGACTACAGGGAATTATCTACTAGAGTATAATTTTAAACCTTGAAAAGAATTTTGTGTTGTATACATGTCAAGAAGAAAAATGAGAACTTCTTGGTTCGACCTTGTGCAATAGAGAGCCTGCAGACCTTAAAGCTTTACCCTCCTGCACCAATTAGCCAGCTGTTTTTTCTTGAATGAATGGTGCGCATGACACCAGCTGATTCTACCTACTGTAAATCAAAAAAATGATGGTCTCACATATTAGACACCCATTGTGGCATTATACAAATACAAATGCTGTCCGGTTATACTTGCGATTGTAGTTTTAGAGCTATAAAAATGTTAGATGAGTGGGTTGAAAGTCATACACAACTAAAAGACTTGAAGTGGACAAAATAATCACATCTGCAAAGTACCGTAATGTCTAATCTTCAATTTCCTATTGTATTAACTATTCTGTACCCAAAAGTAGCACATGACTGTTCTGTTTTCCAGGGTTCAGCCAACAATGAATCATCCAACCAGTCACTGTGCAGTGTGGGATCACTCAGTGACAAGGAACTGGAGGTGAGTTGGTGGAAAAAGAAAATCACAATGATAAATGACTGTGCCCTAATTTTAAGTCCTTTGATGATTTTTGCAATTCCAGACGTTCTGTGATTGACCCAGGTGATTGTAAGTTTGGGACTCATCCAATGCGCTTACCAAGGGAAAATGAGGGTGGTGTGTAGATATTTAATAAAATGCATATTTGAACACACAATTTGAATGTTTCATATATAAAGACGGGGGGGAAAGACTGATTTTCACTAGGTGTTTGTCTTCGATTCATAAAGGAAACTGAAGTGGCTAGAGGAAATCCACACAAACATGGTGGCATGCACTAAACTCTTGACAGGAAGAACGGGAAATGTTATGTAATAAAGCTTGGCATAATTTGTCAATGAGTACACGATAGTTCACTAAATACTGAACACAGGAAAGAAACTACTTATTTTATTTTAATAATTCAGTATCTTTGCCACCCTTTTTAAATGTGGCTAATGGAATTAATGACATGGAATAAATTTAAAGTTTTGCTGTAATACTTTTCTGCTCAAAGCAGACACCAGAGAAGAAGGCCAATGACCAGAGAAGCAGGAAGAGAAAAGGAGACATCTATGACAGCAGTAGCCAGGGTAAGTCAAACCTATGTAATGAAACTGAAACAGCTCTATAACAAACAAGCAGGTGTTCTATGCTTCACTTTCATCACTTCCTTTCTCTGTGTTCTTAACCAGGATTTAAAGTCATTGTTCTTTGTGGATTGACAGTCTTATATTTTGGAACATGATGTAGAATCATGACTACTTCATATTCTTTTTTTCTGTTATGTAGGAAGAGGGAGAGGACAAAAAATAAGTGATTATTTTGAGGTGAGTACTATCTAAATGAGCACAATCATCTTAAATGCATTTTGCAATTTAATCACTATGCCGCACATCGTTTCATATCACTTTAAGACAATAGTTTGGTGTTTCACCCCCATCTTCATACACTGTAGTCATTCCCTTTTTTTTCCCTAAATAGGAAATCTTTTTTTATTCTGTCTTGTCTTGTTTCCACACTCTGTCAACTGTCCTGTGACCAGTTTGCTGGTAGCAGTGGCTCTGGCACCAGTCCTGGCCGAGGCATCTCCATGCTGGTCCGCTCCTTTCCACAACACTCACTGTCTAATCCTCCGGTCAGTACCAGGATCCATCTGTATATAGCTCCACCTACTGTAATAAAGAATGTTTTTCACATAGCATTTTCATTCAGGTTATGTTACAAAATCCATCACAACAGCAACTATATGCTGTTCTCTGCACACTTGCACTTTATGTACAAAATATTTGAATATAATGACAGCTCACCCCCCGCTATGCAAAATAAAAACATTACACAGTAATCCTGTATTTTCTCCTTACTGTTCCTATTGTAGGATGATGATGATGATGATGATGATTAATATTATTATTATTATTATTATTATTATTATTATTATTATCATCAGTGTAGCTGTTTGTGCTGTTTATGTTTATATTGTGTTTCTTGTCGACACTAGCCCACACTGAATTCTTTATGCTTAGTGCAGACACATGATTCCTGGAATGTGTGTCTGTACATATTTAATTGGCTAAATAATATGTTGCTAATTTCAGTCACATCTTGTGGCAGCAAAAGTTATACTAGGATCAAATTGTTACGTGAGGGCTACTCAGTGGTTTTTACTTTTAAAGTCCTTGGCTCAGGGCACCAACAAAGTGAAGCTACCGCTGTTTGTTTGTTTTTTCTCCACACAATCTTACACTGATTAATAATGCAACAAATGAACAAAGACTAATGGTAATTTTACTCCTGTATTTGAAAGATATATATTTTTTTTAATTTAGAGTTTCAGTTCTGCTCTCTGTAATTACTGAAATATGTGTTCCATTCCTTTTATAATGTCTTTATGTTGTCTTTGTTACATAACTTCTATATCCCAACATTTCTCTCCATTCTGGTCTTTCTGTCTCTGGAATGCAGTTTCAGCATGGCAGTCCTTCATCCACAGGCTCAGCCCACACAGACTCTTCATCTTGCAGCTCTGTTAAGACAGCCCCAACACACTCATACAAAGCTATCCAGGTAAATGACTGACTTTTTAATGCATTTTGGAGTCGAAGCACAATTTGTATCTGTCTCAGCTTTTAAAGAAAATGTTTTGTCATCTGAAGTTTTACTGAACTTCTAGGCATGACACAGCTTCACACCTTTTAATCTGCTGTTTAGAAAAATGACACTAGTCAGCCAAGTTGTGAATGCTAGAATTAAAGGTCATAATTTTAAAAGGCACTGCCACCCACACTGTAGTTCATCAGACATAATACTTGCAACACGGATCAAACGGATCCTTGCAAATTGCATTAATTAGCACAATAAAAGGTCAACACTTTGTATTGATGTCTAATGTCCAAGACATCACTGGTCTGATTTTGATAAGAATTGATGTGTTGTTACTGATGGGCCTGGCTGGGGGGGTTAAAATTACTGAAGTGAAACTAGATATAAACTTTTGACTTGTTTTCATTTCCCTTCGTTCCCAGTCAGAACTGACGCTGCAGAAACTTACGGCATTGGAAAAGGACAAGAACTCTGACCTTGAGAAGAAAGAAGGGAGGATAGATGACCTGCTCAGGGTAAAATGATAAAATACTCAATCTGACAAGTGTATCTTAGTTTGGAACATGTGGGGTGAAGAATGGATACAATTGGTCATTTTGTTCCTGACAAACTGAGATGGAAAATCTAGTACGATTAAATGATTTTACTCTTAGCATTTTACCTAGTTATAATGGCAACTTGTACTCAGTACTTTGAAGGATGTTTCAAATGTTTTTCAAAATTTCTCATAAACATGTTTTGTCTTGACGTGTTTGCAGAACTGCTCCAAGGTCAGTTATTGTCTAACAGCAGACTATCCCACACTGTAGTGACCCAGAGTCACTCCATGCTCACAGGTTCTTATCGAAGTGATAAAAAGAGAATAGGTTTCCATAAAAGGAGAAAAGGGCTGGGGACAGTAGCTCGAGGGAGGAGAATGTTCTGCCCAGCAACAGAAACATATAAAACTAATGTGGGATGTGTGAAGTTTAGAACTGCATAAGATAGAGACTTGAAACTCTGTTGATGTTCTTCTCTTTTGCAAGATAATATAACCCTAAAAGACATCCTGGATGTTGAAGCTTCTGTACTGATCAGATCCGTGACCAGATATGGTCACTTTTGCATGACACAAATTCTTAAACAAATCAATATTTTAGTCAATCAAGAACATGTCTAAATACAAATTTATATATTCCATGGCCCATTGACAAATCTTTATATTCCTGACATATTTTTTACCATTTGTCACAACACATATAACTCCAGTAAGTGATCTGCACCAGGTTGGTTGCACCTTTTTATAAATAATCTGCTTTTATATTTTCAGTGTAAATATCAGTAAAGCAAACTGACACACTTGTAGTTATTGCATTTTTTTTTTGTGTAACCACAAAAAAGTTTCGAATTGTTGTGGAAAAGAATAAAATTTCAGGGTGACACTCTGTTTTGTCAGGTTAACTGTGACTTAAGGCGGCAAGTGGATGAGCAGCAGAAGATGTTGGAGCGCTACAAGGAACGGCTTAACAAGTGTGTGACCATGAGCAAGAAGCTGCTAATTGAGAAAGTATGTGTGCTTGAAAGAAACAGCATGTTTAAACTTGTTAGAGCTACAATACAATGCCAAAACCAAATCGATTGCATCTTTAATTATTATTTCTAAACTTAGAAATTTAGTAATTCTTTAGGGGTTTGCGGTTGATGGAGCAATATTATGCTCTTAGTATTGCCAAAGCTAAATTGTCATTTAATCTGCGTGTTAAAATGTTATTTATTTATCTTTCTTTTCTAGTCAAAGCAGGAGAAGTTGGCTTGCAGGGACAAGAGCATGCAGGATCGTCTGCGCCTGGGCCATTTCACTACCATACGCCACGGAGCCTCCTTCACTGAGCAGTGGACTGATGGATTCGCCTTCCAGAACCTTATAAAGTCAGTATGCATTTTGTCACATTTTGTCTGTTCCCATAGAAGTGTGTTGACGCTAAATTGTCATTATATGTTCTAGACAGCAAGAGCGAGCCAATTCACAGCGGGAAGACATTGAGAAGCAGAGGAAGCTCCTGGGGAAGAGGAAGCCACCATCCATGGTGCAGAATCCTACACCCAACATGGAACAGAACAAACGAAAGAGCAGGAGCATCGGGCAGGAGAGTGAAGCGTAAGATCACCTTTTTGCTACTTTTTTCTGTGTTTTTCAGTTTATCTGAAATATGTGCAGTAGTGTTTAATATCTTTACAGCTTGAGCTGGTTATATTGCTATAAATTAATAATCTGATTCTGCTTTATAACATATAGGTTGTCACTGGCAGAATACCATGAGCAAGAGGAGATTTTTAAACTTCGAATTGGCCATCTAAAAAAGGTACCTGCTCACAATATTAAAGAGAATTTTTTATGCTGTGTTGTTTTATCTGTAACACCACATTACCAGGAGATGTATTACTGTTGTGCCATGTTCCTATTTAACAAAGGTTCAGGCAGTAGAGATGATTTGTTTGCTTGTATGCAGGAAGAGGCAGAGATCCAGACAGAGCTGGAGCATTTGGAACGAGTAAGAAACCTGCACATTCGTGAGCTGAAGAGAATCCATAATGAGGACAACTCGCAGTAAGAGCCATTGCTGTTTAACCTGCCTTACATATGTTCTTGATTTGTTGGATATTAATTTTGATTGTTTTGTAGATTTAAAGACCACCCCACACTGAATGACCGATATCTGCTATTACATTTACTTGGAAGGGGTGGCTTTAGTGAAGTATTCAAGGTAAGTGCCACTATTTGGTTTCTGATCTGTATGGAATGAATTTATTTTTTTATTTTTTAAAGTTATATTGATTCAGCCTTTTCAATTGTCATGGTGGAGTTGTAGGGATCCTGTTTCAGTAAACAGCTACTGTACACTGTTCAGTGGGACCTAATAGTTATAATAGACTTCTCCATCTTTCTTCTGTTAATGTGCAGTGTTCTTTTTTAGGCTTTTGATTTGACAGAACAAAGGTATGTGGCCATTAAAATCCATCAGCTCAACAAGAACTGGAGGGAGGAGAAGAAAGAAAACTACCGGAGGTAAGTCAGAATTCTGTTCACTGCTGTAGGTTTTCTATCTAAATATTACATTTTGGAATTTAAAGCATAAAGCTGTCTTTCAGGGCTTCTTCTTCTGATATTTTAATCCAGTCTAACTTTGACATTTACACTTGTCTTTTCAGACACGCCTGTAGAGAGTACAGAATCCACAAAGAACTTGACCACCCCAGAATAGTCAAACTTTATGACTACTTCTCACTTGACACAGACTCGTAAGTTCCTTGTTTTCTATACAGTTCAGCTTACAGTTCACACAAGCCTTCCCTTCGGGTTTTACCAAGTCTATACACTTGTTACATTGTCTTGTCTGACATTGCAGCTTCAGCTTCCTTTGATCTGGATAAAGAGCAATCTGTTTCATTTTAGTGAAGTAAAACAAAGTATCAGAATACCATAAAATATATCTTATAAATAATATATAGCACTTTTGGTCATCTTTAAATGTGTGTCTATGTTAGTTGGTGATCAGGAATAACATTTTCCCAAATTTTCTATGTTATGTATTAACACCTATCAGGTTCTGCACAGTGTTAGAGTACTGTGAAGGCAATGATCTGGACTTCTACTTGAAGCAGAATAAGCTGATGACTGAGAAAGAGGGGCGATCTATTGTCATGCAGATTGTCAGCGCCCTGAAATACCTCAACCAGATTCGGCCTCCTATCATCCACTACGACCTCAAGCCCGGTAGTTTCTCCGTCCTTAAGATGATTCCTGTGGTGTTTCACTAGAACAAAATTTGATAAAAGAGTCAAAAGACTTAAAAGTGTGTTGTATATTTTAAAAAGGTCTATCTGTACCAAGCATGTGTTTGTTAGTGCTTGGTTTATTTAAACAGTTACTGTTCTGTGTATAGGAAACATCCTGCTGGTTAATGGCACAGCTTGTGGAGAAATTAAGATCACTGACTTCGGCCTGTCTAAGATCATGGACGATGACAGCCACAACACGGCAGATGGCATAGAGCTAACCTCACAAGGAGCGGGGACCTACTGGTACACACACACTTCACTACATGTAGTAACTAAGCAACCATTATGCCTTAACCAGTTGGTAGCAGAGGTACTGCCTTTTGAGGAAATTGTTGCTAATTAAATTCACATCTAGACTCAGTTTTAAAAAAAAAATGGTGTAAGCATAAAAACGAAAACTTGTATTATACTTATGTTTTGACTGTTTTATGTATAGGTATCTCCCTCCTGAGTGCTTTGTTGTGGGCAAAGAGCCCCCTAAAATATCAAACAAGGTGGATGTTTGGTCAGTAGGGGTCATCTTCTACCAGAGCTTATATGGACGCAAGGTAACTGCTAGTTTAGATTCTAGACAGTTGCCGTCAGGTTTTGTGTGAGCACAATAAAGGAAGTGACAATTAACCATCTCCTTGTTGTCCTTTTCAAGCCTTTTGGACATAACCAGTCACAACAGGATATCCTCCAGGAAAACACCATACTTAAAGCCACTGAGGTGCAGTTTCCCCCCAAACCCGTGGTTACTACAGAAGCAAAGGTGTGGTACTTATTCCTCTGAAACACTGCACTTTTCCCATCAAACATTATACAGTGTGTCATTTCTTGAGTTTCTAATTGACTTTTAAAGACACATTTTCTCATATGAAAATTCCTGCTAAAACAGTAGGATTAGGTTGAATATGTAACTGTAAAGCAGTGGGATTTTCATAATTGATTGTCTGATGCTCAGTGATTAAAATGTGACACTTATTCAGAATTTCTAATTTTTATGGAGGCTGTATGGAGAGGGTCAGTAGGTGTGTATTCGTTATATTTGTTGTGTATTTGCTTTTGGAGGAGACCATCATTTTCAGTGTAGTGGACACTGTGTATCTGCTGAATGGAAGACTGCCTAAGGACCGATAAGGTAGAAAATGATTAAGAGTTGTTTGTATGTTTATTTTCTCAGGCCTTTATTCGACGTTGTCTGGCTTATCACAAGGAGGACCGTGTGGATGTGCTCCAGTTGGCCAGTGACCCTTTCCTAATGCCCCATATTCGAAAAGCTCTGGGTAGCAGCACACCTTCGACACCTTCTATCCCCTCCACCTCTAGCTGCTACAGCAACGGTGCCTCAGACTGAAACTAGCTAAAAGAATCTGTACTAAAACATTGGGGACAAAGCCATGCAGAGATCTTACACACTCTATAAAACTTCTCATTTGCTGTCTTGACTGGAGGAAGCGGAGGGCACGATGGGTTGGAACCAAAATGACAGATGAAGTGTTGATGTTGTAGTCAGTGTACCCAGTGTTATTGCCCAAGTGGTAAAAATAAAGGGCCAGCCTCTGGCTGTGGGCTCAGTAGAACCCAAAGATATGCCAGTACGCATGCATCAACACAAAAAAACCTTTGTCTCATTTCAAGGGGCTTTTTATGTAATAAAAAGTAAAAGCACCCTAAAAAAATGCACAACTGACAGGCTGAGAAGTTTGCTGTGGATGACCTCCCTGTACTCTGGAAGGTTCAAGCAGCAACAGTGTTGAAATGTCATCACCTACTGCTGGAAGAGCATCAAATATTTTTCAGAACCAGAGTGGTCCGTGGCAAATATGTATTCCTGTAGGTTTAAACCTTGGACCTTTTACGAAGGGTTCGTATGGTGAGAAATGACCAAAGTTTGAGGCTTGCCTTATTGCCATGGCACTAGTAGTGGTTCATAAATGACTTGAAGCAGAAGAGGGCTGATTTTGAAGATTAAGTGGTTTTGACCCATTTTAAATATTTTACTGGATAACTGGAAGTCAGCTTATTATTTTAAGTTTTAAGTCCATATTTTTTCATGGAATTTACCCCTCAATGTTTTTGTTAACTTTAAAGGGGTGCTGACAATGAGCGAGTGTTGTGGTAAGATTCAACAGAAATAATTATGAAACTATTAAAAAAACATTTGATTAACTCTGCAGTGTCTTGTTTAAGGAAAATCATATATCTGGTAAGTCACACAAAAACTCACATTAGTGTTAGCAGTTACATTAGTGTATGAAAGGCATTTCATTTCTAAAACAAATCTCCAGACTTTCACATCAAAATTGTTTATTTACACAAAACCACTCTTAAAAAAAAACACATCTAAAATAAACCATGTCAAAGTTTAAAGTACGAACATAAAGTAGATAGAGGAGCATTGCTACAGCTACTTTACATACAACCATCTGCTTGCAAAGTACATGTGACACTGATAACTGCAATCTAGGTTCACACAATACTGGCACTTGTTTAATACTATAGTGTTAATCCAAAGATTCATTGACCATAATTACTGTATCAATTGCTTACAGCTTATATAATTGGGACTGGATAAAACCTTTGTTCTCACTGTTGAGAGCTACAGAGGTGTGCATTGCAATGCTAGACCAGGGATTCCATAAATTTGACAGTGGTTAGAACTAAATATTTTTCATGCAGCTAAAAGACCTGAGTAAGGCCCACAACTTAGTTTATATAATCTTCACTTTGCAGAAAACACAAATTACATCCTCTTTGTAGGAGGATCTGGTTTGCAGATAATTTTCTATGTACTTTCATTTTCTATGTATACTGCAGAGATTTACAGGATGATGCAGACAAGTTTTTCCTTTGGCCAAGTAGGAGTCACAAAGATCTTATTTATTAAGACAGTAATATGAAAAACCCAATATTTCAAGACATTGTCCATTGGGTTTATCTGTTGTAGAACTGTGACGTGACCCAGGCTAGACCCCACTTGAGGTTGGTGAGCATAAACTTAAGTGCCTTGGTCCATTGCTCCTCAGAGTTAAACTGGGTTTTGATGGAGTAGGAGCCTCCGCTTCCACCAGTGTCTTCAATCTTGCCTTTCTCAACATCCATTCTAAGAAAAAATAAACCATCAGTGACAATCACTGTGTGTTATAAGTGGCATTAGAACAATTTGTGGTCAAAGCATCAAAACATCAAACTTTGGGATCTGGCAGTTTGGAACTCAGTTTTGTAGCTGTATAATGGAAAACACAAGGTCATACTGTCATCACACCTAAATCTGATTAAATATTCCCTGACTAAATGTATTACATATATGGACATATTGTCAGGATTAAAACATCATACAGGTCTTTGAGGACAACCAAATACTAGAGAGAAGCAGAGCAACACTAGGTGCTGTCTTAAATATTTACAAAGCTATGAGGCTACTACATTGATTGCGGTTCCTTGCGCCTGGATACGTCTGATTAGTTTGTCCTGAGGGTGCCAACAGAGGAGAGGTAATATGGTATTTAAAGCTCAAATGCTGTATTTCGTCTTTGGGACATAAATGTACTCAGCAGGGATTTATAGCAAATTACCCTTTAGATTACACATTAGATCTTTTGCAAAAGCCTTTAGACCTGAGGCTAGAGCAAAAGGACAGCTCAGAATCCAAAATGGGAAAAGGTGCACGAATGGCAACATTTCAAGTCACATTTCTTTTAAGCAGCTTAAAACGTTTCTTAGAAATCAAAAAGATTCAATCAAAAAGAAATCAAAAAGAAACCTGTCAAAAAGATTAGACAGGATTTACCCTTTTGGGAAGGTGTCAAATATCACAATCCAAACAAGACCATTTACTGTTAACAAATGCTATTGTGGATCAAAAATTTGGTCAAACTCACTGACCAATCGAGTGGACCAGAATACTAGAATAAAATACAAGGATAATAAAATAGAAAGGAACACATGTGCACACTTTGATTTATGTTGACTGGATACAACATCGGCCCAATTAACCAATTATCGTGTAATTATCAAAAGTCTGTTGTAACATTCATATCTTTTTTTTGTAAAAACAAAAATTGCATGTATCATTTTCCAAATCACGGGGTAGTCATATCTCAAGGGTTTTGAATGCCTAAAATTTCACACAACTGTGCTCACCAGCTCCTTCACTCTGTTATTTGACCTGTTGATGAATAGTGTTTAGGGGATTATTGCTTTGATTTTTCTCTATGGTATAGGCCTTAGCAAACATAAGGCCCCAGTACAGAACTTGAAACATTTTTAAGACGGGCCGAGTAGAGAATAGAGAGTGAGGTTAGGATGTTAGATGCAGCCTTTAGTTATTATGAGGCAGTTTCACAAGTCTAAGTGTATTAGTAAATTATGTACTGGAGACCAAATTGTATTAATTCAAAAGGTTATATAGACAAAGCTTCACCTTAAATGGCTGAAAAGAGAAAAAGAAAAGAGAAGCCAAATGAGGGATATACTGACATCGTGCTGGTCTGCAACTACAATATCTGACCTGTATGGGAGGCAGAAGCCAGTTTCTCCTTTTTCCACCTCTTCTTTGAACTGCTGGACACAATCGAGGAAGGCCACCATGGCGTGGTCGAATTTGTTGTCCCAGAAGAACCTCAGGCCACCTGAACAGTACAGAGGTAGTTCCTGGACAAATATGACACACAGAAAAAGTAAGACTGGAACTTGGATAATTATTTGCTCTGCACAGACACAAAACACTGCACATACAAACGACACACAAAACAAGGTTTTACAAGAGGTTTTTACTGTGACAGTGAGATTAATGCAAAATCAAAATGCTGAAATAGTGCGAGCAATAACCTCTCACTACCTCACTCCACCTTTGTAATGTGCAATATTTGAATAGTATGCTACTAATTCCTAGTTTATAGTTTTCACACTTTAGTTCAGTATTCATGACTTATTAATTAGATTGATATCCTAGGTTTTTTTAAATTTTATCTGTAATATTGTTGTAGAGTGTTTTAAGTATTTCCTGTTTTTAGTGTTTAATGTGCCTTTTCTTTGTCTTGCGCAAAAAGAAAAATCTTGAATATTTAAGTATTTAAAACGACAACGATAACAGCTGGTTATGAGAATAGCATATTTATTACCTTGGACTTGTCTGTCAGTGACTCTAAGTACGAGTGGTTTCCATAGGGGACGAGACGATACCTGAAGAAATACGTGTTATGCGAGTTCACATTGATTAGTTGCTGAAAAACTTTACTCAAACATCATTTACACTGAAAATTATTAGATTCTTTCACAAACTTAAATTAATGTGAAAACATTCATGTACATAATTTAACAATCTGACTAAAAAACACACATTTCAAATTTAATGTTCGGCTAATTCAGTGCTGATAGTGAAAAAAAAACTGTCAACAAAGTCTAATTAAAGCTGTATGTTTGAGTGAGTTACCTCTGAAAATGCAGGCCCATTTTGTTGGCCAAAGCATGTAGCAGCAGCACTGTTTGTCCCCAGGCTGCATTGATCTCATTCCACTCTACTGGGACGCTGGGGAGTCGACCCAGACGGAAGTTGTTGATGGTTCCAAACTGGCCACTGTGCCTGGACAACAACAGAAACATAGCATTTAGATTCTTAGTCAAAAGGCATTTATTTATTTTTATCCAGGACCTATGTTAAAACATTGCCAAGTCATGGTGTATTAGTAAAGACAAAAGCCAGTTCACTTATTTAGTGTATGTGTGTGTATACCAGATGTGAAATGTAGCGTTGAAGACATTGGTCTTTTTCAGTCGATCTAGCTGAATCTGGCAGTAACGCATCTGGTTGTCAACACTCTTGAGCTCATCATCAAGCTCCAGCTGCTGCCTTTTAAACTCACTGTATTCCTTCTGGTACCTTTTAGATCGACACAGTGGAAACAGACACAGCTGTTAGATGTTAGATGCTGTTAGGTGTCCACTGTGACCCTTCTAGGCCTTTGCAAAGCTACTCACTGCAGCTCCTCTGTGTCCAGCTGTTGTGAGTGGGTTCTGCTCTGGGACAAGTCTTGAGCCACAGCCGCCCTCTCCACCTCCACAGCCTCCAGCTCCTGGATCAAAGCCTCCTCCTGCTCTTTCAATTGATGCAACTCTGCCAGCAGGTTCTCCTCTTCATTTACCTGCATGTGTGACAGCAGCTCCAGACACTGCCTAAAAACAAATTCAAAAGTAGTACATGTTCTAAATCCATATTTGTAGGAATGGAAACCAACAGCATAACGTCTCTCTTTAAAATCTTTGACTGAAAATTGAGACATTGAACTTATGATTCAGCTCACTTGTAGTTCTGGCATTCGTTCTCTGTAATGTTGAGCTGTGTGTCTAAGTGGTCCAGCAAAGTATCAGTGCACTCCTCACACAGTGGATGGTCAACATCTGTCTGGCCTGACATGATGTCAAACAGATCACTGGTCACCTGAGTGGGATAGAATCACACACAAAATAGCTGAGTTGACAAACAAGCTTTTTTTTTTTTTTTTACCAGTCTAATATTGTATGATCAGAATTACCTGACATAACAGAGGCTAACATTTTCAGTTGTCTGAAATTAGACCATACCTTCAACCTGCGACTAAGATTTTCCATCGTGCCTCCATCAGATGCTTCTCCAATCAGCGTGAAGCTATTGGCACTCTCTGTGGACATCATCCTGTAGAGTAAGATTCAACAGTTCAGTCAACTTGCTTCTGATGCATTTGCAAATCCATTGAAGGATGCCTTCACTGATTTTAAATTTGCTTCTTTTGGTTCTATTTTGGGAAGTACATTTAAATAAATGACTAAACTTAAACTTTCCTCGGACTTGCCTGTATTAAAATATATTTTTTCTTCTAGCTGAAAAATGGCTCCAGAAGACATCACTTGAGGAACCTATAGTTCATATGATGTCATTTCATTGCTCATTCTATGGAGTTTGTAAAATTATGGTCAACCAGGTTTTTCCGAAACTCCACCATATGACATCATCTGAACTCGTAATGATTGAAAACTCCTCAGGGTGATGTCATCTGGAGGAAATATTTTGATATAGGGAAGTCAGATGGGAATTTAAAAGCATTAATATACATTTACAACCTAAACCAAACCCATAGAAAGCAAGTGAAAGTTGGTGAAGCTGCCCTTTATTAACTCATTAGACAGACTAACATATCAGCTAATAGACAGTAAGTCATAGGTTATCCAGGTATTAGTATTGTGTTTTCCAAATGGAAAAGGCTCTAGTGCTCACCGTGCAGGAGGGATGTATTTTCTGGACACTCCATCATGCTTGTTTTCATGAAAAGTCTCCTGTTAGAACAGATAAAATCAATTAATTTTATTTACGTTTTTACTAGCTTTAAAAGCAGCTCTGCCTATATAAGTATGGATTGAAGTTTCTAATTAAGTTTTTATGAGTTGACTAAATGATGACCATTTGTATATACAGCAATAACCCACCTCTGGTGCGGTCTCCCCCTCACTGTTTTCAGTCTGCTTGCTAGGGGTCACTGTGACCAATGGAGCTGCGGAGGACAGGTCACACCAAGAGTAACTATATGACATATATGCACGAGCATCCCTCTAACGTTGCATACACTCCACAGCACTGATTGTTGATCTTCAAAGCTTCACATACCAATGAGTTCCTGGATAGTGACCCGATCCAGAACGTTAAAGGACGTGTCCAGTTTGAGGGGCTGACAGCACCGCTGACACACGAAGCTCACTTGCATGGTTGTGCTCGACGACTTGGAACCCTCCATTGTTGACGACCACGATAGGATATGTAACTTAAATAAATAAAGACATGCTGTAAATAAATTTTTTTAATGTTTTTGGTTCTCCTAAAACAGTTTTCTGCAAAGAGTTTTTTCAAGATCCTTAACGCTACAAAAGCTCACAAAGCGGTTTGGCTTAAACAGCTGGCTAGCTAACGTTAGCTTTGCAGCTAGCGCATGTGTACATATATCTACCATGCGTAAGCAAAAGACAGACTGACTGTTGCTTTTAAAAATATAACCTATTGCATTATAGCCAAAAGGACTGCACGTTAAAAAAATAAGAAACATTATTTATATCTTTAGCGTGACTGTAGCATTTTGCACCTTGGGACGTCCCTCTCCACTTCCTTATTGTTGTTTTTGGCGGATGTGATGTCAGACAAATACTGTCATGTGAGACGAATCTCCTACTGACAAAACAGAAAAGTTTATTAATAGATCATTGGGACGCAGAGGATCGCGGGCTCGAATCCCACCCACCCCCCCAGGTGTGGCGATGTCCAGACACCAAGGACGACCTTGGTGCCCGTCCCGAGCATATATAATATTTGGTTGTCTGTAATAGGTAGTAAGGTCTCCTTTGAACTGACACTTTCTGATTGACAGTAATCTCACAGACCCCCTGGCATATACTGGTGTTTCAGTCTGTGTCCTTTAACTACTTCTCTTCTCCTTATATTTATTTCACTCGTGCGCGCTTTCTCATTCCAAGACCACTATACATTTAACCTTATGCTTAAATGCAAAAATAACAAACAGGTTATGGAAATGCATTTGGCCGGTGATGACTCCGCTGTGAGCAATGCGGTTTGCTCTTCAGACCAACGGGTGGCGCAGCAACAAAAGCGACGAAGCGTTGTTAAGCAAAAGTAGAAGAAGACGATAGTTGCGGGAAAACTCAAGCGGATAGTTCCTGTGTGAACACTTTATGGCTTTAAAACAGAGAAACAAGGTAAAAATGGGTATATATATTGTTTTCTTTTAAGTTACGTTAGCCTGAGGTATTTGAAAATGCGAGATCTGTTTTTTTCCATATACGCATTTTGGACTGTTAGCGTTTTTGCGTCGATTGTCTCAATTGAGCGATGTTAGTTGTGTAACCTTCCAGAAATCATAAAGTTAGCAGCTTGCCTGTTGTTTTGCCCACGTTACCTTTGTGACATTGTCTATGAACACCACTTAAAATTTCTCTCATCGGTGTGTTATGCTTTGTCGTTTTCTGCGGATAACGATATGAGGCTCGAATCTCTGGGGCGCCCAATAATTCACGGAGAGTTAACGTCCTAATTTAAATCTAAGGTTACAAGACTAACACCTGAAAGATTAGTGAATTGACGAAGCATGGTGCAAACGTTATAAATAATGCGTTGACATTGTTATAAAACTATATGTTTTATAAAGTGAAACTGCCATAATCATTCTAACTCTTTGGGTGAATAATCAGCTGTTTATAGCCATGCAGTGAGTAATTTAAAGTTGCACTTCTGGAATAACATGCTCATTGCATGTCTATTTGTTTTAATTGTAGGTTCTACAAATAACCATGAAACCCCCAAAAGCCACAGATGTTAAAAAGGGGATATCAGTCCTTTGGGAGACTCTGCAGTGCCCTATATGGTAAGTGTCATTCATTGCAATAAATAAAAATAAGGATCTGCTTTATCAGTAGTATTTTATTCTCTTATTACTTAATATGAAGATTGTCTTTTGGAATAACTGCCATGACCTGAATTTACTTTGTACAGTACTTGTACTTTATATTATTTCACCTGCAGTCTGGATTTAATGACAGCACCGGTATCTACTAAGTGTGACCACCAATTTTGCAAGTAAGGAAAAGCTCATATATTCTTTTTCCTCTTATATGTTTACATGTACTCATGAATATTAAACTTGCTTTTTATGTTGCACTAGATTTTGTATGCTCAAACTTTTGGACAGCTCTAAACAAAGCAGGGCTAACTGTCCTGTGTGTAAAGCGAGGATAACTAAAAGGTTGGATAAACTCAATATGACTTTAAAATGTAAATAGTCATTGAAATATTTTATTATTATTGCCTTCATTATTAAATTATAATATGTGGCATGTGGGTTTTTTACTTTTTCACTTTACCGCAGGAGCTTGCAGGAGAGCCCTGGGTTTCAGAGACTTGTATCAGGATTGCAGGACATGATACAAGCATATGAACATGACACTGGCACTAACTGTAAGACTACATACAATAAACTTCTAAAACAACCCTATGACATTTAGTCACATTACATCAACTTTTAAAGTTACTATCACTTTTTCAGACTTCACTGGATTATCCCAGCAAAAAAGACAATCAAGGTAGGAAACCTGAAGATTAACATTTAACAAAGTAATGCAAATACTAGCTCACTTTGCACTCTGAATTTTATTTTCCTCTACCCAGTGTGACAGATAGCGATGCTACTAAATATCCTCATGATATGTCATCTGGCGATGCACCTGCTACTGACTGTGAGAATACGCAAAGTATGGACAGTGTTGACCTTCCAAGATCTCACTCCTCAACTATAGCAGGTAAGATCTTGAAGCCTTTTTTATTGGATGACCTTACCATGTCGAGTCAACTACCAAATGTGCTTATATGTAGAAACTCGTAGTGAGGAATGGTAGATGGCACTACTTGTAAGAGAGGATGATTTTGTATTTTAAAATGTATTTTACTTGTACTGTCCCAAATTATTTTGTAGCCAAAAATGAATTTGCAAGACTTATGGCACTTGAAGACTCAACTCCTTTGACAACAGAAAATGAAGGCTTGGACAGTGGCCTCGGTGACGCACCACCAACTTCTAAAAAAAAAATGTCTACAGAGCATTTGGAAACAAGCGAAACAGAAATTCCAGAAGTTGTGGAAAGGACAACATCGATACAAATGACAAGAGGCAGAAAGAGAACTTCTAAATTAAAGAACGCCTCACTTCATCCATTATTAATTCCAGAAGAGAATGAGCATAAACCTTTAAGAAAGTCCTCAAGGAAAAAACAGCAAAAAGATTTGGAGTCTGATAAGATTTTTGAGCAAAAACAAAAGAAAAGTGTAGAGAAAGTTGCTGAGTGGCTCATGAAAGTACCAAGTGAAGGAAGTCTGGAGTTAGAGAAACCTGACAAAGAAACGGATAACTCTGACACCTGTTCTTCCTCTTCCACAATAGATGTCAAGCAGCACATTACTGACTTGATTATTAAGAGAGAGGATCGTGTTAAAGCCCTTGAAGAGCAGGTGTTTGGTGCTGTCTATAAACGAGATCGACGATTGAACAGGACCAGCTTCCCTCTTCTACCAGCAACAGCAGAAAGCCAGGCACCTGAAAAAGCCTTTAAAAAAAAGAAGAGAAACAGTCTTACCAACTTGAAAACCAACTTTGAAGATAAAAGGGAGATGGCACAAGAAACACAAATAATAGAAACAAATGGCACCGGTAGTGACATTATTAAAGAAGCAGAACAAATTGAGCTCACGGAGGAAGATGGTATAGACAAATCTGAGGAAGAGTTGAACATCATGCCAGGAAGTGACAAAAATAGTGATAATTATGAAGGTTTCTCTTCTGTGTCTGATTTAGAACTGCAGCAACCAGGCACAAAGCTAAAGAAAAGGATTTGTAACACTCTGCACGAGGTTGACAGTGATTTAGAGGAGAAACCTAAGGCAAAGCCAGAAAGCATTGAGCAAAAGAAAACAGAGAAGAGGAAAGGTAAAAACACAAAGTTAGAAAAAGGCAAGCTCACAAAAGGGCCAAAGCCCCTTGTTCTGGTTGGAGTTCAAAGTGGAGAAACCAGTCCAACCATTAGACCAAGAGCCGAAGAAGTTCAAGTACAAATTGAAAACTATCCTAGCAGTGAGGACCAAGAAACACTTATCATGAGGAGCACCAGGAGAAGTAGAAGGCTTCAAGCCTTTGCTGAGGAAGTCAAGCAAGCAAACCTGAAAACTAGTGTACCTGAAAAAGACAGCAATTTTGTAAAGCAGTCTGAGGAAGTTAATGGTGGAACAATGGATGATACAGCATCAAATGGAAACATGACAAAGGTGTTCCAAAAGAATGGGTGTATTTTTGATCAAGATTTAGGAGGAATTGAAAACATGGAGCCTGTCGAGAGAACGTCTGATTTTAGACCAACAGAAGATCAAGAAGAGTCTATTGCTGAAGTCCCGAAAGTTGAAATTGTGTCTGAAGCTAGTGCTGCTTGTTATGTTCCTGTGGTCCCAAGTTCTGTTACTCCCGTTGAAACAGTAGTGGAAGATTCAGCACTTGAAAGTGACAATCTGTCTAATCAATGCCCAGACAATTTAAAGTTGAAAACATCTGCCTGTGACACTGACAATGAGGAGGATAGGAACGACAGTGAGCTGGATACAGAGCAACTGCTCAAAAGTTTCAAAGCCACTAAAAGAAAATCTTTCCATCTTGGTGGTCCAAATGTGAAAATGAGCCATAGATTGGACAAAGGGGACGCAGATCTCTGTGAAGAAAAAGATAATCTTCATGTTGGTTCTGATGATGAATTGTCAAAAAATAAGACAATAATCTCTGAAATCATTAATCAAGATGAAAGCTCATCTTGTAGTGATTTAATTTCCCCTTCTAACTCACCCATGTTGACAAGAAAGTTGCAAGCTGCTGAAAAACCTGATCAAAAGGTAGTTGAAGCCTTAATTCCTGATATAAGTTGTTCAGGTCAGGACAGCAATGCTGGTTATGCTCTTTCCAGGACCAGTGTTAGCAGTGCCCTTACTCCTAATAAGGTGTCAAAACATGAAATAGAAAGTCCTCATCTTTCTGTTGTCCCTCAAGTAGTAGATTTTGGGCTCCGCTTCACAGCCATTGAACGTGAAGAACTAAATGAAGCCTCTCAAATCATAGACAATCAGCTTGATTGTACTACAAGGCAAGCTGGCAAAGGGAAAGCGATTAGAGACAGTGTTTCCACGGGAAAAGATTGTTCAGTTAGCACAGCTGAACATGATGCAATTGCAGAGTCCTCTTTAACTCCCGATGGCCTGGTAACACCAGCCGTCCCAATGGTCCAAAAACCCAAGTCAAGCAGTGGAAGTGGAGAGCTCAGCGCACATTCCTCCATCAATACAAGGAGGAAGCGAAGGGCTCAAAGGCTTGAGTCTTCATCTGAGTCAGACAGTAGTGATTCCAATGAAGAATTGCCGACTTTGACTCAAATTTTTGGAACAGCAGCTCCGCCTTCCACTGTGATCGTGGATCAGAAAGTCTCTAAAAAAGCTAAAAGATGCAAGGCTGCACATGTTACAGCTGATGCAGCAGAACAACTGAGCCATCCACCCGCATGCCCCAGCCCCGACTGTGATAATTCCAGCCAAGCATCTGTGGACTTGTTCGGCACGCCAGATGAGTGTAAGTAGATTCTTAGCAATGCATTACATTTCATTTTAAGGTTTGTTACAAGAAGCAAGCTGCAGTACATTGAATCTTCTCTTTTAAAGATCAGGGACACGTGCTTGTTTCCCATTTTAGGAACTTATTTTTAGGATATGAGGAAAAAACAAGCATCCAGATACAAAGCGATTTGATTAATTATACTCTGCAGGTGATGCCCCCGTAAATGACACCAACATTTCCATTGAATCAACACAATTTTCCAGTGAAGTTCTTGTTACACAGGTAAATATATTTATTTCTTTCAATAACTTTCTTTCTTATTTTTTTAATATGACATAAAATCAGCTGTAGTGAAAGCCCCTTATGATTATATCAATGTCATATGTGCAATAATCAGAAAATGCTGTTTACCCCAGAAACTGCTTGGTTATGATTTGTTACTTTCAGTTGGACTTGAAAAGAAGTTTCTCTATAAATATCCAACAAATCTGAAACCGGGACCACACAAACCAAAAATCGAAATTTCTTTGCATACATTTTTTTGCATACATCAGAAAACATTTGTATCTGAGCCACTTGAGTGCAAAAAACATTTGATTTGGGTCATTTCAAAATGTAATGTGAACATAGCCTTGTTTGTTCATCATATGGTAAGTATGTGTTGTGCTCCTAGGAAAGCACTTTCATATTATGCCCCATAGAGGGCAGCCATGACATTGTCCTCATCCAGAAGCTGTCAGCTCCTGGATGACGGACTACCTCGCTCAGTAAAAAATGTCCCCCTCAGCAGCTTTCTAAATTGCATTTCATTTACGTTAGAGGAAATGCCGCCTTAGAGATGATTCTTGTTTTCTACCTCATTCATCTTCCAGCACTCTCACTTTTATCTGTCGACTGTATTTGACTGGAAGTTCGAGTTCCTTGCCCTGGGGTTTAGAAGGAGCTCAGAACTACACAGAACTGAGAATACAGAGATTTAGTATTATTGTGCTGTGTGTCTGTATACATAATAAATGCACTTTCACTGCAAACCCAGAGGATCAAATTCAAAATATAAGCCAAGCGAAGCATAAAATATACCAATAGACTGTAATCCTCCAAACCAGCAGCCACATCGGAGTCTGACCTTTTGTCAGTTTTCTCCCTCACTTTATGAACTCCCTCTCATTTCTAAATTATTATGTAATCACCTTCACACTCACAGACTCTGCTATGTATTCTCATCAATAACTGTTGTTCCATACTTTCTAATAACCACCAACTAGCTTAGTTTAACACCAAATGTGCAGCCAGTATGTGTAGTAAACATTTCTTTCCTCCTTTTATTTTCCCCTGTACTGTATAAATGTGACTAATATGCGAATATTTGCAATTTGTTCTACTTTACTTTGTTTTCTCTGTGTTAAGCAAAAGATAGAAATGCAGAAGGAGCTGGTGAGGCTGGAAAAGTTAATGGCTCTGGTGACTGAGGTGCTTCAGGAGAAAGAGGGAAGCCCGGCAAGAGACGTCCCCTCCGAAATGAACCAGAACAGCAAAACCACAGGTAAGAATAGAAAAGTTCTTAGAGATTACAGCTGAAAGAATTAGTTGATCAATTAATAAGGAGATAATTATTTGTTTTTATTTCTTAATAAAAATGCTACAAACACACAATCTCTCAAATGCTCTCAAATGTTATGTGAATGATTGAACAAATAATCTGTTGGTTCTTTGAAAATAAACGTAATCATTAGTGGCAGGCTAAGCTTTTAAAGCTACAAGTCCAGGCTGAAGTGCAGTGTAGCAGTAGTGGTACTTAACATAAACTTTTGTCCAGTGTTACATTTTTAATATGAAGTGTTGATCAAGGTAAAGATAATTTATTTTGACCTTGATTCTTAGAAGTTTTTTAATGTAACTGTTTTTTTGTTTGGTTTTTTTTTGTTTGTTTGTTTTTCAAACGATTGTAGCCCAATTTGTAGATTTAATTTGTATTCAAAGTATTCAAAGCTGTGCTAAACATTGATTGTCATTTTATGTCACCAAAACCAGATGCTCACAGACCCCTACCCTCTGCCCATGACACAGACCAAACTTCATGCTGGTAAGTAAAGATAGTTCAACTGAACACCACATATATCTGTCCTCAAACGATTTTCCAGATCTAACATGCAAAATTAAAACACAGTGTATTGTGTTGTATCCACAAGTGTTTCTATTATTTGTCAGTTGCTTCAGAAAATACGCCCATTCCCTTTTTGCACATTTGACAGTGTTGTAGATCAGCTCGTGAAATAAAAACATCGGTCTACAAATCAATAACCTATGATGGCATAGTAAAAGCTTTTTTACTAGCTTTTCCAAAAAACATCAGAAACTGAAATCTCTTATCTCTCTTACTTTAAGATACATAATTCAGTGTTTTGTAAAAGCCCCTTTTGTAGCAATTACAGCTTTCAGTCTTTGCTTAGTCTCTACAAGCTTTGCACACCTGGATTAGGACAGTTTATCCAATTTTTTTTCCCTGGCAGATCCTGTCAAGCTCACTCATATTGAATATATAGGACCACTGTGCCTCACTGTAGGGATGGTATTAGCCGGGTGAGCAGTTTCTGCTGTTTGTCGGACATAATGCTTAGAGTTCAGTTTTTGCCTCATCAGATCAGAAATCCTCCTCCGTCAAATTCTGAGTTCTTTATAGGCTACATAGCAATCTTAAAGCAGGTTATCATACTATATAACTTTACTTGTGACAGTTCTTGGTCTTCTCTCTGATCTGGGTAGTGGATACTCATTTCAGTCAGATAAACTTCTCTGGTCCTTGTTGTTTTAAACTTTTTACAATTTTTGAGGCAACTGTGTCTACACTCAAAGTTTTACAAATAACTTGTCTCTGTTGTAGAATTTATTAGCATCATATACTACAGGGGTCACCAACATGGTAGCAGGTCGCCCGCAAGGACCACATGAGTCGCCTGCGGGCCTGTTCTAAAAATAGCTCACCACAGTGCCACTTACCAATGAGCTGCATCTAATATTTTTGTTGCTATTCTTTTTTGAAATCACATTTGATAGTTATTGTGAGAAATCATTAACATGATCCGTGTCTTCACATAGATGAATATCATAAATGTAATTAATTATTAATAATAACATAGTTAAAGGTAAATTTAGCAAAATTGTTATTTCAAAAGTGTGTGTCAAACTGGCAGCCCTTTGCATTCATCGGTACCCAAGAAGTAGCTCTCAGTTTCAAAAAGAATGGTGACCCCTGATATACAAACACAATTAAACTGCCATCACTTCCGTCTGACACTAAAACATGCCTCCCAACATTAAGCCATTGTTTCTGTGGTATGCAGAAAATCATTGCAGTAGCTGATAACATCACTGCAAAATAATTCTCAAGAATTGGACAGTTGGAAACCAGTTTTCACATCTTCCTTCTGAAGGAGTCAGCAATCTTGAGATCTCGAGATTTGACATTTTCTGTAGTCATCAGTCTAATAATATCCTAATTGAAAAAAAGGATAGGGAAATGTCATCATTCAGGTATGGTCATGAGCATTAATATTCTAATTGTGGAAATTGTCAGTACTACAGAGTATATTCACATATAGAGTATATGAAAGCAGCAGTTGTCAGGTCTGTCCATTGCAGATGACACTACAGCCAGGAGAGCAGTTTAGTTAGTTTAGCTTAGCAAGTGGACTGGAAACAAGGGGAACCAGCTCGCCTAGCTCTATGTAGTTTTAGGTCCCCATTAAAGACCCAATACAGATACTGGAAATTGTCACATTTATAAAATTGTGAGTTGTTGTTTTTAACCTTTATTCAGAGTCAACATTTTACGTAGCGTCATGCACACACGATCATTTATCAATTTACCTTTGTCCTTCACACTTTGTAATTAATAATTATAACAAATCACATGGTTAAAATGCACATTCTCTGGTTTTGTTTATAGTATATGTTTTATTCTATTTTGGTTTTACAATGTACAAATTACATCAAATTTTATACATAACACCCCCTTTTCAGGGCACTATACAGCAAAGTTATGTAAATAAAATTGATCATGTTTAGTAATACTTTGTGTATACCATGCGAGTCTGCAATTCATAGACATCAGTTACTGCGTGTCCTCTTTGACAATGCTCTGCTAGGCCCCTATTGCCAGAAAGTGGATGTAAAACTATTCGTGGGTGGTTTCCAAAGTGAAACACAAACAAAGTGGGTGGACCTATTATTGTGCAAGACACAGGAATAGTGTGTCAAATTAGAAATGGTCAAGTCAATGCTAGTTAACCAGTTAGCTAATCTGATGTTAATTTTAAGTGCAGATAATCCTTAAAGTCTAAAACACACTTCAATAAAAAATCAAATTAAATGATATCTCCCTCAGTGTGCTGTATTTATCTTCTCACATGGTTGTATATATTGATAATACATTTTAAATGGAGCTATATTTCAATACAGCCACGTAAAGCAGAACAATAACTGAGGCAAGTGGCATGTAATTGGTCTCTTTCAGTCTCTAACTGAAGGAGAAGGTTAGGGTGTGTGTGTGTGTGTGTGTGTGTGTGTGTGTGTGTGTGTGTGTGTGTGTGTGTGTGTGTGTGTGTGTGTGTTGCTAGTTCTCAGAGGGTGATGCATCTCCAGAGGACGGACGGATAATCTCACTAATGAACCAAGAATCTGCTTATGTTGTGGAGAATAAAAAAGTCATTACTGACTGCATCTTATATGTCATTTAGAGCACTTAGAGGGAAACTTGTGTTGCCACAGTAATTTATCTCTCCCACTTCACCGCCCTCCCCCAACCTCTCGCCTCGCAGGGTTCTAAGTGCTGTCCTCCAGGCAAGAGAGAGGGAGACTTTAAAAAAGACGGCAGATGGGAACACGGAGGGGTTTAGCTCTACAAGTTCTAAATTAAAAAGCACATATTTCATGATCTCAGTAGTGAAACTGGAAAGAATAGTTGGCACTGAAGTATGTGACAAGTTTTCAATGAGCTGTTATCACTTTGGTGCAGGTAATTTAAATGTAGGCAATCTGCCAGTTATCTGTATTCTTGCAGCTTTTGACTGAACAAATGAACCCAAAAGATTTTAAATTCATATGTGCATGTCAAATAGACCACAATCTAATGGTAACAAAACACATGAGTAATTGGATATTGAGTTTCTGTCAATAACAAGTTCTGATCCAGCACTTTTATCGTCCCACCCAAAGCATCTGCAGAGTCACAGTTTTATTGTTTTTGCTTTCCACCAGCATATTTTGAAATAAAACTAACTGTGAATTCAAATGGCTGTTTTTCAAATTTAAGGATTTTTCAGCCCCTTATTTTTGTATGATGCAGAAGAATAATGACCATAGACATACAGACACTGTACCCCTAAAGGTTTTTATGGCCAATCAGCATGATGTTTTTCATCACATGCTAAAGATGCTAAAGACCAAGCCAAGGCCAAGTGAGGATGACTGCAATTCAGGCCTGGCAGAGCATCAACAGGGACATGGTCGGTCATAGGCTGCAGATACAGTAGACATTGAATGCAAAGGATTTGCCACTAGATATGGTATAACTTTATTGTTGTGTACATTAACTTCCAGTTATTCTCCAACTGAAACTGGAAGACAGTATACAGAAAGCTACAGTGTCCATTTGATGTGAATACAAACGCCCTAAGATTAAAGTTGAGAGTCAGTAGTTTGCACTGGAGCAGGGACAAGTGTGTTCCTGTTATGCTTTTTGTACGCACTGTATCCTGGAGTGTCTGTGCTAAATTAGAGAAGCCAGACCTGTTTAGACATGTTTGACTGCTGAGTGGCATCATCTGGTCACATCTATCCCTGTGTATCTTCTAGTCGGGCAGAAACATGTGAGTGGAATTTGGTCAGTTTATCCTTTTTCAGTTTGTGCACGTTGTTGCTATATTTGAGTTTGTTGTTGTAATTTGCTTGTGTTTTGTCTTTTTTGCATACGTTATCTCAAGCTGCATTGTATCAAGCTCTCAAGGTCAGAAAATAGCAGCACTTTAAAGCAGACCACTTTCTACTTTAAATGCATATTTAAAATCAATCAAGCTCAGAGCTACAGTGCTGTGAAAAATGTATTCACTGATTCCTTCTTCAAAGAAACTCTAGAGCAAATAAAGTAAATTTAAGTTTTAAATGATAATTGCATTTTCTGAAGCAAAAGGTGACACAATCTACACTGTTTCTGGCTTTGGGGCTAAATGTCTTCCCATGTGAAGTTACTTTTCTTGCCAACCTGCCCAGTGTTTTGTCTTTTGTTCTTTCTAGCCCAATTTCTTTTAAATCTGTCTTCGCTTTCTACTCACCCCAACTGTTTGAGGCAGATAGCAGCCCACCCTGAGTTTGGTTCTGTCAGAGGTTTCTTCCTTTTAAAGGGATTTTTTTTCCCCCTCTCCATTGTCCGTAGTGCTTGCTCATGAGGAATTATGGCTTTTTCCAGTAATCTTGTACAGTCTCAACTTTATGTAAAGTGCCTTGAGATGAATTTGTGTAGTGAATTGGCCATATAACAATAAATGTAATTTAATTGGAACTGAGGAAGACTTGGAACACAAATGTACCTTCCCAAAAATGGCCAAAGAGTCTAAGAGCAAAGCAACAAGTCATCCAGAAATTAACAAAGAATCCAAGGAAAACATCAAGGAACTGCAGGCTTCTCTTTACAATACAATTTACCTTTCATGACTCCAGACAAACGACACAGGATAGAAATAGCATTTATGAGCCAAAAACCACTGCTAATCCAGATGAACATTAAGGCTCATCTGAATTCTGCCAGAAAACCTACTGTATATGACCCTCAAATTCTGTTGGGAAGAATGGTAAATGGTCTGCACTTATATAGCGCTCACAAACTCACAATCACACACACACACACACACACACACACACACACACACACACACACACACACACACACACACACACACACACACACACACACACACACACACACACACCGATGGGGGAGCTGCTATGCAGCTGGCCAACACTCACCAGGAGCAACTAAGTTGGGGTTCAGTGTCTTGTTCAAGGACACTTTGACATGTGACCGGAGGAGCTGGGGATTGAGCCAACAACTGTGATATTGGTGGACAACCGCTCTACCTTCCTGCGCCACAGTCGCCCAGAACTGTTTGGAAGACTGTTAGGTTGGCGTAAACCAGGGTTTCATAATAAGGGTACAATACCTATAATCAAGCATGGTCCTGGGCGACTTGCCATAATTGAGGGAAACATGAATTCAGTCTGTGAGGTGAAACTATTGCAATGGGATTATGCAGTAAAACAATAATTCCCAAGGAAAAGAATACAAGTTCTGTCAAAATGGCTCAGAAGGAATAAATTAAAGTTTCAGAGGGGGCATCAAATTAGCAGTGGGCTTATGTATTTTTCACAGCACTGTACGAATATGTTGTCACTATATTTAATATACTGATTTTGTAGTCAGTGCACAACATCTCCTAATTCAACAACATTTTAGCTTTTTTCCTTCATTGTCTAAAAAAAGGGTAATAAAGATGTCCCTTTTGCAGGGAATATGCTCCAGATGTACGAAGAGACCCTGACACAAAAGCATCTGAAGGTAAGAGGGGTGACATGGCCTAGGGTGTCAAACCAGGGCAGTGTTGTAACCGTATTTTTTTGTAGCACATGAGCAGAACGAAAAATGTTTTGTGACGTTGTCTCATACTCTATGACACATTAACAAGAAATGTGTTTGTATGTTTTTAAAGACATTGTGCCACATCAGATTATGCCGTGTCTGTCTGATGACACACTCTGTTTGTTTTTCCCTTCTCTTTCTGTAGCTGTGCAGCGATCTGCACACACAGGACAGAATGTAAAAAGCACTGCAGCCCCCAAGACACCTTGTTCAGCAGCCAAAACACTAAAGAACTGTAGTTCCCCATTAAATGGCCAAGAAGACAAAGAAAACAGCACCCCTCCAAGAGATCGGATTAAAGCTAAAATGATACTAGTGTCATCTGGATTAGAGACCAATGAACAGGTCTCAGTTATGAATACATTTATTTATTTGGAACTATCCACAGTAGAATACATAAAGTAATCAAGTTTTATTTCCTTACAGATTATGGTGAAAAGGTTTGCCAAGCGAGTTGGTGCCCGTGTTGTTTCCCAGGTGACTCCAGAGGTGACCCACATCATAATGCGCACAGGTAAGTATGCTCACATGCAGACAGTGTGAGTACATATAAACATTGTTCACTTAGGTAGGACTGTATCTGTTGTGTGTTTTAATTAACTAATTGATCACTGGTCTTTTAATTAATGGTTCTTAATTGGTTTGATGAACAGTAAAGCAGTTAAAGCCACTCTTAAAGCACCACTTTAAATCTTCTAGTTTGCATTTTTGAATATTTTCTTGACCAGTAACATTTCCATTTCAAGTAGTAAATTTTCTTTCTACATGTAGTTAGAGCTCGTTGTTTTAAAATGTCCCTCCTTCAAAGATAGGCTTTCTGTTTCTCTCTCACCCACAGACTCTCATCCGCTTGTGGCTAATTACCCTCTTTGATAGATTATTTTTAATTTCAAAGCGCACTGTCTCCAAAGCACCATATTAACTGTCTTTGTTTAGGAAGGATTTCTAATGGCAGTTGTTTCCTGGGACACAAAGGTGGTGGGGGGGGGGGAACGGAAACAAGGGCCCTCCTTGATCTTTGTGGGTTAAAGTTGAAGTGGAGTTGTGTTTGGGGCATCAATAAATGCACTTGACTCTTGCTTGTAATACAAATCAATGTATAATGCCATTTTTAAATTATAACTTTATTCATTTGCATGGTGAACATGCTTTTATTCTTACTCATGTGAACCACCTGTTTGATTATGTTCCTACCTAGACCATTATAGAAAATAAAACTCTCCTCTACTTAAGAAAAAAATTTTTCTTTAATAAAATATTCCCAGAAATGTGAGGAAAACTATCTTCTGTCCCATTTATCGTCTTGAAACCACTCAGCGAGCTGTTTGAGAGAGCCGAAAAATAGAAATTACCTGATTTGCTTCAAACTCTTAACATTATGGAAGCCTCGTTTGTTTTATTGTTTTAGCCACTTTTTGTCATTAATGACAAATTCAGCCCAGTTGTTACCTCTGAAAATGAGCATAATTAACTAGCTACCATGGGAGATTTTTATTGCAAAATTTATGAAAGAAATTAAACCTGGGTCTCGAGAGAACAAGTACAGTACATAAGTATATGTGTAAAGGTTCTTGGGGTAATTTTAAAGTTTCAGTAGCATAAATGGTAATGATTAAATAATAATTTCTAGAAAAAAGTGGGCAGTGGTTGTAGCAACATATTGTGTTTATTTTGCATCACAAAAAAGCAGTCAGCCTTCATTGCCCCTGACACATATGGTCTTCATATTTCTTATGTTGAGTTTTGTTGTCCAGTTCTGATTTTTGTCTGAAATTCCTAGCAGTGCTTTCATAGATATTGCATTTACAAGAATGAGTCAACATCACAGGCCTTTGACCTCATACCATCAAAATCTACAGTGATAAGTTCATCCTTGAATCCAACTAAATAAATGTTGACTTATTGGACCGAATGAACAGCCTACTATTGGAACTATAAATCAAATCATACCTCCTTTTATGTTTTAATGATTAGGTTGTGTAGGAGTGTACACACACTCTCTGCACATCATTTCACATGTAATTCTTCTTTTTTTCTGTGCCAGATGACCAACTGGTATGTGAACGCACACTGAAGTATTTCCTTGGTATTGCAGGCAGGAAGTGGGTGGTGAGCTTCCAGTGTAAGTGCAGACTCACTTTATTGTCAAGCTCCATCACTGAGTTTAGAACAATTACTCCACTCTGGAGTAAGAGGAGTGTTACATAAAACAGTAGCAATCAGAATAGTGTTTGTGCCTCAGACAGAAACCTCATAAGTTTTGGTTCTTATTTCCTCTCCACAGGGATTTCAGAGTGCTTCAAACACAAGAAACTGTTAGATGAGGTATGCTTGCCTGTGTGCTCCTTAAATTTGCGTGCTGGAGATTTCCAGTAACATCTCTGTATGTCTCAATGCTGAATTAAGGCTCCATGATGAATTTCTCCTTGAGGTTTGCAGTGATATCTCATAAATTATTTGTCATCCATTTGCTTTGAAACCCCTGCATTTGGTTATTTGCTACACATGTATAATCCTTTGCCAAGCTTTGTTTAGCATCAGCATTAATTGAAAACAATTTCTCAGTTGTGCAAGCCATCCTGTAAGCATCTTCTGCATTATATCGAGTACATAAAAATAGATTTCATGTAATTATAGGATGAACTTCCTCAAACGGAAGAATGTTCAGCGTTGTGGTAGGAGTGTGTTTTGGCCATAAAATATCATATAATATATATTATATATTTCATATTTATTTATTTAAAAGCTGATGGCAAAAGGAAAGCTTTTATACGGTTGTGAGTGAGGTTCATGCACTGCACTTCACATAGATATGCTGAAGTCAGTTTGTTTGCATATGACAGGGTCCCTTTGAAGTGAGAGGTGATGTGGTGAACGGACCCAACCATCAAGGCCCCTCGAGAGCTCGAACCACTGAAGACAGTAATGTGAGTATGTTACACACTGAACAGGGCTGTCTTGTATATAGTTCATATTAGATTATACAATAGTGTATTATTGTGTATATGATGTAACTTCTACTGAAAGTTGAATCTAAAGTTAGGAGTCTCCCTAAGGGCTTTATTTTATTTTTTATAAATTGTTTCCCAGTAATTGTTCCATTCAAACTAATTCTAATGTCTGTCCGGGCTCGTATGCTAATGCTTCTAGTCATGGCATACAAAAGTCCATGTGTACATTTGTGCGAGATTCAGTCAAAATTTGTCCAGGTTAGTGTTGTAGTCAAGACCACCTTAACCAAGACCAAGTCATGACCAAGACCTTTACTTTAGTCATAGTTTGAATAGAATAGTTAAATTAAAAATAACCCACCTTTTTTTTTTATATATCACACACAACAGCTAAGACTTTTTAAAAAAAAAATTAATACTCAGAAATCTTAACCTGTGCTAAAACATTAGCACATACTGAATCTGCTACTGATTGCTACTACGCAAAGTACTTCACAAATATTCTATCTATACTTTCAACTACAGACATATTATTAACTGCAGAGAAGACTGCAGAGAATTTAAACATCATAAAGTAGTTTTAAAATGGCATTTTAGTTAATGAAATGAAACTTTACAGAGAAAATGTTGAGAGAAAAGGGGAAAGCAAATAAAAGAAAAACAGGGAAGGTGCAGTTACATGGCATTTGATGTATCTTAAACAGCTGGTCAATAAAGACATGAAAACATGAGTATAATTTAACAGTTGCGGAAGCAAACTAAAAGCAATGCTGGCAGGCGGAAGCAGAACCGTATATACAGTATCTAGTGAAGAGACCTCTCACTTTTTTTATCAGAATGAATAACATTATTTTATTTTCACTTTATCAACACATTACATGCTATACTTGTGTTGAGTGATTGGCTACTGTAGTTGTAGCCAATCACTCAGCACAAGCTGTCAAAACATGTCAAGATCAGTCGGCAGGGTTCCTAAAAAAAACAGTTTAAAATGGGTTGATAGATGCTCATAGTGATGTGAAAACCTATTGGTAAGAAATGAAAAGGAAGGAAAGAATATGTCCACAACCACACACAATATTCTACGTCTGTGAAGGAAGTTGGCACTTGAACCCGTTTTCTCATCTTGCACCAGCCTTTCAGCTCAGCCCTTGTTGTAAAAGTTAATTGTAGTTTTCCTCCTTGTATAAGGCCATCGGGACTGGCTCTGTTACCACTGAGGGGTAAATTCGAAATGGCTAGATGGTGGCATCATTGCCTTTAAAAAACCTCTGCTAATTGAATTAATCAGTAATATCAGGCTGATTTAAGTGGCTTCAACACAGTGCCAGCACTTTGATGATAGACAGATTGTCTTGGTTATATTCACTTTCTGACAAACAAACCAACAGATGAAATGAAGGGCTAAGAAAGTCTGTCACCAGAATGTTGATGTTTAGGAAATCAGTCAAAGAAGCTCTGTGTTTGTGTGTGTGTGTGTGTGCAGTGTGCACATTATCACATCACACAGTCTTAATACATCCTGAAGGATATTAGCTGTTGTCTAAATTAAAAATCTGTAACAGAAACACTTTTTCATCTCACTGAGCACCTCCGGCTAAAGATCATTATGGATGGAGAGGAAGGTGTGAGGAATGAGTATTTCTCTCTTTAGTGGACGTTTATCTTCCTGACACTTCCATCCAGACGCACACTGTATATGAGTCTGTGATTTGAGCTGCACATTTACTTTTTGTGCTTACCACGGCTCAAGGAAGCAGTTTTACATTCCCATTTCAAGCAAGCCTATTGACCTTGTGTGCAATAAAACAATGTGTCCCTGGCGTTGGGCAGGTAATTTTTCTTTGCGTGACGTTACAGTACCTCAATGCAGGTGGCTCTCTTTGCTCAGTTCAGTTCAGCTCTTTCCTAAATATACAGTATTACAGTGAAAGCAGAAACTGAGCAAAGTCCTGTGGTTTTATTTTACACATTAAGTGAGTCATGCCTGGTATAATTTGCAGGATGTGCTTGGTGAAGCATTTCAGCTGCACCAGTCTAACCCTTTAGACAGGTGAAGAGTTCAGAAACACTAAGCTGTAATGGTAATGGCTGTAACGGCTGCTCTCATGCAGTGCTATTGAAAACTGCCCGAAGGTTAACTTCACTGAATAACTGCTCTCTGTAGAAATTCAGACATCTCATTGTAGATTATTTTAACGTTATCTTGTATCTTCTTTTTGTCCTCAGCTGCTCATGAGGGGCTATCAGATCTGCTTTCAGGGGCCTTTTACAAGCATGACTACAGGTAAACCACCATCAAGTGATCTGTGACCACAAAAAACTGTTTTCTGTGAACTGCATGCAACCAAGGGCTGAGATTTAACATGTAAAGCACTATGGGGATTTATTCTCTGTCATGTTTTAAAGAGTGAATCTGTGCGATATTTATCCTTCTCTTGAGCACAGTTTACTAGTGGCCATTAAATCCAGCTTTTTGAGGCTGATGTACAAATTGCCATTGAATGTGGAGTTATCAGTTATTAGCAGTTATATTTAGGTTTTGGCAGGTTACCTACTACCTACTGGCATAGTTATTATGAGAGAGATGTCTACAAAATTGATGACATCTAGCCATCATACAAAATATGGGACCCTGCCAGAGTTGTATTTACTGATGCAATTTGAAGTTAACTTACTAAGGAGGTGGTTGGTTATAATTGACAACTTGGGTAACAAACAGAGGGGTTTGAGACAAGACACAATTGCTCATGTCCTATTTGACATCGTTCAACAGGGACCTGTGCACAGATGATGACGAAAAAGTAGGCAATATTTACAGACACCGCAAGCAGTTTGCAACACCAACCCGGCCGTGTTTACAGAACATACTGCCATTGCTATTCCAGCAGTGTAGATTGTGCTTTTCTTAACAGCAACACTTGTAAGGACAAAACTGCATTGAGTTAGGAGCAACTTAAGCACAAGTATTAACGGTTCTAACTCAGTGTTGATGTCATGGATTGCAGAACCACATAACCACATCCGTAGTCAGTGTTGTTTCTGTATTTTAACCCAGCCAATAAACTTTCCTTAAGCATAACATCTTGTTTTTGTGCTAAATGTAGCCAAAAGCTTGCATTTTTATGGGAAAATAATGGTATTGTGGTTCTGTGAAGCAGGTACATTGTGGACCTTCTATATGTTGCTAACAACAACTGATAAGGGCCATTAAATGTCATGATAACTGTGTTCTTTTTTTAATTCCTGTAAACTCATATTTGGCATTTTTGAATGGATCAGATTTTAATAATGATTTAAAAAGAAATTACACTTGGAAGTACGTATCAGAAGTATTGTACTCATACTGCGGGGATGTGTGTGAAATGCAGACTTTTGATGAGGTGATAAGTCATTGATGAGTCTAGCAGAGCTTTTTTATTTATTTAAAATTTTCTTGTTCTTTTAAGGAAACATATTTGCCATTATAAAATTCCCTTGTGGTATTTCTGAAGTTTTAACTTAGTCATGAAATACTAGTCATTTCCTTTTTCTTCAACAACTCAGATCTTCTTTCTGTGTTCTCTCTAAATCTTATGCTGTTCTGAAGACAAAAATGAATTTTACACGTTAATTTGCATATTCTTTCAAGACAGAAAATTGCTAAAACCCTGGGGTGTTATTTCATGGAAGTGTTACCTTATTGCAGCTGCTCTCATACAGTTTGCGTTGTTCTGTTTTTCCAATCAAGGATTCATTTTCGCAGCCACATTTATTTAATTTTATTGATGTCTATGTCCTGTAGGACTCCAGCAACCAGTTTGCTTTAAGGAGAGAAACAACATTGATAATAATTAGAAGGAAAGTTAAAGTAACTCACACAGGTGTTAGCTTGAAACCTATGCTGTATTTTTACCCTTGTCATTTCTGCACTGGAGAACAGTGACGATAGATTCCAGCATGTTGGTGGATTAAATACGGACTTTCGAGCTGTGTGATGTTATCACAGTGCACAGTTGTTGCTAAGGAGTCCTTTAGCCCCTTGGAAATTATTTCTGAAAAGAAGGTGGAAATTTGCTTTCAGTGGAGAAGTGTCTTTTCAGTTTCCTTTTAATTGGGCAATTCCAGACTTATCCTTCCAATGTGGATGAATGGACAGATCATGGGTGACTGTCTCAAGGGGCACATTGCTTAAAAACCCACAAGACAGCATGTTTTGTTTTCCTTCTTCCCGGAGCTCTTAAAGTGCTCCCGCAGCATCGTCTCTGATGCCTGCCGGATCGATGAAGCTTTGCTAATGGGTCAACATCTGCTAGCTAGCGTGAGTAGCTTAAAGACTTTCTTTTACATGGCACAGACAGGAGGATAGACTCTGTCTTCTTCAGCCTGACAGGATTTCATCAATTATTTAAGTGCTCATGTTTGTGTATATTACAATTACAGTATGTACAGCATATTCTACATATGCAGTGTTCTCATGTTAATAAACAAGGGAAACTGTCAAATTCTTTAAGGTGTGTTTACTATCTTATGTTAAAAGCCCATTTTCTAAAATCAAGTTAAAGAGTGAATCTGTGCGATATTTATCCTTCTCTTGAGCACCGTTTACTAGTGCCCATTTAAATCCGCCTTCATGAGGCTGATGTACAAATTGCCATTGAATGTGGAGTTATCAGTTATTAGCAGTTATATTTAGGTTTTTGCAGGTTACCTACTACCTACTGGCATAGTTATGAGAGAGATATAAAGTAATGACATCTAGCCATCATAAAAAATATGGGAGCCTGCCAGAGTTGTATTTACTGATGCAATTTGAAGTTAACTTACTAAGGAATTGGTTGGTTATAATTGGCAAGTACGGTAAAAAAAACTTTTTTTTTTTTTTTTTAATCTAGTTAAATGTGTGATGGCTGTGTGAGATGCATTTATTGATTTCAATGAAGACTAAATAATTGACCTGTTTTTATTCCCATGTCAACTCTATATTCCTTAATGTATATTATGATAAAAGTAATTCAGGTGTGCGGGTTCCCCCACAATAGTCAACATTTGTGCGTGTGTGTTTTTGTCCTAGACGAAATGGAGATGATGGTGGAGCTCTGTGGAGCAGCTGTAGTTAAAGATCCACTTCTATTCAACAGTAAACAGGTAAGAGTGTAAAGCCTCTACAGTTAAAAACAAAGAAAAGAAAAATGTTGTCTTCATATTTGTCAAAATCATTTTACTACTGAAATGCATGAATGATTTTATAGTTGAGTAAGATGATGTGATTATTTAGCAAAACAATAATTTAATTTAAAAAGAAATCATGACCTTTGGAGACTTTCCCAACACTGCAACAGCTTTGACTCATAAACCTGGAGCCTTCTTAACAGATAACTCTGTTTCTTGCTTAGCATTGATTTTATTTTATTTTTTTTAAATGGCCAATTTTTGCAGTGTTGTTTAGCAAATGTCATAGTATAAATGATTAAAATTGACTAATGCTGAAAAACCCCAGATGCAGAAGCTGCCACAGCCTGATCAATGATCCTTAAGCCACCAGCTCTCAGCCCATATGCTTTGTTTTGCAAAAAGACAAACAGACTGTGTGTGTGTGTGTGTGTGTGTGTGTGTGTGTGTGTGTGTGTGTGTGTGTGTATTTTATTTATTTATTTATTTATATTTCTATTTGACTGGCTCAGAGTATGTGTTCTATTAACTTCTAATTAATCCTACATTTCCACTAATTTCTTTCTGTTACACAGAAATCCCATCAGTTGCTTATTGTACAGCCTGGATCAGAGTTATCGTCATCATACAGCAGTGAGTCTCACCTGAAACACATTTTTACCTGTTACTTACAGTATTTGCCTGACTACAAAACAACATACTTTCAATCTTAGTGAGAAGTCACACACTGTTGATGCCTCACACGATCACATGCTGTATACTATATAAAATTTCTTGTCAACATTTTAAATGTTTATTTTTAATAGTTGTTGAGCTTGGATTACGTTGGTAGCCAACAGTATATTAAACAAGTTTACAGAGAAAACTGTTATTAAGATTTTGGGAACACATGTATCTATACAAACTCACATAAAATGACTAATAACATTACAATAACAACAACAAAGAACAGCAGTACTTTTTTTTACAGTTGCTTCTCCATATCAGGAACCTACAAAATCCATAAACTAATCTGGGCTGGTTTAATTACTTTAAGGCAAATAATTGAAGGCAGTTAAAAGGTTTATTAAAGACTGCCTGACAATCATAGTTTTCATATAAACTCAACCGAAACAAATCGATGATGATTTATAACTTTCTGCTGCAGAGGGTGGGGTAAGTGCAACCAGAACGCTCACAGTAACAAACAGACAGATCAATCATTACAGACAATAGTAAAAAGCTTAGAACAGCTTTTAAACCAGGCCAGAAAAATAATCAACCTTTAGGGAATTTAACACCATGTTGATAACCGACAACATTTGAGATAGGGAAATGTATTGTAGCTCACTCAAACCAAACCTTTACCACTTGATCATAATTTTAACAATATTAAGACATCTTACAAAAGGGGTTAAGGCACGTGTTGTTAAGGCACATAGACAAGAAGCTTCTATGTGCCTGATCCCTTACAACCTAAGTATGTATAATATTTGATGCAGGGAGCAGAGGATGATCGTGCTCACAATTTGGACATGAAAACTGAAAAATGTGTCACAAAATATAAAATGAATAACATTTTCCAGTAGCAGTACAGCTTCATAATTCAGTGACGTGACCAACGTTTTCACCACAGCTGGTGCTTTTTAACACAACGAAATTTGTTGATTAAAAAATAAATTTACTATATCAGTCAGGGATTGAAACACTGTGTATAGTCAGATTTCCCATCTAAATGTAGTGAGGAGGTGGCCTTCACAAGCATAAATGTTCTTGTTGGTTTGCCTGTCAATGCACCTGTATTCATTAGCGTATGGATTGAGTGCGTTTTCGCCTTTGCGAGGACCAGTTGCAGAGTGACATAATTGTGACATGGCAGCTGCTGGCAACTAAAATCAGACAGGTTCCCAACAAGAGCGAAGGGAGTGACTGTGTGTGTGAGGGAAGTAAGGCAGCAGAGAAATAGCCAAGAGAAAATGTCAGATTGGAGCAGGGGGAAATGTCAAAACAAGTTGGCCACAGAAGAGAGAGGCTGCCACAGCACGAGGATAGCTGACAGTTTGAAACAGAGTGGGAGAAAGTGGCTGCGAGTCCTCCCGCCTCCTGGTATCCTAATTTGCACTGCTGCATATTTAATGCAGCTCTCCCTCTTCCAAGTCCTCCGGCACTTGTAGCCCAGGTAATCAAGCTGCCCCTCCCCTCCCCTCCTCTGTCCCTCTTTCATTCTCTTCTTCTGCACCAGTGATCGAAATCACACACATTTCTCCCTTTGTCTCTCAACCTTTGTCCTCTGATGTAATAAAAAAGTGTGACTGTGGTTAATAAGAAGAGTTCTGCATGTTAAGGCAGTAAAAGACTATGCTACAGATTGGAGAAATTTGCATCCTTTGAGGTGGCTCTCTGATTCGTCCTTGCTGGACACTTTTTGGTCATGTTTGTTACACCATTGACTTTTATTCATTCTGTCTGTGATCTTTTTTTATCTTTATTGATAATCATGTGTCTGTCTTTCAGCGTATAGTCTTACAAACTTAAAGGACAGGGCTAGTAATTCGCTACGCTGTATTTTTGTTAAAATAATCATGGCAATAATCATCTCCTTTTACATATTGCATTTCTTCATTCACTATGATTCGTCTGTCTATAATTCTTCAAAAAATGTCTGTTCCGCAGGTCTTCCTCGACAAGCCACAGTTGTGTCACGCGGTTGGCTCTTGGATACAGTTGCAACCTACACCCTCCAAAACTACAACAACTACACCCCATGAGTTGAGGAGTCGGTGCTTTTTCTTTTTCCCACGGCTCATTTTACAAAGCCTTTTTTAAATGTCCAATACTGTAGTTAAACTGTCATTTACGTGTTTTGCTGATAATCTGAAAGCTCTGTGTAGTGTGTGTGTGTGTGTGTGTGTGTGTGTGTAGTGTGTTTGTGTGGATTTATATAAAATTTAATCAACAGAAGATGCTTGAACTGAGTTGTTTTTACAGATATTAATACAGACATTTGTCAGTACAACCAACACAAACTATAAGAAAACCAAACATTTTTATTAAGTAATAACATTAAAACCATCAGTTTGACCCTTATTTGACAATATTCTTTGAAAGAAGAGTTTATCTCAGTAGTTGTGAAATAACTTGTTAACTTACCAGGAATTTGGTGCCAGGCGACATCTAACTTCTGTGAATCTGTAAGCGATTAAGCAGACATCATTTTTATCGCAATTAAAGTCATTTGGTGATTCTGAACAATTTGCACTATTTAGTACCTACGTTCTCCTGTCAGGACTTAATAATATACCGTCTCATCATTCCTGGTATCAAATGTTCCCCCTTCTGTTCCACACTAACTGTCATTTGGAAAATCACTGATGTAAAGGGAGTTTACTGGTCTTGGCGGATAGGTTTCCTGACTCTGGCCTTTATGCTACAACGTGTTCTGCAGAGAGTTCCTGAATTATTGAACAGCCTGTGTGTGGGAACAAAATCAGATGGATTTTACAGGATCAACCTTGTAAGGGCACCCAGTGACCTCTCTGTTCAAACAACGTACAAGTGCTCAAGTAACCATGGGAAGATAAAATTTGCAAATCAGGTTTGGCCTCAAAGTATTAATAAGTAGTAATTAAATGTGCTTTTTTGTGGTTTACTTTGTTTTTGTTATTCACTATTGCTAAGTTAATGATTAATTACTTATCCAGCTGGATTCACATTCTATTGTCAAAATATGCAATAAGAACTTCCATGCAATACTTTTCATAAGTAACAGTTTATATTCTAGTTTTGGAAAGAGTAACAAAAATAATTTCAGGTTTATTACCTGCCTACTGTCACAAGCACTTGACTGCTCCTTTTTTTTAAAATATACCGCCTCCTCATCTACCCCCCTCTCTGTTTTCACTCTTGTTTCACCAGTTTTTATCCAACTCTATCGACTATAATTTACTGAAGGATCCTTTTCCACTTGCAAAATTCAGTGCAACTTCAAGTTGGGGATTTAAGCTTTTTGATGCTGTGTAGCAATGTGAGCTTATGCCATCCTCAAACTACATCAGTGGACTCCATTATAAACTGAGAGGCATTTTGTGCACACTATGTAATGTTACTAGTGCTTTATGACCAACTAGTCCTGTCTCTGTAATGTATGATATTGTAATATATCTGACTGTAATGTAGAGGCATTTATTTTATAACTGAAAACCTGAGATGCATCGTATATATTCTTATAGCAAATTCTTATATAGTTCTTATAGTAAATTGAAATTAGTTCATTGGTCTGTTATACGTTTTACACTATTACTAGAGTTTGAGCTCTGTAGTTGTGTAATAACTTGTTTACTTGTTAACTTTTTATTCTTCTCCAGAGAAACACGAGCTATCATTAGCTATTTTTTGATCTCTTTAGTGCATATGACATTATAGCTTTGCACATATACTTAAAAACAGCTGCAAAGGGGTCTTTCTACTAGGACCTCTAAAGCTCAATAGCCAGTCTTGTGAAAAGTTGCTCCCAAGTTGTCCTATTCCTTTACAATTTTGAACTCTACAGTTGGTACTTTTGCTTTTATCCTACACATTCCTGAAAAACAAGATGTCCTACAATATGCAGACAGTGTATCTTCAGCTATTGCAAACATATTACCTTAAAAATGCTTGTTTCTACATTGACCAGAACCTTGAGATTTTTCAGGAAGGGTTGTTAATTTGCAGTGATGATTCATGAAATAACCAGAACTAATATTTTTAAGAAATCATATATAAAGAAACACAGCAGTACAATGGAAGTGTTAGAGACGGGCAGAAAAACATTCTGCTCCTGCAACCACTTTTCAATTGTCTGAAGAATAAAATCTGTAAAAATTACTTCTCATGGACATGTGGAGAATGACTGCATCCTTTATCAATCCGGTAGTTATTGGGGGGATGGCCAAAGTGGTGATTACAACTTTATAACTGCGTAAGTTTCTGCAAAAATTCCCAAAGCATTTTTTTTTATTTTGTTTTACCAAAAAACTTTAAACTTTTAATTTGTGTATTTGACATTCGGTAGCAGGATAAATACAAGCACTGCATCCAATGACAAGTGAAATCAAAAAGCAAATGGCTGAAAATCGAGCCGATGTGAAACAGTAATGTCAGCATGTTTCCTCTGAGGCCCTTTAAATGCCAGATGTGCTGCACCAGACACCACAGTGCCAGGACACTGCTTTCTTCCAGTCAGCTGATTTTTGGTGCTGAGCTGCAGCAGATCGGGCATTCAGCTTAGTTACTCTGTGGAGACAGGGTTACAGTGATACAGAGTGGAGGCTCACTCAATGCAACACTGTTTGCTTTCTTTTACTATGCAATTAATGGACTGGTTTTCACCTAAGTGTTTAGATAGTTTATGGGTTAACGACTGTTCAAGTTAAACTGCCAAAAAGGTGTTTTTTTTTCATTTGTTTGTATTTAAGCTTTATCAATAACCTTTAACTTCATCCAACAGTTAATAGACCAATTTTGACGTTAATTACCTGTATAGAGCAGTGGAAAGTGTTTAATCTGTTATAGTATTATAAAATCTTAGTTTTGCATGTTGTGATGTAATATGAATGCATGCTAATTTGCACTGAAGAGATGCAGAACAGGCAGATAGAATTTGTCCTTGCATATTTGTTCTTGAACCAAAGTTATGCATTAAATAGTTCTAAATTTTGCTAGAAACAAAACCTCAACCTCAATGGAACTAAAGGCCTGGGATCATCAGTCACATGCTGCTACCACAAAATTATTACACAATAGGCAATTGCCTGTTTAAATATTAGTAATTGGTCCCATAACAGCCTCTTTAACACGGAGAGTAGATAAAAGTAGGATACTTGATAAATGTCTGCAGTGGTTAAGCACTGATGCCTTTTTTTGTGGGGCATCATAATTAATATGTCCGGTCAAACATTTTACAGAGGAAATCTGCATATAACAGTCTGTTTGGCCATCTGGGATTTTACGGTGTACTTGTTTGGGAAGCCACAAGTCTGGGTGTGAGTGGGAGAGATCTTCTGAAGTCGATAGTCCTTCATCTTTATCAACAACCAGGTTCCTTTTCTTTTTGATTGTGTGTGGGCCAAAATACTAATGAAGTTAAAATAATGTGTCAGATTTATAGTCACCTTAGGTTACATGTACGCAGAAATTGCAAAATTGACACCATGACAGTATTTCCCCTAAATCCAGTTTATATGTCCCACAAGACCAAATTATAAGTTTAAAACAGGAAAAACATGTTTTCTCATAAGTTTCAGAGGAGCCAATAGACTAAAATGAATCTCTGACATACATCATTGCCTAAGTAAATCGACAGTGAGTTCTAATTAGAATGCGGCATCTAGTTTAATGTGACATTATTAGTAATTGACTATAATGAAACTATTATAGATATTTTAGGTGTTTGTAAGACACAGATACCCATGTTAGCTCTGATCAGTCAAGCAGTGGTGAAAAATAAGTGCAGTTGTTGACCCTGGCTGCTCTCACAATTTGCTACTGTGATCCTCTTTAGTTGCTGGCCTGCAGCCTCAAGGAGTATTTTAAAAATATCTGTGTTGAAGCCCTTGGCTGGAACTTAAACACTGGATATGAGTGTCTCTTCAGCAAAGACCTGTAAGCCTGGGGATCAACAGTGAAACTTTGTAGAAAACTTAGGTGCTTGAAGTCTACAGAGGCTCCAAAATGTTTTTGTTTTGTTATTTTTGATAGAATGAATGATTCTGAATTTACATAGTTGGAACAAGTCTGTTTTAGTTTACTCCTAGTTACATTTCCAACACAATAAAAATCCAATTTCATAATCAATACCTTTTTGTAACTTTGTGTGTGTTTCTGTCATATGCAGTCTAATATGTGCAGCTGCATTTTGCTTTGTGTACATGACTTCCCCAGTCTTGACTCAACAAATTTGCTGCCTTCATTGTTGCCCAGAGAGAACAGAAGGAGAAGCCTTTCTCAGACACGGCGCACATATATTTTTAATCTCTTCAGTTTTTACATACTGTTTAAATGGGTCTTTAATTTTTAATGACTCACTCTCTCCTCTTGACGCGGCAACCATTATCCTGGTATTGTTACTGTGTTGCTCATACTGGGTGGTGGATGCTTGTCGCTGGCCTTATTTTGCTGGTTTCTCTTGCCTTGTGAAGTTGAAAGCAGGGATTCAAGTAAACCTGAACTGATAATAGAAGAATGCTGTAGGCAATTTTCCACCCTCAGAGCATTAGGCTGTAGTTTTATGACTACTGACACTATGCAAGCAGAAAATGCATTAAAGATGCAGAAGGGTTGAGCCTTAGTGGTCACTGATCGGTTCTGCTTTGTAGTGGAATTAAAATGAAAAATGGACCCCCTGTGAAGTAAGTTTGCATCAAGATAATGCTCCATATAATAATATTGCAGTAAAAGCAATATAGCTATTTAGATTAATCTTTCAGTTCCTGCAGAAACAAACTTCCTTCCTTTGCGGAAAAAAATGCCAAGTATTACTTTTGTGTCAAAACTTTCTGTTGCTATTACTCACGACTGTGTCTGACATTAATAAACTGTTGGTAGCTCATCTCACAGGACATTTAATAATGCAAGTCACATACTGAATCCTGAAAGTTCTCCTCCTTTCCCATTCACTCCACATTTCAGGTAAGTGCTTTGTGTTTAGATAGATTGCAAAACAGCAAGGCTCTGAGTCCTGAGGAAAAGGACTGAGGATCAGTCGTCTAATTGTTAGTGGCATTGTTCTGAACTGCTGAAGTATTCTTGCAACACTACAGCTTGGCCTACTAGCAAAGCCTACAACCCAACCACAAACAAAATGACTAATTGCCCCTGTGACAAACTGGATTTGGCCAATTCATGTGCCTTTACTTTAAGGATGATTCCCTAGATTTTATGCATGAGTCACAGGGTTGCAAGACACATGCAGCATGTACAGTATGTGGACTTGAATTAAACATCATCTTTTTGGGTGTGCTACCATCACCACTTCCACTTCTTATCTGGTACTCTCACTCTCATATATGGTAGCATAGAATTATGTAAAAATGAGGATGGTTTTTAAATGAATGCTACGAACTGTTTTTAAAGAAAATATAATCCATTTTTAAAATGCCACATTTTGTAACACTAGAGAGTAGCACTTTACTGCACGGTACTAGCAGGGGTTTCGTGATAGGGATGTACCAATTACATTGTTAGGAAGAATTTCTACCCAGGCTACGTACATAGTAAAATTGATCTGACTGTCAGTTAGTTGATCGGTTCACACCAAACCAATTGTATCTCAACAACCGATTGATTACTGTTACATTTTACAGCCATTCATGGTGCCCAGAGGATGAAGCCTGCTAAATTAAGAAATCCCCTGCCTTTCCCATTTGTGGCACACATTTTAGTTTTTAGCACAAAATCTCAACGAAGTGCAGCAGAGACTGTTGAGAATCATGTCCATAAGCCAATTTGTTGGTTAAATGAAGAAATGAACCTGATTGTTTGCACTGGGTGAAAAGCTAAGAGTTTGCCAAAGTTATTACTATCCATCCTGGGGGACACACGTAGGCTCACCTTCACTCCAACAATCTCACCTATATATCAAAGCTCATTTTGTGTATCTCCAGTTTTTCTGTCTCATTCTAGACATTAAGTGATGTCATCCAGCCAACCACTGTTGTCAACTAAAAGTGTTTCAACAACTATCAGCGGTATGTACAAGTGGTGAGTTTCAGCTTGTTCTCTCCTGTTTGCTCTACCCAAGCTGTTTAGTGCTTTTAAACATTGTGGGGAAAAAGGAAAAACATCAGCCTTTCAGAAAATTGCCCAAATGTTTTTATCTCTGTGTCCTATATATTTTGTCTGCCATTTCATATTTCTGTGCACCTACCCATATATTTTGCCCAGTTTTCTCACATACATTCCTTTAACTAAATGGGAAGCATCTTAGAATAGCTGAAAATGGTTGGCATTAATACACTAGAAAGCTTTAACTACGGTCTGTTCTGCTTGCTCTGTAGTTTGGCAGTCAAGTGGAATGTCATTGAGCCAGGTGAGGCTGCCAGGACCACAGGGATGAGTGTTTGCCAGATATGTTTGCTCACTTCAACATAAGGGTTGAAAGACTGTAAAGTGGCATCATGCACATTTGATGTGGTGTCAGCAAACATTTCTTCTTTTGCCTGAAGCTGAGGTCAATGACGCTGTAAGTTTCTCAACTAACTTAAGTTTTCTGATCCATCAAAGCGCTGCACCTGGTATGCAGAACTTACAGTTGCGATAGAAGTTTACATGGACTCACTATGGACGTGACTGTAATGTCACTTTTGAGGCTTAAATAATTTATCTATAGTTGGAAGTTTAGGAATTAGAACCAAATTAGATTCTATTATGCTAGTACAGCTAACCAGCGGGCTGACTCCTTCTGTGGTAATGGTAATAGAAAACATGGATTTGTATGTATAGTTGATAGGCTAATATTTAATTCACTATATTCATAATTGCACCACACTACCTAGAAACATGTTAGTTTGAACATTAGCACTTGTGTTTAAATTACTATGCAGACATTGTCATATACTGTAGTACATGTAGGAATCCTGCTACTCCATTGTTGTGGACATTCAGACTGCCGTGACTGGAGGTCTGCCTGTGTCTGGCCTCAGGCATGTGGTGCGACCTCACGCTCCCTGCGTGCCACCATGGCAGCAACGCTGTGAAATGTCACTTTGCTGTTCCTCATAGAGGCAGCGTGTCGCTGCAGGGCATTATCCATGGCAGTGGGAAACAAATAGAACAGGAGTCGCAGTTAAAGGTCAGACTACAAGGCTTATGAATACAGTCCAGAACAGTTATAATCATTTTTAAACAGGGGGAGTGCATCAATGTTATGTACACTGGTTGTTGCCTACTAGTTTTATATGAGATTTAAATCAAAATAAGGTTTGTATGAAAATTACACATTTCATTTTTTGGTACTGACATAATTGGCTGGTTTGTCAACATCAAACATACAAACCCAAACCTATAATAAGACAAACCTTTTTACACTGCGCGTTCAAGGTGGAGTTAGTGGCTCACCAATCTGTGTGAAAGGTACAAAGCCAGCACGGTCATAACATGTTGTAAACGATGCACAGCAATTTGCTTGAGTCTCCATAATGTATATGTATACAAAGCTAGCAAAAGTAAAACATTAAATACTGTTTGTTCACTGTCTATCAATGTCATTGTTTTAAAAGCATTAATGACATACACTGGCTTACCAACATGTGTGTTGTACATCATGCTGGCCATCAGCTGAAATACAGTACAGCTCTAATATTACAGCAGCTGTCTATGAACTCACACACACTTTGCTAGATTTTCAGGTAAATGGGCAAAGGCTGCATAGTGTTAACCTAATGGCAATAATGTATTATATCAGCTAAGCAGCCTGTCTGAGCAGCTACCAAACAAAGCAGAGTCATCCAGTCTGACCTCTCCTATTTCCAGCATTCAGATTTCCATGACTTGCCTTCTGGTTCAGTCTTTAAAATTTTCAATAAATTGTTCCAAATTATTCTAATTCAATAAGCAGATTGTGAATTGGATTCAGATTCAGTAATATTTAATCAAACCCCATCTCTAATGACTGACTCTGAAGATGTAATTTAACTTACTGCTTCTCATTTCAAAGCACAAATTTCCAGCAAATGAAGTGCACATAAGGTTGTTTGATATACTGCAATTGGTGCTGTGATCTTTTCACATTGCTCTCTCATTTTGCACAATGTAAGAATGTTTGCAGCTTTCCCAATATTTTATAAGGACTTGCAATTCTCTGAGGTGTTGCTGCCTGTTGTATATGCAGCTAATCCACTATGCAGGCCCCTATTACTAAAGGCTGCCTACAATATTTTCGTCTCTCAATCCAACACTTTCAGAGTAACACGTGTTGGACTGAGTCACAATTACATTTTTTTCAGACTCAATCTTTTTTATTTGTTAAGTACAGCCTTAACTGTACTTTTCAGTTCAGTTATACAATACTGGAACCTCACCCTACGGTGGTGAACACAGCAACAGCTGTGTAATAATACTAAGTACTTCACTTAAATACAGTTTTAAGGCATTATACTTTGAGTATTTCCATTTTTTGCTACTTTATACATTAACTTCACTACATTTTAGAGGCAAATATTGTACTTTTACTCCCCTACATTTATTTCCGTGGCATTTATATACTATGTAGTTACTACCTACAGATTCAGAATAATAATCCAGTACTTTTACCTTCGGTGCGAAAAGTGAATATGTCTAATGTATAAATTCTGGTCGTAATTCTGTGCTGTTGATTCAATGTCAAAGTATTTTATTAAAGTTAAATCTTATGTTTTGCCCAACAGAAGAAAGTTTTCCAAGGAGAAATTCGTAATTCTTAAACAAAATGTTCAGAGCTGGAAACTGCAGTGCTCTCTGCTCCAGTGAGCTGCGATGTGAGAGAAACTGTGTCCAAGACAAAAAGTCAGGTTAATGAAAGTGTTTGCTATTTATACACATAACATTTCATAGCATAACAGTTTAGGATCAATGCTAAATAATGGTCCAAGTTACAAGTTACATGTTTCACCACTCAGCAGAGCAAGTTTTTTTATTTCATTATTACATGTACAACGTAACAGTCACACATTTAACTCCCTGTGACCTTTCTTCCCACTGTGGATTATTAGAACAGCATTAACTTCAAAACACTTCAGTATTATGTGGTGAGTGATTATTTATAATTTCAATATTAAAAAGCACTTGTGGTTTAAGGAAAAAGTGTGATTAAGTTTAGTGCCCACGAGATTATTTTTTTTGTTTTGTCTGTCCAGATTTCCTTTTTAACTTTTTATATGACGTGGAATGACAGAGTTCATTCCCTGACATTTTCAGATAACTCAACAGGTTGCGTGCATTGTGTTGTGCCTTAATTACTTAAACACTTAAAGAGAGAATAGCATTTCAAAACAGGAAACAACATAATAAGGGTCACACACCAGCAATGTTCTTGCTGGTTCCTGCAAGGTGATCTTTGAAATTATTATTCACTTTCATGTCCATTTGTTCAAGTAAAAGCATTAAATAGCTTCTGCTACTACAATGACCGCTGATGATAACACAGCCACAGAGAAAAATTACAAGCAGAATTTTGCTAAAGATGAGCAAACAATCCCTCAGAGAACTCCACAGGATAGCATTCATTCTTGCTTTCATCACATTGTCCTTGAAGCAGTGCAAAGATCTGACAACAATTCATTAACACATTAAGTTCATGTATGGTCTCATGTCCATCAGAACACAGATCAGGCCACTGGTAGACTCCTAGTAGACTACATGAGCACACAGCTTTTGGCCCGGTCCTTTCTGATAGCAGGTGGATGCTCATGAATCTCTGTCCGAGGCGGCTGCTGGGAGACCCTCTTGAGGCCACGACGTGAGCCAGCACGTTTGAGCTGAGGCCGATGGATCCGGGACACAGATGCCAGGGTAGTGACGTGAAATACATCGCGGACGCTGTTCTCTGAATACTTGGAGGTACACTCTGCGTAGGCCACGGCACCAATCTGCCTCGCCAAATTACTGCCCTAAAAACACAGAATAGTAAAGATTATCGGTCTACACTGTAAAGAACTTCAAGCTGGTTCAATTTAAAAACAGAAGTACATCTGCTGCCTTGAAATGTGAGTTAACTAGTTTAAAGATATCAACAAAGATAAAATGGTTCAATGTGGGTTCATTATTTTTGAAAGTGTAAAATCACAACTAGAGTTTAGTGAACTTAAGATATATAGTTGGCTCAGCTGTTAAGTCACATGAGCAGTCTTTGCTGAGAAAGGCTAATTCCAATTAACAACCTCTTTCCTTTCAAAGGCTTGGAAAGAGTCTCATCTTCATTTGACATGAAGAACCTCTGCAGGTTTTTATGCCATTTTTGTATCAGCTTTTGTTCAAAAAACACATTGGACATTGCTTCCATATAATTTGATAAATTAGTTTTTAAGTTATAATTTCTAGTCATAAAAGTCAGAACTTAAAATCAAAGTTATGAGGTAGTTTTGAATTCTAAATAAGGCATCCTAAATCGCAATAATTTAATGGAATTAATAAAACATTTTTACATTTACATGAAAAGACTACTTGATTTTTCTTTCTTCAATTTTACAGCGTATTAAGAAGAAGATGAACTTTGAGATTTAAACCATCTTTTATTTCCATATAAAATTGTTAACAGTGGCATATTTACACGTCAGAATATATTAATAAAATAAATAGAAATATACTAATAAAACCGTAGAGCTGAGGGGAACTGTAGAGTGATCCCCGTTACATAATGTGTAGGTAATTGCTTCATTTTTTTGTGTAGAAATATTGATTTGTGTAGCTTTAAAGGTCAAATGCATATGTGTGAAAGACACAGAGAGGCGTTGTGGCGCTCTTTGCCTTCCTGAATGCCCTTAAACTGTGTAAAACCTTTTTAAAACATGAATTCTGTGAAAAGTGTTATTCGTGAATTCATTAATTCAATATAAACATTTGGTAAATTTGTTTAATTTTCTTTTTTATGTCATCAGTTGGATCTAGCAACTTCTACATCCACATCCACATTCAGATGTTCAGCCATCAGTGTTATGTTGCTGCCTGGTGGGGCAATATTATATATTGTTGATGAAAAATATTAAAAGGCTTGAGCTGTGCCACCAGAGAGGCTGCATTAATTTTACATTATTGGAAATGTCCCAACACTTCCAGTCTCTGTTTTGACTGTTTCCTCTGTTTCCTTAAGCCGATTACAGCAATAGTCACACAGTTCATGTGCTGCTTAGTCTGGTGAACGCACTTCCCCTGAGAATCCCATTGGTGGTTTAAATGGCCAAAATGTAAAGATCCCAAAATGTGGTTTTTGGAAATACGTCCCTTTGAATGTGGGTCAATCAACACAATCTCCACATTCTCATTTTAATCAATGCTACAGCTACTTTCAACCTGTGATTCTTTTCCATTTTGATCAATCGAGTCTAACCACAGTGTTCTCACTTGTTTCTCCACAGAAATACTGTCCATAGCTGTGATAGGCAAAGATTATTCATGACATCACATGCATCTATGCATTTATGCAAATGCATCATCAAATGAATCTTTTTTACAGTTGAATTTTCACCCTTATTTAACATTGTGTTAGGTAAATAAAATGATATAACTTCATGCTTTTAATACAGTTTCAATGGAGCTGGAATCAGTATTATATATCATTGCCTTGTTTTCCCTTATGTCTGTCTCATTACTTTTGTGACTTTAAACTCCAAAACAACTGATTAGTGAATTACAAATGGCCAGAGAACATACAGTGGTAAAAGTGACAATTTTGATTAGGACGAATGGAAAAAGCAGAGAAAATGTGTAAAAGCTTAAATGAGTGCAGTTACATTAAAACACAGAAATTGTGCTTCTGTTGAATGCTTTTGTGTATTTAGAGCTAAAACCAATTTATCCAGGGAAACTAATCTTGAAATCTTGATGGACCAATTGTGATGACACAACTGACAGCACAATGAAGGTCGTTACCTTTGCTTTGTCTGCGGTGTGAGAAAATATTAATTTGTTGACAAAAAACTGCCAAGAAGGGGGAATTCACATTTACATGAAAATAGGCTATTAAAATTCATGCATGCCACTGTTCATCGCTCCAAGACACAAAGAAAACAACTGCATTAACGCACATTCTGCTGTTTGTCTCTTCCTTTGTTCAGTCCCTGCTTTTTTATACTCCCCGTGTTTCCATATTTGTGAAAGCTATGATCTGAAGCAAATGTCATACTATTGAATTTATTTTCAGTTTCAAGTTTTGCTTATGTGCAAAAGGGAGCAAAGTAATGGGTGTCATTTGTTTGGGGTGATACTGTAAGTAAATAAATCAGTATAACATCACTGCAGTGGAAAATTACTGGGCATTTCAAACCATATGTCTTGCATGTTTGACATATTATTATTCTTATAGGGCAAAAGAAAAACGTTCTCCACACATGCAAAAACACAGTTGCATTGTTAGGCTATAGAAACTGGAACAGCAGTTAATTTCAAGCTAGGTTTGACATTGCTGATGGGCACAGACTGTGGCTACAAATGGAAAAGAATACAAACACATTTAAGACATTACTGGTGTTTTCTGTTCACTCCTCACCTGTTCATGGGTGACAGGAATCAGTCTGTGTTTGGAGAGCTCTCTCATGACACTGAGGTCCGTCCTCATGTCCAACTTACAGCCGACCAGCACCACTTTGGCATTAGGACAGAACTCCTGTGTCTCACCCTGCCACTGAATTAAAAGATAAATGCATATCAGTTCACAGGGACCTTGCAAAATAAAAATAGGGTCAAAGGTCACTAAAGGTGGAGCTTTAACCACTTTATGTGTCGACAGGTGGTTAACCAATCAGCATTTTCTTTGTTTTTGTAAAAAACATTATATTTTTATATAAAAAACACCATATGGTATTAATGTTGTGGCTGATTGGCAGAAATGTGTTTTTGTTAGTGTGAAGTGAGGTTGTTGCAATAAAACCCTGTAAATCAAATTCCGTAAAACAGGCATATTTTAACTACATGAATATTTTTTCTACATTTGTCAAAATCTTGCTACTTTAGCCACTTAGCTCCGAACTTGGAGCACGTTACATCCCAGAATGGTGAATTAACAGCAGTCTCGGACTCAGTAGACCACAACATACCAACTTACACTGTTTAGCTACAGCACAAGCTCACAACATGATGAAGCTCTTAGTCAGAAGACAGAGAAACAGAGACAGACAAAGCTCATTAAAGACCACAGACATGACTCAAACTATTGAACTCTTTCTCTTTCTATCCATCGTTCTCTCTGAGACTCCTTTCATTATCTCCTCACACCATGGCACAGATAACCACTTTGAGCACTGTTGCTCCATTTGTTCTCCCTTATAAAGAGATCTTTTCTCCCGGATGATTGTGTTGCTGCTGATACAAGCTCCATAGTCTTGTGCTGTTGTGCTGGGAGAGCTGCTGCCTCTCAACTGAACAGCGTACAACTGGGGAATAGCAGCAATTTAGATGAGTCACAAAGCCCCCAAGAGTGGCTTATTGTTTGTGCTAATGTTAAAAATTGGTGAGAGATTTGCTGTGAATAAGGAGCAGAATGTGAGCTGCTGGGGCTGAGAGCCTCGGTTTATGAAAGGATGAAGATGAAGGCTGTGTGTTTTTGATAACTTCAACAGTTTATTAATACATGTGCAACCCAGGTGACTGCACATTCAAATCGCACATATCACATTTAAAAAAACAGAGGCCGTAGCAGTAGAATTTAGTAGAAGTTAATGATCTGAGGAGCAATGTTCATTTTGGCTCCTTATTTTGTTAATTAAGTTCCAGGCACAGGCATTATTAGGAGATAAACCTTGTGAATCCACGAATGCATGATGGTCATTAAATAAGACTTTGAAATAACATGGTACCTGATTCATGTCCGTTCCTTGTCAATACTGGTATTTTCTATTAATGTAGCATTTCATCATTGCTCCTATTTTCAAAATGTACCTTTTTTATTTAGTTTTAGCAATGAAATGTAAGTCAGCCATGAAAATAATTCATTGTAGTATTTGTTGACACCCTGCTGTAGAGGAGCTCAGGGCTGCATGCAAATTACACGTGTTGGCTTTTGATATTTTTAGCCATGGTAGCAGCTCTGGTTTGGGGGGTGGCAGTTTCTGTGCACCAGTTTTAGTCAGAATGAAATATTTCTAACAGCTACAGGTGGGAGCAAATGTTTGCATTTGCATTTGTTTGCAAATTTTCTTATTCTGAAATGATTGATATGATCATTTTGCACATAACTTTCAGTATTCTATACTATATATTTAAATACACACTGACCTTTTTTGTTGAATGTTCATTTTTGTTTTAGGGTTACATTGCATCCCCTTCCAGTAAATGGCATATACAATAGTATTATGGATTACATTCATACACCCATGTATGTTTACAGCTTCTCCCCCTCATGAACTATAATGTATGTGGGTGCTCTATGTTACAGCCTTGGATAAACAGATTATATCACATCATTCACTAAGTGAATGATAATTTCAATATATGTAGGCAAGAAAATACAAAAGTTAGCATAAAAAGGTGATTAGGAGCATTAAAAAAGTTAATAGCCATGTTGAGACTGTGATCAAATCTATAAGGTTGAGTAATGACAGATGAAAGATACAGAGAACAAAACACAGAAGGCACAGACTGGACTGAGGAAAACAAAGAAAAAGAGGCCAAGTGAAGTGATAGGGATTTAAGGGATATTTTTGTAGTTTAACAATGGTGAGAAAGAATAATTCCTCCAAAAGGAAATTTGGTCTTTTTCGGCAGAAGGCGCTCAGAAATGGCAGGGGGAAAACATTGCTAAGTATGTACTACAAGAGCGTTTGAAAATGGAAAACAAGCAGCTACAAAAAAGGCCAAAGTAAATGGAAACAAGACATGATGGTGCATACTTGACTAGTTTGGACGCCTTGCAACTGATAAGTTGTCTTTGCTTTGTTTCTAAACTTTGAATACATGTCACTTTGGCATCCTGTGCATGCATTGTGAGATCAGCATATTCCAAAATACTGCCGAGGTCATTTAATAAGGTCAGAGTTCAAGTTGGTTCTCAAGTGGACCCCCCTGTAGATGTGAGAATTTGTCCAGCATAAAAGTGTTTTGTGTTGTATTGATGATGTGATCAATGAGTGAAGGTGCTGAATGCAGGAATGTGCAGACTGAAAGGAGGTCAAAGGTACAACTTTCACACATGTTATTTGTTAGTGAAAAACATCTTAGTTCATTGATTCCTGAAAAACATTTTTTCCCCAGGCATATTGAATTAAACAGTTTTCTCTAGCAAAATACAATTATAACTTTTTATGTTTGGTTTTTCGATAGACTACACATGTGATATTTATGTTGATAAAGTTATTGGTCTTTTAATTATATTGGGAATTACCAACATGAAGCAATCATTTCAAAGCTCCTTCTATTCTAAGAAATGGGGAGTCCAAAGTCTCCATTCTGTGCAAAAATGTGTCTGTAAGTTAAGCTAAATTAAGGCTTCAGGAGTCAGTGATTACCAAGGTCCAACAACAAACCAACATACAGCTGCTGAAATGCAGCTTGAATCTGTTTCAGCCTGAAAGGAGCCTAAATTCCGTACCCTGTGTCCCAGCTACAGTATTTTCAGAAAAAAGACACATTAACACTGATGTTAGTGTGACACTGACCTTTTTCAGGACACTGTCCAGCGTCTCTGGACGGCTGATGTCAAAGCAGATGAGTACAGCGTCTGAGTCAGGATACGCTAATGGCCGCACGTTGTCGTAGTATGCTGAACCTGTGGGGGTAAAACAGACGCAGACATGAAGAAAGTTTTCAAGTAGATTATGTGTAATTTAGTCAATCTGTTGAAGAGTTAACTTTTTTTTTAATCACAAAGTGAGTCATTACAGAGCAACTTTGGCAGTAATAACTGTGATTAAATGTAATTGCCATGAACTAAGCCACTCTGCGGATGACAGTGAGTGGGTGTGATTCATTGCTTTCGAAATGAACGGAGGGGCCTCGTCCACAACCCCTGGTCCGTTTGTCTGACAGCCTTGAATAAGCCAATAGACAGACATGTGACAGTGATATAATGAATTGCTCACATGAAGCGTCACCTGGTATCTAAGAATGGCATGGGTTTTTTTTTTTTTTGTTGTGTTTTGTTTTTTTGCCAGGGGCACAGGCTGAATTGAGCTTTGTGACCTGGGAAAGGACACACATTCCTTTTCAGAGGGGACAGCATTCCCCCATAGTTTTCCTCATTGTTCCCATCACTACGTGCTTTGTGACCATATACAGGGCTTTGGCAACGTAAACTGTGTTAGACAGAAAAATCCCACAGAACTCAACTGAATCTCACTAGCTGCACCACATAGGAGGAAATAAACGAAACCCTAACTGATAAAATTATGTTTATGTAAAGATGTTTTTTTTTTCAATAAATGTATAATTTGTAAAATGAAACAATGAAGACATCTCTTCTCTTTCTATAAAAATCTAAAAGTACTAAGTTGTCTTGTCTCCCCGTGTTAAATGTTAGTTTTATATATTAGTTCTATTCACAGTGGCAGAAACTGTTGGTAACCTCATGAAACCCACAATTTTCCCTGATATAACTAAAAGCTGATCAAATATTTGAAAATGAATGTATATGTGATCTATAACTTACCAAATATACAAACACAGTGTTTTGTTTCTTGTAAAACATTGAAATATACTGTATTGAAGTTGGCTCATTTTGCACTTAGTAATTTACTGTGTATAAATACATTTTATAATTTTTGTGATTAACCGCTATAAATCCAAACAACTAGTATGTTAGTTAGAGCAGCAAGTGACAGTTGGGTGTCCAAAACTAGGCTTACATTTCCAATCACGTGTTGTTGCAGACAAATTGATTCCTTTCATTTACGAGAGAAGTGGGTGTAGGTGAAAAGAAGTACACTTCTGAATTACTGTGATTTCCTAGACACTCCATTCTCACTAAGCCATGCTAATTTTCAACTGAAAAATCAAACCCTTGAACAAATTAGCATTAATCAAAAGCCTATTGAAGTTATACACCCTGTGGATATTTCATTCCACCTTAACATATGCCATATTTTTCACATTACACTGGTTAAAAGATGCTCTAAATCCAATTTAACTGTGATTGCTCAAAAAAGAATTTATTAAATCCTTATCATTATCATAACTAATACAATAGATTGTTGAAACTATAGGGAAAAATATTTTTCTTTAAGATACAAAGTCTACTTGAATTGTGATTACACAACATTGGCTCACCTGGAGGGCTATATATAGATTGTATGACATGGGTCAAAAGGCAGCAACATTTACCTCAATTTATTTTGTGCTGTCAAATCTGACCCCAAAGCAAAGCATGCGTTTGTGCATATGTGTTCCTGGCGTACTGGCTCGGATTAATTCCTGCTGCTGGGATCCACGCATTCACACACACATACACACAGCTCACTTATCCTGTTGTATTTTAGCATTTTGTAGGTACAGATTAAGTTTTAACGTCCACAGAAAATGAGGCTGATTAATTTATTAACCGACAAAGGGGCCCTGGGAAAGTGGAAATGTTGTCCCTATAAGCCACCTGTATGTCTCGACAGCTTCCACCCACACCCACTGACATCTGTAGTACAGCTACACGCTGTCAGCTCCACCTCTGCAACAGACATCTGCTGTGATCCACTGTGCTATTTAAACATTTGAGTCTCCGTAACAATTTTGCGGAGGTGCTACGGATATGTTTGAAATAACAGCCATTTTGACACATTTCTTTTTGAATGTTACAGAAGCCATTTGCAGTGATGCTTAGTAAACACTTTTGCAGCTACACCAGGCCTATATAAGCTACAGCAATGCAGAGTAATGTCTTTTAGTCGGCTGCTATTGTTAGAACTCATGCCGACTACTGCAAAATACTTCAGCATCTGATGTGTTTGCCCACACAGCCGGAGTTATTACATTCACAGGGGCAATCACAAGATTTTTGATTATCACATTTCAGCAAGGAAAATAAAAAAATATAACATAATAAATTGTTAAAAAAGCAAAAGAATATTCCTACTCACCTTTTTAAGTAACAACATAAAATGTACAGTTACATACAGCAGACACACAGTTTAAACCTAAACAGCAATGATAACTGGTTCCTTTTATCAAATAAGCTGCTTTACATTGCCACTTCAATTCACACACACACACACACACTAGCCATTCTATCAACTGAGGTAAATCTGCCTCAGATCAAAGGCAAAGTTTAATTTTTCATTATGGCTCTATATCAAAATGGCAACTATGAAAACTCAGTTGATTGAAAGGTTCCACAAGTGCACCTTGAATTAATTTGTGTTGTTTAAAAAAAAAAGAAAAAAGTTATCAACTACTACAAGTGTGAGTCACCCTGGCTTTTTACTCAGTTTACCATCACTTTACATCGGATCAAGACAAATAAGTTCTTTCCCAAACTTCCCAAGGCAAAAAGGAGTAAAAAAAAAAACACTGACAAATGCAGCATGATAACATAATGAAACTCCATTATGTTTTAATGTAATTTTTAAAAGCTTCCTTCCTGCTCCTTCCTTAAAATTTGTTTGTGCAGAAATAATGGAAGTGGAGCTCTGTTCTTCATTATGAATGTTATGTTAAATAAGAGAGTAGTGTCGATAACAACACGACTGTGTAAGAGTTTTAAATAAACTAACGTAGCAGAGCTGTCCAGGGTGCTGATCCTACTCTGCAATATCAATGCACTAAGGGACCCAAATCTACACCCAGCCGAATGGGGATTAGATCTAATCCAGCTGTGCAGGACCTTCTCCAAAGATTGTTTAGTCTAAGAAGTGGCCACCCTATAAGAGGACGTGAACTGTTTATTTAGCAGTCTGTCTGCGGAGTTTATGTGATTGCTTTTCTCTGGTGTATTCACTTAGCTGCTACTTCTTCAGATGTAATACAGTTGTTTATTGTTCTGTCAAGTCCTCCTCTGTTCAGGCAGAATAAACAAGCATCAGGACTCTCCTGAGATTCAAGTCTCTGTGCACTTGAATCCTCTTCCATTCATTAGTTCCAACTAGAGATACCTCCCAAAGCCAACTCTGAATAAAAGACTCTTTAAACTGTCTAAAAACTTTTGATTTTGAACATGCAGAAGGTTGTCCAGATTAGAGTATTTATGAAAAATGTGCTTATATACACATTTAGGAAATATGCTTACTCACTTCTATTCCGTCAATTAAATATTTTCAAAAAGTATTACGTTCTAAGACACAACTTGTATACATTCACTAAACCAGTGAGATTTAAAAATGTTTATCAACCTTTGAACTCTGGAGAGGACCTGGGCAGCTAGTTAACAGTCTTTATGCTAAGCTAAGCTAAGCTAAATGCCCCCTGGCTCTTGTAACACACAGGGTTGTCAGAGGTATCAACTTCATCATCTGGGTCTCGTAAAGAAAGCAAATATGTCTAATTCTCATAATATGTGTGTCTAATAATTTTAATAAAGTTAATCATGCGCAGGATGACCCTCATTAAGAACAGAAATTCGGCAACAATCACTTCACATTGGTGATAATTATAATGTTCTGTACTTCAAATTTGTACAAAATGAATAATTCAGTATTAATATTCCTTGAAGAACTGCAATCAGCATGCTCTTGTGTATTGGTACTGCTTACTTGACACTTCAAAAAGAAGCACAACTTCACATAGACACACACACACACACACTCCAGACAAAAAGCCTCAAGGTTCCATGATGTCAGCTAATCCATGTTCAGCACTCAAGAAGCAGCTAATGTGTATTGATCTATGAGCTTTATTGACCCTCTCTGGGACCTGTAGTATGATGCCCCTCGTGGGTTAAGGACAGCTAAAAAACTCCAGCCCATCTGTCTAAAACCATCTGATAAACAACAAGAGACACTTCAGCCACTGGAGTATTGCATGAATTTAGCTACTGCAAAGGACAACATGAGTGTTTGTACTGTAGCTCATTTACTTCAGTGATTCCACCAATGATACAGAATGAACGTTTTGTTTGGCATTTACTCACATTCTGAAATATTAATAGGAAAGAAAAGGTTACCACAGAATACAGCCACATACTGATGTATATTTAAGTTTTTCTAAAAGGAGCCAATGAAATGTCAACTGTGTGGCTGCGGAACGTTTGGCACTGTGACACACAAGAGTCTGGGAGACAGCAACACCACATTGTGACTCCACATGGGGCTGTCATACGTTTGATGTTTGATTCCTACAAAAAGCCTTTTTTCTCTTGTCTGTTTAGTTGCTTGCTGGTAAGTATTTACTCTCCGTGTCATCTTGTCATTTTGTGCAATCTACTTCTGTTCTGCTATTGATGAATATCTGGCGTACAGAGTTTTGTCTTCCCTAAAAGAATTATGTGAAGCTAATGTAAAGATGTAACACATGGAAGGTTTCTCAGTGTGACACATAAAGCTGACAGAGTAGTAACTGTATGACGGCTTTGCCAAGTTTGCATATCCTGTTCCTTTTAGTACCAGTGAAGTGAAATCCTTCAACTCTGCTTCAAAAACACGAGTGCAGCATACACTGATGTCCACAGCACTCACTAGCCAAGGTTTTTATTATCACAATTCAAACAGCTAATGGTAACATGTTCAAATAGTAAAAAACAAAGATTCAGTGTTACTATCATGTAAGGCAGAGAAATTTAGCAGTTCCTCAGGTTTGTAAAGATCCAACTAGAGAATGTTTGATGTTTTTGCGTAGGAAAGTGCTATAAGTAATCACTTATTGAATAATGGATTCATTTTCTGACTATTGATAAACCTGAAAATTGGTTCAGCTCTGCTGGAGGGCTGATGTGTGTAGATTGCTTAGAATTGGGAGTTGATGTGTGAGTGTTTTGAAGCGCATCATACGTTACAGATGTTTGTTGTCCTTTGTGTGTCAACCGAATTTGTCAAATCACCCACACTGGGAATCTCTCACCAACATATGGTAAACAAATTATCTGAGTACTATAATTACAGAGATTAGAAACAACAACTGATTTCCTGTACTCAGATTCCAGTTCAGTCTCCAATGAACTGTCCAGATTGTACAGAAGTACAGTTTGTGCATTTATTGCAATACAAATAAATGTAAAAGGACTTCAATGGAGTTTGCGTTATTGTGTCCTGCATACTGTATGTCCAGCCTACCTGCCCTCACAAAATCAAAACCAAGCCAAGAGATTACAAAAGCAACAGTATACTACAAATTGCTGCTCATACTTTACATATAATACAAAATAAATTTAAAAATTAGTTCAAAGATTTTCAGAAATTTAGAAATTATTTAGTTTATTCTAAACATTTGAAGCAAAATGATCAAAATTTAACAAGCATTCAAAGATTACACTATTTCAGCCTAATATTGAAATACTTTATGGCCAACAAAAACATTGGAATGTATGAAATAACTTTCTCTTAACCTGATATACAAGGAGCCTGTGTGACATAATGGGACATTAACATAAGAAAGTCCACCCCTGGCTACCAAAATAGCTTTAACACATACAGTAGATTCTCCAAGTCTGAGGGTCAATGCATGACGGACGACTCTAGCAAAAGATACCTCCGTTTGTTGTAACTGTGGTCTTGGAGACCACCATTTAACACAGGACTTCAAATTTCCCTGTAGATGGTTCAATAGTTCCGATGATTTTGAGTTATTGTGATTTTTGTTCAGTGTCTCCACTCGATGGATTATATTTTCCCTTTGTCTCTCTATGTAAGAGTGCAAGTTCAGCTCAGAGGAACATGAGGCTTTTATGAACTTAGGTTTCTTGATGAGCAACCTTTAATGAGCCCCCCCCAGGCAGGTTTCTTAATTATGAAATGAAGGGAGGCACATTATCTATTCTAAGTTAAATATAGTAAATCTTGTTAGTCATTTTCTAATGCTCTGAGGATATCTCATGTTATTACACATGCACAGAACGTTGTATTTTGGGAAATTTCTTTGGTTAGTCAAGCTCTGAGCTGTGAAATAACTGATAAGAGACAATCCGACTGCATGTCGTATCTTCAGTATTCATGGCGCTGTGATTCAGTAGAAACACACACACACACCTTGAGATGTTTGGACAAAGAATCATTAATAATTCTGTCTTATGACATTTGTGTCTGCCAGCTTCCATCATAGCAGAGTAATGTTCATTAATATTAAAATCCTGTTTGTCGCAGTAATGTGCTTTTGAAGAAATAGTGCCTTTTCTGTCTTTTCATCCAAGACTGACTTTCTGAAATACATCCAGAGAAGGAATGGCAGTAAAATTTAATGCTCTTGATTAATGTATTTTTCTGCCACCACCTGAACATATAAATAATGCCGCCATGGAGATTAAACATTACCACTATACGCTCAGACTGTGTGAAATGCAGGGATTATATCACTGTGTGGTCATCAATAGAACCTGTGGTGTCTGACACGCCTAAAGATGTTTAGTGTGGCTCAGCATATATGAAATCTTAGACATTAAACCATAAAATGTGAGGCCTCTATGAACAATTTCATTCAAATTTCAAGTAATTATAAGGTGTTATGCTTGATATATTTTCCCTTTTATGCAATTTTGCTTTCAGGTAGGCTCTTGATGTTTCTTCTCACAACTAAAACTTTAAAATTAAAAGGGGCCCAAAAAAATAGCCCTTGATCATGTTATCAAGGTTACCTTGGCTCAGCATGGAAACTATAATTAACTTTGTTACAATCTGCTTATGTGGCATTGAAAGCACAGGCTTTCTTTCTATGATGCTTATATTTTCACCTTTTTTGTCTTGATAGATCCTCTAACTTTATGGGATGGTAATAATAGATCACTGCCATAGCTCTTTAGTAAAAGGATATTTTCCTACTGGTGAACATTTCTGACATTGGAAGAAGTTACACAAAACTTGGTGTAACTTTCATATGAGTAGCCAGGTGGGAACAATGTCCACATAATCTCCTAGTTATAATTCGTTGTCAGAGATTATAGGAATTTCATACCTACAGTGGAAGATTTCACTTAGCAGAACAAATTGTGGAAGTGCAGCAACAGACTATTTTATAACTAATAAAATCTATTCATATACTTAAAATGTACATTCTGTTTCATAATATGTAACTAATGAAATATTGGCTAAATTTAGTCAAGTTTACTGGTTAGCTATGTTTAATAAGTTAGGCTGATACTTTGGTCATGTGATAATATCGTAACGCAGCCATAGAAGGGGAGGGAATGATGAAGACTAAATGTACAAACTGTGGGTGAAGGAGCCAAGCAAAGTGGTTTAGTGGAAACCTATGCTAACAATTGATGATATTCTGAATGTGATGTATGAATTCACTTTATTTGCTTAAACCTGGGGATTAAACAAGCAGCCTACAGAACATTGTTATAGGTACTGTGAGCATCACTGACCTCTTCATATTCTACATTTAAGAGAGCCTTTATTAACCTTAATCCTTTTGTATGATTAAAGATTTTATTTGCTAATAGTGTTTTTGTACATTGCAATTAAAATATGTGAAACTTCCTGATTAACTGCTGTTTATTAAATGCTACCAGACTGAATTAAAAAAAACTAAATGCATAATTTATTTCAACGTTTGACTGAATTTAAGATGGAATTAAACACTGCCCTGTTTTGTGAGAAGCATAATCCACTCCGGGTTTACACAAACCATCGATCCATGTAAGTGGAGCACACAGTGCTTTTTGTCATGCACACTTCTCTTGCTGAATAGCAAACAATAGCCTGAAAAGCAGCGTGGAGGAATGACTGATGCTGCCGCTGCCAATCATATCAAGAAGCAAACCTGTGTTTACACAGTGTGACAATAGGATTTAGTTTTTCATACCACACAAATATTCACCATATGTGTATTTTTTATACACTCACAGCTGGACAGGCCATTGTTGGTAATTTTCAGCTTAAAATATACTTGTCTATACACTACAGTGACAATGAAAAAAGTGGGCAGGCTAAAAATCTGATTATTCAATTTTGTGTTTAAAAGTGTTTCCAATTTTTTTTTTTATTTATAGTGACAGTAGTAACAAAACACTAGGCTTTTAGTGAGGAATTATGCATGATGTTGGAGACATTTCGAAGTGACTGGGCACAGACGGGAGAGCGTTGCCAGTCAGCACAGTTGCAGTGAATCAGCAGTAATCCAGCAGGATTCCTTAAAATTAATGACAGAGGGAACAGAGTGCCAAGCATCTCCCCTTCACAATAAACATCCCACCTCCTGATGTGATTTTTTTAATATGCTGTCAATGTCTAAGCAGCCTTATGCTCCACAGCACCACTCGCCCCAGTTCTGGGTTCAAACTCAGTGAACGTCTGAACCATATACTGTATGAGACGTTAATACTGTTCAGTTTGAAAAACAAACATTTCACTTCCCACATCTCGGCAGCTAAAAACAGATCCTAAGGTCAAAGATCAATAGAAAAATATTCAACGCAATAATGTGCACGTGTGTAAAATGAACAAATCTGAATCTTTTTCATAAGACATACATATTATGGTCAATTAGTCAATAAAATGCCTGTTGTTTAGATCAGATTTGTGTTTCATGGAGGTATCAAATCCTGCATTCACGCTGTTTTGTTTGTTTTTAGTAAAAGTAAAACATGGCCACACCAAGTTTAGCTTTGAAAGCTTTGTATTATTCTGTTAGTTAGAGCTACACTAATTAGTCTGTTGACTGATTGACAGAAAATGTATTCTACTGTCAGTGGATTTGGATAGTCTGTTGGACAAAATAAGACATTAACACTTAAACCTCTTCACCTTATGCTTAAGGAGATGTGCATTAGAACTGATGAATGCCGCTGAGAAGATAATTGCCATATTAACCAATAATGAGAATGATTATGATTAATGAAAAATGTTTTAATCAAGACTTTGGAACATGACAAGGGCCACTTGAGCTTTTCCAATCAAGCAGAAAAGTCGAAGAACAGAGAAATTGAGGCACTCTGCACTTAATCCTGTCAGACTAACAGTAAATACTGAACAAACAGTCATAGTTCCAGTACTGAAGGGAACTACTTTTATAATGGCTCAATTTGCAGTTTATTTGATTTTTCAGCTCATTGTTTCCAGCAATTGAGTCACAGTTATGAGGTATTATTGATCTGGTTGGTGCAGTGTCTCAGCTTTGGAGTAGCAAACACATTCTCGAAATTGTGGCAGACCAAAGCCATTTATGTTGTTATGCCATGTATGTTATGATGTTTGTTTGTTGTTTAGTAAAGATACAGAACATCACTCTGCAGTAGAAATAGGGACAAAACCAGCCCAGCACTTCCAGCCCTCTCATAATGGCTGGTGTGTTTGGGTTGAATGGAGTGGTCATAGCTATGTCGTGCATTATAGATAAGGAACAGAGATGGTCTTAAGTGTATGGATGGACCCCTTGAGTGTCCTTTGTGTGGTTAGTATCTAAACAAAGTACACCAGAAAATGTAATTATTTTTCAAGTTGCATAATGAAACACATAAGCCATTCGGGTTTTAACTTCCTGTCTATAAAACAATATATTTTTGTGTCTGAACAGCCTCATAATATTAAATATTTTTATTTTTTGTCAAGCCAAAAATATTTTATTTCCATGAGTGTGGTCAAGATCTACCAACTGAGCTATTGATAGCTGAGCTATTGATGAGCTATTGATAGCTCAGTTTGTTGTAAACGTATCTTGCCACAGGTTTACTTTTTCTCTTGTTGTAGATCACGTATTCCATTGTTTTATCAGTTTTAAAGGTCTTTTAATCTGGTTGCTTGTAAAAAAAAAAAATTCTAAGGTTAGAGCAAAAAACTGGTTCTGACTGCGAATATACAGCAAACATATTAACATTTTAGGCTATACATCAATCGTCAATGTCACAGATATTTATGTATTTATTGTTCAGGGTCTTAATCTCTGGTTGTCACACATGAAAACATAATTCTGAATACAAAATTCAATTTCACAATCTAGCACAAGGTACATGGACTTAGAGTAGAAATGGAGCAAGTAGCTTGTGTTGTATTCAGATTTCTCCAAATAAATAAACACATTTTTATTTACCAAGTGAAAATTAGTCTTGTGCAAACTATCTAACATTTACTGTGTGCAGGCTCTTCCAGACTTAGAGTCTCTTCTAGACAGACTACTGAGTTACACATGCACCAGTAGCTGAGAGACAAACCGAGTGTCCCCTGGGACTGAGAGTGGAGACGCATCTAGGCCATCGATTTTCAATGTACCATTGGTCTTCTAATGGGAAACATGAGCAGACGAGAATCAGACCAGGTTTACTGGAGGACAGGCCCACACCATGAAAACCATGGCACCCATTTAGTCCTCACCCTCCGTGCTTTCTGCTGTACATGACTCTAAGCGCTCAAAACTGAGCGCTCCACTTTGACACTATAATCCCTCTGTCTATTTATATATTTTCCCACTTGTCTAATCTCTCTCGCCGCTTACTCGCACGGTTTCTCACACTCAGACACACAAGCATACGCACCCCTGCACATGTTCAGCAGAAAAATCCAACAGCACTTGGACTAAAAACCCAGTTCCCTGCTATCTGTACTTGTACCCAGAAAGCCTGGAAACGCTTCAGCACACTAACACAAACTATTTTCTTGTCTCATTTCTGTCAGGGAGCTAGGTGCCACTCACACACAGATGCTCACTCAGGGCACATCTGGGTAGTGCTTTCAAAGAGCCAACATGTAATTGGGGTCATAAAAGCTGCTCATGAATGAATGATGGATTGTTAAAGCAATCTCTGCCACAGACACTGTCGGCCTGGGAAGGACGGATGGAGGCAACAGGGTCTTTAAAAGCATATGCTAGCAATATTTGCGCAGTATGCAACAAAAAGAGAGGCATGTATACACCAAGTATGTCTTTTTATAGACATGTTGGGACATGTTATTATTGACTCATCAAGCTCTCAAGGAAGTGTCGCAGAAAATTGAGCTGACATGCTTCTGAACAGGAAGTTCAAGGCGGCGAACCTCAATGCGTTCCTTCATTCCTGAGTGTTTTACACTGCAGGTTAGGCCAGTTGCTTTATTGACTCTCACCTCATACTTTCACATGGTTAGCTGTGAAACCTGCGTGTTTTTGTGACACGTGTATCCTTCAGGCACGAAACTGCTTTTTGCCATCAGCCAAGCGCAGAGGAAAACATGCTCAGAATTCAAGCGAAGCACACTCGTTTTTCACGACTCCAGCAAAGTGACAACAAGCCTTCAAACCTTGTTATATGTGTTATCAATTCATTAACAAAACCGTTGAGTGGTTGAAAGTTGTTAATTATTCAGCATAATTACTCACTATGTGACTGAAGTTAAATTGTGATTTATTTTAATAAAACCAGCTTGAAAACCTAATAAAATAACAATTTAAACCTGCAATAACAGACTTTTTGGTGCTTGAGGGCAGCTATAAACACAACACGGACATATTATCAGCTCAAACAGATACTACAAACACATCACATGACAAAAAGTTTATTATTTTCACATCAGGGACAAAGCAATATTAGCATTTTTTGTGTGTGTGGTGTGTTTCTGGTAAATAAACCCATTATGTAATATTCTTTTAGCTGTTTTGTTCTACTCTATCTTATCTGAAAAAGGTTAATGTAGGTCTGCCATTTCATTTCTGTCTGCCAGACAAAACTGACACTGATAAGAGTGAAGAGAATGGACAAGTCAATAAAATTCCAAGATATATATAACAAAAACAATAAGCTAACAGACATAAACCTTCATAACTCTGAGATAAACTGCAGAGTTGTGTATCAGTTCTTGTGGGTTCATCACTGTAGATATCCCCCCTTTCCCCCTTCAAATAGGCATTTGAATCATTGCTGTCAAAACAATATTGATTATTGCTGCTTAAAAATCTACAGTTTCTTAACTCAGTGGTGGGGAAGACATCATCCGACACCCATCTACATGTCATCTATTATGGTTACCTTTCCCTACATTGTAAATCAATTCTCTAATGTGCACCACTGCACTTTAATGCTTAACAAGTCATTCCCATGTGCAGTCATAAAATAAAAGGTGAAAAAGGACACAGTCTATTTTATTGCCAAGTTTAAAACTATAACGTGAAGATGTATAATTACGTTGGATTCTAAAGGAAAAGGCCATTTTCGGGCATGTTCAGTTTATGACCTTTTTATACCTGATTTTGGCAAATTAGTTTTGACTAGCACGAAAGCTTGTGAATTCACAGTGGGAGACTCCACACAGACAGTGACACACAATTGTGTCACACTCCTCATTTCTTTAATGAAATGAAGACCAGTTATGTTGTGTTTGATCAGCTAGAAACACATCACAAAAACCGAGTGAAATGTCTGAACTGTCAGGGTGTACTAAATAAAAAAATGTGGGCTTTTGACAGGAAATGAGAAAAAGAATGACTAAGAATGGAGGGGGAGACAGATCGAGGGACAGACAAAGAAAAGGCAAGGTAAGCTCATCAAGTGTAAGGGTGCTGAGAGGGCACTGCCCCGATATAGTGGGACTTCTGACCTTGACTCGCTGGAAATGGAGAGAAAGAAATTGACTTGTGAGAGGTTGACAGGCAGAGTGGAGATTAGAAAGAATGGATGAAATTAAAGAGAGGCAGACAAGGGCAAACTGAGAAATGAAAACTTTGTTATAGCACATGAGGTTGACAGGGATCAGAATTTAAGGCCTGGGCTGTGTTTTGGGTCTTTTTCAGACAGCAACAGCTCCTCACTACACAACTGCTGTGTTATATTAATCAACAACAGCTCCAGCTTGAGACTAATTTGTTTTTTTTTATGTTTTATGGCGACTTGATTTAACAATTGCTTTTTGACGACTCCACAATGTCCCAAACACATTAAAATATTGTAAAAGCTTCTTACAACTGGGAATTTTACTTATTACTTGAGCATTTTGTTATGAGCAGAAATTGTTTTGTTCATTTATAGTGCCTCCCAACAGGCTTTCAAAATCAAATATATTTCTTTTCAACATTGGCATTATATAGAACACAGCTTAATAAAAGTGTGGACACAAATAAAGAATAAAATAAAGTGTTAGGAGTGTTGGAAAACTAAGGTCCCCTCCAATAGTACTGGAACAGCCAGTTAACTGAAGACATTTAGGTCTAAAAGCAAAAGTTCAGAATTTCAGTTTTCATTTTATGGCATTTACACCTTGATGTATTAAACAGCATAGAACACAGGAAGTAAAAGTTTTGGAACTTGTGATTTACAAGTAATAGATAATTAATTGTTGCTTGGTTTTACCCTTATATTGGTTGTCAATTTAAATCTCACTTGACTTTAATCTCTGTTCTTAACATTAAAGCCAAAAAATATTATATATTATGTATATATTATATATACATAATATATTCACTATAAAAGTTTATTGGAAGAAAAGTTCCCAAAATGCTCAGAAAATAGGCATTTCAAGTTCTCCACTTCTGAGCAGACGTGATCTGCTAGAAGATCACATGACGTGATCAAAAACTAGTCAAGGGGCCCTGCACTGACTATGAGCTAAGGTATTTCCCAACTGTCAAGATGCATTTAATGAAACTGGATCCACCTGACCATCATCATCACCTTCTTACCAAAGCAGAAGTCTTCTCTTGCAAATGTCTTTACATTTTTCAATTGGTTTTTACAGTTTTTACATCCTTTACAACAATTACCACACATGTCTTTATGTGACCCAAACCTTATTGAATTTACTAAGGGAAATCACCTTACTCTGGATGCTCACTGTTGGTCCTGCATGCCAAAGGCAGCTGGATGCAGAAGACCTGCACACAGGAATGCACCAAGAACTCTTTCGTCTTTTTTACAGTAATTTAACTGTTATTTCAAAATGTGCAGGTGGAGAGTGCAGCAGGGTTTATTGGGTGTATTGATAGATATATTTTCCATTTTGTTGTGACTTCTGGAAAGAGAGTAAAAGTTTCACTAGAAGTTTGACTGGAATGTTTTGGGAGCATTTTGCAAACAAAATCTGTTTGTTGACTGGTTTGAAAATGGGACTTCAGACTCGACGCAAGGGCCTACGCAACAGAGAAAAACATTACCATAATCTATCTAACTACACCAATATTACAAACATTGATCTTGTTGTGTTTCCTCTAATTGCAAAATGATTTTGACTTTACTTGCAAAATGTATTTCCAACATGCAAAAAAAAACAAGCGCTTTATACAAAGACTAGTCTTGTTTGCATAATATTCTAATGCAAAAAGTTGCATTATTTGTTTAAGTAGATCAGGCAGGATGATTTTATCATCGAAAGAAGGAAAGAAAGAAAAGAAAAGAAGCGAAATAGAGTTTGACTTACTAAGCAGGGAGTCTGCAAACAGGCCTCTTTAGATGTAAGAGAAGGAGGCAGGAGGTTGAGGAGGCAGTGGGTGGTACAACGAGATGAAGAATAAAAGAGACAGGGGGCAAGTGTTTGGTCATACAACAAGTGTCTGATTAATTAAATCCACTGTTTGTTTCTGCACAATGAGCGGGCAGCTCGGAGGCTCGTTCTGGCACTGTGCCTACCGCTCTCTCCTCTCTGTGTGACTCTGTGTACCAACGCTCAGCTCGCTCCTTCTTATCTTTCCACTGTTACCCACACAGGAACTCTGCCCTTATATCTTCTCATCTGAGATGAGTTTGTGTTTTATATCATTTGTGTTCACATGTTTTGATGCTCTGAAGCCACAAATATGTTTTGTTAAAATTAACAACTAAATTTGACATCTTATGTAATTCATATAATTTTGCTAGCAATACAAATTTCAAATTATCAATTCAAGTCATTTAATTATATATGTTTGCAACTTTATGGGACATTTATGCTGAAAATAACTGTTATTGTGGTTTTGAATAGAAATTGAGCTGCTGTCATTTCAAGGACTCAAAGTAACTGTTATGACACTCACTGAAAGAAAACCCAACAGATGCTTTTACAATGCGTATTTGATGTCTGAGTTTCTGTCACCACCTCACTCTTCCCCCACTTTGATTCACAGGCCGTCATGCAAACTGCACACGGTGACAACTGAATGCTGACACTAACATTTGCCCTCCTGCCCTACACACATGCCTGCACGTGCCTCACACTCACACCAACAACTGTATGTACTAACAAAACTGTAACTGCATAAGAAAAAACAAAGGACGGACAGACTTTAAAAACTTTAGTGTTACACAGCACCACACACACAAAACCACAATTGTAAGCATGTCAGGTGACTGTAATCCACCTATTCAGTCATTAGTAAGAGGCAGGTTCCATGGCGTAATGTGGTAATAGTGGTGTAGGTGCACCTGTCTCCTGAGACAGACACAGAACAGCTGGCAGCGATGCTGTGAGGCACACGCACATCTTCTCTCAGCAGGTTAGCTGAAGGAAGTCAGCACGGGTCAGACATGGATCACCTGCCATATCAAAATCTGGCTTCTTGACTGAAATCCTGTGCTGATGCTACTCCAAGTCTGTATAGAAAATATGAAGTTACAGCCAACAGCCAGGCAAAGCTGCCTGGCTGTTGGCTGTAAGCTAAGCAGCTTAGCATAGAGAGAGAAAACAAAATAGAACATCTAGCTTGGTTCTGTCTTTCAAAATAATCCAGCAACCAGCTCATTTAAAGGTGTGTGTTCAAACAGAACCTCTTGCATCATTTGTGCAAATTTGACAGCTGGTGTTTATTCAGCCTAAAAAGCCAATTTAGCAACAGTCGTCCCTGAGGGAACATCCATAGCTAAAAGGTAGAAGATAATGTCAGTGATTAGGGATTCAACGTAGCCGGGCAGAGTTTAAAGACTCAGTTTTGTGTGTGTAGTGAAGATCTTTAGTTGGACTGGACGACCGGCCACATCTGTCGGAGCGTCCATGTGTGATTTTTTTCCAGCTCAGCCTCTGACTGAACTCACTCTGACTGGTTTGTTTGTCTTTTCTCTCCTCGGCCTCTCATCTTTCCCTCTCATCTCTGTACATTTATGAAGCCAGTTCATAAATGATGAACCACCAGAGCTGCTTTCTCTACTTTTATTTCTACAGTTTTCTTAGTTGTAGCAGATGGTTCTATACACTAATAAATTATTATTAATATAGCTTTATAAGTCTTTATAAAATCATGAATTTAACCAATTTATATCCTCACATAAACCATTTCTAAAGTATTCCTGTTTAAAAGTAATACCTTTGTTGTTTCACCGCAGCATAGGTGGTCAGATAGAAAAGGAATTTTGTTACATTAATTTAAGGAGAATGTTTAGTGAAACATTGTTGAGCATGCACGCTTTTTTCAGAAATGTCTTATTCATAAAAGTTTGCACATTCATAACTGAGAACACTATGTCTATTGTGTGAGAGGTCATTAATAAGACACATTAAAGTCCTGGCACAGGACTTCAGGTTTCACCTGAACAGATTAACTGAATTGTTTTGTGTTGCAGAGTAAATCAGTGTTTAAGCGTTCCCATGGTGTAATTATTATTGCTTCATTCAGCTCAGTATGAGAAAGGTGTGTGTGTGTGTGTGTGTGTGTGTGTGTGTGTGTGTGTGTGTGTGTGTGTGAGTGACAAACAACCAGCAATTTCTGGGGTATGTTGTTCAAACACAGTGGCCTCACCCACTGAGAACCTAAAGGCAGCACCAGCCCCAGCAGCTGCAGCAGCTGCTAATCTCCAGCTTGTCTAGCTGGTCTTTCTGTCTGTCTGCCTGGGCGGAGGTTAATGGAAGGCTGCGCATTAAAGCTGATCTCCAGTTGTGTGAGAACAAGTTTTTAGGTGTTGTTATGTAAGTGGGAATGAAATGCGAAAGGGCCTAAAGGCTGACAGAGGGAGAAAGTTAGCTGGCTTACAGAGACTGAGTATGTGGCTGGTTGAGCTCCACTAAATCCCTGTATTGAAAATATAAAACTACTTTGTAGGTCTGAAAAGCAACTTTGTGACATCAGTGCCCACATATTACAATAACTCTACGGTTTTTAATAGCTGTCTCAGCATTAGATGCGGACACAATAAACAGTGGTTATTTCAAAATGAAAAAATCAGCACTGGAAAACCTGCTTTTGTAACATGTGTTTGGTAAATAATTCATATAGTTTGTATGGATGCTGTACATGGAGCAGGCGAGTGTTGAATGAAGTGTTGTTTATCAACTCACAGAGCTGATACAACTGGAGTAGCTGTTTAAAACTCACTACACAAGTGTCAGACATACTTGAACGGCTACAACAGGAGTGGAGTTATTTAAACACCTCATGAACACACATTTTCTGTGTCTGCCATTGCTGTAAACGCATGTGAAACGGCATTTAATGTAAAATATTCACATAACATTCTGGCTGTGGATGCTCATGTTGGTGACCCACCCAGTCACTCTGAAGAGTCAACAGACTGATACTCTGATTCACCAAAAATGATTCCCACCACGCATCACTTTGGCATGATAATGCTGTCACACAAAGGCGTCTCTCACCTGACGTGTCCCACATGTTAAGCTCGATCCTCTGCTTGTCGATCTCGAAGCTGGCTGTGTAGTTCTCAAACACTGTGGGAACGTAATTCTGAAAGCACAGGTTAGATGCTAAAATTGGATCAAAGCTCAGAGCGCAGGGTTAAACCGGGTGAAGGTAGTTGTGATTTTTTTTTTTTTTTATGAAACAGGCAAATAAGTGTGTGTGTTTTGTTTGTTTGTGAAAAACAGATGAGACCAATTCGAAGCTTTGGCATAATATCAAATTCAGAAATTTAGGTCAACAAGCTTTGATTCCATGAGTTTCAAATGATAGAAATAAAAGCTCTCCTAGTGCAGAGGACATTTTGGTCCAACACATATATGTTTTTGCTTTTGTGTACAATATTGTGTTGATGTCACTTATATCTTCCATATTCCATGTTGTTAACTTATGTATCAAAAATTTATTTGTATCAATACACTGCAAAAAATGGAAAAACCGCAACATAAATGGTGACAAATAGCTAGTATCCAAACTTTTCACTGCTCTTTGAACAATGGATGCTACTGCATTTGCAAACATACTCAAAAACCTTTATTTATACCTCACAAATTGCTTGATTATGTGTGTTGTGTGAGTTCTGTGCCTTAAATATCAATTTATAGTCCAAAAGATAATTCAGCCAGCAGTTAAATTGATTTATTCTGACTGACTTCAATAAGACTTCATCCCATAAATTCTACATTTAATTGTTCACGTCTATATCAAACACACATAAGTGGTGATTCAGTGTGATGCTGCTTCACTGGCTGTTGCTGTGGCCAAAGCAGTGACGTTTCCCTGTTTACAGACCCGATTAATCCAGTAAACCACTGGACGGTATCTGCCACAGACTCATTCGATGCGCAAAAGCGCACGGAGTTGAACTGGACAGACTGAGCCTGTCTCCTGTTTAACGGGGTTAACACAAAAGCAACAGGTGGTGTAAATATTCTAACAGATCGAGCCAATGATATGACAGAGACACAAGTGGTCTTTCCAAAGATGTTACTTTCAAATAGCAGTTTTAAAGTCCGTGGTAATAAATAGGAAAATAGCTTATATTAAATTATAAATGAGGGAAATTTAAGAAATAGTGCGTTGTGGCCCATCAGTCAGTTTCCAGCTCAGACGATGGATGCAAGTTTTCAAGTTTTCCCAGGAATGGAGGGTGGGATGTCTTTCAGGGACTTTATACGCACGTGTGTTGCGGTCATTATGTAATAATATAAAATATTATCTCTTACCTCTGGGTACGAGTCTTTAGCAAAAACATGAAGGAGAGCCGTTTTGCCACACTGCGCGTCTCCGACAACCACGATCTTACAGCGAAGTAACCCCTTGTTCTCCATCGTGCCCCGTGTATCACTGAGTGTTTCTGTATCGCTGCCTGCTTGTCATTTAGCTCCAGATAAGCTGAGTCGTTGCAGATCCAAATATGTTTCTCCTTGCGAAGCGAAAACTTCTGCTCCGCTGGCTTCTAAGAGTTTCGTCTACATACTCTGCGCAGCGCTGCGTTCATCTGCTCCACGGCCGAACTGATTCACTGGTGACACCTGCAAGGTAGCGTCAGTAAAAGCTCATTTCCTCACCGACGTTTCAAAATAAACGCATACAAACTCATAGAAACGCAGCCACTTACAGTTGCCCTACTATTATATAGTGCAGCTGCGTTGTTGAAAACTAACGACAACAGCTGTTTGTAGCTGCTGCAGCTAAATGATGATCAAGCTTTGACCTCTCAGACTGGAAAAGGCTAAAAAATAAACACAAAAGTTTCTTATGCAGTTAAAATAGCAGGGTTATTGATATCCCGCCACCTTAATCAAGATAAGCAGTTTGGTTTGGGTATAATTATTGTTAGTGTTGATGGAGGTTTTCTGCTATTATTCTGAAAGAAATTCACCACGCTTCCGGTCTTCTTCTGCGTGTCCTTGAGCTTATTAAAAGTGTGTTGTGTGACATTTTTCACAAATTGTAACAATAATATCTGTTTTCTCAAGCAGCCCACATGATAGAACACATTAAACGTGCGTTACATTAATTCACTTCATTTAACACTTGCCACATCATTAATCTTCTAAAGTCATAGACTTATACTAATTTAAACAAAACAAGTTAAACGCTGACACACTTTTTCTTACGCCTGCATAAAAAACTAAAATACAATATGGTTACATTTTAGTTTAAAGAAGGGGGGCAATGTCTCGTTTAACTCGTTATTGTACATTATTCGCTTTATTACAGGCAATTTGTCACTTACAGGGAGCTGGATGTGCACAACAGAGCCACACTCTGTCAAGACCTTTAGCGCCATCTGCTGGTTATTCTGAGGTATGAACGTCATTTTACACTCAGTAAAGTCAGTGCAACAATATTCTGAGCCGAGTTTAATCTTTTGGTTATTTTATTCCATTAATGTAAGTTTCACAACACCAATTAATTCTATTTAATAATCTACAGTAAAAATTCAATCAGAACTTATAGTAGTTTATTTAATGATTATAATAGCCCACTCAAAATTACCACTTAGTAATTTTGCTGTAGTGATTAAGAACCAACGTAGCTTTTTAAACTCTGAACAATATATTGTCTACTAAAAGAATTATCTGCGAAATGTACCTAAATAGATGCAAGACTAAAAAAACGCTAAAATACAAAACTAAATGAAATACAAAGAAAGGCAAAATTACCCAAAAAGTAAAGTATTCAGAGTATTCTATGTTTTTTGCAACAGTTCCCCTCTGTGTCATATATTACAAGTCTTTACTGCATTGTAAATGTAGGGAGAATGTTAGAGGCAGGTACTGCTATCAGTAGATAATGAAAACACAGGTGCATTACAGCAAATGTTCTCAGAAATGTGTGTGTGTATGTGTGTGTGTGTGTGTGTGTGTGTGTAGTGGTGTGACAACAATATCTTAAACCTTAAAAGTGTTATCACATTCAAAAGCATTGTGTGTGTTTGTGTGTGTTAGTGTGTGCATGTCGAAAGCACAGAGCATCTGAAAACACTTGCTGTACCACATAATACCAACAGCGTTATAGTATTCACCGCAGCAGTGTATTTCCCGAGTGAACTATATTTGTACGAGTACAGCCTGTGTGTTTCAGAATTACCCATCTATGCAGATATGCAGATTCTCTTTTGGCAACAGCTTCCTCTAACTTCAATAAACTTAAATGAGGGCAAAGAAAAAGTAAATGCCAACTTCTGAACTTTCCTTTCTTTTAACCAAACAAAGGAATTCCCTGCCCTTTTTTACAGTCATCTCTGTCTCTGTCACCCTTCTTTCACTTCCTGCCTGACACACACCATAAGATCAAAAAGCAGCTTCAGGTGAGGGTGCATGACTATGTATTTGTGTGTGTGTGTTTGTGTGGGCACAGGTACAAGTTAAATGCCATCCTATTTAAGGATAAAAACATCAGATACATATTTAACTTTACCATGTCCAACTATCAATGTATCTGTGGGCTGAAAACCTATTAAATTAAAATGAAAAAATTAAACAAATAATTTGACACAAACTATATTTTCAAAGGAGACTAAATACAAATTTGTACTCTTTTGCATTAAAAGACATCATATTTAATGAACATATTTAATTTACATATTATTTAACTCTTAAAGGGCAGAGTGTACATGAACTGTGTGTGTTCCTCCAGCTGTGAAGCCAATAATCCAGTTTCTTCCTCCCTGTACTCCAGTGTCCGGGGTTTGAAGCTCTCCACGACTCTCTGCCCCAAGCTTTTTTGTCAACAAGACGGATAGGTCACTTTTTTCCTCAAGTCAAGTGAAAACAGCTAGAATCATACCGGAAATTATCCGGTTTCCCTTGTAAAATAAAAACCTCTTTAAATTTGTTGTAATTGGACTCACTAAAATATTCAGTACATCTGTAACTAAACTCATTGAGCTGTTTCGGGTTGAACAGACTAAACGGGCCCCTCGGCACAGATAGTTGTCTTGCAGAGTAAAAAATGAAAGTAAATTTCAGTTTAAATGGATTCTTAATCATGATTTTATTAAACCTACACTGAAAGGTGCTATATGAATCAGGTTTCTTATGCTTAATCTTCTTCTACTTCTTCTTCTTATTATTACTATTATTATTATTATGCAAGTAAACAAACATCTTAGGTTTCTTGGATTGAGAAATATAGTGCTTGGTACCATTAATCAAGTCCTATTTTAGTTTACATTTAGATTTAGTCAATTAGCAGATGCTTTTATCCAAAGCGACTTACAAGTGAAGTACAAGGCAAAAATCTAAGTCAAGGAGAAAACATCAAAGCGAAGTCCTACAGAAGAGTGCTTACATTTCTTTTGTGATCATTATTTATTTTTCGTTCTTTTTTTTCTTTTTTGACAGGTTATCCTATACGTTAAGGGGCTATCTCATTTTTCTATTTGTTTTATAGGGGTTTGACATGAAATTAGAACCCATTAGAGTAAAGTGTTTTATTGTGAAAATCAAAAGCGGAAATCGTAAGTTATTGCGCCTATGATGACAGAGATCACTTGTTGAGCGGAGCTCACACACAGGAAACCAGGCTGTTGTATCTGTTTCCTAAGGACCAGACAGCCTGCAGCAAGGAGCATCGTAGTCTTGGAAATTTTCTACCGGAATTATTTACATTTGACTGAGTTTTCTTTTTTTTTCTTTTTTTTTACATTTGACAGAGATTTTTATTTGACTCTTTTATTGTTTGTTTTAGAAACACCCACACAGGCTGAACTGTTTATCTGGACCGAAACCCGAGAGCGCACATCACAAGTTGTAATCATGTCTGGCGAAGAGGCTCCAACTCAGCAGCAACAACCTGAGCAGGAGAAAACAGACACAGCGGATGAATCCACACCCGCCGCTGCAGGAGCACCTCAGGAGTCCGGGAGCAGCCCCTCAACCGAGGAAAAGCCGATCTCCTGGCGCTCCGTGGTCCTGATGGGCTACGGGGGCTATGACAAAGTCAAGCTGCAGGTGAAGACGCAGAACAAGCCGCAGCTGAAGGCTGGAGAGGTCCTGGTGCGCATCAAGGCGTGCGGGCTGAACTTCGCCGAGCTGCTGGCCAGACAGGGGCTGTACGACCTGCTGCCCGCCCCGCCGGTCGTGATGGGAATGGAGGGATCCGGGGTCATCGAGGCAGTCGGGGAGAGTGTGGAGGACAGGAAAGTGAGTATAGGCCTGCTGACTGCACACACCCACAGATCAACGCAAATGTGAGGGCATGTGCTCCGACGCTGCTTACGATGTAGTTTTAATCTTACTCGCACCCAACAATGCGGCACCAGCAAGTCACAATTCAGAGAAAACCCATCTCGCTTTTCGCAGGTTCTTAAGGATACATGCCTAAAACATGCTGTCATCTTTTCCAAACATCACACCACATTATGGGCTACATGTGTCATTGGTTTCCATTAGTTCAACGGTGAAACCTTGTTCAACTCAAGGCCTTTGATGCCAGAACAACAGAAACCGCGTTGTTGCTAAGTTATGAAAAAATGTCTAAATAAGTCAGATGGATTTGTTTCTTTGTGAGCCAACAAGACATTTTTTGTTAATTACATTTTTGTGTTAGAAACTATCCGCGTTGCAGTGTTTTCTATGCAGATTAAGACCCATTTGATTCGTCTCCATAATGTGATATAGTTTCCAGATCCACCCCCCCTAAAAAAAAAAAAGTTTGGAAAGAGGCTGGAAAATGTAACAAAAAGGCTTTACAACCTTTAAATTGTGAGATTCACAGATTCACAGTGTGCCCATTGAAATGTTTCAAATTTACCTTCTGTTTGATAAAATCCTCAAATTACTGGGTTTTAACAAGTTTAAAAGATCCCAAAATATAAATAATTGTTTATATATATATTTCAGGTTGAAGTCGTTTTAAAGGATTCAGTGGAAAAAGTATTAATATATGACATTTCTGATCGCGTTTCTTGAAAGGAAACGCGATATTTGCATTTTTTTGTTGCTGTGCCTACTTTAAATTCTGAATCTGAAAAACTTTAGTTTTTTTGTTTTGTTTTGGTTTTTTATTTGCAAGAGGTGGGATTGACCGGTAGTAACATCTGATATTGCCATTTGTGAGTACCTGTGATTTAAATCTATTTAAATGGGTGGCTGACTTCAAATGGTTTGGTGCTTTTATAGCAATTTTTCCACCTCCTGAGGCCAAAGTCTCCACTGGTTTACATTTTTGTTTTACTACAGCACATTGAGGATGAAACCAAAGTGCTCATTGTAAGTGAACTCCATGACTTTTTTGCAGCTTTTTTGCAAAAGATCGACTTTAAAAAAAAATGTATTTAGAACTTCTTACTTTTTTGGTTATTTTGTGAAACCATTGATGCTCTGCATGCATGTCCTCATGCAGATGGAAGACTGTAAACACTCACTATTGAACAGATAAAAACGTTTCAGCTGTGTCACTGTGTTCATAAGAGGGGCATTATCTGCTTGTATGGTAATCTCAGCAACAAATGACTCCCAAGCACAACGGTGGGAGGAACTCCTTATCTTCCTCTTCATTTTTCCTCAATATTGTCTTCCTCCCATAAACTAAAGAAACATCTTGTTTTAGGATGTGGATAAGCTAAAGCACAATCTGACATCCTCAACAAGGTTTACAGGAGAAACAAGGAGTTCAAGGAGCTTTGCACCGTTCGTTATTGTGCATTATAACCCCAGTGTTTGCTGCTTGTATTTGAGTCACAGAAATATGCTTCGGATTTTTAAAAGAAATAAACACCCAGAAGATTTTTTTTTTAATATCTCTTCTACAAAACCACATATTTCAGTTTTGTGTTTTAGGTGCAGGAGCATATGTTGATCAAACATCTCATTATATAATGTAACAGAATCCTTGAAAGACCTTTTGTTTTTAAAAAGAAGGAAAGTCGTGTGTGAACCGTCTTTGGGCTGGAGTATCTTTTAGCACCCATCCATGCACCACCATGCACAGTCGCTGTAGTGACTTGTTTCAAAAGTAATCTTTTATTACCAGTCATGGATGAATTGTGACATGATGGGCCTCCGCCTTTTCTGTTAAGTTGTTTTGAGCCCGTTTGTGGTCAATTTGCATTTGCTTTTGGACCTTTGGTGTCTGTTTTTAATAGTTACGTACCTGTTTTTGTCATTTTGTGTCTGCCTGTGTTTCCGGTGTGTGTGTGTGTGTGTGTGTGTGTGTGTTTGGTCATTCAGTTTATTTTTGAAAGTCTTTTGTGTCTTTAGTTGCGTTTTTTGTTATGTTTAGTTTTTTGCCAATTTGCCATTCTCTTAAATAGTTTCTGGCCATTTGTCATCATTTGGAGCATTTTGCATCTACTTCTGGTCGTTTTTAAATTTTAGAACTAAGAAACAATAGCTCTCCAACCTCCCAGGACCCTATGCCCCTGTCCCCAATATGCCTGTTCAGTAATCCATCTGTGATGCCAGTTGTCTCGCCCATTTTAAATGTCTGAGTTAAAACTTGGGCCAATAAAGCTCCAACACAAGGAGCGAATGTCATATTTAGTTGTAGTAAACAAGGCCTCACCTGTCAATCTAAATAGAGATGTAAACACATACAGTACCCCTAGTCTTCTTTTCATCAGACATGTATTTTCTGTATGTATTTATAATGTCTATATATTTAAATAATATCCCATTTTACACATGTTTTGTAAATATTTCTACACCTCCTCCTTGGCCCAGTGTTAGTGTGGAATTTCCCTCCTCCACTTACTACAGTCCTATCCCACCCTCTTCTCGTTCCTCTATCCATGCCTCTCTGCGAGAGTGGGAATCCTATGGAGGGAGAGATGCATTCCAGCACTTCATTTTGGAAGTAAGCAGCAAAAAATAAGAAACCACAAAGAGCAGCCTGCAGCAGTGCAAAAAGGATTGAGGCGTTAAGGATACAGACTGGATTAAGGCAAAAACAATAAAATGTATAAATGGTGAAATTCTGGTGTCAAATGGTAAACGGTGGTGCTGAGGTTGGTTAGTGTTAGAGTTGGGGTGGGATTGCTGCGCAGCGCAGCTGACAATTACATCACGGCAAAGTGATTTCAGATGAGCACAGAAGGAGGGTGTGGCTGGTTTGTAAGATGCTTGGGAAGCAGACGAAGCACATGTGCTTTGCTGTATCCGGTGACAGCTTGTTGTTACAGATTCCAGATCCTGCATTTGCCCGTTGCAGAAATTCCTGGATAAGATACACTGATATTCTGCTATTGTCCCTCAAACCTTGATTGATATTTTGAAAGACAGCAGCTGTAATAATTCTGTGTTAAGATTTCTAAGCAAATTACCGTATGAAGAGAGGATGTGTAGCACTCGGTGTACACTGCCTGGTCAGCTGGTGCCTTTTTTATGTTGTCAAATTGTTGTATTGGTTTAAAAAAATCCATCTACAGTGTCAAAGTAAATTCACCTGAGAATGAACACAAAAAAACTCAAATTTTCCTATAACCTTGCAAAGACAAAGCCTTGAGCTGCTTTGAGTGTTTCCATTTTCTTCTATAGACTCAAAATAACATATGAGTAGCTTCTAAGCTGCAATATATTGTAAAATAGAAAACCAGTGGCTCACAACTTCTTTTTGCTTGTGATCTTTTACAAAAATAATTATTAGTTGGGGCCTCATCACTCGTTAACATTCAGATGTCACCTTTCCTTAAGGTGTCAGACGTTGTCATTTAAATGCCTGCTTATGAAGATTTAAGGTAACTTAGTATGTAACAAAAAGTAAATCTAATATTATAGTAAAGGTCCAAACAAAGGATTTGATCTTTGTGCATTAGAAATGTGTTTTGTCTTCTGTCCAGTTATATAAATGATCTCACTACACTGAAAACCACTTGAGTCTTTGTACTTTTGACGTTTTAAGGAAATTTTTTCTGATTATATTTTGTACCTCTTACTTACAGTAGGACCGTGACAGACCAAGGCAACTTTCACTAGTGGGCCGTGGTCGGGCCGTCAATGAGCGTCCTCTACCCAACTTTTTGCAGTCTATCCCATACTGTTGCCGCTACTTGAATCCTGATCAGTGGCTTTTCAGCTGATTCAGCATGTTAAATTTGCATTGGTCCCTTCGGTGAGAGAGATGGCGCTTATTGGCAGTTGAGCAGTCAGTTCATGGGAAGAGACAAAGGGCTAAGCCAAGCAAACACTGCATGGATTATTTCAAGTGGAGTCAGGACATATAATTGTATGCTCTTTCAAATATTTAAGTGGATGAATCAAATTCTGATTATAATAAGTCATTTTGCATTTTAATGTATTTACTTTATTATAGCTGCTGCTTTCAAAATGATTCTCAAAGAAAAATCATTTTTGCACCAGTTGCATTAACACCACTTGCCACTATGCCAAAATTGCTTAACCGCCCAGCACTGATCGTGGGTGCTTGGTGCCCTAGGTGTTCTGCTTCCCCTTCATCTCAAACAGGTGCAGAATGCACACTAGTGTTGGCTGTTGGCTGTAGTCTTTGCAGTGTTTTCAAGTGCGACTAGCTCGCCCAGAAAAAGGCAGCATGAGGCGACACAGCAGTTGTTGGATGTCGACTTGTTGTCTCTCTGCCTTTCAGAAAGCGGGAATTGAGTATTCTTGACTTTGGTATTGATACTTGTATTTCAGTACTTCATCTACTATTGTTCATTTTTAACTCCTTATACAGGGATTGAAAAAAAATATATATATTTTTAGTGTTGCTACTCTGGTTGAAAGATGTTTGTTTAGTTTGAAACTTTATTTAAAAGATGCAGCAACAAGTGACATATCTGACACCATTTAAATTCAAATGTTTAAATGTCTGGGAAACGTTTGCAGTTTGGTTGTTGGCACAATGATGACACCATCCTGCTATAATATTATTTCTGTTACCATAGCTCGTGTCAGTTTTCCAAGCTCAGTCTTTTTAAAGGTGACTGTTGTTCATTTATGGCTTCATCCAGATCACAGGTTTGAAAGAGTTCATAACCAGTAGTTGGGAAATGTTAGCTCAAAAAAATTATTTTGTCATCTTCTTTTAGTTTAAACATAAACCAGTTCTATTAAGAGTTATCTCACCATAACAGATCTACACAAAATGTGTTTGGGTGTGCACATATTAGTGTGTGTCATCTGTCTATTGTCATGGGTCTGTGTGCGGTAGGAAGTGGGTGTGGTCAAGCTGTTTTTGCAGGAAGCAGTGCAGCAGTCACAATCAGATCAGACTTCATTCCTCTGCACTTGAATTTTGGCAAGTGTCGCAATGTTGGTGATACTTTGTAAAACAGGACGTCTCTGTAGTAGAAAGCAAGACACTAATCAGGAACAAAATTTCCCATTAGCCTGATATTGCCTGAGCAATCAAGCACACACAACACTTCATGCAATTGCTGCACATGTTGACTTATTACATATACTATAAATATGTTTCAGGAAAAGGTTTGTGTATTCACGATTTCTAGAAAACAAAGAATATTCAAATGTGTTAAACAACAGCCCTGCCTTTACAAATGATATTTTATTATCAGTATAAAACGACAGTGATCTTGAATTTCTATCAGTAACTGAAAGAAAACTAATGTGCAATTGTATAAAATATTTAACAAACAAAATGTGAGGAGCTGCTGTTTTTCTTATTAATGTAATTTACATGACATCGCAGGCATCTGCCATTGTCATGGTCATTTATCACTATTTTGACGCTTAAGCCAAACAGTAAATCAGGGAAGAACAAATATTCCGCGAAATTCAACAATTTTTCCAGTTTAGATGTTTTTCTCTACTAAAATGTCTGCAACTTGCAAAATATTAAAAGTTGACTTCCCTAAAATTATTGCTTAGTCAGAATGAATGTGGATGTAGCAATAACTGGCTCTCATTTTATTCAGCTGCAAAGATGCATCAGATGACTTCCTGCCTGCTTGACCTTAATTTCAACATTCATTAGTTTACATTAGTTCACTGTGAACTACCTAGGAAGTGTTTCATTCTTTTATTTAGACCACCATCTTATTATTTTAATACATCTATAGGTTGCAAACACACATTTCCATCACAAAGATCATCTCAGTAACATGTTTCTTTCTCTTTTTCCTCCCTTTCTGCTTCATTCCACAGGTTGGAGATCGTGTCATCGTATTCAGCCGCAGCGGCATTTGGCAGGAGTTGGTCGTTGCATCCGCCAACAGCACCTTCCCCATGCCTGAGCAGATGAGCTTTGAGGAGGGTGCTGCCCTCCCCGTTAACTACTTGACGGCCTACATGATTCTGTTTGACGTGGCCAATTTAAGGCCAGGAAAAAGTGTACTTATACACATGGCAGGAGGTAAGATGCAGAGTGTACAAACAGATTGTCTAATTTCTAATATAATAAGTTTTGACTGCTTGCTGATAATATGCAGTGATTAGATGCATACATTCTGCAAGTTAGGACAAAATTCAACAACTACTTGTTGATGAACTACTAGATGAATTTTCATTGACAACTGGACAATATGTTGCACTTTGATTTTAGCATATCATTAAAAAGAAATTTAAATCTGTGATGTAGGTGCTCTTCACCAGATGTGATCATTTCATAAGTGCAGAAGCAGAACAACGGGCTGTTTGCACCTTTTTAAACATGATAATTAAATACTTTCCACTGTATCTTTTGATTTTTAGTCAGACCGATCAAGCTACAGTAAGTGAAGTTGTTTTCTTGGACTTTTTCATTTCATCACTTTTTATTATTTCTTAGAGCAAAGAATAAAATATTCTCAAATAAACATCAAGGCAGTTGTTAGTTGCAGCCCTAATATTAAAGTTCAAACAGAATCAGCAGCAACCAGCATGTTGTAAGGTTGAACAGACCGTGATTTATTGAGAAATGACATCAGGTGTCGTCACCAGTCTCATGAGCAACACATGAACACAACTTCATCTGTCCACGTCAGTAATCGCTTCTCTGAATGCAGCTGCATTTGTGAGCTGAAAAATGATCAGGCAGGATACTGGGCTACAGGTCAGAGACAAAGGTATTTTCTGTGTGCTTATTCATATAATGGCAAACCGGATCATTATCAGGCATGGTTGCTTCAGCAACATGTGGCATTTCAAACAGGGGCTCCAACACGACAGGAACAAGTAATGTCTCATTTTCTGCCAAAAACTGAGTTTAAATATGCAAAATCCTTGTTAGAGGACACGAATTCCCTAGGAGCTGTCAGTTGTATTGCACAATGTTTATTACTAGGTGACTTCTACATTTGTCCCTACATACTAGATATTTAAGTAAATTTCTTTTAAATGGAGGATTTGTCCATGTTGACCCAAAAGCTGAGATCCAAACTTACCTTTTTAGATCAAATTATATAAATAAATGCTCTGGAAAAGTGTCTTGAACCCACACAGTATGTGACTTTTCATATTTTTTACTAAGGATATTTAACAAAACGTGTATTATTAAAACTTACTGGCTGCATGCAGAAGTGGTCCCTCCTGCCCTTCTGACCATCAAAGACTTTTAACTATTGCTATTTAATTAGTAGTATTGGAGAAAACTCACTTTGCAGTTTGCCAGAAGCAGTGGGCAGAGTTTAGCAAAGCAAAGCAGATTGTAGCAGAGCAGGGATTTTAAGTCTTGTGTTGGCACGATTTTAAATTGCATATTGTAGCAGTAACTAATTCCTTGTTTTGCCTATGACTTATAGTCGATATTTAAACCTTAACATTTGCTTTGATACAGAAATTTGAACAATATGAAAACTAGATGAAAAATCCAGGTGCAGAGAAGGACCTTGTAATACTAAAGAAAGCTGAAAGGACCTTGTAAAGGGATTGTTTTATTAAATGCTATTTCCAAGGTCAAGGATACAATTAAATTGGAATTTTATCTATCTTGGTGTTTCAGTCACTTAAAAATCCAAGTAACATGCACTTTACCGATTATTTTACCTTTTTTTTAAACATGAGCAGTAGAATCACACAATCAGACTTTCCTCACGAGGGTGTGACGACCCCAAAACCTTTCAGATTTAGGGTGAAACATCTTCTAAGTAGCCTGTATGAAATGGGTGTGCTAGGATGTTTGACACAGTGTGTTACACACATTGTTAATAATGTAAGAAATACATTTGTATTTCAAATTGTCAGTTTTATTGCTAAACATTACAACAGAAGGGCAGTTTCTTAAACATACCATTGCTATTTGATCATGCATTCTTTTAATGAATGATTGGCAACATTTCAATTGTAAATGCTGCTCTCTGTTTACAAGAGATTAAAAAATTGGTTCATTGAGTCTGAGCTCCTTCTGTTGGAGCAAAAAAACATCATATCAGAGTTTTAAGATTAAAACATAATGATGTTGACGATGAAGACTGACTATACAGGTCAATTACTGTTAGAATCTGCCATCATAGTCTAGTGCTTTCTAGCCGTGGCTCACTGTTGAGTGGGTGATTGTCGGCGGACTTGTATGAAGGAAGCATTACTGGAGGGCCTGTGCACCCAGTTGACCATCATGTTGGAAAACCCACTCGACCAGTTCCAGTTTGTTCATATCTTCCCCTAAAAAACAGAGAGTAGTGGCACCACTACTGTCACCTGAATGGATATTAGAAATTCAACTTCTTGCTCTAGTTTGCTCTACATTCCTCTGTTACTTTAACCACTCAAAGCTACAGCTTGCCTGTTTTATTTTCCACTCAAGTAGCTTAAATGGTAGTTAACCATCTGACAGTCACACATACAAGTACAACACAGCTTACTGTATATTTTGTATCAAACTAAATAAAGCTCACACAGAGTGAAATATACCCACGCTTATACGTTTTATGTTACACACTAAATCCACAAATATGTTTTAATTAAGCTATATGCAATATGGTTGCTTAATATAAAAAATATATAAAAACAACATAACACTTCCTCAGTGAAAGTATGGGTGAAAAAGAACTGTTCAGGCTGCTCTGGCACATGATTAGTAAAGCAGACCTGAGTCAGTCAGGAAGCAGCTTTATTCAGTCATTCATTTGATTAGATCAGCACTGTGCTAACACAGCACTCAAAGTATAATTTAATTGTTTATTACATCACTAAGTATTTCAGATGTCTCACAGATGTTAAAAGGCTGCACTGTGGAAAAGTGGAAAAAAAAACTGCAGTTGCTGCCATTCTCATTTGTGTTTATGCTGCTGTTTTCACGTCTGTAGGTGGTGTGGGTATTGCTGCTACCCAGCTTTGTCACACTGTGGAGGAAGTGATCATTTTTGGCACAGCGTCAGCCTCCAAGCACGAGACCATTGCCCAAGGCGGTGTCACTCACCCTATTGACTACCGCACCAAAGACTACGTAGAGGAAATCCACAAAATCAGCCCAAAGGGTTAGAAAAGACCCTTACATCTACACTCCCAAATGCTTAACTTACCTGCTTGTTTCAGCAAGTTGATACAGTGATATAAAAAGTCTATCGTATTTTTTTTTTCTGTCCCATCTATTCACCTTTTTTTCTGTTTAATTTTTTTTCATTCTGTTTCTCTGCAGGAGTGGACATCGTCCTTGATCCACTTGGTGGTTCAGACACCCAAAAAGGTTTTGGTTTGTTAAAACCTTTGGGCACACTTATAGTGTTTGGTAAGACACAACACTTAAGTATGGAAAAAGATTTTTGATTTGAAATTATTTTAAAGCTACTTTTCACAATTCACTGTATATAGTTTGTACAGATATGTTGAAAGAATCCCTGAAATAAATAAATAATGTAGCCCTGAGATGGACTGTCACGCTGTGAAGGATGTGCTCACCACCCAATCCCCAGCTGGGATCAGCTTCAGGCCCCCACCACCCTTAAGAGGATAAGCAGTAAATATAATAGACAAATAATTTTAGCGTTGTCTGTATTCATTTCCCTGTTTCACATACATCCCTTTTATATACTGTATTAAAGATCGAAGACTACAGTCAGCTACAGTCAGCTGTAGCCAGAAACCAGAGATTCAGAATAAATTCATGCTAAACACTAATTCTAACCAGATTTTGAGCATGTTCTTCTTGGAAATGGGACAAAAACATTAGTGTGCTCTTGACATATACTATTGTCCCAAGTGAAAGGATGGATGAGGTACTCGCAGCTGGAAGAAATTAAAGCAGGGTGTGGATGATGTTTTCTTCTCGGTGTTCCTTTATTCTTACGTTTTATTGGAATGTCAGTGTCAGTTTGATTTGGCTCGCACATGTTTTGTACATTACAGTATTGTGTATGAACTGAGCCTTGAGATAGTAACAAAGCAAAAACAGCATCAACAAAAAGGCACTGCTAAAAAGATGTTCCCCTAAAGATAAATAGCATTTGGCTACAACGTTTCAACACTTAAGGCGTCATCAGAAGATTTAATGATGATGTCATGTGGAAACATTGTAGCGATACTCAGTAAATAACTTTCTAGGAACATCTGATATATTATACAAACTGAAAAAGAAGTATCAATATGGTTTAATAAACAGACAAAAGAAAAATGTCCAAAATAGTCTAAAAACACAAACCATGACAAACCTGAGTAAAATTCAAAAAACAGGTTACTTTACCACAAACAACCAGAAAGAAAGGGTGGTGGGCCCTTCCTCTGTATGTGCTCGGGGCCTCTTTACTCATGATCCGTCCATGCTGCGTACTCTGCATAAGATTAGGCTAAAGCTTAATTCAAGATATTTTAATCATCACTGACTTTCTGAAATATGACTTAACAGGATTTCTTCTCTGGGTAATTTCTGTTCTGTTTAATGGTCTTTTACTCCAGGTGCAGCCAACTGTGTGACGGGCCAGAGGAAGAACTTGTTGGCCATGGCAAAGACCTGGTACAATCAGCTGTCTCTCAACACCTTGAAACTGATGCAGGCCAACAAAGCCATCGCCGGCTTCCACTTGGGCCACGTGTCTGAGGAGCTCATCAGCAACACTATGCACAAACTGCTGGAGCTCTACGTACAGGGAAAGATCAAGCCCCACATTGACTCATGCTATCACTTTGAGGAGGTTAGTTTGTTAACATTTTAAAACTGAAAGTGGTGCTAGTGAACTAGTGAAAAGTCTACCTTTATTACACTCCTGTCTCTCTCAACAGTGTTTATTAATACTGTAAAGATACTATAATACAAAGAAAGCGGCGTGTGATAGTGGAGTGTTTGCTGAGTGTTATCAGTCTTCTGATCTTAAGCTTCTTTAAACTTTTACTACAAGTACTAAATGTTTTCACATTGAAGGTATCCATGAGATAATCGTGACTCCTCTGTAGGAATAAAGACAGGAGGTCCACTGAAGGTCCCTGTGCGTCACAACCTCATAAAAAAAAAAAAAACCCTCATGTTTTCTTCATTTCTGTCACGTGTCTTTGGTAGAAGATCAAACCACAGTCCCTCCATCCAGCATGATAATAGTTATCGGTTGTTGCTAAGCGATGATCTAAATTATGGCTCTGACACTCAATACCAGTGTTGAAATCTGTGTCTTGATTTTGTCTGATCGGTTTAAAGGATAGACTCTGTGATGCAGGATAATCCTGTCTATGTGTTTGCAGGAAGCAGGAAATAAGTCATCATTTTAATTGATTAACTTATTTTCAAAATATAAAAGTAAATATTTATTTTATAATAGTTTTTTAAGCAACAGCTCCTCTGGTCAAGGGCGTGCAATGGTTTGTTTCAGCTCCTGTGTCTTTTAAGGTCCCTCTCCCCCCGAGCCCACTTTGTTCTGACAGGCTATTTTACAGACTTCCTCTTGAAAAAAGGGCGGTGCTTTTATGGACTTCCCATTGGTCATACACTATATTGCCAAAAGTATTCGCTATACTGCCTTTAGACCCATATGAACTTTAGTGACATCCCATTCTTAATCCATAGGGTTTAATATGACGTCAGCCCACCCTTTGCAGCTATAACAGCTTCAACTCTTCTGGGAAGGCTTTCCACGAGGTTTAGGAGTGTGTTTATGAAATACACAATACACAGTGCTCGCAGTCTTCGCTCTAATTCATCCCAAAGGCATTCTATCGGGTTGAGGTCAGGACTCTGTGCAGGCCAGTCAAGTTCTTCCACACCAAACTCACTTATCCACGTCTTTATGGACCTTGCTTTCTGCACCTGAATTAATTTATTTGGATGGGTGCGCGAATACCTTTGGCAATATAGTGTATGTCAGACTGTCAGGCATGTAGAAAAAAAGTTGTCACGCTCAAGCCAACAGAGCAAATTCAAACCTGGGCTTTTGAAAACACATGTTCCACCTTGAGCTTTGGGCCTTTGACTGTGTGTAATACTGACACCCAGCTTTACAAAAGTACTTATTTTACACCGGATTACAAAAATCCTTATATGGTCTCTTTAAATGTTTTTCAGCTCCTTGTTTTGGTTTGACTTCCTACAGCTTCACTGTTTCAATTCTCTCAACAAACACGGGACTTGCCAGTGGAACATATTTGGGCATTTTAGCAGCAAAAGTGCCAAAAATGCCCATTAGCAATTAAAAATAGTGTGAATATTGGACCTAAGTTGAACACAGATAGGACACCAAATGCCTGCTAATAAACCTCTTTGTCTGATCACTATGTAAGCCCGGCAGAAATTAGGGAGGGTTGCGTCAGTAAGGGCAACTGGCTAAAAACTGTGCCAAATCAACATGCGGACAATGATCTGCTGAGGCGACCCTGAACTCGCAGGATAAATTGAAAGTATTGAAACTATTGTGCAAATCACTTCTTCTGTCTTTCTTCAGGTGGGTGATGCTATGAGGCGCATGCACGAGCGCCAAAATATCGGGAAAATTATCCTTCTTCCTGAACCCAAGAAGAAGGATGAAGAGCCAAAGTCCAATGCCGAGCCGGCAGAAGAAGTGGAAAAAAACGAATCTGCTGCCACCGAGAAGAAAGAAGATGCCTCAGAGGAAGTTAAAGAGGAGAAGGATTAAGCAAGAGTATTTATGTGAATGTATTTTTCAAACAATTCTTTAACAAGTTTCCTTCTAGTTTGTCATAAAAAGGGAAAAAAAAAAGGCAAGAAAAGAATATGCCAGGAAATCTTTGACTGTGTCACTATTTACAATTCTTACGTTTTGTTGTGCAATATGTCAGTACAGTGCAGTGTCCATGTTGGAAACGTGTTTTAGCAACAGGCGCAGTGTGTTCTGTTATTGAGGAATGATGTCATTAGGTCAACAGCAATTATAATCTGTAAAAACATCAAACCAGAGCCACAATGGTAGATGATGGATATGGTAGATTGCATAATTTAGATATTATCAATCATGTTAATGTGTGAATTATGGTTATGAAAGTCAGTAGGTAACAAAACATCAAAGTGATGCAAGACACGTACGAATTTAAGGTCACAATACACACACACACACACACACACACACACACACACACACACACACACACACACACACACTGCGTTTGTCTTAATACAAATGTGTCACAGTAAAAAGATTTAACCATATATTAACCTGTCCCACATTTCCTGAGCTTTGTGTCTTTTCTGCATCATACCTATAATCGGGCATAGTAATTAGATTACAATCAGAATACATTATTGGGTTTTGGTCATTCGTGAAAACCCATTCATATTATTATATTCATGAAATGAATAGATTACCCACCTAACTGTCTTATCAAAACTATTAATAAGATGAGTTATGAGGAGTAGCTGTATTCATCGTTTAATGGATGGGGACGCACTTCTAAAATACTGCAGCAGAACGTATGGAACTTGGATGAATATAGTTACATAGTGTATGTGGGGAACTTATTGTACTTTGTTATCTCACTTGTTTGTGCCAAATTTAAAGCCAGCTGTCATCACTGCTGTCAGGCCAGTATGTGAATAACAATTAACGGGGACCTCCCTGCTTTGGCAATAGCTCGTGGGGTTTCTTTTAAACAATGTCATGCTGAACTGGAGCTAAAACTGTTTGCCAAGTCACGTGAATGCAGGTTTACTTGCCTCAATTTGTAGCCTGTGGTTCAGCTGCCTTCTTTATTTTGTTACCAGCTCTTCAAAAAGTGAGTGACGTTTACGCAACGAAAACATTAAAATATGTGTTACTGATTTCACAGGGGTTGAAAGCTTCTGAAGAAAAATTGGGATCGGCGTTGCTTTATGTCCAAATCATGCTTCCTCTGTAATGCAGTGTGTGTTTTGATATGCATGATACAGTCTCCAAACATGTATGATTAAGCGTGTTTACATGGTAATCATTTCTATGATTTTTGTTTTTGTAATTCTTGCATGCAACATCTTTTTTGGAAACGGTTGACCTTATATAGTGGAGTTTGGGCTCAGTAGTTTCAATGTTTTGTCCAGCTGCGCGTGTAATTCAATGCTGGTGATGCAAAAGAGGCTACCGAAGCACAAGAGAGGGAGTTTTCCCTCCATCCACAGCAGACCGGCTCCTCACATTCCTCTGTCCACCCTCTCAGTCCTGCTTTCTGTCTCTTGTCTCCCTCGCCAGCACACATTGTTTTACTTTCTAAAGAGCACTTGTAAAAACATTTCACGGATAATACTTTATGTTATTTACATTTGTGACTTTTTTCTTTTTTTTATTACCTTTGGCCACTTGGACAAGTATTGTTAGGTTTGGCCAGGTTTCCTGCTCCTAGTATGAAGTAAGATCTGATGTGGATTTGGATTGAGAATTGGAGTCTATTGTTTATCTTTAAAAACTCCCAATTTAAATGTATGTGAAGGCTTTTCCTCGTTCAAAAACATTTCTTCTTCGGCATAGCTTTACTTACTTGTGAACAGCTTAGTGTTTCTCTGTACAATATGTTTTTGTTATAAACTAGAAATATTTGATATATACTTTGTTGCCAGATTGTTCTATAGGTGTCAAAGAGCTACAAGACACAAAAAAACATTGTTGCATATTAATTTCACTTAAAAAATATTTCTGAAATGCTAAATGGCTTTTATGTTTGAGGCGTGTAATTGCAGTCAAATGTAAACAGTATAATGCAACATAACACAACAACACTTTGCCAAAATATAACCCTAATAATAAACTGTCTAAAATGTGAAAAAGGTTACCTGTAATTTAATAGCATAATCTATGTCACTTTCACTTGTGCAGTGAGGGACATCTTGTGGTCAGTGAAATGTGGTGCATTTACAAAAGTGATTAAAATAGACAGTGATACTTATTTCAAACATGTAGTAACCCTACTTGTAAATGTAAAACAAATCTACACTAACACTTGGCACTACAAAATGAGACCATACATTTATTTAATAAATGCTTTAAAGAGTCAATGTTTTAATTTAAAAAAAAAATCTCCCTTTTTATTACCATTTCTTATTATCAAAACACATCAAAGAATTCTACATCATTATTGTCTTTTAAATATATAAACATGTCCATTCAAGCAATACTTTTTACATTTTTATTAAAAATTACTTTATGCATGAGTCATGCATCAAATGGTGCCGCTGACTGATCTGATACTGTATTCATGACGATCATAGAACAAACACAGCTTGCCCTTTCATGTTCAAATGCTACTAATGTGTTTATTACTAAACCGTCACCAGAATTATTGAACTGCTTCCATAAAGACTTAAATGTACTTTGGACTAGTTGATGACTTTCACCGACATTTGCAAGAAGTCTAAGAAGTTATCTGTAATTGGGCTGTTCTGAGAACAACGGGTCAGTTAGTTCACATCTGATTTTAACACGTCTTCTCAACTGACTCTGATTCATCTTCCTGCTTTGCCCAAATATGAGGTCCCTACCAAACATGAGGAAGTTCCGTTGACCATGGGTCATGGGAAATTCCACGTTTTATAGGGATTTGGGGCCCTTTCAAGAAGTGCAATTCATTATTTATATGAAACATGGATAGTGGGAAATGTTTTTGTGCTGTGTTTAGTTGCAGTAAGTCAGTATAACACTGCATCCCTTCAACATAGCCTTCCAGCTTTAACACTGTCCAAAGTGTAAACTAAGCTACTTACTTACTGCAACTAAACATGGCATAAAGAGACATTTCCCAGTATCCATGTTACGTATCCTTACCCGCTTAAAATAATGGCCTAAGTCATGTTTTGTTTTTTTGTTTTTTTTTTTGTTTTTTTTTAGTTTTATTGAACAACTCAAAAATATGACGCCATTATTTGCATGCACTGTTGTGATGACAAACATGGGTACTTACTAATCTCTGACTGCTTAACAGAGTAATCATAGCAGTCTGATTTCATGTGAAATATTAAAAAGGCGAATATTGGCTCATTTTTTAGCAATAAAATTCTGTTGTTTTTTTTTTGGTTTGTTTTTTTTTTTTTTACCAAATCCAGTAACTTAACTAAACTTATTTTGCATGATATTTGAATTAGTGGCAGAAATAATACTTTTCGTGAAAACCCGGGTTTAACATATGCAGTCATCTTTCTATGCAAATAATGTGTAAATTAATTACAGGGTTACAAGGTTGATAAATTGTAAGAGTAGAAGGGCATTCAGCACCACATGAATACAGTGTGTTTTTAAAGGGTGGGGGCACTGATATGTTCAGATGAACTGATAACTTTTTGCCTTCTATGTCCTTCCACTATCAGTAGAACTGTAACTCTGGACATTTATCTTGTTCTTATTGCACTCGGAGCCCTTTGTACAGCAGATACATTCTTGATCAATTAGAAGATGTCCTTTATTTAACCCTCAGCTGCCCGTGGTGGATAATACTTTTATACTTGTAGCTGCTCCTGGCCTGCAGACATGCCTTCAAGTATTTTTAGATGGACATTTTCAGCATGAGACAAAGTAAGAACTAAAGTAACGCGTTTCTTTCCACAGTAAAGCAGCTGTTTGTCAGCCATGACCTGTTAGAAGGTCAATTAATATTGTGGCTCTCAAGTTACATTGACATATTTATATTACCTCTATAGTGCCTAGGGAAAACTAATTAATTGGAAAATATACAGCACCATAAATTACATAGTTACGTGATGGGTACTGAATTACAATGTCCAATTGCACAAGGAAAAATGTAGCTTCAAAGAGGCCGAGTGACAAACAACATAAATGTGTAGAGCGGGAAACATCGTTTTCAAAAGAATTTGAATAATCATATTTTACAAAATGTTCCTTTATTGTAGTAAAACTTGTAAACTACACTCAGGGCCACTCTATAGGACACACACGTGTAAAATCCAATCCAACATGACAGCTCAGCCACATTTAATTTACAGCAATAATGAAAACAGATACCAAACCAATGTGTTAATATTTAGGCTTTAACTTGCAGTGGTGTTGACTTGGAGCCCATAATATGCCATCAGAATAATGTTTGACCCACCTTATTTAGTGAAGTCCAGTACATCGACTAAAACTAGTGTGGTGAGCTGTTGTGCATTTAACAGGCGTAATTAATGATTCAGAAAACGACGCGTGTCACATTGCGTTGATCCATTTTTTAACGTCCAATGCTTTAATCCAAATTATTTATTCTGGGGGACTTTTACTTTGAAATCTCGGAGCGGATGCTGTGTGTGCGCCCTGGGGAACTTGACACCGCGGCTTTAAATGGGAAAACCCTGGGTGCTGTTGTGGGAGTCTCCTTGCCTTGTCACTGGGATGCTGTTGCCGCAGCCGGGGACATAACCGAACATCGCCTCCCAGCCTTGCACCACCGGTAGGCCTACTTTGCTGTTTTAATCCCTCCATATTTTAATCCCCTCCCTATTTCTCTGTGTGCGGTTCTACAGTGAATCTGAATTTGTCCTTCGATCCGCAGAAGAACACGCAGAACCCGGTCACCAGACACACAGCCGCGGTAATGACTTTGATTGTAACCTCTCTACAGGAATAGCGCTGCCGGGTTATAATTAGATGGCTTAGTGTGCACTAAAAATAATAGATCTGCTGGAAACACACACACACACACACACTCCCTCTCTCTCTCGCTTTCTCTTTATATGTTTGTATATGGAGCGAGAGAGAGAGAGAGTGTGTGTGTATAAACAATTCAAAAAATTCAAAAAAGCAAATTTTGCAAACATCTCCAAAATTTCTTGACATCATTTGGAAATCCTCCAATCAATTATAAGTGTAGACATGTGCAGGTTAAATCATGGTCCAGTACACCTTAGAGGCCTCAAAGGTCAGGGGCCCTAAAGTTAGTATAAAAGTTTCTTGACGAATGCCAAACAAAAAAGAAAACCTAAAGGTTGGGGACCCATGTTCTTGTAATCTGCCCATGGGTTAACCTGGTTTTTGTATTTGCAAAAACCTTCATGTACTTAGATGTGTTTTCCCAGTTTGGAGTATTGTTTTCAAAATGCTGCATTTGTCAAGTTTTTGTGTTTTGTACATCTTTTTCTCTGCGCTGCAGAACACCCAGGTCTCTGGGCCAAACACTTAATGGTTTTAATTATTTGGTATCACCGTTCATTCTCTTTGACACACCAGGCCAACATCAAATAAATAGTATTCCACAAAATGTGTTTTGCTTTTCTTTCATTAATGAGCTAAGTTCAGACTATTGTATCACTGGCTATTGTATCACTGGCTGTGTTGGAACCTGTTCCGCACGTTGATTTGGCATGTGCTTTTAAGCATTCCTGCCGCACCCACCACCAGGCCACCTAGGTTCAAATGATTGTATTTAATTAAATACATCTAACCTGATCCAATCAAGTGAAATACTCTAAGTAGGCTAGCTAGCTTTTTTTGTCCAGTGTGATGGGATTAACACTAGCTACTGTCTTTATTAATGTGGTACAACACACTCGGTTACCAAAAAGTTTATAAATATAAAGACATATAAAGTACAGTAACAGCATAAATTAGTAGTATGAAAGGGAGAAGTACAAAATAGCTTGTAATATAAATACCTTGGAATTCGTAATTGTATTACACGTACTCTTCTAGATTTACTTCTCTGCGTCCAGTTTGCCATTACCACTGTTCACACGTGGTAAAAGCAGAACATGACGTACTGTAACGCCTTTTTCTTCCCACAAGTAACAGCAGGGCCGGCAACAGGGAAAGCCTTGTGTGAAGTACTAGCTATGCAAATAGGGAACTGGCACTGGTCTGGGATCTGGTGGAGATATAGGCCTAAAAAAACAACTCCCTGAGGAGTTCTTTCCATGCCAACACAGAGCAATGAAGTAATGTCTTTGTGGAGGACTGCAATCCGAATTTGAAGTGTTTATGACTACTCTTTGTACCGTATGTAAGAAACTACTACAGTGATCAAACAATTCCAGTTCCAGGATAAAACCACTCTGTGGGACTTTTAGGTTGTTTTCTGTGTCTGAGTGTAATGAACATCCTGTTTAATAAATAAACTCTGCCCCTTCCTTCCCACTTGCAAACATATGTTTACCCTACAGCTTATGGCCTAATTAAGAGTATTTATACATTTTGATGTATCCTCAACTCTGCGTGATTCAGTGCTGCAGTTTTATTCAATCCTGAATGCAGTGGGATGTTAAACTCTAATTGCTCGCCTTTTGGCATCCTGCCATTAATGCTTTATTTTTAGTGTAATAAAACAGCAGTTTGCTCCTCAGCATCAGTTGTCCTTGACAAAGATGAAAAACTAACAGTGTTTCCATTCCTCCCACCTTCTTCATAGAAAGGGTCCCCCTCATCATTTCGTCCACACACCAACGATGACAGCTCTATCAAACAACGCCCCGGCAGCTTCCGGGGCACGGCGCTTTCTGGTGTTGTTCGACTTTGATGAGACCATCATCAATGAGAGCAGCGACGATGCTGTAGTGCGCGCTCTGCCAGGCCAGCAGCTCCCTGACTGGCTCAAAAACAGTTTTAGAGAGGGGCACTACAACGAGCACATGCAGAAGGTCTTGGCCTACATGGCAGACCAGGGTGTGTCTAGGGACTCCATCAATTCAGCAGTGGAGAAGATCTCGCCAACCCCTGGCCTCCTGAACCTCTTCCAGTATCTGCATAGCCACCAGCAGGACTTTGAGTTAGTGGTGATCTCCGATGCCAACACGTTCTTTATAGAGACGTGGCTGGAGCGCGCTGGGGTGCGTCACCTTTTCCGGAAAATTTTCACCAACCCGGCTAGTTTCGACGCAACAGGACGACTGGTGCTACTTCCTTTTCACTCCCACTCCTGCTCCAGTTGTCCCGACAACATGTGCAAACAGGCAATCCTTCGTGAGTATCTGGCAAGCCGGCAAAAAGAATGTGGTGGTTCCCCCTTCAAAAGAGTATTCTATGTTGGAGATGGGGCCAATGACATCTGTCCCTCTCTGGTTCTGGGGCCCCAGGACACGGCCTTCCCCAGGAGGAACTTCCCCATGCACAGGCTGCTTCTTGAGATGCAGCAGTCCCAGATAGCCATGCTTAAGGCAAATATAGTTCCTTGGGTCAGTGGGGAGGACATTGTGGACTGGCTGAAAAAAATAATGACTGAGAGATGAGACACACCAACCCCAGTCTTAGAGAGGAGCAGCATGGTTTTATCACACTCACATTTGGCACAAAGTAAAGAGGCTGTAGCCAAACAGTCTAAGTCTATTGAAATCTCATATTTTGAAGAAGCTGTTTGACATTTAGGAAACATTCTTTTTTGCTTTCTTGCACAGAGTCAAAAAAAACAAATGCCACTCTGATGTCTGTGCTGTAAATATGAATCTGAAGGCAGCAGCTCTACATAAAAACAGTATATCCAAATCTCCTGCTAGCACCTTCAAAGCTCACAGTTGTATAAAAACAACAAACTGTTGTTGTTAGTGCATGAGACCACGAAACACTTCTCACTATCCTGTAAAACTGCCCTTTTTATACTTTGGCCTGATCATTAAAATAATCTGTAGTATTTCTATTACACAGTCTATAGTGGCATTCTCATGTATTCCTTCGTAGCAAGAAAGCAATTAATAGTTTTTCACAAAATGTAGTACGTTTAAACTGAAGCTATGACATTATAAAAGTTTTTTTTTCAACTTAACTGACTGGTATTAGGTGTGCATACAGTATTGTACTAACACTCAACTGCAATTAAATAAGCTCAATAAGTCGACAATGGAGATATGCAGTACTGTCTCAACAAAGCTATAGGAGAATCAGGTGCTATTGCACTATCTGTGACAAAAGCCTATACATGTCATGGCAGACAGGGACAGGAACAGCGTAAATTAACTAAGAGACAAAGAATCAGGCACATTACCTGTGCCCTCATGACTGAAACCTAATCTGGGGCTTGTTTGTACAACGGTAATCTACACCAGCATGAGATCCAAAGGGAATGCTGTAGCCATATGCCTGCAAATTGGTCCAACGCGTTCATCCTGTGAAATAATGAAAGAACATTTAGTGAAATTGAAGAAATTCTGTGTCTGTAGTCTTTAGCAACCACTTGCTGTATTTTTATCCGGTTAGTTGGTCAGTGTTGATTAAATGTCTGTTTAGGTTGGGGAGAAATTAAATTCTTTGAAACCTACATTTTCTTTATAACTGAATGAGTGAATAGTGATGGTTGTAGCCTCTATGATATACTTTCATTATTAACTTAACATGTAACCTCATTTTGCCTCGCTGAATTCATGGCAGGGACTGGAATATAAGAAAGGATTTAAAAAAGGACTTTTATTGTGAGTGGTTTCAACATCTTATTTTTCCGTTGAAATTGAGGAAATATTGTTAAAAAATTATTAATGAAATATTGGGTTGTTTTTCCTTCATGTTTTTGGAAGGTTGACAAACCTTTTATACTAACGTGTAACGGTTAGACGTGTAACGAGTACATAATTGATTTTTGATGGCTGTTCATGTTTGTTTTCCATATTAATATGTACACAAACACTCACTGATATTGATTCTGTCAAGTGACTTCAGGCCAGAGATACAATGAATAATTGAGTGTTTGTCTCCTGTCATTTTCTGTTTTAAACATGTCCAATAATATAAATTAATGTATGTCTTTTTAACCTATTACAATAATAATAAGAAAGCGTAGGTGCTAATAAAACATTTATAGTAAGTTACAATTAAATACTTCAAGCCTTAAAAACAACATCTGGTACTGTCTGGAAATTTACTTTAACTAGTGTTTTAGTTTCTCAGGGAGTAAAGGAGAAATGTTCACAAGAAAGCATAATACTAATACATTGTATTTATGGATATATGTTTATTTGCACTTTCAGATTTGCTGCTCTAAGATCAAATCATCACATGCATTCTGTAAATGTTGAGAAATACTCAGTGTAGATGGAGCTTGACCATTAAATTCTTATACGATTTATGGTTCATGATGAGAACAATACAGTTTTGTAAACTTTAATCCCTCTAATGCTAGATTTATGAACAATTTAAGAGGAGTATGTACATTCATGTCTGACCTGTAACACTTCCATGGAGTTCTGTGCAATACTTAAATAATGCATACTTGATATCAAGTTAACGCTAACCTCACATCACCAGTGTTTATTAATGCAGATTTAAAATGGTATTTAACTAATTGAGATGTAAGTGTTGTTGGGACTTTACCTTTTTTTTCATTTTTGTTTGCTGTGTCTATGTTATATGTATTTTAAATCAAATCTGCAATTGGGTGTACAATGCATCATTGTTCCAGGAATATAAAGCCATTACCAGGTTCCATTGTACTGTGTTCCTTAGTTGTGTTTGTGTGTTTTATAGATTGGTTTAATATCCCATTACATATAAATATTACCACTCAAGGATCACATTTGCTTATTGTAACTTAAGGACAACGTATTCTTAACTGTATCCAAACATTAGAAGAACCAATTGTTTTCTGGTTTTCTGTTTAAATGAATGAAGCAGTCGAACCTTTCACAACCAAAGGCAGCAGACCTAGACCTTTAACCTCTGCTCAAATAAGAGCAACATACTGCTCAAGATGATAGAGGCGCTCAGTAACACAGTATGAGTTTGTTCCTAGTTCCTCCCTCTGGCTATTTTTCTTGTTAGTTTTTTACAACCAAATCTTAAAACAACTAACACCACAGGGCAACTTACTTCTAGATACTGTTTTTAAAAAATCTGATAAATAATGTTTAGTAAGGATTTTCATTAATCTACTCCATAATAGCATTATTCACATGGCTCCCATCCTAAATTACCTCATACCGGCGGTTTCGGGACTATTACGTGCTTTTGCACTTTTTGTTTGGGCTTTGGATTCATAGTCAGAACTGAAGATGTCATCTAGAACTGGGTTGAACAATATACGTTTGTGACATGTTGTAGAGTAGATCAGTTGATTTTAACTGGGTTATTCATGTGTTGCCCAGGAAAGAGTTATTACTATTACAAAACCACTATTACATTTGCCAAGGGGGTTAAGTTAATTTTCAGGGGGAGACAATGTCAAACTGGGTTCAAATAAGTTAAAGAAGGAGAGATTTAGAGGAAGAATGAGAAGAAGCCTCGCATGACACAACTGGTCTCTCAGTGTAGGTGAAATGTTGACTTAACAGTCCAGAAGCAGGCAAAGCAGGACAGAAGAGGCCTGGAATGAGCAGAGTCAACTGAGCCTCTGTCTTGACTTACAGGGATTACAGCAGCCAAAGCACAAAAGGAAGACTGAAGGACAGAATTAATGGAGAATGAATGTGCAGACACTAGTTTGGCGGTGGTCGAGTCAATGGAAAGAGAGTTAGCAGCATGAAGGGAGAAGAGGGAGGATATTAGAGATGGTATAAACAAACTCCCAGCATGGCCAAGCTGCTGTAATGAATCAAAGTCCCTGATGTAGACAGAGTAGATGAGACGTATGACTACATCTACAGAAAAGCCCAGAGAAGAAAATAAATAGGAAACCAAACAGAACTGGAAGATAAATGGTAAATGGTCTGCACTTGTATAGCACATACCTATTGGTACTCAAAGGGCTTCACACTGCTTCTCATTCACCCATTCTCACTCACGATCACACCCTCCCACCGATGGGGGAGCTGCTATGCAGCTGGCCAAAAGTCCCTGGGATTAACTAAGCTGGGGTTCAGTGCTCAAGGACACTTTAAAATGTGACCAGAGTAATCGAACCAATACCTGTGGGATTGATAGATCCTCATGCACCACAGTCACCCCAGTACAGCAAGGATCTGAGAAAAGTATGCGATTGAAGCAAACACACTGAACCTGCATATGGAGACTGCACAATAGAGGATGGTAATGACATTTAAACAGTTGAATCAGTGATGGTCTAACATTGCTGTCTTGATTATTCTGTGACTGTAAATAAGAGTTTATGTTGAATTTAGACAATATTTGATACATCAGTGAACCTACTGTGTTCCCTTAAGAAGTGCTACTTTTTTTGTATTTATTTTTTGAAGGTGAGATTAAAGTGTTTGTCCCAGTACATTTATTATCAGGTACTTTCTTAGCTGTTAAATGCATTTACTACATGTGTTTTATATACAATTTTCTTTGTAAGTAGATAAAAGTGAGAAACACAGACAATTATTTCTTAAGAATAGGATAAAACCTCTATGGAGGATGGAAAGGAGTTTTAAAAACGGAAATTTTTAGTTTTAAATCTGAAGGTTACGCAGTACAACATTGGCTCCCAACCTGGTGACTGGGGCCTCCTAAAGGGATTAGAAGTCTAAGATATTTTAAGATCTGCTTCAGTTATGACACATAGAATAACTGTTTTGAATACAAAACAGAGTACTGAATAATAATTTGTCTAACTTATTTTTATATAAACCTAGCGACCAGAAGATGGCACTAAATTCCCACATCTATATGCAAACTGCTAAGAAGAACTGTGTACAGTACCAGGCTTTTCTCAGTTCTCATATCATACATTCATTGTCAATCAAGAAAATAATAAACAAATAAACTGAGTCATAATATCAAAAAGAGAGTTCCTTCTATGTAAACAGTATGTGTGTGGTTTCATCAAACAGTTCTCAGAGAATATGACAGCAAAGGCTCAATGCTGTGATGACAGAGATGGTGTTTGTTCTCCATGTCATCCTGTGAGTTTGAGATGCGACTGAAGTCAGTCAAGTAATCTGTTAGCTCAGCTTTTCAACTTAAACATACGTTTAGCCTGCTGTATTTCTGCATTTAACCTCTTTTGTATTTCTTTTTTGTACCTTCCTCCTTTGTAGTTTGACTTGTGTCAAATCAGATCAACACGTGTGTCAATCTTTGCATCAATTCTCTCCAACGTTGTTCTCTCTCCACATCCGATTTCATCTCTCTGATTTATTTTGTCACTCTGACCCTCGGGTGATTGCATGTCATTGTTGTTGTCTACCATTATATTTGCTGTTGTCAGTCCAGGTCCTCTAATGACAATATCACCAGCAAACAGCTGACTGTACAAAGGCTTGTACTGACTTTTGTTATGCATGTATCATCTTCTTTTTTTAACAAGAATCATCCTCCCAGAGCTGATGCTGTAGTTTAGGTCATATTGAGCCCAGCACTGTTAAAGAAAGGCTACACGCTGTGTCTATTATAGACAAAAGATAACTTGCTGTCCAATCCAATTTTAAATGACCTGCAGAGATAAATATATGGATAGAAAAAACCAATTAACATCAATCTGTTGACAACAATAACAAATCGGATTTGAGGAACTCAAACTCACCAATTACAGCATTGCTGCCTCCTCCCAGATACTAGCTGAATAAGCCACCCCCCAATAACAGAAATCACCCAACTGTTGAAATGCTTTAAATTGACAGTGCTATCCGTTGATTGGTTTTATGGATAGCCAAATAGATTTTTCTCTATCCAATTACTCATCCTGAGGTGAAAGATAACTCAGTTAAGTGACTTAGGTCTTTGTAAGAGGTCACACTAAATTACAATGGGCGCTTCCTGTGCTACGTAAAATACTATCAGGCTGATTAGGCTTGTAAGTGTTTCCACTCCTCTGTAGTGATACTGCTGCTGATAGTTTGCAATGCCAGCCAAAGGTCAGGCTAATAGCTCTGAGCAATGGCTCTGTACCTGAAAGAAACAGTCAACAGATGGAGATGGAAAGGAGCAGGAGATGTGCTGCTTGAGCCAATGTTTGTCTAATGTCCTTCAGATGAACAGTAGTGATTAAAAGATGTTTTTGTCGCAGATCAACTACAGACAATAAACTTTTGAATTGGGTCTGCATGTCCTTGTGGCTGTTTAATATCTCAGATAAAGCTCATTGTGCATTGTGAAAGCCATTAATGTATTTGTGCTTACTTATCAGCTGGAGATGTGAGCAGTCGAGGAAAACTGAATTGAGACTATGCAGTGTGTGATGTATCTTACAGGAGATACAAGACACATCAAAACTTACAATTTGTGCCATGCATGTATAGTGCCTCTGTGGCTATTCACATCTCCAGTTTGAACACATTTATTATGTCATCTGTTTATTTTCTGGGACTCTATAAAGCTACAGGGTCCTCTTTTACACGCTGCTTTAGAGAGAAAATAAAACAAAGGTGTCATTTCACTTATCTGAAATTTTTTTCTTGAAACTTTGCAAGAAACCGCTGATTCAAAGTACTTTTGACATACTTTGTTGCAAGTGCACAACTCACAGGCATCTTGGTTTGTTGTGTACCTTAACTGGAACTTTGTGCAACATTGTGCAAAACTGTCAAAAAATGGTACCGGGACTTATTGTGATAGACACTCAACGGGCTGAGTCCAACAGGAGTGGAATCATTAGGTGACTGCTCAGGCAGGAAGCAGTTGTACAAGGTTATAATTTTTATAATTTTTAAAGATGGAACTGTCAGAAAAGTAATAATTCAATTAAGTTTATTATTGAGGTCATAGGGGAGTGTATGGGTAGCTCAGTTGGTAAGGCAGTCATCCACGGACCACAGGGTCAGTGGTCGATCTCTGGTCCCGGCTATAAGTCGAAGTGTCTCTGGGCAAGACACTGAACCCCTAACAGCCCATTCCCCTCCCCAGCTGTGCAGTGCCAGTCCATGCCCGGTAGAAATTGGGGAGGGTTACGTCAGGAAGGGCATCTGGTGTAAAAAAACTGTTCCAAATCAACAAATATATAATATATAAAACCTGTATTTTCACTTTTTCTTTCTTTAAAAAACTAAAATAAGGCTTCATAATTGATATTGATTGGAGGCAGCTATAAGAAAATGACTTGCACTTAGCAGTAATTTTCTTTCTTTAAAACTATATATAAAACTATATTGAGGAAAACTGCCTGTGTGATGGTGGTTGGCCTATTGTCTCTCTCTCCCTCCCTCTTTCTGTCTCTGTCTCCCTCTCTCTCTCTTTCTCTCTCTCCCCCTCTCTCTCTGTCTGTCTCTCTCTCTCTCACACACACACACACGCACACACACACACCCCTTCTTGCTTTGAACCAGCCCGGTTTCCTACCTCAGCTCACAATCACGCTCTCTTTCTTCTTGTCCATTCTCCCTAATAAAAAAAATAAAAAAGCAGTTTAATAGTTAAATTAGTGAAAACTTAAACCACCTTGCACTTCAGGGATTTTAATGCGTCGGAGGGAATGCAAAAGGTTTTGCTTTAATTCGGCGATGAAGATTTTATTTTTCCTGAAGAATAGTGCCGTATGTCGCGAGTTGATCAGTGAGGTCCAAACCCTGATCTGTCTCTGTGGGGGACAGGAGCCAAGTGGACGTCTGAAAAGGTGAGACAGCTCACACAAGAGGGAAGCAAATAAAGATCGGTCTTCTGCTTCTTGTGAAGGTATATCCAACTAGGAGTTTTTAGGCGAGATGTGAAGTAAGTAAAAATACCTTGAGATTTAGTAGTTAGTTAAATTTCCATTTTCCCACTAAAGTTGGGCGGGTAAGCTAGCGTGGTTAGCTTCATTAGCGTCAGTTAACGTTAATTTTGCTAAGCTTGTTAGCTTGTTAATTTTCATTTAACTAACTTTGAAACGGTATTGTTTTTATATTTATCGAGGGGCTGTAGTATGAGAAATGTACTTAAAAATACGCAAGTATGTATCCACTTAAACACAAAAACGAGCTCTTTTGGTAAGTTTAGGTATTTTTGCTATTGTTAAGGTAACATTAGATAGCTACTTGCTATCATACAAAATGATGTTCAGAGGATCAAGCTAGTACAGCATCTTCTATTCTAATGCATGTAAAAAAAAAAAAGACATTAAATATGCTGTTATTATTAAAGCCTAAAAAACTTAACCTTTAGTAAGAAAAAGTTGCAATTTATTTATTTTCCAGAACCAGTTAAATCATTTCATAGAATTAACTACATAAATTATGTAAATACCTTAACACGATCAAAGTTATTTTCTCTCCTGTTGAATAATTGACTGTTTGCTACAACATTTGTTATCCTGAAAAATATTACTTATTATTTACAAAAATGTATGTATTTATTGTTTATTGAGCGGACTGAATTTTGTCCTAGACGTTTCATAGTTGAGGCTCATGCTGCTATTTTCATGTTTAAGCTAAAATGACATTATTTTGCACTTAATTATAATAAAGTACATGACAAAATCCTTATCTAATAATTTAACATGGATATGTGTTTGTTTTGTGTGGTAGTTAAATAAAAATGTGCAACTTTTATGTTCAGCTTTGTAAATTTTAATATCAGCTAAATACTGCAAATAAAAATAAATCAATTAACAGTAAATATGTCAATGAAGGAACCGTGAGGCATGTGATTTAACAGTATATCATCTGTGTTCACTTTGCAGGCACATGGGGATTGAACCTCTCCAGATTCTGCCAAGGGTAACAAAGAGGAGCCGAGCGATAAAACAAGGTACTATTTAGAGATTGTGTAGTAAGGGCACTATGACTAAAACACTAGAAACTGTGGAAACTCATGGTTTGTTCATTTTCCTCCTTTAAATAAATTTAATAATATGCTAATTTGAAGGGAAATGTTGCAAAGGAGGTAACACATTTTAATGTATCTGTACTGATAAAGTCAATGGATTGTTTATTTTTATATTAGAGTAATGGAATTAAATGTAAAAGTGAGACCATGTAGGCTCAACACTGAAAAGAATATATTTTCGAAGTTACCCTGGGCAAAATAGGTATTTTAATTTTGTGATGGTTCATAAAGTACTGAGAGGTTGATTTTTATGTGAGCATAGTATCTTTGGATTGGCGTCTCTGGATGAGATCTTTATGCTAGAGGCTTGTGTCTACATCATATTATGTTGTGCATACTGCATCATGTGGTTTGACATAGTTGAGTGGATGGCTCACAAAGTGACCCCAAAATACCCTGTGGGCTTTATGTCTGAAACAGTAGTTACAGAGATGAGACATGCCAAGTCTAAAGTTTGGGTAACTATACTTGCAGTTTTTTTGCTCGGTAGCTTTTCAAATTGTTACATTTAATTCGTCATACATTTGATTCATTCATCATGAAATTGACCAAGGCATGTCTGAAATGTGATAATGTTTCATTCCTGTTTTAGTTGATTTTTTGGGCTTCTGGTTACACCCGAAATCAGTTACTAAGCCTAGTTGTTATCAGCATATTTCATTTTTGTCTCATTTTATTGTGTGTGTGTGTGTGTGTGTGTGTGTGTGTGTGTGTGTCTTATCAAGAAAACATTTTTAAAGAGTGCAGTTTCAGCAAACTGCTAACTTTTACAATTGTCTTTCAAATTATTGGTGGGTGAGCGTTTCTTACATAAAAGATCATGTTTGGGTGGAGCATCATTATAATTACTCTAATGGAAACCATAAACCCTTACACTCGCAGTTTGAAGCCTTTTTAGAAAGGCATGTGCAGGGCTAGTTGATCTTTTAAGTTGTGCTCATCAAATAGTTATTTTACTGGCACGGTAGGAAACTGGAGGCTGCTGGTCTAGGGCTGGATCACATCTGGAGAGTGTGCTGTACAGCTTTCAGGCACTCACTTTGCATTATTAGCAACCCTGTCGATGGAACTGTACAGTTTGAGAACAAGGGGATTTTACATAAAGATGTATGCAGGGTTTATGTTCTGGTCCACTTTTCACTGCTTTTAGTCATTTTACATAGATATGATATGGGACAAATGCCTTCTCAAATCAGTGGGACACGGTTGCAGTAAATCAGCTTTTACTTGAACTTTGTCCAGTATTGTGATTTGCTTTACAACTTTTTGTACAACAAAGTAAAATGGTAAAGTAGTTAACTCTCTCTTAAAAAAAAAAATTAGGGCAGCAACTAAAAATATTAAGCGGCTTTCGGCTTGTCCCTTCAGGGGTCACCACAGTGAAATGCGTTCTGCACCTTGATCTGGCATGAGTTTTTATGCCAGAGGCCTTTCTCGCCACAGCCCTCCCATTTTATCCAGGCTTGGGGGCCACACCGGGTGGGGTGGGATTTGAACCCACTGCCTATTGTATCCCAACTCAATTCTCTACCACTGAGTAACCAGGCCCCTTTATTATATATGTAAGTATACTATGCCCACCATGATGATAAAAAAATTGGCACTGGATACTAGTGTTGTCTTAGCATCTTGGAACCAATTAGTTGAAGCTCTTCAAACTGAGATGTGCATATTCATATATTTACATACAAGGTGACAGGATTCACTGGACTAAAATTGGGAAGGAGTGGTTCAGGGAGCATGAGACACCTTTTTTACATGTAGACTGGCCTCCTTAACACTACTGAGAATCTTTGGGATGTGCTGGAGAAGACTTTTCGCAGTGATCTGAACTATCTGCAACTATAGACAGAAATAAATGGGACATTGCACAAGCTCATCGAAAGGATGCTGTATGAATAAATGAATATGTGCTGTAATCAAATGTAAAGGCAGTCCAACGAATATGTGTGATTTCTTTTTTTTTTTTTTTTAGCTTAGCAGTGTATATGCTTATTAAATATATCATTCAAGATGTGTGTGTAAATTAGGGGACAACATCACTATCACAGAAGACTTGTGCCTGTGTAAAGCTGTTTTCATTAGTCTGGTAATGTTGTATGAAATTATGTTACATCTTTTTCTGTATATTCTACAGGGATATAAAGGTTAAGTAAAGATCTCACAGTTTTCACTGTACTGCATCCTCCTTTAGACCTATTAGGATTAATATATACTTAAGTTACACTGATAATATATTGGAGTTTTAAAAAATTAAACAATAAATAACCTGAACAACAGATGGGTTGATGCACTTCATGCTTAAATAATCTTGCTTTTGTAATATTATTTTTTATGGATAGACATGAATGACCTAATGTAAAATGGCTATCAGGGATATTCAGTTAACAATAGCAATTATGGTTAGGCATTCCATTGCTGTTATTACGCTTCCCTTTGTGTGCTAATGCCAAGGGTATGTTTAGACATAGGCTTCGAGGCACAGCTAATAAAAGAATTAAGTATAGATGTGTATACTGTGGAGAAATTCACTGTTTGATAAACATGTACTGGAAAAACAAAGTGCTTGTCTGTGGACTGTTTGGATGAAGAGATGCTTACGGTTTTTATAGCTGGCAGAACAGCTGCATGCACATACTCATTTTAATAAAATTTAGCTTCAAAACACAGTTGAAAAGTGTGTGCTGCCTTTATAAAAAACATGTTTATTTTTTCATTAATTTCGTTCAGTCCACATTGTTAAGAAGGAAGGACTGTATGTAAATTGAATTGTTCTAGCCCAATATTTTGCTTGTTTTAAATAGAAAAAATATTTTATCCAGTCAAATCCAATCCAACTTAAAAACAACACAGTTGGGCCAAAGTGCTGTACACAAACATGAAGACAATACACATAAAAGAAAGCTAGATATACGACATTTAAAGCAACAGACACAAAAAACAAATATAAAGCAAAGGTAAAAACAATTACAAAAAAACAGTACAAGCCAGCATCTCAAATGCCACAGAGAAACAATGTATTTTAAGAGGATTTAAAAACAGCAAGTTAGTTACCACTTTTTTACTACAACAAAGTCCGAAGCATTGTTAGGTATTGATGTGAATATAATATTTTCTGTATTTTTTTCACAGGGAAGTAACAGGAGGTTTCTGCTGCCTCTATTTGTCATTTCCCTGACATTACCATGAGTTGGAGTTTCCTGACTCGCCTGCTGGAAGAAATCCACAACCATTCCACATTTGTGGGCAAGATCTGGCTAACTGCCCTCATTGTTTTCCGCATTGTGCTGACAGCTGTAGGAGGTGAATCAATCTACTATGATGAACAGAGCAAGTTTGTCTGCAACACAGCGCAACCCGGGTGTGAGAATGTTTGCTATGATGCCTTTGCCCCACTCTCACATGTCCGATTTTGGGTCTTCCAAATTATTTTGGTGGCCACACCTTCACTCATGTACCTGGGCTATGCTGTCAACAAAATCGCTCGAGCAGAGGAGAAGACAGACAGAGGGACAGAACATGGATTTTCACAGGAGAAACTCAATAAGCACTATCTTGCAAACAGAAAGCACAGGGGTGCTGAAGAGGCTGAGGAGGACCAAGAGGGGGACCCAATGATCTATGAAATTGCAGAGGTTGAAAATGATGGTGGAGAAGCAACAAAAGGAAGCAGTGGTGCTGGACGAGGCAAGTTTAAAGTGCGGCATGATGGGCGTCAACGTATTAAAGAGGATGGACTGATGCGTATTTATGTTCTTCAGCTCTTGGCTCGGTTTGTGTTGGAGGTGGCTTTCTTGTGTGGCCAGTATGCTCTCTATGGATTTGCTGTTCCTGCCACTTACGTGTGCTCAGACCTGCCGTGCCCTAACAGTGTCAATTGCTTTGTTTCACGACCCACTGAGAAAACTATCTTTCTCCTTATCATGTACACAGTCTCCATACTCTGTCTTGCACTAAATATATGGGAGCTGCTTCACCTGGGCATAGGTACCATCTGTGAAGTTGTACGTTCTAACCAGATGCAGCTTTCTGATGATGAGCTCTATGGGCTGACACAGCGACAAGGAATTCTTAATGATGAAAAGTTGAGGGGAGAGGATTACAGCAGCTATGCTTTTTCTTGGAATGGACCGTCAGCTCCACCAGGCTACAACATCGCCATCAAGCCTCTTCTGCTATCTTCAGGGAACCAGACCAAAGCTCTACCCAACACTGAGCTCACTAATGCCAAGATAACATGCCATCAGAACCATGTGAACATTGCCCAAGAAGAGCGTCAGCAGCTTGCCAATAATGATGAAAACCTGTGCAGGGCAGAGATGGGAGATGCCCCTAGAGGTGTTCATAAGGACATCCGTCAGCCCCAGAGCAAGATGGAAGCTGACAGTCAGGCCTACAGTCAGCTACAGAGGCAGACTAATAACCACAGTAATAACCCCAGCAAGCTGCACCGTGAACACAAACACCGCCGGGCCTGCAAACATGCCTCCAGCAAGGCAGAGGCAGACCGAAGCAGCAGCAGTACCAGTAGCAGCAACAAATGCAGAGTGATAAAAAGCTCTGAGTGGATCTAAGTGCAGAATATATAAAGATTATGCCAGACAGCCCTATTTATTCATTTTATACAGAAGAAGAACAGGGCAGCAACTTAATATTATTTTTCATGTGAAAATAGTGAATAAAATGTTTGCCACATGGACTATTTTGTATCAGTCTGCGAAAAGCCCCAGTCAATAAATACATTTTCCGCATTAAGATGAATTGCAGTGTAGACAAATATGTAGACATTTGTTTTTATTATAGAAATTTCAGCTCTAATACGTTAAATAAAAGGTTGGTCTAAAGAAACCGTTCCACTTCTGTGTGGAAGGAACCACATGTTTATGTCATAGATTCATGACATAAGTATTGGCCTGTGCTTTACTGATTTACTTTACAACTTAAGTGTATGTTTTAAATCTTGAAGAAGTGTGGGAAACCAGCCAACACAATAGGACCTTTCACCAATATGTACTGTAAACTTTGAATAGTTAGTTAAATGGCTCTTGGTGGAAGATGGTGGTGCTATTTGTGATATTATTTGGATATGCTAGGCAGTACTCTGAGATTGCCTTACTTTCAAAGAGGTGCTTCACACTTTGCAGCACTTAGTGTATAATAGTTGAGTAAGTCATTGTTTTCTACAAAATATCCTCAACATTATTGACTGAACAAAAGCTAAATCCTGGAGTTTATGTGATTACTTGGTGGATTCTTTATGTAATGACCAATACATGTTTGATCAGTTGTCAATGACTTGTTGCCAATCTGTTACAATTTTCACATATTTAGTTTTTATTGAAAGCCAATTCCACAGGTTTTCTCAATTATTAGTTTGTTACATTCAAACATTAGTTCATTACATAAAAGTAGAAGCAGTGCATTCGGTTTGTTTGTTTTCCAGGCCTGGTGTAAAAATTTTTATTATTAATAATAAATATAACAATTTTTTTTACATTATTTAGAAGTCATTTGCACTGAGCCACTGTTTCATTCTGTGAAAAATATTCAGAAAGTGCATGTTTTAAATAAAGAAATTTCTGTTGTTTGTGTTTTACATTTCACAGATTTTATAATTTTAATGTCACGAGAGATTAATTGAAGTTATCCATGAGCAGATGGTTTATTTGATGAGGGCAAATTTTATTGCTGTTTATCCAGTTTTAATGCTGTTATCCACATTGCCATTTGCTTGGCAAAATAGGGATAGTATTAATACTATTTGACATTTCTTTTCAAATAGTGTCTTCACTTCACTGTCTTAAGCGAAACCTGTTTTTTCATTGTTGAAAATGTGTGTATTAAAGGTCAGTCATTGGTTATTAAATTTGTAAATATTGCAGCAGTTATACGATTTAATTTGTTACCCGTTTATCTTTACAACCCTTTATGAATTAAACTATGGAGTTATTCTCCAGATAGGCCACGTTTATTATTCTAGTAGAAACCCGGAGGGAAAAGTAAAACGTTTGGTTTTTTTCTGTAATTGTTAAGGCCTTGTTTAAAAATCTGAATTCAAGATTAGAATAAGAAAAAAATAAGAAACTTGAGAAACGTCTACGCTGGCACATTAGCGGGTTACATTTAAAGAACAGACCGATAATCACGTAATTACAAACTCACGTGAATCCCAGAGGAAAACAAAGCTATAACCATTAAGAGATCTGAGTCCAGCCGATGGTAGAAGCAAGTGAAGGCAACATTTTGTACCGGACGTGACGTTAAGTTTACGTACTCGTCGCCGCCTAGTGTTTTTAAAAAAGCGGCGGTTGCTTCTTAGCCATCTTTGGATGAATCTATAGAAACCATTTCTTTTAAGTTTTCCAGATCAGCGAGAAAACAGAAATGAGTCGTTTTACTTCTTTATACCCGATGACGTGATAAACGGGACACCAGACGATCAATCCTCTTTACCAAACGTTATTCGTTGCTCAGGTGCTGTCCGTTTTGAGGAACGTATAGCTAGCTAAGGTTAGCTGAAGCTAACTAACCACAGACAGGCTAACTGCTTACTAACAAAGTGTACAAGTTGATGATGCTTGTAACTTGTTGTGTCGCTGTAATCTTGTACTTCTGATTCGTCATATGGCTTGTTGTGATATTTTTGCAATAGTGTTTTGAGCTAAGTGGGAATTGCGATATTTGACCTTTTAAAACAAACCAGATGACACAGATGGTCATACGCTGATATAGCGTAACTTCAACTTTACTGTAACACTTTAGATAACTTTGTATTGCAATAAGGTTACAGGTAATTCCGGAAAAGGCAAATTTATTTGAAATAGTAGTTAAGCTGTCATTTATTAAAGTAATCTGTGTTCTATCAAATGATTATGCTGATTTATAACATTTCATGAACACCTGTTCTCCCTTTTACTAGGGTCCTGGTGTTTTACGGTAAAGTTGTGAGCCCCTGTAATGCACCAGGATCATGCAGCAGCATGCAAAGAAGCAAGGCCTTCTGGGCGAACTGTGTCCTGGGGAAAAAAAGCTGGAGGGGAAGACCTTCTACTTGGATGGTGTGAAGAAACACGCAACAGCTCTGCTATTGGAAGCCATATCCTTTCTAGGAGGGGTAAGCTTGTGTGAAGATGATTAGGCAAAGCGATAACATAATTTTGTTATCCCGAACCTTCTGAAGTTCATGTTAGATTTTGTAAAAAATAAAAAAGTAAAGATCTAACTGAAATTTTTTTTTACTTGTTCTTAAGAGGGTTGAGAGTTTTCTGCACAAGGATGTGAGTTTTGTTGTGACTGAAAGCCTGGAGGGCGTGAAGCAGGAGAAGTCTACAGATGTCAGAGGGACGAAGGGGACAAATGAAGAAACCAAGCATCCTGCTAAGCAGCGGGAGTGTGTCCTCAGCAATAACAGACAGCGACCAGCAACTCCTAGACCAGTGGTACTGATCATGTCTAAGACTATGCTTGTTTGTAAAACCTATGAAGCTTGACGATGTCAGCATCCAAGTAATATTATTAAATGTAAAATACCTTAATAATTGGAAAATGGAAACTTTAAACGGTCTACATTTTTGTTACTAATGCGCATCACACAACTCGGCTAAAACCCATAAATGTTTTACACTGTTATCTGTTACACTGTATAACTGTTATACATTTACATGGTAATTGATGAGAATGCTAATGGTAACCACTGAAATTTAAGTACACTCTAAAGAATCCAACTTACTAATACTTTGTTCATTATCATCTGATTTGGATAATATTGCATAGGATACCATTATTAAGCACAAGCATAGGGTGAATTATACTGAAATATACTGTTCTTTTATTGTCTCTACAGGCTTGTGGCAGCAGGGGCAAGGCCTTGCTTGAAAAAGCTATTCGCAACAATGTAAGTCATTCCAGCCAAAATAAGTTTGTTGCAGATATGTGGGATTTGAGTACTTGGGTATTGTTGATATATACTGACTAATTTAGGGCTAACACAGCTTTACTTTTGTTGATTCACCTTGTAGGAGCGATTGCAAGTGAGCAGTGTTTTGGCAAATGCCCGATCGTGGGGAGTGAAGATTTTGTATGTGAATGGTATCCTTTGAACTTGAGGAGACCACTGAGCAAATCTGTGATCAGAATAATATCAACTTGCAGTGGACATGTGCTCACAGCAGATGGCACCATTTACACGCTTTTGCTTTGTTCTCTTCTGCTTAGTCTTAGTCTACTTTGCCTATCACAACATACCGTTGGACAATCTTGTACTCTTCCTTAATGTACTATTAGATGTTGTTTTGTATTTGAAACAGTTGACACGCGAAAGCGTCAGTGTTAAACACAAGAGGACAGAGGTAAGGTTTTTTTCATATATAAATCAGCTGATTAAAGGTAAAAGTTCTGAATCGCCATTCTTTGGTGTTGGAAATATTCAAATGTCATTGTATTGGTGTTAAGTAAGAAATAACACAAACTATTGAATCACACTGTCATGTTCATTAGCCTTTCCTCTTCCATCTATATTGTAAGTCTTGATTTTTAACTCTTTTGTGCAGAAGACCTACAATAAACAACAAAGTTCTCATGTCAAAGGTTGGTCCATGTATTTATTTTCCACAAACTACTGTATTTCCATAGGTAAAAGCATTCTGACTAATGTGTTTTTCTCTTCTCCTCACTTCTTGTCCACAGCTTTGAAGTCACCTTATCTTAAAATTGAAGACTCAAGCAGGTGAGTTTTATCTCCCATTCGTTTTTTCATTTCAGATAAGAAATTGAGTCAAACAAGTGAACCATCATCTTTAATCCTGTTTTTGATTCAAGTCATTCAACAAAGATGAGCTAGAATTCAGCAAGTCAAGGGAAATGTACATTTTAGTACTGTCCAAGTTGATGTAATGGCTGTTTAGTATGAGATTAGATCCTCTTTTTTTCAGTTAAAGCATAGTGACAGTAAAATGGCAATGGGCACTATTTCTGTGTTTCTGTCCCAATGGCTTCCAGTTCTGGAGCGTTTTAATTCAATCCAGATGATTTTCCTAATTGAACCTATTAAGGCGTCCCATCGTGTAATGTGACAATCCCCCACAGTGATGCTCCCCAGGAGCACAGTGCTTAACCAGATACGATTTCTATTCAATGAAACTCTGAAAGCTTCCCTGCCTGTGCAGGCAGGGGATCTGTGTGTTAAAAGGTCTTTTCATTTGCTATCTCATTTCAGTTAATTGAAATGCTTTGGCTCGTGCATAAGCTATTGCTATGAGAAACCGTACCCGTGACATCTCAAACATTTGACTATTAAGCTAGCTGGGGTCACCTCCGATGTGTAATCTCACAATAACTGCTGCAAGTGGTTTTGAAATATTTAAAGTTTCTATATAATATAAATATAATAATTGTATTTCCAGCATCATTGCTTTGTTTTTTTATAATACTAAAGAGCTTTTTTCTGTTGTGTTATCATATAACCAGGAAATACAAGCCCTTGCATATGCAGTCTATGACATTCCCGTCTCTGTGGTACTCGGGCCGATTTGGTCCCTTTGAAACTCCCCATCCTCGGTTTGAAAAAAGGACAGAGCAAGAAGAAAATAAAACAAGGTTTGTTTAAATGGGCTTATTTCGTAAGGAAATGTAATTCAATCAGTACGTTTCATTAAAACTATAAAAGTCTGTTAGCTGCATTGACTATACTGCGACTGATTTGTGTGACTGTTAATTGTGTAATAATTAGGGAGAAGAAAGAAGTTAAAAGCAGCATTCAGAACAAATCTGAAACCCCATTCAGTTGTAACCCCACACTTTGGCGCCCACGCAAAAAGGACCATTCTTACTGTGAATGCTGTCATCAACACTTCAGGAACCTGGAGGAGGTAGAAATGTTTAAATATTACTTTTTCTTGATGGCACGTACCTTTTATTCTTTTTTGCCTTTTTGTTTACATTTGTGGCATATACTTTGACCTCCTTACTTTTTGGCCATTGCAGCATTTACAGTCTGATCAGCACCGTATGTTTGTGCTGGATCCCTCCAACTACAGCGTAGTGGATCTGCTTGTAGTTGACATGCTTCCTGAATTCGATCCCAATCCATCTCAACAATCAGAAGAAACATTTAACCGGTGAGTTTTAATTATTACTAGAATAATCCTAATAGTATGGTATTTCTGTAGCCCTGTAATCCCATTGGGTTTAAATAGAGGATTCTTAGTACCTTTTATGTTTTTCCTTCTAGGCCACCAACTCCTTTATTCATCGAAGATGTCTGTGAACTGGAGCCTCTCTCTGATGTTGAGACGAAGCGCGCTGTCCAGGCCCTACGGAGACGGGGTTCATTCAGTACACCCATCTCCAGCTCTACTCCATCCCAGGGTCCTGCCAGCCCATCACCTGGAGTTCAGCTTCCCATCCCAATTCCCGCCTCTCCGCCCATTGACATCCAGTCTTTCACTCCCGAAGAGTGCCCCCCTCATCTCCAGCCTAACATATCAAGCCCTGCTATGCCTGTATTGGAAGTTGAACCACAAGATCACAATTCGGATAGCCAGCAGCCTGATAACCACCATTTCTCCCCTAGCTCTGAGTCACAGTGTCAATTCAGAGACCCTTACCCCCTTGCTCCAGTCCTCAGCCCTCAACTCCCTTTTTATTCCTCTAGTATTGCGCCTCACAGCTTGTACTCAGAACCTCCTATACTTAGTCCTCAATGGACTACAGCAGATGAGGTTGCAGAGGGAGTTGTTTGTGAAATGGACATGGCCGAGTGTTTGTCTGAATCTGTCACACGTTCTATTTCCACCCCACTTCTTCTTTCCATGGCTGTAACAAATGCAGAAGTGAAGGAATCAAACAATGGTCTTTTAGGGTTCAGTGAGATCAGATGTTCCGGCAGTGGTTTGGATTGTTATAAACTGGGTTCACGTAGGTCTCGATCCCTCCCTCGACAGTCACCTACAGGCCCAAACCCCAAAAAGCGCTGCCGCTCAGTCAGCCCTGAAGACAGCCGGAGCAAAAGAAGGAGAATTACAGTGGAGTTTAGCTACAGTGATAGTTGGACCAGACAATGGCATAAACCGACAAAACTAGAGAATGACAAAATGGCAAAAGCTGAGGACTGTTTATCTGACATGGTCTCTTGTCAGATAATACAGTCTTGTCCTAATCCAAATGTCTCTGCAGCATCCAGTACGTCCACTGTGGAAACATTTGGTTTGACACAGACTTTTAGCACATTTTGTGTTCCTGCTGTTGAGAAGTTTACTCAGCCACCACATCAGTTTGACATTGTATGTCACAGTAGCACTTATGTTGCAGATCAGCCACAGATTCAGTTCCCCAATAACAAATCTCACAGTGCGTTTTCCAGTCAAGACTCTCAACGTTCACTGTCACACTCTACCTCGGTGTGCATTGAGCCCACCCTCATCCCAAACTTTGCAACCCTCCCTCCATCATCATCAGACTCCGACTGGGACTGTGATCTGTTGTCACGTCTCGGTCAGACCTCAGCCATACCTCTGTCGCCCACCAGGCAGGGCTGTGAGCTTGACAAGGAGCTACTCCACAGGCCATGTACCTGGATGCATGACACCAGTTATGAGTCACGTCTACATACTGTTCTTGAGCCTTCACCCCCAGCAGCCTCACTGTGTGGGGAAGAAAGGGACTCTTCAGCATTTTCAAGAACTGTGGTACAGATTGTCAAGGTTCAGCACTGATGATTATTGTCTTGATCTTGTAAAGAACTGGAACTACAGACTGTAGGCCAGCTTGGCTGCATATCCATCAAGAAATGATAGTTAGCACTTAAGCCCATCAGAATAAGTCAATAAAATATTCACAGAATAAATAAGTAAAAGTGCAAACTAAATGTTATGCTTATTTTAGAAATGCATATTGTTTCGTTTATTTTTGTTTTAGTAGGTGCATAATTGATGCTCCGTTAATTGAAAGAGCGCACATTATCATTTTTGTCTCCTATCCCTTAATCTTTCTTGTGGATAGAACCCCAAGCAATAATTCTGTCTGTCATGCTGACTGCAGATTTACAGCAGCTGTGTCTGGGAACACGTGACGTTAATGAGGCTTTTCTAAAGGGGGCATTACTCAATTACTGGAAGTGCTGCATCTGGATCCCATCCCACTTGCGCCTGCATTTATGGTCAAACAGGCGAGGCATCAGTAGAGTGGAGGACTAGCACTTCCTATGAGACAAACTGTCTGATTAATGTTAAATTGCTTTTCCTGCCTTTTGAAGGTGTGCCAAAGGACTTGTTTCATCAAGGAGAGATGAGTGCTTCACACAGTGCGCTGCAGCAATTTGAAGTCTAAAGTCACCTACTACTAAAGACTCAAAACACCATGACGTTGAAAATGGCATCCTGTGAATACGATGCGTGGACATTAGCTTGTGGGTTCTCAGTTTAAAGATACAGTTAAGCAGATGACACATGCAAGGCTGGTTACATTAACTTTTTGTGTGTGTCCATTTTTGGAAATTTGAGAAGGATAGGATGCATGTTTGGACAAAAACAAGTGACTCCCTTAAACATATGAAATTTAAGATTCCTGTTTGCTCCAGTCGGACCCTCGGGATTCACAAACAAAGGGGCATGGAATACTGGCAGGAAAATGTGAACCCAATTCTTGTACAGTGTTTTTAAATAAATGTTTTTAACCATCAGAAATTCCACGTGGCATGCCGACTCTGCTTGCGGGGTAAAGAAGAGCCAAAATGCGATGAAAGGATGAAGCAAGGGTAATGGCAGGTCGATGCGTCCTGTTTGGCTAATCAGCCTGGTTTCCTGCTGACACGAACAATTTTTGATACCTAATCTCCATGCTGTGTTGGGTAACCCTTAACTATCCATGTTGGTTGAAGGGATCTGTGTGTGAGTGGCTCTGGCAGGCTTGTCACTGAAGAAGGTAGAGCAATCCCACTACTTTGTGGTTGCTGTGTACTGTCTACAGTTTTGGAATGTGGCATGGATGTCTTCTGTCGGTGTATTTTCCAGCAGGGATCTGAGTTTAAATGCGGGTCGATGTATGCGGCACATCTGTCGACAGACTCCCGTTTTACCAGATTTTGTTTGAAGCTGCAGTCTGAAACACTCTTGTGTAGATGAGCGGTAGTTAGCTCTCCTGTTTAATCAGAAAAGTTCTATATTAAAGTGACATACAAGAATGAGATGAAATCGGGAAACTTTAGCTTTAGTTAGGCTAGTTAGTTTTATTAGCTGTCTGAGCACTGTGCATGTAATGACTCTAAACTAATTATTTGAAACAAAGTCCATTCAGCAGCTGTTCTTGAGCTTTCAGTCGTATCATGTTATCTTCCTCAACAGATGGTGTTGCACAGTTAGTATGATCGTAGATGTTTAAATCGACATATCTTGGAACATTTCATGGAGCTCACATTTATGACGGGATAATAAGTTCTTTCTTGGTCTTGGGAGTGGGATGCAGTGGAAAGCTTCAGCACAGGTGATTGGCTGGTATGGTGAGGTTGTGTCAGTGTCAAAATAGTAAAACACTTTCAATAACAGCAGTGTACATGCAGCCATTTTTAAAAAGTGACTAAAGGTTCATCTATATCAGACAGTTCCAGTTTTTTAATTGCTCATGTTGTTTTTTTTCCCATTTTTAAAAAAATTAAAACTAGCACAAATCAGGGTAAAATAAATAATAAAAAAAAAAATATATATATATATATATATATATATATATATATATATATATATATATATATATATATATATATATATATATATATAATATTATTATATTACATAATATTTTTTTATGACCAGTGTATATTTGAGTCCTTTTTGGAATTCATCCCGCAAATCATGTAATCACGAACTCTGCTGCGTCCCTGACCTGCACATACCAGAACAAAAAGTGTAATAATGAGACATTTTTGATCAGGATTGCTCATATGATTCAAATGATCTCAGCCACATTATGAATGTAATTATTATTACATAAAAGCAGATCAGGCCATATTTAAGGCTGTAATTTGGTAACCAGGTGGAACCAGGTGGTCACACATTGGGTCCCCAGACCAGACGTTTGGACCCATTGGGTCTCATCAAAGCGCGTGGGTGGGCCCGTTAAACCCCACGTGCTTCTTGTTTCCAGGCTCCTCGCCCAGCCTCGCTTGCCTCCAGGACCGGGCCAGTGACATTAGGCCAACGGACAAGTGAGCGTGTGCGCCGGAGCGCGTTGTAATTGACACGCACCATGCAGCTGCTGGAACCTAGCGAGAGGAGCATCGTCAGGGTGGGTTAAACTCGCTAGAAGCTGTGGTAGAGAAAGTGAGAAATGCGGGCGCCGCGTTTAAACGCATCCGGCTGTTGTATTTGTGTCCACTGTGAACTACAGTCCTGCAGCAGCTCGGCGCACCGCTCCCATCCGTTCATTTAACGGCGCTGCACGAAGACATCACTGGGACTATGTGAGCATCATGCTCGCTGTGAGATGCCTGCTGTTCGCTGCAGTGTGTGCACGGTGCGCCGTGACGGGTAAGAGGGCTTTGATCGTGACCTTTTACATGTAGTTTTTTACGCATAACTCATAATCAGTTGCAACACAAACAGCACATTTCCTGCCACTAATTGCGTGTTTTCTCACTAACACCTCATTCTGCAGGTCTGAGGGACTGGGTGAGTCTGGAGGGAAGATTCCCTGCAGAGGAGGTCTTTCAGCCCAAGCGGCTTCTTCAACAGATCCACTCCGACGAGGAGCTGCTCCACAGCCGCCTGGACACCCGGGTCAAAAACCACACAGCGGGTTTGCAGGTGAGCGTAGCCTGCACCTGTTAAACCTCTTCCGTGCGTCTTCCAAACCACCTGACCAGAGCAAACATTTATCACTGGCTAACTTGTGGGGAGTAAATGGGCTTGATTTATGTGAATGCAGAGCGTTTGCTGTCCGAATATACGTTCGTTCTTTGTGAGAGGGAACGACTCCTCTAAACAGAATGATGTAGAGATTTAATTTAAGAATCCAACCTCTCTCTAAGCCATTACTGTCTCTAGGAATTCTCCCATCACGATTAGATTGTACAAATTGTATGACTTTACACATTTAAAGGACGAATGACCTGAAGATAGTGATCTCGAGAAATACTGCTCTTTTCATCTGCTGGTACCTTCTTTTTAAATGTTAATATTTTAGTTTTTGCTTGTCTTTGCCCTTGTATCAGTTTTGGTTTTCTGATCACAATAATGTATGAATTCCAATTTGCAAAGAGAAGCAATATTAAATAGAAAAGAAAAGACTTTAAACAAGCTAAACACTGCTCATGTATTCCAACAAATATCCCACCACAGATGATTTTACCTACTATCAGGACTGTAGGAGCCCTTTACAACATGTGCACCATTGTTTTCCATGGAGAAGTCTGAGTGGTCTTAGTCCTTAAACTAGCTGTCAACTACATATAGAAAATATTTTAGTTGTGTTTGTATGCCTCCTTAAAAACCTCCATGAAAATGTAATGTGTATATAATGTGAAATGCTCTGCTGGCAGTGACACACAGGACATTTTCACCTGACTCAGCATTGTTTTAGCTTCTTTTGTCTCATTCTTTTGGTTTTACAGGTCACAGATTTTTAAATTCACTCTCATCCTTCTTACCAGCCTTGATTTTTAGCAGTGATAGAGGCTCCAGCAAAAGAAAAGCTCCATAAATCAACTGCACACTACCTGGACTGCAAAAGTGAAGTTGCCTATTGTAAATGCAGATATTTATCTCAGGAGCTGGTGAAGAGCAATCAGAGCTTAAAAGAAGGCTGAATAATGGATGTACATTTGTCAGGTTTCCAGACATATGACTCCAAACAAACTATGCCAAAAGGTCAATATTGTAGCTTTAAAAGGCCACAAAATTTTAAAATCCAGATATAAATTTCTGAGTGGTTCTTCCAGGTGTGAGAAATTGAAAATGAAAATATGACAACAAGCCGGACATAATGCTGTTTGCTGGGTTGTTACTGCATAAATGCAGTGTTACTGTAAATGTATTAATTTAAATAATTTTGTATTTAAATAATTTATTAACATAGTATATAAAATTAAAATAAATGTAAAAAAAATATAAATGTAATAATATTGACATTGGCCATCATCCAGAATAAGGCTTACATCTTAGTCAAAGTTGTAACCAGCAAATATTTGCATTTATACTTTTTTGTCTTTGCTAACAGGCACCATTGTTGACCATTTATTGTCCAGTTTATGGACCCAGTGGAGGTTTTTGATTGATGCTAAGTGGTTGCAGAGAGTGCATGGCAATACTAATGAGATCTGGCCAGTATGTACTGTAGGACCCATCCTAGAGCTCTGTTTTATAATGTGGTTGGTTTCACCTTGAAGCAAGGTTAGACCAAACTGATGAGCCCTGACGCAGTCTTATCTAAAAAAACCACTGGGATGGATGGGGCTGTCTTATCTTCAGGGAGCGGTCACCGGATGGACGACGTCCCTTTTTATCAAAGTCTTTGTTGCTTTGTTCTCTATTGAGGCTGTAAAATAATTTCATATTGAACATCTGTCAGTCTTCTTCCCTCCTCCGCTCTTTCTACATATTTTCTGTCTCTTTTTTTTCCCCGCACACTTTTTTTTCACAGATTCCTCAAAGCATGAAATACTTGACAAATGTATGAGTCATTTGTTTGAATCAGTGCCTTGGACCAACAGCTCTGAGAGATATAAATTAGATAAGTCCTTGTTGAAGATGAAGCCATGAAAGAGAGACTATGAAGCCTGGCACAAACATTAGGGCATGACCTTGGCTTACAGAGATGCAGGGGTTTTCCTTATTATCCAGCCACTATTGTTATTTGACCGTGGCAAGAAAAAGTATGTGATCCCTTTGGAATGACCTTGTTTTCTGCAATGATTAAAAGCTGATCAGATGTTCTAAATTGTACAGAAAAACTCAATGCACTTAAGATAATAACACACATTTGTATTCTTCCATGTCATTATTGAACACGCCCATTAAATATTTAGTGCTAGTGAACCCGTGGATTTAATAACTGTTCAAAGCTCCTTTGGCACTGTAACCTCAAACAAGTGCTTCTGTTAGCTGCAGATCAGACCTGCACAATGCTGAGGAGGGATTTGGAGCATTCTTCCTGCTTCAGCTGAGCCGTACTCCTTATGATACATTTGGTAGGAACATATAAGTGTCTCATTCCTTTTTTTACAACCTACATAAGGGCACCTTGGCAATTGCTACTGGGAAAATGAAGGCTGAATTATTCAGGTAGAACACATGCTTTAACTGTTGTCCTGTACTATGAAAGTAGTAGTAATGTATCCCATACTGTGTACAGTTAGTGTGTGTGTGTTTGTATATGATGCTGAATTAAAAAATCTTGTCTGAATTAATTACCCACTTTTCCTCTTAAGTTCCATCCAATAGACCTCCACAGCAGGGAACGTCAAAAACAAAACTTAATTCAGGGATTTTTGTTTCTAGTTCTCAATTCATCCTTCTGTTTTCTTCCCTATTCGCTCGCCTCCTCCCAACTTTTCTGGCCTTGTCTCTTCCTCAGCCGTTCCATCTGGCCCAGAGCAGCTTCCTAGTGGAGGCCTTTGGCACATCCTTCATACTTGACCTGGAACTCAACCAGTAAGCCAACACGTGCCTGCAGAGCCTTGACACATCTACACCACAGATCCTCCACACTATGTAGCTAATGGTTACAGCAGTCACAAACATGACGGCCCTTATGTGCTAACACGTACTGCCCATCTTTTTTCATCCATCTCTGCCACCTACATACTGCATATCGTGTATATTAGTGTGTGTTATGCAGACTGTCTGCAAGCTAAACAACACTTTTAATGTACACCCCCATCCCACTTTTCTGAAAGCCATTTTACCCTGGTGGACGTTGTGTATGTAATACTCTACAGGCTGGCTGAGCACTTACAATCAATGAATGTTTGTAGATGTTAGGTTCATTGAGAAGTCAGCTGTTTGTTGATCTTAACTGCCACAAGTCATAGATGCTGATTAATACCACTTGTTGTTTTTAATGCTGTGGTTGATAGGGGCCAGTGTGGTCATTCCTGTCAATCTTGGCCAGCCTTAATTATTCGTTGTTGACCCCTGTCCATCTCAACATGTCCACCTCCTTTTAAATAGCATTCATAAATAATGGTTTGTCATAGTCTCTAATATTTGTAGGGCTACTTGATGTCTTCTTTAAATAATTACAGCTGTACTGGATTCAAATTATGTTAGAATGATCATTGTTAATCTCACTTTCTTCTTCCTGTTCTTTCCAGCAATCTCCTGTCCGAAAACTATGTGGAGCGTCATTATAAAGAAGATGGGCAGCCATCACAGACTCTGGTAGGATTGTCCTATAGAAAGGATTTTAGCATTTTTACATGCTTATTTGTTTTATTGCTGAAGGTTAGTTGAGGAAGTCGACACCAGTTTCATGCCTAAAAATCATAGTACAGCACATTAGCTTATTTAGTCTAACAGTAGCTTGTGTTTTGTCTCCTCCTACTTTTGCGGAGTGTGATTTACTTTTAAACAATTTTCATAAATATCATTAATATGAGTTGCAGTTTGACTCCTCATGAACAGAAATACACATGGGGTTTAATGATTTTTATTAACTGAACAGGTGTCAAACTAAAATAACTTGACAAAAGGTGAAACTTGCATGGCAAGCTAAACAACACAGCTCATGTTATAAGGCATCCATGGTAAGATCGTATATAACCACCTCCAGTGTCTTGTCCTATCAACATGTGTGGATGATCCGAACCTAAAACTTCAGTCACACAACAGCACAGAACACAGCAAACCTTCTAATAGTGTATTACTAACATGTCCAATGGTGAGGACGCCACTTCCGTTTGTCTTGTATCCTTTAATTTCTTTTAGCTCTCACCAGTAAGAACAGTGCAGTCTGCTTATACTCTGTCTGCTTTCTCCTAAGCTCATCCTCACTTCCTCAGTTTGCCTTCCTACCAAATTTTCACGTAGCCATTGACAACTTCAAAAGTGATTTTTTTTTCCAAAGCCTACAGTGGTGAAATTATTTTCTCCTGTTTGTATGGGAACATGTTTGTGAGCATCTTATTGCCTCGGAATAAAATTACACACAATAACTAACTAAAACACAATAACTAGTAACAGTAGCACTTGTTCATCTTGTTCTTCTGGCAGAAATGAATAAAAGACTAGTATGGAACTCGATGAAGCCATTTTGCTTCAGGTTTGTACTGTATTAGCTTGTGCTTTGATTTCTTCAAAACATTAGTATAAACATAATATTTACAAATGTTTCCAAACATGACATTATAGCTGAATCTGCACAAGGACTCATTTGATGTTGACAGTGTCCTGTCTGTTGTGCAATAAATTTGTGTGAACTGTTTGTTCACACACACAGAGACGGACAGTTCATGAAGACAGCTTGACTTTCTGGATGACAGTCTCTTTCTGTCTGTACCCTCTGCTCTGTTTTTGTCACTGTTCTCTCTTGCGGTCTCCCTCTCTCTCTTTTTCTCTCCCCTTTTCTATTCCAAAGACCACCTGACCTATTAGTAGATGGTTGCCGTGGCAACCAGCAGTCAACAGCAGCAGTAGCATGGGTCTAGTTTGTTTGTGAGGGGAATTCAAATCATGCCCATTTGCAGAAATGACATATTAAAATCTTACATCCTCCCTTTTGCCTCGACCTTTAAAGTTAGATGTGTAACACTGACACCATCATTTTGTTTAAAGGTTATCTGCAGATTTTAAAATCAAACAAATATGAAATTATTGGGTGAAGAGAGGAACTAAAGTCCTTGGAAGACTTACTTATTATTTGTCCACTTAAAACAAAAAAACATAATGCATAACACAATACACCATAAAAACTAAATTATAAACATGAGTAATGTTTATACACGTTCTGTAAAACAAAGGAAGTTGGATCTTTGGCAAAGCACTTCTTTGTTGAGAATAATTAAAGTTTTTAGGGTTTTTTGGTCCAAAACAATTTTAAGGCAGCATATATGATATTGAAAGTGAGAAAGTTTAACATTTTTTTTTGGGTGTATATTTGTGTGACTGAGTGGGCTCCTGTATGTGTGTGTGTGTATGTGTGTAACATTTCGTGGTACACACAAACACACACACACTCTTGCAGATGCTCTGATTCACATGCAGACACCAACGTGGATCTATAGAGAAATGACACGGTCATGCGCACAGATTGGTTATATGTGCGTTTTGTTTTCTGCATGTATTCAGCTAAATTTCCCCACCACCTTCATCTTCTCCTTTGATGTATTTAGTTTTATTGATGTGCCGATAAATTCCTCCCTTCTTTGTGTGTCATTTTTATTGGTCCCTTGGATCTATGCTGTTGCTTTGAGCTGGTGACTTTCAATGCATTTGGTCTAAATCTGACAGACGATAAAAGAGAAATTGATTAAGGAATAAGGTCTGGATTTCATAAGAGGTGCTTTTGTTTTATTGTATTATTATCTTATTTTTTTTGTCCTTCGGCTTATCCTATGAGTTCAGGGTCGCCACAGCAGATCATTGTCCTCATGTTGATTTTCACAGTTTTTTGGCACCCTTCCGGACGTAACCTCCCCAATTTCTGTTATTATTATTATTATTATTATTATGTTTACAATTCTTGCATTTGGAATAGCTTGCCGTTTTTTGTTAATAATTTCAGTGTAATTCAAATTATTCAGTCTCTTAGACTGAATATAGATCTCTTTCTGTATCCAAAATTCTTATCTGATGATTTTGTTGCATCTTATCATCTTTCACTTTAGATTAGCTTCTACTGTTTCCCTTCTTCTGCTCTTCTCAGGTCAGCAAAGCTGAGTAGATATTTATTTTCCTACTTTTTTGAGTGTAATCAGTTTTTATTCCTTTTGTATAGTAGCTACCTTCTAATGGTGTTGCCTGCTTACCTGTCGCTGATCTTCCACTGCTGGTGATGTCAGAATTAATCACAATATGTGCGAGTGACCCTTTATTGAAAGTGCATACTGTACATAATCTTTGAAAAGCCCACTCAGTCACTCGCACTCAGTATGTGTCTGCTGTGTCAGTCAATTTGATTTCCTCCATTTAGCCTTGTAATCCTACCTTTTTATTAATTTATCATCCTGCCCCGTGCTGTGGGTTGTCTGACTAAAGTTCTTTCTTCCTGAACAGAAGGACTGAATCTGATTAAGCTTTATAAAAATACCAGGACTTAATCAAAGAGGTTAAAATTTAGTATATTCTAATTTTTATAAGTTTATGCAGACTGGAAAATATTTGTCTCACAATTGTCACGAATCATACTTTCAATTGTCCCAAATTGAATGGTCCCAAATTAAGTACTTCTTTTTAAAATAACAAATATAGTATATAATATACAGTTTCAGCAGCTTGTTTAATATCATTAGCTGACGTTTATTCTCTGAGTTTATGTCTGAATAAATATTTCTTACTCTGCCATCAGTTTATCTATGCTATGTTTAGCTATGTTTATCCATCAATCCGTCCATTATCTTATAGCATATCCTGTTCAGGGTCACGGGAAGCTATTTTCTATCATTTTATTCACTTCATTTAGAACATCAGTGAGAATAGGATAACCACCACAGCCAGTGCGAACAGTTCAGTTCAACATCTTAACTACAGCTTCCAAAATGGAATTAACTCCTTTTCTGAAAGTTAGAGCACAATTTAATGGGACTTCATGAAGGAGGATTCATTGCAGGACTGTCGTATTAGAGTGCAATAGGTTAAGTTTGTTCTACCAATAATCTGGCAACTGAATATAAAATCATTCATTCACATCTACAACAGCAAATTCACAATATAAACGTTACTATTATCCCCTTTTGAAATAAATGTAAAACCTAAACAATAAAATAAAATCACAGGAAAGCATTGAAATACGTCCCTATCGCTCACTGATGCCGGCCTTCCTCTGTCTGCTGCTTATGGGGACTCACAGGTGACAGCTACAGCTGCTACACAGTCCTATCTGGTTTGGGTAGGTGGGAGCTGCCGTCTCATCTCAGTATCCACCAGAACCTGCCCAGTTTTAACATATATGCACAGTAGGCTGAATGATTAGCACATTAAATAGCACTTGCTCAGACACACAGATTTACATAACTTGCATCTTTGCTGTATGTACACTGTTGTGGTGATAACAATTATCCATTACTCAGCTAGACCTCACTTGCATATTACATAAAAGGCTCAAGCTTGAGCAAGATCCTACTTCTTTCTTCCCTTACTAAACTTGCAGTATATAGACTAGTTGTTGTCATGATTTAGGACAGTGAACTCCAAATACTAATTTGCGCTCTACCTCGCTGTACATTTATATCTGAACCTTATAGCTAAAATATGCAAATTATGCAAGTGTTAACATGAGTCTCAAAATAAATCCACTCTGTGCTTAATGCTCTGCTACACTCTGCCAAGCTCTTCATGTACTCCTTGAACTGCAATAAATGAGAATACTCCAACACATACTGAAATAATTGAAATTCTCAGATTTGTTATAATGCTGAGCCTCGCTTAAAAGCTTTTAGGAGTTAAAACCTCTGAACAACACTTGCAGCAGGGCAGTGAGTCTAGGTAACAGGTTTACACAGCACTTCGTCTCAACTATTGAAGCATTTTTCTAGTGAAAAAAGTAAAAAGTTACATACTGTACGTTTTAAGCAGTATCTTTCAACAATGAATCGGACTCATCGATAGGAGGAGATGTCCTTTTTGTATTTAATCAAATTAAACTGCTGGTGAAGTATTTGATTTTTCAAAATACTGTACCTTTTTCAGCAATACCCGTAGTGCAGGGGTCACCAACCTTTTTGAAACTGAGAGCTACTTCTCTGGTACCGATTAATGTGAAGGGCTACCAGTTTAATACGCACTTTTGAAATAACAAATTTGCTCAATTTACCATTAATTATATGTTGTTATTAATAATTAATTAAATTAATGATATTAATCCATGTGAAGACACAGATCATGTTAATGATTTCTCACAATAACTATCAAATGAGATTTTAAAAAAGAATAGCAACAAAAAAATTAGATGCAGTTCATTGGTAAGTCACACTACGGTGAGCTATTTTTAGAACAGGCCTGCGGGCGACTCATGTGGTCCTTGCGGGCTACCTGGTGCCCACAGACACCATGTTGGTGACCCCTGCCGTAGTGTATCAATATCAAGGTAAAAACTTTGAACAAGTAAAATGCCCTAACACCCCCCCCCCCCCCAACCCAAATTGAATCAAATGCAAACCAGCCGTTTATGTTCACTAGAGATTAAAGACATCGTTTTGGGCAGATGCAGCTCGATCCAAAGCTCGCCTACGATGCATTTTATCTGGTGACTGGTAAAAGACCTCCTATTTTAGCTGTATCGCTGGGATGAGGATGCCATAGTTGACAACCAGGTCAGCCAATTATGTCCTATCAACAAAAACTTGGCCTATCATGACTGAGGTTTCACCCTGTGTGATTTAATCTACATTAGGGCACATAGCTGCCTTAAGCGTTAAAAATAATCCCCCTGTGAGCCCAGTACAGTAGAGTTTAGATCCACGAGCCTCCTAATGCCTCACTATATTTTAGACTCCCCTTTCTTGTTTGCAGTATATCACAGATTCATATGTTTGTTGAGAAATGAGCAATCCTGTGACTCTCTGGAGCTCTTTTCAACTTTGAAGTGCAGCTCAGAATAAAGGTTGACGAAGCATAAAGAACGGCAGCTCCCAGTTACCTCTTTTCTTTTTGGTCCATCAGCCGTGCCAGACAACAGCAGGCTCAGGTGGCAGACATGACTTATTTGGGTTCATTACAAACACCCGAAACTGACCCCTCTTGCTCTCACACACATACATGCACACATTGTGTCGCTAGCTGCAAACAGAAACACAGGAATGTAATTTCTATCCACTTAAATGGTGCTTGTTTATAAAAAAAAAAAAAAAAAAAAAAAAAAAACCTCCCTGTAAGGATGTGTGCCATGTGGAGTTTTAATTTTCCCCAGCTTTTGTTAGCTTGAGTGTTTGCACACATTGCTTGAATGACAGTAGCAAGTCTCCTCTCCTGTGGTAATCTGATCATTCCTGTACTGTGAGAGGCGGTTCGGGAAACACTATATTCAAAACACGATCATCCAGTTGGAGGCATTCAGGGGGTTATGAATGATCAGGTGAGTGTATCTGGAGTAGAAGTGTATAGGTAACACCTTACAGCTGTTCTCCCAAACTGACTAGAAGATGAAACTGGCTCACACGTGGGCACAGTTAGTTGTATACTATATAAAGGTGCACACTACCGTTTTTCTGTTTACTAGTCAACTTTGTAGATTAACATTTAAAAACAATTGATTACTGTCTTCTGTAGCCTTTGGGAAAATTTATAAAATTTAATGAACTTTTGATTTTTAGTTATGCTTCAAGATAGAAAACTACTACATTAGTTATTGCAGTTGCCTTAATACATAAACTATAACAAAACAACTTTAAACAGAGGCCACTATACAAGACTGTAATTTGAACAAAGTGTTACAACACGTTGTATGTGTCAGTTAAACAGTTGCTGAAGAGAACAAGTTCCAACTGAAAGTAACTGCTGGTGATGGCACCACTTTTACAACAAATGAGTTTATTATAGATTATGTATCAGCAATTAAATTTTTTTAATTATACTTTCTTAGTGATGGTACAGATTCAGTAGCATAAGAACATACTAATTGTACAGAAGTGAGAGACGCAGTCAGTATCTGAGAACCTGCAATGATGTGTACCTGAATGATGCCTGGATAAACCTTGTGTTTGCTGTCACTTTATACACACCTTTTGTAAAACTGACTGTCCTACTAAATTTTTAAAGGCTTTGGTGTTTGGTCTGAATTCACATTGTACATGTTCACATATACTTTCTTCACCGTGAAACCCGACTCTATTGCTCGTACTTGACCCTTGTCCTTCCTGTACCTTAAGTGATCTCTAAATCCCTCATAACACTGTATGGACATACAGCTTTTCCTTTCGGAAACTCAACTCACCTGCAACCTCTACAGCTGTATGTTTTCCCGCAGTCATACCATAGTCATCTTTCAGTCGACCCACCAGGCCCACTGTAGGGCCCAGGCTGACAGTGTGTATTTAGGGACCAGGGGATCAGGGACAATCAGGGTTTTGCGGTCAGTTCTTGGTTTCACTGTCTGAAATTTGACATGCTACTGGAAGGTGGTTGGTTAGAGTCTCATTGTGATCTATGGTTTGTTTCCAGGGAGGAGAGCACTGCTACTACCACGGCCGTGTCCGGGGGCTCCCGGGGTCCTGGGCTGCTCTGTCCACCTGCCACGGCCTACAGTGAGTAGAACACTGGGGCTACATGTTAAGTCAAAAGCTCAGTGTAACAATAATTCAAGTAGAAAACTAGTTTTTGTATGTTGACATAATGCCAGCACTTGGCAATCTAAGCCCAGCTTAGAAAACCCCCCCCACAAAAATAGCGAGCTTGAAAGCTACCGATATCCAGCGATTAATGTGTTAACAGCTTTAATTTGTACTAAAAGCCAAAAATGTATCCAAGATGCTGAGCAATGTGATTATTTACCGAAACTATTCCTTTTAAAATGCATGAAAAAGACTCATAGAAGTCAAGTTAACAAAAAAAAATAGGCATTTACCCATTAAAGATATAAATTATTCTTTTATTATTTAAGCCCAGCTCCTCCAAATTCCTTGTTATCCTGGTTGCCATATTTGTAACCTACTGTGTTTTTGTATTTTCAGGGGAATGTTTTCTGATGGGAATTTCTCATATGGGATTGAACCTGTTGGCACTGAAGAGGTGAGTCAGAATCAACTAGTAGTAAACACGAGTATCTGTTTCCTTGGTATCAACAAGGTCATGTGGAAAATATCGTGAGAAATAGGCATAAATATTTGAAAATATGGTTGACATCTTTGCAGTAAAGCTGTCTCCCTTTCCATCTTCATGACTTACCGTTCAGTGTTACTCTATCTATGGAAAGTATGGAGTTGATACACAATCCACCATCACTGGAACACATCTCCTGTCTAATATCAGAGAGAGAGAGAGATCATCTAACAGAGAAAGAAAAAAATGAAGAAAACAAGGTTGAGAGGCTTTTTAGAACTTTCGAAATATTCAGATTTGATTTTAGGATAGATGTAGTATTAAAAAGAAGTGTTTGACACTGGCCACAGGGAGTGAGAAGAAAGTGTTTAGATTGCAGGAGGCTGAGCTTTTTTCCATTAAGGCCCACAGTAATTGAAGTACAGCTCAATTACATAGACAGGAGAACTGGATCAATAGCCTCTCAGCTCATTTTCAAACTCCTTCACTCTCTTTCTCTCTCCTCAGGTCTGCACCTCAGTTGGGCCATTTTCATAAAGTATTTATTCTCAGCTCAAGTGTACCACAGTGTCCAATAGTGTTATTGCCATTATGACAGCCCACCAATTGATTAATTATGCATCAGAGCACTTTCTTCTCCGTTGATCGGTCTCTACTTTAGAGGACACGCACACTGGAAGCTTTTAAGTTGAGAATGGAAAGAATCACTAGTTTGATGATTTTGAAATGACGTTTTTGAGCGGATGTTATCACATATGTAGAGCTGTAGTTGGTGTTTATAAATTGAAAGCTATAACCATGATTTGTTCAGCTCTAAATCATGTCTGCTTTCATAGTAAAGACTTCTGTATATTTTTCTTTTATTGGTCAAAGTCTGTTACAGATTTTAAGGGCACAGTTAGGTATTTTGGAATAACTGTCACTTTTCATTTTATATTCTCGGAAAAGTGAAGAACCAAAATTGAATCTTAAGTGGAATCTTTTTTCCATTAAACATTACCATTAAAGAGATGTTTTAGACTTTTCTTCATTTATGGTGCTTTTGGGTGCTAAAACATTTATTATTGTTTGTGTATGGCCACTGACATAATTGACATAATAATTTTTATATTAGAAGCTGCAAAATAAGAGATGAACATAAGGTTCATAACGTTTCTGTGATTTAAAAAAAAAAATTGTCATCAAGTTTGAACTCTTTCCTGTTTTGGAAGATATGAATAGTGATCAGTTATTTAAACACATCTCCTCTGCTTCCTCTTCAGAAGCAGGATGACCACATTATATATCGTATGCCTGACATTGACCTCCTCCTACCTCCCTGTCCAGGTAGGCCCAACATCAGGTTCATGGGAAACTTTTGCACCTACTTTCCGATTTAATAGACTCTCCCTAAATTGAGCCTCTCTTGATGTTTTTCTTAAGTCTTAACCACAAGCCATAAATCCAGCTGCGCAAATCAAGATATGATACAAATTCTACTCATATTTTGGATTGAACTTTGTCATGTGATACATAGTTGCTCTGACTCTCTTAAAGACAAAACACATGTCATACCATGATTGTTGTTAATTTAGATATGAGATTTGGATTAAATGTGACAGGATGTAGCTGAGCCCAACTGCTGCCTTCCATTTCTTCTCAAGACGCAGCACGTCCTTCACGACATTCAATTCTCTAAAACAATCAAATCTTCTGCAATGGCCTTTTGGTTGTGTGTTCTTTTTTCCACACGCACACTCACACACTGCAGCGTCTCCTTAGGTTGTCCAGCTGCCCTGTCCTTTGTGAATGTCTTATTTGGCTTCATTTCTACTCTACCTCTCCTCTTTGTCTCCCTCTCCGGATTTCTCTCCTGCCCCTTTCCGGATATCCAACCCCTATCACCCTCATCCATTTTAGAATGTTATACACTCCCCCTTCCTCCCCTCTCCTACATTGACTGTGAGATATTGATTTCTGCTGCAGATCATTTGTCTGGAATACATGGTTACATTCATCCCTGGAATGATGACTAGCCACTTTGCTCTCTCACTTATGCTGCTATGTCTCCACACTGTATGTGTGTGTGTGTCTCAGGCTGCTCTGTGAACAACACAGAGCCAGAGGGGCAGACAGACAGCCACAGCGGGCGAGACGGCGAGCTGAAGGACGGAGACAACGGGTCTGAAGAAGAAAGAACTGTCTTAACAGAAGGACTGAGACGCTCAAAAAGACAAGTCAGTTTTCATATAGTTTGTGTTCTCCCAACATACAGCTTTGCATGCACACAGATGGGCTGATAGGAACACATCTCATGCACTACTCAAAGTGTCACCTTATCTTTCACATTATGCTTTTCACACGCTGATTGGTTGTCTCAGGTTTTGTGTTAAAAAAATTAGAACATTGAGGTAGGTAACAAAGGACGCAGCTTGATTAAAAAGAAGCTTAATGAGTGACGAGCTGCTGTTTTCTCAAGGACAGTAGTGTGTTTGTGTGCTCAGTTTGCGCAATTGCTTCCCCTGCTGGGTTTGTGTGAGTGCGCGTTTTGTTAATCTATGTGTGTATGTCCTGTGTGAAGGTTATTTTGACGGCAAATCAAAAGCGTGGCTGTGTGGACTTGTTTTGCCCCCTCCAGGTACGGAGAGGCCAGCGCACTGTCCAGATCGAAACAAAGTACATTGAGCTGATGGTTGTCAATGACCATGAACTGGTACGTGTGAAGGTTACCATGGCGTTTTTAACATTAAAAGATTTACATTTTAGATATCTACAATATATTTATGACAAGTCAAAACTGTAATTTAAGAGATCTGCAACTACATTTTGACTAGTCAGCATTTTAATTACAGATATCTGTAATTACATTTTGACTGGTCATAATAAATCATTGACTTGAATGGTAATTTGAATCCTAGATATTTTTAATGACATTATGACTAGTCAAAATTCAATTTATAGATATCCAAAATGACATCATTTTAGGTGTTCAAAATCCAAATGCGGTTATAGATATCTTGTATCATAAATTTGACTAGTCAAAATGCAGTTCTGGATATCTGAAATGTAATTATGGATGTCAGTGCTGTGTACGTTAAAGTACGATTAAAGTAGCGGAGTTTTTTTTTTCTCCTGTTTTTAGTTTGTGCAACTCCATCGGTCGACCACTAAGACAAAGAACTTTGCCAAAGCCGTGGTTAACATGGCTGATGCGGTGAGTGCTTTTAAAATGCATCTGTAAGCAACATCAAACGTGAAAATGTTAGTTGACTGTAAGCTTCCTTTTTCTGTCTTTGGATTTTTCTTTTTTCTTGTTTCTTTTTTTTTTAACCATCGCTTCACAGTGAGTCTATTGTTGGCAGTCTCTTGAGTTTACAGGACAGGACAGTTGCCACAATTCAGAGCTTTTTTTCCAGCAGAGAAGACATTCTGGCTGGGACAGCTGCCATCCCCTATTTACACAAAGCCACCAGCATTTTTGTAGTCTATTTAATTAATATATACTTTAACTGCCACTGATTTGGTCTGAGATTGTTTTCCGAGTTGTAATGTATCTGAATTGTTTCCGTTCTATTTTCCATGACAAGTATTTTACTCGTCTCTAACTGCGACATTAATATTGCTGATGGAAAGTTGGTTGAATCCTCATCTGTACAGTCAACTTTGGATTTTAACACTAGATTACTACCTTGTCATTGTACGCCTCTGTGAACCATTTAAGACTTATATTTCTGGGCAAGACACTGAACCCCTAACAGCTCATTCCCTTCACCAGCTGTGCAGTGCTGATCCCCCCAGCTAGAAATTGGGGAGAGTTGCATCACGAAGGGCATCGAAGGGCGTAAAAAAAACTGTGCCAAGTCAACATGCGAACAATGATCCGCTGTGACGACCCTGAACTCACGGGATAAGCCGGGAAAAAAATAATAATTCTAATCAGTTCATCCATAATGTTACATAGATGTTTACACCAGGTGCAATGATATCCCACCCAGGAATTCCCAAGATATTGTGTCCACAAGAATGGAACAAATGTGAGGTCACAGTATCCTTGACCTTTAACTGCCAAAATGAAATGAGTTGATGCTTGAGGCCAAGTGGAATTATGTCAGTTGTGATTTTACAGCCAGTGACAATCCTCAAAGCTCTGTCAGCAGTTTCTGTTGCGTGTAGTGCAGCTGATTGAAGAGGATGACCTTCCAAAAACAACCAAATGAAGTGCAGAAAATTTCACACTGTTCTTGCATCAGCATGGGGAACCCTTTACTCAGTGGGGACAAACACACTGATGTTGGTTTCCATGACAACATGCTGCTGCCTGCCTCCTCCCACTCAACAGCTAAAGTAGACAGACACAGCCATCTCCATTATCTGCAATATTTAATCATTGTATTAATGAGCAAATGCCAAACCTGTCCACTTAAAAACAGATGCTGGAGTTGCTCACATCCTGCATTAACATTTCTGCAGTTGTAGCTTTCTAGCTGTTGACTTAATGGCTGGAAATGTTCTTGAAGTAGTTTTCTACATATTTAAAATTGAATAAGACTAGAGCCCTATTCTAAACCAGTCCTTCTTTTAGACAAACTCTATTACATAAATTTAGATATTAGAATATAAATGCTATAATTTCTTAAGATCTAATTCTTTCTTCTTCTTTCTTTGTTTATACTCTCAGGAAATATACAGTTACAGTTTTTCTTTCACTTCACTATATGGGGATGTGGTCATTTTAACTTATAAATATTATCACTTATAAATATTACTGTTTGTTTCAAATGTTGTGACTTAAAGCAATTTGAGTGCTATATTGTACTTTGTTTCAATTTTGATGTAGTTTTGTTTAGGCAGCCAATTCCTAAACACACAGTCCCTCTTGTATGATATAAAATCATCTTGTGTTTTGATGTATTATATCTTCACCTTGCTTTTTTGATCTGTTTGCTTTAGATGGTTTTTTTTTTAGTTCTTCATCTTCATCTTTACTGACAAAAACAAATTTTCTAAATGAGTTTTTTTTTTTTTAATCCTGTTTCATTATTCTTGCTTGTTAATTTCACTTTTGATGGGTCCAGATATACAAGGAGCAGCTCAACACTCGCATCGTCCTAGTAGCCATGGAAACCTGGTCATCTGAAAACAGGGTCTCCGTGGGTGATGACGCTTTGCTCACTCTGCGCGACTTCATGAAATTCAGGAAGGAGAGCATCAAGGAACGCTGCGATGCTGTGCATCTCTTCTCGTGGGTTCACTCTCCTAATTTTTTTTTCTTTTCTCTTGATGTTCATCAATATTCTTCTTGTTCTTCTCCTTTTACATCATCTTCTTCTTCAGTCTTCTTCTTTTCCTTTTGCTTCCTCTGCTTCTCCTCTCTATCTTCTGCTTTATCTTCTTATGGTACTGCTTCTTCATCTTCTTCTTTTTCTGCTGATTCTGCTTCTTCTTAATCATCTTTTTCTTCTTCTTCATCATCATCTTCTGCTTCTTCAACATCTGCTTTTTCTTTCTGCTCCTCCTCTTTCTCTTCTTTTGTCATAGTCTTCCTCTTCACTTTCTTCTTCTTCTCTTGTCATAATGGCAGTCTCACTGTCTTTACTACAGAGGGAGGACATTCATGAGCAGCCGCAGTGAAGCAGCCTACATTGGGGGCATTTGCTCACTGACCAGGGGTGGAGGCATTAATGAGGTTGGACATGCTCATTACAAGACACAGTAATAAACCGAGAAACTGATGTAATCTGTCCAAATAACGTCTTAATTATTTGTGTTGCTCATAGGTCTTTAAGTCAAGCAACAGTGCTCTACTTTTTATTGGTTGACTTGTTTTACATGTCTTCAGTTTGGCAGTGTGGGTCCCATGGCCATCACTCTATGTCAGAGTCTTGGTCAGAACATTGGAATGCTGAGGAACAAGGAGCGACCAGCTGCAGGTAGGACTGATTACGGTACATTCCAGATGTTTAAGGCCCTCAACAGGGAATCATGGCAGAGTGGCAGGTAGCAATAAAAAAAAAAATTCTGACGACTTTTACGTTTTATTATTCTCTTACATCTAAACGTATCTTTAACAATATCTTTACCAACATTAAGTAACTATTCTAAAGCCATTATTTGTTTCACCACTGAGAATGTCCACTCATCAAATTCAGTTCATCTCTGAGTAAAAAAAATCAATCATCTCACCTTTACTAACAACTCCCTCAAGTGGTGAGGTTTTAGCAGTGCAGGGCAGCGTTCAAAAAAAAGTGTTCAGAAAAGCAAAGTTGGCAAGTTATATTTGTAACTAATACTAAAGCTAATGCAGTTAATATTATACAGAGAGGAAGTTTTTATTTAGCTCACTGATGCACATTGACATGCAACACATGTCAGTGTACTGAAATAAGATTACAAGCTACAGCCTCTGAAATGACTGCAATCAATTCATCAACTCACTCATATTAAAACAAGATAAACAGAACACTATTATGTTTATGAAAGCAGGCTCTATGGCAGGCCTGTTGTGTCAGACTGGATTTGCTTCATCTAGGTACCTAATAAACTGCCAGCTGAGTCAATGTTGTTCTATGTACTTATGGCTAAGTGTTGACCACACAAATGTTGTCTCTCTGTGGCCAGACTGCAGGTGTCCAGATCCATGGCTGGGCTGTATCATGGAGGATACAGGGTATGCATGCATTTTACACAAAATTAGAAATCTTTACTGGAGCATTTTATACGAATATAAGGAGTTTTGGTACTGTTGGATCTTAAAGTGAAGCATCTCCTGTTCTTAAGTTTTAATTACATGTGGTGTAATTTTCTTTCCTGTATGTCTGTTTTAGTCACTACAATGTAATTAGCAATATAAGTACCAAATGTATACTTGTAAAAGTACCCAACCGTATCTAAACATTGCCATATATATATATATATATATATATAAAATATTTGAATACATTTTGTCTCACATTTTAACAAACAAATGTAACAGATAGCGATGTCTCTATGTTTTCTGTTTCAATCAGCTACTACCTTCCTAGGAAGTTTTCTCGCTGTAGTATAGACGAGTACCTGCGGTTTCTCCAACAGGGAGGAGGAAGCTGCCTCTTTAACAAGCCCAGCAAGGTGAGATCCTGACAGTTAATGACGCAGCCTCTTTGAGGGGTTTAGACACTTGTATGGCTCTATGCTCAGTGGACTGTTAAATATGATGTCCTTAGTTGATAAATAATCAAATCAACTTACCTTAAGGATCTATTTCACATGGGTGAAACAGAATTAACAAGCGGAAGAAAAAAGCCCGGAAGATGTGATGCCATTTACATGCCCAGATTTAGCATCACCTATTTATGCATCACCTACTTGGTTTAATTTAGAGAGTTAATCATTTTCTTTACTTAATGTTTTTCTCTGTAGCTTTTAGACCCACCAGAGTGTGGAAATGGATATGTAGAGCTGGGAGAGGAATGTGACTGTGGATCGCTAGTGGTGAGTGTCCTCCTTTTAACCGGAGTTGGTAGAGGAAAACAAAATCAATGCTAGTACATAACTTGCCTACAGATTCTACAACAAGTAGGAGCCATCCACTCGACTAACGAGCCCATTTTCAACAGCATTTAATTTGATGCTGTTGATAACTTGAATGTCCAGATTTATTCAACAAACTACCTAAAGTCAGAATTATGGCAAAGAAATTCTCTAATGAGTAATGAAAATAATGTTGCACAGATGATAAAGATGGATCCGATTTTTAATAATTTAATGTTCTGCCAAGTTGTTTATTGACAATAGCATATCATAATTTGTTATAATATGTTAGGGTTTCTTACTACAAAGCTGTCAAATACATTTAGTGGAGTAAAAAACTACAATATTTCCCTTTGAATTGTAGTAGAGTGAAGTAATACTTTAGAGATTGCAATTAGATGCTTACAACCTCTGATATCTCATATTTTTGCTGGTTTTAAATGTCTGATTGGTGCAGTGGTATTTGGTTTGCCTCTTTCATGAAATAACATGGACATGTAAATATAATTTTTATCTGTTTAGCAATAGCTGCAATTTAAACTATCAATACATTTTCTAGTATTTTTTTAAGGAAAGGCTTTTTACTTGTAGGTTAATGAACTTACAACACCCCAGTGACTATATTTAGTGTAGAAGCCCTGCTCATTCCACTCTGCCCACTGTTGAGTTGTTTATATTCTATTCAGGGTTAAGTAAGTATTTTGGTAATTGCATTGGATGTGGCTGCATAATATTCTTGAGTGTGGTCAGTTGTTTAACTTCAGACAATCAGGAAAGCTTTGTGATCTCCAGCTGTACTGTAACTTTCTCTTAAACTGTAGGAGTGCGCACGTAGTGGAGCTAACTGCTGTAAGAAGTGCACACTTACCCACAATGCCATGTGCAGCAATGGACTTTGCTGCAGGGATTGCAAGGTGAGCTGCCTCATCAGACTACACAAATTGTCCATTTCCCAAATGTTTTTCTCATTTTGTTTGTCTTCTCCTTTCCTCTCGGTGTTTCTCGTCTTCTTTGGTTGCTGGTGACAGTATGAGCTGAGAGGGGCGACCTGCCGTGATGCTGTCAATGACTGTGACATTGCTGAGACCTGCACGGGAGACTCCAGTCAGGTAAAAGAAGTTGTGGCAAATTTCTTAAAAAAAAAAAAAAAATCAGAAATCTTTGTGACTCTTTAGATAATCTCCTTTATCTTGCAGTGTCCTCACAATGTTCACAAACTTGATGGCTACATGTGTGATGCCGGCCAGGTAAAGTCACGATCGGTGCTGATCATTTGTTAGTGCTTCTCTTTTTATATTCAGTAAAACACTAGGTTTGTCCTCTTTACCATCATGTCCTCTCTCCTCTTCTTCCTCCTTAGGGTCGTTGTTATGGAGGGCGCTGTAAGACCAGAGATAGCCAGTGCAGGACTCTCTGGGGCTACAGTAGGTTTGCATTACATATAGAGCTTTATTTCACAGATTGAGGGGTTGTTCAGTAATTTTTATACTGTTTGGTTATGGCCATAAGAACTTGCATGGTAAAAATGAAACATTTAAACCATTTATTTTTACTTAAATGAGCTCTAACAAATAGAGCAGTGCCATATTTTGTAGTGGGTCTCATAGTGTAACTGAAATTCTCTATTCTCAGACTCAGCTGACAGGTTCTGCTATGAAAAGTTGAACTCTGAGGGCACAGAGAAAGGAAACTGTGGTCCAGACTCCAGCGGTCAAGGATGGCTTCAGTGCAACAAGCAGTAAGTGAACAGTGTTAAATATTAAATTATTAAGGTGCATCTTTGAACTTCCAGGTTATTTATTCATTCATGTTTCATTCTTTCTCCCTTCATTTGCATCTGTTAGAGATGTTCTGTGTGGTTTGCTGCTGTGCACTAATCTGACAGCTAAGCCAAGGTTTGGCGAGCTGCAGGGAAAGTTAACCAGTCTGACAATCCACCACCAGAACAGATACCTGGACTGTAGGTAAGACTGCTTTTCCCTGGTCTCTTTGTTAGTTTGAACAGATCAGCAAAAGCAGAAGGTTTCTTGATGGACTCTGAATGCACAATATGTGGATGAGGTTTTCTTTTTCCTTAGGATAAAATGTGACAGACTTCACACAGACAAGACAACAAGGGATAAAAGGAATATTAGAATAAAAGGGGAAAGGTGAACTATGATGGAGCATTTAGAGTTGGAAGGTACCTAGTTTTGGTACCAGTCTTTCTATGTGATTATTTATTGGTTTTCTATTTTACACTGAGTAGTTTGGGGTTTTAGGTTGTTAGTTGGACAAAACAAGACATTTGAAGAGACCACTCAGGAAACCGTGAGAGTTTACGACTTTTTTTCTGACATTTTATTGTCAAAACAAATAGGATTATAAATTTGAATATTGGTTGATTTATAAAGTTTAACATCTTTCATGGGAACTCTAAACCACAGATGTTATACACAGATTTCTTGTGTGACCATCTGACCTACAGAGGGGGCCATGCCGTGCTGGATGATGGTCTTGACCTGGGCTATGTGGAGGACGGGACCCCATGTGGACCAAACATGATGTGTTTGGAGCGTCGATGCCTCCCTGTCAGCACCTTCAACCTCAGCACCTGCCCAGGCTCCTCGTCCTCACGGATCTGCTCCCACCATGGGGTGAGTCTGCCGTTCCTGTCTCTCCTGCGTCAAGATTTTGTTGTTGGACTGTGCTATAGACCTTATGGAGGTTACAGAAAATACAGCTTTATGGGTTGCATCAGGTATTGAATGCTTTCACATGTTTTAACTCTGCAGACTTGCAATAATGAGGTGAAGTGTATCTGCGATCCAGACTATACAGGGAAGGACTGCAGCGTGTTTGACCCCATTACCATCCCCACTCCACCAGATGGCGCAGAGAAAAACAGAGGTAAACCACACTCGCCCACTTCCTTCCTCTTTGGCTTTTCATCAGACGACCACAGAACATTAAGTGATCTTGACAGTAAAACATTTTAGAGTCATTTGTCTCCTCAAAGCTTTTTCCAAAACATCATCCACACAGGTTTGGTTGAACTATTATATGCATAGTTGTAAAGAATGGAAACCAACTGACTTTATGACTACTGAGGCTATGTGAGTGAAAACACATTAATAAAAAAATGACACTTTTTGGCATCTTAAAATAAATAAAATAAGGATTATTGTTGTATTTCTTACCTTATAGAACTAGTGAAGTCAAAACTAAAACGCTATACACAAGAAATAAACATTGCACACAAATACTTTACTGTATAGAAACACTTATTGCCCTCAATCCACTGTTTTGCGTGAACCACTGGAGTCTGAACATTCAATGCAATAATGGCTTTATTTATTATCAAATATAATAAGTACAGAAATTGATATGCATAAAATATTTATGCATTTTGCAGATCTCTGCTGCTTTTGAAGGCTTTCCCAGAGATACTGTGTTCGCAAGATAACGACAATTATTTATCTTTTTTTTGGTGTTCAGCACTCACATGCAGTTTTTTTCCTTACTGGCTGACTCTTCTGCTCCCACAGGTCCCAGTGGTACAAATATCATAATAGGTTCGGTTGCTGGTGCAATTCTGCTGGCAGCGATAATCTTGGGGGGAACTGGCTGGGGATTTAAGTAAGGGCTCTCACATGCTTCCATTTGTGTGTGTGCCTGCTGTATTTCTCTGTCAGCTCACACACATGCCTGCTCCTCTGCTTGCTGTATTAACCATACTCACAACCAGGAACCCCGTGGGTTTATTATTAATACTGTGAATGTAGTTAGAAGAAGAGCAAATGACAAGCTCTTTGAGATTTCTTCAACAGCTTGACATTACTGACTGGTTTTATTACTTTGCATATGGTATTTATTTAATATGCTAAAATCTTCAATATCTTTTTAAAAAGAAACTGATGTTTCTAATAATAAACATAATACTGAACTGGTCATCAGTCAAATAATACTGACTTTTTTTTTGTGGCAAAAATTTAAAATCAACAGCCAAATGATCAATTATTTTCTTATTTCAGATGTGAAAATTTGCCATTTTTTATGTATTATGTAAATTGAATAGCATTTTGGCTGGTCGCTAGTAAATAACCTTAGAAATTGTTTTCTATTTTTAATAAATTCATTGATTCCAAAAACTATCCAGAAATTATATTATTCAATAGTTAAAAAGAAAGTTGCAGCCACACACCGGAAATGAAATCAGTTTTTCTAGAGGATCAAGACTACAAAGCCCCTACCGCATACTGTAACGTATCCAAATGTCAGTTGCATTATGGCTACTGCAGACGCCAGTTTTTGCCAAGAAGGTAGTATCCATTTAATGAATAAGGATTGTTTCTGCTTGTTTTTTTTTTTTTTTTTTTTTTTTTTTTTTTTACAGTTTATCAAGAGTCTGACAATATTATACAATTGCATTGATAAATAGCTGGAGTACTTTTTATATTGGGTCCAGTGTAATGATGCAGGTTTCCTACTCCCAAAACGACCCATACTGATAAACCAACTGTATTGATTTTCGTAGCCTCTTTCATCGTTTTCTCTGCACAGCTAGATTTCTCTTCACTTTTCCTTTCTGTAACTTGTTTGTTCAGAGTGCCGCCTTAACTCATACTAGCTTTGCTGTGGCATGTCTGCACTATGCAAAGAAACTAATGCTTGTCTGGCTGTAATCTTGTCCCTCAGTGTTATGGCTGTAGGGCAGGTTCCTTGGTCGCCCTGATAGCTCTGTTTGGCCAGTTTGCATGTGCTATTTGTTTTTTTACACTGCTGCTTATCCAAATGAAGGAAACTTGAGACTTACCTGGGTGTCACTTGTTCTGTCTTTGTCTGCTTCCTTCATCTTGTTCCTGGTTCATTGCGGATCCAGGAACATCCGAAGAGGAAGGTATGATCCCGCCTTTCAATCCTGATCAAAAACATTATCCTTGATCATCATCCCTAATGTCAACATATTGCCATCTTTTGTTTTTTTTTTAATTGGTAATCACATGTGTTTTCTAGGCACACAGACCTGTCATCTCTTTCTTGAACTTCACTTTTCATCTTTCACAAATTTTTTAACTTATGGAGTATTTGAATAAGCACAAGTATATAGCATAAACCAATGTCACAGAATTTAGTTTGCTACACTTTTCTGTAGGGCTCAGTTCATTTTGAACATAATTTTGTTTCTACATGTGCAGTTCATGATCACTTCAGAAAGAGTCTTTACTTTCTAAACAACAACTTTGTTCTCTAAATGATGTCATTATTTAAACTGCATGTCCCCTTACTAACATAGCCTTCATGTTACCTTTCATCTGTGTTGACTTTGTATCCTTCATTTCATATAATCTTCAATAATAAAAGGTTAATACCTAATTTTTGTTTAGGATTATTTTTCTTACTTTATGATTTATCTGCATTTGAACGATTTCAATTACCAAAATTAAAACAACTCTTACTATCAAGTTACATATATGTGGTTTTTATATATGAATTTATAGTCTCGTAAATTATCTTAAATCATGAAAAGGTAAATGTAATACAAAGAGGAAAAGCATAACAATACATAATGTGTTACACCCTTTTTCTTTATTTGCTGTTTGCTTACCTGTCATGTTTGTTAAGGCTTCTTCATCTTTTTCTTATCCTCTGTCCTCTTTATTTTTCTGTTTCATTCCTTTTCTCTTTCCAGATCTGCAGGAGTTTGAGTCGTCTCTCTCTGCTGTCCTGTCTTCCATACATAGTGTCCAGTCCACTCTGAAGAGACAAAACAATGATGTCTTCCACCTTCAAGCCCTTAAACTTTTTTTTTCTCCTCCTTTGACTTTCTGTATTTTGTCCCATGGGACAGTCAAATTCTATTTTTTTGGTTATGGCACATTTCCACAAGATCTACTGTAAATGGTTTTCAGGGATTGTTTGGTTCTGAATGTTGAAGTTGCCATATTGCCTTCTGTTTTTATTTGCTACTGTACATTGATCTGAAAGGGGTTGACATGTACACAAGGAACTGAAGTGGGTTTACTCCCCTCCACATAGCCAGTGTAATCATTCCTTTACCCTTTTAAGCAATTTTATTGAAGAGGACCATGTTCTTTGTTTAGTCTGGACTTTTTACGATACCTGTTAGTACACAGTTAATCTAGCCTCATGGAGAACACAACCACTTCCTCTCAGTAGTGTGACTTTAACTGCAATAGGAGTGTATAAATATTACCAAATAGTGAATGTCAGCATTTTAGTTGTGTAGGTGAGGGTTATTTCCGTGTGCTAGGACTTTACATTCCACAGTAAAGAGCCATAATTTCTTCTCTTAGGCTGCCTTTCAATATCAAAAAGTAGTTCATCTAAAATCTGTGCTTCTAAATATGCATTAATTTATGAATGTATAGTCCGAGCCTGCAAGGAAGCTTGTTGTGTCTTTTAGTACTTTATCCAACTTGGCTGCAGTAAAGTACAGACAGCTGCACATGTACACACCAAATGTTTTATCCTGCTGTATGATATGTATACAAATATGCATACGAGTATGCTGAACATGGGTGCTGATGTACATAGTGTATCATAAGGTTGACTCACTAAGAAAGCAGTGACTCACTGCCACTCTGAATGGAAGCACAAGTCTGAGGCTTTTCCTGCCGCTCAGCTTAAACCTTTGGATGATTTCATTAGAAAGAGAGGATTAAAATCCTTGCAGTTTGTATGTTTTAGAGAAGCTGGAGTTCCTCTGGATCTCAAGTACAGGAGTATATCATACATGCCTATTGAGGGGATTCGGTTCCAAATTAGTCACAGTTTAACAAATTAAATTTGGCTTCTGCTTTATTCACTTATGTGTATTACATACACTTATATGTATTCAGAAAAATTCAGACCACTTAAGCTGAAAATGCTTAATCTCAAAGTGGTACCTTTTAAAAAGATTCGATCTTGACTGAGCAGATCCTGTGATAAGCAATAAACATGTTAAGGTCCATTTCCAGAGGATTTTGGGTTTTTTTTTTTTTAAAGCTGAAAACAATCACAAGTAGAAAATGTCTAATCGTGCAGCTTTTGTGTTCATCCCTTTTCCATCTTTCCTCTCTGGATCTCAGAGTCTTGTATCAGGTTTAGAGGACTATAATCCTGTGATTTTTGTTATTGTGTACAATTGGCTTGAAGCATCATTTTTACCAATAAGCCTTGTTATTTTTACCAATAACAAGTCTGCTCACTAATGCAGGCGCCAGAGGAGAAGATCCAAGCTACACTGCCAGTCCACCTACAGTCGCATTCAAGGAATATGTTGGCATTTAAAATGTCACTTTCCAGACACACGGATTTGTCAGCGAGTGTCCACCTCTGAAATTGCATAATAATAATAATAAAAAAAATTCCTTGTTCAAAGACTAACTTTTATAGTAAGAGAACTTGACATATCAGTTTAATTAAACTTGAACTCTTTGTTGCATAAACACTATATGAAAAAAGACATGGCTGAAAGCTCAGGTGACATTGTGTTCATTGCCGCTGTTTGTGATCATACGTTGGAGTTGGACTCATTGAAAGATTTTTGGCATCGTTTAGTCTTCAGTCTGCAAATGTAAATAATCATTAGTATGCTTTAAAATATATTAAAATAAATCTACATACCTGTGATTGTGTGCTACTCAGTGTGTCTATTTAGTATCTTTTCTTTTCCTATTGCAGACACTGAAATTAGCAACAATACAATTGTAAGCGGCTGTCTTCAGATGCCTGACTCCCCATTAACTCCTTTACCCTTTGGCTGCCAGCAGTTAGCGTAGATGGTTTCCTCATAGTCTCCCAGACCATCAAACTCAGTATCGGTAGAATTGAGCTTCTTTTGTTCCTTGAAAATCCTGTAAAAGTAAGAGTTTTTCTTTGGTAATTCGCTTCAAAGGCAAGGCAGGACATTTTTTAAGTAGCTTATGGAAATTTGTTAAAATATTTGGTTTAACAAATGGCTTTAATCTCATGAAAGCATTTACTTCACTGTGGTAGTTGAAGAGCCACCTGTTAAAGAACAAACTAGCTGAGAAGAAATGCCTTTCAGTAGCTGCTCTACTGCATATTGATGGGTCATTTGTGGTACCTGTGTGTACACATTTAAACTGAATCATTTTCTTGCTTTAGCAGTGAAGTAATGTGAACCTAGCAGATGAGGACTTCACAAAATAATGAGCAAAACCCAGTTTGAAAGTTATTACTGTACATGTTTGCACAGTAATAACTTTTTGTTCTTCTTTTCCTCCATGAGGGGGTGTAACACTGTATTTTCCTCCTTACTGTTCAGTTGGCTTTGTTTCAACAATAACCACAGCTGCTGATGCCTACAGCAGGCAGAGATCCAGAGATGCCCTTAGAGCCTTTAATGTGAGTAATAAATCGTTTTTAGTGAATGATGAGGATCACTGAAAAAAGTGAAAAATGTATTTGGGTTTTGAGTCATTAGTACTGATAAAACCTGGGTTAAAAAGAAAAGGCAGCTCCTCAAATGTGACACATTTGTTATGTAAAAATCTTAAAAAATGTTTCCTACAGGCTCCTGTAGTCCTGCTCTGGGTGATCGAAGCGAAGTCATCTTCTCTCCTGTAATTTGAGATTTCTTGACAATAGACAGGAAGTGACCACCAGGGGAGTTGGACATTGCCGGAACTTCAAGGCCTCAGAGAAATAGCTATAATCTTTGTCTCTCTCGGGACATTTTCCGGCTCGGGCTCGAGAAGCAGCTCCAAAGCAGCGGATGTCTGATTTCTCTGCAGCTGTAAACAGAAGCGCCGGAGAGTCCAGCCACACGGAACCATAGGCTATTTTATTTCCAAAATAAAAGCAGACATTGGTCGATTTTGTAAATGCCAATAAAACTCAACATAGATGGGGCCACGTTTCAGACACAGTATGCGTTGGGAATAACATGACATTTAATGAGACAAATATAAAAAACGTAATGTATGAATATCTGTCTTTAATCCATGTATTTAGCTCTACTTGATATCTTGTTGATGCTTTGCCTTTTGAAATCGTGAAAATGGATTGGTAGGACATTTAAATAACATATTTACATTTTGTTTAACCTACGTTTTTCCTCTTCCCGTCGACCAACAACGCATTTATTATGTTTTTAAGGAAGTGGTTCTCTTTTACTATTGTGAATAACTTGACATTAAGCACTTCCCACTCCCAGCGCCGACATTCCTAACCCTCTAGTTAAAAAAGAGGGGGAGTTGGGGGGAACTTTTCAGAGCAACCTGGAGATTGTCCACGTTTACAGCCTTCACTCGCCGCTGCCCTGCTCCACATCTGCAACGTCGGCCTCTGCGTGAAGCGCACTTAGCACCGCAGGCCCTACGTTTAATTCGTTTCTGCTCAGTATTGTTAATTTTCATCCCTCTAACTTATTTGACGCGATTCTGTAAACATGTTTGTCTGCTGGTTAGTTTTTCTCCTGTTCACTACAAGGCTTTCTGTGGACTGTAATCCCAGTCCTGTGTTAGGAGATGTAGTCGTGGACAGATACTTCATCCCCAAAGTCTGTGCCAGAGAAGCGAAGGAAGGAGATTATGTGCGTTATCACTATAACGCCACATTCACCGACGGAAAAATATTTGATTCGAGGTAAGTCGTTGATGCAAGTAATACTCTTGTCATTTATTTCAATTTAATTTCCTCGCAAAGTTGATCATTGCGCTGCTGCGGCCCTGGAGCAAAGTAGCCGTTCATTTTCAACACTGGGATTCTAATGCACAAGTCCGAACAAGTTTGCAGGACTCTCCGTGTTTACCCTGTAGATGTAATTTCTCTTCCAGACTTTACATCCTCTGAAAGTTGACCTACTTTTAACATTTCCTTTGTCTTCACAGCCACCAGAGAGGAGCCGCCAAAGTGGGCATGTTAGGTGAGGGTCGGCTCATCGCTGGCATCGACAAAGGTCTGCAGGGCATGTGTGTGAACGAGCACAGGAAAATCACCGTCCCGCCTCAGTTGGCCTATGGAAGCACCGGCGCAGGTAAGTAAAAAAAAAAAAAAAAGTTCCCGCAGGAAACTATTCTGCTTGTGTTTTTGCAGCATTTCTAAGGACCCACAAATTGTATGCTCAATTTTACTAATGTTTATATAAAGCACAGAATATTTTCCACTGCGACCAGGTGGTAATGTGAGGTTTCAGATTGTCCCCCCGGTTTGTCCATGCTGCAGTTTGTATGGTTGTGTTTTTTTTGTTTTTGTTTTTTTGTATAACTACAGATATGCAACTTCAGAACCCGCACTGTTTCTCATCACACAGCAGGTGGAGATTTAATACCTTGACATACTGATTATGGAGCTGCACAGGCATCCACAGTTCATTTCTGTGAGCAGCAGCTATTTAGGCGTTGGAAAAGGTGCATGTGTGTAGATGGCAGATCATCCAGCTGTTGAGTTTCTTTTATTGTGTATTGGGTTCATGGTTATGCAGCAGTTACCTTTATCCAAGGTGCAGAGCAGTGGGAAAGTTTGCCAATTATCAGAACGTGTGATAAAACTCAAAGCAGATTTTTAATTCTCATTTCAATGAATGCTCATTTAAGGGAATAACACAGTTTATGGTGTAATTTGGTGTAAGGCCCAGCACTTTAGATGGCTGTGGAGAACTGTTTCAGTCCATCTCACTTTTATCTCACTGTGTTCTCAGGTGATGTGGTTCCTCCAGACACCACGCTGGTGTTTGACATCCATCTGTTGGATCTGTGGAACACAGCTGACTTGGTCGTCACCAAAACCATCACCACTCCCAAAGACTGCAAACGCTCTGTGATGCGCACTGACTTTGTGCGTTACCACTTCAACGGCACTCTGCTCGACGGTACTGTCTTTGACTCCAGGTGAATTCTATCATGGTGGACAGGTTTCATGTTAAAAAGGAGAATTGCTAAATGATCTAACAAAGTGGTGACTGGCTAGACTGACTTGCAACTGTATCTTTTAAAAATACTGACTTTTACAAAGTCTGTGTGTGCACGTGAGCTAAAACAAAGCTGTGTTTGTTCTGTCATCCAGGCATGTTGTCTGTTTTCTGTGCTTGACTTTGCTCTTGTATGAGCCCCACGCAGCTACACCAGGAAGCAAACTCACAACACCTTAGTGGGCGAGGGTTGGCAGGTCAAGGGCATGGACGAGGGCCTGCTGGGCATGTGTGTGGGAGAAATCAGAAATATTGTTATCCCACCCTTCAAAGCCTACGGAGAAAAAGGATCGGGTGAGTGCAAAAGACATGGAAAAGAAAGGAAATTAACAGGTAGAACTCAGGCATTCAAATGAAGTGACTGTGGATGTACATGATTTTTAGGGTCAGAGAAATAAAACTGTGATGAGGAAAATGAATCAACAGGTCACATCTTGTCAACCAAATGAATGTGCAAATCACAGACAATACTTCATTTTAATTAAAGCCTCACTGTGAGGTTCTGCACTTGAGCAAACATGGATGTGAACAATGTTCACTTTTAAATGTTTTATAAGGAAACCTTATGATTGTGTGCATCCTTAAGGTCTAACAGTGAGTTTTGATGAGAAAATTATAATCGAAAAGAAAAAAACGAGAGAGAAAGAAACTATAAGCCTAAAACACAAGGAAATCATTTCGGGATTGCAGACTAAGGCTAAAGATAAGCAAAAAAAAACCACTGTGATGGCATTACCATATGTTTAATAGGTTAAATTACATTATCGGTTTAGTTTTGTGTTGAAGAACACACATCTTATACTGCTCTTCATGTGAGACTTGTATGTTTAGCTCTGATTTAGCTCCTTTTTCTTTACTAAAATGTGCAATATATTAAGTAGATCATTGTTTTGTTTTAATTTTATTATTTTGTGTCATGTGAAGATACAAATAGACAATAGAGTCAACGGGTAATTTATATTAGTGTAATAACTTCCATTCCATTTACCAAAATTCACCTATCTATATCGAGCCACATTTATTTTGTGAAGGTTCATATTGTCCACCTTGTACTCCCCAGGTACAGAGATTCCCCCACAGGCAACCCTGGTGTTTGATATCATGTTAGTGGACATTTATAACCCAAAGGACAACATCACTATTGAGAACCAGGTGGTACCTGAGTCATGCAGCCGCAGGTCTGTGGTTGGAGATTACATCCGTTACCACTACAATGGTACCTTCATGAATGGAGTCACCTTTGACACCAGGTTTGATTAAGATGATTTCTTTAGGGGAACTCTTGTCTTTAAAAGATTTGGCATAAAAAATTTAAACCTTTTATTGTAACCAAACCATTTTGGCACAAATGTTGCTGTGCACAGCTACCAGAGGAACAGCACGTACAACACCTATATCGGGATGGGGTATGTCATTGCGGGTATGGACCAGGCCCTGGTGGGAGTCTGTATCGGTGAGAAGAGGAGAGTTATCATCCCTCCACACCTGGCATATGGAGAGCAAGGAGCAGGTTAGTTATTGTAGTGTTTCCTTGTAGCAATAGAATAATACATTTTTATTTGTCACGTCGAGGTTGACAAAGTTCTATTCCATTCTATTCTTTTAGGCAATTTTGAGTATTTTCTGAGAAGACCTCATACAGTGGCTAATAGTGTCACTGGGGCTTCAGAGATAAGAATATGGGGCATTGGTGACAGTGGAGTAAGAATGTGGCAGTGTAGTAGTAGGACACAGGCTAATAAGCATGAAAACACTTCAACTTGGCATCAAACAATGATATAAAATTAACATTATCATCACATATTAAATGTCACATAAATATCAGCCATGAAGTTAAAAAGTACAATCTCCACAGTGACAAAGTACATTAATATTTAGAGGCATCAAAGAATCTTGGACAATGTAATTAGTAATTTGTCCTATTTTTAATAAAAATTCTTAGCTATTAACAACTCATGCATCTCGGACTTTAGTACACACATACAGTATATGTAAGACTCGTGTTATATTTGAGGTGTGAAATCCTTCTTCAGTGTTTAAAGCTGCTATAATTTTATAAGCCAGCAGATGTCTCTGTACTTGCTTTGTTTAAAGCCCCAAAGATTCATAATGTGCACCACATTAGAATAACTTTAACTGGACACTGAAGACAAATGACAGAGCAGGTAACTCATGGTATATGGTTAACACCACGAGTTGGCAGTAAGATTAAACTTCATTACCCATTCATACCCCTTGAGTGACTTTTTTTTATTTATTTATTTTTTCCAGGTGGAGTCATCCCTCCTTCAGCTGTATTGGTGTTTGACATTCACATCATCGACTTCCACAATCCCAACGACACAGTGGACATCCAGATCACCTACAGACCCGAAGTGTGTAATGACACCACTGCAGTGAATGATCTGGTCCACTACCACTACAACTGCACCCTTGTGGATGGCACGCTGCTCTTTTCTTCGTGAGACACCACAGACACACACTCACCATCTACTGCAGCAATTTCAGTGCACTGCTGCTTTCATTTGTCAGGTATGTTTTTAACATTGTCCTCAGACACAGCTATGAGAACCATCAGGACGCAGTGCTGGGTTCGGACAAAGTGATTGACGGGCTGGACGAGGGTTTACGGGGTATGTGTGTAGGAGAGAAGAGGGTGGTGACGGTGCCTCCTCACCTGGGCCATGGAGAAAAAGGAGGTGAGACTTCAGCTTTGCCCTTATAACATATGAGAACCATCACACACTAACACTGTTCTTTAGCAAGAGGAAGTCAGTTTGATCATTACTCAACAAGGAAGCTTATGCTCATTTATGTCTGTGTACTAGCACTAAAAATTATACCTTAAAAATAAATTACAACTTAATTTGTCAAAATCAGATTGTAGCAATGACTCAACAAAGTGAAAGGTCAAGCTGCACTTGAAGATGCCTTCTCAAAATAATAAAAACATACATGCACATTCCAGACAGTGAAAATTACCATGCACCATGTCATTATGTATATGCACAACTACTTTTTTTACTGAGAGTAAAACTGTGTTTTTCGTTCTGTCAGCCCCTGGTGTGCCGAGCAGCGCTGTGTTGGTCTTTGACATTGAGCTGATGAGCTTTGAGAAGGGAGTACCACCTGGCTACCTGTTTGTGTGGCTCAAGGACACGCCTGAAGATCTGTTTGAAGCCCTGGACCTCAACAAGAACAAAGAGGTGCCACAGGAGGAGGTATGCTACGATGAAGAGTTTTTGGTCATTAATTATGAATGTGCACAGAATTTCTACAGTTTCTTTATAGAACCTGCTGAATAACTAAGTTAACATGGAGTACAAGTAAACCCTGTATTCATAATTAGGAAAAAATACAAAAGTAGAGCATACTTACAGGATATCAGCCACATACATCAATCCACTGGATGGCAATTAATAAAGTTAGGCTAATAATTATTCCATCATTAACTCAGAATTTTGTTTCAGAACATGCAGTTAATATAAATATTGTCCAAACTGATTTGAATCGCTATTACTTTACTTGAGATGTCAGGCATGTGCAGCTGACTTCACAACATGTGGGGCAATGTTTGTGAAACATGTTGGCTACACTATTTAAAATGAAAGAGGGGGCCAAAACATTACAACCACCATGATCTCAATAATAAACAGAATTATCACCTGACATCTCCAACTTAAAAACTGAGAAATTCTAACCTTATAAAAGTAGAATTCATGGCAAAGCTGCTGTATTAGATTGTACAGGGGTACCTAATAAAGTGACTAGTAAGTGTATGTCTACCATGCATCATGTCACCCAGTGATTTAGTGTTTTTAAGCTGATGTGTTTTTAATAATGAAGGTCTATGGCAGAAACAAGGTAATCCAGGTTCCAGGCTGACAATTAACCGAACGTTAGCATAGAAGAGTCAATGTTAGTTTTAGCATCTGTATGGTGTGGACAATACGTAACATTTAGAACATAACCAGAGCATTCGATATGCATTCATTTTTATGTAGTCATTCACACTATTAATAATATTGTGTAAGTAGCATTTTTTGTTTTTTCTAGTAACTACACTACACAAATGTTGTAGTAGTGTAAAATGTTTTCATTTAAAAACAAAAGAAAACTAAATTGTCAAACAGACAGTTACTTAGTAAATGACCCGTGCTGTTTTCCATTAGACGCTGTTCTAAAAGTGTTTAGAGAGAATGCAAATCTGTATCTTCATCAGTGGTCTGGTCACAGTGAAATCCCTTTCTTTAAGTAAAGTTTCACAACTGAGAGGTTACCCTCAGCACTGTGCTGAGTTACTCAAAATAATTAGTTATGTTTTCTCTTCCCACATAACCAAGTTACAGATCAGGACTTATTCTTTGTTTTTAGTTTGGGGAGTTCATCAAGCTGCAGGTGGCGGAGGGCAAAGGTCGCATTAAGCCTGGGCTGACCATAGAGCAGGTCATTGCTGACATGTTCCAAAACCAGGACCGAAATAAAGACGGCGTGATCATCGCCAACGAGCTCAAACTGAAGGTAGAGGAGGACAAGGAACGGGAACAAGCCAAGCACGAGGAGTTATGAGGACAATGCCTTTCTTTTCAAAGGAATAAACCTCAGCAGGAGACTTCCCACATGGCAACATGGTTTAATATCAGACTCTTCTGAAATTACAAGAAAATACTGCAAAGGATGTATTTTGTGAGTGTTTGACAGTTTGTAATGCAGGAAAAAAATAAACAAGCACCTTTATTTGTCCCTGAAAGTCAAATTAAAGTGTAAGAAAATAATCATAAATACAGGCAAGATGCAGCGTTGCAACATTTCGTACCCAGTGCTCACAAATGAAGTGACCATTAGTCAGGTATGGATTATGAAATGTACAAAGTGCTGGTTATAATATTTTTATGAGCTAAATGTGCTATTTTTATCACACAATGCTGTATCTGGTATCAGTGCTACTTGGAGAAATGTTGCAACATCCCAACATACTGTTATTAACTGCATCACAAGAAATTGGTAGCATACTGTACAAAGACATTGTAAAAAATTTTGATTAAAAGGGACAATTGGTTAACAATACTAAAATGAATGAACTAGTTTCTTGTAACTAACTGGGAGAAAACCTCAACTTACAGTAAATAAAGATGTTTTTTTTCTAATTTGAGTACACTTGCATGTGATTGTCTCTCAAAAAACAAAACAAACACACACCAGAGCAGTAACAATATGAAATGGAAAATCAAGAGACTGAATTCACAGCTGTTACGCTTTCGTAAGTAAGCATATTTTAAAAGATACAGAGACATCTGCTGGCTTATAAAATTATAGCAGCTATAAAAAGACTGAAGAAGGATTTCACATCTCAACTAGAACTGAGACTGTCTTACTTGTCTCTCGATGAGGTAATGTAGCTGAGGATGGCATTTGGAACATCACACCAGCACCACGTCAAAGGAGTTGATGTATGACTCTTTTTTTTTCTTCCACCTGAGAAATGCAGGGCCCACATAGGACGAACTTACAGTAATTTCCACCACACAATAATCCATTCAACCAGCCCACCCCTCACTGACCTGGTCATTGAGGAAGCCGATAGTCAGGATGTTCTTGGGTTGACCCTGCAGGTGACTGAGGCCTGCTGCTTGTGACAAAGCTCCTTCCCTCTTGTTAAATGTGTGGATCAGTTGGCCCGTGAAGGCTCACAGGAGCCCCTTAACAACAAGACAGTTACTTTTTTTCCCCCCCAAATTGAAAACAGGTTAAATGACTGACTAAAAGAATAAAGATGTGTGAGGCTAATACAACTATAATCCAATCATTTATGATCTTTCCTAACAAATGTGTCAAGGACATTTTTTATTTGTCTTATTAAATATTCTTTTGACTCAAATCATTACAAAAGATTTTTATTTATTAGTATGTTAGTTTTAAGTTAAGTGAAAATTATTTCTTATTTTTTTTGTGGAAGGATACCAAGAATTATGTCATCTCAGCAACAAAAGTTACACCTGCTTGACTTATACACAATTAACATTAAATAAGTGTCTTTCACACAAATGACAATAATGAACACGCTATGAAATACATGAAAAGCAGCTGTGGTCAGACTCACTGTGAGGTCAAATTCCATGTAGTTGGAGATTACGTGGATGTTAGGATGGAAGACGTGGTTCTGTCGGATCACCTCCTCCAGGACGTCTCCCACACCAGCTGAGAGGATCAACAGAGGAACCTGGTGCTCTGACAGACTGTCAAAAAATACTTTGCAGCCGTCCCTAAAGCCACATGAACAGCAGTCATTGCACACATTAACCAGCAACCCCTGAGCTGAGATTTCTACCATATGTATGACAAACAAACAGTTGTTGCCATATTGCCAAAGTAAAATTTAATTCTACTGATACTCAGTTGATTTTAAACAATTTTAATCAATAAAGATATTTAAATATTTCACTGCAGAACACCGTATTGATTTGTTGTGATTGACAACCTAAAATTTTATGTCCCTTATGTATGGAGACAATCACATGCAAAGTTATTTGCAAACATAATTTCACTGTGGAACTGTAGTATTGTTAATGTGGTAAAGTTGTGTGTACCTGAGCATAGCGCTAGATTCCTTGACAGCCATGGCCAGCATGCCCTTCCTGATCTTCTGCTGAATCAACAGCTCATTAATGTTCCTGGGCTCTGATTCCACTTTCTTTAGTCCTCAAACAAATCTAGATACTGAAAAGGTTAACAAGTTAATCCATATCCACAGCTACAGTAAAGAGCAAATAGCTTGATAATAAATCCTAACTTCTAGCAGCCAGTGTTTCAATTGAAAGACAAATATCTCAGATTGTACATTCCTTTTTAGGTAATGCTGCTATACGGAAGCATCGTGTTTGACAACATGTTTTCCTCCACTGTCAATGATAAACACAGAGTGGTTGCCAAATAGTTATTTCTAGTTTGCTGCATCCTGCAAGTAAACTGATTATCTGTGTACATAATGTGAGCAGTATGCACAACACTTGAGCAGCATGTTCTTTCAGTGCATACAAAGGTAGATACAGTACAAAAACCACACCAGAGCAGTAATATGAAATAGAAAATTTGGCAAATCAAGAGACTGAATTTCACAGCTTTCGTACGTGAGCATATTGTAAAAGATACTTAAAAGCTGCTCCGTCTCCTACAGTAAAACAAAGTAAAACGTTTGTGCTAAAAACAGACATGAAATATACTGTAATCAATATTTATAAGAGTCGCAAGAAAAAAATATAACTATTCTTTTACTGTTTTAAGGTGGTACATTGCTATTCTGTTTCTTCTGCTTCTACCCTAATAAAACATCAGCCACATTGTGTAAAAAACTGATTTACACTTTTTAAAAGTTAAATGTGTTAATGCATATTAAAATGTATCATTAATTATTCTAAGCCCTGAACAGATTACATTTAAAACTGCAAACAGCTAATCACATGTAAAAAAAAATAAAATAAATAAATACTATGACAGAGAACTGTTTCTTACCCCTCCACCATGAGAGCCAGCTTCTCTTCAAATCTCAGGTTAGCATCAATCTCTATAGGATAGTAGGTGTTCAACAGCTCCCTCATCTACAGTGGAGCAAAAATTACTTGTAAATATAATTTACATGCCAGGAAGGTTTAAGTATTTATGGTCTATGTACATTGTAGCTATGGCTCCAAATAGAATTAGCAAATCAGTGCATGACAACCTACACTATGTATCCATAACACATCCCCTAAAATGGGCTTGTTTTGGTCACTTTAACATTCTTTAAACCTAAGGGTAAATTTTGTACTATTGATTTTTTACTAAACTTGCTGAAAAACAGTCACATAGCCAGAAAGTCTGTGTAGACAAAGAGCATGTTAGACAGGATAGGCTGAATAAGATTTTTACAGTGTGGCAAAATATAAATCTAATTTTTATTACCCATAACTTTCATTTTAATTATGGACTATTTACATCATAGAATACTCTCTGCTGCTGAGTTTACTCACCTGAAGGCTGATTGGCACCTGCTCACTGCATGGCATGGATGATCTCCTCCACTCAGCTGTGTTCCCGCATGAGCATTGAACACTTAGCCAGCTCTGGGATCTGAAACGAAAAACATACAGAAATATACTAAATGCTCATCATAAAGAGCCCACATGAACCCTGGTGTTCAAAACAGCAATATGTCATGCTTACTTTGCTGTTCAAAGTATGTCAAAGCTCTGAATAACTTATCTTTATCCTGAAGTGTTTCCTCACCTCTTTCTTGCTCAGCTGATGCCAGATTGCCAGGATAGTCCGGAGGATCCAGGGAATATGGTATTTCTGCATGTACAGTGGAAGATAAAGAGAGGTCATCACCATTACTGTCTGTGGTACTAATTTAAGGGGAAACTTTTTCAGTTGTATAAAACAGATTCCACTTTTACATCTGAGGTATTATGTTAGTTGGGTTATCTGAACATGCTACAAAAACAACAATTTACATTTGCAGATATAAAGTTCAGCACACACCAAGTGGTGGTCAGGTACACACAGCCTAGCTAAACGGATATGGTCAGATGCAGCAGGCCAACAATAAATCCCCCCTTCCTCCTTTTCAGTAGTGATAAGATGGCTTTACAGCTGTGTGTGCTCATTTTAGGGGCTGTAGTTTGTGCTTCTGTTTCGCGATAGACTGTATTGTAATGCATAGGGAGGTGTTTACTATCAGGCAGCCTCAGGTGACAGTGACCATTGGGGCCAGCTTTAATTCTGGTAGTTTCACTTCTTTTTTATTTATTTTTTTTTTATATTGAGGTCACTGTGCCCCTGCGACACTGAAATCCTTAGACATTGTGTTGAACCTTCATATAATGTTATGCCTCACCATAATTTTATCACAGAGGTAGGTAGGTGTGTTTGTCCTTAAACTATGTCCAATCTGTCACAGGTGGACTCCAGCTATGTTATAAACACAGTTCAAGAACAATTAAAGCAAACAGGATGCACCTGACCACTATTTCAGCTGATTATAGTTCACAACGTGTTGTATTTTTCATGTAAAAACTCTCCTGCATTTGTGGGAAAAGTTTCACTTAACGCTAGTTGTGTTTACGCTACCACTAAAAAACATTTGTAAGTAACGTTATCTTATTTCCCATCCAGCCAACAAATGACCGTTAAACTTGCCATTTTCAAACGGGAAAGTGACCTGTCGCCGAGGTAGAAAAATCTCCCCAAACGCTAAACAAAAAACTATATCTGAATTCCGTCCAGTTGACTTCTCTTTTAATTTTCTTTGCATTCTGTGTCGCACCGGAACCATTCCCCCGCTTGTCTTACCCAACGCATACGTTCCGATGCAGTTCAGTTTCCAATTAATTGAAGAAAAAAATCGTAATTAGTTTTTATGGTATTTATTTTACCTGAGTGACGTTGCTTTTATTAACGTATATGTAAAATGCGGTATTTGTTATTCTAGTACATTCACTGTACAGCTCTGGGTACTTTTAAGAAGCAGATTCTTAATATTATCAACCAATGATGATGTATTTTTATGGATTAATCACCTGGTCGTATTTATGATACACAAGTACTTGTAGGCAAGTAGGAAAATTTTTGCATAGTACTTTAACTTGAGTAAGAAATTGGACGTGCTAAGTCTCTACAACTGCCACCTTTGGCTACTGTTTCATCAATATAGGAAGAATGCATATTATTTACTTATGGTAAAGTAGCAATTCCACATTATACTCAGTTATATTACTCACTCATTAAGTTCTGCATTAAACATGTCACACAAAGCTCCCCTTTAGTCATGCATAAAGCCATTTAAAATTCCTTAGCTTTTAATAGTAAACTGTCTCAAATGATTTTACAACATAAATTTGTGTCTCTTCTCACTGAAAAATTCTCTGGGTATATAAAAAAGTACCAGTAAAATGGTCATTATGGATGATGACTTGCTTTGAATTATAATTACAGTTAATTACAGTTTTGTTTATTAAGGTAAATCTTCCCTGATAAATTGCTGTCTATTTAGATAGACACTATAAATGGTTAACTGGTAAATCGACGGTCTTTGGGCTTTCACATCTAAGACACAACCTTAATGTGGTATTCATAACTAGGCAACTCGTCCACACAGCAGTTTCTTTTGGGTCAGAAATTTTGGAGTCAAAAAAGCCACATAGCTCCATGTACAGTAAATGCCAGTATTTAAAGTTCTTTAAATGAGGGAATACAATAGAACAGTTTGAAACATTGATTTAATGCGATTCACACTTAATTTCACAGTGAGTTGTCATTTTATGAATATGTGTTTAGATTCATGGAGACAAAGCCATGAGTACAAATTTGGGACAGGCTAAATGAGTGTGTCTGAACAAAGTAAATTAGGGGAAGTTAAGAAAAATTTAAATAACAATTACACCTTCTACCAAAAAGACTTCTCATTAACATTTTGGTATTTGGTCTACATGTCAAACTCTTTACAAAAACCCTTATCCCAACTGTCATTAGGCGAGAGGCAGGATAAATCCTGGACAGGACACAGGTCTATCTCAAGGCCAACATAGAGAGACACACAGACAGACAACCATCCACACTCCCATTTATATCTACGAATATTTTAGTTACCAATCAATCTAAAACGCATGTTTTTGGACTGTGGGAGGTAACTGGAGTGCCCACGAAAACCCACGCAAGCACAGAGTGAACAAGCAAACTCCACAGAGAAAGGCCACAGCTGGCAGCTCTTCACAAAAATTAAATTAAGCAAATTTGCACAGTTAAATAACCAAATCATAAAAATGTAAAACATCCTTTGGAATGGCAAAAAAAATTATTGTACAAAACTGTGTCTGTCTGCATATTTTAGTGCAAGAATGTACTGAGCAGGCTTATATTTTCATGAGGCGGAATCAAACATAGAACACCCTGTTTGTACCAATATGTGCTTTGCTCAATACATACAGTATTTTTTGCTACAAAACATTCAGATACCCAAATTTCAGATAGCTTTTTCAACTGATGCACACATCACAGAAACTCGATATAGTCTGATATTTCAATACATACAGTACAAAAAAAATATACAAATTAAATTAAGGTAGCACGCACAGTACAGTGTTAAAGGCTACATTACAGTTATTGTAGACTAGTCTGCTAGATGTACGTGTAAACACTGAACTTTACCGTCACTGGTAACTGTCATAGCTTTAGTCTAACTTGCACCACAAAAAATATTAAATTATCATTTTATCTTAGCTGTGACACAAATATCTTCTGTATAGCAAAGTTGTTTAGCAGCGAAATTAACAATCTTTTCAGAAAATGTCAGCATTCACAGTATTATTTTCTAACAGAATAGAAGTAAGGCATGAGCTAATAATGTAAGGCCAAAGCATTAATGCATGAATAATAGCGTTTGCCAGACAAGGTACCAAAGTTTATTCTACAAAGGTTTGATCAGTGTTATCAATATGTTATTCCATGTCATCTCAATAAAGGCGAAAACAAAACAAAAGTCTTGGGATAACAACACAGTAGTTATCAGCAGATCTCTCAACATTCAATCTGAGACTGCAGCTGTCTCCGGAGATTGAGAGTGTGCCAGTTGAGCTGCTGGATGTGTTGCATGCGATCTCGCTGGCGAGCCAGGTTCTGGGGCATAGGGTAACGCTGGCAGCCATAAAGATACTGGTATGGGATGCGAACATGGCAGGCTGCGGCTCGGCACCGAGGCTGAGGTAAGGGTGGCAGCAGCATCCAGCGTTTCTTCTTAGCACAGTAACGGTAGGCCTCCTTTCGATACTGCTTGTCCACGTTGTTGCTGTTCCTCCATCCACCGATAATGAATATATCTTCGCCTAAGTAGCAAATTGCAGAACCTTCCATACTAAGAACCTCCGGAGGGAGGCTGTCGAGGATGTCATCAGAGATGTTTCTGCTTATTTTCTGCTCTGCGGCCTCAACTGTTATGTTGTAGTTCTTGGGGCAACAGGAAGCAGTGTGGTAGAAGTTGGTAGAAGCAACAGCCATTTGAAAACTACAGTAATTATCAATAAGTGGTAGTATTTCCACTTCCTGCCACTTGTGATTCTCAGTGTCATAGCAACTGGTCACAGTGCTCAGTCCATCCTCACTGTCCATGTCCACAGGGGTTCTGGCCATCACATACACATAGCGATCCTCCACACTCACTGTTTTGACATCTCGTAGTATCTTTGGTGCTGGATCCAGATTGTACCACTCATCCTCCCCAGGGTCATAGATAGTTACATCCTTAAAGCCTGGACTGAAGTTACCATGGCCACCAATACTGTAGAGTAAGTTTTTGACCAATGTGAGCCCAAAGGAGTGTTTGCGGCTGGCCAGGCTGTTGACCTGCTCCCAGCTGTTAAGACTGGGGTTGTACCGCTCCACCATCTTGCCGAAGCCTGGCTCCATGGATCCTGCCACGTAAACATGGCTGTCAGTGACTGCAATGGCATGTCCATCCAGGTGGTTGTGAATGTGTGGCAGGTTGACCCAACGATCTTCAGCAACAAAGTAGCCCACACACTCACTCAAATACTCTCCGCCTTCCGAAACACCACCTACTACCAGGATTACATCCATCTTTTGGCCAAAACGAGGCTGGATCACCGCCGTGTAGGAGGCACACGTTTCTAAATCAGCTGATTTAAGGTTCTCAAGATGAACAGCGTGGAACTCGAGTGTGTCAGACACCAGTTGCTGACAAGTTACACTGTTTGCCACCAAGGGTTCCTTTCTCACCACCCGTGTCAGGTAAGTTGGAGCAATCTGTGGCAGCCATAAGAGCCTGAATAGCTCCTCAAAATGCTTCTCTCGCTCCTCTGTGTTTTGGTACACCCATTTTATAATGGCCTCGAACAGTTCCTGTTCAGAATCAACAGTGATTTCTGAGTCTGACAGCCAGTGTCGCACGAGGTGTAATGGCAGCATATAGAATTCCTCATTATGAATAATTTTATGGAAATTTCTTCTAACCATCACAGCAGCTTCCAGGGCAAGTCGGTCCAGTGTGTACATGTGGGCTAGGCTGTGCACGGCTACACAGTTGGACAAGCTCAGCTTCTTTATTAGGAAGTCTCCACAGAAGTTTTTCAGCTGCACCAACAGGAATCTGACGGAGTGAAAACGTCAAAATTATTCAAATGTCAAACACTGGTGAACTGAACCAGTCGTGATGTCTATCAGTTACTGCAGTATTATAAGCCTGCAGCTACTAATGAGTCCTATACCGTCCAAAACTTTACTTAGGGAAGTTTACAATTATGTAAATTCGCATGGATTTAAATGATTTAAACAATAGAAACCTTAAATGATTAGCATTTTTCTGAGATATTATTTAAGTTAATTATCAACAAGTTTTTGATTTATTTTCTGTTGCTATAAAGAGGCGGTACAATGTGTCAGGGACTACCAAACACATGCAGGTTTAAATTCCAGCAGAACCCAGCAAAAAAAAAAAAAGTTGCTAGGTTCACAAGTTCAGGCATGGATGCATAACCGCAGAGCCTGATATCAGGCTCTTTGGCCTCAGGGGACCACAAAGGCACAAACACATCAAATAGATGCAAAATGGCCCAAAAAGAGGTACAGAATGACCATAAACACATACAAATTACATCAAAATTAAATTAAAATGACAAAACAAATGTGAACATTACAACAGACTCACTGGTGAGTATACTGCACAGTCATGAGGTCTAATTAATTCTAACTAACTAGTCTAACTAATTTTACAGATGCTTCAGTTTTCATATTATCAATCTTCACAACTTGTAAACATCTGGCTCCCAGCTCCAGTGCGTCTCAGAGGTGTTTTCACTATCAACCTCTTTACTAGTTTTGAACAGCCTATTGCAGTTTTCCAAAGAGCTCCTATATAATTATACTATACTTATGTCGCCTGCAAGCAGTTTAGGTAACTTAAATTTAGTTGAGGGTCAATTGGTCAATCTATCGAATATACTGTATGTGCGTATGCAGGCTTGTAACTTCCTAAAAACAGGCGTCTAACCAGTCGAGCACCATGTTCCACAGGTGCGTAAATAATGACGACAGCTAAGGTGTGTCTTAGTCACGAGCAACAAAGGCCCGCATAGAACAAGTGTACAAACCGCCCGTGCAAGCGAAAACTTTAAGTTTGATTAAAATGTGGCTTGAAATTACCTGTCAGCAAGTTCCAACACTTCGTGCACATTGGCAGTGGTCACCCTGATCTTTCCTGTGTACATGAACTGAAGGACCCTCTCCACAGTTTCTGGGTTGGGTCCAGTTTCCGAGGTCCACTCTTTCAGCTCCACTCGCCCAGACACAGACTCGGAAAACTGTCCGCCCAGCAGCAGCGTGAAGTACTGCGACGCTGCCGATAAAACAGAGCGGTGGGCGCATAACGTGTGGACGTTTTCCCCGCGCACCCCTCCGGACCTGAAGACCAGCGTCAAGTCGCAGAACATCCCCGCCTTCCTCTGCTCGTTCTGCCGCCGGGAGAGCTCCGAGCAGTAGGCCGAGCAGGTGAACTCATCGGCCTCCTCAGCTTCTCCGTCACCTGTTAGCGCTCCCTGTGCGCCTCCGCTCCGGCGGCTGTCCTCTGGCTTGTCCGCTGCCGCAGCCATACCGCAGGATGAGGCTAGTCTCAGAGGCAAATGACAGCTCTGCCCTATCTTTGGGAATAACTCATAGGCATATATAACACACGTGAACAAACATTCAAAAACGGACATGCATGCGCAGCGTTCACGAGCTGGATTGGAGAACAGGAGCGCTCACTTCCGTCTTCGAGGATATAAACGAGCGTCAATGCGAGGCTCAGAGATTCCAGCTAGAATATCTGCTCACACCCCTTACGATAAAACAGAAGATTCCAATGTGTTGAGGATTTATGATGCCGTTATGGCGCATGAATGTGTGTATATTTGGGGGAAATTTAACTTTGTTTAAAGGAGGTACCGCTTTAGCGCATGCGTGTTGTTTGTGTACACGGGTTTGTTAGATCCCATAAAAGAAATCTTTATTCGATAAGTACTTACGGGCACAATTTATATGATTTATAAGCTCCAATTAATGACTTTATCCCTAAATATTATGCTAATGCCTAATAAATCAGCAATAGGGTATTAATATAATTTGTAAAGCTCATTCTCAACCATGAGTCTTTCTAGTTTTATTTATGTTAGAAAGGTTTAATTGGTTTGAATTAACTGAAATTGTCAAATTTGGGGAAATTGTTTCAGGAAATCCGCAAAATCCAATAATAAACTTGGTTTTATATAACAAACTCATTACCTACAGTTCCTAAGGTTTAGTAACTGTTTATGGTGTCATAATTTGTCTCTGTAGCATAGGCACTGTACTTAATCTGATAATACAAATGGGGCAGTTTTTTTTTTTGCCCAAGATGTCAATTAATCCTATTCTTTGGACATATTAATTTCAGTGAAGACTTTGGCATCAAAGGCAATAAAGTGTGTAGCAGCATGTTTGTATATGCACTTTGCACTGGCCTTTGTTAAATTATTAGGCAGAATGTTATTTCATAAACCTGCTGAGTCTTTCGAGTCCCATTGTGCTATTTACAGTTACTTTTAAATAAAACGTGTGTATTTGAACATTTTTGTATTTTTTTTCCTGCAACAGATTTGTGAAATCAGTCTTCTTCTCAAGACTGAACTCGTCACCCTTTTGTAAAACTGTTATGTCTAAAACATTATGTGGGTAGAAACAGTGGGGTTAAGGTGTGAAGCTATTGCCTTGTAGGTAGGTATCCAACCATCTGTCCTAGAAACTAATCGCACTTCTTTACCAAAAGTACATACCCTTATGTCAAAATGAAAAGTAAAATACATTCTTTATTATCATTATTATAATACTACTTTGACAGCATATTACAAAACAAAGCAAATTTTTCCATGTTAAATAAAAACAAAACACACAAACACAGCAGGCCATAAAGTGGGGAATTACAAGTCGTTTTGAAGTGGTGTTAAGTCTTATCATTGCACATTGGATAATTCTTTTACAGAGCTGACATCTGTATTATGTGTAATTGTGTTACCTTCAAGTAAAGAAAACTGCTTTCATGATCCCTCACCAAAATATGCCAAAAGACGACTCACGGGGCTCATTCATGAAGCAGTTTTGTTAGTCCTTCTTTGATGCTAATTACATTTCCTGTCCTAACACAGTTTTGGAGAATACAGAAGACAAGTAATTCAATTTGTACTTGCTGTAAAGGATTGAACACTTCAAAACCACCACCAATTGACAGTAGCATTTGAGTTGTAACTGTTCATCAGTAAACAAGATTTTTCTAGGAAAAGGCAAAAGTGGAGAGAAAAGTCCCACTGTAATGCCGCCTCGTCAAAACTTAATATCTAGATAAGCTCTACATCCTCTTAACACTGGACCCTGTTTATTTTTAACAAAGACAACAAATTCCTAAAGCTAACTTTGGTTTCTCTTGTGGTGACAAAGATCTTTCTCAGTGGGAAAAGGCATTTAAAAACAGAGATTAGATCTAGGTTTACTAGTGTTTAAATAAAAGGCGCAGTACTCTGAAAGCATGCTGAAGCACACTTTTCTGTTGCCCAAAATAATCAAATACTGATTTAAAAAAAAAAAAAAAAAAAAAAAAAAAAAAAAAAGGTCAATTTGTGTGGGTAGTATAAAAACAAAAATGACATTGTTGTATCGGACTAGTATTGAGCTTGAACAAGTTTTGTATCAGCAGCCATTACTGCGGATTAACTAATCAGCACAGGCAGTAAGAAAATTTGCTTCCGATCCTGACCTCGTACCTTGTACACAAAACATTTCTTCTTTTCTTTTTTAAATGTGCCAATTAATTTTGTGCTCCTGCACTGCTGCAGTTTGCATTGGTTTGGCTCGTTCTTCAAAACTGAATAAGTTACATCTCAGTGTTTTTAAATAATTTGTCAAAAACTAAGTCTAAAAATATAGTTCCCCTTTTACCCATAAAAACTAGATCAAAAGCTTTTACCCAGACCTCTCAGTTTGACAGTACTTCCACTTTCCAGAATCATCCTGCCCAGTTTTCTTAAGGCAGCTGTTGTCATAACTGGAGAATACATATTTCGAATGAGATGAGCAGTCACATCTAGAAGTGTGTCCCATTGATTGATTTGGGCATTACATCGACATATGTTCAGGAAGCACATAGGAGATATCGTCCCAGGGGTGGCGGTACAAACCCTGTTTCAACCTCTTCTGGTCCAAGTAATGGCCTAATGTAAGACACAAGTTAGAGATCTTGTTTTAATACTTTCACCAGATAATGTCATGACTCTATCTCAATGGGACTCACCAATAAAGCCCATACTCCGGCCAAGAACAAAGATGCCATTTAGTGCACCGATCTCCACAAACTCGTCAGCTTCATCTCTGGAACCGTCCAACATTCATATGAGAAACAATACCACAAAGTGTACTCTCAAAGACAGCAACAAGTCAGACAATACACTTTCAAATCTGAATTTTTCAAAATGAATAGTAATAATACACTATAATTTTATAGAATTATAAAGGTCAACAACTTTATACACCATCTTCCACAGGAAGTGTTAAACTAATAAATAAAGACAATTTCGTAAGGGATTAAGAATTATAAAACTGACCAAAACACATTGACCTTCTCTATATTGTCTGCTTTTTGAAAGTCTCTCTCTCTCGATATCCCTACCGTGTGAAGCCACCACATGTCCTAAGCAGGTCCACAAATGAAACACCAATAAAACCATCTACGTTCAGAATCAGATTTGGTTTCTGAAAATAAAAGACGAGGACAAAACAAACAAAAACAGAAAAATATAAGTAAGTCAGTCCACCTTTTACCCAATTTGACATTAAAGGGAAAAAAAAAGGATTCTGCATACTGTCCATAGATAAAAACAGTCTTACAGTTTCAACAGTATGCAGGCTTTAATTACTGACCATTAACGCCATTTAATTGTGTCGATGTTTTTTGTTTCTGAGGTAACCACTCTGACAAGTACCTTCGATGTGGTGATTTTCTCTACATCTAGGGCGTAGTCGAGTAACTGAGTTGAGGGGAAATGCTGCTTGACAAAATCCTTCAGAATCTGCACCCGCATGTCTGGATTGTTGATCTGAAAAAAGACGAAAAATTGTTTACTAAAGGATGCTGTTTCTAGTTTAATGAATTTTTAAGAACCTCATGAAGATAACTAAGATATTAATCTCTGAACTTTCAATAAATTATAACCATATCTATGTTAATCTAGATTTTAAAATAATATAATTAGCTTGCAATAATGGAAATTAAGCTATGAAAAGTTAAGTACAGCTGACCGATTTCACTCTGTGGCCAATGCCCATGATCAGCTTTCCATCCTTCTTCATCTTGTTGACAAACTCCATGGGCAGCATGCCACTATCAAATGCCTTGCTGAACTGCTTTGCAGCTGCATCTAGAGCACCTCCAAAACGGTCCCCCTAGAATTTAAGAATAAATCATGTTTTAGTACCAATGCATTTTTTAATTTAAGTACCTTTAGATTAAAATGTCAAGTCAAGTGGCTTTTATTGTCATTTCTACTATACACAGTGGTACACAGTAGAAACGAGATAACGTTCCTCCAAGAACCAAGGTGCTTCAAGCAACACAAGCTATAGTAAAGTGCATCGAGTGCAACCAAGTGCAAACAGTGCAGACGAAAAAAACAGTACAGACAGACAGTGTAGACAGACAACACAAGTAACACAGGACAGGACACAAGACCCAAGACAGTGCCGACCAGTAAACCTACTGTATACTATTTTACAGTACAGTACAGTTAAGTGTGCTAGGGGTGTAAAAAAAAAAAGAGCAGCATGTAAAAAATGTGACCCAAGGGGCACACAAAATAAATGAAAGTGGGATTTTAATCAGCAAAAAATTTAGGAACGCACAGGAATTTCCAGGAAGTTTTCAATATTTGTCTTTCACTGTGGCACAGTGTTAAAGGGTGTTCATACGTGTTACATGATGTAGGTTCCTGTAGCTGGCCTCTGGGGGAGCTAAAGTTCTGTGTGTTGTGCTAAGCATGTCATTTACATGCTTTGACTGAGCAGTTCTCTCTGCCACCACTAAATCTGCATTGAGGGCAGATTGTATGTAAGAGTTGTTCTTGCTTTATTCTGTCCCACTAATGTACATATTGTGTTAAACACACATTCTTAATAAATGTTAAATACAACATTTCCCTTTTCCTCCTTTTACTTTATAATTTCTCAACGTTAGGTAGTAAACAGACTTGCTTCAGTTTTTACTGGAATTCACACAATTCTAATAGCTTAGGTTACACATCATGTTAAATACAAATTGTTGAAAATCAGCAAACTACAACCTCCTTTTAGTTTGTAGTTCATTCACATTGGGGCTATAAAAGGGGAATTTCTGCTTTGGTTTCTGGTGTTATCAAAAAGCTCCATATTGGCTGTCATCAAACTGTAGCTTAACTGCATCAGAGTGTAGTTGAGCTTTTCTCAACTTTTTCTCCTCGTGCAGCTGGGCTCCTTTTGCATCTAAAGAGCACAGTGGGTTGTATTCTATGGCATATCTGGCTTTCTGTTGACAATAAATGGGCAGCTGCTGCTGGCCCCGCTGTAGCTCTGTGTGTGTACACCCAGTTATATTGTGAGGGTGGGCAGTACTTACGATGGTGAGCAGGCCAGAGGTGAGGCTTGAAATAAGGTCTTTGCCAGCTCGAGCACAGACAATGGTGTTGTGTGCACCAGAGACAGCAGGCCCATGGTCAGCAGTTACCATGAGGCACATTTCAATGAACTGGCAGGCATAGCGGGGAAGTCTAGGTAGAAACAGCATAGTTTGGAACACTGAATATATTTTTGTAAAAAGAACAGCAGCCAAAAAAAAAACTCATTTCAGTCCCTGATTAAGACCAGTTGTTCAGTCGTCATACAAACCTGCGCTGAAACCAGAGCAAGCCCAGGACTCCTCCTAAGCCCATTTCCTCTTTAAAGACCTCAGTGATGGGCATGCCTGCATAGATCAGCTCTTGACCTCGCTCATCACAGATACTCGTCATGAAGGACGCTGGCTTACGGATCAGGCCCAACTCCTGTAAATTCCAGAAAAAAGTAAAACAAATAGGAGGGACAGTGGAAAAGCATCTCTATTGTAAAGCAGAGCTCAATATCAGTGTGTATATACTGTATGTCAGCAAGACTACAGGTATGTTTGAGGTAAACTGTGGAGCCATTAATCTTTTTGTCTACCAGAGAGCACTTGCAGTACTATTAAATATCTCAGCATCAACTACAATTATATTAAACAAATAAACAACTTCTTACCCTGGCCCAAGAGTAATCCATTGGTACTGTTGGGGGAGGAACCTCCTGCGCAGGAATGATTGTTCCGTTGGCCACCAGATCATTATAAACATCCCTGTTTCAGGATTTATACACAATCAGTGAAAATTATTTAATAGTTCAGTAATTAAATGAATAGAATTAACTGTAATATATTTCATACTTAATGACATTGCCGAGCTCATCAAAGCTCTTTGGAACATAAGCTCCAGCATCTCTCAAAGCCTGGTTCTTGGCAACTGCTGTTTCTGATGCCTGGTTAGCACAGGCCCCTGCGTGGCCAAACTGAACCTAAAGACAACAGTATGAAATGCTTTGCTCAAAAACACTAAATTCTCAACTAACAACCAAATCCAACACCAGCATACACACCTCTGAAGTAAACATAGTGGCACAAGTTCCAATACACCAGCACACCACAGGCTTGGTTATCCTGCTCTCTCTGATGCCCTGGCAGATCTTGTACTCCTCTGTGCCTCCAATCTGGGGGTCAAATGAAAGGTGACTGAGAAATGGCTTTACCCACACATTATTTTTACTGAATACAAATAGATTCAAATAGAATCATGTCCAATAATGAATGATCATTCAGGAGCTGCTCCCACCTCTCCCAGCACTACTATCATCTTGACACCTGCAGTGTCTTGGTAACGCAGGACATGGTCCATGAAGGTGGAACCTGGATATCTGGACAAAAACATAAAATATAGTGGCTTAAAAGCTTTTTAAACAATGTACAACTTGCAAGAAAAAGTAATGAAACTGTTTAAAATGTCATGGTTTTCTGCATAAATTTGTCATGAAACGTGATCTGATATTCACGGAAGTTGAAATATGCAACAAACAATACTTCTAAGCTGATAAAACACAGTCATGATCTTTCATGTCTTTATTGAACACACCCATTAAACATACAAAGGGATTGGGGCAAAAGTAATTATAACACTTGGCTTATGATGTCTGACTGGACCCGGAGACCCATCAATGAAATGAGAACGGAGGTTTAATTTGGAACGTGTACTTTTAAAACAGCTCTAAAAGCCTCATTGTGCCAATAATACAAGCAGCACCACCTGATGTGACACCACTTTGAAGAACCTTCAGCTCAGATTATGTTGTCTTTTGTAATCATGGCCAAATGATGAGATCTTAGAAGACCTATGATCTAGAGAGTCATTGATTTGTGTGAAGCTGAAAAAGGTTAGAGTACTCTCAAAGACCAATTTATTAAGTCCACAGTTGGACATACTGTCTATAATTCAAGATATTTGGTACTGTGGCTACCCCCTCCATAAAGCTGGGCTCCCTGCCAAGATTACTTCAAAGACACAATACGAAATGCAAATGCAATCAATAAGGTTGGGGGGAAAAAAAACCTAGAGTAACAACTAAAGACTTGAAAGGATTCTGTTAATATAGAGCTGAAGCAGTTCTGTAAGGAAGACTGGTCCAAAATTCATCCTAAAAGTTTTGCAGGTCGAATTTACAGCAACAGGAAGAGTTCGCCCGAAGGAGGTTCAACCAAGTTAAAACACTGTTGTGATTACTTTTTCCCTCATCAATTTATAAGTGTCATCAGTGTAAATCTTTTATGCCTACTCCAAATTTTTAAAAACCCCCTCAACTGGATTAAACATGCCATATGTTTTTATACCTGTCTCCTCCAATGGCCACACCTTCATAAACGCCATCTGTGGTGCGAGAGATGATGTTGTTCAACTCGTTTGACATGCCCCCAGAGCGTGACACATATGCCACACTGCCAGGGCGATAAAGTTTGGAAGCCAGAATGTTGTCCAACATGCCGCCGGTGTTGCCAATCTTAAAACAGCCCGGCTTAATGCCACCAACCTGGGAGATGGATATAAATGTAATTTTTAGGTCAATTAATGTTTAGTAATAAATACAGTATGTAAAATGCAGAAAATGGGAAACATCTGTACATTCTCAGAACAGCCTTTTGTAGTACTTTGTAAAGCCGTTTACCGTTGCAGGACCAATTATAGTAACACCTTTCTCATCCGCCATCTTGATCATCTTCCTTGTTTGGGCTTCAGGGATACCTTCAGCTATAATGGCAATGGTGTGAATCTGGAAAAACGTTTAGATCGAAGTGGTCACTTGCTTGTCTAACAATGATACATACAGAGTCTTATATAAATAAATCTGAACATGGTCTACAGCACACATTTTTACCTGTGGGTACTGCATGGCCTCCACTGTGCTATCAAAAGCTGAGCGCAGTGAAGCAAAGCTGATAAGAACATCTACTTCAGGGTGCTTCTTCGTGGCATCAGCCATGTTCTTATACACTGGAAGCAGGATCTCCTTGTGGCCCCAATAGAACTTTTGCTTGTGATCCCCACTGGGCAACACAAAAATGGCATAATTAAAAGAAAAATAAAGAGCTCTTGGTTTCTAGAGGGAAACCAATTGACCAGAAATTGTTGTAATAAAGGAGAAAGGCCTTAAGTAGAGAGTATTCAAGTCTTGTAATTCAGCCAAGTTTATTTCAATGTGAGATCTTGGGGAACCTACGTGAATGGGTAGACCATGGCTGCAACAGAAGGGTCTTCCCGGGAGCATACGTAGTCAAAATCCAGCATACCTTGCACAGCACGTGTCTGCATGCCCCAGACAATGGTCTTTGTATGTTTGCTGAAGAGTGTGGTGGCTTTGGCTGAAAGAACCAGATTGCAGAGACAGAGAGAGATTCAAGTAAGAATAAGGGAATGACGAGAAAATAAAATTAAGTAAGTAGTGGGGTGGTGGGGGTAGGACAGCAAGAATGGGGGATGTATCAAGCAGAATACAGAGTGAACACACTTTGAGGACAGAGACACAGGGGGTTGAGATAACTGTTAAACTTTTCAAGGTCGGTCTGACACACACCAAGATATGTTTAGAGTTTTTCAAATAATTTTTCAATAATATTTCTCCTCGTTGGGTTTGAAGACGTTGTTGTGTGCACTCAGAGATATTACCTCACCTTACCCTCACCGTGCAGAAACACCAAGCGTTTGAGTGCTGATGACACCACTCTAAAATAAACTAATTTAATTACTAGTAGAGGCATGTTCTTCATAACGCAACAGTATTTCAATCCCAAGTGTTAAAAATAAATTTAAAAACCCATCCCCACGCCTTAAAAATGTTTAATGCCTAAGGCCAGACTCAAGCATAATAAAACATGTTACAGATTTAGAAATTGTCAAGAGTTTGATTATGAAAGCAGAATGTCATGTTAGTCAAAGCAGATACAGGCGTCTCTGCCTAGGCTCACTGTCCTCTATTGTTACATCTAACTAATAACCTGCACACCGCTTTTGCCCATCCACCACTCTTACTACCTCTTTAACAGAGGTCTGATTGACGAGTAATGTTTTGCGATAAAGCGGGCCTAAGAGAAACCACATATTGTGTTGAACTAATGTAATTTTACAAACCGTGAAAGCTCAGTTTTGTCTCTAGGGTCTACTATGTAAAGACATTCTGAAGATGCTGAAAAATACAATTAAAAATTACAGCATTTACAGAGTTTAAGTTCAGTTCAAGATGATTCAACACTTTCAGTCTAAACATGTCCCTCCAACCAAGGTGCAGTGATGCAGATGGAACCTCTTAAAGGAGTAAGCCACCATCAGAATGCAAAAATAGACAGACTGCACAGAAACACCAGCAAACAGTTGAAAATGGGTAGGCAGAGGAATTGGACAGAGGGCGGAGAGGGCAGGAAGACAGGCTTTTCACACCCTTCCATACCTCTACTGCAGCCTGAAGAGGCTTGTGTTTCTGTGACCCCATAGGACAAAAACAAATAGCAAATGAGAACAAAAGGAGAAAAGAATGAGTTCATCTTTCATGTACTTCGTTTACTGAACAGACTTAAATAAACTGTGGTCACTATTTCATCATAAAACCATGCCATACTGTAAAAAGCACAGCAGTAGAAAGAGCATGCAAAATGCATCTGCTATGAAGCAAGCCTTTACCTTTTAATCTAAAAACAGTAAATTCAAGCAACAAGCCAAAATCAACAATCCCTACACAAGTCTACACAATATTTTTTTCTTCATTAGAAACAAGATGATTATTTTGTACAGAAGTTTATTTTATAAATTATCTTTACAATTAGTTTTTTCATTATTCTTTAGTTTAATATTACACACCCACGAAATTGAAGCTGAGGTGATGCAAACAGGTTTCACACACAGGCACACTTCTTTTAACCAAGATTAGAAGAGTGAAATGAGACAAAACAATGTGTGTGGACAGCTGCCATGTGGTCCTGGTACACCCATAACTTACCTTTCCAATCACCTGTGGCCACATTCTTCAGAGGCCACAGTAAAGAATGAAGCGAGTCTTAGAGACACAAGCATCAAAGAAACAAGGGTGAGCTGACAAGTTTGTACAGCAGCAAAATAATAAATAAAAAGGAGGAGGAAGCCATAGAAATAAAATCAAAATGCAGAATAGCAGTGAGTGATTGAGGGGAAGAGTGGGAGAAACACATGAAGTAAGCATAAGAGAAATGAAAAACCAGAAGTGCACAAGTACATGTAGAACATTGCTTTTAGAAGCAGCCAAGAGGTGAGTTCTATTGTGTATTTACTTGCTGGAAGACCGGCTTTAGATTTTTTTGCTGGGGTGGCATCATTTGGCGTCCTGGGTTCAGAAAATGAAGCTGTCCTTGATGTCGCTGGAGTCCGCTGTAGAGAAGAGAAACATTTGTTAACAGAAAGGTACACATTACATGACCAGACTATATAGTACAACAAAGCAACTCAAGTTCTAAAGTTAAGGCTTTTCAACGATTAAACATGAACTCTATGATATCTGAGTCATCTTCATTTTAAATAAAAACACAGAAAGTCAATAGTCACCTTAACTGTTACAGACAATAAAATAAGCAAACTGGAATGAACTTCATATGAAAAGGAAGCAATGACTAACATACATTGACTACACTATACATTTAACTCTGTAAACAGCATATAAAAAAATACCATGTATGTCTCAAGCAATACATCTGCAATATGTTTAAAAGAGTAGTAAATGACCTGCTGACCACCCTATGTTCTCCCACTGTGTTAGTGAATGAAAATACCATTGCACTGGTGCCAGCATTTAGGAGGAAGTTGGCAGTATGTGCGTCCATTGGGGGATGGTTAGGGATTGGCTGATGGCCTAGGGCCATTCCAACGATAGCTGTCATATGGGTCTCTGTACCAAACACATGGATAGGAATACCTGTGGTCTTTCCTGCAGAAGAAATATAACACATTTAAGGGAAGTTGTTAAGAGAAATTAAGAATTTCTAATTTACCTGCGGATTCAACTATCACAGAGAAGGTTAATTAGCAGCCAATCACTTACCGCACACATCAACTTCAAAAACATGTTCCAACATAATCAAATGACCCTACTCTCTGTGCTAGAATAATTTGAAAAGCAATAGATACGTTTTTCCGCAATTACAAATTACAGTAAGTTATTCTTTTTTTCTTGTTACCCTCCATGATCTTTAGTCCAATCTCACTCACCTACTTCCCCCATCACCCTCAGCCCCTCCTGGTAGTTGGGTCCACCACGTCGTACAAATATGCTGACCTCATGCTCCTTCAGAGGACCTTGATAGTCTTTTATTGCCCTGACAATGCCCTGAGGTAAGAAAAAAGAAGGACAAATGTGGAACACAAAGCAGTATAGGTCTGCAAGAGTTTCACCGTTTAGTTTTACTAAATGAATAAGTTCATACAATATTCAAAATAACAAACTCGTGTATTTCAAAAGGACTTCAGTCACAATGTTCATGCAAACATCTAAATCACTACTTTTTGTAGTGACTGTTGTACACATACACACACAAATATGTTTTTCATTATGAGGTATTTATAAAAAATATTATGAGTCTTCCATGGATTGTGTACTGTAGTGCCATGCCAAATAAAACATTGGAGGGGGAAAGTAGGCTGCAGAGGTCATAACAGTTCGTGTTTTCTTTAAACTGGACTCCATTTTGCCGTCCAGTGCTGTAGGTCAAATTTCAAACTGATCTGAAACCATGAGGTACCGATGAATCTGGTTTACAAACTTATTTCAAAAGAGTACCCCATGCTATTAATACACATTTTTTAATAGCATTAAAAAGAGAAACAATATTGTGCAAGAGTTGTTTTTTTTCCCCCTCTTAGGGAAAGTATAACTATAAATCTCAGTGATTTTATCATACTATGAAGCCTTGTGATGTTATAGGGCTGACATAATTTACTATGCAAACCATTTTAAATAAATATATTACTTCACCTTGAATGTGGCTGCGACATTGGTAAAGTTGGCAATACTTCCTCCGATGATCAACACTTTACCTACAGTACAGAGAGAGAGGTGGGTGATCTGTTAATATGTTCATGAATTAAAGTTGACACTCCAGAAACATACACATGAAATGCACTGCTGGCAACATATACATCATGGACAGTGACATAAGGGCAATGAAATGGGGCAACCTTTCAAGATCCCTATATTTCAGAGCCAAAAGGGCAGTCTTGTTTCCTGATGACCAGTGGTCCCTTAATAAAATCAAAGCCATATTGGTTGAACTCACCTTGAGGATGTTTTTCCTGTGTCATGAGGGAGAGGATGGTTTTAGCATAGTCATACGTTTGTTGTTCACTGGGTGCACCAGAGTACTCGCCATAGTTAGCTAGTTCATCCACTCCACCCAAATCACAGATTGTATCACTAAAAAAAAAATAAAATAAAGACACTGAAGTACTGTGCTCTAATTCCACTTGACGTTTTTAATTTCATTGAACTAAAATGATAAGCCTATAACAGGAATGATTTAAAAGGCATTTGTTTAAAGCAAAAGGTGGCCTTGCATGAGTGAGTGCCAAAAGGTATGTGTAAAATGCTTTAAAAGGAAGAGGTAAGTGACTTTTGTCACTGTCATAGAATTGAGAAGCCAAAACCAACAATGAAATGAGTCTACATAACCGTAACATCTCGGAATTCAAGACCTGATTTAGTTATTTTTGTCTGAGCCATACAGCTGCACTGTTGTCTGTAAACAACAGACACCAACGTTTTCCAATCCACTGATAGTGAGGATCAGAGGACCCCAACCAGAGCCTGTATGGCATACTGCTGAAGCTACAAGATTGGACCGGTCAAAATGTAGTGTCTGAACATTCCCCAAACTAGGTACAGATCGCCTCCTTACTTTTAAACATTTATACACGCTGGTGAGGAAAAAACAGTAACAGTTTACAATACGAACCATCTTCATAAGCGTGCAGTGACCTTGAGAGACTGTGCTGTTATCATTCTATGGGGCTGTTTATAGAGAAAAAACAAAAAACAAAAACACACACAACATTCTCTGCCCGTATTTTTGTAAAAAACTGTAACCTAATATAACTGTGGCTGACTGGTGTGCTTCAGTAGTTTTTGACATGCCATACTAAAAAGCTCAATCAGGTTCTGAGTTCACAGAGTTTACATGTTGTAGATAAGTCATTGCTTTATTTTTTTTAAGTGATTCCTTAACAATAATAATAATAAAAAAAAAAACAATTGCTATTTTTTTTTACAAAACCATTTTAAGGACTAAGAGACTACCTGTAGACTACTGAAGCCCCCCCTCCAGCCACCATAGTCCAGATCCTGCCTCGAGGATTCAGCAGGGTCAGCTTTAGACTGGCACCACTTTTTGCATCCAGATCAGCTATGTAGGCCTCCTACAAGACGCAAGCATATTGTGGTAATACACAGGTCTCTGAAGGCATGAGCCCAACGATCAAGGCAAATTGAGGTTTTAGATACATTTAAGTCCTGACCAGTATTAAATAATGTCAGTAAATGTAATGCTGTCAAAATGAAAAGTATCTTTATAATGCTATGTGACTTACATACAGATTATTAGTTATGCAGTAATAAAATTAAAAACAAAAAAACAAAACAGCTCAGCTGATTTGACACTTATATTATCCGTAAATACACAGGAAATGAGCAGAAAACAAATTGAAGCATTATAACCAGACAACTCTGATTTCCATACCACAGGTCTTACCTCTGGATATGCTTCTCGTCCGAATGGTGGTGGGAACTCCACGTCCCCCCACTTAGCCTTGCAGATATAATCTGCTGTTGCATCAATCTTGGCAGCCATGTCAAGGATGTACACACCATTATTTGTGACAACTGGTAAAAAGATTAAAAGTTACTTTTAATTTGACAGTATTCCATACATACTTCCATACCATAATCAAGTATTAGAACCAGCATTAATCAGGGTTAAATGTCATCATTTAGACTATACATTTTTCCCGCACAAAAATGTGTAACTTTTGCCAACTAAATCATTCAATAATAAGTATGTGCAAACTATGTGGTAACAAAAAGACAAACATAAAACTAAATGTTGTTTCTGGGACTACTTTAAGAGCTGAATAGAGTATCGCATAGCGAAGCTAAAAACTTACCAAGTGGGTTGATCTCAAGATAGGTGAAGTAGAGGTCCTCATATAAGTTGAAGAGGCCCACTATAAAACTGGCCAGGACTCTGCAAAAATAAGTAAAACAAGTATAACTTTATTTTTTTTTTCCCCTTCCGGCTGTTTCCGTGAGTTCAGGGTCGCCACACCAAACCACTATAACAAATTAAATCACAAAAGATGATAATGCACAATTTGACTATTAGAACCAAATACTGCAACACTGAAATTTCTACAGGGCAGAACTTGGAATAAGTGCTGTATAAAAACAAAGATCAGCATGTTCTCTACACCCTGGGTGTGACATTTGAGAAAAAAAAAGAAAAAGAAAATCTAAAACACACTGCTCAAGGTTGTAACATTGAACAGCACAATAACTACACTGTAAAAAGATAACCTCTGTATTCTTTGGCAGAGCAAAAAATAAACATAAGAATCTTTATGACACTTGGTGAGAATAACTATATAAAGACAGAAGACATCTGGTTAACACTATTGTAGTTGTAGCAATAACTGGCCAAACACATGAGGGAACACCTCATTAAACACTCTCTAAAGTAAAATTTCATCATCTGGTTGCTTGGTGGCACCCTGGATACACAGAAAACACAAACTGAGCAAATTCAAACAGTCTAATTTAAGAAATTCAAAAATATATCAAAATTGCATAGCGTATTTGCAAAGGAATCACATGAAAAAAAAAGGATTCCCTTCAACCTTGTCCCCAACCAAATAGATATAAGATGGGGAGCTTGGTGGGTTTGACAGGAACCATATAGGACTTATGCACTGTTCTATCCATGTTTTTATATTATATTCAATGGTAAACAAAAAACAAACAAACAAACAATTCAACTTTATTTATTTATAACAGCCAAAAGGTGTATGTCCATACCCTTTCCTATCAGCAGGAACATTTGTGAGGAGCTGCTCTGTGACTTGGCCTTCAGTCAGCTTGTCATCCACTGGAACCACCAGCTTCTGTGCCTTGGTATCCACGTCGCCCACCTCCACTCCTCCCTCATGGTGGAAGAGCACATGGTCTCCCTCACGTGTAGCATAAATACACACATAAAACTCCTCTTCCTGGGTGAACGTTAAGCCAAATACAAAGATGCAAAAACAGTGTTTTAATGATTTATTTCTGTAAACTAACATTTTTTTAAATCTCTACCGTTAAAGAACATTGAGTTTCCCCATTTAAACCAAACTGACCTTCACTCAGGCACAGTCTATCATACATTCACAAGGGACTACCACAAAGCACACATATGATATCTTCAATAACTAAACATAATAAACAGAATGTAGATTGACAAAAATGTAAGAAGCATTACCTGTGTGTGCGGGACAAATGGTTCAATGAGGAAGTTCTTCAGCAAACCCTTTGCCTTTCCCACCTATTCAAGACAAACACTTGATGTCAAAAAACACAGGCATTCTAGTCCTACCTAGTTATATATTTATGTGAAAAGCTACTGTTTGAAGTTAATAACTGCATAAAATGATTCCGCATCCCGAAACAAAAGCCAGTTCCTATGGGAAAAGTTGAAAAGACCAAATGACCAGCAAGAAAAAATTAAATGATAGTTAACTCACAGTGGTCTCTCTCATGAGACGGCCTTTCAACCACTCCTTGACACCTTGCAGGTCCAGGTTAATGCCAACCAACCCGAGTTTTCCACGCCGCTTGATTAGTTGATCTGGCTTCACCACTAGCTGCTACAGGGGAACCAAGTGGAAGGCACATCAGCCTGACACATATAAATACTGGTGCCACAAAACAAACTGAAAACAGGTTAACAAATGCACCTGCTGATCTATTGCCAATTTTCACATTCAATCAAAGTCACATATTATTGTGGTGCCAACAAATATCAGTAACAGCATTTAATCAGTCTTATGGTCCCCATCATTTCCCTAGTGAGAAAACAAAACCCAAGACAGGCTCGTACAGTAGCAGCCTTACCTCTGTCAGGAGCCATGGATGCTCCTGTGTGAGGTGTTCCCAGTTGGTCTCAGCAGTTACAGTGGCATAGAGAAAGCGGTTCTGCACAGCCGCTGAAGTGCAGATATGTTTATACAAGAATTCTTTTCCCCTTTGCTCTGAGATGGCTTTCGCCGACATGGCAGCACTAGTTACCACAGAACCTTAGGAAAGGGAAATTTCACAGTCAAAACATCATCATTGTGAATACTAATGGATAAAACAAATACAAAACGCTGCAATGCATTCATATCAGAAAAATAGAAAAAGGCTTTCCAAAAATACATGCACTGTGAATGCTTCAGCGCTAAAAGGATTTTCCAAGCAGAGCTGAAAAATGAAAAAAAAAGTAAAATGCTGAAATAGCCGAAACCAAAAGTTGCTTCCTCACATATTGGTTAGGCAAACTTCAAAGCCTGACAGCCTGAATAACTTCAAAGGCAATTGTCTGATGTCATTAATGCTGTCACTAAAGCAATCATTTTTAGACATATAAAAGTACAAAAGATATTTTAAGCTGTACAAGCCATAATGTCCTTTATAAAAGTGTTTCCAACTTAAAGTACGCTGAAGTACTTAGGCGCCAAAAAAACAAACAAAAAAAAAACGTACAGAACAACGTACGGCCATAACGACAACAACAACAACAACAATAATTATAATAATAATAACAAAGATGAGGATATCATTACAGTAGATAAATCCAGGTTTTTGCACACATGCTACGTGGGGTACAAGTGAATGATTTAGTTATAATGTAATAGTTAACACAGTCACACATTACTGTTTTACATTAGAGTAATGTTTTACAAAGTCAGCCTGGTCACACATTTATCCAACACATTTATTTAGCCTCAATACAGCAAACAAGATAAAAAATATTCTTTGTCATGTTAAGTGTATGCTGTTTTACTACTTTATCATGCTGCTGAAAATCCAAACAGAAATATTTATAGTCTACCACCAGAACAATGAACTGCTCAAAATAAGCTAGGCTGTTCTCTTTACATTGTGTCAAGTGTTCATAAATGTCCTCATTTATTTAAAGGAATCATTTCTGTGTTTAACTACCAACACAAGCCAGTTAAGAAAGTATAAATAAAATAGTTGTGAAATTTTGGCTAATTAGAGCTAAATTATTATTTGTTCTTGACCTACACTAATAAAATAAGTGATTTTATACCTCTGATTGTGATGTCAACTGTCAGGCAATATTTTAATAGAAAATAAGAGAAAGAACACTAAAAGTACTGTTATTCTTTTAACCACAGGAGTTTAAATTTGGGTTACAGTAACATGCAAACCTGTAATACTAAGCTACACAAAATCACTGAATAGTATACGCCCATAAGCTAACTGTAGTTCACTACTTTCTATCAACAAACTAGCCTGTGCCCATATGTGGTTATGATAAAAAAAGAAAAAAAGAAAATTACATAAGATTACATAAGTGTTAGGCGCAAAGATGTGGCATTGAAACGATTAGATGATTCATGGCAAATTAAAACCAAATTAATCAATATTTTAATAAAAATCAGTTAATGCTTGATTATTTTCCTCTCACAAGTATGCTCCTTTTGTCCCAGCATTTCAAATGAACAGGTTATCTTTGTTTTCTTAGGAAAAAACAATGACAAATCACCACCTTAGGCTCTGAAATACTGTGACAGGCATTTGTAAACATTCTGATAATTTATAGATAAAACCATTATTAGATCAGGAGAAAAACATCACAAACAAAAACAATAATTCACCAGGATGCAAGCTAAATTCGGACCCCTATAAAGCAATGTGGAAACAGCCTAAACTAGTCCATAAAGTGCTTTCCTCTCCTCCACCACAAACCAAACAGTGGTAAGCAGAAACTCTTGATAACAACCATGTTATCTTTTCTGCTTATGAGTTATTGATAACGTTTTATTTCAGCTATTAAAACAGAAGAAGTGGCTGTTTAGTAGCAGCTCTGTGTCAGCTACAGCACTAAAAGAAAGACTAAAACTCAGTCTGCAAGAGGTCCGACTAGGATTTTGCTTAGCAGGCTATTCTGTCATGTAGATGTCCCAGTTTTTAGCCTGAAGGGTTCACTAGTAGTAGACACTGGGCTCTGATATTGTGTTACTGTATGGGCTCTTGAGATCAAGGAAGATGGATGTGGAGGCAGCAAAAATCACAGGGACACGCAGATGGGGATAGGTGCTGCTTCGCAGCTGCTGTTCGAAGAACTCAGCTGTTACTTTAGCATCAGTTCCCCGGTGCTAAAACATGTGCGTCAGGCCAGCGTTACGTTATGTGAATCAAGCTGCTGTACCAACTACCACACCCACTGTTTAGGCTGCAGCCCGACCTAGCAAGCCTGGCAAGTTTCAATAACTTTAGCATGACTGGCTGTGGGTAAATAAAGGACAACTTCCTGGACAGGATCAACGAGGATCAAGAGGGTATAGAAAAAAACCCCAAGTGTTAAATGAACATAAACAACAAGACTGCCGTTTTTGCCCTTTTTGTTTTTAATTTTCGGATGATGTAAGTTAAGCGAATATTTTGGGTTTTTTTTAAACCGGCGAGAGATGACTCAGTTGTTAATTTCAGTTATGCGCATAAAACTTTATTCCAAAAAGTAACCGCTATGAAAACAGGATAGAATACGACTGTGTCTTTTTTCTCCGACAGGAGGACAGTGTCTACAGTTTTGGAAGTCAAACCTCACAGCATCTCAAAACCGCTAGCTCCCCCACGTCCTGATTGACAGACAAGCGGACTGGCTAACTGCCGTAGCTGCAGCTAGCTAACTGATACTAACAAAAGCTGCCCAATGCTGCTGTTTAAATTGCTGGGTGAAAGCACTTACCTTGTCTTTTAAAGTGGACTTTTGGTGAAGTACGGAAATCGCGTCCACGATGAAGAATGACGGTGCTGATCAGTCACTTCTTCTTGTACCAAAATGAGCTCCTGCCAGACGGACGCCACCTCCTGTCGCACCATAATCTGGCGACCGATTACACGTCGATGATGTGCCTGGATTGGTTTAAATTGATCACGTGACGATGTCAGCTAACGCCCGCAACCTTATAATAAGAAGTAACCTACAAGAAATGACGGAAAAAACATTCAACAGCAGGAATTATACTAACCGTCAATCGGAAAATTGTATTTGCCCAAATAAAATCTTGATTGAGACTTTTAAATGTAACTTTTCGTATTGATTCAGTCCATGAACGACAACTGAGGTCATAAAATTATAACGATATCCGTGTACTCAAATTAAGCTCAACGTCCTACCTAATGTTGACAGGAATATCAAAAATGTTGTAGTACTTTGTACCCGTTAAGGGGAAAACACCGTACTTTTACTTCACTACATTTATTGTACTGCTTGGATACTAGTTACTTTTTGAAGATCATTAATAGAAACTACAATTAACTAATAAGTCATGGTGGAATATTATGAAACTAAACCCTAACCCTAAAAAAGAGATTAGAATCACAGGGACGCACAAATACTTGTACTTTTACATGAGTACTGAGTGTAAGTACTTCTACCACCTCTGGTACTTGAAAAAATATACCTCTCACTGCTGATTTCTGTAAAAAAAAAAAAAACCCAGAAAAGTTGTTCCATAAAAATCACACAGTACAGTAGAACACAAGTCTTTATTTTCGCATTAAGAAAAGTATGTCCTGATATTACTGAGACATTTATTTTAGAAAATGAAACATAGATCAAAGACAAAACAATTAGCCATATAAGCTTCAAATGTACTACCAGTGCTCCTTGAAACAGGTGGAACAAGTAGGGGAAAGGCTGCACTGACCTAACGTGGATGACAAGTAGGTAGATGACAGCTGGGTGTGGCCGATGACGACATCTTGATTTGTGAAGTGAAATTTAGGTCATGTTTGACCTGATCAATAATTCCTTCATGTGAAAGTTTTCCTATTCAACACCACAAAAATAACAAGATGCTATACAAATGTAAATGTTGCCTTTTGCAAATAGGTGGCTTGGGTTAAGATCTGCTCATTCTGCTAAGGCACCACTTGAATGGGGCACGTGTGTTTGAAAAACTGTAGGTGTATTATCTGCACATTTGGGCCTAAAAGAATTACTGTAACTTGCACAATTAGAACAACCATGATGACATGAAAAATGTTTACAAATGAGTCCAATAAAAAAAAAAATTAAAATAACGAACATGGGTCATTCTGCTGCATACAGTTTAGAATATACAGTACAATAAATATAAATATAGCGAGGGAAGACTGAGGAAGAAATATTATATAGACACAAAACACTTTACATTCAAGTGAAATATACAATTAAGCATGTAGAAGAGGAGAAGAAACAAAAACCCTGTAAGGTGATTCTACAGTTGGCAAAGTGAGCCAATAATACCTGGACATACGTTCATGAGAGACCAGTGTAGTCCTGAGGTCAGTTTTGACATTAAACTTCTACAGTACATTGATACTTGTAGAGCATGCTGTCCAAGGAGAACCTTGGGCTTGGTTATGTCGTCTAAAAATTATTTACCTTGATGGTCACATTTCTAATCCATTCTTTAAAACTCTTCACTGTCATGAATGTTGAAGCGGATTTACAACATTAGATGTAATAAATGCATGTTTATTTTGGCAACAGTGACATGCTCTTATCAGCTGATATAAACCTTATAAAAAAAAAATCTTACTCGCTTATTTATCTACAGTGTTGATACATTAACTAAAGCCTCTGAATAATCTTTCCCCAATGTGTGTTAGCATCAATTATAAGGGGTGAATTCAGGAGTGAATCCAATAATTTAAAAAAAATGTTTAAAGAAGAATAATGGGCAGATTTCGCAAGACATTCAGAATTGTGAGCATCAGGAAGTGACATGTGGGTCCAACTTGATTTTGTCCAGTCCGGGGCTGCATTTCCCTTTGTGTTTTTCTATTTAACCAAACTGGAAAAAGAAATTTCCAGGGCCAGAGTCTTGCAAAGAAAAAGAAAGAAGTTACTTAACAAAATGAAGTTTCTTTGATTATTTTTTGGTGCTTCAATAAACTAACGGACTTTTACAGTGGGAAAAAACTGACCTTGGTTGGAATCAAAACTAAATCCACCACCATGGCCACCGAAGAAAGCCCTGAAGATGTTGTTTGCATCAAAATCTAGAAGGGTAAGTATAGTATGATTAGTAGGTAATGACAATGTATAGCCAGAAAAAATGCACAAACAAAAAAGAAAAAAACAGCCAGGAGAGTGTAAAAATAATTATTAGTTATTGATACAGTTAGAGCTACTGAGGCTCATAGATGTCACTGCAGCTCTTGAACAGTCTGTTTACTTTTTAAGTTTTGGTGTCTAGGTATAAACTGTTTCACTTTGTCATACTACAGTTATTTTAACACGTCTCTAGATTGCATCAACCTAATTTAAGGCATCAATGTTGCAGTTAAATTTTTATTTTTTATTTTTTGTCCTTTCAACTTATCCCATGAGTCCACATGTTGATTTTGCACAGATGCCCTTCCTGACGCAACCCTCCCCAATTTCTACCGGGCTTGGACCAGCACTGCACAGCTGGGGATGGGAAATGTGTAAAAATACCTAGAGGCATAAAGCCTTCAGACCTTGTAGGGACTGTCATCACATTTATGTAAATCATATTGGCATTTTCACATTGTATAAACTAATTATTCTTCCTAAGAAAATATATATACTTTTTAAGTATTTTTAGATACACACTCTAAATCAGACAGACAACTCTGGCAGATAACATGACACATACTCCAGCAGTGAGTCACCGCAAAGAAGCCTGAAGTGGACTTAAACTGTGGGTCCCATCCTGTGTAACTTGTTCTGCAAAACTAACCAGCTCCCTGGCAGGTTTTCTTGAACAAACCTGTCTCCTCCTTTCTGCTTAGTCTGCAGAAGTGATTTGATACACCGTTTATTTCCTAATTCATACAACGCAGATCGGAGCGTATTAATGTTCGGAAATTTATGTTTGGAGAAAAATATAAAAGTTATGATTAGGGTGAGTATTTTGTGGGTTTATTACCCACCTGTCATGACATTATTGCTTTTATGATCAATTACTCATCATTGTGATGACCAAAACAGCAATCTCTATCCCTGTTATCAGGCTGTAGACTCGGCTGCATTGTTGGAACATTCTTACCATACATGTGTCATCATATCGCTGCTAGCTGCTACTGTTCTTATTTACCTCTGCTTCTTTGCCAGCATATAATAGAGGCTTATAATTGAACTGAAGGGAATAGGACTCTTGCTCGAATACTCCCGACATTTGGACTCCTAAAGCGTGGGCTTATGCAACATTTAGGACTACATATTGTACATTATGTTTTTTCTTCTTTAACAGTTCCTGTATAATTTTTTAAAGTATAAATCAATTTTAATGCTCGGGGGCCGGGTGCCACAGTGGTAGAGCATTGGGTTGGGATGCAAAAAGCAGCAGGCTTGAATACCAACCTACCATGTGTGGCCCCGCCCAGCCACCATGGGCAATCCGGAAAACAATGGTAGGGTTGGGGCGGGAAGGGCATCCGGTGTACAAACGCATGCCAAATCAACTTGCGAAACATCAACTGTGGCGTCCCCTGAAGGGATAAGCTAAATGCTGTTGATCTTCTGAACTCAATTTTAATGCTCAACTAGTGCATTATTTTCTTCCTTTTACCTGACACCATCACCGGGTTACTGTATTAAGCACATTTCTTCTCACTTAAAAATTAGTTGTTCAGCTGCACAGGATCCTATCTTTTAAAGTTTATTCTTACTTTAATCTCTCTGGTTTTTCAAATAACTTAAATCATTATTAGTCAGACTATGAGGTTACAAATAGAGCTGTATAAAAACCTCATGTGTTAAACGTTTATTTCATAAATGGATCATAATTATTGTAAGAAACCATATGAATCCAGTATTTCAAAATACAACGAAAGATGTATATTTGCTAAATAATGATTGAACGGACAACATTGCATAAAACCTAAGTGGTAATTTATTGACTGTGTCAACTTCTTTCACTAATGCAGCTGGGTTTTTAAATATAAATCTGAATTACTATCGCATGCTCACTGGGCTTAAATGGCAGCTGTGCTCATTATTCATCCATTGCCATGTTGAATCACAGTTTCTGAGTTCAACCGACATGGATTTTCATAGTCATGCTTGCACCTAACTTGGAGTGAACAAACAGAGCTGAGAATTCAGATCAGCTTTATCATAAAGCCCCCTACTCAACTGTATTTTTTGTAAAACACTCAATATTTCTTTCTCTTTCTTTCTTTATTCCTTTTCGATACCAATAAAAGCACAAGTGGCATCAAACCTCTTACTAACAGCTCCTTTCCTAGCCTTTATTTATTTGGTAGCTTTATGTTATTTTGACCTCTTTCATTTTTAAAACAAATTTCTTTCTTTGTCTTTTCGTCTTGCTTTTATTGTGACAATGCAGATTCAAACTTGTCAGTGGCACTGCCTGAGCAATCAACATCTTTTCAAGGCCCCCTAAGTTACCTTTTATGCTTCCCAAACTGAAATTCTAAATGCATGTCAAGCACAGAACCAAATTTACCTTCATAAAAACAGCAACCGTGACAGAGTGAATCAACTTAAACCTTGGCGTTTTTCCAGCAGCTTCAGTATAAACCAATCATCAGCATACATAAAATCCAGAACTCTGACCACATTGCTGAACAGGTAGGTTTTCCTCTGGGGCAATTAACATTTTCCACTAATTGTTTTTGTAATTTGTTCAAACCTATAGAGAATTCTGGGGCTATGACTGCCCTCAAGTTACTTACAAACCATTTAAAACAAGTGAAACAGTTTTTTTTTTTTGTATCACTTAGTAAGGCATCATTATTTTGAAGTAAAGGAAAAAAAACACTTTACCTCTGCCATCAAAGCAGCCATCATCATCCAGATCATGTCCATTGTCATAGCGGACCTTCTTCTTTGGGTCAGACAGCACAGTAAATGCCTCACCCACCTCCTTAAATTTTTTTTCCTCCTCTTTTTGCACCTCTGGAGTAGCTGCGCTGTGGCGATCTAATACAACACAGCAGAGACCCAAACACAAATTACAATCAGACATAATCAAAATGTGTATACCTGTGTGTGTGGATGTGTGTGTGTAAAAAGCAAATGGGCTACCTGGGTGGTGCAAAAGGGCTCGTTTGCGATAAGCTTTTTTGATCTCATCCTCGGTGGCATTCTTGCCGACACCGAGCACCTTGTAATAGTCTTTCCTCTTGCTCTTCTTTAATTCCAGCTGTGCTGTCTTCAGCAGATGTTTGTGATCTACAGTCAGAGAGAATAATGTGTTAAAACATGCCCATCAAGTTAATTATAAGTAAATATGCATAAAAAATAAGGCTGCAGCTTACCTGATGTTTTTTCTGTCTGATAGACTTTTTCATAATCACGTACAGCCTCCTCATACTGCTCCGTGTCCATGTAACTACGGGGTCACACAAAGTCACTGAAAAACTGCATAATGCTAAACAAGAAATCATACATATTAGGAAATATCCACTCTGACTGACAACATACCACTGAGCTCTTCTTAAATAGGCCTTAATGTACGTGTCATCTAGTTTGATTGCACTTGTGCAGTCTTCAATGGCTTGATTAAATTTCTTCAGCTGTTGGCATAGAAAAACGTTTAATGACAGTGAACTCATTGGACACAAGGAGCTAGAAAATATGAAGTAAGGTTGCCGTTTTGACAAATAGCAAAAATTCAGACCGTGATATTGACAGTGTCTGGTACAATGCTAGTTTCCATGATTTCTATTTTATCAGTTAATGTCCAGGCAGAAAATATGCATGCGTGAAGCAGAAAGTGGCATGTAATATAAGCTATTACATATAGTTAGTAATGTAAGTTTAATTGTTGCCTTTTACCTTTGCTCCCGCCGTGGCTCTGTTGCAATAAAGTTTGGCATTGGTCTTGATGTTGTTGGGGTCTATCATCAGAGCGTCCGTATACAAGTGGTAGGCAGCTTCAAAGTTGTTGTTCTTAAATGCCTGGTTGCCCTCTTCCTTCTTGGCTTTTAGGGCTTTGGCATTCTGAATTAAGAGAAAAACTACTCATTTTGATTCAAACATTAAAACACTTTAAGCCATGTAAAAAGAAATTTCTCTTCATTTCTGCATGTCTTTAATCACAGATTTATTGTAATTAAGATTCCTTGCCATGCATGTTAGGGCTGAACAATTCAGGAAAATAATTGCAGGAATTGCAGTTTTTTTATAGCAGTGGTTGGGATTTAGTATAAAATTATTTCCAAAGATCCTCCTTTTCTGTAATATTTAGTACAAACAGAATATATACAGAGATATACTAATCATCATCATCATTATAATTATTATGGCTTCCGCCTTCTGTATGTTGTTTGGTGCCTAACTACTTTGGCATACTTTTGACTAGAAACGCCGTTCAAAATTCCAAACGTTCAGCTTATAAAAGGACATTATTGCTTGTATATGGCTTTTAAAATATCTTTTATAAATGATTGATTCAATGACATCGTTAATTACATCACATAATTGCCTTTGAAGCTTTTAAGGCTAATTGGCTTAGAAGTTTGCAAACCAGAATTTCCTTTTCAGCTATTTCAGCAAAAACAGTTCAGCTTTTTTCAGGTTTGCTTGGAAAAATCCTTTCAGCACCAAAAATGCTATTTCCATTTTTTTTTATTTACATTTCTTACCAAAATGCATTGAAGTTACAGCCAACTTTAAATTTAGTATCATTTAAGCGATAGCTGTCTACTTTACTTATAACTTTCCTTGTGCATTATTGTTTCAATATTATTCTGTAATTACCGTCATATTATCTTAGCGAGTTAAAAACACAAGTTCAAATTTTGTGCTCTCAAATGTACAAGCTTTGATCAACCACAAACACAATGATCATCTTACCCTGCAGGCTATCCGGGCCTTTTCATGGTCAGGTGCCATGCGCAGAGCCTGAACAAAGAACTGTACAGCTTTATCGATACAGTCCTCATAGTAAAGACACAATCCTCTGACGTACAGTGCATCTGCATTCGTGGAATCCATTCGCAGAATATCACTGGAAAAGTAAAGTAAAATAATAAGCAAGGAGAAAAAAAATCCCTAAAACATAAACAAACAAACAAAAAAAATCAGCACGCCCCCTACACCAGCTCATCCCTAACTGTTCCCACCTTGCAACAGACTGAGCTTCTGGATAGCGGCCCAGGAGAGCGAGACACTCAGCCTTGAGGATTTTGAAGCGGTGGCAGGTGGAAGCCAGAGCTAAGGCACGGTCCATGCAGTACACCACCTGGTACAAGACAAGAGCCAAACTTTCTGTTACACATTAATTCATGCAAGTATTTACAGCATTGTAAAAACATTTTTTAAACGTAACAGACTAAATACCAAAGCTTAAAAATGTAAGCTGAACATGGAAAAAATTCAACAACAACAAAATCTAATGTCAATTTCAACTCTGTAGCAAGACTTTCACCAAGGCTTTTTGTAGATAAACACAAGCTGACCAATCAAACAGAGTCGACTGGGTGAGGGAGACCTTCAAGAGAAAGGAGCTAAAACAAACAATTTCACAAAAAACTGAAGAAGTACTGCATAAATACCTGTTATAACAAAATGCAACAGTTTTCGTTATTTGTAAATTGACCAAAAGTATTTCATTTGAGCCCAAGAATAAAAATCTCAACTGGAAATTCTGCATAATAAGGCCTGTAGCTGCTTTGCATGACACTTTTCAAAGAACAGGTTGTGATTTGTTGACTGAGAAATGATAAGTTATACAAGAGTGACAGCTGATTGGGTGACAAATCAACTTCAATTCAAATCTTTGTGTGAGTTTGATGAAAATTAGAAAAAGGTTTGATTTACCTTTCTGAAATCCCTCTTTTCAAAGCTGAATTCTGCACTGCGCTCATACTCCAGTAGAGTCACTGCATTCTTTTCCTAAAACAAACAAAACTGTGAGACATATTTTTTAAAATGAGTGTAGATGAGTTTACAGATTCAGTCATGCAAATCTTGCTCGTAGACTGTTCTCAGTTTGTATCCCAACACAAAACTTGTTTTACACAGTCCTGTGTTTGTCACATAAAAGTTAAGGAGGTCCCCACCTCCTGCTGGGCCTCTCGGTTGCTGGGCTCCAGCTCCAGAACCTTCTGAAAGCAGCGACTTGCTGCCATGGCATTTCCCAATGACAAGTGGCACTTGCCCTCACGTAGATGCCCCTGTAGAAGTGGAAAGACACACATCCTTCTTACAGCTTATAAAATGTCTATATAGATTTTGACTCTGCATATGCAGCCATGTTGAGACAGTAAATGGTGTGTAGAGCCAAAACTGGTTTGGACAAGTTTAAACTGACCTTCATGAAAGAGTCATCCAGCCGCACAGCCTGCTGGGAATCTTCTAGGGCCTCTCGAAAGCGACAGAGCATCATGAGGGTGGCAGCTCTGTTGCCGTAATAACTGGCATTTTTGGGGCATGCATCTTCAGATGAATAACAAAAATCCATGTCACTTAGGCAAACAAAAATGGGATTGGATCGCAGATCCAGAGAAACATTTCTTGACCCAGGCAAAAGTAGCAGAGGTTTAGCTGTAATACACTTTACATCCATAGAAATAGTTTTAAAAAGTAAATTTTTAAATGAAACATAAGGTGTTTACAGGAAGACGTCTTCATGTTTTGTTTAGAAATCTGTCTTTTCCTTTTCGCTGGCATTAAAGATGCATTTTGATCCCTCTGAGAAGTAGCCACTATCTCTTATAAAAGAAGAATATACATAGGTCACCTTAGGAGAGGCTGGTGACAGTACAAAAAAATTTGTACTGTTATTTGTTTTGCTGGGTGGTGTGCAAAAACTGGAGATTATCAATATGTCTCAATGAGACAGAAGGAACAAACATTGGCCAACAAGTGCTCTTCCCAAATACCAAACCTTCACATAAACTTAGTTGCAGAGATAAAGTATACTAAAAAATAATCTTACCAATGGCCTTTGTGTAATAGTTGAAAGCCTCTGAGTAATCCTTTTTGCTGTAGAATGCATTTCCTTGTTCTTTGAAGCCTTCAGCCTCACTGGAGAGATGAGAAAATGAAACCAAGATCACGATCGGCTGGATTCTTTACCGTGACAAAACATTAACTGACTAAAACAAAGACCCAACTATTCCTAAACTATAAAGCAGTCAGTCTGTCATTTCTAACTATCTAGGAATTGCAAGCTATACCTCAGAATCTGAAAGGACTATGAAAGGACAGTGTGCTGCACTACATCTGGAAATGGAACAGCAGATCAGGGTACACAGAGACCTGAGAGCTCAAGTGCTAAACATAGCAGTGAACTTCACCTTTTGCAGTCTGGTAAAACTGGCATGGGTTATAAAAAGAAGCTACTCCTGTCCTCAACTTTAAGGGGTGAAATATTTAACATGTTGTAATTCAGGCAAGTGTAGACACAACAATAACGACAAAATATTTCCAATGAACAAGTGTTTGGCCAGAAAATGCCATAAGCGTGTAAAGAATTTTTGATAACGGAGCCATGCACCAAAACTTTTTACATAGTTCTGGCATTGTCTTAACTCATTGTCTTGTCACAGTTGTTCATTAAAATAAAAATAGAGAAGTTATAGGTGATTTTGAATATGTTCCCTTGTTTTCACAATTACAAAAATAAAGATATAAGATATTATATATAGATAAAAGATATTATATAGACACACACACATATATATACGTATGTATGTATATGTATACAGACATACACACACACACATATATATACGTATGTATGTATATGTATACAGACATACACACACACATATATATATATGTGTGTGTGTGTGTCTATATATATATATATAGAGAGAGAGAGAGAGAGAGAGAGAGAGAGAGAGAGAGAGAGAGAGAGCTTTCTAAATATACAACATAATAAGCTTTTTATTCTGCTGGGTGAGACATTGGCATCTGCAATTTGTTTACATTACTAATTTTCCAGCTCAACTATATTAACATTATTGTCCCTTCAGAGTGGCGATTCACTCTTTTCTTTTATCTGTTTATACAGTTTCTTTTTTCGAGTAGGATCACTAGCTAAAACTGTCTTTGTATTATGGAAATATCTCGACGGAAAGCACTGGCAGCTAGTGTAGCTAACGTTAGCTAAAGGAGGAAACGTATTTTTCTTGTGTTTAGAGTTGTAAAGGTGTCATCCACCTTAATTGTATTAAATAACAATTAGGAACCGCACGTAGTTTTTACAAAAAAATAAATAAATAAACAATACTGGGGTGGCTGTAACTAAAAATGTGTCACGAAAAGATAATCACTTGGCCTAAGCTAGTTTTCTTGATAAATAAATTGGGAAGACCCAGCAATTCACCTACCAGTTATGCTAATTTAAAAGGTTATGTTAGGTTTATAATGGGATGTATAATTGCACCCATCGAAACTATAAAATAAAACAAAACAATAAAATCTAAATGTTAGTACGGGTGGTCCACATGCTAAGGGTTAGCTTGTTAGCTTCTACCGGGCTGATACCGTTGATGTTTCACGATTTTTGTCAGTGGCCAAATTAATTCCGGTTAATTACATATGACAAACGTGGCACAATAAAACACAACTAATTATTTCATATTTACCGTTCCAGATCGTCTGGATTACGAATCTGGGGCTCTATTTCCACCGGCACATCGATGTCAACAGCCGCCATTTTTTCTAGAAAGGACGAACAAGAATGAACGTCATTTCCGGCGACAGATTACTTTTTTTACTTCGTGAGAATCTAGGTCACACAAGAAAAAAAATAGTAATGAAAACTATTATTATTATTATTATTAATTTTATAAATGTTTTATTATTATTATTATTATTATTACTATTATTATTATTATTATACCAGTCGGAAAAAAAATCTATACAATAAATGCATATACAGCAAATGAAGCTTCCTTTGTCATTTGCCTTGTGCTGACCTATTTTTCAAAATACCACTAGAGGTCAGTAGAGTAACAGTATTTCTGTTGGTTGTCATCAGTATTCATGTGAGTTCAGGGATTCACCACAAGTTTCATTCATGTACACAATGCTTGTGCTTTAGGTGTTAGGTGCACACAACTAAAACAATAAATGAAATATATTCAATGTAAGTATGTCATTATGATGATAAGCAAAAAAACTCCACAGGAAGAAAGAAACAACCACATTTGCATAAAAACAGTACTATTTATAAGTTTTTTAAAGAATACAGCATTGACATTTTCAGCACATATTAATTTAAATTATTGCAATTGATGCACAGTTACACTAGTCATTAATTTTACCAGATGACACTTTAATAATACATAGGTCTATTGCTTAGGATGATTCAGCACAATATTATGAGAAATAGATTCCTAAATGAAAGCACATAGGTATTTTAATACAACTATATGAAAAATGTCAGGTAAAATAAAGATGTCCAAGACATTTCTAAAAACACATTAAATGATTTAGATTTTAACTCACACATCAGCTTGTTTCTTTATATTGCAAAAACAGCATCAAGCTGCTGCAAAATCTTAGCTTACAGTATCTATCTAACATCACCTGAAAAACTTATAATGGCTTCTGCCAAATAAATTGTAAGCATCTTATGTAGTCTGTCTCTGTGGTATTCTTGGCATCATATTTGGGTGGTTGATTGTCACCTCATATCAGAGAAAAGAAAAAAAAGATTTTTATTTAAAATAAACTAAAGAAATGTCATCTACATCAAACATATATTTGTGGGGATGCAATATCCTCAGGAATGCAAAGTTATAGGTCTCTATTTTATTTTCATAGTTGAGGGGCAGTCAGTTATATGGAAGTAGCCAGTTTCATGGGGAATCAACAGTATGGATTTTCTTCCTTTAAATTTGGTTATGTAGAGTAAAGCAGTGATGGAGAGGTGCATTGTTCTCCCAGAGTAAAACTATAAAGCTATTAAAATGACAGAATTTTGGCAACAAACACAGTAACATTTACACACCCTAGGGCACCCTAGGTCTATTATAGTAATATAAATAAAACTAAAAGATGCTTGTCATTATGGCTTCCAGAAGGGTCCTGACCCCTGGGAACCCAACAGCTGAGCGATGGTCCTTCCATTTTTAAGGGGACTAGACACTGGTCAGTCAACACTGAATCTTAATCCACACCGGGGGATTGTGCATACGTGAACCTGCCAAACTTGCATTGCAGATATTCTGCCCTTGCTGTCACTGCATAGTGTCCTGTTGTCACTCAGAGGGTGCCCTGCTCTGTCCAGCTTTGGCTTGCTTAGGTCCACGCTACTGTAGATCTTCCAATTGTGCCTGGCTCAATGCTAGTAAGGAGAGAAGATAATAGGTGCGTGTGTGGCCCTCAGAGGTCCCGGGGCAGGCCTGAAGAGCGTGGGACTGATCAGGGGACCCTGGATGATGGCTGTGGGACCCGGTGGTAGCCGAAGCGCCAAGGGTCCAGACGCCATGGTGCACAAGGCAGCTGGATTGAGGGGGCTTGTCAGGAACCCTGCCGGCAGGGCTTTGGACAGCTGCTTCTGCAGAGCCAGTTTAGTCTGAAACCAAAGATAAGAGGCATATTTAATTTACACAAACATGTTAAAATATTGAAGTAACATTTCAAAATCTGTAATCTGACTAGTTGTAAACCAACTCTTGTGTCTTTATAATACACGCTGCTCCACCACGATCTAATGAAGAGAAAAGATGAGGCAGCAAACTCAAAAGTTATACAGAATTTCACTGTGACGCCTCTTCAGACACTCGGTTAAAAGACGCTTACTTTAAAATAGCTCAAAACTTAATACTAGCTTCCTGTTTGAATGTGTATGTATTATTTTTGTTGTTGGATGTGTTCTTTAACAACCACATAGGCCACTGTTGTGGACAAAAATAAAAGCTCTTGAATGTGTGACTGTGTGACAAATACTTACCGCTAAGACAGCACTGGGCTGTAGTTTATTATAGGGGGTGAACTTGGCCTTGACAGGCTTCCCAGCCAAGCGCTCTTTGTGTCTCCTGCTGTTCATGTGCTAAAAGGGGGACAGAGATAAACAGTCATTCAGTCAGGATAGTTCTGACTACCAAACTAAAGAGCCAACAAACTGGGAAGTTTACCTAAAGGTTAGACATTCTGAATGTATGGTTTTGTTCATTGTATATCAGGTAAACCCATGTACCTGCTTCAGCTGTGTCTCTGAGTTGACAGACACCTGGCAGAGCTCACAGTGGAAGGGATGGTTAGATACACAAACAACTGCTCTCAGCTTGCTGCCCATTCGCTGCTTCATTCTGCAGGTGGGTCTTGGTGATGATGTCATCTTGATTCGACGTTGTAACTGGCTGGTGTTCTGACTGTCCAGCATCTGTTTGTGCTTTGAACCTAATTCCGGCAAAGGGAGGGACAAGGACGTGTGAAAATGATGATCTATTATAGATTTGTTATAGAATTGTTCTAACATTTTCATATAATTTGCATTCTGGTACACACCACTACAATGAGCATCCAACTGGGAACTGGAGTTGACTGTCACTTTGCACGTAGGACAGTGGAGATGTTTTTTGTTATTCTTGGCCTCTATAGCATCTTCCACCTTCATCAAGTCCTCCTCAACTGTCGTGGAGCTTCCCTGGAAGTCAGAGTGTGGGGCTGAACTGGTGGCCAAGCTGCACCCCTCCAAAAGTGGACTGTCTGAAGTTAGATCACAAACCTTAGACCCAGCAGAGCTTTGTGTGGAAAGCTGAGGAGAGCAGACGGAGGAGTAAGAGTCCGTAGATGAAGGCTGTGAGGAAGGAGCGGGTGCCACCAAGCTCCCCAGACCATTGTCTAGTTTATGCCTTATAGGTTGGGAAGAAGTGCTTGGACCTGGGGACATATAGATAAACAAAGACATTAATCTGAGCTGAATTGGTTTCACTATTTATTGTGATATTTTAAAACGTTTCATCGTGAAGGGTGATATTACATTATGATGGGTGGTATCCTTAGTGGTAAGCCTAGCATAAAGATTGGGAAAGGAGGAAACATCTCATCTGACTCTGACAAAAGTAAAAAAAAATTAAACTAGCAGCTTCAATCTATCTGCCATATCTATGTGCTATTTAAAACATGAGCAAAAAAAAAAGTTTAAAAAAAGTTTTATAAAAAGTGTAACTATATTTTATTGACTAACCTGATCTGAAATGTGATCTTTTTTCTGTTTCATCAGAATTTTTGTGCAACCAACATTGTTCATTATTTCCGTTTGTTCCGTTTCTTTCATATAATTTTTCTCACCCGCATCTACTTTTATTTTATATTATCTTTCTTTAATTTTCAAAGCATTTTTGTCTCTTTTTTTTCTCCCATCCAAATCATTCTTCCACTTTTCGTCTGTCACTTGTTTGCTCTCTCTGCAGAAGCTCGCTCTGTCACCATTAATCAACAACCATGGCAACTGCTGAATGTAACAAGCTTATCATTATGTGGTTAAAGGGAAATTGATAGGTGCTGGAGGAAAATGGGATGTGGGAGATCAATAATGAAAAGGAAAGCTAGACAGAGTACAGAAGGAGGGATTTTTTTGTCAGTCAGAATGAGAGGCAGAATAAATTTGGTTCTTGTTTTGTTGTGCAGGATTGTGCACAAGAAACAAAATAAACACATGTTACAGCTGAAACTATTTGCCGAATAATTTCTTGGCAACAATTTTGCTGGAAAATAAATCGTTTATTTTACAAAATCTTGACTTTAATATTTTGGAGTTTAACAGTGTTGGATCAAACAAAACAAAAAATCTTTTGAATCACTTTTGACTCTCAGATTTCATTGACAGCAATTCTCATTTAGTTAGAAATTGTATTTAAAAAAATGTAAAAATCTATGAAAAAATCTTTAGTTGCAGCTTGGGTATATTTCTTGATTTATGGGCTTGGTCTTGCTTGCCTCAAAATCACCACTCTTATAATCTAACACCGTTTAGTTTACTTTTAACAAGAAAATGTAGGCGCACATGACCAATACTTCTGGCCCTTTTTATATAATGTTACTCAGACTTTGACATGTCCATTAGCAAAGTGACAAACATTCCCAATAAATGCGAACAAGGAACTGTAAGTGGGAGTTGTGTTAAGCTCCTGTTACTTTACAAGCAGAACTCAGAATCAAGAAACAAACTACATGTTTCTGCATCTGTCTTCTGTTTTTAGGTGCTTTAAGGCCTCTCATCGTTGCAGAATCCCTTTGCTTGATGGGAGTAATTACCATTCTGACAAAGCCAATGATAGCAGGACAGGTAACAGCTGGTAATTAGCACATGGAGTGGCAGCTACCAAGCCTTAGTGCTTATGTCTCTTTAATTACCACAAATTACTCAGAGGATGCAGAAAAGCAGCCTTTAAAAGGCAAATTTATACCTATTTTGTCTTTCAAACGCAAATCTGTTGTTAGTGGTTCTCCTCCGATCGTCCCCCTCTCTCTGTCTCTGCCTTTTCCTGTCGTAGACGGACTGTGTCCGCTCTTCTGCCGAATCCTCTGCGTCTCCAAGGCTTTTAGCTTGCGAGCATGCTTGTGACCTTTGTAGTGGGCTTCAGCCTGGGTCTGGCCATGACACACACACACACGCACACACACACACACACAAACACAAGCAGAGCAAAGAAAGGAGAAAATCAGCGCACACAAAGAACTACTGATTATATTAATGAAAATCAGTAAAATGTAATATTTCCATGTGTTTTATCAATTTGGCTTCAAGTGTTTCCATAAAGTCTGGGGCAAATTTTTACAATTGAGCATTTGCCTAAGAGTCACATCACTGATCACCATTTTGATCATTATCATCATCATTGCTGTGCACAAATGAGCATCAGTTGGACTCATGGCATCTCATGACCATGATCTGAGCTCACTGGCTCATCTTTCCACTGATTCGTTCTGACACAAATGGCCCGTATCCGTTATGCTGTGACACAAAATGACCTCTGTGCCTTCCCCAGTGAGAGAAAACACATTTGTGACAATGTGACAGCAGATGCATGCAGATTTGAGATCCCCAAATGGCTCTGGATAGCTGTAGATAAAGACATGCTCTCAAAAGGAAGAACAGCTTTCAGTGAGTCCAGAGTAAAACTACCAAAGCAAAAAATGGTAATTCATACACACATCTATACATCTATCTATCTATTTACCACTCAGATTTAGGAAACAAACATCTATAAAGTAATGAGAATTTAGATATTTTAGTACAAAATTGTACCTTTCCCAGTGATACTGTGATGTTTAACTGGCTAAGACCCTGCTGTTATGATTCTGGAGGAAAAAATTACATTAAGTAAAAAATGTATTACCGAATAAAAACTAAGTCATTTACAAATCCATACATGCACATTTATAAATTACTTGTGCTTGGTGGGAGAAAAGTTAGCTTATTAGCTTATAGCCATGATATAAAATGTGATGTTGTATATTTTTCTGTCAACAAATTGCACAAAAAGACCATAATCAACATGAATAATATCTGTGCAGCTGAAGACTAAAACTGTGCCTCCATTGTTGTCCAGTAATGCAGGACAAACAGTGGAATGCATGTTACTTCATTAGGGTAAATATAGACACTGTAGTTATAAATATAACGGGTCTAATGGCAAAAAATGCCATTTAACAGCTAATTTAATAGGTAATTTAACCATTCTTTTAGAAAAATACACATGATTTGTGCCACAGTTGTAAATATTTACATCTTTAGAAGTAATGCATTACCAAGAAGGAATAAATGACATTGTTGGTGTTGTTCTGTTTAATGATTTTTATATTTTATGATCCTTAACCAGCAATATTATTTCAGAACACAGTTTTGCAACACTAGTCTTTCTGTGTATGAAACACACAAGTGCACTCCTAAAAATCAACAGAGCATCTGAGTTTGGAACAGTGTAACAAGACTTTTAGTATGTGGCTTCACGTGAGGCTGTTAGATAATTTGTTATTGCTCAAATTATCCTTGCAGGTTCCAGGCACACACGGTTCAGCCTCTGCTAATGCACACTCAAACTCATTGTGTGTACAGCTAAACCTTTAGTGAGTGTGTGCATAGAGTGGAGTCTCCCCATCAACACTTTGCATAAAGCGCAGACTGCTACACAAACAGAAAGGACGTCACCATGAGTCAAAGTGTGTTGGGGAATACTGGGCGGGGCAAAGGGTGTATGACCCCCCTTTGGCTAAGTTGAATGTCAGTGCACAATAACCATTCAGCATAATTTCCAACTGCACCAGAAGAAAGAAATCTGCTCTCATATTCATAGTAACCAACATGCAAGTGTGGTATAGGTTCACTATGTTTCACCATAGTAACTTTAAAAGATTCACAAGTATCTCAAAAAAGGTAAAACCAAGATCCACAGGTAAAGACAGCGAAAGGATACTGGTAGGACTTCTTGACCTCTGCAAACATTGATTCAAGTTGCTTTATGTATTTTCACACCACTGACTCCCAAACTCTTTATACACTATAAACAACATCTGTTTTCCACAAACGAGCAGCAAAATAAGGACATAACATGTGATCCTTCGGATTTGAAAATTTTCATGCTTTTACAGTGAGTTTAACGACCTTAAAGGAATAATTCAGATGTTTTTTCTAGTCTATTCCTTTTTATATACACACACAAACACAGGTATAGGTTTCAGTCTCCCCCAGCTTCAGCTTTCTATTATGGACATCTATGCATCTATTTACACAAAGAGCTCAAATGGCATTTATTTGGAGTTTTTGACCCATTAAAAAAAGCTAAATATTTATTCTCCTTTTTGACCTTTTCTGGTGTTACTTGCTTTGCCCTTTGCTGCTGCCAGTTAGCATATCATGTTTTAAGGGCATATTCAATAAATCCAGTATATACAAATTTAAAGCTCTTTGATATTTCTTTGTGAGTTTATAATGACAAGCGATTGCTTTAATTTTATACATAGTCATTTCATCAATTGTTAACAGAAAAATATTGATTAGAGCAACCGTAAAAGGGATTTATTCATAAATAAAACATTGTTACTTTGCTCTTTTGGCCTGCTTTTTTTTTTTTTTTTTTTTTACTATTTTCCATTAATATATTCATCAATTCATCAATTATCTGTAATCGCCTATCCTATTTGGGTAGCAGGAGGTCTGGAGCCTATCCCAGTGGTCATAGGGCGGAGTACTTGCCTGACAGGTCACCAATCTATCTCAGGGCCAACACAGAGCGACATACACAGACAGACAACCATTCTCATTCACACTCACACCTACGGGCAATTTTAGATTTACCAATTAGCCTAGCATGCATGTTTTCTGCACTGGGGGAGAAAATGTTTTCTATTTTTCCCTGCAAACAGCACTGAACTTTGAATGGTAAGCTGAAGCTGTGTATCTAATATGATAAATACAGGTGGATGAAACCTACTATACCTATGTACTGCACAAGCAGTGAGTATAAAACACAAATAGACTCAAATATTCTGAATCATTCCTTTAGTCAAGATTCTTTCGGGAGTGAGAATTCCAGCCGCTCAGTGCTGCCCCCTGTTGGGACCTGGTACCTGCTTGCAACCTGGCATCCAACTCCTTGGTCAGCCAGCAATCTCAGCTCAGCTGCAGGTGACACAGAAGGGGGAGGAGAGAGCCTGTTAGCTAAAAAGACAGACTCCTGAAAACATGACCGTACATCCAAAAGTAAAGAGTAAATAGAAAGAATGAAATAGATAAGTAAGTTATAGTAGTATAATGGTGTCCTGCTTCCCTAAAGTTTCACAGCGCACACAAAGGGGAGTCATTGTCATTCTGCCAAGTTCCTCCTAACAATATAAATGCAAATATGTATGAATGAACTCCATAGGAACAGGAGCTAAATGAATATGAAAAAGGACATAAGATAAGGGGGGAAAAGCACCAGAACTGGCTGACTGGTTCCTTTTATGAACTCAGTGAGCGATTAAAGAAATTGAAGTGGTATAAATAAAGCGACTGTTCAACTTCAAGAATTTCTTTTAGCAAAAAATATTAAATGTGTTGTATCTGTGTAGATGCTTTATAGTAAACAAACATATGACCTTTAGATCATGATTTGTTTGGAGCCTGCTTAATGTATGCATCAAAAAGGTCAGAAAACCTTCCACTTTAGTAAGATAATGTTGATTTAACTCTTATTCTACAGAAAACAGACCAGTGGTAGTTTTCTACCTCTCTGCAATGAATTGAAATCCAGACGGGTCGTAGCTTTCACGCGATGGAAGCTCAGAGAACCCAACTGTTCCCCTTTTGACATCAGGGAAAGACATTTCCTGAGTGTCTGACTTACAGTGGAGTTGAAGCGCAGATGACAGATGTTACAGGATATGATGGGTTTTTTCTTAGGTGGAGATACACCAAAGGTGTGGTTGATCACTGCCTTCTGCACTGGGTCCATCTACAATATAAAACACAGGCAAAAAAGTCATGCACATGTAAGAACATCTTAGCATTGCTCATGTTCTGATTGAGCATATATACAGAAAATAATTATCCACATCATGTTTAGGTCAGGGATGAACAATTTGTCTGCACTCATGCAAGCATTTGTCTTTTAATAAATAAGATATATTGCTTGTATACGCTCTGTGATTGAGCGGTCGGCTGGAGCCTTTCTGTGTAGAGTTAACATGTCCTCTCCATTCCTGCATGGGTTTCGTCCGCGTGCCATGGTTTCCTCCCACAGTCCAAAGACATGCATGTTAGGTTAATTGGTGACTCGAAATTGTCCGTGAGTATGAATGCGAGTGTGAATGGTTGTCTATCTGTGTATGTCTCTCTGCGTTTGCACTAAAATAGACTGTCGATCTGTCCAGGGTGTACTCTCCCTCTTGCTCAGCGACAGCTGGGATAGGCTCCAGGCCCCTCTTTGACCCTGAACAGAATTAGCAGTCACAGATAACTGATGGATGAACGCTAAACACATTTCTTTGGAAAGCGAGATTAGTTTGACTACCCTTCACAGTGTAAAGAATGAATGAACAATGTGTGTATTTGTCATGATAACTGATGTGAGATTACACTTTGACACTTTTTAAAATAAACCTTATTCTGTTCATATTGTAATACTTTCAGTGCTGCTGTGTTCTTTGAGTCATAATCTTAGGTTTAGGTGTCAGACAGTAATCTTTTTCCAGCCTGCCACATGCCTGTTCCATCCTCTGATTGGTTCCATTAACGGGTTCAGATAAATGAAGACTATAAAAGTCCACTGCTTTAGCCTTTACAGCCAAACTAAACATGTGTGTGTGAGAGAGAGAAGTCTTATTTGGGATTTCTTGCTCACATTTGTACCACTGATTGCAGCCAAGTAATATTTAGATTCTGCCAGTGCAATCCTAAATCATTTTTTATATTTTTGCATGCAGAATTGCAAAAAAGTGCACATGTGAAGTAATAAAAAAGGTGGCTATGTAAGGAATCCTTGACACTGTGCTGCACAGAAAGGTCTTTGTTAAAGCTATTGAAAACATATCCAAAATATAGCCTGAAATAAGTTATGTTCCCCAAGCGTCAATTTTAGACCCTTGGTGGTTTCACCATGAGACACTACATCCCCTTTAAGCTGATCACACTCATGTTTATATGACCATGTCTCCTAAGGACACTGGACCAGTTGATAATTTCTTAAAACTTATTTTAGACATCAGTGTCTGGATGTCACAGGATTTGCTCAGCAGTGCTGGGGGGGGGATTGAGGGACGAAGTGTAGATCATGTGTGTTTTTGAATACACCAGCAAAAAGCAGAAGCATGGAATAGTCCAGTTTCTGGTTCATCCACAAAATTTCATACATCACTTACAGTTGAGCACTTCAGAACTTTGGCTTTGATTAAAATGTTTTATGGGCATTATTTATTTATTGCATTTATTTACCTTTATATATTTTAAAACTTGTATTTCCTTTCCTTTAATTATTTGTGCCTTTTATTTATTTTATTCATTACTGTTTTTTCAGTTTCATGTATATTTATATATGTATTTAATTAATTTTATGGGTTTTTATCCTGTTTTGTTGGTAATTACCTTTTATTTTATTTTTTAAGGGCTATATATTTATTTAACTTTGATGAATAAACCTTAAAATACAATTTCATCCTGTAATTTAGAGCTTTAAGGTGAGTGTTGTTAGTATTGTAAAGTATTACACTTTACAATTTAAACACATGTAATTTGACATTTTACTTTTTGTTGACTTTCTAAAACATATGTCATTCTGCTGCTGTTTATAACAACAACTTTCCTCAAGTGTAGTTTAATGTAATAAAAATCTCATTGGTCCTTGCCTTGTTATTAAAAAAGGAACATATACAGGAACAGTATGTGAACGTGTGATATCTTACCGTGCTGAAACTGGGGAAGAGGCTGAGCGGTGAGGAGCTGTTGACCCTGAGCGGCAGGAAGTGCTCTAGGTGGGTGTGAGTTTGCGGCTGGAGGGGTCGGCCTGGCAGAGGCAGGGAACCCAGGATGGGGTGGACCTGCCTCTGGGACAATGCACCTACAGCAAGGGTGATCACATTAAGGTTAACAACATCATCAACTGTTTTAAATAACTCTTCCGTCACGTGAAAGACCACATCTGTGGATATGTGGAGGGGCAGCAATTTTAGCCTTTTAAGCCCACCAAAGCAGCACATCCTGATACACAGACAAGAGATCAAGACCTTTTCCAACATCAATGGGTGCAGCAGTAAAGCTTTAATGACTTCAGTAATAACAGGGGATAAATAATGAGAGGCTCTGTGTGGCCTTTCACTTCTTTGCAAGTCCATAGTTTATCTTGATAAATGTCTCTGGCCTTTAAACGCAGCACTAGTAGGTTTGATTTTGTGGATTCACACTTTTCATGCCCTGGAAATGGACTAAGACTCTGACTGAGGTTTAATGTGTGTGTTAGACTTTAAGTACATATACTTTAAGTACATGCAGCATCTGTTCATTTTTACTCCTCAAATGTCCTTTTTCTTGCATACTTTTCTACACAAATTTCCATACAGCCTCTCATCTCATCGTGCTTAATTTTGGTTCGTCTTAATGCTTTCAGATTGCTCACACCCTAAAGAGCAGCATGACACTGACCTTTGTCTAGACCCAAAGTAAACATTAGTACGCTCACATTAAAATGCATAATGTGAATGCAATGTCTTACATAAGCATGGTAATCACAGAATATTTGTACATTTGTCTGAATGTTGCAAAGTTGAAAAGGTTAGATATGCATACATGAAAGAATTAACTCAAGTATGCAAACTTGATTTAGCAACAGTTTTAAGGTGATGTTTTCTTTTAGACATTTAAATTCTATTTTGCAAGAGGAATGGTGATGTTTAAGGTGACATTTAGTGCAAGGAAATCAGAGAATCTTGATATTTACAGAGACTGATATTTAAAACAAATGTGTTGAGGCTACAAAAACAATACTATGACAGATTTATGAGAGTGTACATACATCCATTTGGTGAATGCATAGAATATGAGCAGTTAATTCCACAACCTGTGGTGCTTTGTGCTGCTAAAACAAATAACAAATCAAAGGAAGAAAATATGTTAGTTTCAAAATAGTTCTTTTTTCCTTATATGGTACAACACAGCAGCATGCATTTTTCTTACATTTAAATGATAGAGCTTGACTTGGTACGGATTAAAAACTTGTGGTTAGAGAGGTTGCAGGGGAGGTCTGGGCTGAGCGAGATGGAAAATGTCAGGAAGAGCTTGATGAGACGGATCAACGTAGCATTGGCAGGTAGGTGGAGACTTTTGCATGTAAAACTGAATGAAACTGACTGATGAAGCCAGAAGTATTAACACACCAGATGACAGACTGGAAGATACAGTAACTCACTATTTTTGATTTAGGAAAGGAGCCCACAATGTAAATACTGGCCTTTAATAAAATAAATGAATCTGCTTCTGGATAAGACACCCATTGAAATAAATGTATATGACATGAGTTTCAAAGAAACATATTATTACACATGATGTAATAATTCTCATTATCAAAAATTAAGACAGAATGTCATAACATTTTTTTTTGATGAACAGCTAAATCTTGATGTTGGAGTCTAATAAAGGTTTTTCATGAACAATTTTTACATATATTCATTTTTTTCCCTCTGAATTTCACATTTTATCTCTGGGGTTGAGGTTTGAAAATCACTGTGCATTAGCATGTTTTGACTAATCTGGTGCCATATTCCTAAAGTCTTAGCAGAGCAGAGAGAAAGCGCAGGGGAAAGAGGAAAATAAAAACAACCTTTGCAGATGCAAAACATGCTTGAAAAACTGCTATGAACAATATTCTCGAGGGAAGACGTGCACATGATTTTAAAAGTCATATAAAAACACTCAGCAAAGCCTCATAGCCCCAAAACAGAGAGAAACTAATTCAACAAACCAAACTAACTCGCTGGAACACTGAAAAAGCAAATTTAAATTCTGTTAGCATCAAAGACTTGAATGGAAATCATCACGTTTATCTTTTCATGACAAACAGATGTGACCAAAATTGCAGGAAGGGCACTTAAAGGGCAATTTCACCAATTTTCAACTTGCTTTATTTGAGGATGTAAATGTATATTAATGCTTTTAAACTTCCCTTTGACTCCCCTATATCAAAATGTGTGTCTGCTTCTGGCTACAAAACTACTCCAGATGACATCACCCAGAGGGTTTTTTCATCATTAGGAGTTTAGAGGATTTAATCTGGGCAAGGTTTGGAAAAGCAGTTTGGTTAGATTACAAACTCCATACTATGAGCGACAATATGACATAATCTGAATTGAAGGTTCCTCCAAATGATGTCATCTGTACGCAATTTTCAGCTGGAAGAGAGATATTTTAATTTAGAGACGTCAAAGGAATGTTTAATAGCGTTTATTTACATGTACTAAACAAACTAGATCCAAAAGTGGCAAGTTCAAAATCAGTGAAGAAATCCTTTAAAATGATGAGAAAAGACAATAAAAATGTCTGTCTAAAACACAGACTAGTCACTAAGATTCACTAATAAAACCAATGTATTTCTCTTGTGTTGTCAAGTACCATGTTTATTCACTGTTTTACAGCCACTCCGGTTCACCAGGAGAATATGGACGTATTTAGGTTAGAATTTGTAATCATGATTATTACGGTTTGTGTAATGTGCTTCACACATCCCCTGGAAAACACAAAAACATGCAAAAGTAACTCATGCTTGCTGATTTGATTTGGTTTTTGATGAATTCCAATTACATTTAAATGCTCCACCAGGACTGTTCCTGTACCAGTGATGCCAATAAAGTGTATTAAATTGCATTGCACTGACTTGAGAGTGAATGACAGAGTAGCGAGAAATGAAAGGAAGTGAAAGAGGAGACAACCACAGGCAGATGAGGCTGTTTTGTTTTTTTTTTCTCTCCACTAGCCCGATGTGCTTAATCTGCCTTCCGGTACAAGTTTTGGGGACATTGATTCCCTCTCCAACACAAATCTGAAATTGATCTCATTAATCTCCTATGCATATATTCACAAAACACAGCAGGGCGAGAGGTTTAATTAACTGCATTTTGCACAGAACAAACCAGGAACAGCTATTTACTATGAGAATTTTTGCAACATCAGGTGACATAAGGAGCTTCTGACAGGACTGACTCTACAAATGTACCCATCTGGTTTGCATCCAGAATGTAAAACCAAGGATTTATTTCAGCAAATTTGACAACACTGTCTATAGCTGCTATATTATGTTCAGGCAGTCATGTTAGGAATGTGTAAACCAGCTGAAAACAGAACTTTGTGATCTCAGACTCCTAAACTCATTTACCATTTACCATGACCTAAAATAAAAAGGTTAAGTAGAAGTTTTATGTCACATGCCACAGTAAGTCGTAATCTTTATTCACTTCCTTTTTAGTTCACTTTTTCATGAAGGCTGAGTGTGTAGGTCACAGCAACCCACCTTCCCGTATTGAGAAGGGATAAAAGATTAGGAGCTGCAGAAATTATAACACATTGAAAAAACTGGGGGGAAAGCTTAATCTCTATTATTTTCAGGATTAGTCTCCGGGTGACTCAACATCACAGCAATCAGAGACGAAGCGAAACGGGCATCTATTCATGAAGGGTTGAAAAAGGGAGGCAGGCTGGGGGGGATTTCATAGCGGCAAATCAGAGCGAAAGCATCAGAGGAAAGGATGCTTTGGCTCTTTTCAGGGTGAATGCAATTCCTGGGATCTGGGTGAGCCAGTCTCTGAACCAACGTGGCAGTGTGGTGGAGCCACGCTATGTTTTCTGACACCTCCCTGCATCCCCTGATGAGCCTCCTCTGTTGGGTGTTAATGCTTTGAGACATTAACAACTGTATCAGGGCTAATGTGAAAAGCATCCAAAAATGTTTGTTGTAATATTACCAATTGTTAACAGTTAACGATTAATGCACTTCTGGAAACTGATTTAAGTCTGGCAGCAAAGCAACATCAGTGCCAATGCAAAGGAGAAAGGGGAGGAAACACATTACATTTCTCATGAAGAGTGTTTGTATTAGAGCTTTGATTCTCAGCAAAAGCTCAACATAGCCTGACATGACATTAAAAAGACATTATAATAAAGTAAAATTATATTTAACAGTTTACCTGTTAGTACTACTGTATATATTAATAAGCTGCAGCATCACTGATCTGCAAACATATTAAATAACAAGTACCATGTAATGAATATATTATTTTTGTTCGTTGCCTTTCTGTTGAATAAATAAATTCCCTGTTACAAAGTGGAATTCAGAAAATCTAATCTAACATTAATGTTTCTGTTTGCAGAATAAAATTCAGCGAGAACAAATGATTGGAAATATTAGGCACTAAGCAATGCAGAAGTCTTTCTGTTAGGGCTGTGAAACACATGGTCAAATAATAAAAATTGAATGGTATGTTTCCCACTCGATAATGGCATAAAGCACACAGCTTTTCTGAGTAATAAAACAGAAGTGGTTAGTGCGCTGCACTTTTGCAGTAATGATAATGGCATTCATTGCTTACACAACAGGCAGACAACTAGACATTTGTGATGAGCTCTGGAGGATGAATTAGCATCCATTAAAACTGCCACTGACAGCTTTGCTAAGCTCTCTCCACTGGAAACAAAAAGGTGGAGAGTGAAGGCCTAATTTCCATGATGGCTTAAAATGCTGCCCCCACCTTGCACTGTGTGGTCTTTAAATAAATCATCTTTATTGTGACAAAGTACATTTAGGCCACAACAGGCAGCCAACAGGCAAATTCTCATGCTGGCTGTCACCGTCTATTTAAACTCATACTGCCGCAGCTGGCAGAGCCAGCGGTTTCATGAGAATTTCTACCTGCAGGGCACCGTGCAGCCCAGATCAGGCTCCCTGTGGTAATCTGTCCTACTTTCAACTATAGCACCGAGGGCCCATTTTCACCCCAGGGTCCATAAACCTATTTTCAAGGTAAAATCCAGGTGTAATGTCCTTTGGTCTAAATTAAAAAAAAAAAGCTATAAGTCAACATGAGAGAATGAAACAAAACAATTAAGAGCTTCCACAGTCTTTTCACTACACAGACACTGAACAGCACAATACATTGTATTTATATACAGCTTTTAAAGGGACTTAAATACAATCTAAAAAATATAACAAAACATAAAAAGGGAATAAATAAAATGAATGCTCTTTTAATTTGAACTTTATAGGAGGCATTGTATTTAACCTAATGTTAATCCTGGCTCCAAACTATGCATATTGTAAAGACGGAAAATAATATTCTTCATTTGAGGTATTCTCATTCTCACCATTTTTGCACCTTGATTATTTAAAGAATAGTGTGTCTTTTAAAAACAGGTAAACGCCACATGGAAATAAATTCACCTGAAGTACTTGACCTTTAACATTTGCAGATCTTTTTCAGTGTGGTTATAATGGATAAACAAACACAGAGATAGAGGCTGATCTGTGGGGAAATGAGCATAAATGGATTATCAGTGGTGCTCAGATAAAGTAGTGTTTGTTGTGTTTTGTTTCCTTCATGGAGCCTCTGCCCTCTAATAGCATTCTGCACGTCTTTATCAACTGCACTTAAAATAAACTGCCACCATCTGCTTAAACTCAGATAAGCCCTAGGTCCAATCAGAGATGCTGAACGGCAGTCAACAGATGTGCAGCACTTGCTGATATTTAAAGTCTGTGTGCAGCTTTATCTACGCCATGAACTTAATAATTAGCAGCTTTGTGTCTCAACAGCATTGGTTCTCTTCTCGGTGAAGTGTCTGAATGTTACATCTTCATAGACGAGAATCAAAGGATCTTTGATTTCTGGCGCATTGTGAAAGGTGTTTATCAGGATGACATCAAAGAAGACAAGCAACCACCAGCAAATGTATCACAGAGGTCAGAAATAGTACTTTCTATTGCTCATTGTAGCCAGTTTGTCTAAGGAAAGCAAAGTTTGCTAAACCAGAAATTTTGGGTAATATTGCTGCAACCAAAATGTGTTCATTTGACCCCTATTAAAAAAGTGACTGTAGCTTAGGTGTAACTGTAACTGGGCTTTCTCTGCCAGGTCAAGGGGTGTGTGAGCTATAAGACGGATAATCAGTATTTACAAAGCTGGGTGCAAATTAGGTTTTTGGCCCTCCTAAAAACAAAAACACAAAAGCAAACATAAAAGGAATATTCAGTCTTTATCTTGCTGTACGTGAACTGTAAATCATTAACAGGTCAAGAAAACAAAATTAAACCCTCGTAACATAGAGCCGCTTCCAAGGCAGCGTATTAGCTTATCACAAACCAACCACATTTGTTTATGAGTATACATGTTAAAAAAAGTTCTACTTTAGTCCTATTTTTTCTGCCATTAATCTAAGTTTGTTGTTGTTGTTCTCCTACTGTTTCCACAAATGTGTGTACGATGTAAGTTTCTGTTTGTGTGTGTGCAAAGGCATATCCAGGGATTGGCAGAGGTGATTGGCCCAGCAGAGTTTTGTCCAACAAGGACTCGCCAACACTCTGCTTGCAGAGCAGACAAATAAAAAAAAGGCAGGTCACACAAGATGGTGGCCAGAACTCATCTTCCTCCTCTCTCATTCAACCACATTATTCGTGAGGAGGCAGTTTTGTTGATTTCGACAATACACATTCTGAGGAAATAGGATCAGACTGCAATTTGTGACTACACCTATGGGGCTTAACACTACTGACCCTTTGTGTGACATCTGTGTTAAAGCATGAAAAGAGAGCACTAACATACTATATGATCCTACAAAATGAGCATCGACACTCAACTAGAGTTAAAATCTTCACAGTATCTTGGCTACCTCACTTCACTATAGCTAATGTTGTCAAGCACACAACTTAATAGTGTACGATAGGAATCCTAATGGAGAGAGCTCAACAGTTTTAGGCAATGTTTTATTCTCTGGCAGCTGCATATTTCAGCAGGTTTTACATTTTCTGCTTGATTTCTAAGGCACATATCCAGATTTGGAGGCACAATATTTTCATTTACGTCAGCATTTCAGCAGAATACCAAAATGTGAATGCATTTTGCTGACAGAATGTGTAGCAGAGTGTGGGCCTGTGTTCTTGTGGGTGTCTTAACTTGAAGATTTGAGTCATTTAAGAGGTTTAGCAAGAACTGACCTCAAATGTTTGTCACCACTTCAAATGCAGAAAACCAAAAATGTCCAGCCAGTCATTTATAAAAGCCAACAGGAGGTAGAAATACTGCAAACCTGACTTCATGCATGTCAAAAGTTAGAAATGTTATTGACTGTTACACATCCAAGATGAGAGCAGTTTTTGAGTAACTATTGCACTTTACTACACAATTGTTGTAGACAGCTGGTTAGCAAAACTTCTGTTACATGTGGACAAAGTATCAAAGCCAATTTTCCTCAAAGTCCATTCCCCAGTGGTGGTGACAGAAAAAATTGCTTCAACACAAAAAAATTATAATTTTTCTAGAGTTCTGGATCCAATTTAGTTTTTTTTTGTTTTGTTTTATTATTGAACTTGACAGACTTTCAGAACTCCTGAAAACTGGATTTTGTCAAGTGCAAATAAAAACCGAACAGAAATGTGATGTCTGTGTTTAGTAAATCTGACAGTGTAAACTCAAGCCAGGCACTAGCAAAAAAAGAGGTCTAGGTCTAAAGTATAGGAATTTAATTTGAGCAGAAAGTTTTCAAAATACAAAATGCTCAGGATGAACTTTTGGTCCAATTCTGGTCGAAGACATAATGGGTTAGGATTTCACTACAATAATGTTCCAGTCTGAGTTTATGTCAATATTAAATGTTTTGCTCAACACTGAGAATTTAAATAAACATACAAAAATACACATGTGAATACTAGCAATATGACAGTCTGTTTACAGAGTACATGCAATGTACTTCTGTGCAGTTACAGGTTGGACAGGTAACATTATACAGTATGAATACTACTGACACACGTGCACACACACACACACACACACACACACACACACACACACACACACACACACACACACGGCACACCTCAAACACCACCGTTTGCACACAGTCATTTCATGCAGTGATGAAAATGACTATCTGCCTAAAGGCTGTTAGGTTTTCATGTTGATAATGTGTCTGTGGTGCAGACATTAACTGGTCACCTGTATCATCAATAGGTGAGACCACAGAAGACTACTGCAGTATGGTTGTTGTTGTTCACGTTGAGGGTGATGAAAAGGGTCACTAGATTAGGCAAGAACAGTATACACTCCTCTCTCTTTCATAGTACATTACTTCTACACAGTGTCTACTTGTTTCATTTTCCATTTCAAATTCATCATAGGCCAAACAATTGACCTTTGGAGAGGTCCAATTAGTGTCAACAGTGAGAGGGGGTTTATGAATTGTCAGGTCCCTCAGTCAAATCAGTCAGAAAACTACACTGGATCTCAGTCTGTCCTCTGTCACCTGCTTTCGGAATTTAAACCAAACCTTAAAAAAACCTCTCATCTGTGCTTTTTCAACCAAGCAGTTATGTTTTGTGAGAAGAAAAACTGAAACATTGTGTAGTCTGTTTTGCAATAATGAATCCCTCAGTGTCCTCTCTGACGGCCCACATTGGCTGATCTTATGCTGGACTGCAGCAAATCCAAAATATGGCAGAAATAAATGGCATGTGTCTAAACCATTAACACGACTTAATGTAGTTGGTCTTGGCATGCAGCTCCATTGCCAGGACACATGGAAAATTTTTGCCCTCATTTTGATGCAGGCTGTGAGTCACTCTAAGCATGTAAGTAGACTAACTAAGCTTGAAGTTTGATATAATTTTGAAAAGAAAATCACTGCATAAATCTTTTCATCTTTTTAAGTTTTTCATGCCTTTAGATTCAAGCATGCCACTATCTGGATGCTTACCACAGATTCACATGAAACAGCCAACGCACAGGATCATTCAAGCACATCCAGCATTAGATATACTGTACACCGCTTCCAATTAACTACTGAGATCCCAATCAGAAAATGAAGCAAATATTTTCTCAAGATAAACTCTCATCTCATTTTCACTCTTCAATGAATTGGATTTTACTGACAGAGTGAATTATAAAGGACATCCTTGCCATTTTAACTAATGTCACCATTCACAACTTGACCACAGAGATTCACCACCAGGGAAATACACTAGAATGTAAAAGTGAAGAGTGTGAGAGTCAAACTGTGGGGACATGTCTCCCATCTGGGGACAAAACTGAGGTAATAAAAAGGTTTATATAATATAACATTTTTGACAGTGTGCGTGTGTGTGTGTGTGTGTGTGTGTGTGTGTGTGTGTGTGTGTGTGTGTGTGTGTGTATCTGAACTCTCACATTCATTACCAGTCAGGCTAATCAAACTCACACTTTCAACACTGCGATTACTGATTGGCGATGGTCAGTGTTAGCACAGTTCAGGTGCACGAGGACACACGTGCTCTCCATGCACAACGGATTAGCTTGTTATTTCTATTCATCCAGACTGTGTATACTGTACTCAAACGTGTACCTAAAATTTGAACATGGGGAACCACATATAATGTGTTTGAATGTAAATATAGCACATTACATTACATACATTGTATATGTGTGCAAGAGGCACGTGTCCATATTATTGAAACTGTTGTTTGAGCTGTTTCACTAGGTCTGTTTTTTTTAACAAATTATCTTTAATCTGTGGAAATTAAATTCATATTAACAAGCAATAATTCTCAAAGTACTGTACATTGTCACATACGTACAAGCTGGAATTCACTGAGATTAGTAAAACCAAACGTGACATCTCAAACTTTATTTTGCACAAAATGAGTTTAAAGAAATTACACAAATAAATTAAAATGCTCTCACAGACACAAGGCACTGAGCCAAAGTACAGTAGTCTAATTAAATTTGTTCTTTTAGATAATCCGAACTACCAATATTGCAATTAAAACCATACTGTGCCATACTCATTACCCTTCGATTAGAATAATTTGTCACTAACGCTGTTGGAAAGTGAATATGAGCCCCAACAGAAAAATTAATGGTCCCATCTAAACTGACTCATGAACTTCTGGCTCTTCCAGCATTTTGAGCAAGGAAACTTGCTTCCTCCATTTGTCTCCTCGCCCACAGAACCCGGATTAATGTCTCATAGCTAATATGATGGGTCATAAAATATCACACTTAATTTGCATGGCTTTAATGTTATGGATCCCTAGAAAACAATTTAGAGCAAAAGTAATGAATAACAACTTCAGCTACACACAAAAGTTTTATTTCTTCAGGTGACTTTGAAAACATTGTGTCTATTGTCAGACACAGTTTATTGTAATGTGAATATATCAGTAGAAATTGCTTAAGGTTAGAGGTTTAGGTTAAGGTCTAAATGTTAAATCCGTAGTCAAATATCTTGTTAACATGGCTGTGGGAAGGTGAGGAAAATGTGTTACAAAATATATTTTAAATATTTAGCTACCTTCAATAAAAAGGTAAAAACATAAACAAAGCAAAACCAAAACACAAATGCACTTCATAATAGCAACAATTGAGGTAATTTATAACCTGCAGTAGGTTATTTTAAGATGATCAGACAAACATAATTTGTTGCATTTTAATTCAATCCCCTGGTGTTTTCAGCCTCTGATGGTTAGTAAATAATTTCTGTGTGTGGGTGGTAAATTACTTTTCAGGGTTTGTTTAATTTATTTATTTTATTATTATATGACAATGCACAGCAGGGCTTTGCACAAACACAAGTGGGATTTTAGTTTGGAGTTTAGTAGTTTCAGTTTTATTCGAAAAACAATTTGCGTTTTCACAATATACAAACATTCAAATTAAGATCTCCGGCCAGACCTGAAGCAATTTCATTGCAATCGCATGTTAAAATCATATTTCTGAGGAAGGGGTAAGCGTTGCACAATGATGCTGGCAATGCTGTACGACAAACCAAGTTACATTCACCTGTTTTTATGATTCACATAGATACAAAGGTTATTAAAGTAAAGGACTGGAAATCTAGTGACTGTGTGCTATTCCACATTTTACATCTTTTGCTTTTTAACAGCCACAGCTAGAAAGTATATTCTTGAAAAATGTCCATCATTTTCTCATGATGTCACATGTCTTGCATAATACACTGAAACAGAGATGGAGGTTTATATAGACGGCCTGTTACTGCTGGTTTAGACTGGAGCTCCTAAAGCAGAGCAGGAGTGGGGGGAGGTGGGGTCAGCTGCAGCAGGGCCACCAGGCAAAACTCTACAGTTATCTCCTCTCCAACTGTTTCCCTTTGATCTTCCTAATCTGCCATTTAAAGAAGAAAGCATCCAGAGCTGCCAGACAGACACTTCTTGGTATGTCTATCCAGGCACATTCTGCACTGTGTGTAGTATTTCACTAAATGCTTTTCTATATCAAAACATTTAAACCTGAGCTTTACATTATTTTGATGAGATAAGAAATAACAATATTTTCTCATCCTTATCATAAAAACAACACTATAGACATAATAAGATGTAAATAAAGGCTGATTATATTATATCTTATCTCATATTCTTCTTGATTTATCAATAGCAGTAAAAATTGACAAATGCCAAAGGCAATAATTTCTTTGTTTTGTCAAATAAATAGCAAAATAAGACAGAAATAAGTAAATACATTTTAATATAAATCATGAAATATGGATAAGTCATATTTGAAAAGCTGATACATGCACATTTTTGGTATAGTTTGATTTACAGAAATGATGCAATATAATAGATGTTGTTAAACATTCTGTCTGTTGACTAAACAAAAGATCAATGAATGTTTTAGCTCCACATATTTATCTTGTTTACCATTTAATTTGCATCCATTTATCTAGAGGTCAAACTTGAGTCTAATGAATAATTCAGTCTGGCATAACTAAAATGGTTTTAAATTTAAAAGCACTAAATGCAATAAACATTAGTTTTTTTCCTAAAAAAAACACAATGGCTAAAAATCCCCATACTGCCTTTATCTTTAACAGGCTCCAATTATGTGAGCTAATCTGGGCATATTTCCCTTGGGAGGCGAAGACATAATTGCCAGCAATCTGCACAGTGATATCAAGCTCTGTTCTTGTGTGGCTTTAAAATGACTTGACACATCTGGGACCAGCAATGTTGTATCAGTCTGAACTCCACACTTGGCTTCATCAAAAGGGGTCAATTAGAAAAACAAACAGGCCGGGGACTCATTTTGGATGCAGAGGATCTGAAAGTGGGCAGATGGTATACAGGAGGCGGATCCTGCCCTTGAGCAATGATGTTGAAGTCATTGTTGTACGACACACACTGGCAGGAAAGTGCTCACATTCACACTTAGTTATACTGTAGATGAACGCACAACAACTTCACATGTCAGGGCAAATAAAACTTGATAAACCTTTAGCTACTTGTAAAGCTATTGTTAACGTATTTAAGTGTGACACACACACTAGAGCATGCAAACCGTCTTACCTAATAGCATCTCCACGTGTTTTGGAATCTCTGCTTTCCGCTCTCTTCTGTGTCTGACTTAGGCGTCTCCTGCCAGCTTATCTCCCATCAGGTAAGTTAGAGCAAAAACCAATAAAGTGCCACTTCACAGATAACATTTTCTGTTTCTCAATTTTTTCCCTTGCACTTTGACTCTCTAAGTGAGGTGAAATGGCAGTCCTCTCGCTGTTAATAACACGTCCTGGCTCTGATCCAAACTGCTGCAGCTGAAGAACGAAACATACGTGCTTCAATTAAAAGCCTCATGCTCCGCTGATCATGTTGCCCTTTATGAGACGAAGAATGAAAAAAAAAGAGCGAGGCAGGCTGTACAGCAGCAGAGACAGAAAAGAGGCTGAGTGTGTCTGAAGAGCAAGTGTGTATTCTTCTGCGTGCATGAATATGTAAGAGAGAGCGAGAGAATGAGTGAGAAAGAGAGTGAAGAGAGAGAGAGAAGTGGCTGAGGACTGGCTATTAACAACATGAACATCCCAAATCTCCTCTTCTTCTTCTGTTTCCCCGGCACCATTTTCTTTTCACGGTTTACACCTGCAGTCTCCCTTAAGGACACTGAAATGTAATTTCCTTCCTGGCATTACTTGACAACAATAGGAAACATTTATCAATTTGTTTCTATTGTGCTTCCAGTTCTCTTCTGAATGCAGCCATGCTACTTTGTTCTCCCGAGTTTTTAGCACCGCGTGCACAAGGGCAAAACGTTTAAAAGCTTTTAAATCACATCCACGTATAGACAGGATGCTGGGATTTATCGTTTTATCCTGCGTTTGTGATAAGTGATTGATTATCCTATTTGATTAGAATTAATCATGTTCACACTCATATTTACATTTCCAATAGGTTGAGTGTGCAGAGGTTTCAATCAAAATGCCTGAGTCACTCATGCAGCACAGAGTCTTTAGTTTATCATTATCGTTATCATAATTAAACAGTAGCCGTTTATTGTTAAGTCCAAGCAAAATGAACTCTTTGAACTACTGTTCTCCCTCTACAGAACAACCTAAGTTATGTCTTCTGAAGCTTAATCCTACTGAATGTCAGATATTTTTCATCATCACACAGTTGATTTATAAATAATTTGTGGCTATAATGTAGAATTGTGAGGTGGAACATGAAGCAGAGCCACATGGGTCAAAGTCATAAAAGGTTAAACAACTACAGTGGCCTCAAGCAGCAACGGGTTAATTGTCATTAAGTCATACAAGTTGTTACAGAGCAGACTCTATGTAGGGTTTGTTTAGGAAACATAAGCTACTGGTCATTGTTTAATTCCTAATTTCCTTAAAGCTTTTAATTAATGCTTATTTTGAATGTTACAAAATCTCACCTTAGCATCTTTACATTAACATAGCCTGTTGGGAAAATATGAATCTCTGAAGAAGCATTATAGGCTTATTCTCTGTTTACATGCTGGGGTAGTTAAGAGAGAGAGAGAAATAGACAAAGCCACACAAATACAATATGTTTTATTTCTAATGCATGTTGTTATTCATTTGCATATTTTAATAGACTATGGGAAACCTCCAGTCTTCTAAATGAACATAATTTCATGCTGTACAGTACAAGGTTAACACTCAAAATCAAAATCCTGATAACAGCATATTGATAGTGCATCTTTCCACATTTTGTGCTAAATTAACCTATTTGAGATTAAGCAACCAAACGCATGCAGCTCTAACAGACTATTTAGTTTAATGAGCAGGTGGGAGAGATTATTGTTCACTTAATAGCCTGTTCATTTTCCTAAATAATGTTTCAGTGATTATGTTACTGACATGCTGCAGAGCAGGGTTTGACTCTGGATTCTGTGTTGCTTTGTCATCCTCTACTACTATTCAAACTGACAATTTTTTGAATGAATAAAGCAATGTACAGGCCCATATGACATATTTATACACGTATTTGAAATATATTAATTACAGCAATGGTCTTGACATTATAAATGAGAAATGATCATCACAACAGTCATTTAAGTTGATCTGTATCATCTTCAATTTGCAAAAAAAAAAAGTTTTTCTTCTTCACGGGTTTTGATTCATGTACAGCAGTAGAAACAAACACACCTGGCTCTGTTTTTGATTTCTTTTACTTCTGTAAAAGTATTTCATTTAGTTTTTTAAGAAAAATATCTATACCAATACTTTCAGTGTGAAATATATTACCACTAGTTAAAAGATACTAGTAACTTAAATTTTGTACTGTAGTGAATTTTGATGCTTTTATCATACTGGCTAGAGTAACTGTAGGAGGGACACCTCATTTATTCTGTACCTGCCCACGTTAGAACCACAGACCTCAGTGCACTTTCGCAGTCTGTGGATCTGTTTTTCAGCTTGTCAAGCTGAGGATCACTTCTATGATGCTCAAAGCATTTTGCAGGCATGTTAGTAAAAGAGCATCATCTTGGTCCAAGGCAGCAGATATGTTGTGTTGAAGAAACAAGTCGATTAACCTGCACTTGGGGCAAACAATCATCTAATGTCTATGTCATAGAGGATCCTCTCTCAGATCATCTTTGGTGCTCAGATGAGTTTGAACGGGGCAAATCACTTCTGTACTGTTCTGAGTTGATGCTTTAACTCACCCAGATGAGCTTGCAGCATCACAAACCTTTCTGCCACAATGAAAATGGTAGAGCATAAGTACTTGTTTGTATGTTGTCAGAAAAATTCACTCATTGACATGCACCATTAAGCCCTACAAACCTGAACCTGTAGAAAAAACAAACTAAAGACTAAATAAGGTTTCTAAATGTTTGGCTTATCACTTCCATTTCTATTAAAGTATTTGGACTTGGATCTCCCTTTATAAAGTCATATCATTACTGGTGCAAGTTCAAGTGTGGCTACTTTTGTGGTATGATGCTTTTGACTTATTTACTTTCAGCAAAAATTTATAATACAATATGTAAAGCACATAAAATAATCAGTTACTAAATATATTTACTGTTACTGTATATGATGCATATGAAAAGGTATTTACGTATAGAGGTGTTATTAATATTTAAGTAAACGTACTTTCTCCAGGTTATGTATGCTATATACTTTTAATTGCTGCATAGAAAGACTTTCAGAGCATCCGAAAACTTCACTCACTCCAGAAGATCATAGTTAGATATTTGTAGTGGCAACACAGAGGCTAATATGCACCACTGGGGACGGCAGGCTTTCAGTGCATTGTTATTCATTCCACAGTCGCTATAATCACGTCAAATAAACACAATTATTCTCAGTCTCTACCCTGAAACCCTGGCCTCAAATGTCATACGAGTGTTGTCTCACACACAAACACACGCACACACACACACACACACACACACACACACACACACACACACACACACACACACACACACACACACACACACGCTGCATGTGTCTGGCCTGCGTGCTCCTTGCTGGCTCCTTGTCCACTAGAATAAATGTTGTGTGGAAGCACACCACTGACAAACCCTGACAGTTTTACACTTTATTTCAGGCTGCTGCATTCAAATGAAAGTGCAGGGATGCAGCCTCGAGGCAAACGGCTGTCTGTCGGCCTCACACAACATGGTTTCATTTAGTTTAGTAAAACATACTAAACACTGGCTATACATATCTGTATTTTTCTACGGATGTTTTGTTTGTGTGAGGGATGTCATGTTAGTAGGAAGGAAAGGGGAAACAGAGGGAAATGATTTACAAACCTTCTTTGCTCTCAGTGTAGTTCAACCCAAACTATTTTCAGCAATTTAACTGTATCTCAGCCCTCTACATAGTTTTAATACAGTTCCTAAACAGACATACAGTGGGAACATCCTTGTGTGATTTGGCCAAACTATTCAAATATATTCACTGACTCTTCAGTCCATGTGACTCTGCTTCACAAACAGGATAATGACTCATTTAGTCACAAACACAACCCCAGTGCACTGCCATCTAGAACATCAACTTGTTTTACTTGTTTTATGAGAGTCTAAAATCCAGGTACCGCTCCCTGGGTAATGTGTGACCTGTTTACATGACACAGCCATTGGGAATTATGCGTTTTAACACTGTCACTCCCTGAGGGTTCTGTGCCCTATCTGCCAAGAAAACGGTGAATGAGCCAACATCATCCTCTTTTTTTATCTGTCTCTGCAGCTCCAGCTTACACTCCTTCCTGCAGGCCTTAAGACTGTGCAGAATGGCTGCTGACAGACCAAATGACATCTTGAAAATGGTTGCTTTTGCTCAGCAGCTTCTGCATTACAGTATGAAACGGGGCCAAGCAGCAGCTGATTAATGTCCTATTTCTAGGGATTCACCAATGCCGATACTAGTGTCAGGTCTGACACCGTACGTACTTGAACTTGTACTCATAAAAGTTGGCCAACACAACATGCTGATAACATTTACTGCAAATGTATTTTAACCTTCGCCTACCTGAAGAGGTCAGTGGTTTGAAGATATTTTAAGAGAAGTGACACTGGCAAAAGTACAGTCAGCTGTACGCTCTATTTCCCTGCTCTCTCTGTTGGAGAGGAAGGGCGCTCACTGACCAGCAGACATGCAACAGAGCAAAGATGAAGTGGAATTGTACTTGTGACGACAAAACTCATTACGTGCAAAAATATCCACCAGTAATTATGGCGAGAGTATGAGCAATTTATCAAACGCTTGTTGAACAAACAGAATACAAACTTGCAGAAATACCACATTTTCACTTTCCCTTAACCAACTAAACCAATACAGTGCCGTGCTTAATATGCTTAAAATAAATAAATTAAACATTCTCATTTTGTGTAAAGGTTGACTATTAAGCTATTTATATAAAAATTAGTTGAATCCTTGTATCATATAAAGCTGAGCCTGAGGTTGATGCCAATTTATTGTATAATGTGTGCATTACAATTGCAGGTGTCCTATTCTTAAAAATAGTTTTCCATCTGTGTTAAATTGATTGTAAAGTTATTATATTGATGAAAATGGTGGCAGCGCTATGTTTGATTGCACAGACTTGGTATCGACAAGTACTCAAATGTACGAATTTTAACTCAAGCTGGAAAAAAGGGACATCCCTCCCTATTTCTCAACTCACACTGTATTTTTCAGCATACTGTGTAGGTTGTCTGTGTGTTATGTGGGTATGGGTCTATTTGTATCTGAAGACGAGCTACTTTTTCTGTTACCATGCATCTATACTGTGTGTCGGCTGTGTGAAGGAGAAAGGACAATTCAACCCTCTGAAAAGCATTAAGCCGAGTCAATCTGCTGTGAAGCTCTACTTTGAAAACTGTAGAGATTTTTCATGACTGAGGGAAAGCTTTGTTCCAGTAAGTAGAAAGGCTTAATTTTTGAGTAAGAATTTGAGTTAGACCGTGTGTATTTGAACAGTCAATCCAAGCAGAGTCACATTAGGTTACTATTGGACTTTCGGGCAGAGGCGTAATGCTACGGTATACAACACAGATATAGTGCCTCTCCACCTCTGGGCGGGGGGTTAACAGTATGCCTGCCTAAAAATAACTAAAGATATGTATTAGCACCACTCAGCCTGCAGACAATCATGTTACACACTCTAATATAATCTGTGGTGTTTATACACAAGAGACATTTGTTCCACAAATTTATTGCAATACCTCCTGGCAACATCAGTATCCACACATAAGTGCACCGAGCTGGAGGAGAACTGTGTTGAAGACAAATCTGCAAACAATAAATGTTCTTTTCTAAACCTGTTCCATATCAGCAAGGGCACTTCAAAATGTGAGGTGGAGGAGACAAGAATCAAACCGCCACCTACCCGCCACTTAATAGACAGTTGACTCCACCTCCTGAGCCACAGTCACCCCATGCAACAAGAGTCAGCCCCACACAATCCTAATCGTGTGGTTTTCCACTGTTTTGGTTTTATGAGGCTAAACTGGAAACAGCACAGCTTGGTGGCCCAGTGTTTCAACTGATGCAATACCTGCAATATCTAAAATAACCTGCATGCCTTCATTACATTACCAAAAGAAACAACCTGAACTACCTGGTGTAGACACTTGTTGATTTGGCATAAAAGGAGCATTTTAAAACATACCAAGCTTAATGTAGGTGTAGTCTTTGGCCATCTCCACACTACTTTTGCTGTATTTGTAACTGCCTTTTTCTCTTCCATTTTGGCCTCTAGTCCAGACAAACACTTGGATTGTCTACCTTGAAAATGTTCCTTTTCTGCCTACGCTAAAAACCAGTGGTAAGAGTTTATAGAGGGAAAAATATGTCTTTGTACAGTAATGTCCAATTAGATTTTTCCTGCCCATCTGCTACATCACTGTTGCATTTTAAAACATTTTAATGATCGTGAGAGAGAAACACTACTCTGCACAACAATGTCAATATTAAGATTTAGTTTTTTAATCTTCAACATTGCACAAGCATTGACGGGCAGAACATTAAGTAACAGTATGTAAGAAAGCCAATAATTTGTACACACCGCTAGTCTGTACATACAAAATATGGGTGAAGAGTGCTGGTGTGAATATGTGTGTTTATACTTTTTTTTTTTATTTTGCTTGGGTTGCACAAGAGAAAAAAAAGATTTGTATAGACTGTTTTTAAATGAGTACTTATACTAGTCAAAAATCAATTTGTGCATATTGAGATAATACGGGTAGTAAAAGATATTTATCCTTGTTGCTGCAGCTGTTATGTTAATCTGATTACATTCAGAACAAACGTGCTGTATTGAGTGAAGCTGAAATTGTACTAGGTCAGTTGTAGATTGTTGCAAAGATTGCTGTCATGATTTTTATGTTAAGGGGCCAGGATGCTGAATCAAATATGAGAATGATTGTTAAATTGTTGCCAGATTAACAGAAAGGAAAATATGTCTGATAGGTTCTTTTATTTGTTGTTCATGCTAAATTGTACAAATGTACTTTATATGGTGGAAATGTAAAAACACATCATACCAAAAATTTGAATATGAAAAACCCCTGAACTCAAGCGAAGCCAAAGTGGTCCAGAAGCCGAAAGAGGAGTGTAGGAAGTGGAAAGTGCTTTGCTCCGTTCCTTTTTCAAAAGGCCCCCAGTGAGTACAACCCTATTAAAATCTCTTTTCATTTTAGCAAATCACTTCATGAGGCTAAATAAAGGGAATGCTAGTTCAGCTGTGGGAAGGGAATGGGTATTATTAGGCTGGTTTCATCACAGATTGAATAATACTAACTCGACTCTGCTTGTTCACAAAGTTGCTCATTTACTGTTTGGTTTCTAAGTCTATCAGTGGCGGAAGATATTCATTGACAAATCATAACATACCTTAAAGCCCAATGTTCCAAAATAGTCCTAATTGTAATAGGCCCATTTATAATTTGTATTATAAAACAGTTTAATTATTCTGCAAGTCACAAATTTGAAAGTTTAAAAAATCCAAAAAGTACAGTGATACATATGAGGATGAAATGAATTTCCTATGGACTTATTATTAATCCTAGGAATCAAAGATGGAAAAAAGAATCAAAAAAATGCACAAATGCAGTGGACACATGTCTCTTCATTATTATTTTGAATGTATTTGTTTTAATTTGCTGATGACTACCCTGGATTTCATTTAGTTATTGTTATTTTAGTGCTTTAAATGTAGGATTTAAATTTACACATAATGATGATAGTTTTGCCACTTTAGCACTTGCACAATGATGATTGAATTTCCTTTATACAGTACATATAGAAATGCTAACGCTAAACTGTAAGTGTAATGTAATGGAAGATGGAGAGATGGATTTAGGATTGCTAAAATTAAAAAAAAAAAGTATCTGCACAAGTTTGAGCATATTCTCAGCTTGACTTCTTGTAAACAGCCAGGCATTAGCAATTAGTCATTTGCACAGTAGATAGGCAGAATGGGGTCCTCACCCACTATGCCAACTGAGGTCTACATAAATAAGAATATTTTTAGACAGACTACACAACATCATCACAGCAGAAGATGAAACGGATGCAGAACACTGTCATCTGGAATAACGTCAAGTCCAGATTTTACTTTGAAATCCTATTTACAGCTTCAGCAATTTCAGTGTCCACAATGTTTAGGAGAACAAAAACAAAAAAGCCTAAGTCAACTAGAAGGGATACAAAGGTCAAAACCCACATTTCAGTAAAGGTTATGCTAACAGACCAGTAGCACCCCATGTTTAACTAGCCTCATTTCATTTTTCCTCCTGTCCTCATGTCCCTTCATCCAATGCTCTGTAATTTTTATGTTAAATCTGCCAGAAAGGTGATAATTCTACTGTGTGTTCATTATTGAGGTCAAAGTGGGTAGTGCAGTCATACTAGAGTGCATTATAAGAAGAGGTGGTTCTAATGTTTTGCCACCCTTATTGAAAATGAATGAGGTGGCCAAAACATTACAACCACATCTTCTTATAATCTTACAATAGGAAAAAAGGATAAAATTTAGTTCCAAGCAATTATTTACTGTACGCTTCAATTCATACCGTCATTTTCACAACAACCCAGAAAAAGGGGGTCAAACAGTTTGAGGTTCAGGTGTGAAATGACTATGCTCCCTATGTGGGAAAAAAAGAGGCTCTTCACTCTGAGGGACAGGCACGAGCTGCCCACTAGTGAGTCTCATTTTAAATATCAGTTAATGGATAAAATGGATCTGACACTGTGGCCTGCAGCCGATCTGCTGTTTAAACCCTGTCCCTGCTGGTGCTCTTATAGTAATCTCTGAAAGTGTACATCACGAAAAACATGTAATTATGCACTCATGATTCAACAAATACAGTTTGAAACTGTGGTGGTAATTAATGGTGTCTAATTCCAGTGTGTTGTCATCATGGTTGCAGTACAAGAAGTAAATTCTGAGAACGTAGCCCTGTAAAATAGCTGTGCTATGGGCAATGTGCAATAAAACACGTACGTTTCTCTTATGTCCAAGATATTATTACTACTGTCATTAAACAATTAAAACATGTTTTGTCAGAAACAACTAGACTGCTACTACAAATTACTTAATTTATAGAATAATTTAACTAGTATAGAAATGTAATGTCATGCTGTATTATAAAGTGGGGGGTAGGGGCACCATCTTGTGAGGTATGCGCACAGCCTGCTATGGTGGTTTCCATGAAGATAAACATTTAGTATGTCAACAGAGACAGATAAGCTATGACAATGATTCAGCATCACTAAAACTGGCACCATGCGCAGGGGAATGCTCAGGGTAATTGTATTACAAGATTGAATTTTCATTTTATAAATGTCTGAAATCTCATTTAAATGCTAACTGCTTTTTTTAAAATAGACATTATTGAATTAATTGATAACGTAGAGATTTTTGGCACCTCATTCTGTTGGCCTGGGCAGCCACATGCCCCCTCCCATATGAAGTCACCAGTGTCTTCTTCTACCTGCTAGAAAGGGGTGCCTAGGTGACTGTTAGACAGTGGGCCACTGAACCAGATCTCCAAAAAGTCATTCTGGAGTTATGTTTCCAGATCAGTGAGTCAGAAATGTAGAATTCAAAAACACGGTATGCAAATTCTGCAGAAAGGGCCCAGAATGAGACCATGGTCAGACACACATAATTCAGGTCCTTTGCTCTGAATCAGTCTTGCACTTTTAAGTATGAGTGATGATCAGCAAAGGCTATTATCTGACACAGAAAAAGTCAATAACATTCTGATGATAACAAAATGAGGTTGAAATAAGGGAGAAATTAAACAAGGACTGGGTACATTATTACTAAAATGTGTGGTAAGCCTACAAAGAGCGGCAGACTCATAAATCTAGATTAAAATGTGCCACCTTATTGGCTAGTTGTTCACACGAGGCTTTTTTTCCTGAGTGATGATTGATCAAGTTGGTCAGTGTGGCAGAGTGACACAGGTGGTGCTGAGTGAAGGTGATTAATGGTCCCAGCACTGAAACAGGTGCACAGAAAATGCTTGGAAACAGCAAGGGCCTCTTGTGGAACTGTGAATATATACTGAATACACAACACCCCCTTATGGTTTGCAGATGTGAACATTTAAAAGATCAAAATACATAAACAGCTTACTAAATGAGGAAAGTTAATGGTACAGTTTCCAACTCTGATGAGCGACTGTGACAATTTGTCCCACCTTTATACCAATAACATTGTACAATTTGTGATAAACATTTTTTTTGCAGAACTTGTGGGAACAAGGCTTTTCTGTGTTAGACCCAAACCTTATGTTTTTTTTTTCTGTAGCATGAAGTAAGAAAAAAACAATTGCAGTGTAAAAGCAAGATCCTGTGCCTGCACCATACGTGTGCAAACACTAAAAGATTTTTTGTCATCAAACTTGCGCACCAAGAGACACAAGATTCATAAAGAAAGTCACTAAGCATCAGTTTCTGACACTTGTAAACACACTGTCTATGAAGGAAAAATTTATTAAAATACTGCTGGAAATAACAAATAACAAACCCAATGACACTGCAGTAAATATCAAATTGAAGGTCATAACATTCTGTTGTTCAGGGTATAAGAGTTGTTGATTAAACTGTGACCATTATAGGCAGTTTGTGGTGTTGAAGCAATTATGAATATATGAGTCTTTCAGTCTGTGTTGGTGACACTCTCCATGTTGCTCCTTTGAAGTAATAAGGGTTTGATTGTCCTTTGACCCCTTTTCACAGTACACATTTTACCTTTTCATGAAATAAAAGCCACAGGTATAATTAATAACATAAATGATGACTCCGTGCCATGTGGGTGCTCCAATCCCAGAGCTCTGCTGGCGTGCATGAAAGCACACCAGGATGTCATGGAGCCATGATTAATTTCATTAATTACGCCTCTGGCTTTTCTGCTATATCTGCTGAGGTTAAGGTCCATTCACACGTTTTGTCCCAGTATTTTGTCATAATCATTCTTAAATGGATTATCTGCTGAAGCTCACATACACTGTATTCTTTTTTGGCATTCAATTTATGAATCATATTTGTAGCTTTTATTTGGTTTATTAGCTTAAACTACAGCCTTAAAAGTGACCATGGAGTAATGTATATTAGTCCATTCTCCCAAAACAAACCAATTCAGCAAAACCGAACATGACAAGCTTTATTTAAATGTATAGTGCTTCCCAGTTCTGTAAGTTTACTGTTACAGTATGTCATATATTGGTTTTTAACAATAACTAGATGAATTTATGTAAACATGTTTGTTGAGCTGCTTATCTTTGTAATCTTTGCATTTGTGTCTTGTGTAATATTCATGTTTCATATTTAAGTTGGCACTTTGGATTTTACATGGCTGAGAAATTTCCCCTTTGGTTAAAATTTATTTTGGTAAAATTAAAATAACACAAACTCAAAAGCATTTTTGTACTTTCTAGCTTTTGTATTCATTCACAAGTGTTTTCAAGAGACAGTTGGCTCAGTTAGGAAGATGGGATATGACATAACAAATTCATAGACAGCTTTTGAAGGTTTGTATGTACTGATAGCAAAACATTTCTTTTAGTATGTTTCAGCATTTGCTTTGTCACAGTATGCATGAGTAGCCTCTGACTTGCCTCCACTTGTCAAGTTTAAGAGGAAGTTTAACAATGTTCTTCAGAAATTGACTTCGTCCTTGAGTATGTTTACTCTTACATGTATTTAGCTGATCTCATGGTAATTGAAATAACTATTATTACATAACAAGTGTGTCCCTACCTGTGCTGACAGCTTTTGCCAGTCGGCGAAGCCTCCTCTGATGTGTCTTTCCCTTGTAGTGGATCTGGGCCTGGGCGCTCGAGTTTAGCTTTATGTTGCACACCTGACACACAGTGGTGCTGCCGCTCACCCGACGGCGCTCTCGTTTTGTCCTGTGCCCCGCACCCACCCTCCTCTCCTCCTCATCTTCCTCCTCTTCTTCCTCTTCTTGCCCCTCCTGACTTTTCGGGGGAGGACTGCTGTCCAGCCAGTCGGGGCTCTTGGGATGATTCATATCTGGAGGAAGAAAAAGGTCATGGAGGTCATTTAGCATGAAGTAATGAGAACTTTATGTGTATAGTGAAAGCCGTGCATTGGCCAATGCAAGGCATTTCATTCAAAAGATGAAGTATGGATGTTTTTAAAGTCTCCACAGGAGGGCAACAGAGCAGCACGACTCCACTGAGAGCATAGAGGTGTTGCTTTTCCTTTAGGGTGATTCAAACTGCAATTTTATGTGTGCCGCCATTATAAAGCTGGATTTTTCTCCCCATGAAACACCAAGATTACATAGGTACACAAGTGATGCTCACCACTTGGATTTATCTACATCTTTTTCATTTTCAGCAAACGTTTAAATGCATATAATAAAATGTTTGACATCATATTTAAGGCTTGAATTAGACATCCATTAGCTGAAAAGAATGGAATATCTCTGGCGCACATTATAGCATTACAACAGTTCTGCCTGTAGATAAGTATCTTGTTCCAGTGTCTCTCCATTTATCAAATAATAAAAGCTTATTACTGGGGTATACAAATCGACATGTTTCTTTGTGAGAGCGCACAGCTTTAATACCTGTAATGGCTGAGTGATTATGGCAGACTGACAGCATAAATCAAACTGCTGCTAAATGCGAGCTCTGCTGTGACTGTAGAAATGTCACCCAAAGTCTAACTGAGTTCTTTGTTTTTAGTGCTGTTCTTACGATAATGGCATCAATTAAGTCCTCGTAGTGTTGGACATTTTATCCTCCGCCTCACCGTATGCACCCCCACCAGCTAGAATTCATTTGTAACCATCATTTGTAAAATCTTTTCTGCTCTAAAAATTCAATTTGACTGGTGGAAAGATGAAAGTGGAATGGAAATGTGTTCACTGAAATTCATCAGCCTCCAACCAGGAAAAATGCACTTCAAAGCTGCAGACGGTCACCACTATTATTTGAATTAAAGTCCGGCTGTGGAGCACTGGTGAAGATGGTGATGAATAAGGACTGTTTTTACAGTGACCTTTGCCACAAAATCAACACATCCTTAAACAAAACCCAAGGACAGGCTGGGACTTTATAGCAGCCCTGTCACGATCTTTAGGATGCTGTTATATGTAAAACAGGCTCAGCATTATATCTCCTAGAGATTACAGTATCTTTATATAGACCATGGTGCAATAAGCAACTGTAAAAACATTTTCAGGTAACATAATGTGGAAATATATTACTGTGTGATACTGAAAGTATCAGTAAAAACTTTACTGAAAACTTATTTTGTTTTCTCCAAAAAACCCAATATTGTAATATAGTATGTGTTAATTTTAATGCAAAGGTCTCATTTACTTTTAGACACTTAAGATGTCTACATTGTTTTTTGTATGGTATATCAGCCGCAACATTAATACCACTTTTCTAATTATGTGTGCGCATCACCAAAACAGCTCTGACCCGTTGTAACATGGACCTTTGAAGGTGTCCGGGTATCTGACAGCAAGATGTCAGCAGCGTCTTTTAGCTCCTATAAATTGTGAAGTGGGGCCTTCATGGATCTAACCTGTTTTTCTGGCACATCCCATAGATTTTTGCCTTGAAATCTGTGGGATTTAAGGCCAAGTCAACACCTTGAACTCTCTGTCATGTTCCCCAAGTTGATCCTAAACAATATTTGCACTGTAGATGAGCTCATCTTGATGAAAAAGAAAGAAAAAGTCTTCAGGGAATACTGGTTCCATGAGAGGGGGTACTTCTGCAACAATGTTTAAAGGTCCCAGTGTTTCCTAGTGGAAATCAAGCCTTGACTGCATGCTACAGAGCATTAGATTTCATTATTCTGTTACTTGATTGAAGAGAGTGCTGTAAAATCTAAGTGTTTAGGCTCTCACTTGAAAGTTTAAAGTACCATGTAACATTTAATAATGCATTTACTAAAGTTTGTATTTTGATAAATAGTTAGAAAGTGCAAACTGGCTTACCAAACTCAGGCCCCAACTTTGTTGGGTGTTCAGAGCGCTTCTTTATAACCTCGTCTGGTTCCTGAACACTCAGTGGCCCTAATTTTGGCTGCATATATGGAGATCTGAGGGTTTGTTTTTGGCAAAAAGAAACAATATGAAAGTAAAAAAAAAATCAAATCAACAAAAGGTTTTCCAGTATATTTAACTGTTTTTCTCTTTTTATTGTTTCATCACTAGAAATCGAGTCAGAAAAAAATCCAGGTTTTCTAGGGTGTCTGAGATCTCTGCATAACAGGAAAACAATTAAATAATATAGAAACATTCTAAAAATAATACAAATATTTAAAAATATATATATTTTATTACAAGTCGTGGTCAGTTGTGGTTTCTCTGGGTGCCAGTTGTGCTAGTACAGTATACCATTCTGAGGAACCAAATCTTAGCTTGCAGACTCATCCATAATGATGTTTTCCACTGGTGAATAGGATGTAAACACTGAAGTTCAACAGCATTATATTGTACTTTGAAATTCATCTATCTGAATGTTAGGGTTGAAGTCAAGTCGCAAAATCTGTTTTCCCAAAATGGGCTCTTTATAGTATTCAGGCACTAACAGCTCAAAATTTCAAGGAGATAACAATGTTTTTTTTAAAAAGTAAAAATTCTTACTTTGCCTCTGTTCAAGCAGAGTTTACTGTCCATCCAACAGTAAACCAAATATTAAACATACTGTATGATATTAACCCTAGAGCTAAAACCTGAGCTATTTTAAAATGGATAAATTGGTTAAATAATCAGTCCACAACATAGTTGTTTTCTGTTGATCAATGTTTAAATTATCTAATATACCTTAGTATTATAGTATTTCAGCACCATAGCATCACTAGTTCAATAATACATTTTTGCCATTTTTGCCATCAATAAATACAAGTATCCCGATACATAGATCTGCTGATCTGCTGTGATGGTCTTCCATCACAGCAGAGAGGGTCAGTCAGTCAGATGGTTTGTATTAACAACATGACGCTTAAAATCTTCAAAACAATCTGTAAATTGTTGTGACGCCTCTTTTTAATTGTGTTCAGGGATTATTGCAAATTAGTTGCTGAAGCAACCACATCACATCTGGACATGAGTATACAGGTCACTGTAACTCTTGAGATTTTGACAAAATAACCTCACATATCAGTTTTTCCAAAATTTCATTTGCAGATAGAAAGAAAGTGTAATGTAATTGTATTATTTAGGCAAACAGGAAGATAAACCCTGGGATAAAATACAAGAAATGCCACTGAAAAATAAAACAACATCTACAAAAATAAGTGAAAATGTACAGTTATGCCAACACAAATATTCTACACATACAACAATATTCTGGAGACCTTATTATGAAGCCTTGCAGTTTTTGCAGTCACAAATCGATAAACGATTTTCACAAATACCTTGTCAAGTACTGTTTTACTGTCTACAAACACTGATGCCACTGGTCTACTGTAGGTATAAACCCTCTATCACACCAGAAGCAACAAGTTTCCCCACTGACTCATCTTCATGTGGTCATCTGCAGATGACACCTGAACAGCTTTTAAGAGGTTGCTGGCCAGCAGCTGCTGGTTTCTGCTGCACCACATCCAATCTGCTCTGGCCGTTTGGCACCTGAGTGTGAAGCTGTAGATGAAACACTCAGTTTTAAGTTAGAATAACACCATTCATTACTCTTATGGAAGTGAATTTTTCAATGTATTAACATTTAATTTTCAGCAGTGTCAACGTCTAAAGGGTGTAGTCAAATGTAAAAGGCCTTCAACGTGGCGTAATTAGACCTATGAGGTATGAATAGAGTAAAATTGTGCAATTGTGCAGTTTTGGTTTTTAATGAAGCAGGGAGCTATCAATCTATTTTAGGAGGTAGTATTAATATTTTTATTGTCACTGACAGGGATGTTGGCTGTTTTTTGCCCCGATTCCAAACCGAGTCCTTTAGTATTCTTCCAATAACAAGAACCATAATTTTAAAAAGTGATTGTCTGTGGACAGAATGATTTGGTTCTCTTGATTACTAAATGTAAAGCTGCATATGATTTCATCATAAGTTGCAAGACAGGTCAGGTCATATTTGTTTCTGTTTCAACATCAACACAAATTACAGCACAATGTGTTTGCAAATTATTCCAAGTTATTACATGGGCTGAAGGCTAAAAGCATGCTAAATAATGTTTGTTTTTTTCCATGGAAGTAAAATTATTCATTCATTCTTTAAACCAATCCACTGGACTAGTTTAATTGAGGGTAAACGCTTTACAAAATGTACTTTATTAATTACTTTACACGACTAATTTTAATGCATTCAAAATTTTATGAAGCTGATTTAACATTTATTCAACCTCGGCACAAGATATAATGAACAGTTTGAACTGTGTTATTACATGCACATACCTTAAAATCTAATTTATGCTGAATCATCACTACTACTACTAAAAACAACACAGTCCCTCCTGTTTAAAGCTGCAGTGTGCTACTTAAACTAGCACTAACTGTGAATCAGTCCTTTTTTTTCCGAACCCAGCTATCACAGTTATCAAATTTAATAAATAACAATGCTAAAAAAACTTACTAATCTATCTATCTATCTAACTTACTAATCTAAATTGAATGGTCAAATAAGTGACCCTCCCTAATAACCTTTTTTAAGGGGATATCTCTACACTGCTGTCAGTGATGGTCATTAAGTCTGTGTCATAAGAAACTTTGCATATCCCCACATTGAGATGAGTTTTGGAGCAAATTTCTATTAAGAAAATGCATGAAAAATTATGCACATTATAGTAACTACACTGGACTGTAGCTGTTCCTCAAATAGGTTATTATGACACTAAAAACATCTAACTAAAAACTTCTACAAGTAAAACATGCACAAAAATGTATATCATGCATACCACTCAAAACATCTACTCATTTTACACTTTGGAGCTGCAATATTACAAAATAATTATAATGGCTTGCAAACAGTCTCATAAATATCATGTTCTGAACTTCTTACAGTATAACAGAATGATTACTTACTGGTATTCATACAGGACACACTAGCACAGCCTATTGTGGTTGTAGATAAATCCCAGATATATGATATTAGGATCTTTAAGTATCATGGAACTGTTTGTTAAGTAGCTTCACGATACTGAAAGCTCTTAGAGGAGTTCCAGCTTCACAAGCTCAGAACCTTTATCTGTAAACACAGTATTTGTTGTCCTCATAGCAGTGACTCTATCTGCCCACAGCCGCTCTTTAAATACCAGCACTCATCAGCCTGTCTGGCTCCTGGTCCAGGTTGAGGAAAGCCAAGAGTATAAGGCACAAAGGCTGTTTTATGTTCTCTCTCCCGATCTCTCTATGTCACTCTTTGACCTAATGCCCCGCACTGGGTTCAAAACATTTAATCAACATGACACAAGGTACTACATGTAACAGGTATTTGTTTGCTTGGGAGATACATTAAGCATGAGACAACTTCTAATTAATCATAATGTGTCAAAAATTTCACACACTCAAACAAATCACACACAATAATGCAAATTTTAGGGCCCCAAACTACCTCAAGGCAAAGTAAATAATAGAACTACAGACCTGGTTTCAGTTTTTGGTGATGTAATACTCATTTTCTCTAAGTGTCCCTAAGTGAGAGATATTCATCTATATTTAGCAGATAGGATTAATATTTGCACTAGTACAGTCAGGAATATAATTTTCATTGAATGTTATATTAAATGTTAAATTAAAGTATTAATTAAATATATATTTGACTGTATTCTACATATTCTGACAAACCATTATATTCATTAAGTGTTTGATTCAGATACAAGGAGGTTAGAAGCTTAAATCATTGTAATGGTATGACTTAAAGAATAATTACAAAATATGGATTACAGAAACTGGCAAGACATGATTCACTACGGTGAAAACATCTCACTCCACTGGATTTTTGAGAAATAGAAAAACAATGGTATAAAAAAGTAGAGAACAGTTGTGGTGTGTTGACCAAAGTGGCTAGTTATTGAAGAAGCTTCACCTGGTGACAAAATTGAGTATTTTATTTACAGGACAGCCAACCTCAGACACATATCCCAAAATATATACAAACAACCAAAAATAACTTGGCTTAATTAAAAAAAACAAAAGGAAAACAAAATCATAACTCAAATCAATAATGTGCACACAGCCGCACTCCCTAGTCCCCCAGCTGACCATAAACTACTACTTAAATACCCTCATCACCTCTAGCCTACTCTGATGAAGAACCATTTCTTCACAGGTTTTCACAATTTTTTATAAAAACAGACAGAAATCATATTAAGCTACTACTTTTAGCAACAGACGTTCAAACAAACATCATCTACTTTCCCAGATTTCATAAATTTCTTTAACCATAAAGCTCAAACAACATAACAACGTATTAGTCTAGGGACAAATTGAATGTTCTCATTCACTTTGTCACAAGCAACCTTACTCACTTACTCAGTCAACATAATACAGTTAGCTGGTGAACTTACCAAGAACTTTGTCAACTTGAAAGGACAAGTTTACAACATGTGCACAAAACATCAGTAACATTTGTTTAAAAGTTCTGCAAGTTTTTGTTTAGAATTAGCACAAATTTATGACTATTATCACAACTCTACAGAGTAGAAAAAGTATATTTATTCCACACTATGACATCCTGCATCGGCATGTTGTCATCAGCCAAACACTTAAAACAGCAGATAACATAGAAACATAGTTTGCCCGCCTGTAAGTCTAACCTCTTTGTTTAACACTCTACTAACCTCCCCAGCCAACAGCATGCTTAACATCTTTGCTTTATGGTCTAAGACAGGTGCATGGAAATGACCTGTCAACTTCATAAACTACACTATCGAGGGACTCACTTGCAGCTATAATTTAATGTTCTCCACATGGGTTTTCACATATTAAATGAGGCATCATTCATTTTGCTCTTTCCCAAATACTTTCACTATTTACCCCTGTAAGGGTGGTGTAAATCTAATACACAGTTTTGGTGTCTTTGGTAAGATGGATAATTTCACATGCTTGCAAATGGTACTGTTCAAAAAGGCATATTTCTAAACACCATATGTATAAAACTGGACCCTCACTAAACGGTGCTGCAAAACACTTTCCCACAGTGGATTCTAATTGCTGAATCCTGATGTTGAATTTGGAGTACCCAAGTCAGTAAGAACTGTAGCTTGAAAAGGGAAGTGGAAGTAAAAAACCTCAATATATTAACATGCAATTTCAACTGCTACACAGTTTTAGCCTCAAAATACAGTCATTTGCAAGTTTTTGATTTAGCTTTAGTGCTAATTCTTGATAAATGCCTCCTGAAGTTAAGATTGCTCGATGAGTGGCTAACAACTAGCAGCAGCAGCATCCTTTCCAGCCAGGTGGGCACTGAGCTGACATGCAGCTATAAAATTGGCAACCTGTTTGGCCAGTTTCCCCCAAGCTGCTTTGCCCATCTGTATGATGTGCTGCCTGCCTCAGTGTGCTGTTGTTTCATGCCAGGAGCCAACGTTTTTTTTATCACCGAGCTTTGACAAATGAGAGGGTGCTGCAAGAAAAGCTTTGGCACTTTGAATCGAAGAGTTATGCGGAATAATACACAATCACAGTTGTTTTTGAAATATGCATTTCTTTTCCTCCAGGAACATGTAAAGTACATTTACACGGTAAAATGTGACAAAATGAACAGGTGCTTTGCAGCTGATAAGGCTTTTCATTTTGATTTATGACTAATAGGAATTTTACTTCACTGATATCTCACATTAATAATAAGGTAAAAGGACTTGTCAGCATGTGAATCACTGTCCTATATTTTCTCAAGGGGACACTGTACACCATGGCACTTCTCTATATTTAGCTGCACTTAATTCCCTGCAACAGTATACTGTATCTATTACACTATAACGTCTACGTGGCTATGTAATGTTTTTTTATGTTGTTCCTTAACTGTACACTCCATCTGTCTCTATAGAATCAAAGTCTGCTAAATCCATCATAATCACAGATCAAAAAGGGTGGTCTTAGATCATTTTGCTGTGATCTATTAAACTTCCTGGAATGAGCAGAACTAATGCAGATGTGTTAAGAGGAGGACTAGGGCCTACAGCTCTTATATGCAAAGCAGCTGTGAATGGGATTGTGAGCCATATGCTCTTTTAAACATGTCTCCAGACACCAAGGCCAAGAAGATTTCCCTCACTGCAACACCTGTCATCACTGTTCCATTACACCAGCACCAGCAGATGACGTGTTTGGCCTGACATAAAAAAAAAAAAAAAAGGACAGTGGAGCAAGATGAGAAATAATCTTCTTCTTTACAGTTGTCTATATTTACTAAGTGCAACATTTCAGATGGGCATTATTTACAAAGACCAGACGACACACAAAATGCCAACAGGTTTAGTTTTTTCTGCCTTGACAGTGAAAATGAATACAGAACAACTGCACAACAGGTGGACTACAATTACAGCCGTGTCGCTAGGCAACCCTGCACATCCCGTTTGAAGATGAATTTAAACCTTTTCCACACAAATTGCAGCGCAATTATGCCTGTAATTTGTGCAGGAATGAAGAGAAAAGGGACAAAAAAAGGCACATTTTGTAGAATAGTGGATGAAGAAATGTGAGCAACAAATGGTAAAAATCTGAAGAGAGCTGGAGGTAATATAGAATAATGTACACCATGGGTGTATTCACATTTTCACACTGCTGTCAGGTTCTTCTTGTACCTTACATCAGTTCAAGAATTCCAGCTGTAAAAAGTAAAATGTACTTCTTTTAAGAAAATGACAGAAACTTTCTGGGATTTGGACTGTCATGAACTGTATGTTTTTTGCAGGAGAAGCACCAGGCAGACAGCACCCGAGCAGACAGGCTGCCAGATTCATTAATGCATGTTAATAGTAAGGCAGGTGATAGTTTTACTAAGAAACAAACAAAACAGAACAACCACGAGTAAGTTCATGTCACAGTCATCTAATACAGTCCGGAAGAGTCTAGGAAAATGGGACAAGAGTCTGGGACAAGAGGTAAAAACAGGTGGGTTATCCACAACAGCACAAACAATAATGGCAAATAGGAACAGACAGGAATGGCTGGAGGATAATGTCTGCGGTGCACGACAGACAAACTGACAGAGGACTGAGGGAAAGTGGTGGAGCAGCTTAGAGAACAACAGGGGGGTGATCAGACAATCTGGAGCATGTGTGCAAGTAAAGGTGAAGACAGAGGAAAGGCGAAAGTTGGGACATTAGCTGGATAAAGTGGAGATGTTACGGCAGAAAAACAGGATAGAACGGTGACGTGTTTGAACATTTCAAACATTCTAAAAAAAAATTGCAGATAAAAACCATGAATCAAGAGAAGCATCTGCTGCACATCTGTTGATGAAAGTAATCTTAAAGTAACTGTAATTACCTAAAGGGAGGAGCTGGATGCTGAATAGTTTAATATCCAATGTATAATTGAAATAGAGCACTGCAAGATTTTTTAAGTGTGAAGATTTCTCTCTGGGGTTCCTTGAAAATACAGATGACAAACAGCTCTTTACTTAAAGGAGGTCTCAATGAAGTATAAATACACACAACTGAGATGCCTGCAGAGACACACAGGTGCATTCAAGACATTAACATGCAAAAACCCTCAGAACAACACAAACACTCACTAAAACACACATTCATACACAATATACACACTGTATACCATACATACGCACCTGTGTTGGCATATATTACTGCACGGCACGAGTGGCCGACTGTGTGTCAGATCTCTATGACAAGGTCATTTGCAAGAGTTCCACTCATATAATGCAGTGATTCACTGTGTTAGGTAAGTGAGTGGGAAGCTGTTAAGAGTGTGCATATTCTTAGTCTCTACATTTCCCTTGGACTCAACTGGTCCTGGGAACATACTGTAGGGCAATGAAGCTGTGTAAGTGCATGCTTGTGTGTAACAGTTTTGTATTTTTAAGTTGAATAATTCCTGAAATATGAAAATTTTGACACATTCTTTTTTGGTCACATTCACTTTTGGTCAACAAAAATAAGGCAATAAAGGTTTTATGTCATTTTTTATATTATTTTTAATACTAATACTACAGTTAATTCTGTTTTTAAAAATACAAAATCGGAACATGGCTAAGTGCATCATCTGACGCTGACTGAGACTCAATGCCAGATTTTTTAGTGAAACAGAAATATCTATAAAAATAATGGCAAGACAAGATGCTGTGGACAAGCACATGCAAACAGACACACACACACACTTGTCCAGGGCAGCTTGGCCATGTTCCCAACAAATGTCTGTACAGGTTTGTCATGCATCTTGTAGACACTGGACAGCAATCAGGAGATAACACACGCAAACAAGGCACTCTCTGTAGCAGGAGATTAGGCCTAGTGTTACACAAAGAGTCAGAGCAGGTTTCTGACATGCCAGTGCTTTAATTAGACCACTGGTTTTAGAGGACACACGTACAGACGCTGTAGATTTTAGATAAGCTATAGAACATCTCAGTAACTGCAAGTAAGTAAACTGTGTTAAACATGCTGATTTTGACTTCATATGGTCATAACCCTGCTATGTAAGTGGTATCATGCTAAACATCATGCCCGTTTATGTTACTATAAGTGTTAGCAATCCAGATTGTTTGCCCGTTTAGTTTGTGCCGCAGTAAGATGGTGCAGCAGCCAGATAAGAGGCGAAGCAGCCAATCAGCTATCTCTTTCTCTGATGTGCTGGGAGTCTTTACAGGATCAGGCAGTCGTACACACCACCTCTTTGGCAAGGTGTTGTGCATTATTTGCCAACACAGGCTATTCAATGAGCCCACAGGCTTGCTGAATATTTAAATCCATTAGGTAGTCACTAGATTAATAGATAATGCACCATTTAAAGCATTAGCATTTTTCAGTGATGTTACATGTGAATCATTTTTCTGAATTCTATTTTGTAGTTTTAATAACAAAAATTTTTAAAAAGTCAAGACTTTATTTCCACAGTAAAAATCTTTATGAATACTCATTTGAAATTACAGGTTGGAGTTTGTTAGCAGTTGCAAACATTCACAGTAAAAACCTAATTTCTGAAAAAAAAAAACTAAATTGAAATGCATCCATGCATAATGGAAAAACAAACACATCAATCAGAGCAAGACACACTCACACCTACTGTGAAAGGTGACAGGTGGTCAGTCTGATCACTGTGAGCAGCTATAGGACATTACATGAAGTCTCTTGATCCTGATACAGGCTGTCTTTTGTCTATCTACAGAACCATGTCATAGCTTTCTGTCAGTGAAGTCCACAAGCAATTGTAGTGTGTCAACATTTCCTAAAAGAAACGTGCATGGTAGTTGGTACCCCTCTTTGATCTGTGACCTTGACTTCAGAAAAGCATCTGTCTGCAGCACTTTGACATTAAGTCCCCGTCCTCAGCTGGAGACTCATGATAGTCAGTTAGAATATAATTAAGATATCAAATTCATAAGATACTACAGCACTTTAGCTGAAAGAACAACAACTTTTGACAGATGTGTACACTGTAGTGTAAAGTTCAGACAGCTCTTATTACGCACATTTAGAGATTCTATAGTCTTTATCTCGAGCCTTTTGATTTTAAGGAACTAAGTTTTTTAAAAAGGAGAAATTAAAGAAACATAACTGGCCATGCCTATTGAAAATAATTCACTATCCTTACTTTTAATCTTTACTTTAAATTTTGTGCTCCACATAAAACTGCTAAAGTAGGTCACAGCAAGAAATTCATATGTTATGTCCTTAGCTTAGGTGGAGTATGTTAAACTGCTGTCTATCATGTGGCCTAGTGAACAGAGTGGAGAACTATTAAAATTTATTATACTGTTTTTACAATGTTAACACACATTTTGACCACATCTTTCCAACAAAATTTATTTTAATTGGTTTTTAAAAACTTCCAAGAAGCTCACAACTTGAATTATCAATTTACAGACACATTTACAAACTTGCTTGTGTGTTTTCCCAAAATAAATATGGTCCCTGTTTATTTTTTTACACTACAAGTGTGTGGTAATGTAGTTGAAAATGCCCTTTCATGTGTGAATTCTGCAATACATAAACACGCCACAGTAACCTGACTTTGTTATCTGTATTTTATTTTCAAGCCCCTACAAGGATAATGCCATACCAAGTAGATATAGAAATAATTATTGATTTGAAAATTATATCTTGCAAGGATGAAAATGGACATAAAAAAAAAATCTAAATTTGTAGTTATATTTATTCTAAGGACATTTCCCTAAAACACGCACAATCACAGGTGTGATAGTTTGCTGAAGAGCAGATTCGGTATCCTCCTCTTATCACATTTATTATTTCTCTGCAAATACTGCACAGATGATTCACCCTATGTGTGACACAGTTAATAAGAAGAGATGAGTTTGCACTAGTGACCGGACATGAACAGACATTAGACAATAGTCATTGTGGTTAAACCCCTTAGTAAGCATTCAGCCCAATGATAAAAGAAATGAGGAGAGGACATGAGATCTATCCAAGGACAAAGGATGGTGCAGTAAAAGAGAAGACAGGAGGAGGGAGGATTTTTATGAAAACCAAAAACTAAATGACTGTCAAACACGCTGTCGACAAACTGACACACAAGAGGGAAGAACATGATGAAAAGTAAATTACAAGCTAACATTGGGGCAGGACAAATGGGAAAACTGGGACATTTGAAGGACCTTAGGAAGGACAGTGTCTTTTTTTATCTGGAGGGAGGGGTTACACTCCAACCAAGGGCAACAGCAATTGTGGGCATCTGTTATCAGCCATCTGGGAGAGTCCTAAGGCTGCTCCGTGGACCAAAGCAAATGTGACCTAAACGTGAATGACAGTAGTGCACTATCACATTAACAGAGCTTAAGACACATGCAAACATAAAAACAATAAGAAAACAGGTAAGGAGGAACAATCTGATGGCTGAATACAAGGGAATCAAAAATATGGTGCACAATATCTGGTGAATTAAACAAGCATGGTTAGTTCTAACTTTGTCAGACATTTTCTGAAATATGCTTCCACGCTTTCTAGAAAAAAAGTTGCTTGAAACCACTGTCAGTGTGCCTGTGTGGTAGAATTGGTTAAACTGTCTCTTAGGGTTCATTGTAACCTCTGAAAACATTACAGTCGAAAAGATTAGCATCTCAGTGTCAACAGGTAGGAATTTGTAAATTGTATTTTGTAATTCAGAGAAAAGAAAACTGATATTACACATTGTGCTTCGGGTTTTATATGCAGGTGGGGTAAAGGGGTGGTCTGTACAAATTGCCATGTTTCCTGCACCCAGAATTAATACTTTAAATTAATATAAATTAACCAGAGGCAGCCTGTTGGCTTAGCAGGAATTTCTATTTTACTTGACTATTTTCTACAGCTTTGCACTTTGAATTCACTGTTTCAGAAGCAAAATGTCATACTTTTAGCCCACTACACACTGTAATGTAGTTACTAGTTAATCCGATCCAATATTATAATGTTCACTGATGTCAAATCAGCCTTTCAGCTGCACCTTCAACCATCACAGATGAAATCTACCTATCTGCATTTCTTTTTCACTTGTATGCAGTCAATTTAATACAACAATCCTAATAAATAAGACCAAGAATCACTTAAGAAAAAAGGATATAATCTGAAATTAAAAGTGATAAACAAAATGAAAAAATGACTATGACGTAAAATTCTTTTGCGATAAGCAAAAACAGTTTTGATGACCAAACCCTGACAAATCACCTGTCAGCTATCATTACTAAGTTTTATTATGGGCTTTAACATCTTTTAGACCAGCTAACCAGAACCTATACAATGAGACAAGACAGCGCTAATCATAATGAGGTGAAGTCAATGGGACAGCAGTGTTATTTCTTTTTCTGTCAGAGATGTGAGCTGTAAGAGGGATCGGCCTGCAGCCAGCTGTAATCCTCTTCTTCCTTCCCTCCACGCCGAAAACAAAACTTGACCTAAATTTCTTATAGTTTTAGATATATTTAACATTGTGATGTATGAATTAGCAAGACTGTGTGGTGCCAAGGAATGTGTGAATACACACAGTGTGTGCAAATATCAGGCTATCATGTTTCCTGTGCTATTCATCCTGCTAACAACAAGAAAATAAACACTATGTGGAGAATTCATATGGTTTCCTCACTGTGTATCCAGAAATTGTCTATCGCATCCTTTTGGGCTCTACATGTGGTATTACATAAATAGATTATACTGTATCTTTTTGAATTAAAAATGACATTAATAAACTGGGGACTTCAGCATTAGTTATTATCCATTATATATTGTCTTACTTGCTCAGTGGAGCAGCTAAGAGCAGATCTTTTCTTTTAATGGTTAAACATAGTGAGGTGTGTAGTTGAGATACTTAAACAGTTTATCCAAACCGTTAATGTTTCCATAATCTGACTGTCAAACCCAAAGAGTTTATTTTGCTAAAATAAGCAAAGTTTGCCTACATTGTATTATATTTTATTTTACCTCCATTTCTTTTTCCTTCTCTACAGACATTTCTCAAAGTTATTAAATGGGGTTTTTTAGGAAGTAACTTCTGTGACTGTGAGTCAAGTGACAAGAATGGAAAAATAGTTATCAGTCAAAAGTCTTTACCTGCTGTCAACCCTTTTGCCTAAAAGGTAATCTTGGTTTTTTTTGGGGGGTGTTTTTGTCCTTTCGGCTTATCCCGTGAGTTCAGGGTTGCCACAGCGGATTATTGTCCGCATGTTGATTTGGCACAGTTACATCGGATGCCCTTCCTGACGCAACCCTCCCCAATTTCTATCAGAAATGTGGCACTGGCACAGCACAGCTGGGGAGGGGAATGGGCTGTTAGGGGTTCAATGTCTTGCCTAGAGACACTTCAACATATAGCCAGGACCAGGGATCGACCCACTGACCATGTGATTCGTGGACGAATGCCTTACCAACTGAGCTACAGCTTGTTCTATAATACAAATTATCCACCATATACTCATAACTGCTTCAAACACAAGCTTATCATATGTCTATTTTGAACTTCCAGGGTAGTGTCCATTAATACACTTCATGATTTAAATTCCTATAATAACCTTGGCTTCAAACTTGGCATTGAGAGCAACTTCAGCAGCTATTTGAGGCATTTCAAGGAAAGACTATTCAATTATCCTGGCACTGACACTTGAGTTTGAACATCTGTTTACACTGAGAGAGGGCCACAGGGCAGAGTGGGGTTAAGGCACTGCCTACTTGTTTTCCCTTTAGGTTTTGTGCTCCTGGCAGCTCTCAGATCAGTAACTGTATGACACTGATAACACAGGCTGAGGAGACATCTTAATCACATGCACATGCACTTTTATCTTTCCAGTGTCTCATTTAGCTTTGGCTCCAAGTTACATTTTCACTTTTCCTACAACTTCAGCAAAATGCAAAATATGTTTATGATAAACGATGGCGTACCAGACAGAGAATCCTGCCATTTGGAGGGGAAACGTATGCTTTCCATGTGGAGTGATAGCAGGAGGTGGGAAGCACGGAGGCAGAGATGACTAATGACGATGACTAAGAGATGCGTTCAGGGTGCTTTTCTATGTCGTTTGTCTAGGTCATGTCTAGCCCTTCATATGATAAATATACATTGTGGGAAGTTGATGCTGAAACTGTTTTTTATATGGATAGAACAGTGAGAGCAAAGAATCAGCAAAGAAAATAAGATTTTATTAATAATTGATGAATACATTTGTCAATAACCAGTATCAAATATGTCCATTACAGTTTCCTAACTTGCATGGAGATATCTTGTAACGTGTTTTTATTTTAAATAATATAGAGAATAGAAAGTAGCAAGGACTCTAAATTATTAAGCTGTGAATGTGAGTGGGAATGGTTCTCCGCTTCTGATGCAGACTGGCAACCTATCTTGGGTGTGGCCTGTCATTTGCTCACAATGACAGCTGGGATGGGCTCCAGCCCCCCCGCGACCCTTAACAGGATAAACAGTTAATGTGATGGATGGAAGATTGACTGGGTATATGTGAAGCTATATGAACTCGTGGAAAAGTAACAGACCATAGATTACATTCTTTTAGATACTCAAACAGTGAGAGCGTCACGTTTTAATGGCTTATTCACTTGTGAGTGGCTAAAACTAGTTGGATCAAACCAAAAAAGTTAAATATAGCAAGGCAAAAGCTCACTTAACACGTTGATAATGGATAGTGGATTGTGTGAACACTAGGGATAAAAATGGAAATTCCATCAATATGTGTTTTTTTTAAAAAAACCAACAAAATATACTATAATATAGTCTCTGCACTTGTGATTCACAATAATGGTAAATATTTAGTTGTTTTAAAATCAGCTTTGTTATTTAACAGAATGAGTGACAAAAACTGAAAAAGCAACGCAGGTGTAACTAAACTGCAGCATGCTCTAATGCAATAGGAGAGCTACACAGAGCATAAGGGAAAATAATGCAAAAAAAGCAACTTCAAAACCACAGAATAAGTCAAATCTGCAACATTGCACCTAAAAATTGCAATTTGATTATTTTCCTCCATTGTCCAGCTTTATTCACAAAAACATATTCCACACAGTAACATCTCATATTTAAAATTTTGCTTTAAATTTTTCACAAAGTCAACCTAAAAGTATATATATATATATATATATATACATATATTCATGTTTAATGTCTGAACGTGTTCAGTTCAATGTCTTATTAGGCTGATTGTTGGTTACCTGCATTTGCAATTATCCAAACAGATTTTAGATTAAATGACTTTTCACTTCAATGAGAATCACTAAAGCACTAATCACAGTGTAAAAAAAAAATTCAATTCAGTTTTATTTGTGGACCAAATCATCCCAACGTTGACAGATGACTGCAGATAAGATCACCGCTCTTTCTCTTTCCCATTCCCGTAATCATTCATCCTCCATGTTCTTATCTGCACTGACTCGTATTGGAAACCTGACAGGCTAAATTGGATTGACTTTTAATTAGGTGCATTCCCAGGGTAAAACAGGTTTAATTGCCTGAATTATCCAACTGGTTCCTTAAGGTGGTAAGGTGAGAAACAGAACCCAGATAACATTTTCAACATATAAACCAGTCAGTTTAAATGTTTTTCTATTCGGCCTATAACGAATAATTTAATTGTTGATGATAATAAGTATAAGTAACTTTTTTATAGTCTGTTTAATTAAAATATTAATGCTGTATACATTTTAGGAATCAGAAAAACAAAAACCTCTGATTTAAATGCTAACATAAAAAAAATCTGTCAACTCTTCGACGATTTTTCTCAGTCAGTGAATTAGAGAACTATTACAACAATGGCCTCCAGAATATCAAGAGTGGTCACTTTTTCAAAATCAGCCCCGTGGTTTACCAATGAGCTCGTCAGATAAAAACAGCCGGGGGGGCCCTTGAGTGGCGCTCTGTTTCAACTAAACTAACTGTCTAAAAAATTGCCTACTGAGGACATCAAAAAAACTACTCCAGAGCACTTGCCACTGCCAGATTGCAATATTACTCAAATATAATCAATAACTGTCCCGGCATTTCAAAACAACTTTTTTCCATAATAAATCATTTGCTTAAATAGCAAACCCACACGCCAGAAGGATGTCTCTCACAGTTTTCTGTCCCCACAGTGAGAGAAATTGAGGGCATCATACAGAGTATAAGACATAAAACCTTATGTCTCAGATATAAACTCCCTCATTATAGGCATCAAAAATTACTCTGTGGCTACATCCCAATAACATTAAAAACTGCAATAATCAGACCACATCTTAAAAAAAAACCCTGAATCCTGAAGTTATGGCAAACTAATTCCATCTAATTTCCATCTTTCTATTCAAAGGTCCTTAGAAAAGGTTGTCTTGCCCCATCTTCAGTATCACCTCAAAACATACAATCTGTTTGAAAAACTTCAATCAGACCCCCATTGTCAGGGCAACCAATGACCTTCTGATAGCTGCTGATCAGGGATCCCCATCACTTCTCACCCTTCTGAATCTCACAGCCGCGTTCGTTACAGTCAACCGCAAAATTCTACTTCACAGTCAACAGCATATATCTGGGCTTTCTGGCACTGCTCTGGTGGTTCAGGTCTTATCTCACAAATTGAGCTGAGTATGTGGCCCTGGCCCAAATCGCGGTCCCATTTGCTCATCTGTGGGGTCCCACAGGGTCACTCATTGAAACAACCCTTTTCAGCATCTACATGATCCCACTAGGCAACGTGATTGGCAAGCATGGAGTTTCAGTCCACTGCCATGGCAATGATACTCAGCTCTATGTGAGATTGAACCCGAGCTCTCCGACACTTCCATCACCTCTCACCAACGGCCTGGACGAGATTAATCTAGATGGATCGTGGATGTCAGAGGACTTCCTTCTATTTGAACAGCCCCAAAACTGAAGCCCTTCTAATTGGTAGCCCCCATCAGCTCCATTCCTCCCCCATTAATTGTATTTCCTTTTCTGGCCACACCATTGCCCTCTCATACTCTGTTAACAACCTGGGGGTCAAGTGGGACCCCACCTGTCATTCGAAACACATGTCCACCACCCCTGTAAAATTGCATTCTTTTATCTCAGAAACATAGCCAAACTCTCCCCCTCCTTCTCCGTCTGTGATGCTTAAAGGCTTGTCCCCGCCTTTGTCTCCTCCAGGCTGGGCTGTTGTAATGCACTCCTGTTTGGGATCTGTTGCAAGAGCCTTCAAAAGCTCCAACACATTGAAAACAATGCTGCCAGGATCCTTATACGGAAATATGAGTACATTACTCCTATCCCACAGACTCTTCACTGGCTCCCCATATACATCCGTATTGAACATAAACTCTGTCTACTTACCCAACAATGCATCCATGGAAATGTCCCACATTATCTCAAAAAACCCTTAACCCCTCAATTTACAACAAGACACCTTCGCTCCACAAATGCTTACCATCTTTGCCCCTCCAGTACCAAACTGCACACAATGGGGGATTAAGGTTTCTCAGCAGCCGCTCCACGGCTCTGGAATGCCCTGCCCGAGAACTTGAGGGCACCACAGACTGTGGACTATTTCAAAAAGTAGTTAAAGATTTTTCTGTTCAGAAAAGCCTATTAGTGGGGCTGCTACTTTCTTATAATTACTCTAGTTTAATTAATGTCTCATGTGTTTTTTATGTTTTATTCTTGCTTTTAATCTGTTTGTGTAGCACTTCGAGATTTGCCCACAAATGTAAACAGCTTTATTAAAAAAAATTATTATTTTTTTTATTAATATTACAATATCATTCATGGCTTCATTGATTTTCAGTTTTTGAGGTTTAGTTTTTAATATAAAAGAGTAAATTTTATTTGTATAGTCTGTGCTGTACATCAGAATAAAAGTAAAATTATTATTAATAATACATACTGTGCATATTCCCCTTGCCTGTGATCATAATGTAATGATGGGTCAGTGTATACATAAAATGAACCTATCTTTAAAAGGGTCTGCATACCTCCACATTACTAACACCAATTTGTTCATATTTCACCTGAATGAAATTCACCACAGGGTTCTGCATAGTAGCTGAAAAACACTTCCTGCAGTTAGGTTGCTAATACAGATTATACACAAAGCATTTCCTCAATTATACAGAAACAGAAGGAAAATGGCAAATGTCACAAATATTCATTATCAAGCTTTGTTAATCAGTGATGTATATCCCAGTGAGTTGTCATGTACTTGAAAGTGCAAAATAGAAATTCTGCAAGACACTTTAGTTTGATGAACAATGATCTTCACTTGTTAGTCCAGGGGCTTCACCGTCTGTGCCCTGATACATTCACATCTAAAGCAGCAAGCAGGCAGCAAGCAGAATAGCCCTGCTATAATGACTTCTTCAATTAACGACCCTTTAATTTGGCCTGCTTGAACGGTCTTTTGTGTTTAGCCATTAGAGAAAATATAATGGCCTGTTTAATGAAGGAACAAAAAGAAAAAATATTTAGAATAGGTGGCTACAGTAAATGTCAAATGACGCGTTAAGTTATTTGATTCACAAAGTGGTTGATGGTGATGGTTTTAAAATGGCAAAGATGTAGACTATACATAGAGTGATGCAGCCTTGTATTGTTTGTCAGTAGAAAGTCTACTGACTATCTAGCGCTATGTAAAGGCATGTGACACAAGATCATCATTGTACCACTGAGCTGTGTTCATAAACACCATGTGCTGTTTGCATTACTTGGCGATATAAAACTTGATTAAAACATATACTAAAGGGCAGAGAAATCAGACAAATTATGACCTGTTGGCTTTGAAAACAGACTGAAAGAGCTATAGAAAATGTGTTCACATAAGAATATTGATACTGCCCCTCACACTGATGAATCTGTGGATAGCAGAGCGGAAAAAATGCACAGCCAGCCAGAAAATAACATAGTCCACTGTCTGTTTCAAAGGCCCTGTAGTTTTTTGGAAATTGTAAATTGTTATTTTGAGTATGGTTTTAGTTTATCAAATAAATCTAATTTTCATTTTATTTTAATCCTCCCAAGTTGTCCGTCATATTAACATGGGGCAACAGGGACTAACTTGTTATAAGCAGCCTCCTTTGTTCTCCAGAGTCTACTTTAACTCCTTTTATTTGTCCTTTCTTCAAAATTTAAAATAACATCACCAGTAAGAATACGTGATTGTTTTAATGTACAGCATCAAATTTAAAGCTTTCTACCAGGAGCCACCTAGATTATTGCATAGTCATCACAATATTGAAACATCTTGTCTCATGATCATCTTTAATGTTATCTTTTCAAGTCCATTATAAAGCACATTACCTCAGTACTCATCACAGATGCAACCATCCCCATAACTGCACATGCCAGTTGATGAATGTGCACACAGACATACATGCGTATGGTTGCCCACATGTACACAAAGCACAAATGCACATTGAGAGAGGTACCAATTCTGCATTTCTGCTTTCTGCCTGCTGTGTTGAATGTGTACCTGCAATGCAGCCAAAGGGGGATGGAGAGATAATGGACCACAAAATTTAACTTCCCACACATCCGTCATGGCGTCTGTCCATCCCTCTGTTGATAAGACGGTGACAAAAAAAGTATCCACCAGAACTGCTATGTTTCATACATGAGAATCTTTTTGCAGACATCGAGAAGCCAGAGTGGCCGTCTATATGTGAGCAAACGTAAACACTTTTTCCAGAGAAGTGTCCAGGAGAAGACACATAGATGCAGGTATAATGTAATGCACTGAATAACATTTTGTGTTTTGAGAACCCACTCACCACCATTTGGGAAAAATACTGTGGCGGCAGTATCTGTGGCATTTGTGAAGTTCAGGTTCAGGGAAAAAAAGGAACAGAGATAAAGAAATGAAGGACATGTTTTGCTATTTGCTAGTAGTTTATATTTTAGCAGGTTGTGAGTTGATATTGCATGAAATGTTGACAGAAGCCTCTGTTTTAACAAACCTGTGTCTTTTTATATGTTAGGGAGAAGAAAGAGAGTGTGTATGTAAGGATCCCTGCATTTCAGTGTGTTTTTCCAAAGAGCCACTAGCTCTTGTGGTTTTATCTATACATGTAGGTATTTTAAAATTAGTCACACAGTCAGTTAATTGATATACAGTAAGAGTTGTGAATACTACTTAATGTATATGTAGCCAAACATTTAACTTTCTCTCTTCTCTGCAGCTTATTATAGCCAAGTGTTTGTTTGTTCACATTTTGACATGCTAGCAGCACCCTGAGGGATTGCGTTTCCAACGTAGTCTGTGGCTATCAGAGGTGTGCTGGGGGCTTTGAGAGTGAGGGAGGTGGCTTTGCCCTGTCTTCACCTCAAAGCAGCCAAACAAAGATCATAGTTATCAGTTCAGGGCCAGGTTTAAGCTTCCAGTGTGTGAAGGAGACTGTTGTTTGACTTGTAATGACACAGCCCGAAAGCCATTACATCTTTGATGGGAGACTTAGGCAGAATTCCATTTCAGTCTGTCTGGGGCTTGAAGTGTAAGTGTGTAAGTTTGTGTGTGTGTGTGTGTGTGTGTGTGTGTGTGTGTGTGTGTGTTAGGGGGGGTTGGAATGAGAAATCTGTTGTGGGTATGTTGTGATAAGGTGCACGCTGCAGAGGCAATTTACTGGGGGAAGCTTCCATTGTAGACGATGGTAACTTCGCCCACAGTCCATATCAAAATATAACAGATTAAAAATTTTTATTTTTTTGCCACATTAATTTTTGCCACACTGAAAGAAGACAAGAATGTATCTTATAAATATTTGTTGTCTTAATCGTCACTGTTTCCGTACTACTATCAGACATCTGCTGAGGCTACAATACAACGCTGAGCAGAAAATGGCTACTATGAAACATTATGGTAAATGCACATCCACAATTTTCTCTCCCCTATATTGTTTATCAGTGCTTTTCTATATATTCAACAACATGAAAGGTAATATTCAATGACTTGAATGCCAAAAAAGGGAAGATTATCTGCTTATCTGTTAATAGGCAATAGCACGTTGGGCTTTGGCAAATTGTGATGTTAATCTTTCACAATGCTCTTATGTATTATAGACTAAATTATTCATGATGATATTGAAAAGATTACAGCAATGAAAATACCTATTAGTTGCATCTCTAATGTCCAAAAGAAAATGTTCAGAAAAATTTATTTTAGTGGTTACATTCATCTGATTTGATAATGCAGAATTTATGAAATTTGAAAAGATACAATAAATCTGCTGGAAAATTGTTTCCTCAACTTTAAATTACAACAAGAAAAATATCAGGTTTGCACTTACAAAAAGATTTTAAAATCAAATTAGAGAAATGAAAGGGTTGATATATCCAACAGACTGAGGACTGAGGAGAGTGGCCTATGGCCTTATGGCCTTTACTGATTTAGGACCTGAGAGGTCCTAGATGCTACAGAGCAGGTGTTTTACTCAATCTGTACATTTAAGAGGCTGGAAAATAGGCAGTTTACTGCAAAAAGGGTAAATAAGTATGTTGAAGTATTTCTTATGTAGTACTGTAGTTCCATCTGGCCCATCTCGCATTAACTTATTTCAGGGAAACACAATTGTCTTACACCTTCAACAAGAAACACATACATTATATCTATAAAAGGTAACATTTCTTAACAAAATATCTTTTTATAAAGAGGTGCTGTCAGCACCACCTTTACAGTGACACTAACAGAACAGTGTTGTGATTTTTTGTTTTTAAGCGAGGCTTGGACTTCTAATTAGTAAAGGTGAGGTGGATCAAAAAAAGTCACAGATCAGATTGTATTATGGGTCTTGGGTCACAAATCCGATCTTTTTTCAGATCGGGGGAATTATGTAATTCACTTGTCTATTTATGACTTACAAACCTAAAGACCTACAAACTAAAACAAAGAATCTTTGGTCATCCAAAGATTAAAAAAGACATTAAAATTTAAAACTTAAAAAAATGAAATGTTTGATTTCTAAACTTAATTGCATTATAGCGATGGTGGTATATTGTGTTTATATTTAGTATTCTTTCTTAAAACAAATGAATGAAAGAATAGTAACATTTAAGAAAAAAAATTATCTTATAACTTCTAATGCTTTGTAGAAATATGACAAAGAACAGAAGACCTGTGCAGATCACAGCAGAACATAGGAGACTGCAAAGGAAACAAACATAATTCACACATATTATAGTATTTGTTGTTGGAGTGAAATGTAAATGATAAATATTCATAACCCTTTGTATTCATCAAATCAAATCTGATTTGTTATTTGTGTGTACATTATTAATATACATTTGTATTAAAATGTTGTTTATTTAGCACTATTGACCTGTGAGCTTCATGAAGTCTGATCTTTAATTTGGTTTTCATTATTTAGAACGTAAATAAAAAGTGACTGTATTATAGATATGAAATTAAAGCTGTAATAAACAAACCTGACAGTCTACTCATTCCATTTACAACAGGCAGCATCATTGTAACTTAAAAACAAAACTTTTTATTCTGTGCACAGAACAACTTGATCATTGTTTCAGGCCTAATATCCACACATCTTTCTTAGTAGTACATATATACATATTAAGTTTAACCTTTTTTGTCTGACAGGATACAGCCTTTTATATAATTTATATCATATTATTGCAATACCATTCATATTATTTTGTTTCAATCTATTATATATGTTTTGATGTAGCTACTCAACAGTAAGCTTCTTATTATTTTTCCGGTTTGAAGACAATGTCAGTGTTGGGACTGTTTGAATTTTAAACCAGTGTATCTCCTGGCTTCATTACTTTTTATCTTGCCTAGTGTCAGTGGTCAAACGTAAATACTTTCTGTATACAAATATCAGGAATGCTACACCCAATAGGCATAAGGAGACCTCACCAGTGCCTGAAAGTCTACTCTGGGTAATTATTGACCTGAAAACCTAAGACAGATTAAATCTTAGAGAAATAATCTTTGCTAGTCTTTCAATTTATGCTGATGACAAAAAGTTATATTCCCCACACATCAACAAAACATGTTTTGTGGGTGTTTTTTCAATCCTTGGTGGATTTTATCAGCAGTCCACTGACAGTGAAGAAATGGAGCTCTAGCTACTCCCATCCCAATCTCGTTCCACATGATTATGCTCAATTTCACAGCTGATGGTTTTTACTGAGACAGACGGCGGCAACCAAATGCCAAAGTATGGAGGAGATCACTCTGAGGTGGGGGTAGAAAGTTAGAGAAGGAGAAAAAAGATAGACTGGTCGCTGAACTGAATCATCAATGTTTGAAATAGATTGGTGAAAGTGACCTATACCCAGGGGCAGGATGGCATTGGGATGTGTGGTGTTTCTTGATCTGGGGTCTGACAACACAAACCTACTCTTAGTATGAACCAGTGAACTGAACACACTCTTGTGAAGTCCGGGCTCTGCAGTCAGGGTTCCAATAAATAAGGAGAAATCTGCACACTCAAAACTTTGATGAGCAACATCTCTATTCATACTACATAAACCTTAAACACAGTCAAACTATGGTGGAGATGCCAAATGTAAAGAATATGATATTGAGAGATATTGAGAGTAATGGATATCAACTACTACACGAAGTGCTGAGATGAGCCCTTCAGATATATAGAGAGAGATATATCCAACCAGAGAAAAAATATGACATATTGCCATCTTTATCCTTTAACTTAGCTTAAAAAAATTCCTCAGTATCACATTCCTCAATTTCAAATCCAGACCCGAATCCAGACAGGAATTAAAATAATCTGGAGCCTGTTTCACCAAATGTGCAACAAACATTATTCCTGAATGCTCAATATAGAGAAAGTCACCTAGTTTATTCGTTTTATCCCGACTTTATCGTGTCTAAATCTTTAATTTTTCCTTCCATTAGCTCAGTTGATTACCTAGAGACAGCCGCTTAACTCTCGGTTCTTCCTGGACAAGTCACTGAATACTGAACCCAGAGCACCTTAAAAGCTAATGTGAGACACTGACTCAGTCCTCTCGGCCCTACTCTCCCTCTCCCTGCTCTGATATAGCTTCCCTTTACCCTTCGAGCTCCACCAGGCTCTGCACAGCCCTTAAGGTAGTCGTAATCATCAAATTACAATAAATAAGAAAGCTAATAAACTTGCTAATAAAGTGCAAATTTCTGCTTGTGATTGGTGAGTAGGTTGAGCCTCATTTAACACTTTTAGAAGCAAACATCTGCACCACTGCCAGTGCTGTTCAATGAGTCAGTTTCACCAGAGGCTTCCACCGAACCTCTTTACATCAGTGTTATGGAACACATTTATTTCAAAAAAATATTTGGGTTTCAGGGATTTTGTGCCTATAGAGCACTAGCGACTTCCTCCAATCACGATACTTCTCTGTCTCACACACACACACACACACACAAATGAATTAAATAATCCTACTGCTTTTCTATATTTTCCAAACCATCCTTGACCAAATGGATCAAACTGTAAAAATAAAAAAAAAAGTTTTATATAAAAGCTGCCCCTTCTTCTAATAATTATCTGAAAAAATCCTTTTTGGGCCAGTGTCCATCACATGATCAAACGCACTGCCAGCAACTGCACCAAATACACTTCACTGCCCAGCGCTGATTGTCGGGCCTTGCTTCTCACTCATATTCTCTAGGGCAAATTCAATATTAAAAGAAACTGAAGGTTAAGCAATCCTTTGGTATTCGCAAAATCCCCTCCCGAAGATCAATGAGTAATTCAATCACACCACGCAACTTGACATTATAGCATGGTTGAAGTGTACTTTAAGAAAATAATTTACACTTTTGTTATGTGAACCACTGAATCCCCACATTAAAAATCAAGAAAGGAAAGAAAGAAAAAGTGTGAGACTGGCTTATTTCTGGGTTATTTTGGACTATTTAATGGACTAGAAAAGCATAATCATTATTCTCTAACATTGGCCTTATCCTTTAAGCTAGTCAGATCTCTCAGGTCATTTAACTCTGTTGTGGTGAAACATTTTCAGGCTTCTAGTTGATGAAATTCCCTTTTTTTCTCAATATAATTAACTTCTGTTTTTTAACTATAATGTTGTGAAGAAACTTATGAGTCAGTATCCTTTAGCATTTTATTGCACACCAAGTTTATACCCAAGCTATATAAATAGATGGCTTTTGTTTTTCTTTAGGAAGCTAGTTTAGTGAATTTGAGTCTTCTCGATGCTTGGAGAGAGTGTGCCTCTGTCCCGGGTGTGTACACACCTGAATACACAAGGCACTAAAAAAAAAAAAAAAAAGCATCTCCCAGCCTCACACAGGAGGAGTGCTAGTGATAATTACAGCATCACTCTGAGGAGTGGGCAGTAGGAGGCGCAGGATTTGATGAATCAAGGACCTTTTGTTCACAGCAAAGATGACGGCTTAAATGCAGTTGAAAAGAACATCTCTTCTGTGGAGAAGCCATGCTTGGCAGGCAGGCGTGTGTCATTTAGAGCTATTTAGGTTTTTTAGCTGACGCAAAAGGGGGAGGGAGGAGAGCAAGGTCATTTTAAGAGGATGCAGAAGATGATGATGTGGCCAGCGCAGGTTGTTGAAGTGGGTCTACTTACTCTGCTTGAATTGAGTAGCAGCTGAGTATGCCATGGCAACACTCACAGTAATGGCAGTGTAAGGTGTTTACAGGAACATATACAAACTGAAGAGAAATATGACAAACTGAAAGTTAGGGTGGTTCACATACTTAACATATATTTTCACATAAATAAATTTGATTCTGAGAGGGAATGTACAAAGTTGATAGATTAAATACTTTTAGGTTTGGTGTTGTTGGCCAAATAAAACAAAAACTCTGGCTCATCTGGCTCAAGAAGAACAACTGAACCACCAAGTGAACTACTGTACATCCACCCCAGAGCAATTCATCAAAGGAAAAAGTGAAATGAAGGGTATATTCAGCAAGACCCTGCCTCACAAGTAAAGAGATATGACAGGGAATGTTTGTCAAATGGACACTTGAAGAAGGTTTTTGTGTCCATTATGCCCACTATTAATTTCTTTTTTTCACCCACACACACACACATATAATATATATACATATACACATATATGTATATATATATATATATATATATATATATATATATATATACATATATGTATATATATATATATACATATATGTATATATATATATACACATATATATATATATACATATATATATATATACATATATATATATATATGTATATATATATATATACACATATATGTATATATATATACACACATATATATATATATATATATATACACACATATGTATATATATATATATATACACACATATGTATATATATATATACACACATATGTATATATATATATACACACATATGTATATATATATATACACACATATGTATATATATATATACACACATATGTATATATATATATACACACATATGTATATATATATACACACATATGTATATATATATATATATATATACACATATATGTATATATATATATACACACATATATGTATATATATATACACACATATGTATATATATATATATACACATATATGTATATATATATATACACATATATGTATATATATATATACACATATATGTATATATATATATACATATATGTATATATATATATATATATACACATATATGTATATATATATATATATATATATATATATATATATATATATACATATATATATATATAAATAATTTCCAACTTCAGGTGTCCAAACATCTGCAACAACACAAGCCTACAGTGTAGGCTGTACACAGCAGCACCTAAACTCAGGGATTTAAAAAAAATTTTTATTCAAATTCATTCAATGACCCACTTAGTCAACGCAATGCCTTTGACCTCCAGCAACAACAGAACTAAGACAGCTACTGAATAGTAATGAACATATTTTCTTTGTCAAAGAAAACTTCCAAATAGTGATTTTTACGACCCTTGCTGTTTAAAATGAATGACAATGATCATTAGTCTTTAGTCTTAACTTATTTCCTTCCACGTTGCTCACACACGTTAACCTAATTTGTTGTCTCAGTGTCGGGCTATAGATGTATGGGGACATTTATGTTATAAAAGTAAAGTCACAGTCATCCTTACAGGAAAATGTGAGGATTTTAAAGTAATCGCTCGTTAGTGTACAAACGTAGTATTTGCTGGTTTGTGACAGCTTTAGTCAAAGCCACTGTATTTTTACCTCGTGACAAAGAGAAGCATAGTGTAGAAACATATAGCCCTCAGCGGTCCGCCTTAGAATCCAAAATGACACAGAAATCAGCCTTTGAAGCGCACGAATTAAAAACGCTTTCCTACCTGTGTCAGACGGTTTCTCGGCTGCTCCGTCCATTTCCAGCTGTCACAGATTACAGCACGAGCTCAGCTGCAAGCGTTTCGGTCCCGCGAGCGAGTCAAGACAAACCAAGCGGGCAATGCGCGCGCGCGCGCTGTGCCACAACCGGGCTGCTGCGCGACGGAGATAGCGTTTCAGTGCGCGCGAGGATGAGGGAGAGAGAGCGTGATCACAGCGAGGAAGCTACACCGAAACTAACATCTGTGTAGATTTGTTCACCAAGTAATTTACAATTTTTACTCAAAAATATCTTTTAAAAATCTGATACTATTCCGCAGGCACGTGTTCAGGAGTGGGCTCACTCGCAATTAACAGCCTCATTCCTCTAATAAGAAAGGTGCTGGAACCGTGAAACCAAGTCTGCACATCCCAGTTTGGCTTATTTTCCTACCAGCGAGCCGCTGAGTGTGGAATTATCATTATCAAAAAGCTGTTTTGAGGTTAAGTAAATAAGTTTTTGTTTTGCTGTCCCAGCACGTGTCAGGGTGATTTAGTACATAGTGGCTGCAGTGGGCTGCAAAATAACCTACCATTGGCCACAGGGCTCAGTTAAAAGATGGACACAAAATGAGCTTTCCAAGAGGAGACACATGAGGACAGAAATGGACATGAAATGTGCAGAAACATTGGTCGCCTAATTTGTAGTTTTGCATTTCAGCCTGGGGGTCCAGATCATTTACCTGTGCCAAGGCCCATCCAGATGTAGTATAATAGATAAGGCTGTTTTTAAAATGCAATGCATTTTTTTCTTTCTAAGGCAAAACAGTGCCACTTCATTTTTTCTTGCCTCAGTGGGCTTCATCAGAACAGTCTGGCCCTGAGGTGGCATCTATGCTATGTGAGCTGCTTATTTATAGGTCAGAGGAACCTATATATAACATATCTATATCATAATTCCTTTGAGAATTATTGTCATGTCTAGCACTTAATAAAGATAAAATTAAGTGGCTGACCAGCAACACACAGGGCACAACAAATTCTCTTCAGTTTTTATTCATGCATTTAGAACAGTGGCTTAAATAGCACTTTTTTCTTTTTTTTAAGTTCAATGAAGTGATTAATAACTGACAGATTGTAGTTTAATGTATTCAAATTGTATTATTTTGTGTCGATAATCTCAGAGTAGTTAGGCAAAATGCAAGAGTTGCAACCCTCCCCCCACCGCCTACAAGAGAGAAAGTATATAAACATTTATATTACATTAAGCACATGAGCTATCTTACTGTTTCTTGTAGTAATTTGTGAATCATTTGTAAATGTAAAACATATTCACAATGGTGCCTTTCAAATATTGGATATATGTATTTATTAATAAATGCATTGCAATGCAATATTTCAAGCTCTGTGCTTAGAAATGTCCCTTTTAGAACTTGAGCTGCTTGCTGCCATTGTATTTGGAGCAAAATATTTCGGTGAAAAAAATAAGTCTTGTGTTGCCACATCAAGAAAGCTTTTGGGGTCTACTCACTGCTGTAGCAACTCTACACATCTCCAAGGGGTTCTCCAACAATGTACAGTATTATTAGATCTGCACAGTAATGGTGGGAGTTGCAAGGCATAGTTTTAAAAAACAGCAGTCAAATTTTAAACAGCAAAGACAAGGATTCTAGTCTTCATTATTCATCCCCAGTCCTTTAATTCTACAGAACTGCCTCTCCTGAATGATGTCCACACCTCCCAAACCCCAAACCCCCAGTTTGTGACACATGCTTTAGGTTGTACCATTTCCCTTAGGTTTAGGTTGTAAACATTTCCAGTTCTGTTGTTCCAGCTGCTGTTACTCCTTATTCTGCACAGTGAAAGTAAATGGTTTACGTGACTTCACTTAAAGTCTTTGTAACACACCTGATGGCATTTTTACAGCCTCAAATACAATGCTAACGTATATGACTGTCCTATTAAAAACCTGTTACTGCATAACGTCCACTCAGAATAAGACAAACTGTTTGAGAGGTCAAAGGAAAATGTTGACAGGTCAAATCCCCTCCACCTTTAACTCCCGTTTGTGCCCTGCAGGGCCTATCACCAGCCATCAATCCCCTCAGCCCACCCCTCTTTAGACCCCTTCATTAACATTGTTGGGTTGTGTTCAAAAGCAGATGCCTGTGGTTAAATTCAGGAGTTCAGTGACACAGGCACATGCTTGTGTGTCGCGCGACCAACCTAGCGGTGTGCGTTTGGGCCAGCTGTCAGCCAGACGGTGATGGATGCACGGTGGAAACATACTTGGAGTTTGAGCTATGTCCTTCTCATTGAAGTCCTTTGGCACCCAGGCTGACCCTGCCACAAGGCAGCCACCCTAAAAATAAAGGTGCACATATGCCTGTGGAGTACCCACATACAGGCAGAGACAAGGGTGTAAGATATCAGCTCATCAAGTGCTCTTGATGTTTCTGGATACAAAAGAAAACACCACAGAGTTGAATAGCTACACGCATATGCATAGAGGTAGCTCAAACCAAATACTCCCACAATAGTAGAATCAGCCTCCTGTTGTTAAGGCTGGTTCAGTATATATTCAGTTGCTCAATTTCCATGAAGCTCAAGTCCAATCAACATGTTCCCTGCATCAAAGTTAATGCCAGTCCTCAGCTCCGTCATCATCTTGAGTGCTTTCATTAGAGGACATTTTTTATTCTTCTGGCCTCAGAATTATCAAGAACCAGGCTGCTCCAGAGCCGCACATTTCAGTTTAACCTGGTCACTATGACAACGTCTAAAAAAATGTATTCACTCTGTCTTTTGACTTCACAGTTTGATTGAGATGGCAATTGAAGGATGTGAGTGGTTTCATTTGAAAAAATAGAGTGAAAATGTGGAGGAGAAGAAAAGCACCATTGTGAACGCTGGAGCCAGATAATGACTGCAGTTCACAGCTTGGAACAGTGTAACCGTCAGCAGTAAATGGTATTTGAGCGTGACTTCAATATCCAACTCCTGACGCAATTTGGCATACAGTAGATCTAGTTATTAGTCCACTGCAACGGCTGCAGAAAAGTGACTGACCCATAGGAGGTTAAAACAACATTTTATGTCCATTATGGACTCCTAAGCCGTCTATAAATGTAGGATAAGACAGAAAAACGGATCCCTTCTGCTTTATGAGACAAATGTCAGGAAATGAAAAGGACATTTCTAAATAGCTTTGTCCTTTCTCCAAAGTTAAAAGTTTGTATGAAAGAATCAATCAAGACCTAAAGGAGATCAATGGCAATTTCCATTTGCTGCTTTTCTGGATGTGGCAATAAAAAATAAGTTTTTTTTAAAAAGAGCTCAGTGCTGCCCAAATTCATGGTCCTTAATATTCACTTTTAATGTATTTAATTAACAATTTATGACTGTCAATTAAAATTTGTTGTTTTTTCTTCTACTTGTTTTGGAAAAAAATATGTCTGATACAATTTTACGTATTTAATTAATAATTCTAACCTATATATGTTTAATTACTTTTGGTGAATTAAAAAGTAATAATGAAGTGAATCCAAGTATTTTGTCAAAAAAAAAATAATGTACTGTACTGAGATCATGGTCAGGAAATATACTTTTTAAACACCTTATCAAAAATATAATTTATATTTATAAAAATATCATCTTTTTAGGTTTTTTTTTTTTGGTCCAATGGTTTCATTTTAATTATGGATCCTAAATTCTATCTACTTAGTGTTTATAAATGTATTGTGTTATGTCCAGCTTACCATTGTAGAAAAAGACTTACAATGTCCCACTGATTCAGCAATGTGAAATTATTACAATATACAATTAAATAGATAGACATTACTAATTTGTTTGATACTAACATCTTAAAATCACTAAGATAGTGAATGACCCACTGTTTTCATTTTTTTTGGCATGGACTGAAAAAATACAACACTGCATCATCATCATACGTGAACATTAACAGATTGAAGAGGGGAAAGCATTTTAATAACAACACCTCTTAGTGCTTGAGATGCTGATGAAGAAGTAGTGCCAAAGATAACGTGTAGCTTTAAACACAACTACTAAAATTTACTGCTTTACTCATTCAGAATTTTATATTGTTCAAAGTAAATACAACATTAATAGTCTTTACCGACATATCTTCAACTTTCCTGTTAGAGGGTTTTTGTGGGGTGGGGTTAGTTTTTCTTTGTCCAGTTTGAGGGTCTAAAGTCAAAGGGTGTCAAATGTTGTGCTGTATAACCCCGTGAGGCTCATTTATAATTTAGGGCTATATAAACAACATTTGACCTGACTGCTTCAAAGGATACAGTATTTAAATCCTACCTTGTTCTTTTGTCCTTTTCTTTCCTTGGGACAAGCTTTTCTTGAATGGTTGACTCATTTATATCTGGACCTGAGAAAACAGCCTGTCTTTAGTCGGACACTGAAACAGCCACTTGGTTTTTAACTGCCTGGCTCAAAGTAATGAGTGAATGTCGACATTACCGACACTAGCATGTGCAAATACACATAATACAAGACATTTAAAGAAATTACTAAGCTTTCAATAGCTATTTTATGTTCTTTAGTCTTGTTCCTTCCTCACTAGTATCTCAACCAGTGGCAATAGAGTCGACGTTTCTTCTTAGATAAGAAACCATTATTGTACCACATCACACATTCTATTGCTATCAGCAAAAATCTCAAACTGCACCACCAGAATCCAATCCAGATACCGTGTCCCTGTGCCCTTGGTATTTAATGACATTTCTTTCTGTCCAGGAAAACATCAGTTCATCAGAGCGAACGTTTGGAAATGTTTGACTGTTTTATTTCTTTTTGAACACGGCCTCAACTGTAAAATTGGACCAGTGGTTTTTCAAGCAAAAACACATTTACTGTATTAAAGCTAATCCGAAAATTCGTGTTGTTATGACAACCAGACCTTTTCCAGACTAGGCTTTGGCCACATTACCTGTTTTATTTGTACGAGTGCGAGACACACAACTAACATCCCTGGAACAAAATGTGAACGTATAAACGGTTTCTGACTGAATTTATTTTCAGGGCACATTTCCTTTATTGTGTAAATCTCCGCCTCTAAACACAGTCAATTTCAGTGAAGCTCTCACACCATTATTATTCACAGAGGCCAAGTATGAAATGAGTTTCTTTCTTGACATCTTGACTGACAGCTCAACAAATGAGAAATCATTTGCTGTGAACAGAGCAGCCGCCTGCTTTAGGCAAAGATACCGCCTGTCTTGAAGGCAAATGGATGCCTGTGTGTTCGAATGGCTTTAAAAGCATTAAAACCACAAAGCAGGTCCGTCAGCCTCAAAGACAGTTTACAATATTTCTACATGGTTAAAGTTTTTGGACATTTTTATAAAGATGGTCAGACCAAGACAACAGACTTTGAGATATCTGCTATTAAATCTAGAGTACCTGACTTGGATTTGCTAGCTGGGAGTGTGTGTAGAAATACTTCACAGAGTGAAACTTCAAGACAAGCTTGTTACACAGAGGAAGTTTTTATGATGTGTTGCAGGGCAGCAACCACTCGGGCCAAACTGATCATTACAATAATGTTAAATGCTAAAACACAGTGTAACCGCAGCAGTAGCAGAAAAGAGTCATCACTCATCACACTCAGTCAGGTCAGTTAAAATGCAATAACCAACTTGCATAAAGTGCATTACTGTGTCTTTTTATACAGATGTTTAATATGCAAATTAAAAAAAAACAACAAAAAAAAACGGAACACGGAACACTGAAAATTCAGAAGAAATTTTAAGATTGTTGTATTCGGAGCCACTGATTCTTGCCTGTGGACTTTTAGACTTGCTAGTGCAGTTTGCTTGCACAGCTTTTAATGACTCTTTGTATTACATTTCTCTTGCATTTTGATTTGAACACTTTAATTATCTGCAGTTGATTCCTAATATCTGCCAATATCATCTTAGGCTACAAGATACATACAAACTCATTGTAAAAGTAATACAGGTACACATGTAACATCAACACATCACAGTTACCAAAGTAAGTAAAGGACTGACTTAATCGGTTACTTTGGTTCTGTAGAAAAGAGCTTAATATTTACTTAATATGAGACAATTATGTTCAGCTTGCTATGGGCATATAATGTTAGTGTGCACTGTATTTGTGTTACGTAACATATTCAGCCATCATTTCATGGCTACTTAGTGGCACTTTCATGGCAACAGAAGTGGGTGGAAATGCTTATTACTGTGATTTGTTCTACAAGACGTGGCAAATTGGGATATAAACTATTTTTGACTGTAAATATATATTCTGTACCTCCATTTATTATAAATGTGATACTATTAATCATTGTAGATAACATACACAATATTACAGGTGAGGAATAACCGCACTTCCAAAATGGTATATCACTGAAATGGGAATAAAAACACAGCAGTACAATAGAAAACAATACAGCAGCACAATCTATATGTACCATAGTGACTATAACATGGAAACCACACTCCAAATTGGATTGAAAGTACATTAGCTTAATAAACTCCATACAAGGAGGATGTCTGCTTTTCTTTGCATCAGTTTTAGCTAGGTGTACCCAATAAACTAACAAGAATGTATGTCCACTATCAGATACTGATGGCTGACAATGTCAACAAATGAACAAACTCTAATCACAACTGCTTTTAATATGTTAGAGCAACTTGGAGCAAGTAGAGATCACTTAGAACCTCACAGAGTGTCACACACACCTATTAAATGGGCAATAGTCATCACAACAAAGAGAACTGCTGCATTAACCCACAAAAACCCTGCTTTAGTACAATCAGGTGAACACAAATTAGGTGTAGCACATACGTGCTGTTCGCCTGCAAGAAGGGAAGGGAATGGCTCACTTTGCCAGTAATAGCGCTATGAGTGGTCAGTCTACATATCGTCCACTTTCACCATGCACACAGATGGGTGTGCATTCAAATGCAAAGCTAAAGATACATTTTATGTTACTTATCTAACCATTTATTGAATTAAATATTTCACCCTAATTAATGCCTGTTGTTCCCCTGGCTTAATAGGCAATACATGAAAGTTGTTTCTCTAACTCTCTTAGTAGCTGATTCAGGTGTGATGCTGCCATCTAGTGGCTCGAAATACTAACATTGTTGCTGCTGTCTTTTTCCTAAAAAGGCCCATTTTAGACTTTTACTCATTTTGACTGACTTTACCAACTTGAGGTCAGGAGTCACATTCAGGTATTTGTTTTAGTATTTGGATGTGTACAAAGCCTGTTTCCAGAGCTGTGGCTATGAAATCACTGTGGAAGTAAAAAGCTAAATAAAACTGCTTTAAACGAACAGCCAGAAATGTATCTTGTTAAAATATCACTTTAAAGGAAATTTATGTTATTGCAGGCAGAACAACACAGGAAAAGCAAAGATCACCCTTGATGAGAAGGCACAGGTTCACCTCCGCATCAGCTGCCAGACAAGAACGGGAAGTAGAAACACTGTGTATTTAGCAAAATAAGAAATTATTAAAGCAGCTTGACAATACAAGCCAGAATCAGATACTAAGAGGCCGTTAAGGTGATTCATACATGTACACACTTGCGTTTTCTTTTTCCAGATTGTTGACTAAAAGGTAAAGAGAATATACCAGACATGTTGATCTAATAAAAAAAACATAATTTTTTTTAATCGATGTATGCACGTTTAGCATCACATGCTACCACCAGGCAGATATATTGCAGCTGACTCCTTTTAAATAAAATTTTTAAAGTTTTTATTTTAAGCTTAAGTTAAAACATAGCAGGGAAATCTTTAGAGAACATCAGCTTCGAAGCAAGACTGCAGAGTCCATTTTATTTTTTTGCATGTAATTATCAGTGAGAAAAAAGCAATACTGTCCCATATCTATTCTAAATAATAATCGAATTACCCTGTACATCTCACATCAAACCAGAATGATCTACACTTATCAGGCAGGTGAACTGCATGCCAGCAGATTTACTAAAATCACTCAAAAAGTCTTTGGAAATATCCTCCAATGCACTGCAAAACAACTAAAATTTAAATTAATCTTGCATGTCATTTATTACTTTTTAGATTTACAAGTTATTTTCACATTTCTTTAAAAAAAGACTAACAACCATGTTACAGAAATGAATACACAGTGAAGGCAAACAACTGCAATTGTTGCTCAGTTCAGAAACCTTTTAGATGTTTAACCCACTAATCAGGACAGTTTCGAACTTTCCTTCTAAATGTTTCATGTTTAGGTCACTAACGAGAAACAAAATGCTGTGCTACAAACTCCAATAAGACAAAGAGAATAATTACGTTACCATTTTCAAACTATGTGTGAATAATCATGTATCTGTATCTATAGTAAAGATGATGAATGTAGGAGGAAATGACAGCCAAATAGAAAGGAATATTGTATGTACTATGTATACACAAACAGACACGCACGCATGCACGCACACTCAAACAAACAGGAAAAAGGGCAAACAACCGCAGTATTACTGTTTAAAAAGATTATTTAAGACAGACTTCAATCAACTGGAAATAGAGTTTGAAGATGAACAGGGAGGTAGATACATACACAGGGGAAAGACAGTACAGAAACAGTGAGAGATCATAGCAAATCCCTCTAGCTTATGATTCTTGTTAAAAATGGTCCTTTAATCAAAGAGGATCCAGATAATCTCATCTGTAATCTCTGTTAAAGTGCAGGAGTGGCGAGTGGCTCTGCCCTTTCCTGCCTCTCTGGATTTTAGCTGTCCTTAAAACAATGTTCAAGGCTTGCTCACTCACTAAGTTCATTGTTTTGTACTTGCTAATTGCCACTGCAGCATTGGCCACTGCGGCTCTGAGGAGCAGCTTCGTGTAGATCCACACCTGGCCTGGTCCGTCCCCCTTGTCCAGCCCCACCCTGAGGATCATTCTTCGGTAGCTTCTTTGCTACAGGAACAAACAGATAAAATTTTGCATCATCACTAGCAATAAACAAAGTTCCTTACTTCCCTTTATTCTAATAAAAAGAGATATCACTTAGGCAGAACTGCCCACAAGTCATTACGCACATTTAGATGAAACAGTTCTCCTACTAACCACCGGGGAGGTCACCCTAGAAGTACACACCTTCATGGGTTAGTTTTTTTTTTTTTCTGTATAAATTCAGACTGCCAGTAGCAGCGCTGAAGTGATGTAACCCAGTCAAGGGTCGTATGCATTTACAGTACAGTACCAATGGATGTGTTGGTTTCCGGCGAGCAGCTGACTTTTGTAATAGCTAACTTTCCTTCCACTCAAACTGGCACTAACGTGCCATATTTTTACAACCAGATTGAACTACAACATTTTGAACATCAGCACTCAGCTTGCTAAAATAAGGCTCTTTACTCTCTCAAGAAGGACAGTGAACACTGACTGGTCTGAAACAGAAAACACTGGATTAAAAATTACAAAGAGACTTAATTTGGACAAACCAATGGAAATGGGTGCTTTCTTACATTAAAAAATACCAAAACTTAAAGTGAGATAAAAGCAGTCCTAGACAAAAAATTAGAAGACCTTACAGCATAAATAGCTTAAATTCTCCACCATGACCTATGCATTGGCTCAATATTTGACTTAAAAACTGTGTTCTAAGAACCTCAATAAAGTTCCTTTAGTCCAAAAATGTGTTTTGAAATATGCAATTTGCTAATGAATAATAATAGGATGTGAGTACGCTTACTCACCAAGTTGTCTATTGTTACGCTTTGTTGAATTGCAAAAAGAAATGAACCATCTTAATACTAGTACCATCTTACTGTTCAGGTCAGTTCAGGAGAGTGGTTGCTCAGCCTTATTAGTGTCTAATTTGAGTGTTATACTAAAACTCCTGTGGCATAAGGAAAAATCTCACGTGAACTATGTACTTACCGATAGCCATAAAAATTTCATTGACGTTCATGGCAGTCTTGGCTGAGGTCTCCATGAAGAGTAGAGTGTTGTCATCAGCATATGCTTGCGCCTCCTGAGAACATTATTTAGGTATTGAGGCTCGTGTATATGAATCTACTACAGTGGCAAGATCAATACACATGATAAATTCAGGACAAAGCTTAAAATTACTGAACTGAAAAATAAAATATGTATTCTTATTTATGTGTTTTCATACCTGAAGCTCCACAGCTCTCTTGTTTGCGATGTCTGCTTTATTTCCAGCCAGGGCAATGACTATGTTGGGACTGGCTTGTCTTTGCAGCTCCTTCACCCAGTTTTTTGCTCGTGCAAAAGTATCCTAATCAAGCAACGAACTTTAATAGAATTGATCTGCCGCAGACTGTATAATGTTTTACTTTTACATATGTACAAAAATACATTTAGAAGTTGAACAACACTGGATGTTGACGTGACCTCAAAAAACTAATTTTGGACTAGATTTAATTTAATTTCAAAGACGGAAGCTATGACTGCAAGAAAGAAAAGAAAAACAAACAAAAAATATTCTACAATTTTCCTTGGTCATCAACATAGTTTGGCCTACAAATTGTCTAATAATAATAATAATAATAATAATAATAATAATAATAATAATAAGAGTCCTTCCTACACTGTTATCCTGCAGGTGAAACTCACCGCGTTGGTGATATCATAGACCACAATGGCTGCCTGTGCTCCTCTGTAGTACATTGGAGCCAAGCTGTGGTAGCGCTCTTGACCTGCTGTGTCCCAGATCTCAAACTTCACAGTGGTGTCATCCAGACAGACAGTCTGAGTAAGGAAGGCAGCTGAAGCAAGCAGACAAACACACATCAGTGTTTTAACTTTCAACCTTCCTGGATCATTTATGCAGTATGCCATTGGTTGTCACTTCATACCAACATCCCAAACATACTTTTGCTTGTTAGACCTGTTAGAATGAAGTCGGTTCCTGATATTTGATTCAGATAATTAGATAGATCAAGACACTTGTTTTGAGCATTTATTCCCTAACAAGGAACCTTATGAACAGTGACTTACTGAAGAACTGAAAGTTCCACGTTGTTAAAAGTGCCAGAACAATAGTAAGGAGGGGGGGGACAAATAAATTTAATTTATCTTGTTTTTATAAGCCACTTATTTGTTTCAAAAAACACTTTTAGAACCACAGATCAGGAACTTTAAATCATTTAGTGAACTACATCCTAAACATTTTCAATTAGCCTTGACCTATATGCCACAGCGTTTCCTATAAACCACATTGTCAGTTTCAAACAAGTTTCTAAAAGGTACTGCAGGACTGGGGTTTCCCTTCGGCATTAGATATCTATCTATGAGTACTGAACCTCAATACTGACCAAACTGTTCATATAACAACAAGTATTAATAACAATCAAGAAACTTTCATCAACTGTAGTCAAATCTGTATTTTTGACCAAACTGAACTAAATCTATTCTAACGTACAGTTGCTTATGTTTAGACATTTAAAACTGGAGAACTTTGGCCTGTTTGACAAATTCTAACAATTTTATATAAATAACGCTATTAACATTTTATTTTTTTTCACAGACTAGCAACACATTTCTGTCTTACCTCCAATGGTACTCTCCTGGAACTCATGAAACTGGCCTTTGACAAAGCGCAGCACTAAGCTGGACTTGCCCACTGCTGACTCCCCCAGCAGCACCAGTTTGAACTGGCAAATTTTGTTTGTGGCTGTGGCACCATTAGGCCTAGTCACTCCGCCACCACGTCCAGCCATTGACAAAATCAGAGACAGTTATGGATGAGATGGCCTTAAACTACAGAGTGTAGTGACGGGAGCAAAGTCGGGACCCACAGGCACTGATGGTTAACAAGGTTGAAGAACCAGATGGGGCATACAAAGGTGGAGCAACACAGTTTACCTTTAAAACATAAAATTAAAAAAACAGTGATAATTATGACAAAAAGGATAAGATAACAGAGCTGTTCATGTTGCAGATTTGTTTCACATGCTAAATAATATTTTTTTTTATTGAATTACAGCCCTATTACACTGTTTTTCATATAAATCTTATTTTCAAAGTCTGAATCCTTTTGCAATATATTTCCCCCAATAACAACTGAACGCTAAAATTGCAGTACTACAGCAGAGACACAGTCTAAATTTCTAACAGTTTTGTAAAACTGATCAACTCAATTATTCGACAAAATGTTTTGTGGTACTGAAACTTTATATCTGTGGGTTTTTTTTTTAAACAGTCGTCTTCATGCCTGTACATAAAGAACTGATATATTTAGCTATAGGATAAAAAAAAAACACACATCTTCAAGTACTGTAGAGTTAGTAAATGTAGCATCTGTGTTTATGTAAAACTTTACTATCACTACTAAAGCTTCATAAACCCTGAAATACAGATAGCCTATCAGTACCAGGCTTACAAATCCATCACTGGTCCACTAATAATATTTCAGAGTTTGAAGAGCAACCCTTTGTAGTACGCTTGCTGCACAGTGGTGTAAATAAAACCTATAACAGGCCAGACGCCTTCCAATGTTTAAAAGTTCATCATGAAACACTGCCGATTTTAACACGGACCTTAATACCATGTCATGTTTTAATAGTCAACATTACATTCCACATTCATATTTTATGTTAGGATACAGCAGCAACAAGCCTGATAACAAACAAACTGATAACAAGCCTGCTGAGCCTAACTTTGACCACTGCTCAACCGGACGAAAACAAAACCAACAAGTTAGCTCCGAGGCTAAGGCTAAGAGAGACGCTGGCATCGGCTGACATTAAAAAAACTAAAAGGAAACAAATAGAACGTTAGACTTCTTACCAGTAACAAATAGCAACCTCCACGACGCCCTTTTAACTGTCAATTACATAAGTGTGGTTCTTCAATAATAGTAATTCTCTCTTTCTCCCCAAACACTTTAATTTCAGAGTACTAGATGTTTCCGCCTTGAGTAACTAAATCACTTCCTAGATCCACCTGCCATGTGATGCATGACACAGCCAATCAAATAAGAAGAAAATAAAGCGTCACAAGAAACCAACTCACTGCCACTGCCTTCTGAAAGTGGTCACACCTCTTCACTTTTTGCACATTTGGATGTTGCAAATTTAATTGTAATTAAAAAAAAAAAGCAAATATTTCTACTTTAATCTACACACTCATATTGTAAACATATTTTTAGAAATTAAGAAATGTCTTGAAGTCTTCTTGGGTAACCACTACAAGCGTCTCAAACCTGAATTTGGGATCTTTATCTAATTTTTCCTGACATTTTCAGACCTCCATCTTCAGATCTATTTACTTATAATCTCTGGCTGTAGTTTCTGTTTACATGCTATGGAATAATCAACAACAAAAACAATCATAAAGTAAACATTGTAAACATGGCTTTTTATATACTGGGACTTGTTTCAGTATCTTATCAACCACAAGATGGCGCAATGTGATAAAGAAAGAAAAAAACTTAGCAACGTGTGATTAGAGTCATGTGATGCTTTATCAGTATACCCTGAAAGAAGCGGATTTCTCACAGGATGCTTTAGTCTCTTTAAAAACAAAAGCAGTATTTAGGATAAAAAATACAGTCGTATTGTGAGAAGTACTATCTTAAAACTGTACTGTGTAATGAAGTAATAGTAATAAATTTAAACGTGAAACATGAAATAGTTGCAGCTAATTAATCTTTATTAAAGCAGAGCATGCTATCTGACAGTATATTGTTCTTTGGAAGATGTGTTCTATGAACTTTCTTTGTTGCACAGATCAAACCTGCAGCTACGACAAGATATATTGCCTGGCTGATTCAAATGTGAGCAGAACTGTGATAACATGCAACCCGTGGAGTGGGTGGGTCCTATTTCAAGATGGAGACAGAACAGATTTTCAGTCAAAATAATGATTCTGTCTTCAGACAAATGTCTCGAAAGAGGCATTTACTCACTTGATTCAACATAGATAATGAGGTTACCACAGACATCAAGTGGACGGTTGCAGGTCTCAATGGGATCTGGACAGATACGATTGCCTCCACAGTGACACTTCAAGCCTTCACCTGGTTAAAACAAATAAAAATCAAGTTATATACTGGGCCTTTACACTGCCACAAACTGTCATTTAAATCTTAAAAACATACACATACTGTATAAATGAAAATATTAATTAACAGATAACAGTTTCAAAGAGGCCAAACTTGTCTTTTTGGTGAAACCAAGTGCAGACTTTGAGTTTTACTCACTCTGGCTGACAACCAACAAGACCAAAACAGCGAGAATCACAGTCTTCATGTTTTCACGTCGCGCTCACAATTATCTGCATGAACAAAGTAAAGGTAGTTTGAGCAAGTGTGAGAAAATCAAACCCTTTAAATTAGGAACTGCATCACATCTCACCTGGTAAACTGTCCTTCTGTAGAACATGTGCTACAGCACCAGATTGCTGGCTTCTTACTTATCTGGTTTGGTTACACAATCACTGTATTTCCAGTATATTATTAACTTTAAAATGGCCATCTGGGTTTTGGGTCCTCCTGGGTCCTGGAAAAACACAATATGATGCATCTGATTCCCCTTTGAGAACTCACTAATATTTGTCATATTTAGCACCAAAGTTTGTGCCCCTGCCTGACAATGTGAGGCATCATCCCAAAGGTTGTGTTTTAAAACATTTTTAAACAATACAGCAATGATTTAGCCTTGAAATTGTTATTTGTCAACACATTTTTAGCTGGAAATGTTGTGATGACAGATGTGGTGAAAAGTGAGCTTCCTCAGAATGAGAGAAACTGGTTTGCAACAATAACCAAAATGAATGAAAATCAACAGACAAAAAAGCAATATTTTGAAAGGAGAAGAGAAAATAGATTCAGAAATTGCATTGAACTTTGATTCAGGATCATGATATAAAACAAAAAGCAAATCTCCAAGTAGAAATTGGAAGATACTGAGATGAGCAAAACTGAATTTGAAAAAATCTAGACAAAATATAATAATATAAAACCAAACATAACTTCCAAATTCTGAAAGCTCTTTCATCTCTGCATCAAATGTCTGATGTCCTCTTTCTCCCCTTTCCAAACTGGCAGTTATCAGTATCACAAATAGCTCGTAGTGTCATTTCTGCAAGCACAAAGGAGGACACATTTCAGGGAAGTAAATACCAAGGTATCAAAAACCCAGATGGTGTTGGCTACTGGAACTATCAAATTAAATGTACAGTTAATCTTTGGATATTTTAAAAAGTACAATTTGCCAACAATAATCCATTTCCTCTTCTCTGTGAAACAATGTGATAAAGTGATATTGTAGCCTACTTATTGTATTCTATTGGACTTATTCCATTATGTCCAGTCCTGCAACTCATATTATTATCCTTTTAATATTGGTTTTATTATGAAGTGACTGCAGTGGATTATCATCTTGCTGTATTTTGCTTCTGTAGCTTCTGTGACTGTATAAAGACATTCACACACAGTGCATTTTGTTTCTGTTTTTTATCGTCAATCAGATTATTTACCCTGGTTTTAAAAGCTTACACTACATTGACCAGAGGTGAGAGACCCAGAGACCCACACACTGGTTTAGATTGAGCTTAAACCTCAATTAACTCCTCTTTCTGAACTACCTGACTGTATCTGTTTACAATATTAAGCCCAGTTTCATGTTAAGTTAAATTGTCATTGGCAATGTTGTAATGGTTGAATCATATTAGCTCAGTTGATCTATTTGTTAAATTCACTTACAAAGAACAAAAACATTTGTTCTTAGTGTAAAAGTGAAATGACAAGTAAATGATTGAGTCAGTTCTAAGACAATAGTTAATAAATAGTTATTAAAAACATATAATAGCATATACTGCATAAATGATAAAAACTAATGGAGAAAGAATAAAGGAATATAAAGGCTTAAAAAAAGAAAACATAAATGTAAAAACCTGCTCTTTTGCTTTTTGTCACATGGCAGCACTACAGCAAATACGATTTGTTTGTTTTGACTCATTTCAAATCACTTGCCCTTTAAAGCAGCTGGCAGCTGGAAAACTATAGAAAAAGTTAAAAGATCAGTATGAAAAGTATCTTGTTGTGTTTATTTTTTATGATCATTACTTTTCACTACTTCCCCAGCTTGTCCAGCTTCAAATATGAGGCTGGCACGGCCATTGTCATGTCTCAACAGCGACACCTCAAAGCCTCACCTTCCCAATGAGGCTCTGCAATTCCATTTAATTGTGGCTAAAACAGACTGCAGGCCTGTAGATTCACTTTATTCCTTGTCTCAGCACAGCAGTCTCTGCATGAGGCAGAAGGATGAGCATATAAGCCACCACATTTTCCTAATTAAATGTCAGAGCTATTTTATGATCCACACATTCAGAAACATACAAAATATATCCAGCCTGATTAATCTGCTATTGGAGGCCTGCTACCCTGCAATAGTTTCCCTTTTATTCAGTTTTATTGCAATATTATAACATTATCATGGCTTTTCTAGCCTGATTTTCAAGCTCAGACTGCATGACATTGCAGATTATTAGAACAATAGATGATAATAACACACAAACAAAACATTGTTACTGCTAATAATTACAGTGTTGGGTCCTTGTTTTCCTTTAAGTTTTAATTAAAACAAATGAGATCTGGTCTCTGACCCATTTCGTGTATAATTAAATGTTGCAATCATCATCAAAACTTCAGTATGTCACACCAGGTCATACTCTATGTCCTTGTTTTTGTTGGACAGAACAGACAAACTGATGTTGACAAGAGAGACCTGTTGAAACTGAGCCAGTGGAGATAAAACTAATTCAAACACGAATCATCAGCCCTGAGGGACGCAATGCAATAATAAAACTAACAATAAAGTTAAGAAATTTTAATGCTGATGAACCTTTTGCTAAATTTCTTGTCTGAGTAGTTTCATTTACAAGTTACCCTCTTGGTAAATACATCAAAAATCAGATTTAGAGTCAAGTCAGTGTAAAACTGCAAATCCTTTTTTTTTAAAAAAAGCCGACTGGTAACTTTATATGTTGTTTTGTTCTCTGCAGAGACATCATATCAAGAGCAAGGTCACTCAAGACTTTTGTTTTTTTTTATCAGAGCAGACAAACAGGATCCGAATGGAGAAAACATACTGTAAGTTGCCTCAAGTCCAAACACAATGTACCTGTGCTTTTTACTTTGTAATTATACCCTTTGAAATTCTATTTTATTGTAGCAACATAAACTTACAAAGTTGTAGACCAGTGTCTTTATCCATAGACATCAACCTGTCAAACACTGTGAACACATGAAAAACATCTTTAACTCATTTTAAAGTATCTGAACTCAAGTTCTTCTAAAGCCTTGTCACAAATATTTGGATTTGGACCTGTATGTCTTTCTGGGTATAAATCATAATTGGTCTAAAGTTACAGTAAAACATTTGTGCAAATGTATTAAACTGCATGCCGAACCCATCACACATTTTACTTATTGTGTTTCCTTTGACAGAAAAAAACTAGCATGACACCATATTAAAAGGAAACATCAATCATTTTTTGCACACTTTATTATGTCAGCCAAGGAGAAACCATTCAAAAAGAGTAACATTCTTGAGTAATCTGACTATTGTATGAGTAGGAGTTGATGTCAAGGAGGCATTCATATTTTAATAGTAATAACAGTAGTACACATTTCATAGGACCACCCATTCAGTTAAATATGTACAATTACTTATGTTTGATGTGTCCACAGCTGTGGATGTTAATATAATTCTAGATCCTCGAGAAAGAAAATTCCAAGTTTTTAAAAGTTCTCTTTTGTAGAGGACAATTACACCTATTTTATAGCGTTATATTTAATACAGTGTGGAGGAGAACAGAAAATGTGTGAAAGATTAGGAGGCAGTAATATTTGTTAATTAACAACTAAATATATACATTGATTATGTTTAAGTTTTCAGCAGCTAAGCCATGTTTAACTACTGTATCTGTACTGTAGATCCTTGAGAAAGATTTTTTAATCTTTCAAAGTTCTTTATTTTGGGGACCAACTGAATTTATTTCATAGCTATATATTCACTGCATTGGTGAGGTAATAATAGGTAATGTATTTAGATCTCCTGAAAGACCATTTGGAGAGCATAAAAAGGCAATATTTGATGGAATTTAAATTGAAATAATAATATATTATGTAGTGCATACATTTGTGTAGAGACTGGACATAAGATATTCAAATTCAGAAATGAAAAAAGGTGCTGAACTGAGGAAACATTCAATTTAAAACAATAAACAATCTGAGCTGTGTGATGCACATAGTCTATTACCTAAATGCAAGTTGAAGTATGTGCCATTTTGCTCTGTACTACATATTAAAACATCAACCCTCTGACCTGTCATATAAATACAGTATCTGTGTACAAAGTCAACAGGTTATCATGTAGAATGCTTACACATTAATTTAGAAACCTTTTCCTTAGGAAAAAGAATAAATAGTTTTACCATGCAAGGAGGTAACAGTTACTATCAACTGCAAATTGCTCTGAGGAGTTTGGAAAAAAATATACAGCATATACTGGAACTTACTGTTGTGAAGCTTTTCTAATTACTTCTTTAAAAACACTTTAGTAAAGCCAAGGTAATGCACAAATTACATGCTTTTGCATAGAAATGGTGTAAACTGGAATGAAGTGACGGTGAGAGTCTGTCCCTGAAACCAGTACAGTTTAGTCTATGAGGTCCTGACACCACGACTGCTCTGTGCTTGCTGTGTGAAAGTCGTTGCTGGACCTTTGTGATGACAAACTCTCACTGTCCTTGCTCTCGACAGAACTCCCATTCCCCAGTAGGCACTCCATACTGGGGTGGTCCATGGCAGATAGGTGGCCCAGTGGGAGAATGGGCTCAAGGGCATCTGACTGTGGCAATTCTGAATCCAGGGTGGATATTAGAGGGTGACTGAGCAATTCAGGTAAAGAGGCAGAAGAAAGGTACCTTGAGGGCTGTGGGTCCTCGATTTGGAAGATGGAAGTGTCCTGGGTCAGATCTTGAGATGTCGGTGCAGACCCCAGAACACCAATGTCTTGTTGTGAAGTTTGTGATCTGTTTCGAAGAGACTCAGACGGTGGGTAGCGATGATGGTAAGAGCTTGGTAACAGGTCAAGCAGGCTCTGAGTGGACATACCTGTAGGGGCACTTGGCAAAAGGCAGGAGTGCTCATCAAGAGATGGGCTGGTCCACAGATGTGTCGTCAGGCTCTCACAGCTATGATGTAAATCTAATCTTGAAGCAGAGTTTACAGATCGGGGTGGGTGGGACTTAGCAGGTGGCATAGAGGAAGGAAGCAGGTGGCTGCTTTCTGTTTGAGCTTCAGAAGCTCCACTATAGGTGACGTGGTCAGCAGGTGAGACAATTTGCTTGCTGTGGTCTTCGGGGCTCACAGGAACATTAAGGAGGTGATAAGGTGGAGCTAGGTTAAATGGCATGCCATTGTTGGAGACTGTGGAAGAGCTGGACACTATATGCATGCTATAAGGGCAGGACGCGTTATGGTGATGCAAAGATAAGTGGTCCTGGAGGAGATGCATCATATTGTGCAGGCCCTTTGTAAGCTCAGATACTTCCTGGTTTAGCATGCCCATCTGTGTAGAGAATGCAAACAGTTCAGCAATGTCACTAAAAGTCATGGAGCAAATTCTTTCTTAACTTGTATTTTCTATTACTACTTTTAGCAAATACAGCAAAGTTCACAAAAACGCGATAAAGTACAAAAAGCTGTTCTTCCTATTTAAGGTTTAACCCCAAGAATCCAGACGACTTCTCAAAGAAAAACAAAACAAGTATAATCCACAATGACTCTAAGAAACAACTCCTTTTGAACTGATGAGATTAAGAGAATCACAGACAAAGGTAACTGACACAAACAGGGAACAAAGGAGACACAAAACTGAATAGAAGCGAGAGAAATAAGAAATGGGCCCAAGAAGGGCCACAACTACAGCTGAGCTATTGTCAAACATTATTTTCTTTACATCGTCGAGTCAGCACTCCTGACTATCCTCTGCACTGCAGAAGTGCCCTGCTGATTAATTAATATCTACTTCACACAGCACCTACCTGGGCCCATCTGGATGCTCTCACTGCACCTGCATTTGCTCTATTTACATTCAGATTAAAAGCACAGCGACAGACTAAGATATAAGGCAGAAATTGAGTCTATTTAATCTCATGGTAAGTTTCTGGCTGTAAATGTACCACCATGACTAGTAAGGAATAAAACACAAGAAACATGTTTACAGGGATGGTCTTCACTGGAGATAGGCTGTATTTATTTATCCCAGAATCATTCACGCTTGATGTGTGTTAGTTGGTGAGAAAGATACAGAGCATACTTGATTTGGATCTAGGTCCCTGACCAGCCACCCAGGGCCACTTTGGTGCCGAGCCCGGATAAAATGGGAGGGTTGCGGCACAAAGGGCGTCCTGCGTAAAAATTCAAATCAACTTGTGGCGACCCCGTAATGGGTCAAGCCAAAAGTCGTTGATCTTTGTTAAGAATTGTACGTTACCTTTTGGTTGAGCTGACTGATGCTCTGCCTGACATCCTCTGTCTCCTGCAGCAGGGTGATGTTAGCCTGTGTGGAGTCTGGAGAAATGAGGAGAAGGAGGGAGAAGTAAGTAGCTGACTTATTAGCACATCCTGAGAATTTAACAGTATTGATATGAAATAGAAAACAATAAGGTGTGACGCATCTGTAATTTACTGTATATGTATCCATATATACCTGTGTGTTGAATGTGTGGTATGTGTAATGGATGGAGACAATATTTATGTCCTATTTTGTTCACACAGTGCCAGAAAGGTGTTTCATAGTTCCATAAAACAGTGTCAATTACTCACAAAATAGTATTTATTCTATTCCATCAAAATCTGAAGCTGCATTCTAAACCACTTCTAAGCACTTTAACTACATATGTACTGTAGTATCTCACGAAGATTGCTATTTTGTACTGTTGTGCATCAGTTTCCTAAACACTTATTGTATATTAAAATAAATTACTTGGCAGTCATCATCAGTAAAAGCTCAGGTCTGATAAACCCTGCTTTCACCTCAGATATCCTTAGCCTGTTCTCCGCTTCTATGGACATCTGACTGTCATTTCATTCCTCTGCTCTCATATTTCCCGAGAAAGAGGCATGGCAGCATTGTGGTATCCACTGCTTGAACTTAGTTTACCACCAACCATGTGGCACTCGGGTGAACTTCGCTGCTGGAGGTGGTTTGGCTTACCTTGGGTGCTACCTCCTGTACTGGCTTTAGGCCCGCTGTGCTCTATGTTGAAATGGAACGTGTGCCCATTGTCTTCGATGCCATCTACAACCCTGGTGGGAGGGGGTAAACAGCAGGGAAGCTGCAGTTAATGTAACAGTAGAGCTTTTTTTAATTATCATCATAGGCTATCAGGCAACACAGGTATGTGCCACGAGAGCTGCTGCTGGCAGAGGCCCATGTTCCTTTGAACATGAGGAGAAGAGCCCAGTCTGGAGGGAGGACACCTGAGCTCTCTGAACCAGTGCTTACCCATATCTAGGACTTACTGGATGACTTAGGTATACATTATGAATATAGACGGCTGGGGCTAGATGATAAGACAATAATGAAATGCAGTGACATCTGCTGAAATTTGAAATGCAGCTTTGCTTCATTTATATCAAACAGATGATGGAGGTTTCTGTAGCATGACTTTGGGCATCCATCAGTGTGACACTAGGCATTAGGCTACTTGGAGTGGAGTGTATACAGTATATAGAAATATTGTGTGCTACAAAGTTCAGCGAGAGACTGAGACAGAAAGACAGAAAAGCCATTCGTGTGACGTAATACATTTCTGTATTTTGCCTCTATAATCTCGTTTTGCTTAGACGACTATCAGGTTGAAACAGGTTATCCTGGAAACAAATAAAGTAATTCCCTTAACCGACAGACAGATACCACCCTGACACAAACACAGGAAAACAGGTATCAATCTTTACTACTAACATACTCCTACTACTACTTGAATAATAGAATCCCTTACACAATAATGCAATCCAGTACAAGAGTTTTGCAATAATTACTACCACTGTGAAGTTTAAACAATATTTGTAATTGCTGTTCAATGCCAAAGGTGTTTTGTCTGGCAACCTGCAGTGCACAAACAAAGAATGAGGTCTTCTCTTAAGGATTTTAGAAGGATTTAATCCACATTTATGACTTTTTTGGAAACGTATACCAGTTCCAACGGTAGCTCTATTGCTGGGTATAACAATAAAGCACAGAAAGACTAATCACCGAATGGTTTAATTCTGAGTCAAAAAACAAATAGTGCAGTATCAACATAGCAACATGTTACTAGTTACTACTATTTGTTCACTGCTTTGGAAATATCTGAAATTAATGTTAGTTTTTAAAATACCTGGGACTTAGTTCCTGGGGTCCAAACCCGGTAAAAGTTGGGATAAGTAGCTTTGCAGGCTTTTGCTCAGCCTTTGACTCTCCCTTGACTGACGCCAGAGCTGCAGCTGAGGCTGACAAACTGTGCTCTTGCTTTGTCTGTGGCTGAGGGGATGAATTCTGACCATGAATACTGCGGCTGAGATTTGGTGAATGGCAGCGTCGCAGGGCGTTGAACTGCCTCAGCTCATCCCCCAACAGGTTCCCCAGGGAGGTGCGACGAACCGGGTTGTTGAGGCTGGTCAGCAGGAAGTTGTGACGGGGTTGTGTAGCTGAAGAGAGATGGAAGGGGTTGTCGGGGTCATCGGCCTTTGTTTCCACGATAGAAGGGAGCCTGTTTTCCTAAAAAAGAGAAAAATACAATGTGCAATAAAAATTACCAATGTGAAATTTACATTTTTAAGTAAACAAATACTAAAACCTTCTGATGTTTGTTTATCAAAATATAGGCCATGAGGATATAAAAACACATTAGAGCAGAAATAGGATACTATTTTAAAATAGTAGCAAAACATTTGAACAATTCAAAATTTTAAAATGATGTTATCTTTTTTTTTTTAACCGAAGTATTTTAATGCCACTCTATACTTTTCCACCTTAAAACAATGAATGAGTATTCTGGCACATAGTATAAAAAATATATTATATTTTAATCACATTAATAACTCTGTTACAAATCTACTACACTTTTACCATGGCTTCAAGTGCAACTTTTGATAACAGACAGAGCTAGCATTAAAAATCAGTATCTTAGCTTGTAAGTGTTCTCATTAGGAGCACTATTGACCCAGTTATTTAACTCCAGGGACTGAGCTGCTTTCACGGTTCCAAATTAGTCTCAACCTGTAGGGGAAGTCCTTTCACAAACCACAGTACTCAGCATTACAGTATGTCCCAGAAAAACAGAAGGGGGTTACCTTGAAAAACTTGACAGCTAAAAGCCAGGAAATTAAATGCATTATACAAATCTGTCTAATACAATTCTATCACGGTCTTGTCTTTTGTAATATAATCTAACATAATTCAATTAAAAGGCCAGGTTTTTTGAGTTTGTTATAAATGAATGATGACACTTCAGAGAGAAGAAGACTGAATTTGTACCAAACTCACATGGGAGAGTCTGGGTGACCTTGAAAACCTGTTGAGTCCCTGCAGTAACAAAAAGAAAGCAACATAAGTTATACAAGACATGGTTACATTCAAAATAGGTTTATTTGTTCAACCTTCTGTTATAAAAAAAAGCATTGTGTAGAATTCTGATTTGTAATTCACTGTTTGTACCCACTGGAACTGTTTTCCCTTTCACTATTATTAAATGACCTTGGTCAGTTGCTACACAAGCTGAATCACATAACCAATGCTGTTTATTCCTAATTGCAGAGAATCCAGTGAGGTTTGCCTTTTTGCTGGCAAGTGCAGAAATTGCTAGTAATTTAGCATAATCACTAGCTAGAGGGCAAATGAAACTGTGGTGGTGTGAAGCCTTCCATCATGTGTGAAAACTCTGCTTCTGACAACATGGCTTAATGTGACAACACAAGCCAAAGTCTATCGTTCACCCAGTCAAGTGCCAGTGTTGCTCATTGATGCAGGGAAGCCAATTCACGAAGGACACACATTCAATTTAATCCGTTTAAGAAGCACAATACTAAGTTTAAAAACCATCACTGCCATACAGAACTCTAGTTTGGGTGCTTTGCTGTCATCAGATGGGGGTGCTATGTGAGAGGCAGACTGGAGAAATTCTGCTCATGAGGATAATTAAGCCTAGAACCCTGAAATGATTAACTGAGCAGTGGGAAACAATAGTGCCAATGATGTGATGTTAAGTGAACATCAAAATCAGTTGTCTTGTGTTTCCATGTGGATGTCAATACTTAATAATAGAAAAAGGACTGATGTTAGGAGTGAATGTAGACTTAAGTAAGTAATGTGATGTGTGTTGCTGTGTAGAGCTATTTTGAAACATAGAGGCTAGGACCCTGGATATTCAGCCAATTTGTCTGATCAATTGTACACTTTTACCAATCTATTGTACTTAAAGGATGTGCATGAAATGACACTGTGTCCAAAATCATCTCCTACTCACTACATCAGAATCAGAAATACTTTAATACTATATAGTGTGTTTGCCATTTTGTAGTAGTGTCGGAATGTTGATTGTGTAGTTCTATCCACTGTACACTGCTTGAAATTGCGTTTGTGTGGCTCAAACAGTTGTCAGTGATGATGCAACATGACAACAAGAAGTATCTGAATTGTCAACTGACTGCTCTCTTTTGAGTGAACCACTTAGTGTACATTATATAGCGGGCAGGGAATGAGTGAGTAGGGGGTTAAATCAGGCACAACCATTGATGTCATCTGAGGCTATGGTCACCTTTCTTTCCCCCTCTTATGACCTCTTCAGCACACTCCTGAATCTTTGACAGAAGAACTGCACTCATCTCATCTATAACTGCCAAAAAAACATGATTGTTTTGCACTCCCACCAGTGACTGCCTTTCTCAACTGTTTTCATTTGAGCCTCCAAAGACAGAAATATCACCATAACACCTTACAGCCAGTTTGTTCTTCATTCTCCATGGCTGCTGAAGATTTAGCTCTCCCTGTGGTGACTGGGTCGTCATAGTCCACCAAATTCTGCTTCAGTGTTGGCCACTTGGTTGAGTAGTGTACTTCCCACTCGTCCCAGGACACAACAGTCACTACTTCTTTCACAAAACTCACCTCTCTTAAAAATTATGGCGAGTCCTTAGCTGTTTAACCAAGTCCACACCAAAGTTTCAACCTGACCTTACTACTCTCACCTTTTCAGTTTATATGGTATGATACACTCTCAGCACAGAATAACCATTTTCTTAATTGTCTTAATTCCTTAAAGTTGTGGCCCACTAGTCCAATAATTAGGCTGTTCTGGCTCTGTTGTTGGTCTTTAACAAGTCCTTGTAGAAATGTCAAGCGTTTTAGCCGATAAATGGTCCATTATGTAAATTAGCTATTCACTAACTGTATGTGGTTGTCATATGATGCTGACAGGTACTTGATATTGAATACTTTTAATTTCTACACAGTAACTGCTGCCTACTATGGTGGAAAAGTATGCTTTGAGAGAGAAGACAGTAAAGTTATTAACCTGGAGGTTAATTGCCTTATTTTCCACATTGCATTCATGCATTGTTTTAGTAAATATTCATTATAGCTGCTTTATAAATATTGGCAACTTTTAGTGACATGTAGAAAGTAGGTAATAAAAAAAACCCCACATTATTTAACATATACTTATGCTTGAAATAGATACAGTATGTAAAGTGATCATACAATCGAAACATATTGTAGAACTTGGACATAGGCAAACATACAACTGAACTTAAAAGCTGGTAAAAGCTTTTTGCCTCTGTTTATGTCGGTAGTTTGCTGAGTAGAAGAACTATTTTCTACCTTCTCTGCTAAAACCTACTGAAATATTTTGACACCAGTGAAATAAAACTTTAAATTAAATCACTGAGCTGAAAAACATAATTTTCCATCTGGCGGTCTGGGATTTTCCCTTTTAGACGAGACAAAGTACTCCCTTTCAGATACCTTATACTGTAAAAGGCGTTCCTGCAAGCTGTTTCCTTGGCAGTATTTCACTAACACCAGTTAATTGCTGTACAGTCAGCATATAAGGACCTCCCATTCCCACCTCAAACCACCCACAGTGAGAATATGGATGATATCAGTAGTACTGTACATGGTTGGGTTTGTGTGTCTACGAGCAGTCTGTGGGACCCAGCATCTCAACCAGGTAGAGCAGATGGCGTGAGAGAAGCAGAGAACTACAACTTGCGATCGACCATGCCCCTGAGAAGCCTGCTTGAATCAGCAATAAAGGCTGCTAGTATATTGCAATTCTACCCCAAAGAGACATCTCACTAGTAAATTCTTCTCCTACCTCCTACCATAACTACTGTGTTTCTGAAGCTCTCTGAAGCTGTTTCTCCACACCCTGCGTGTCAAAAAGACATCTGCAGATTAACAGGGCTAGCACAGATGTCCTGTCCTTCTTATTACAAGCTAAATGATAAAAACAACACAAACAAAATAAATATACTAATGAGCAATGAAACTTTCAAACACTGGAAAAAGGCCTGTGGGAACCAAGAGGAATTGTTAGAACAAGTATAAATGTTTGAAAGTGACAATAAAGATGGAAATGAGAAACTCCTGAGAGAGCATTGTCAGTTTTGTCAGTCACACATCACAAGCATCTTGGCATTAATTTGTTTTGATCAAACGGTTCACCAAAATGCCACGCACAACAGCTGTTAAACTTTGGTGCATTGTTTTTGCAATTATTATTCAGTTTTTGAGTTTCGAGATGCATGTTTTACACAGATTATCTGACAGTGTCAGAAAACATAATAATCTATTCAGTAATTTTTCTTGCCTTACAAAATGCTTTCTTAAATAATTGTTAGGAGGTAACACGCAGTACTCATAGGAGGTCAGGGTCTGGGCGTAACACGATCCTGCTGTGCTTTGGGGTGATAATAGGGAAGCGATACGGCTGCATGACAATGGCACCCACGCGTGGTAATTGCTATGACAATCAACTGCACATCACCAGCCCTTTGGTCATTGTGGCAGAACAAGTGTCAAGGAGAGTGAAAAAGGCACCTTAGGGGGCAAAAATGTGTTGTTTGCATTGTTGTATTCTCTGTTCTACTGTCAGACAATGCAAGAGAAAATGGTGAGATTTCAATTTAAAGTTTAATAACCACTAACACAGATAAAGTGTATTGTACGAGAGAGAAAAAAAGCTCATTTCATTTTCTACAACATCAGCAGCCTCAGTAGACCAGAATGCAATGTAAATCATCACCCCCTCTTACACTTATGTAATAATTGACAGTATAATAAAATGTGGATAACGCCAGGCTGTGTTTTAGCTTTCTCAATTAAAGTTTTAGTGTGACTTTACAAATAAACAGTTTAAATAGAAACTGAAAAGGATGTCTGATAATACTTTTAAAGAAGACCTATTTTCTGTGTGTCAGTGTGTATTTTGCACCTCATCCTGGCTGCTCACACGCCAGTTGTAGGTAGGGTTGTTGTCCTCAGTCTGACTGCCCTCACGCAGATTGTACGTGAGGTTGTTGTTGATGTCAGAGGCGTACACACTGCCATACTCAGGGTAGAGTTCCAGCACCTCTCTCAGGCCACGTAGCCTGATATACTGCAGGTCACAGTAGGTCAGGGCCTTCACATCAGCATTGGTCTTGATTACCTGGTCTGTTACAGGCAGGTCAGAACCAATCAGGTCCCCTTTTCCTAAAATCCAAATTATGAATATTCACTTTGTTGCTCCATTTAATATTACATAAACACCTTAAAGATGAGGCAAAAAAAAAAAAAGAATAACTTGATGACAACACAAACCTAATAGGGCCAGCACCATGTTGTCTTTCAGCACCTCTAGAGAGCCAGAGCAGACGAAATAGTTGGCCTGCAGTGCATCACCCTGACGAATAAGGTATTCTCCAGGGACACAGAAAGAGGTTTTTATACTGAGTGAAAGAGAGCGCAGGCACCCGCGACTGGCTCCATTAAAGACTGGCAGTTGGAGGATGTCCTTATGTAGATGCATGGCGATGTCAGCCCGCAACTCATCAGGGAAGTCATGCAGGAGCTGGGGATGTGTGACAGATGTAATGAAGTGTGACACTGATTGGTAATTAGGGAATGGACTGTGTTACCCTCTTTTGAATCTCAATAGGATGTCAGTTAATGGTGCTCAGGTGCTGTGAAAGATCATAAACACTTACAGCAACAAAAGGTTGTGAATGGATTGTAGAACAAATTTTATTGCTCAGTTTAACAAAACAGAGTGCAGACAGCATTATCTACTTTAAATATGCAATGTATGAAAACTACCAGGAAAGGGACTCCTACCTCATTGGCATCTATACCATTGTTGACAGACCAAGTGGTCTGGTAGTACTCGAGCATGCGTTGTTTGAGCTGCTGGGGCAGACAGTGGACACGGGTGAATTCCTTCAGGTCCTTCATACGTGTGTGGTACAAAGAACGGCGTGAGTACATTCGCTGAATGATGGCTGTCACATTGCCAAAAACCAATCCGTGCATCAGCGCTGTGTGAGGGACGGAAACAAAATAGCATTAAAGAATGGTATAAATGACGATATAAAAGCTAAACAATTGTATTCCTAGGTTAAAGTAATACAATCTCCAATTTTATTGTGAAGGCTGTCTCTTTTCGCTTAATACAGTTTTCATGGGTGTATATGGGAATGTCACAATACAATATAATTTCATATCTCTCACCAGTCATCTGTATTTGTTAACATTCATTTGCTTATTGAGTCACACTGGGGACGCAATAAGTTAAAGCTTGTGTGTGACTTGTGCGACTTCTGTGAGGATCATACACCACAGCTGCCTTCTGTAGCAGCCGTCCTTTGGCTGAGCGGTTTTGGTTCCTGCTGCTTTAAGTGCTAATGTGTCAATGATGAACCACAATCCCGCTGTTACCATAGTAGCACAGACATAGACACAAGATTTGATTTTTAAGCAATTACTCCTACATATATTCAGCTTGTGTTGTAGAAATTTGGCCTTGCTTATTACACATAATCATACATCATATTAGTGATATTACCTGTAAAAAGACCAAAAAGCACGATATGGCCTCTTTAAATAATCAAATAGTCATTATCTTTTTGCTTGTTGTAGCTACAACTGCCACCTCAGCTAAAACAATCAGTTTACTTTTGTATAAAGATGGCAACGAGCTGCGTCTTAAAGGGCGGCCAAACTATTCAACCCACTTCCTTCTGAATATCTTGCAGTGTTGTGCCAAACAGAGTCACAATTCTGCCAAGATGCCAGAGGGAGAATGTACTCTGGTGTCAGACGTACCGCCAATGAGCATGGTGCAGATGGAGAAGATCTTCTCAGCATCAGTGTTGGCACAGACATTGCCAAAGCCCACACTGGTCAGGCTGGTGAGGGTAAAGTAGAGGGCAGCAATGTAGGAGCTGTGCAGTGTCGGGCCGCCTACCGTGCTGTTGATGAAAGGTTTGTCCAGACGTTTGCCCAGCTCATGGAGCCACCCTTCAAAGAGGAGGCAGAGCATGAGACAACAATAATGTCCAAATGACAAGACATGACACGGTAAGAACAATGTTATCATTATGCCTGTGTGTCTTCTGTCATCTCAGAGCTAGCAACAGGCTTGTACTACAATAGCTGGAAAAAGAGATTGTCAGATGTTATTTAGAAATATGACCTAAAATCCCCAGTATACACAATTGCACATATACTCATAAACAGAAACATGTTGCACTACATTTGACACAAATGTTTCTGTAACCTACAGTATGTCAAAGAATGCGTGTCAATGTGTTGGTGATGCAAAAACTGAGACACATGCTGAGATATTATTCAGGTAATTTATAGAGCAGAAAAGCCTGTCAGTCTCCATGTAGCTACTATTTCAAACAATGATACAAGCAAGACATTGTTAGGATGCATGATACCAATGTTCTCTTATATCAGCTTTTGGTCTGGTTTCCCAGTCCTCATTAGAGGCCCAGAGTATGGTGATCACCACTATCTCACCACTGAGAGACATCCCCATAGGTGAGCCATTACTATTTATAGCCGAGTGAAGACAAAACAAATGTCAACTCACTGCACTGGCAAAATCCATTCTATAGTATAATTAGTCACTGATAGAAATTATTGCCTTAAGCAGGGAAATAACTTACATTACTTACTCAGCACTGAGCTTAAACTATGAAAAGATTTTAGTACCGAAATATATTTTTTTTTAGCCAAGTGACGATCAGCAAACATTTTTTATTTTAATTATCTTTTACAGAAAATACATTATTATTGTTCCAACTATTGCTGGATAAAATGCCTAAAATGATCTTTTACGTTAATCAGAGCCTTAATCAGACTCACCTATATTCCAGTTTTCCTTGGACTCCATGTCACGGCGCCCAATCATGTACCAGATACAGGCCATCCAGTGTGCCAGTAGGGCAAATGCAGACATAAGTAGAGTCAGTACTATAGCAGTGTACTGGGAGTAGCGGTCCAGTTTTTGAAGAAGCCGCAGGAGTCGCAGCATGCGTATTGTCTTAAGCAGGTGAACATAAGAGGTCTGTGGTGGAGAGAAGTAGAGAGTGGAATCCGACAGAAAGAGGGGTTGGAGAAAAGCAAGTTGTTCAGGTTTCGGAAACAAAACTTAAATCTGCCACATTGATATGTGGAAACACACGACACTGCATATTTGCTGAATACAGCAGCTTGGGCAAGCTGTGAGTTTCTTGGCTAAAACAAATTTGCTTATCCATTTGTATCACTACCAAGAGACTACTCGTCCCCCAGGCCAGGCTAGGAGCAACAACAGTGGTGTTAATATAGACAAAGTCAACACATATCAGGGGAAATGTATTGTGATCAATCATCAATTTCCTCCTTATGTCAGCGATCATGGATGAAAGTCGTACTCACCACTGGGATCTTGAAGGCATACAGCAGGTCAAAGGGCAGGATAGCCACCAGGTCCACAACAAACCAGGTGCTGGCATAGTGAAGGCAAATACTGCGTGCCTCATACACCACCTGGCCTGACTTGCTCACAAAGCTGGTGCGGAAGTTCAGAATAATGTCTGCAAATACAAAGGCCAACTTTTTTTCTCCATTTCCTGAATTATAGTCATTAGAGGATCAACTGAAACAAAATGCCAGCGGTTTACTCATATATAATCATATATATTTGTCATTCCCATATTTGAAAATGCTGAATTTGGAGAATGCAAAGTTGTGACACGGTTTAGTAACTGTTGGGGAACACAGTTGCCAACTTGTGAGGATGCCGCTGCCTTTCTTAAACTGAAGCTGTGATCTGGTTTTCTGGAAAGTGTTGCCACAATAGGTCAGTGCAGCTGAGCGTAGTAGGTCAGTAAAGAAATGTCACCTTACCTTTGTGAGCATGACGCTGCTTGGGCAGTTTGCAGGCTTGTGAATTTACAGATCTTGTACGGAGTGAGCTACTGGACACTGTTCATGTGCTTACTGATATTAGTTTTTCCAAATACTGTTGCTTGCTATTGCAATTTATTTCTTCCAGGCAGAGCCACCCCCCTTTTTTCCCTCTTTGCCCTGTCCCATCTCCATCAAATTTGAATAACTAAAAAAAAAATTAGCTAAACAATCTTCACACAGGTTACCCATTCTAACCACTGTAGCAGCTAAACAGACCTCATAGATCACAAGATGGTGACTACATGCCCCCAACAGTAAACTCAATGCGATATAACTGTTCTCTACAGGATAGAAATAATGTATGTATGAAACAGCTGGAATATGATTAAATAAGTTCAGCTGGTTTTCCAGAGCGATTCTCTGACTTTAGAATAATGTGGCAAGTACCCACAAGCAGATTTTGTGGGTATGTGGTTTGATGTAACAAATCCTTATTTGTCTTCCTAGTTACCAATACTTGACAGTTCATTACTCAATACAAATTTAAGCGATGAGAAGTTAAGACAAGACAGAATGATATTGATGGTGAATATTACAAAGCACACAGCCATGTGCAAGCAATTATAAGCTCTAAAACTCACCAGGTCAAGGTGAACCCAGTGGACACCTCCTATACAATATGTACCAAATATATAATAAAGGTTTTTGTATAAAATTACTTGTTTAAATGCTTTATGAGGCTTTCAGTGTTTTTGTTTCATAGGTCACATGGCTTCAAAAAGAGAAATAACGAATCAAACCTGTTGATTTTAAGTTACCAAAATAAAAAGTTCAACACTCACCTATAATAAAGAGCATTTCCACTAAGATGTCGCTGAAGAGAGTGAATCGTGCATTTGAGAATGTATAGTCATACGGCATGAAGCTGACACTGTAAGGTACGGTGACAGCCACGTAGAAGGTGGCGAGTAGAATGAGCCAGTCCCACAGGGCTTTGGACACACTATAGTGGAGGAGAATGAAACGCGACTTCTCCAATGCGGTCACCTTGTACTCTGGCATCAAAGGCTTTTCAGCCGTGGTCTGTAAAAGAAAATGTAAATGAAGTGTAGAGTAGCAAAAATATTCTTAAATAATTTTTGAAAGGGACAGTAAGAGCACATAGACAGTCATACACACACAGACACATAGAGAGTGTATTTCCTGTTAGGAGTGAAAGTCCAATAATAACTGGTTCTTTCAAGCTAATTTGATAAATATTCAAAACACACAAGGACACTTGAAAGCTGCATAAATATATGACTTGATAACCAGATGGTCACAGGGTTGAGTGCTGTGAAAATAAATGATAATCAGATGGACAAAGCAGTGCCCAGAATTTGCAGAAGCAGACAATGTACAGTATGTGTCAACGCTCTCTTCTGTGCTCTGACTGCTGATGATTCAGAATGGGAGGCTATTCTTAACACAGACAGTAATAAACCTTTTAAATGCCCATGCAGTGACAATTCCAAAGGAAAGGTATAATGCTGTGGTCAGTGAGGGGAAAACGTATTATCAACACTGATCCCTTATAATTTCATACATGGCTCATTCCTCCAAATGCCATAAGTGCTTCAATTCTCAAGTGATATAGGACTATAGCAGCTGTCCCATATAAGGAAATAAGGGGAAAAAACACTGACAGCACACTGGTGATTTTACAAAGTTTCATTCCATTCATTCTACTCATTTCATTTTATTGAGAAAATCCAATTGCAGGAAGTGTGAATTGCCATTACTGATGTGGTGGGGAGTCCATTCAGCACATAATGAGACCGCAGCTCTCCTAATGGGGTCATGCACTTCGAACACTATAGCCTTAACCGTGTTTAGGAGACAGGAGGAGAAGATATTACTGGTGAGAGAGAAACAGAAAAGAGAGATAAATGAGCAGTAATCCATCCACGAACAATGTGGCCACTTCACTAACAGGTGAGGCCTGAAACAAGGAGACTGGTTAATGAAGTGTTTACCTGAGATGCTTGGTATGGGCTCTGCCAGATTTAGATGGAGGAAATAGATTGGCTCTCTTTTAAAGTAACTAGGGGAGAATGGACACCTGGTCTTGTACTTCAAAAAGAACAGATACTAATGAATGATACCACTCTGCTCCAATTACAGTGCAATGTGTGTCATTTAATTTGTTCCCAGTGAAGCTAGTGTCAAAACTGTATTGATCACTGCTATTTGACACTAGACATTTTCTGTGTTTATTACAGTCCGTGGTCATTTCATAATGTCCAGATGTTCCAGAAGAAAGAATTTTCGCTAACAACTGGATACTTCAGGAAAAGCGAGGACTGTTTGTTTTGTTTTACACCACAGTGAACTTTGCCACTTGTGTCGTCAGTCAATCACAGAGAAAACCCCAAGCACTGTGGGAACACATGTGACTGCATCTCACACAGCTACAGCTGGTCTTCTTCCTTCATTAACTCATGCTGTAACTGAGAGAGTAATATTCCAACTACGTTGCCCAGCATGCTTTGGGGTTTAGCACTGCTAAACTGTCCTTGATGAGAAAATAGATACACATGGCTTACCATGTGACAGCTGCTACAAACATGACGACAAGATTCTGTGAGGAGAATCTAATCATCCTCTTTAACTGACTTCGAATTGCCCCCTTCTTACAGTGTCATTGTGATTGCAGATGTGAGATATGACATTTCAGGCCAAAAGCACAAAGTATGAGCTCCATTTTTCACAGGCAGCCAAAGAAGTATTCCAATCACAATTTGAACCACCTCTACATTGCGCAATTTTTCTTTCCATAGGCCATTGACAAGAGTATTAAAGTGAAATTGCGTATTAGAAATGAAGCAGCTTGAAATCCAGTCTCAACTACAGTAGTTGTCAGCATGCCTTGGATTAGTTACAGTAGCAGATACACTCATGGGCTGACAGCATCAAAACTGGCAAAACAGATATAAACTAAAACTCAATCAGGCTTGCGTTTAGGGAAGGAGCCTTCAGAGAAGTAAAAGTGCTATAGATTATTTAAGAGACATGTAACAAACTCAGTCTGAAATTGAGGTCCATTTAAAATGTATAGTGCTATACACTGTGAAGGAAGCCCTTCTCACCCCTGATTCACTGTTAATGTTTTATAGCCACACTCTTATTTAAGTATCCATTAGGGCTGTACAATGCATCTAGAAAGTACTCACAGCACTTTTTCCACATGTTGCTATTTTACAGCTTTATTCCCAAATGGATCTAATTCTTTATTTTCTGCAAAATTCTACAAACAATACCCCATAAATACAATGTGAAAGAAGTTTGTTTGAAATCTTTGCAAATTTATTCAAAATAAAAAAGGAAAACAATCCCAGGTACATAAGTGTTTACCACCTTTGCCATGAGACTCAAAATTGAGCTCTGGTGCATCCTGTTTCCACTGATCATCCTTCAGATGTTTCTACAACTTGACTGGACTCCACTTTTGGGAAATTCAGTTTATTGGACATGATTTAGAAATGCATACACTTCTATAAAAGTCCCACAGATAACAGTGCATTTCAGAGCACAAACCAAGCCATGAAGTCCAAGGAATTGTCTGTAGACCTCAGAGTCAGGATTATATAGAGGCACAGATCTGGGGAAGAGTGCACAAAATATTCTGCAGCATTGAAGGTCCCAATGAGCAAAGTGGCCTCCATCATCCATAAAAGGAAGAAGTTTGGAACCACCACGGCCCTTCCTAGAGCGGGTGGTGACCAAGAATCCGATGGTCACTCTAAAAGAGCTTCAGCGTTTCTCTATGGAGAGAGGAGAAACTTCCAGAAGAACAACAATCTCTGCAGCACTCCACCAATCAGGTCTGTATGGTACAGTGGCCAGACGGAAACCACTCCTCAGTAAAAGACACATGACAGCTCACCTGAAGGACTCTCAGACCATAAGGAACGAAATTCTTTGGTCTGATGAAACAAAGATTGAACTCTTTGGCCTGAATGCCAAGTTTCATGTCTGGAGGAAACCAGGCACCAATCACCACCTGGACAATACCATCCCTACAGTAAAGCATAGTGGTGGCAGCATCATGCTGTGGGGATGTTTTTCCGTCAGGATTGAGGGAAAGATGAATGCAGCAATGTACGGACACATCCTTGATGAAAAACTTTTTTCAGAGCGCTCTGGACCTCAGACTGGGGCGACGGTTCATCTTTCAACAGGACAACCAAGATAACAAATGAGTGGCTACAGGACAATTCTGTGAATGTCCTTGAGTGGCCCTGCCAGGGTCCAGACTTGAACCTGATTGAACATCTCTGTAGAGATCTAAAAATGGCTGTGCACCGACACTCCCCATCCAACCTGATGTAGCTTGAGAGGTACTGCAAAGGAGAATTGGAGAAACTGCCCAAAAATATTTTAGCATCATAAAAAGTCTTTATGGGGTGCTGTGGAGTGCTGTGAATACTTTCTGGATGCATTGTATACCCCTGTGCCTGTCTTTTCCAGCAAAAGTACAGCTCCTCCCGTTTATGGGTTACTAATAGAGATAAAGTCAGAGTATATATGGCTGGCAGTGGTGTGGAGGCAGAGAACCACATTGTTAGCTAACAGTCAGAAACTAACAGAGAGACAAAGTGAAAGAAAGATAGAGGGGGTGAGAGACAAAGAGAAACAGAATGAAAAATACGGTTATAGTCAGAGTGGGAGTAGGACAATGGTGGGAGAAGTATTTTGATCCTTTACTGTACTTAAGTAAGAGTAGAAATACAAAAAAGAACACTACAAGAAAAAAATGATGCACTAAAAATCTTAGAAGTATTATCAGCAAAAAATACCTAAAATATGAAATTTGATATGTAAAGAATTCTTTGTGCAGAAATATGGTTAGTTTGTATTATATTATCGATCAGTTTCTTGTTGTTACTGATGCATCTTTGTGATTACAGCTCATGTTATACCTTATTGAGATAAAGCTAATCTTACCTCCTTCATATTGTCAGATTCTAAATAGATTATAGATTTGACATCCACCGTCTTTATCTGCCCCACATATAAACCAAAAGTGGCAACTCTGCTGATTAACCTAATTATTAGATGTGAAAGTTTGCCGAGCAAATCTGCAGGAGTTTTAACCTACATTTAGGTTTTTGTTCATCTTATAGCATTAAATTCAGTAGTGTTGAAAATGATTGGATGCTTGTTCTTTAGCCCTTACAGCATGAACTTACTAATTCAACTTGTTTATCTACAAGTGCTACTTCTGCTTCTAATGGAGGTGTTTTTAGGCAAGTACTTGTACTTGTATTTGAATATTATTTTGTGTGCTTTGGTCAGTGGATTATAAAGAACAGGAGTTCACTGTTTTGATGTTAATTTATTTTGTAATTTATTTTGTAAGTATTAAAACCTTGCATTAACATGGACATAGCATTACTCAAGTTAAGTACAAGAAAGCTACTTTAAAATTCTACGTATTAAAAATTAAGTACTTTAAATTGTTCCAGTATTGGATTTGCACTGGTGGGAGAGATCATTTAAAAGTAGAAGAAAATGGGGTCTGCAAAGTGACAAACAGACATGGCCAGGGGAGACAGCAGGATCCAGAGGGATGAAGCCAAAATGAGATGAGGTTAGAGTGACAGATGGCAAGTAAGAGAAAATGTGTTGGAAAAAAAAAACAGTGGTTAAAGCTAAAAGCACAGGGTTACTGTAGAGACAGAAACAGGCTTTATCTTACTGAAATTATTTTCAGCTTAGTTTAGTTAAGAAGCGAAAGTTAACAGCTAGCGCTTATGATGTTAATGACCTGCGCAGTTTGCCCATCAAATTTTCTCATTTTAATATCAGCAAACGTTCCTCAGACATTTCCAAATGTGTTGATTCTTGTTCATGTTAAAGTCAACTTTAATTTTAAAATAACATTCTGTTTTTGTTTTTTGAACTTTTTTCAGTGAGATTACGTGTAGACCTCTTAATTCGGAAATATCCGTATAAAAAAGGAGTATATATAAAAGTTCCAGCTAAATAATGAAATCTACAGTTGTGCAGAAGTTTACATTCCACTTTATATATTTATTAACAAATAACTTTTATTTCTGACGAAGGAAAATTTATACTAGCTGACTGCATTACATGTTATGTTGATGAAAAAAATCTGTGTTATTCTTTGTGTTGTTTTTAAAATACACACATGTACTTTTATTTCACTAAATTTAAGAAGAAAATATTACACTTTTTAGTGCACTACATTTATCTGACTGAGGATATGACATCAACACAGAAGGCTTGGTGTCTATTCAGTTAATGTGTGTATTTGTGATCAAATCAAGTGGTTTTTGCCTAACGACATAGACCTGGCTTTGGAAACTTTTACGTGACAAGTATATAAAGAAAATGTGCTTGCACAGCATGGTGTGCTGAAGTCAGTTAAACCACTTCGGGATCCTGGACAAAAATAAACAATGAGCCTCCACTGACCCACACTACCTGGGCCCATTCCCACACAATAATTGTAAAGCACCTCCCTAAGCTCTTAGCCTGTTTTGTGCTGCTACTTTTGACTTGAAGACAAGGGCTAAGACTAATTTATAATGCAAGGTCTGTTCAGACCCTTGTCTGTATTGATTTGAGGTAATATTGCAATTTAGTGGTGGAAGTTAACAAAAAATAAATCAAACCATGAATAAATGCAGTCTGCAGGTAAATAAACAACTACTGCCCAAATAAAACAGCTAAGGACCAGAATGAGTTTATGGACACCTGTACCTTATTTCCACTTTTTATAAAGTGTAAGGTATGTAGCAGGAATAACTTCACTCAGAATTCATGATATAATCGTGTTTCATGGTTATAAAGAGGTCATTTTTTGAAATGACATGTACTACAGGCTATTGTGTCGAGTGCATGATAAAACAATTCTGTAAAACTGTGTCTCATAAAAACACCCAGCTAATGGCGCTATTAGGAGATCTGACAGGTGTCTGTATAACCATATTACCATAAAACTATTTGTTTCGAATTAATAGTCACTGAAATGATAAAGAGATATAAATACAAAATGACGACACAATACAGAGGGCAAGATGTGGGGAAAAGCTCATGCACATAAACAAGCAAACACCTTTTACCGTTTTATCTCAAGTGTGTTGCATGTCATTATTGCTTTGAATCCCTTTCCCATGCAAACTGCATTGTGTATTTAATATTAGTCACAGGTCTGCACGACTTTCCAAAGTCGCAGATAGGAACACAAGACACAGCCCAATGATCTGTCAACGACCCAGAAAAACAAACAAATGTTTGCAGGAAACCATTTGATTTATGTTATAACCCAGTGGTTTATGGCCCCTTTCAACAATAAAGCTCTGTCTAGTTGGGACCCTCATCATGCTTCTTGTTATGAGTTGCTCCTCTGAAATTCTGAGATGGTTTCATTTAAATAAATAGTATTTCACAAAGGGAAAAAAATAGATAAAAGGTTAAACATAAAAACAGAATTATTGTTTGCAACAGAATGTTTTGTTATGTGTTCTTTCCTCTCCCATGAATCATCTCACAATCCTCATATTTATCGGGTGACCTTCTGCAGTGGACAGACCCTTAGGTTGGTAACAACTGTTGTAACTGGTAGCTCATAGGTTTGATCTGTAAATGTGCTGCTGCAAGAAATTTGTGTTTATAGTTGAACTATATGCTTTCTTTCCAACAGATTTGATATCAAATCGTGAGACATATGCTGTGTCTATGCACTTGGGGCAGTTTACCTCAGAAAAGAAGCTTCTAATCTCAACGGGAGTTAAACACATTAAAATTGAAGCTGTCATTGCATCTACAGGAGTTTGTGAAGAAGATAGCAAACCAGAGAGGCGCTGAGCATATTACCTCAGACTGTTGAATGTTATATTCCTAGACATCTCTTTTGGGAGATGTGTTTAAGTGTTCAGAAAGAATGTGTTCTTGTCAAAATAGCCTCATGCTGAGAGTGGCATAACATGAAATATGGTTGATAAATACTGTGCATCTATTTGTGTTGATGCTTTACCATATGTTTTCGTTCATTCTCCTCAGAGGACAGGCCTTCATTTAAATTCTGTCCCAATGTGTGTGTGCGTATGTTTTGTGTGTGTACGATGCTTGAATGCAGAGCACCACTGAATGCTGCCATCTGTAACTAGGTGGGATTGTGAAGCGGTGCAGCAGGAGGTTTGGCAGACGGGGTAAGATGTAGCACACTGATACCAACGAAGGCACCTGCAGATCAGGTCTAAAAGCAACAGTAGAGCCTTGCTTTCAATAAACTCCATACATTTAGTATTTTATAACTAAAAAGTGTACACTTTATATTTTTTATCTATATCATATTTTTTGTTAGCCTTACTCGAATTAAATAATGATGTTGTGCTTTATGATTATACAGAGAAAGTTCTATGAAATGAAAAACTTTGATAAATACTTGATGTCTATACAGATACAAACATACTGTACACATATAAACATACTGTATGTATAAGCCATATTGGCACACAACAATTATTTCTCACTTATACGTATAATACTGAACTGCACCAAGATATATACACACACACACACAAGCAGTTTGTTGTGTGTAGAATGTCTTTGTTGTGTTGAATCTCATTCCTATGTGAATTGCATTGTGTCTGTTTAACACTGGTGACAGATGTTGGACCTTGAATGGAAAATTATAACAAATTTATGTTATTGCATACATGTTATTGCACAAGGTGTAGCAGCACACAGGGGAGGTATGGGAACCTAAAATTCAGAGTCAGATAAAGAGCAAGCCATTAAAGAGGTAGAGGTACTTTAATAAAAGAGTGCTATTTAATGGTGACATTTTTTGGACTTTACAATTTTAGTGCTAAAATTAACAACTACTTTAGTTTCAGGCACTTTGTAGATACATGAAATGCTCCCAAAACACACAACTGCATGAATCAGTTGTGAGACTCACAAGTCTCACAGGTTGGCATCTTTTTTGTAAAATTGAATTCACCCATGAAACATTCTGTATTGCTTTCTGGCTACTGGGATGAAACGTCACATTGTGAAGGACAGAACCAGTTGGTAACTGAGCCTCTGGAGTGAAGGGAGCAGCACTGCCCCAAAATGGTGAAAAACCGCTCTCGTTTGTATCTGAGAGCAAAACAGGAGATCATTCAGATGAATAACAATGCTTAAAGTGTAGCACGACTTTGTTCTGCTCTTTATTTTAAAACCTTTGTTCTGCAGAATTAATTCAAGTCACCACCTCTTTAGGAAACAAAAACACATAAAAACATAGACCATATAACAATAGATACATCTCTCTCTCACTATCTATCATCTATGTCCACCTGCCAATAAAGGTCATGAGGGAATATGCTAATGACATGATGAGCTATATCCTCAAAATAGTGGTATGAGCAACAACCACAGACATGGATTTTGCTATTTGTTCATTTAAAGCCACCCCAGGTTGCATCCAAAAAAATCCAAAAATGCAACAGAAGTGAGATTAAAATCATTTGGGAGACTTAAAATAGTGAAACCATTTGATGAATTTTCCAGTGAGATAAGCCACACTCTCAGAATCTGGGTCAAGACTTCCTTCATATTGTTTTCCTAAACACTCATCTTTTAGATATTAACGTTAATAATTTAAGCTCAAGAATGAGGGCGCCACATGTCTAAGTAACTCCCCACTGTTTGTTTTCTTAGACAGTATGTCTTGGCAAGCATTAAAACACCATCACAACCAATCAGCAAAACGCTTGTTACAAAACTACTCACATCGCCAAGGTTGACCTCTCCTTTGCCTCCCCGGGAGAACTGGCTGGTCAGCTGGTACAACATGGTGCGACCCCGCTTTCTAGCCTCGCTGAAGTGAGAGCTGCTCTTCCTCCTGTGTCTTTTGTCCTCTGAAACTGTCACACAGTCACTCAGTTTAGTTGATGTCAATTAGATCACAAGGTTGTGTCATAAGAAATTTGGTGGGAGCTGGAGACAAACAACACCTGCGGGAGGAAACTGTCATCTAATGCAGTGGCATAACTCAGTCAGCATTACATGCTAAACAATTTACCTGTTATAGTCACACAAGCAGGACATAGAAACACAACCACTCATTTGTATTTGAGTTTCATTCACTCCATTATAACACAAGACAGTCTTTTTTTGCCCATGATAAAGTGCTCGATATTTGCAGCAGACTATGTCCAGGTTCCATTTGAGGACACACCTCTTCCCAAATCAAACTCCCTATTGGAAAACACTGTGTTCAGTGAACGAATGCCAGGCCAAACACAACTGCCGGGCAGAATGTGACAATGATGAAAAAGAGTGCACAGAGAAAATAAAAGCTGGGGGGCAGAGGAGGGGCCACTCATAAATCATGCTCAAAGTAAGCAAATAAGAGGTGTTTTTGTGAACAAGGACAGTAGCCTACCCTCCTTCATGCTGTTGTAGTGGCCTTTTCCATAGGTGTCGGTGATGTCCTTAAATGAGAATAGGAAGAGAACCATTTCACCCTTCTCATTCTTGATGGGCACAATGTCTAACAGACACCAGAAAGCTGTACCTGGAACAAAATCAGAAAGTTTCATTTAATGCAGGATTTTTAAAATGTTTTTGTCTCTAAAATATTTGGTATAAGAAGACACATTTTTGGATAATGGATTTTTTTGGTAGTGATTTTGCATCTCTTTGTGGTTTATTTGTCTTTTATGTAGTCATTTTACGTCTCCTTGTGGTAATTTTCCACCTCTTTGAGGTTGTTTTCCATTTTTTAAAATCTTTTTTCCATCTCTTTATATCAGGTTTCATATCTTTGCCATCCTTTTGCATCTCTTTCTAGTCATGTTGCCTCTCTTTGTGGTACTTTTCCATATTTCTGTGATCATTTTGCATCTTTGCCTGTGATTTTGTATTGTTTGCAGTCCTATTCCATCTTTTTTGAAGTCAGACTTCATAGCTTTGTAATAATTATGCATATTTGGACTCATTGTGCACCTTTTTGTGGCTGTTTTGCATCTCTCTTAGGTTGCTTGTGTTTCCTTATAATCACTTTGTCCGTCTTTATAATAATTTCGTTGACTGAAAGAAATGGTTAAAACAGCTTTACACAGAGGTTCTGATCAAGGTGGCCTGTTCACTAATCTCATGATAATAACATATAAAACCCTGGTAAGGAAAGCACACAGCATGGGTTGATCAGTCTTATTACAGGTACACTGTAGTTATACCTACTACAGTTACATCCCTGTAAAAGTATTTCATTTAATGGCCCCTTTTTTTATGCCACGGCCTGTGGTTTTTCATGTTATGTCAGCTCTCACCATGTCTCACCATGGATACTAGTCAAGTATGGCACACATTTTCTAAAAATACAACCCAAATAAGATGTGTGTCATGTTCTGGACGATTGTGTACAAAAAGAAAGAGCAAGTCTGGGGGTTAGTTATAACAAGTAAGGTAGGCAGAGAGCACCACAGATCCAACACTTCGCTGTAACCCAGCACACTCATTAACAACTCAGCAGAAACTGTGCTCTGCCACCAAAAAGATGTTTCACATTTCCAATAGTGTCCCCAGTGAGCGTGCGCGCGCGTGTGTGTGAGAGACACAGATAAAGAGGAAAAACACAGTGTATATGGTGGTGTTTTAGCACAAGGCTCTGGGTGGAAATACAACATGAGAGAAGCTGTTCATATGTGTTTTGAGCACAAGCAGCAGCCACACATTTAAGAGAACTGTGTGTGTGTCCACTGAATCCTTTTAGTGTTCAACTCTGTTGTGAAATATATTTGATTAAAGAAGAATTGCTTCTCTCTCAGTACAGTATGTCTGCAGCCACATTAAACTAATATTTTTGGTTGGTCTATGAGAGATAATTGTTCTTCTCCTCGCTAGTTGTAGTGACATTTCCTTACTGTTACTTACAGCACTAACTGGCCTTTAAAATACAAAATGATTTGAAGAAATAACTTGGTTGAAAATCCAGTGCAGGTTTTGCAATTCTTCGCAGTAATAACTGGTTCACACATTTGGAGGTTGCTGCAGGTTTTGATCTTTTCTGAAGGCACATAATCCTGTGTGACAATCAGAGAAGCTTAAACACTGTCACATGTTCTCTTCTTTACGCATGACATCTTACTGTATTTTGAGCCTAAGACTTTGTCAGAAAGAATAAGTTCAATTCACACACAGACAGTACTTTTCCTGCATTAAGCAGGACGTAGAATTAGCTTTGGTAATGCGCATTAGAAATTGAGTTGAAGGTTGTTATTCCACTACACTTTTAGTCCTTGTAGCACCTTTTGCACTTCTGTTCAATTAATCACTTAGATGAACTGACTGGTTCCAGTTTGGGTAGTACATGCACATAAATGCCAGTAAACTAATAATAAGCACTGGCTCTACAAAAGAACATGTATTGCACTGGTGAATTTTTGTATTTAACATTTTCCAACCAAAATGTTTATCTGTCCTCTAAAATTAATGTGCTTCATAAGCTTAAAAACAAAACAAAATCTCACTACTTAAATATCGCTTGAAAAACTGAACAGATGATCACAACTTGAACAAACCAGAACAGAATGTAGTTAATAAGAGCAGGTTTTAGCAAATTAACAGAAGATGACAGGGCTGTTATTTTGCTCCATAACCTTGAATTGTGAATTTATAAAAGTGTACATGCTGATGTAATATACGTCATTTATAAAATACTCTGCATATTCTTTTTTTGTGCTATGAACCCACCATTCTTCTTGTAGAAATGGACCTCGGCCTGATATTCCTCTCTGCCCTCCAGAGCCTTCTCCATCTGCTGGGCCACATGCTCGCTGGTGTCTGCTCCATACAGGAAATGGCAGGTGCAGTTCTTCTGCATCACCTCAGTTCTTGTGAAGCCCGTGAGTTCACAAAAGCCATCTGAGCAGTAGACAATGGGGTAGCCGCGGTGGCCCTGGGCATTACCCAACAGGAAATTACTGTCTGCCAGGGCGACATAATAAGGGAAAGAGGTGTTAGAAGATGTAAAGCAGTGTGCTATTTGTGGAGTTCCAATATAAGGAGCCAGAATTTCAGACATTTTTGAGTTTTTTCATAAGTAGCAAATAAGGAGCAGTGGCTTGCCTCATGTTAAAGTTTAGTACATAGTATTTCCCAAGCATTACAATCAAAGTCCACCAAATTCAAGGCCAGGTGGATAATCAAGGTCATTTAAAGGTGATATGCTGCTCGTTTTTAAATTGAGTTTAGTTTTCAGATGTGTGTGGTACTGCTAAAGACAGTTTAGAGAATTGCAGATACAGTAGCAATATAAAAAAAAGCTTACTGGATTGGAGAATGTAAACCCTTGACCCTTGATTTTAAAAACTGACAGGCACATAGCAAGTAGCAGTAATGACATAATCGGATTTTATGATAATAGGTTTCTAGAAAAAAAGTTCCAGTACCATTATGGATTGATTCTAATGTCAGCACATTGTCAACAACCTGATATAGTCCTTCTACTGTTCATCACATTGTTATTTTGTAATGACAATATATTATTTTTGTATAAAGCTGTTGGGAAAAGCCTTAATGACATGATGAAGATCACCTCCAAATGTCCAAGTGTCAAATAAAAGTGGATGAATATTAACATGAATATTAGTGCATGATTTGAAATCATTTGGATCACACTGTTGGATGTGGACAGTGCACTACACTTTACACAAAACAGTTTCTCTCTGCCTCCCCATTGTTTCTTGTTTTCAGAACCAAGGACAGTTCTCCAGCAGCCGGCCTGTAGCATCACGTCTGACGCAACGGCCTTTTATTCTGAGATCAGTAAATTCAGGGTGCAGCACTCACATACTGTACGTTTGTTTTGCACACCTAAAGTTATTAATTCTGGTAATTAATAATAAAATATACAGTAGACTGATGTCACATTTTCCATTGGTTGCTAAAAATGTATGACCTTACGGAAACTAAAGGAGGTTCTAGCTTCATGCAGTCTGCCTTCTAGAAAAGCAATTTGGCTCTTTTTCTTTTCTGTCTGCCAGAGTGGAAGGGATTTTGAAAAACAACACATCAGAAAACAGTGTCTGTTCAGTTCTTCTGTTTAACATTTCAAAATAGAAAACACAGCAGCACACTAACTGGTGGTGGTAAGGCAAGATAAAGACAAATAAACTAACTGAAGGCCCTCCACTTTCTTTCCGTTGTTATTTTTCAGTTTTGATAAATGGAACAAAGCATAGTAGATACTGAGCCCTTCAGGCAAAATAACCAGTCCGCAGCTCAAAATATATGCTCAAAATATATTTAACCAGATACTGTAGCTGAACCAAGAGCTCTCACTAAAACCTTTTTAGGTTTTGTAGTTTGGAATGCATTAGGGACCTCTTACAGTACTTAGTTATATATTCCATCCCATAAAAGAGACATTTTAGACTTTTTAAGTTTATTATAGTCCCATGTTAAATTGGTTAAAAATTCCTTCACTGTGCCCATTGACTTTGCGGCTGTGACAAAGTGGATTTTGATGCTTGGATTCTGACGTAGTGAAAGAAACTACATGTTTCCATCAGTTCTTGCTAGTTTTATGCACAATCAATCCCAATACTTACTCTAGGTCATTCATCGTCTTGTAGTTGGACAGTTACTGGTTATTGTGACAAATGCAATACATTGTTTTCACTCAGTCAGTATTGAAGTATCAAGTGTCACCCAACAGTAGTTAACTTCTTTTTGCTCCTTAAGAACAGATATCAGAGTCCGTATTTTTTGAGCACCAAGCAGAGAGGCAGTGCACACAGAGAGTCCACAGAGAGTAAGAAGGAGGAGTATTAAGCAGCGGCTGCACTTTTTGCACAATTCAGCACTTTAATTGGCCAGCCTGTACAGAAAGCAATACATAGGGGATGTCTTCTCTGAGTGGTGACAACCTTTCCTGGGTGTGCAGTGAGCAACAACTAAACTGTCACTGTGGAATTATAGAGGAAGACAGGCATTAGTCAGATCCATCAACAAGCAGCAGAGGTTTTATGCCTATGCTACAGTAAGCCCTGCTACTATTTCTGTTCCCCAGATTTCCACATGGAGAAACTGAAGTTTTTCTGAGGCTACAGAGCCTGATAACTGCAGGTTTTTGTTAGGGTTTTCTTTTTCTTTTTTGCCAATAAAGTCACATCTCTGTGCTCTGGATGTGGGAAACAAAAAAAAAACATGCCCTCTTTTTTTATGTTCTATAAATTCCTGACACCCCAACTCAGTGAGCCAGCAAGTGTTGGAGAACAACCACATTTATCTCTGGTTTATGTAATGTTTACCTAAAAATAGGTACATCTCTACTCAGCACACCTAGATTGGAGCTTCAAATAGGTCACGGCCAGGTGCAGTCATAAATCACTTACTTAGGATGTATTAAAACTGATGAATCACAAACAAAAAAAACTTATGCTGCAGGTTGATGCAAACTGTGCTGCTTCATACAGTGGATTATATTTTAGTCACCAGTATGAAATGATGCTAAAATGCTAACACAGAAACCAAGAATTAGCCGTTATAATACACGTACCAGCACCTCCCCATCTACCTACTTTGTAACACGTTTGTCAGCTTCATATTCTTCACCCGATTTGGATCTTATCACACCCATTCAATGTCTGTTATCTGTCAAGACCATCTATCCCTTGTGGGAAAAAAAGCAAATAAGTGTATTTTCTAAAATGTCAATGACAGTTTTATTTGTGGAAGAAAGTCTTTACTAGCATTGAAAAATCAGCACTCAAGGATTTTATTTCATTCAGTTCAGCTTCTACATTTGCACTTATTTCTCCTGCGGTTAATTGTAAACAGGCAATCCAGCATCCACATCAACCCCTCTTGATAAACTGTGTGTGTGTGTGTGTGTGTGTGTGTGTGTGTGTGTGTGTGTGTGTGTGTGTGTGTGTGTGTGTGTGTGTGTGTGTGTGTGTGTGTGTGTGTGTGTGTGTAAGACAGTTTGTGTGAGTGAAAGAGAGAGTGAGAGATTGTGACAATGCCTCAATTCTTAGCCTGTAATCCTCTCAGGGATATTGCTTCGAGTGGCCGCTCTGCTGCTCCAGCTTCCTTAATTACACATCTGTGCTGACTCACTACAACTATAATCTGGCACGATGGCGCTACATGCTACTGCTAACAAAAGCAGCCTGCATCCCATCAATGCTGCACAGGTTCCTCAGTGTATAACAGACAAATGAGGCCCATGATGCTTGGCCCCAGTAGCTAATTACCATTCAGCAGCATGTAATTACTTACTGGAGCAGATGGGTGAGATCATAAACAGAAGTGGACATGGAGGGGAAAAGGTCACTGGTAAAAAGGCACAAGAGGAGTCAGCGAATATCATCAAACACTTAATATTTTCATATAAATGATTCATAAGGTCATTTTATCAGGACCTTTGGGTCAAGTAAAATGAATAATTTAAAATAGCTCGACAAAACTGTCTGTGTTGTTGTGATCGGATTGTTGTAAATGGTAAAATGACAGCAGTTATGTAGCAAGAACTGTGCAAAGTGCTTTACAAAACCTCACACCCACACACACCTACATTCACACAACGATTGAAGCCGAGCTGGCAAGGAAGGTGCAGACCTGCACATCTGAAGTAGATTTCAGTGTTTTACTCCAAAACTTATATTTAGGAGTAGCTGGAAATGAAGCCACCCATGACCAAATGATCTTTGGGACAAGTTAAGACAATGTTAAATCAAAGCCTAAAGCAAACTTGTAAGAATATTTACTGGAAACTTCAAACAGTGAACACAGGAGCTTCGGCTATTCACCGTCTTCTGTCTGCAGAGTTCTGGCCTTTGCAGCTGCCTATTAAGACCCAGTTCATCGGCTGTGTAAGAATGAGCTCCACAAGGTTCCATCTGACACTCCTCTCTGCCTCCCCTCAGGGTCTTTGGCCACCTTTTAACAGAAAAGCGTTTAGGGTGAAAATAAATCCTGTTCTTATCTCTGCCTGCAGCTGCCATGTGGTTACACAGCTCCACGGGGAGATCACCGCTGTCAGTGTTAAAATGTCACATGTAAAGGTGCTGGGGGAGGTGGGAAAGGATTTAGAGGACAGACATGTATGCACAAACACAGACACAGACACACACAAAGAGAATAGTGGTGAGCACATGGGAGACTGAAAGAACCGGGGTTTTAGCCTGTGTGACAACAAACATCTGCAGTGTTGATGTGTCCTGGGGCAAAATACAGCTGAAGAGTTGCTATAACTTGGCCCAAACCTTTGACCTCTGAGAGTTTCACAAATAAACACATTTGATATTAATGCAATATACTGTACATATAAACACAGAACAAATACAAAGCCCTGAATCCACACTCACATGCACACAGTTTGTTTGGGGGAAAGGAATGCTGACTTTGCCATCAGCCAAATACTGCTGCACCAAAGGTTATGGACTTAACTTGTTCTGACATTTTGTTTCTAGTTTTGGTATGCTACAGTCCCCTCCAAAAGTACTGGAACAGCAAGGCTAATTATTTTGTCTTTGTTGTACAGTGAAGATATGTGGAATTTAAAATTAAAAGATGAATAAGAAACTAAGAGTCACACTTTTTATATTTCATTTGATGTCGATTACATCTAGATATGTTAAACAACAGACACATCAGCAGAAGGAATCAGAACCCCAGATTGGAATTTGCGAAAAAGGTACAGAGAAGAACCATAAAAGTTTAAAGCTTTATGCACTGCTGAGACCAAGGAAGGAAGAAGGAAGAAAGGATCTGTTCATGCTCTTAACAATACAAGCTCATCTGTGAAGCACGGTGGAGGTACTGCCATGGTTTGTGCTGCACGGGCCGAACTTACTTTAAACGTCAGTTCCAATACTTTTGAATGGTTGATGGACAAGATAATAAAATTAATATATTTAGTTTAAAAGTGCCTTTCAAGTCCCTCAAGGTCACTGTACAGAGAAGCAACAATCAATAACAAAGTATGAACAGAGCATAAGAACAAACTACTAGTTGAACGTGCGGTGGATGTGGAAAGAAGAACGAAGTGTACGGGAAGGGGTGTATGCAAGGATATTAAGGGCTTTAAAAGTAAATATATTTGATGCGAAGCAAATGAAGCAGTTGTAGAGTGAGGGTGACATGTTGTATGGCAGGAGTCTGGGTTTTATAACCAGCAGCAGACTTCTGAACCAGTTGATGGAGAAGCTTGTGTGAAATATCAGATAATAGATCATTACAGTAGTCAAGACAGGAAAGTGGATAAGGAGAGAAGTGTTATGCAGCGTAAAAGCAGGACAAAGCTAAGTAATGTTACGAAGATGGAAGTAACATGTCTTTGTGGTTCCATTGACATTGGGTACAAAAGATAAGGTGCTATCAAAGAGAACACCCAAGTTCCTAATCTGGGGGGAAGGAGTCAATGGGAAGGGAGGAAGTCTCAGACTCTGACAGGGAGGATTTGGTGCCAGAATAAGAACCTCAGTCTTGTTACTATTAAGGTGAAGAAAGTTAATACCACGGTTTTATTTTAACACTTGGTTTGGTGCGATGCTCTATACTGTTTAATGTATCAAGGTGTAAATGGCATAAAAATAAGCTGAATTTCTGAACGTTTGTCTGATATGCATCCTTTGATCTTAAATCCAAATGCCTTTAGAGTAAATCAAACACAATTGAATTGGCCTTGCCCTTTCAATGGGGGTGGGGGGGGGCTTTATATACTACATTTTTCATTCTGAGTCATTCTGAGAACTTAAAAGTGCTTTCACGTTTATGCCCTAGAGTATACGTTATTCTTAAGGTTCCTAAGGTTGAGATTTGTTTGCAACTCAGAGCCACAAATTGAAATATTACAGTGAAAATGTTGGAATTTGATATGTCACAATAGATAATAACTTGGAGAGTGACTTGGTACGTTTTAAAGTAGATTGCTGTAGAAACAGCATTGCACAAAGGTGAAGTGCAGCACAATAAATGGAATAAAATACTGGAATGAGGATTAAGAAATTGTGTGAATTATGTCAATTTCACTCGTTGTGACAGAAGGGATGTGTTTGAAAGACAGATGCGATAAAACTTTTAGACAATGTGGGACTGTTGAGCTGCTCACTCAGCAGTGTTGCTTTCTTTTGTTTTGCTGATCTATAGAATTTTACTCACACTGACAGTGAGAAGCATCTATATTAGTGCTGATATGTGACAGGCTGCAAACATACTGTGTGGTTTGTTATTAATTAGGTGACATATTGATTAAGATTTGGTGTAAAAAAAAAAATAAAAAATGTCCATGAAGAAGTTGAATGATTGCAAACATTTACAGTAAATATTACTTGATTAGGACTTTTTGTCAAATCTATATTGATTTTTGAACCCTGCAGTAAGCTTCAGTTTCTAATAATGAAAGATGCTACTCCCATTAAGAGAACATGTAAATGTGATAAATGATGTTTACATAATTAAATTGAATTGATTCAAATTACACTTGCAAACAGTGGCTATGTTGAAGTGACACATGAGATAAAACTTTTGGACAACTGTGTGATCAGTCTGTTGCATTTTATACAATTATACAAGCAAAACTAAATGACAGGAAAACTTTGTAACTATTCTAATACTGCATAAAATATGCATATTTACATGTAGTTTTTGTGTGCTTTTGTTTCTGAGAACATAATACAGACTTCTATTGTGGCTAAAATGTGAGGGGGGCCTGGTGGCTCAGTGGCAGAGCATTTGGTTGGGATGCAGAAGGCTGTGTGTTCGAATGCCACCCCACCAGGTTAAATGAAAAAATATATATAAGCTTCTAACAAGAAATTATGATTTACATTTGTTTTAAATAGTTTTATTATATGAACTGTTATTAACTATTATATTAACTGAAGAAAAAAGGCTCAACAAAAGCTACAGAGGACAAGCACCTTACTTGTCAAACTGCCTGGCTGGCTGGTAACACTTTAAATGTTACGCTTGAAATTCATGTAATGCATCTAAAGAAATCTCAGTATGAAAAAAAAACAGATTAAATTAAGTGTGTAAAGATCCAGACGTTTCAATGTAGATACCTGAAACTCAGAGTAAAGGTGAGCACAAAGAAACAGTTTCCCTCTCGAAGGGAAGCAACAGAAAGCAAAAGACATCTGGTTTAACAACTAAATGTTTTAACACTGAGTAGATTGTCAAGTTTTTTGGGGCCAAAAACGAAAAAAAAACAAAACTTTTGGCTGCAGCAGGTTGAAGGCAGTTTAAGGTAACACTGAAAAGGGATTGCAGCTGCACGACCCACAAAGCTCATTGCTTTAACATGTTCCTGAATGATACAAGAGACCAGCTGCGTTCTGAAGGTCCTTGATGGCAGGCTCAAGTGTTTTCTCCTTAGTGGGCCATCGTGTTCTCAAAGACCTACAGTAAGTACTGAAGCATCATCCATGTCAAGTGGCGGGACCCTGTCACCCTAGCAACAGGAAGGAAGCTATTTTGAGCCATGGGCACGTTGCCACCCCTCTAGAAGCCAGAGCTTTATGGTGGCTTGGAAGTGGCAAAAACTTGCATGTGGCTGCAAAGACATGTGTCCTGCTGCTACTAACACGTCTGCTCCTCTATATGAACATTATTTCATTTATTCCCAATACATGCAGGAGAATGAATAAACAATCTGCTACATGGCTGTAAAGAATGTAAAAAGTGGTCTAAATGTTGTAGCAATGTACATTTTCTGCAAAGTGGTGGATGTGGGCTTGGCTGGCCTGTCCAGAACTAGTGTGGTGCTGTGGGGCTGAAATAACACTGCAACACTACAACACTTAAACTCAACAAATCAGAGAAAGTGGGAGATAAGAAAAGCATTGTTTTGTATTTAAGGACACTGTTGGATAGATTTTGCTACTATTTTCAATGTGAAATAGTGTTACACATTATGCACGGAGCCTGAGGGGGAAGTGTTATTTCCCTCCCGCTTCCTTCCACTGGGAGGTCAGAGAGGAGGTTCATCCAGACACAAGCCCCCGAGGAGTCACGTTTAGTTGAAGGATTTATCAGCGGAGTTGATGCCACATATCATGGCATCTCACACTGCCCCTTGTTTGGATTTTAAACTTCAAACAGTCAACTTTAAAACTGTCAAGATAAGAGAATATATCCTGACGAGCAACATGTGAGTGTGCTTCAAGCTCTTGTTAGGAAGCCTGAGTCAAAAGGCAAAGCTATGATTGCAAACCCTCCACGTCAATAGCACAGTGATGACACTCGTTTCACAGTGTTTATTTCTCGAATGTGAACTGTGACCCAGCTCGGAGAATAAGTGCGACCGAGAGTAATTCGGAGAATCGTCAAACGAACACAGACGTCCCGGCGGCATTTGTTTACAAAGAGCCACAACCTCCCCTGAGGGAGCACAGGATACAAAACAAGAGACACGAGCCAAGCAGAAACAGCCGTGCTGCCTAATGGCTGTAGCAGCTAGACTGCAGCTACCCATGTGAAACTAATGTCAAAAGAAACCAAGGTCAACATGAGTTCTGATTGCCAATTTTCTGCAGTTAAACTCTAAACAAACTTTTTATTTACGTCCAACCAGTAGCACATGTTGCTTTAATCAGAGCACTGTTGGGCTGGTTTCTGCTCAGATGCAGAGCAGCAGACACTGAACAGATGTATCTTGCTCAAATTGAAATTCAAACAGGTGATGAAAAGACATTTTTCAGCCAGTGGCTGCCTCACAAAGAAAGAAAAAAAAAACATTCATGTTGCCTGTGATGATAGCCATCCTTTGATTGCCTCAAAATGTTTAGTGATTTTGTTTTTACTTATTTTTTTTGCCTTTGTTAGAGAGGATAAGGTTGAGAGTTGACAGGAAATGAGGAAGAAGGCAAAGCATTTACCAAATGTCCCCAGGAGACTCAAACCAGGAACATAGCAATTACATGCTCAGAGGCTTTAACCTCTAGGCTACAGGATGCCACAGTTTTTACTTGTCATGACAGAATAAGAGTAGGCAGTGTGGAAAGCTACAAGTACTCATCCTCAGATTGCTTCCATTATACTTACGGGTGCCATCAAAGCGTGTGGCGATGTTGTCCAGAAAGGTGTTCTGGGGGGCCAGGAGGCCCTTCATCACCGGCATCTTGACCCAGGTGAGGGATGGCCAGCAGCTGGCTCGAGGTCACACCATCCCAGAAGCAAAGCAGGTGGCTTCCAGGGGTTCTCAGCAGGTGCTTCAGACTTCGAAGGTGACAGTCCAGTGCTGGTCACAGGTACACACATACACAGAGGAAGCGGCCACACTTCTCCAAGCGATGCCTCTTCGAAAGACAAAAGAGCAGCCTGGGAAGACTAAAATAGCTCACTCCAACAATGCAGAGGTTTGGGTGTGGGTAGCCCACAAGAGAAGAATTTAGGAGCAAGAATCACCTACAGCAGCTCAGTCAGCAAATAGACAGTGACACTGAGGTCCAAAGATCAGATCAGTCAGCCCAGCTGTTGCTTGCCTGTACCTTTCAACTGGAGATCTCATTCTGGCAGCAAGGTGCAGAAAGTTATCCTTTAAGTCCATCTATAAAAGAACCAGGTATCTGCAGGATGAAAAAATGACAGAGCATATATCTACACCTCGTTCATCCCTCAGCTCAATGCTCTGTCGGGATGCTGTAAGCTGAGTTGTTACATCTTCTTGAGCTGTCTCTCCTCCTCGCTTCTCTCTCTCTCGCTCGTATTTAGCCAATGAGATGCAGGCATCGTCTGTGGGGACCTGTTTTCATCTGTGGCGGGGGTATAAAAAGAGAGAGAGACAGGGAGAGTGAGAGAGAGAGAAAGAGAGTGAGAGAGCAGAAAGGTGGAGGAACAAGGAAGGGAGGGAGGAAAGATGCTTTTGGAGCAGCTGACAGCACCATACACCTCTAGTACTACTATCAGCACATGGCTTTTGTGTGCACGTCTACAAATGTAGGAAAACAGGATTAACAGCATCTTGGACAATGCAGCGTGTTGCTTTCTTTTAAACTTTGAGTGAGTGGCAGATGTATTCAGATTTATTCATTTTCCTAAAACATACAGTGCAGGAGCTGCATGGGTGCCAAAGACTGCAGACCTAAAATCTCACTGCTAGAGTTCTAGTGTTTTAACTAGTCTATTCGGGATGAAGCTCGTCACTGTTGCCCTCCCAGGCCCTATAGTACCCTCATGAGAGAATTAAGGCTCTGGGATGAAAGCTGCTAAAAGCGGATTAAATGGATAAGCCTGGAGATGTTTTTCATGAAGACTTGATGCTTAACACAACAAAGTAACATTGTGTCTTAACTCACTTTGCCCCATGCAAACAGCACAGCTTAGCTGACGAGGGAAATACTTCTAGATAGTGACAATGTTTTCAAAAAAAAGTCTTCTGTGCATCTTGTGCATTTTTAATGAGCAACAGTAATCTCATTAGATTTTCATAGTAATCAGGGACAGATGATCCTACTATTAATTTACTTAATGTATGTGTAATTAAATATTAATGATTTTTTAGATAGCTTGTCCTTTTTTGGATTTTTGTTAGGTGGCAAGATCCCAGCTTAGTTGTAAATACGAGAAGTGAATGATCTGTCCGTTTTTTCATCTGTCAAATGTCTGCAGCTTAAAAATGGTGGAGACTAAAATGAGGTTTTCTGCAAGAATAGAGGTGTGAATTTTTTATTGAATTGTGAAGCACTTTCTACAATGAAGCTTTTTTTACACCTTCATACCAGGGCCACCAACAACAGCCGTCAAAAGCCTGACCTAAATAACTCGGGGAAATATAAAGTAAAATAACTTTTTTTTTTTTTATTGGGTTTGAAAATTGAATATTTTTAAGTCTTTCTGTGCCTATAAAAAATAACAAAATATAAAGTCTCATATCTTTGCTAGACCATACATCAAGTATAATTTTGTGCAAGTGGGAGTAGAGTAACCAAAAAAATGGATGAGAAAAGAAATTGAAATATGCAAGTTTCTTGTGGGCGTGTTGTTAATTTCAGAAAATGCTGAGCACATTCGGCAGCTGTGTGGGCGTTTCCTCAAGCCAGTAGAGAAGTTTGTAATCTTTAGGGAGAAAAATAAGTTTGGTCATGATTGGTCATGAAATTCCTGTCTTGAGCTCTAGATCTGTGAAATAAGAATAACCAGGTCGAGAAAGTGGTGAATGATCATGGGCCTATTCATTTCCGTAATGTCGGAGAAAAAAGTTGTATATAAATGCACAATTAACCATCTCAAAGGCAACACAGGTGCTGCATAAAGGAAAAAATAAAAAGGGAAAGTAAAAGACTGTCTCACTGACTATAGCAGACTTTTGTTCTCCCCCTCAGATCCTGTTCGTGCCCTGGCAGCTATTCACTGCTATCCATTTTTAATGGCTTCTCATTGTCTGTTCCTGTCGTAGTTCGTCCGTCTCTGCTTGTCGCTTATAAAGAGGCTAATCCATTAAACATGCTCAGTATCTCCTCTGCAGCCTGATACGACACAGTGGTGCACAGCCAACCAGGTGGAACATTGTCCCAACTACATTTCCCATAGTTCTTAGCTGTGTGGAGACTTCTGGCATCTACCCTAAGCTCCCCATCAGGCATCCTTCACTAAACATGTTACATCTTCTCTGTCAATTAAACATGTTGTCCTTCCCTTAGCAAACCCATCGAGAAATCAGCTCTGTCATTCTCGGATCTCAGCTGCCTACACTGAAATAACTTTAAACAGAGCAGATGTGCCCAAACACCGTGTGTGTGAATGTGTGTGTGTGCAAATCCTTCAGACACGTGAGGGAAAACAGGGTAAGGAAGAATCACACCAACTCTCTAACCACAAAAATAAGACAAATATATATCAACGACACAAAATCAGTAAATCCTTTCATAAAATGATTTGAAAATTGCTTAATTTCTGTTTCATAATCTACAGATTTTGCACAATAAAATCTAAATTAAAATGGTTTCCCTTCATCCACGTTGGGTTTAGCACCATTACACAGAGAGCTTAGACCAGACAGTTCTGTGAAACAAAAACAGTTTAAAAGCAAACATGAACACAGAAAAAGGAGAAATTTTCCTTGTTTTGTGTAAATTCAGATTTTTAATGTTCAATATGGTCCAAAACTGACAAGAAATGTTTATTCATGAAATGTTTCTTTTTCATCTGACCTCAAATCTTGAAAATCAGCACAATAACATGTATGACATCCATCTTTTGGCAAAAAAAAAAAAAAAAAAAGCAACAGTTTAGCATGAGATTGAACATATATCTAAGTGCTTTATAAATAAAATGAATTATTATTATTATTATTATTGTTGTTGTTGTTGTTTCCCTGCTTTAAAACCCATAGACATGGACAAAAATAAACCCATGTCTGTTTTATCTTTGTATGAAGAGTAAAGGCAAGGTCGGCATAGTGTGTGCACAAGTGTAGTGCAGCAGGGAGGACACACATATACTGGTTGTCTAAATTAATATCTACTATCACTATACTATTAATATCTATCACTAAAGAACATGAGGAAGATGAAAGAGAAATGTCCTCATGTGACTAAAGGTTAAACTTCTGAAACAAACCACCACACAGGGAATACAACGCTCAGTTCCTGCTCCTTTATGACATCATCTCATAAAAAGGCCATTAGGCTTCAGTGAAGTAAATTTAGCTTTTATCCGTTCACTGCTGTTTCGGTCTGATCACAGTATGAATCCAAAATAAAGCCGGACCAGTCAAATCTCTCCTGAAATGGGATGTTACTAAAAATATTAGCCCACTTTGTCAACACAGACACCTGCAGGAGGGAAAGCCTGCCATGCAACAACACACGAGAGGGGATTGTTTTGTTAAGTTGCAGTTTTTCCCTCTTGACAACATGATAAATAACTGCTGAGAATGGAAATCTAATCTCAGAACCTAATGTAATATAAAATCAATGTTTAAAGCTGTGAATACTTTAATTCCAAAGCATGTCTAATCTTAATATTACTGTGTATTGATATGTCCAGCACTACTGCATTTGCATTCGACTCTTTTTTGACTCTGATTTTGTCTGATTGGCTTAAAATGAGTGAGCTGAAGGCACCAACGCAGGCATAATCAAGACTCGATGGGAAGGGAAAGTGGTGAATCTGACAGATTGAAGAAACAGACAGTAGAAATAATGACTACTGTGCTAAAAATATCTTAGATGTAGAAGTAGCTCCCTCTAGAGGCTGATAAGGTCCAGGCATTGATTTGCAGTAAAAAGAAGTAGAGTTGGTCAGATGATGAAGAGTAAACTCAAACTGGCAAACAAAGGACCCCAAAAAAGCTACCGAACTTGTGATCGAAAAGATCCACTGGGCTCAGCATCTGTGGAGCTTTGTGCAGGGGGTCCTAAAAGAAAGATCTAATTAATGTTATTTAAAACAGAATTACATAGAAAAATATGTTTGTTGAAAAGCAGATTTTTCAGCACAAAGAAATACTACAATAGAAATGCAAACTGAATGCTTAACCATACCATATCATATATACAGTGAACAGTATATAATATTAGTAAGTCCAGATTCCATAGGCTTATTTCTGATGGGGTGAAAAATTATTCAGTAGTTTGTTAATAGAAGGAAGGTTTAGGATGGTTTTCTCTGTTGCACTGCAGCCCCACTCCATGATTTAGGCAAACAGGAAGGTTTATTTTTATATGTAAATCTTGCCAAATGTTGCTTTAATCTTCACAGGCAACTGGTCCTTATGGCACCATGAATGTGGTGATGCCACAACATTCAACAACACCAGATGGTATCAACTGAGATTATTTTTTTTATTAATATGTAGCAATGTAAATGTTTCATAAAGCTTAAGCAAGGCCACTGAGGAGAATATATAGATATTTAAGGCAGCATTTATCCACCTGCTTAATAAAAAAACAAGTGAAAACAACTGTCAACAAACACTAATGTTTTGTGTATGACAGTCTCCATAGGCACAGTTCATCAACTCATTCAAGCAAAGTTAATACTGACATTTTCTTAAGTCGTTCGGTGCTCACCACTGTCAGAAGCACGCCCATTCCTCAAATATAAGGATTCAGGAAACTGTTTTTCCCAATAAAAAGTCAGCGTATTCTTTCTTGCGCAGGACTCGTTGCATTTTGAAGGTGTTGGGTGAGGTGTTTGAGAAGTCCATCATCTTTTTAGAAAGCTCTCTGAACGCACCCTCTGCCACAAGCTGCACCCTCACTGATCCAATGCTGCCTTTGACACGAAAAGACTTGTAGACAGCTGAGTCTTGCTGGAGACAGATATCCAGCTGGCACGAAGACGAGAGTCAGAAAATGACATTAAAGGGTGAATTCATTATAAGTGCAAGCATACTGTGTGTTTTCACTGCTTGCTGGGTCTGTTTTACCTTATATCGTTGTTCCTCTGAAAGCTTCCTTACACCTTTCAGCTCTATGAACACCTGGTAATGAGGATCTGAGCCACCAATTGAATCTCCTACATCACAGTAAAGTCAGATTGTTTAGAGTGCAAAGTGATCCAGATTAACCAATCGCATGCACAAATGTCAGATCACAAATTGCTATGCTATGCTATGGAGAGAAACATCTTACCCATGATGCCACTCTCAGCGCAGCTGTAATCCACCAGCTGAGCTCCGGGCCACTGAGCAACAGCTTTCTTCAGTGCACCAAGGAACAAAGTTTCAGAAACCTTCTCTCCTCGAACATTCAACATCTGGCCCCGTCTGACAGAAGACACGGGCAAGGAGATATTTCACTTATTAGACAATAAAAAAGGCAAAAGTTCATACATATGCATAGATTTTCACACTGGGCCATAATGTACCTGTACAGAAATTCAACAATAGGACACCGATTATGGAATCCAACTACCTTCACTATATCTCCAATGCGATATCTGTAAAACAGCAAACACTAGAATCATTGATGCAGCTGTCCAGCATATTATGTGTAATATAGTTATAATATGACATTTTAATTGCATATCAGAGTGATTGATGGAGCCAGAGCATAAATCTTGACATCTGCATTATCGTTCAATGAGATGCAGCTAATTCTGTCATGACATAGTGCAGTCAAGTGAAACCACATCATATACCAAATAGAAATTATGGGACGTAACTTTGCTCTCACAATTTTTCAAGGTCTAAATTTGGACACAAGGGCACTTAATTGACAATTACCCTCAAATCAGCCTGATTAGCCCCTGTACAGTGGAAACCAAAGCAGCAGCCAGCAGTATAAACCAGGCTGATGGATGGTTAACCTCCATGTTAATTGCAATTATTTTTAATTCTGTTCATAAAATAAAGAACAAATCTGCACAAACTTAAGGAAATAAAAAGCTTTTTTTCCAGACCTGTAGAGTCCTGAAGCATTTGTGATGACAAGTTCATAGTTGTGTCCCTCTGTCACCTCCTCCATCAGCAAAGTTTGAGGTGACTCGTCCTCCAGGCTGCTTTCTGGAAGGAACTCACAGAACATGGAGCAAGGACACAACAGATAGTGTCTGCTTGGCTTCTGAGGCCACAGGTTCACCCCTATTAGACCTGCAGGAGTCCATATAGGCAGCAGACTTATTTTCACCTTATAAGATAAATTACTTGTCTAAGTCTTGGGATGAGTACAATTGGAAAACTGTAGATAAAAATGACTGAAAAAAGCTCCAGAACATGTAACAAACACATTTTTAATACATAATAAACCAATATTTTCAACCACACCTCCCAAAATACCAAAATAAAAAATCTAGATAAATGAATTCCAAAGTCAGGCAGTTGATTTTTTTCATGTCTAGGTTCGTACCTTCAGTGGCGGCGTAGAAAGGAGAGTAGAAAGGCACTCCTTGGCAGTAGTTCTCCCTCAGCATTTCCCCATAGATTTGATTAGAACCTGAATCTACTGCCAGAACCAGGTTGAGGTGCGGCCACAGTCGCCTGGCAATTCCACGAAAGCCTTCCTGGAAGTGGGCCCGGAGCTGAGCAGCCCTTTTCGGGTCTGGCTTAACCAGAGCTTCAAGGCTGGTCCTCACTTTGGGCTCCAGAGCCAGATCGCTGCTGACCTTCCCTTCTTCAATGTCACGCACAAGCTCCTGCCAACGATCCTACGATGCACACAGGAGATCAGATGGAAATTACTTTTCTAATTCTTAGGTCATCATACAAATTAGCAGAGCTTTTCTTTCGGTCAGTGGGAGCCGAAGAACACCAGCGTCACAATTTCACGGGAGGTGACCTGAAAAAGGCCTTGTGGGACTAAAACCTGACATCTGTAAAAGACAGAGCAGTAAAGAACTTTTCTAGTGCAATATTCTGTAAATGTATATCTTAATGTTTGAGAAATGTAAATTATTTTCAAATTTTTGTAACATTTTTTTGGGTAACATTTTCCATATTTTCCTGTATTTTATGACAAAAGTATTAACAATAGGGAGATTAACTACAAATATGAAAGGAGTAAAAGTAACAGCCCATGATAAATCTTGCAATAAGTAAATAAGTAAAACATTTTGTAAAGTGCTTTTCAAAATAAAAGTTACAAAACACTTCACAATAAAAGCATGAACATGCCTGTAGAGCGGTGAAAGCATAGAAGACTGTGGAGGCAAAGTTGGACTCCAGTGCTCCCACACAGGGGTCTTTCAGAGCAAACAGCAGATGCAGGTAGAGGGCATCCTTCTCACTGGGAACCTGAAGAGACAGATGGCAGCTCAGTTCAACTACAACCTTAATTAAAGTCTGCATTAAAACCAAGAGAAAACACTAAAAACTATAATCAGCAACTACTTTCACTGCAAGTCATTCATGATGTGACAAAAAGGTGAAAGCAGACATTGAAGGCAGGTGCTGGCGTCGTGTAGAGGTTGAGCATATGGTGGTAGGAGGCAGGTGTGAAAGAGTTTGGTCCAATGGGAATGCCATTCTCAGACTGCCGAAAGGTAGGTGTGTAGAAGAACTTGGTTGTGCGCTGCAGGTTGTTGGTTGCTGGGAATGCTCTCTGCATGGCATCCAAACACACAGCCACTCCCTGATAAAAACGCACAAATGAATATCAATATGAACGTATTATAAGTTCTATATGCGCAACAACACATCATCATCAAGCCCAAATGAATATCAATATGAACGTAGTATAAGTTCTATATGCGCAACAACACATCATCATCAAGCCTTACCTGCAGAAAGAACTCTGTGTTGGTATCCTTGGTACTGAGCAGCATGGCACTGGATCCTGATGTTCCAGATGTCATGGCCAGGATCAGGGGCTTCTTAGCAATTATCACTTTCTCCTCTCCTGCAGCGACTCGCCTGATGAGCTCTTGGTAATGATTATATGAGGTGATGGGATGACGTGCCCGGAAGACATCGCTGTCTTAAACAACAACAGCGTAACCGTGAACAGTTGAAATGTATGATTAAAGATTAATTTAATTAATTTTTGCCTTTGGAGATACGTAATCTTAAAATCTTCATTAGACTATTGAAGACAATGACGTGTGGCTAAATCCTCAGAAAGAGTTCATAAATTAACCACTTAGTTGAGGTTATTGCTACACATCCTGATCCAAAGGTCATAAGTTAACCTCCATGTTTATGTCTTTACAGATCTTTTTAAGAGTAACCCACAGTTGAATCTTGTTTTATTTGTCGATTGTTTGATGGTAAAATTATTAATAATAAATATCAATGCACACAACAATGTGTCTTATTTTCCTTACCATGTATTGAGCTGAAGTCATACTGTTTTCCATAACAGGTGTTTGCGTTTTTGTGCAGGCGCTTCAGCAGAGTCTGCTCTTGGACTTCTTTCACAGTGAGTGTGTCTGCTTCCAGTTTCTGTCTCTGCCTTTTGCCCAACCAGCAAACAGCCTTCACCGCCAAATACTGAAAGAGTAGACTACTGAAAGTCCGGTTTTCACCTTTTATCTTGGAGTTTATGTTCCTCCATATGAGAGCCATCCCTACCATAACGCAGACACCGATGGCAGAGAGCAGAGGTGGCGGCGTCGCTGTGAAGAAGAGTCCGGTGTTACACAAGGAACATATAGGGAGACAGGTGGGAGCTTTTAGCCATCGTCAAAGTTATATCTGTTACCTTTTTCTACTACACTAATGACAACCAGCTGGCTTTGCAGACAAACGACGTTTTTACAGCGATACTCCGTCATTTCACACATTCAGCTCATCACTTTCAATCCACTTACCATGATTTTGTCCAACTATGGCGACTGCAACCGACAAAACCGCAAAACAAAGCGGTAAAGCAACGCGCAACCAAGAGAAAGCCATCTACAACAAACTACATGGCCTCGTTTCTACTGTTTTTACCATTTACATTACGTCTAGGCTGGATTTATGTGTCAAAAGAAGAGCGTGAACTTTTGCCTTCGCAGCTCCTTGAGTTGCTTCCGTGTTTGGGTCACAGCCTTACGTTGATTTGTTGAGTAAACGATGACGTTTTCGGAACTAATTTTAAAAAATCTGAAAATGACATAAGCCCCAAATTATGAATAAAACCATGTAAAGTCTTTGTTTTTTAGCAAATAAAAATGACAATACATGGATGTTATGATGTCAAAGTTCGTTATCAACAATTTTTCCAAACTAGTGACTCAGGTCAAGAAACACTTTAGATGAAATGTTACATTTATTTATATATTTTATTTTATTTACTTTTTACTGTGTACATTATGCTGTGCAGTAGGTGCTGCATGATTTATGTATATTTCTTTATTAAGAAATATACATAAGTAGGTTCATTGTTTTACAGATGGATCTCGATTTGCCTTTGAGTTCCAGGCATAATTTTAATTGTCCTCAAAAACAATATTAAGACTTTAAACAATCTATCTGTAGATTTTCTACTTTCTGATTTTTATAACGTTATTTGTAAATTATTATTATAGGCCTTCCACACCCATACAGTGTTACTGGTCATTATTTTGGGCACTCGGTGTATAGGGGCTTTAACAAACTTATAAAAGTGGAGTTATTCAAATAAATATACAAAACAAAATTTAAAAAGTTGGAATAATGTCAAAAAGTGGGAAATATCATCCTTAGTAAATATAATGTGGCCAACAGAGCTGGTAAATCATGTAGCACTGCACACTGCACCTCATATTTCTGATGCTTTCAAATAAAGAAGACCGATGAATTTCGGACACATTTATTTATACATGTTCATAGTTTGTTAATTAGTTTCATTAAAGCTATGCAGAAATTATTAACTTGTTACTGTAGTTATATACTTTCTAATTTGAAAAGCAATGTTTGTATCAAGAAGGTAAGATTAGGGGTCACGTCGAGAGCTGCAGAACATGTAATGAGTCTTTCTACCCTTTGGCCGTACATTAGTCCAGAGAAACCCCTTTATCAGCTCTCCTCCTCAGAACCTGTGAAAGATCAGAGAAAACACTGAAACCTTTGATGCGGTGCTGTGCTGGAAATCATCAGATGGAGAGACGTGTAGTTGGCTCACCTGTTTCATTTCCATGGTGACAGCTGACCAAAAAACAGGAAATAACATTAGCATGTATTGGTGAGCACATATTAAATAATTATTTTAGATACCGTATGTACCCTTTTTTTTGGACTAACCTGTCCAACTAGATGAAGGAAACACCAAGGGTCCATCCACAGGCACATCATGAAGCAGCTCAGCCAGCCAGGACAACTCAGCTGGGTTGTCAACAAAACTCTCCTCCGGTTCATCCACACACAGCTCAAACTCTGCCATAGTAAACATAAACCATAAAGTACTCAATGTGTACTGTAGGTCTAACCAAAAACAACACAAGCAAAAAGTCAATATTAAAACTTTCTGTCTTTGCCCTATTAGCTTAGAGATTTTCTGGGTTAAAGTTGCAATATAACTAAAAATACTGGACAGATTGAGCAGCCCTAGTTGTTCGGTGTTCTGTATCTTTTTGTATGTATTATTAATATGTATTCCAAGAACGGAACAGGATGTGAGGTAGCTGATCAATGAGATCTGCCACGAGTCAGAACATATTTTGTCCTCATAGCTGACCTGTCACATCTTCCTCCTCTTCCTCTTTGGCACAGGCTGTTTCCACTGCAGCAATGCAGTCAGACATGGAAGATGTGTAGCTGCTGCTTTGAAGTCTCTGTCTCAAGCACACTGTGTCACAGATGTAGGCCTCTTTGCAGAACCGATTGGCTGCAGAGTGACAGAGAAAAATAACAAGACTGTTATTATGTAAGAAACTGGTTTAAAGATCCCAAATTACTACCCTTTCATACCTCTTACTTTAAAAACTGCTTTGGCTCAAAGTCAGAATTAGATTTTGGCCACAATATTATCTCTTGATTAGCTGATGGTATTAGATGCTCTAAATAAAACCATGTCTGAGACTTGAATATGGAGACTAATCTAAATTTGGTTTGGACAGGGACACAAGTGATATGGAAGGACATAGTTAGATTAGACCCAGATTAGGTCTTATTATAGTGTATGAACCTGCTGACCCTGCATGTCTTCGAGCTGTTGAATGTAGTCGACCGCATCTCTGTTGTTGATGTGGAACCGGTGACTGTCACTCAGGTGCTTCAGGATGTGTTTGGAGTGAAAAGCTGAATAAGTGTAATACACCAGCTTTGGGAGGCACAGAGAGCCCACTGCAGTAATGTCAAACCTGCTGCCCTGGAGAGCAAGACAAAAGGTAAGTGTAAAATAAATAGGTTTGGGTGAAGGGTAGTTCATAGGTTTCGGTATTTTGTCATTAGGACCAACCTGGAAAGTGAAGCGATCAACATCAGCCCAGGACAAGTCAAACAATAGAAACAGTTTCCCCTCCACCTCCTTGAAAAAAATCCAACCAGCATTAGTGATTCATGCACATTCAGGAGCAGCTTGATTAAGAGAGTTCTCTAACTTCAAGTGAAGTTACCTTTTATATACTGTACCCACCTGAAAAATACAGACTCCTTTCAATGTCACACCCAGACGGATTACACTCCCCCCCTCTTTTTTGTCCTGCATATAAAATAACATGCAAAATAGCAGAGCTTAAAATACAAATAGGTTGGACATCAGACCAAATTCATCAAATTTCTGACCTGTCTCATCCTGTAGAAAGTGATTGGTGTATCCTGCAGCCCGCTGGCCTCTTTAATAAACTGCAGCCTGGCTTGGCTACGTGACAAACCCTTCAGCTCACTGTGTAACACCGGGCAGTGCTGGAGCAGGTAGTCTCGCCCCCGACGCTTTATCAGCTGAGAACACAAATGTTACATACACACACCTAAAAGTTGTCATGATTTACAAAGTTTTACAGCCCAAATGGTCACACATTTTCTTTTACCCAAGAGGGGAAGTAATCTTCGGGAAGGAAGTACTGTCTGTGTTTCATCTCCTGTCTTTTCTCTTCATTATTCCTCTCTCTCTGCTCCAGATCTCCGACTTCAGCTTGAAGGGCGGAAGCTGCCAGCTGGAAGTACAAAGCTTCCTGATGGTGGCTCTGTGAGCGGAGCACCTTCTGCCTCAGCTCAGCATAGTAGAGCTGCTGCACTTTGCTGCTCCTGAAACACCCAAAGTGGACATCAAATGATAAAGGTTTCATGGAAGGCTGGTTACTATCACTGGGTCTCAGTAATAATTATACAATGGGATGTGCAGAGGGGCAAACATTCATGTTTGCATATGTGCAGACAGATAACAACGTGCATAATTTTCAGAAAAAGATGCTAATGGGAGCGCTACTTACAAAATTAGCTGCCCGCTCTGTACATAATACTGTGCTCTCAGAAATATAACGAATGGGACCTAAAAAAAAGACAATATTCCAGCATGTTCAAAGAGAAATATTCTTCATTTAAACAATTAGTTTTCGTCACATGAATGAGGCATACAATAAATGTATATATTTAAATACATTAAATATCTAATTAAATGTTATTTTATATGTTGGGGTGATTCTTTTAGTGGTCTATTGAAGCTAAATATTTAAATATACTACATGATACTGTCTGTTACTATACACACATACATAGTCAAACATAATCAGATGTTTATAGGTCAGATAGAGAATGAAATGTTTTGTTTTAAGAAACTTATTGATGTAAATTATTCTCTGGTCCACTGTTTAGCTACAGATGCACAAACTCACGTATAGCTTCAAAATGAATAAAGTATAATGCTTCAATTCAGTTTTTTAGAGCAGTGATTAAATTTGACTCTACTACCACAACAACAACAACAACAAAACAAAAACAAAGGAAAAAAAACTCACAGTTGTAGATCCTCTGCTCCATTTCTTGCCAAAATATTTGCTCAGTTTTTGGTCCAAATCAAGAAAGAGGTATTCATTATCTATGGATACAAAAAGACGTTTAACCAATTAACAAGAACTGTCATTCATCTTCATGGACAGATGAAAGTTTCTATTCTGTTTGTGTTACAGTGTGTTCATTCATTGAGAGCAACCTCCCTAAATTTCAGCGTGCCACAGTGAATGAAGTAAAAACACGTCCTTGTAAACTCCCACACAGGCACTTACTGACCTCTGACAACAGTCAGACCAAACACTTGCAGCTCACTGACACAAAGCTGCTTTAACACACTGCTCAGCACCTCGTGGCCTGTGGCTTTCACCTGAAAAAACACATAAAACAAGAACTAAGTGAGCAGTACATGCATTTAGTTTATGCCCTGAGCTTTGGTTACACTCTGATATGTTGACTTTTTTACTTAAGCATCATGAGACCAGTCACCAGGTCCAACCTGATTGATGTCCAGCTACTACAGCTGGTATTTTATATCCACTTCACAATCCATCATTAATGAAGGACTACGGTACTTTTTTAACTGTAACCTCCACTACAGAGCTCCATTTTTTATGGGTTAATTATGGTGCAAAAATATTATTTCTAAACATTAAACATTAAATTTTATTTAAGAATAGTCCTTGTCTTAGTGACTCATTCTTAAAGTTGATGAAAGCATGATTTTTATGTTGTGACAGCAGCATTAAACAGTGGTAATTTACACTAAATGTGTTCCAGGTGGAATTAGAACAAAAGGCAAGTATAAATAAAAATAAAATAATAAGGCATAAATGACACTCACCCTGATGGTGCAGTCCAGATGCTGTTTGTTGGGCAGAAGGATGCACACTTGCCTTTTCTGTTTCATCTTCACACACGCAGCAGCTTCTGGACGTCTCTATCCACCACATTCCTCTTCCCCTATGAGGACAACAAAACAAGGCAGCCTTCCTCCTCAACTAATGACTTCTGATGACTTCTGCATTTTATGTGAAACACGAGAAAACTGGTTTCCAGTATTAATATGTCCACAATTAAGTGGCTGTTTGGATGTTCAGTGTATGTGGGTTATAAAATACATAAATGTGAAAATGTTTTTATTGATGGATGTCCTTTATAAGTCTACAAACTTTTCTTTCCATGACAAACTGCATGAAATTGTTCTTAATATGAAATAAATCTGTGTTGTGAGGAAAAACAAATTGTAACATGCAGTTTTGTAGGTTATACAGATTTGGAGACAATAAGTTTTTTAAAGAGCTGGAGGTAGCAGATCTTATGACATTGATGTTTTCTTGAGCAATGAGAATGGACATGACAGGGACAACTCATGTTAGATGTTTTGAGAGATAGTCAGGGAGGCAATAGAGGTGGTTTGGATAAGGTTACTGGAGGCATATGACTTACTGTGACGACCCCTGAAACTTATTCCAGAGAAATCTTTTACCAATACTCACTGATATTGTGGATCCAAATACATAGTCGGTAATTTATGTGTATTTATCCACCCCTCAGGAAAAAAAGACAGACAAGACTAATGTTAATCATTAATTTATTTAAAAACATCTATTAATGCCAATTGTGCTTTGCTCTGAGAGCAAAAAAAAAAAAAAAGTGACTTTAGACATTTTATTAGCTGGTGAATCTTCTCATAACCACAAGTTCTCTACACTTTTTTTCTTTTTCATTAAGTTACAATCTACACTTTTGGATGCCCACACAGAATGTTTTTAACATGCACAAAAACAAAACCAAACAAACTCAAAAGAATACTACAGTGCATTAAAATGGCACCTGCTCCCAAAACACAGGCATGTATTTGTTTTATTTATTTTTTTTAATTCTATAAAGCTGTTGTGGGATGTTGTTAATGCAGCTTTAATAAAGAGGATCAACAAACCCAACAAGCAGTTCATAAAAAGTATATCTGTACAGATTCTACTGTGTATTCTACAATATGACACTGACCTTGGGGTAGACAGATGAAATACATTCAAGAGGTAACAAATTGTGTCTCCTACATCTATGTTACTTTTTAAGCATAACTCACTAGATTGTAAAATACAATTCTCAGGTTAAGTACAGTACACAATGAAGCTTCAATGACTGAAGGCGATCAGAGGAAACTTGCAGTACAGTACATAGAGTGGTTTTATCTTGGCGGGTGGGTCCCTCAGAGTCTGGACTTGTACCGAGAATGGGCTCAGAAATGCTTAAAATGTCAAGACGCTCCACTCAGTGTGGATGAACGTTTTGTGCGCTCTAATCACATTCCCATTTGAATAACATACATTTCTGTTCAACATGCTGTGTCATTCATCAATATGTAAAAAGTAACATTTTCCATTGTGGTTTTTTTCCCCCCCGTGTTTTTTTAAATAATAAATAAAGCTGTACATTGAGAAAAAGCTTTTAAATAGTGTGTAACAAGCTGTGTTGTATGGGTCCCCGTCACCAAGCTTTTTCAGAACAAAAGTTTATTTAAATGTGTAACATCAAGCACCCATTTCCCCCTTATTTTATTGCCCTGACAGACCAAGAATGTTGCCTTCTTATTATCAGGCATAGATTTGGGTTAGCAAACTGTCCAGTTGTCAAACCTCCTCTGACTCTTCCAAACACATGCCTTACTCTTCTACAGGATCATGTGCATCTAAACAATATGTTGAGGATTCAGTATTAAAACATTAGACAAAGAGTCCCTACAAACAAAACATTGTAAATGTTCTGCAGCTAAATGCACAGATGATGTTTTAATTACAGTTTGGGTACCGTGCCACAGAGTGTTTATCCCCGAATTGCCTGACACGTTCTTTTTCTGACACACACATTTGTAATAAAAACTGAAAATACCAGGATCAATTAACTGGCAGTGTGTATGTCTGAAGGATATTTTAGACTGTGATCTCAGATACAGTAAGACAGTGGTTCTGAAAAAGTGAAGCGAACTATTACTGTAACCAAGTAAAAGATGTTGAAGTACACCTAAAAGTTAAGGGTGACTGTAAAATTTGTCTCCTTAACTCAAAGTAGCCTGAATGGAAAGTAAACAACAAAAGGAAGACATTCTCCTTTCTCTAGGAGCATCTCAACAGTACAGCAAACACTTTCTTTCTCCTCATGCAGACAACTTTTACTGACCCACAGAAGAAAACAGTGGACTGCACTGTCACTCTGTTTTTATGAATGACCAACCCACTAAGCAAAATCTGCTGTTCCAGAAGTTATTAAAACAAAAAAACTTTTAAATAGTGTTTATAGTAAAACACATATGAAACAAATGTCCGCTTTCTCCAAAAGGCTCAAAGAGTTTCTAAGCTTGTTGCATTTTCTCACAGCTTGATGTAATGGGTGGTATTAACCATTTGAAGTGCTGCGTTATGTAACATTCACTCAAGAGTGACATAGGTGTCAGGTAAAAACAAAAGGTCACCCTTCATTGAAAGCCATGATGAAATGTGTAACTGAATGCACTTAATTGTAGAAGTTTGTGATTTTAGGCTTTGACCAAGTACACAATTACATATTTACCAAGCAGATGAATTGGTTTGCTTATGGTTCTGAGGCCTTAATTGTGCAGAATAACTGTCTTTAACTGTATGTACAGGATTAGGTTTCTACAGATATTTTCATAAAAAAAAAAGGCATATGTGCACATTTTGCATGTCCCAGGAGTCAGCAAACATTTCTACCTAATGTAGCTATATTATTACATTTGGTGACACCACAGTGGCTATATTTAGGTGCACTACACATTGGAGAAATCACTGTTGGCCTACGTATATATACATATGGGATTGCTTTCAAAGCTCCAGACTACACGTGGACGTATTTTCTAGTGTGGAGGGCACATAAGAGAGAACCGCTGTTTTACAAATTAGCAGAGCTAAACAACAAAAAAGATTTTTTTATGTCATCTATCATTTCTGTATGTGTTAATGCATATTTTCCATTTCTATAGATCAAAGGCAGCTTAATTTGTTCAAATTATTGTAAAACTGTTATTTAATAACCTGCTTGAGTATATTTTTTCATAGTTTACAGTGTTGATCATATTAAAACTTCTTGAGTTCACTAAGTGAGGATAAGTTTCAGTTTTCTCAGCTGCGCAGTTCTAAAATAGGTCATACGCTGGAACAAAAAGGGAAGACTGACTTCAAGTCTCTTCCGGCCAATAGCTAAGAGTTAGTGGCTTTTACACAAAGGCACTTCCTGGTAAAGCTTTCCACAGAGTAGCACCTGGGATAGTTTAGAAGTAACCAGTAGAAGCCCTTTATTGGAAGGAGCCTGGGGTCTGAGCTGGGCTGAGAGGTGTCTCGGTCACAGCAGGGTGAAACCCAAGATGTACTGCAGCAGTTTGTTCCGATTGGCCTGAGGTAGAAAGGTGCTGCTCAGCTCCAGGGTGGTCACCTTGTTTTCTCTTCTCTCTTTTAGGACCTACAGATAAATCACAAGCCAATGAACAGTGAATGCAATCTAAACCCTATTTTATAAACAGTAAAGTGTATATTAATAAAATAACGACTGGTACTTTATTTTAAATTGCTGTAAGTCAATTAAAAAACTGTTTTAGATCAACCATTTCATCTGAACACGTTCTTACCCCAAGTTCTTTGAATATCTTCACTGTGTTCTTAACCAGGTAATGAGTGGCACTTTCACCTGAAAAAGAATATAATGCTTCTGAAATCTGCTCATTAACATTACATTTCCAAAAATCCTGATGAGTTAATTTATTTACAATTCTCCAATTAAAAGATACTTATTGCGTGACGTGCCCGAACTATTATATTAGTCTTGCTACTTCTTATGATTTCATAGTAACGCTTTTTGAAATTCAGGCTCGCATGTAAATTTTTTTATTCAGCTAAGAGCACATGGCAAGCTGTAAAATAAGTACTTTACTTCAGTACAGTGTGCTAATGGTAATATTTCAGTATTACCATAAACAGCCACCCCTCTCTCTGTGCGGGTAAGCAGGTATCTGAAGAGCCTCTGGGTGTATTCCGACTCAGTCATGGGCTGACTCAGACTGTGGACAAAGATAGCAGCCCCGCTGTACGCCTCCAATACAGGGCTGAGCAGTCGCTGTAGGAAAACAAAGAAGTCCTGGGGCTCTGCGGCAAGGCTCACCTGAAAGACAAATAAAAAAGGCACAAAAAGTCATAAGTGTACATTAAAAAAAAAAAACTGTTTAAAGTGCTCGTTTCCTAACTATTTCTAAACTAGACCTTTAGGTAGCGATCTCTCTGCTCCTCTCCAAAGTCACTGTCCTCATCTTCTTCATCGCTTCTCCAGGACAGAGGCTCAGGGAACTTTTTGGGCCAAGGTTCTTCTGTGGGGCTGGGACTCAGCTCTTCCTGGTCCTCCTGAAACACCCACACAAAATCAAATACAATAAAAAAACAGGACCTTCTTAGCCATGGAAAAGTCACACTAAATATTACAAATAAGCATTTACAGGTAACTACATTCATCATGAGTCAACTTCTAGCATTAGTCAGTAAGTTTCTGACCTCAGCTACATAGAGAACTCCATACTGGATCAGCCGATTCACTGCATCATGAAAAACCTGGTAAATAGTTTGACAGGGCTGTGGGGCAGAAGAGGAAACAAAGGAAAATGTTAACATCATTTACTTAACCATTTAAAAAAAATAAAAAAATACTGATTATTTTATCTTCCTGTCAGAAAAATATTACATTTACACCATTATGAATAATTGGGGACAAAGGGTGGGACTTACAGGTGCCACTGCCACCTCATTGATAAGGAAGTGGGAGAGCCCTGCAGCCTTTCGGATTAGTCTTTCTTGGCTGAGGAGGCAGCTACTAGATGCATCAGGTTGGTTACCAGACTCGGACTCCACAATCAGTTCTCGCTGCAGAGACAGGATGCTGCAGGCTGGAATGAATGAATGATACTTAGCTGAGGCACGACTGTTATCTCTTGAACTGACTGGTGAAATTGACAAAATCAAACTGTACAACAAACCACAACACATTACTAAACAATATGGTCACATCTAGGGCTGCATGATATAGTGTATCAGCATCATCATTGCCATTTGTGCATACACAATATTGAAATTGCAAGGGAAGTCAAGTAATATTAGTCTAAACATGTCATGTTATAAATGGTTCTGCTTGATGCAAAATGAAAACTCTGTTAACACTATATCTAATTATTAATGCAATATCTAATTATTTCAGCAGCAGAATGGAGGGCGTTGACAGTACTTTTACAGTGAGGTAACAAGTATAATAAAAAAATGTATTTCCCACCATAATCATGTTGGAGAAGTAGTCACAGTGCTTACACCTGCTTATGTTTTCGGTGCACTGAAATCATTTCCATAACCACTATTGTGTAGGGATGCGCTTAATTAGTGATGGTAATTGAACGGGCACATTTTTTGGTGAAAAGAATTGAACATATCCGTTTGATATATAGGCCAATATTTTGTTTACTCAATGTGTGTCAGCCACCAGCTCTGCCTCATCCTACTTCCATTGTGAGACAGTGAAGGACCATAGAGAGCTTAGGTCTGTTGTGTTTTAATTACAAATATTGTGTTAATCATTCTAAAATAATAAATTCTTTCCAAATTTAACTTTTCAACTCATCTAGTGATAATTCTTCAATTTTTTTGTATTGCACAAAGAAAAAGCATTGCTATGTGTAAGCAGATAAACATTTGTTCAAACTTTTCTTATACAGTATGAACCTTGCTAGGTGATAAAGTAAAGCAGCTTAATGGCAAATACAAAAACTAACAACCTGCTGGCTAAACATACCAACAATTGCATCAGGAATGAAGACATGGAAAAGGCCGTTGCTGTAGAAGTTGAGCTCGAACAGCGCTGTTACAGTCTGGCTGGGTGCAATAGTGAACTCTCCATTGCGATTTGAACTGCTGGTCACATTGACACAGTTTCCCAGGAGATGGAGGGCACGCATGACCACATCCTCTGAGTTCCCTGAGAATCCCAGGTCAAAGTCCCGTGACAAGATCTCCTCTTTCATGTTGAAAAAGTCTTCCACTAGCTTGGACAGCACAACTCCCTGCAGCAGATTGAAGAAAAACACACACAAAAATAATTAAATAAGAAAAAAGACAAAAAAGAAACATGATTCAGGTATAGACACTGGTGAATCCACAAACTAATTAAGCCATAATTAAATGCTTGACCATGCTTAAGTTTTTGTTTTACTTGCATAACTGGCCTGGCCTAACAGAAAGACAACTTTAGTAATTGTTTTCCATTCATTTACATTAGTGTGCCTGCAGGGGGCAGAAGCCTACAGCTAAAGTACTGAGGTGGTAAAAGAGGATACAGATGACAGATCTCTAATAGAGAGACATTTATTACTACTATGCAGAAGAAATTGATGTTTTGGATCACCTTGGTAGAAGTCAGGGCGTATGAGGGACAAGAAGGCAAATGAACAAGAAACAATAAGAACGACATTTTAGAAACAAGAAAAGTGCAGGAGGTGGTGGTAAAGGGAACATCTAGACATACCTGTCTGTGTCGGTACAGGAGGAGACAAGCTACTATATGGGTGGACATAATTGCTGATGACTTATTAGCCGCTGTGAGGAGGGGAAAAAAATAAATAGCTCTTATGAGTAACTGTATGTTCTAACAAAAAGAATTACACAGCATTTACATTTTATCCTTTATGGTTGAAATATCCTAATCATATAAAAATGACTTAGCTAAAATTAGAAAATAAATTGAATAGAATTAAAAGGACCAAAAGAGATTATTATAACAGCGACATATTAGACAGACATAAAGTGTGTGTGGGTGTGCATGTGTCTGATGACAAAGGTTACTATTGGTCATTCTGAGCCCCGTTAAAGCTCAGGGATGTAAAACACTGAGCACCGGTTCAGCATTCCTTCCCTCCTCTGCTTCTCTATCCTCCCCTTAATCCAATTGGCTGAAAACAACATGCCATCCACCAGGAGACTTTGTTATTGGCTGAAGGTGAAAACAAAACTGTAGGGCCAGCACAGGAGAATGCAGCTGAATGAGCTGGGGAGAACCGGTTTCTGTAGTGTTACCCAAGGGCAAAACACCCCGAGTGCTCGGACTGATGTGGCTGATGATGTGCTCTGTTGGATTAGAATTATTGGAGGCAGAATGATGGATAATATTTTATCAGAGCTGCCTTTGCTCCACTAAGCAAGTGGACCTTTAACACAGGATGAACAGGAGACCCAATTGTGCTCAGAATAGATAAGAGCATAGTCCTTCATCAGCAGCAACTGAGCTCTTTAACATTTTTAATTGGCTTAACAATAACAAAGCACATTTAGCTGAATTTTGGGTTGCACTGAAAACACAGAGGACTTTGTGATGGGAATTATGCTGTTATGTCAGTTTCCTTTAAACTTAAAAGATTTAAAAGGCTTAAACTGATTTTGATGGTGTTGCAATTAATTTCTTACTGAAGAGGACATGCTTGGCAAGGTTGTTAATAATTTGTCTCCTGAAGAGGTCATCTGGCAGCTCTCTGTTCATCTGCTCCTCCTCCTGCTCTTCAAACAGCTGAGCATCAGGCCTGGAAGATCATGTAAACATGTTGGTTTGACATTTTTTCCCCATTATGTCAGCATTTTTCTTCATGTCCAAACACACTTATTTTACCAGTCAGTTTTCTTGTTCAAAAAGAGCCTATAAATAAAAGTTTGCTACAAAAGGGTTAAGTCAGACAACCAGCATGAGTAGGACAGCAAATTATTAAAAACAATTAGATTTTCATTATTATAACATATGAACGATAGTTTAGACCTTATGCTCCATAAATGCCCTTTGAGTTTTTAAATACACTAAAAAGAAATGAAGAATAGTAAACAACATTAACTACCATTTCCCCATTGAAGTTGATCCTGCTTGTCTGCACAGACACTTAAAACCTTAAATGTGCATCCAGTTTCAGTTTGACTATGCTGGCATGAGTTGTGAATTTGTGACTCCAGACCAGCTGGAACACTTGTGGACATACTGTATAACTAAATCACTTTCATGAAGGGACAACGCTGAACTGAAGTGACCTCAAGATCTGTGCTCAAAAGTCAAATAACAGACCCTACTGTGAAGTGGCAGGAGGTAGATGAGGGTTCATAATGTTGCAGGTGCATGATCAAAGACATCACTGATGTTTAGAGAAAGTGTGTGTGTGTGTGTGTGTGTGTGTGTGTGTGTGTGTGTGTTAACCCTTACTCTGCAGAAATAATGGTGGGCATCAAGGAGTGTTCCAGGGACACTGGTGGTGGAATATGGCGGTTTCTCTGGGTGTCCAGGTACTCCTATGGTTGACACAAAAAAGTGTGTGTTAAGTTACAACAGAGTGTCAGTGTCACTCTAAAGTTATTACATTTACTGAAGTTTTATTGGGGTCATGACATTTTGAATCTTTTCAATCACTTTTTTATGCATTAATGACACAGCAACAACGGTGCCACAACAAATATGGTTCTTTTTATATAAGAGCTGATGTAGATCTGTGGTCCGTCACCTTTAGGGAGAAGGGTTGGTTGAAATCAACTCGCACACAACCATAGTTCTTCCGCAGCATCCTGAACACTCCACATGCTATTCCCCACAAACTTTCATTCTTCTTAGGCTTGCCCTGCAAGGATTGAAAGGTTCATAATGGTGCACGTTTCGACTTCATAATGCTTGACAAAATCTTACTTGACTACAAAGTTAAAACTGTGGCTTAAAAACAAAAAGTTGTAGTGTAAAAAAAAAAAAAAAAACACTCAGACTTTTACATTATAAAAACAAACAAACAAACAAAAAATAAAAACACAAAAAAACAAACACTTTTTTTCCTCCTATCAGCCATATTTAAAAGTAAAAAAATAATTTCTGTTTTATTTGTTTCTGTAGCAAAAGCACACACAAATTACAGACATTGTACAAGCACTGACCAGCTGCTCGCTATTGTAGTTTCCCTCAATAATACGGTCGTAGGAGATTCCAACTGGCACCACCAGTACATCTGAGATGGAGCCTGTGCACAGCGTGTCGACCACGATGGACAGCAAGCCTGCACGTGGTGGAGATGGTTTTCCGCTCCGGGACCGTGTACCCTCCAGGTAAACCTCCAAAAACTGCTGCTGATGCAGCAGCTCCTCAGTGTACTGAAAAAAGATTGATGAATCATAGAGAAATGTCAGAGTGAGAAGAGGGGGTAAACATAAATTATACTAGCAGAGAGATATAAATGTGTCACAGAACAGATTTATAATACAAAAAAGAATATAGTACACAACATAAATTCCATTAGAAAAGTTGAAGTTAAGCAAAGTAAAAGTTGTGGCAGTATGAACAGACATTAAAAATGAGTGATGTTCACAGTTTGAACCCCAAACATACTGCAAGAAATGAGCATGTGCCAAGGCAGCCACGTTGAGTAATTGCATCCTGCTGAGTCCTGCACGGTCTTTTGAAGAGAGACGCATTGTCCTGAAATAGACTGTAGGCCTGTGGCATTTAAACGAAGTGGAATGACTTTACGGTCTGACTTTCACCAGAATTAGAACGGCATGTGGCCTTTTTGTTATTGCTTTCACTTCTTCCTGTGGATGAGTTCAGCTAATTGCAACTTTGTCAGTAACACAGATTCAAATATTATCTTGTACTCTGTAAATAAAGTCCTGCTGGTTCTACTTTTCACAAATGCTACAGCTAGGGTGTGCGATAAAATATGGGTAAAAGAATGTGGGTCATCACTTCTGACAGATGCACATGTCTTCGGCTGATAACTCTTATCTTAGGGGCACAGCTTATGTTGCTTTCATTTCTCTCAACTGGCTCCAACAAACTGGAATGTATGTATGTATGTATGTATGCATGTATATTAAAAAAAAAAAAAAAGTGAGTGAGCTTGACAGTTAAACCCACATAGATTATGAATCAACGAGACTTACGGCATGCAAGAGCGATCTGTACAAAAGGTCTTTCTTCCCATCCCCTGTCTCCTCCATTTTTCGCCGTATGAAGAATCCTCCCAGTTTACGGATCAGGGTGCTGAAAACAAACTATATTTTATTACTTTCTACACTGACAGAAGCTATACTTGTCATTTTCAGACCACAACTAATCTATTTTGCACAGTTAACACTACAACATCGTTGATTTTACTTTTTTTTTTTATTAGGCCACTAAGCAACATAACATTCTCTTGACTTTTAACAATTATGACAATTTTAGTGCTGGTATTTCTAGCTGTCTGTATTGATATAATCCTTTTTCAATGTAGTTTTCATTTCATTAAATTTTCCCCTCTTGTATCCTTTCACAGTTTTATACTTCCACCCTACTATTGCAGAAAGAACATTGTGAGATTCTGGGTTAATACATTTATTGCCTAGATCATAAGAACCCATGTACTTCACAAGATTAACCTTAGCATTTCAGATACTATTTGAAGCAGGTCAGGATAAAAGTGGTTCACAACTTTCTTTCAGCCCAGCTGCCAGGCTTTTTAAATTCCATCATAGCAAATAAGTGATTAATGTGAGCTGCTTTCCTCTCAGATGTTCTTCCAGGCAATTCCATTTTTTCTAATATCAAACTGATCTTCACATTTCAAGCATAATTACATCAAACTTGACACAAGCATTCATGGGCATTTTACCTGAGGATAGGGATGCTTAGGTTGTTTCCAGCAGCAATATGCGGGGCTTTGATATTGTGACAGAACAGGATTAAGGTGATGAGCAGGTAGTCAATGTGGGATTTGTGAACGGGGAGGAACACCATGGGCACATTTTGCTGTAAAGACAAGCCAATGTAATTTAACTTAAGCAGACAATGGATATGTAGAACCAAAATTCTATCTATATTGTAATATAAAAAACAAAACAAAACTGAAAATCTCCTTACGATTTAAATACTTCTATTGGAAATAAAACAAAATTTAAGAAAGATTTGGGTGATTTCATTAAGTAAGAAATGTAATCCACGTTTCTGTTGCACTCTTTAAAGATGAGAGAGTAGGAGCTGAGGTCATTTTTTCTTATAGACCATAGCACTTACCACAATGTGACATGCGCATGCGCATATTGCGATGATGCTGACTTGTGTATCCTATATCCCTACAGTGTATTGTTTTTACTGACCTCTGTAGCAGCTTTCTTCACCATTTCCAGCTGACCCTTGTGGATCTGGATGCTCCAGAAGAAACCATTGAAAAGCCTTAGGAGGACCCATCCAGTAAGCCTGAACAGATTGAAAACTTTTTACATGCACATATGGGGATATGCTCTTTTACACCAAGATATATCTGACTGCAGCATATTATCCGCGGTTTGCCATAGAGAGTTTGGTTAAAGTACAAGCCAGACATTATTATTCAATGACTGAAAAGCCACTGAGGTATAATTTGTAATACAAATTCATTTACCTAATGAAGGCTGGTGAAATGCTGGCCACCATCTCCTGGAGGAAGGCCCTGGCTTTCTGCTTCATTTTCCGGACAGCTTTGAGCTCGTGGCCAGGCAGGCTGGCTGCAGTGTCCAAATCTGTGGCTACCTTAACAATAGCAGTCTCCACCCTGCAATTAACAAAAGCAAAGCACAAAGTCAAGACTACATATTTAAACCTACAGACACCTTCAGTCAAAACACATGAGTCCTGCATTCCATGTATCAGAACTTGTCTTCTGGTCTCTGTTTGTGTAATTTATTTGCAACAGTAAATAGGTTGAACATTTTTGTACAACAATTTCTGTAGTTTTCAATAACACTAACTCTGGAAAAAAAATCACGCAGTGGAAAGCAACAAAATCTATAAATATCTGATGTTAGCTTGACACTTACCTGCTGTTGTTGAGCACATTGTCCACCACGTTCCTGGTGAACATGTCCTTGCGAACATCTCTCTCCAAAACAAACAGCACATAGCTCAGCCTGCGTGCCAGCCAGCCCCGCTGTCTGCGTAAACACACACAGATCAATGCACACAAAGGAACATGTGAAGAAGAGCAGGCAAACTTAAATATTCTGTGTGTTTTTTTCTGTCCTTTCAGTTTGATTTGGCACAGTTTTTACGCCGGATGCCCTTCCTGACGCAACCCTCCCCAATTTCTACCGGGCTTTGACTGGCACTGCACAGCTAGTGAGGGAAATGGGCTGTTAGAGGTTCAGTGTCTTGTCCAGGGAGCCTTCTACATATAACCGGGACAGGGGATCGAACCACTGACCGTGGTCTGTGGACGACTGCCTTACAAACTGAGCTAATATTCTGTGTTTAACATTTACTAATATGTGCAGTTGAATGTTTTCTATAAAATATCTGGTTGTTTGGAATCTGAACACACTTTTCGAAAAATCTCACAAAACAAAAATTATAATTTGATTGCTCAGTTGAATGTATTAATGTCATGTTTTAACAGTCTAGACTTGTGTATGGTTACACTTCAGAAACCAGGATGTCTATTAGAGACAGCTTTCACAAAAGTCTTTTTCGACCAGTGCTAACTGAAAACACCCATACTGAGACCAGTTTTGCTCCACCTTGCTGAACTTATACAGAACACTGCATTAGACAAACGCAACATTACTAGCTTTGCCAATAGACTTCAACACAAATTCAGTAGGCGTGCTTCAGATTTCAGGTTTAAAAATTAAAAGTTTCACTAAGTTTATCCATTAAGGTCAGCCAGTGAAAGCATGTGTCTGGTGTCCACTGACAAACACTTTAAATTATTCATCTGCATACCTCCCCACTATGTCACAGATCAGCCTCTCTTGACTTAAAGCTATTTAATATTCACAGGTTGTTAGGAATGCCAGCACCTGTTAGTAACTTATTGATTGTACTGAACGGGAAGAGTTTCAGCTCTTGTTGCAAGGGGTTGATTTAGGAGTCATGTGATGGCATAACAAACATGAACAAGCAGCAGCTTAACATGCAGTTTCAAAAGCTGAATGTGTTCCTCTCGTGATGCCAAACTCAAAGCAAACTATCAGGAAAGAAAGTGATACTATAACTAGAGTTGATTTTGCTTTGTTTACCTAGTGTGGGTTTCATTGATGTAGATGACATTGCGTAGTCCCAGAGATGGAATACTGGGGTTAAAAAGCTTATCCTGCAACAAGAAGAAAAATCATTACTAACAAAAAGATGACTTGAATCATCAACTTAAACAAAAGAGCTCTAGAATACAGATGTGTTAAAATATTGCACATCTCCCATCAAGTGAGTAAAAAAAAAAAGGGGGGGGGGGGAAATACATCCCACTCTATTGTTTATTTATAAAAACTAACATGATGCATGATGACACTCATATTTGAATAAATAATAATCTGAACTTTACTTGAGTTTAACAAAGTTGTACTCTAAAATTACCCAGCTCTGCGGTGTACAGGAATGACAGCAGCGCCCCACAAAGGGCCTCTTCCTGTTTAGCAGACCCTCCTTCCATGTGCTGGCAACACAACGCAAGACTGAAGGGCTGGTGCTGCGGTCCTTGACACAAAAACAAACAAAATTACTCATTTAGAGTAAACATATAAAAGACAGGATGAAACACTTATGATTAGACAAGATTTTAAGAACTATTCTGTATAGATCAATGCTTGGCTTACTGAGTCATCGTTGGGATTTTTCCAGTGGTTACACCACTGTTCTCCATTGTTCACCTGCAGCAACAAGCCATCTGACAGCTCCATATTCTTGGCTGTCCTTTGCTCTTCCTCCAGATCACACCACTAGCTGGAACACTGGCAAGACATATACAATACAGTTCTATCTGAAATAATTTTAAAACAACTGTTAATCCAGACAATCTGCAGTTTTCTATATTCTTCTCTTTTAATCGAGACAATATGGTTTTAAAAAGCTTTTTGTCAGTTCATATTTAAAACTGACCATGTGAGCTTTTTTGTTTGTTTTTTAAAAGTGCATCACCCTGCAAGCATGCGTTGGGTTCACTGAAAACCTGTTTGCTCCAGTTAAGCCAGAATTTCCAAGTGATGTTAAGTAACACTGCTTAACTGGTCCCCAGACACTTTTAAAGCTGGTCTAATGTGGCTCCAGTAACTTAACAACGAAACACAGAAGAAGGTGTCTTACCAACAATCTGAAGACTGAATGACTGTTTTGATCTGTGACAGTACTGCTCAATTTGACTTTTGCATGTTATTTTTGCACTGTCCAATATCCTCCAACCATTTGTTTCAGTTCATGTTTGAATTATTGAAGTCACACTTCTGTGAGTGAACTACTTTAAACACTAGGCTGTTCACACATGGACCAAAGACTTCCTCATTTTAAAGCCACTCAAGCATCTTTAAACACAAACAACTCAATTGCAATTCAATTTTATTAACAATTCCAATAATGTTAATCAGAATTTTTGTCTCTCTATTAAACAATTTCAAATTTTCTACACAAGCGCAGTAAAACTTGTAGATTTGATTCAAAGTACAAATGATCATGTAATACAAGTCAAAGAGTTTAGTTTTCAGTACACAGCACTTGGTCTAATGGCCTGAAGCTGGTACTCTAACTTTAAAATGTTAATGTTACTGCGGATAAAGTTGAGCAAGCCCATATTACATGAGATTAGGAATACCTTTACTACCACAAAGAGGTGGTTTGGAATGAGTTGCCATTTTCTTCACTGTTGGATTTTGTGTGTTCAAATGCATAGGTTTCAGCACTCAAAGAGAGAATGTATTTGCATTCGTTTCACGCATACTAAATATAAATGTAGTAATAGGCTGTATCACATGTATTTGTTATGTATTGCACACCTCCCCAATCTTTAAATAGTCACTGAAAGTTTACAGTAGCAATAGTATCTACTGAAGACTGGGCTATCTATAGGGATTGTTATTATCCCTGTAAAGTTATCCTTTGTTTTGGTTTCAGATTATCTGTAGAGTTATAGGGATTTTTATTGTTGTTTCTTCTAGTTCTGACAAAAGCAGACATCTGTATTTAGGCCTAAAAGCCTCGAACCTGCTGTCTAATCAGACTGTAGTTAGATGGCTGAGGCTTGGCCTCTAGTACTACTGTGAGGAACCTTGGAGTTATTTTTGAACTCACTCGGAACAAATCTTTACCTTTTTATAATGTCAAACGTAGGTGCATTCCTGTATACTTTCACTTATGCGCGGGTCAATATATTGATCTTTGGCTCTGCAATTACACTACAACAGTCGTTACTTAAAAAGCTAACCTAAATATGTGTTTCTTTTGAATTACATTGAACATCTATTACTACAATATCTAAACTAACCGTATCTATCTAACCTCATATGTAAAAACAGATTGGTCCATGCAGATTAACAGAACAGAAATGATCTAGCAGCAGACACTACTAGTTACAGTCTTAACCCAGTGTTGAACACACTTTTAGATTCATTAAATCTCATTTATCAAAACACGGTATTTGTCAAAGCCAGATGAAGTGGACAGTAATCAGTTTAAAACTTAAAACTTTTAGACTTGTAAAAACCTTTATCTATTTGTGAAAAAATGGCCATTCACTACTTCTTCCACAATTCAGACCACTTTTGATGAGGTCTAGACAAAACTACACTACTATTATACTAAAACTAATCCAATCTGGACTGCAGAAGTTCTTTAAATGTAGTATTTAAAGACAATCTAAAACAGAGGTTCAGATTTGTATTGCTTAGTTGACAGCGAGTCAGATTCTAACCATGTAAATCAACATTTACTAAAATTAGCATTTGAAGGATCAGGTAACTTACATTTCTTGGTTTGCATGACACATTTCATTGGCAATTTTATCTGAGCTATTTTTATTTAACACATGCACAGCATCTTCACCAACCTCAGGTGGTTATGGTGATTTAAAGCCTGCAACTGTCCTCACTGGTCACTGAACACACAATAGTCGCAATTTCAGCCTCATATGTGGAAATCTGAGTGTGGGCTCTCATCAAAAGGAAACATTAGGACTTTAAAAATATTTTTTCCAAGATAACAGTGTTTTCCATCAATTGTGCTATTTGTCTAATTTTGAATAACTTTGTGAATGACTCATGACTGGAAAATTGGTGTAAAGAAAATCCAAGTTTTTGCTAATAGAATTTAAACAGGTAGAATGCGAGGCAGAGCCTTTAGTTACACTAATTAACAAATTAATGATGTGGTCACTACAGTGAGAAATAATGGCTTGGTTTGTTTGTTCCCACTCTGCAGGCCAAAGTGCATTTGCCAATGTGCAATGAGGCTCAAAATAACAAAAGAAAACACTGAATAGGGAGCAACTCACTATTTTGAAAATACTTTAGTGATTCATTTTAGGAAGGAATGCAAGCAAGCGCTCTAAAGTGTGTGTAACAGGCATTCACGCCTCTTGACAAAAATGTTCTTTCCAAATTTGTTTCTAGCAGTGGAGGAGTGCCCATTGAGCCATCATCCTGTTGTGATGGTAGTTTATGATTTGCACACTGACGAGGGAAAACGAGCATTCAGGAAGGTCAATGACAGACAGTATGAAGGTGAAGAATGGGCTGTCATGGTTAGGCAACATGTGAAAGTAGCTTTAACAGAATATTAGATAGCTTCATAATTTATAAAACAATATTCAACACCCACATGAACGACTTTTGCTGGCTGTGATCATTCATTTGAATAATAAAAAAACCTTTTACATATTGCTACAAATCTTCCATCTTTCAAATGAGTCACATTAAGTAGCTATTTTCCCAAAGTTACTGCCATCATTTCATTACCATCTTTCAATTGCAAAATAACACTGGAGTACACTCCTGTAAAACTGCAGAGGGAAATTGATATTAAACTGACACTAACTACTTTGAAAGGAATCCAATTCTTGTTATTGTCTGCAAATGCCTCGTGCTAATATTTATACACATCTAAACACATTTTGCACGGAATAAAGACCAGCTGTGTTGTCCCCCCTTCCATTGAGGGGGATCATTAGAAAAGAAATCCTTTTAGTGGTCAAACATATATCTGACTATTGTTTTAGGACTGACTAAGAAAAACTATGTATCCCCCTTTGAGATTTTAATAGTAACTAAGTAAATATATAGGGTAATTTAAAGTAACATGGCTTTATGGTCCCTTTTTTTGGTCTTCGAGTAGAAAGAACTGATCTATCCTATTGTCCAGATCAGAAACAACCATCTTAATGGGTCAGCAGAATACGTATGCACGCAAACGCAAGAGTTCTTTATAACAAAGAGGGATATACCAAAAAAATATATAACAAAAGTGGCTCACCCTAAAATCACATTTTATTTTTATTTAAGATGCCACAAAGTGTATCCATTCGTAATGCAGACACACAGGCCAAACCGCCTCAGACGTCCCAAGCTGTCTGCAAAAATCAGGTCAAACAGGAGATGTCTCTTTGTGACAGATGGGATGTACAGACAACAATGGCACGAAACCGGCAGCGTGGACGCGTAGCTTGGCATTTGTGTAGCTCCGTTTTATTTTCAATAAAACTAGCATCTCCTCGTGATGCCTGGTTAAAAGGCTTCGGCTGTTCCATCAGGAGGTTTTGCGTTATTTTATTAAAACCATGTCACGTGCCGTTTATGCCACCGTCCCCGATACACGGCTGGACGTGCTCCCACATGTAGCAAATCTGAAGTGACGGTTTCACGGGACTCGCTAGAATAGAGTCCGTTTAACCACGACGCCTTAATGAACACGCGGTTCCTGCCAAATTAATCTGTCACCGTAGCGGACATGGAAGCCCAAGGTTAGGCTACAATCCCATGCTGCCAAGGATCCCCCCTTGAGCTCAATGTCAATGTAAAGTTACCCACCAAGTGCTAGTTTGTAAAACAATCGCCAAAATCGCCCCCGGTGTAAATGAGCTTTAGCCAGACACACACGGACCAATGTCGGCGTAAAGCTGCGTGTGGAGAACAATACTCTGACAATAACCCTTAGCGATAAATGTGCTGCATTACTGATGCTGCTACACACTGTCGATGTAGTTAGCGTCGTTAGCTCGCTAGCCGTAGCGCGCAAGAGCAAAGTATCACTCACCTTAGATATCGTGTTCCGCTGATTCATATCTCGAAAATAAACTCATGCACAAAAGCGCAGCCAGTCCTTGAGTGCTTCGTTATTCCCCTAACGTCTCTCCTCACAGGACTGGACGGCAGCTCAGCTCAGCACTGACTGACTGGAGCGGCGAGCTGACCCGGCCGTTGTGGTTTAGCTAGCCACCAGCAGAGGGCAGCGTAGCGGTTACATCCGTCGTCTGAGCGCAGCATTTTTATTTTGACCAAACAATGCAAAGAGTACGTGCAAATAAAATAGGCGTTTGTGCTATATTCACGTGCATAGTCATGTTGAACTGAAGTATAGAAACAATGCACAAAAAATAAGATGCAACCATTGCTTTAAACTACACTGTTCTGATTAAAAAAAAAAAATGAGTGTCAAGGCTTTTATTTCCACCGTGCATCACATCAGACAAATGCTGCAAATGTGTTTAGTCTTTCATCTGACTGTGGAGGGTTAATCTTTAAATGCTTATATTAATGTATAAAATAATTATTTAACAGAAAAGCCAGGTTTTTCTCTTTCACAAACATAATTCTGTGCTATAAATGCAATTAACACAACGAGCAGATTCCCTTTATAAATAAAGGAACGGAAGCCTTGGTTGAACCTCCGTAGTGCCAGCGCGCCCTCCAGTGGTCTCATGTGTACAATGCATTTTAGATCATACCACTATGCTTTCGTGTGGGGGAATCGAATAATCCGTTCATCGTGATCTTTTATAGACAGCAATATTACATTATAGTTGCATCAGTAAAATTTCGTATAGGAAAAGGAGTTTTAAGTTTTACCGTCCCCACTCAATCATTTACGATGTACTTATACTGCCATAATTGAGTCAGCTATGACAACCGATATAATGGTAGGTACTCGGACCTTCTATTTCCTTCGTATCTATCAAGCTAGCTGCAGCCATGAGGTAAGCTGCGTGTTATACATTTAAATGCGTATTTTGTGTAATAAAAGCATGATCTGGCGTCATTGACATAACAATGCAAGCCAAAAGGAGAACGGAGACTCAAACAAAACGTCATCGTTTTTACCACAAGACCTATAACGTTAGGTTTATGTTCGTCAGCTGGACAAAGCTAACGTTAAGCTAATGTAGACATGTCACAACATAGTCCCGAAACACCACGGATCGTTGGCAACAAATCAGCTGGGAATAATGCTGTTTGTTCGTGATAGTTCAAAAAAAGCTAGGCCTAGTATGTGTATGTCAGGTATTTCAGTTTTGTTTTTTTTTTGTTTTACCGTTTAAGGCAGATCTGCTCTCAGTCCTTAAGTGGGATAGTCTCCCTTGATAAATGAACGAAGTAAAACCACTGGACACCTGTCAGTCACAATCATGAGTTTGCCATCATTTATCAAACCTGATTCATGTCTTTATATAACTACATGTGTAACTGGAAACAGTTGAATAAGAGTTTCCTTAGCTGCGTACTCAACATTTCTCTTTAAGGAATTATAACTGTTTATTTCCCCCACATTCCGTAAAAATTAACGTAACTTGTGTATGTTGGTGCAGTATGCTCAGGCTCCAGAAGCGCTTGGCGTCCAGCGTCTTGCACTGTGGCAAAAAGAAGGTTTGGCTCGACCCCAACGAGACCAACGAGATAGCCAATGCAAACTCTCGTGAGTTGTTTATTTACATTCTGGATATTTGATCTGAGACCCTCAAATTGGCGTATTTCCTATCTGTACTGGTTTTTATATTTGTTCCACAGGCCAGCAGATCCGTAAACTGGTGAAGGATGGTTTGATCATCAGGAAACCTGTGACCGTTCATTCTCGCGCTCGCTGCCGCAAGAACACACTGGCACGACGCAAAGGACGTCACATGGGTTATGGTGAGTGAATGATTCAAAAAAGTGTTCCTCTTTTTCCCCCCAACAATCGCATACAAGTATTTGACCATATATATTTTAAATGAATTTACTGTTTTTCTTGTGCCTAGGTAAGAGGAAGGGTACAGCTAATGCACGTATGCCAGAGAAGTTGTCATGGATGCGGCGCATGAGAATCCTGCGTCGTCTTCTTCGTCGCTACAGGGAGTCCAAGAAAATTGACAGGCACATGTAAGTGTGAATCTCGGCACCATTGCTAGTGAATAATCCAGTGTAGCTTTTATTCATAGTTCAGGAAGAAGCTTATTGCTTTCAAGCCCTTCTGAGGTATTTTCTGTTTCCATCAGGTATCACAGTCTGTATTTGAGGGCCAAGGGTAATGTCTTCAAAAACAAACGCATCCTGATGGAGCACATCCACAAACTGAAGGCGGATAAGGCTCGCAAGAAGCTTCTAGCGTAAGCTGCACTTTTTCCATTGTGATGTTTTCAAGATTTAGATTTTGTTAACGTTCCCACCCTAAATGAAGTACTCACGTTACAATTTTGGTATTTTGGGGAAGTGTCAATTTGTGATGGTATTTTGTCATAGTTTACTTTGACCATGTAAAGTTTACATTTCTCCACTTTGTCCCTCCAGTGACCAGGCTGAAGCTCGCCGCTCAAAGACAAAGGAAGCCCGTAAACGCAGAGAAGAGCGTCTCCTGGCTAAGAAAGAAGAAATTATAAAGAACTTGTCCAAGGAGGAGGAAACTGCAAAGAAGTGAATCTAAAGTTAAATTCTTTCTTTGATTCATTTTTTTGTTGTTAATAAAATTAATTAAATTGTCAATTTGGTGGTTGTCTGCCTGATGTCAACTATAGTCTGGAATTGAAAATGCCCATGAGGGGACATAAGGCACAGAACAAGACGCTTATCATTGTCATAATTTGTATCTAAAAACTATTTTTAAAGAGGCCTATTTTTGTCAGGGCTATGAATTCTTTTAGGAAAAGTTGAATTGGAAATCACAACTGAGTAAAAGTAGACCAAGAAAAAAAAAAAAAAACTATTTCTGAGTTACTGTTTTCAGTAGCCCAACAGATGGCAGCAGATCACCAGCACCAAATTCCACAGTGCTCAGAAGCATCAGAATGTCAGAAGCTTGCATCTGTTTCACTCATCCAAATGTTTAAATGCCAAGATAAACCTCCATTCATACAATAGTTACACTGCCTTGGGGAGGCAAGGAGTTTTGATAGAACACGCATTTAAGTTTGAACCTGCACTTCTACCCTTCAACAACCATCTCATTTCAACAAGACAAGCAAATGTAGTGCCTTGTTATCAACAGAGGAGAAGGGTTTTGTATATTATTTCTTTAAAATTTAAAGTATATAAACATTTAATAATCAAACATAGTTATAGTGTAATTCAATTAAACCTGTAACAGTAAAGCAACTGATGCTATTAAAATTTTTAATCTTCAAATGTTACTAATCACACCTGTTCAGTAATTCACAAAAGGTGCTTAGTATACCTGTAAAACTTTTAGGTAGGTTTTTACAGGGTTAAGAAGGTACGTAGTAATGGGGTCAAAGCATCCTGGGGCAATTGACCATTTTCTACTTTGGAACGTCTAATGACATTTGCTAAGGATAGATGAAGGATTACATTTTTCAAAAGTGCATCTCTGCAAGTAAAATATATTTCCCATTTACAGTATACAGTGTAATCTGAAGAACATTTTCCACTATGGTGGGAGTGATCTGAGCACTAGGACAAGACGGTGCTTTAGTGACACAAATTCAAATAGATCTACAAATACACATTTCACATGACATGACACTTTTGGACTAATAACTCATGGGTTGAATCTACTTAGTTTTCTTCCTCAACTAGCCCTGGAGGGTTGATGTCGCTTTCAGTGGCAAATGGCTTCCTGTTTTAACTCTGGGCACTCGTACAGTGAGCTGGTGGATCACTTATCATCATGCATAAACAACAGGACACTCAAGCTTTAAAGGCTGACAGTGAAGTGCTCTTACATTTTAAAGGTAGTTTTCAAAGGCCTTGAGGAGGTGGAATTAAAGCTTACACAGCACACACACTGTATTTTCCTATAAAAGCAATTTACATGCATGCATTTATGAATGAATGCATCTGCATGTATACTGCATATGACCGAAACTGTTCTACAAAAAGATTACCAACGATTACTGAAGGAGAAAACAGGCCTTCGTTAATGTATTTCTTCATTACCGGGAGCCACTCCTATTTCCTGGAGCGTGAGCCTTAATGGGATTAGATAAGGAGAGGAATATGAGCTGGAATGAAGCAGTGCTTTTTATTACAGTTGGCCTTCAACCCAGGCAAACCAAATGGAGTACACTCAAGAGTTCAGGAGAACTGTAATAACAAATGAGATGTGCAGATGAAGGTAATTAAAGGGACATTATTTTTAAATGTAAAAAAATGTATCTTAAATCTGTAATAATTACAGCATGTGCCCATTTGATGACTCCCATTATTCTGTGACCCAATGAAGCTGTCTCTCTTCTTTGGGTTCCAATAAACAAATGGTCGTTCTCATTTTTAGTAAATATCACATACTCTATCAGAATTAGATTTTTTTTTAGAACATGTTCATAAATGTTAAGTGGGTTGTGCATAAGATACACATGTAGTCCCCCGTCTGACAACACTCACTTGCCTAAAAAGTGACATTATTAACCTCATCCCACTGTGTCCTTGTTTCCCATTTCACAAATTGCTTATTTTATTCCTTTCTCTTTGTCTGCTTGTCTCTATTACCTAATTACTTTGGTTTGTAGATGTGGAGATAAAAACACTCACAAAGCTCCTTGAGGATTCAGGAGGTGTATTTCTCCCATTCATCTTTTTCTCTTTCAGGAGATGATTGAAAGAGTCATTAATGAGTAAGTGCTCAGCGATACAGATCCTAGTCCGATCAAACACACATTGCTGTGTGTTCATATGTTCAAATAGTTGCCTCAGTCCTGTCTTCTTAAAACTAGGCCTTGTGCTTTTACATTTTTTCACTGCTTATGTACTGTTCAGTATTAAAATGTGCCTAAAATCAAGAAAATCCCAATTAAGCATCATTGTCCTGGCTTAAACGAGCCCAAGGGTACACTCCTCTCAGCTTAATGTTACCAGGTTACTATATGAAATCAAATAATGATCTTGTACAGGCCTGTAATGATCAGTTGCCGAAATAAAAGTTTATTAAAAAAGCAAACAGTAAACAGCAAACAAACAGTTTATTAAAAGCAAACAGTAACAATATAGTCAACGAAGATGGTTCTACTACACAAGCTCCCTAACTATGCTTTAGAACATACACAAAAACTTTACTAGTATGGTAACTTTGTTTTTTTGTTAATGTGGAAGATCTATGATAATATGCAATGTTTACATATTATTGCTTAAATGCAGTGAAACCATGGGCTGCAGGTATTTTTATTTGTTTTTACTTATAAAATAAAGTGAATTTTGAATAGTATTGCTCCAAATTCGCTGGTTTGCAAATTCATAGAGATATTTGATTGCTGTCCTCTTCAGAAACACACTCCATGGCAACCATCTGTTTATGCTAAGAGGTCTCATTCAGCAAGGAATTGTACTCCTGTAAAGTCTATTAAAGTGGGACAAACACAGCTTTCAGTTATGATTTGTATAATTTGACTGCTGAGCTCTTAAAGTATGAGCTTAACAGCAAACCAAACAAACTGAATCATTACACCTTCTAACAGTGCCATCAACAGTGGTAAACTAAATGCATCATTTATTAATAAATGAGTCATCTATGCTCATTCATCAATAACTAATTAAAATGGTAAATAAATTGTTTTTTTGCTGCATGATTAGATGATGATTCATGTCCTCAGCAAGTGTGTGAAATTCAATTAATGTATTCAGTGTTTGGCAAAAAACATAGAATTAATTAAATGTATTATAGCTTTAAGAATCACTTAACCTATCACACAAAGGACTACAATTATTAATGATAATATGTCAGAATGACACATGGACAGGATGAGACTTGTCTCAGCTACATTTGGATCCATTCATTTTATTTGAAATCTCTAATTGTAAAAAGACAACACTTCAAATTCATCAAACATCCACATGCTGAAGAGGAAGAAAAAGGCTGACATCCATCGAATTTCACAAACCTGGACTGTCTAAATCTGTTGAGATAATTATGACGTGTAAATTAGGTATAAAAGCATTCCTTACATCTAAACAACATGTTTGCTTTAACCATGTCAATCACAGGTGTTTCACAGAATGTTCAGGAGCTGGAAGGCCAGATGGATTCCCTCATTAAAGGAGAGAAAACTTCATCCACTGACAGCCATCTGGACGACATTAGTAATTTCTTAAGTCCTGGATTTACTAGAGAACATATTGAACACTTTTATTTATGCTTCACAAAGCATCTAGTAGGAAAGGTGGGAGCAGAGTCAAGGGTAACAAAATCAATAAGGAACAGTAAGGATGGAACTCAGAAGGACTGTGAAATTGAAAAGTCTTTCAAGATGGTGAGTTATTAGTCTTTTAACAGCTTAAAAGACGAATAACTCACCATCTTGAAATGTAGTCACATAATGTTAGATATAAGGGCAATTTGTACTTCCACTCTATGCAGAGCAGACAGTTCTCTCACTGTGTCCCGAGTAATTCAAACTCTCTTCCCCTTTTTTCTCTGTGTTCTTACCATCTTAGCATTTTTCTCGTGTCCTTCTCCTTTTCAAGAGCTTGTTCTTGAAAAAACACGCAAGGCAAGGCACAACTTAACTCTTCCCTGCATGTTGTAGATTTTCCACTATGCTGAATATTCTACCTGCTTCATCGTGCTGTTTGGCATAACAGTGTTGAAGACTTGAGCTGTAAGTAAAAAAAAAATAGCTTCAGCTGATACCAAGCATACATCCCCAATTATCCTCTAATCCCTGTGCCTTCAAGACAGAAACCTCAGTCTGTGACACCTTTCAAATTCTATAGAATAGTTTTTCCTGTTGTCTTCACATAAGCACGAGGAATTTGAAAAGGTCCTTTGTTGGACTGAAGGATTGTCTGAATTGAGCTTGTTGTACAAAAAACAGACTGGTGGAATAGAAAGTGTGTCTGTTTATATAAAATATGGTAAAGAAAAGAGCTGAGGCAGAGTATCTGAATAATTAATATCTTCAGATCCACATATGCACCGTGATGTAAGCCATGGGGAGACAGAGCCCAAAGAAAAGTCATCTCATGGATTTCAAAACCTTTTCTTAGAGACTTAATGGATTTTTAAGTACGCTTTCAAGATTTTAGAGCACGTTGGATTTGGAAATCATTTAAGGGCAGGAATGCTCTGACGCTGGGGCGGTGAGGCACAGAGGGGATATGTAGCAACACACTTTCCAGTTATGTATGCCTCAGAGCAAACGGGACTGTCCTCCCATAAATAACAAGCAAATAGATGGTTTGTAAAAGCAGGTCATTACAGCCCATACTGTTCAGTAAAATCTTTCTACATCAGCCTCAGTGGAAACAACATGTTAACTATCAAGTGAAGTTGCGCAGAAATGATGGGATGGGAACAAAGGCAGAAATCTTATGATGGTGTTAAATGATGCCTGTGTAGGGTTAGAGTCAGGACAGATGGATCTACATGGTACAGGTGTAAATGTGTAAATGTAAAAATAATTGTACTAATAAAAGACCATAAGGGTATTCAGGTAAACTTAGTCTGCCAGACTGAACAGAAGATGAATAATTTAAAGTACTTGGTGTATGTTGAACACTAGCTTGTAGAAATTGAAAAATGCATGTTATAAAAAAAAATTATTCCTCGTGGTTATGGTCAGAACCTGGAAATGCTTACAAAGCAAATTTTGCTGTATTAAACAATCAGCATCCCAGCAGTGGAGTGAATCATGTAACCAATTATTATGACCGAAACAAGAATGTTTTTTATTAACTAATTAGCCTTAATGCTTCAAACCTTTGATCAAACCTTTATTTTGCTGGTCTCTGTAGGGCATGAAACCAAAAGTCTTTACAGGGATGATTATGGTGGATGCAGTATACTGTTCCTAGAGGAAACAAAAACAATTTTTTACCCATCAATTTCCAAGATAACCATGCTTTGACTTTGACTGGCTATAGTTTGCAGATTAATCAGAGCCTGCAGCCAATAATAAGCATGAACACTGAAGCAAACTCAAAGCCACAATAAAAGCAAGTAGTCTGCTCTCCAGCCAAGAGCCACATCCCTGTGGCCTTGTACCTTAATTGTACTGCTTGACCTTCCTTAATTTTCTTTTTGCAGCCAGGTCAAGAGGGCAACAATTTAATAAAGCTCCAGAATGGCTGAAATGTTGAAGATAAAATAAGATGAAGAAACATATAAGAGGCCAGTGCTGATGAGAAGGGGGCTGCGTGAAGTGCAGGTGAATCCTACAGCAGTTGTGGACTGATGGAGTCTAAGCAGTGAGAGCAGGTGTGGAGGTGTGGTGCAGCTGCAAGACTGGAACTGTGTTGAGGTGTCAAGGGCTTTATTCAGAGAAGCATCTGAGGTAACTGACGAAACAGACTTCTGGTGTACAGGCTCACTTGACATTAATCTCAGCTTATTAGTAAGATAGAGACAGTAAAATTTTCCTCTGAAAAAACATACATTCAACAAAAGCAAGTCTTATTAGAGTCAAATTAAGTAACTGAAACATAACAGATAACACTTAATGTGCTATGATTTCCTATTTTGGAGACACTTTGAAGAGCCTTTTCAAGGTCAGACTCTGTGATTTGGATTCTGATTTATATGAGTATGTTAAATATCTCCAAATATCCAGGCTATAAAAACAACAGTGTCATAAATATTACAGTTATTTCTGCAGTAATTACAGTATTGCTGTTTTATGGCACTAAAGGAAGCCAGTTTTGTTGGCCAAAGAGCTAGTTTGGCCGCTGCATGTACGCACACACACACATCAAGTGATGTCACATGACATTGTGTTATAACTAAAAGTGTGAAATAATAAGATGTTGCTTTTTATGACTACTGTATAATTATTCCAAGCGGCTCCATCCTTATAACTAAAACATTCCTAACATAGTTTAATTGGGCTTCAGGGCCTGTCTTATAGCACTTTATAGAAGCTAACAAGCTTTGAATGTACCATTCCCAGTGTAGCACGTTTCAAACATGGGGCTACTTTCTCTGTCCTGTTCCACATTCTGAGATCAACACAAAGGACACACGATGACTTTTTACTAATCCGACTCCAAGCCCTAAACTCAGTGTACTCTCTTTTAGCTCTGGACTGTGCCATGTGCTGCTTATTCATGTCATCAGTGTTTCTGTGCAAGCAGCATCTCAAAAAAGCACAGGAGAGACCATGTCGCCTGTGTGTACTTCTTTCATTTTTAATGGTCCAGTTGGGCAAAGGTCTGGGAAACTGCAAACATGACTAGAACCTGAGGACGGTGAAAACATACGACAACACGACTGGAACCTGACGATGGTGAAAGCATACGACAGGGAGGGGGAGAAGAAGAGTGACGCCTCTATTTTCTTTATACAAAATTCAGGTGTAGGCAGCAGAGGCAAGAGGAGCAGATAGTTTCTGTGTTCTGTGGATTCAAACAGATGGAGTCTGATCAAATAAATACCAGCAATTCCTCTGGGTTAGTAATTAACTTGCACCTGGGAGCTGGTTGAATCCCTTTAAAACGTCATTGAAGTACCGCTGACGTCAGCTCATTTTGTCTGTGGTGAATTAAAGGACCTTGTAAGTTTGCTTGTACTGGAGTGTACTTCTGTACTTCTTCTGTTATTTCCCTTCGCTGTTGACTACACCAGAGGTAAAATCCGAGAATTCACTGCACTTACACGTATCAGGTGACAATGAGAGCGTCTGCTCGATGTGCTGCTGCACTGACACTGCTGCTGCTCACACAGCTTTACATACACCTTTTCTCCAACCAAGCTGACACCTCCACAATCCCTCTGAAGTTGATTATTGTCACTCCCCAAATTGCAGCCTATGATATACATTTATATCATACATTTATATAATAAATAAACTTGATACATGGCACAGACTTGATAAAGTCTGTGCATTGGAGTTGATAGACTAAACTGCATAAAAAGGAAATCTTTTTATTTGTGTCCAGTAGGTCTCTAATGGGTTTTTTTGTTTTTTGCCTGCCAAGCACCTGAAAGCTTTATTTTTATCTAACAGTGCATTCTTCTTCTTCCTGCCTATACTGTATAACAAAGCGCTATTTTCTTCCAGAATTTGAATTGTTGCCAAAATTCCTGCTGCCGATTAACTCCCTAATATTGTGCGATCATCACCCCTGCTGTGAGTCGGCAGCTGCTGCTGCTCAGCTTCAAAAGATGCAAAGCTATGAGTGTGAACATTATAGGGCAGGACATGGCTGTGTAACAAATCAATCATTTGATGAGCCATTTTATTTCAGTTTGCAGGCATGAGGTGCTCATGGCCAGTCTCTCTGATGGTTAGGATTTGTTGCCCCAGAGTAAGCACTTCAGTGTCTTGCCATGGAGATGATGGATGTAGCGTGAAACAAGAGCGGGAATGACTTTCAACGGGTTATTACCGATGTTTGAGCTACAGACAGAGAGTTTCCGAGAAGGATTTCAGCTTCCTCCACTCACTGTCATGAAAGCGAGAGCATGAGTTCAACAGTACAAGAAGTGGTGACCTCCACGCACCAAAGTCAGCAATTTTTTAAAATGTATGAGCAGCTTGATGTACTGCCAGTTGCACACTTTTCTTTCTCTATCTCTCTCTCTCTGCACAGACAAAAATCACATTTGATCCAATTTGATAACAGAACTGGGTCATGATTTGAGAAATGTTCCTCACACTACAGCAGGGACACACACAACACACACACACACACACACACACACACACACACACACACACACACACACACAGACAAACAGCTCTCTTTGCCAGTTCAGTGTATGGCTTGCCAGCAGCTCCTCCGTTGCCAATTAATTTTATTGGGAGTTAATCATATTATTTATGGTCATTAAGGCTTTTCAGGCTCTGCACTGTCAACTCACATGAAAGATTTCAGTGTACCTGGATGATGTGTGAGGGAGACACTTTCTGTTTGAATTTAAAAGCTAATAAATTTAAGTGTAGAGGTGCACTTTAGGTATAAGGTTAAAGAAAACAAACTGTCGAGCTAAATTTGTTTGTTTTTTTTCAAATAGATGACAAGACAAAAGTAGGTGGATTGAAAAATACAAATTTCCTTTGTAGCATTTTATATTTCTATTGAAAGGCACTGTTTGTAATTAACATGACATTTAGTCCCCCCTTCAGATGCAGATTAGCAAGCTTCCCAGTCTCCTCATCAACATTCCTAATTCTATCAGCCTGACATTTGTGTTTTGTGTTAATTAGCACGTTGCCAACATCCTTAAGTAAATTGGTGAACATCAATAAAAAACATACACCTCTACATTTTAGTATGCCTAGCATCAAGCACAAAGCTCTGCCTTTCCTCACAGAGATGCTATAGATTCATACTTTTCAATATTACATGATTTTATAATCTGGTTATGCCATTTTTCATTCACCAATTGCTTTGCAAGTAAATAAATAACTATCCTTTAAAAGTTACCTTGATGTCACTCTGTTCAGTGGGTTGAGCACTGCTGAACCCCAGACAGTGACGCCATGTGACAATAAAATGATGACCAGTGACAGCATCTTTGTTTAAAAAATGCATGGAAATTGTAGGACAGAGATGAAGAAGCAACTCCAATTACTGTAGTGACCATCACCATTAAACCCACAGTGGAGTGTTGATGAAAATATGTATTGTTATAAATCAAAAAACCCAGAGGTAAATGATGCTGTTCTTTGGGTCGAACTACAACACTAACGTGCTGCTTACACTTTAAAGCGTTTAAAGCGGTAATACCCAAAAATGCTTTCACATCCTTGAAGACGATTGCCTATTAGTGGCTTATAAGCATTGATTTATCAATGTGTTTACTATAAGGTTGCATTAAAAACTGATGGAAACCAGCTCAAACTGAACACATCGCTTTTTAAGATACATACTAAGATAATTTTCTATAAGGAGTTAACATTTTGATCCTCTCTACCAGCCAATCAACATCAGGAGCAGATCAAAGCCACTGTGCACAAAACTCAGTAGTGGGACACATGTGGCCTCTGTATACACTGACCCACAGTCCCCGTTGTGAAGAAAACCCTGCAAAACGATGCAGAAACGCATCGAACAAAATGCAGTCGTGTTTCGATCTGTTATTCGGGGTTTTTCACTGTGATGTGTGTATAACGTCAAACCTGCCTGGTGTGTAGAAAGGCCTGCAGGTCAGCGACAGTTTGACCACGTTGCAGTGAAAGTTAGATTCAATAATTATTGTAATACGTAAAATGCGCATAGTACGGTCTTTTTACGGCCAATTTCGGTATGTATATAATAATTCTACTGTGTGATGACAACAAGTATTTAACAATTTAAATTAAACGTCAACGTCGTCGTAAATTCAGGGATGTAAACAACGTTACTGCTAAAACACAGTAATCTGACAGGTTAGTTAAATAAAAGCTGAAAAGTGTTACTTCACCTGCTCATAAAAATCCTGACAGCATCGATTGGATCTTCGATTGTGACCGGATTTAACGTCTGATTTACAAGACGTGACTTTCCAAACATGGAAACAAAATGGACGACAAAGATTCCACGGTTGCTAAGTTTGTCTCCAGGTGAATCATTTCAATCAAGTCATAATAAAGTCTTAAATAAAGCAGCTCTGACAGACAAGGCGCCATTTTGCAAGAGATTTCTTCCTTCATGGCGAGAAGTAAACACTCCCAGAAACTCATCAAAATGAGAAAATCGACTTCCATCATGGTAAGAAAAAGTGGCAAAGTACAAGTACTTTGTTGCTGCACATAAGTTGATTTTTTCACATATATGTAACTTTACTTAAGTTAGCTAATTGCACTTACTACATCTACTACACCACTACATCTAAGAGCAAATATCTATACTTTCTACTCACTTTTTCCATTTCCTCCGTCCGTGGTCTTATTTAAACGACTGAATAAATGCTACGAAATGCTAACAAAAGTGTATATACCTACAATAGGAAATATGTAATGTATGATATCATAATAACAGTTGATTCTTAATTACAATACACCAAAATTCATGAAACCCTTTATCTGCAAAACAGTGGTTTGCAATAATTTAAGTCAAATTGCATGAATATGCATTAAAACATACCCCCAGCTGACACGATCAGGGCCTTAGGGTGGTCCTGCTCTGATACCTGATCTTGAGACCATTTCCTGTATCAAAATCTACTTTAAAGACCTGCATTATTTTCAATTTTCTAACCTGAACAGTATGTTCCTTACTGAATCAGGATAGTGCTCTGAGAGCAGCTAACATTTAACAATAAAACCACTAAAAATAACTAGTCTCAGAAAACTGGGCACACTGTGAAAAATGGCTGCGATTAGAGGAGGAAAGTCAGACAAAAGTCACTGTTTGACAGACACATTTATGATAAATCCAGTCAATTTCCAGAAAAGGCTTTCATTTTCTGCAGGAAATTGTTAAAATATTAATGCACAGTATTCACTACAGATGCTGGATTTACTGTCCTAACCTCATTGTGTGTTGTTTATGCATTGTTGCAGACCAACGACCTTCAGGACCATGAGACTTGTGCAGGACGGAGAACCTCTGCACGCCTAGCAGCGAGTGGAAGGAAGCCTGGAGCGTGCAGATGGTGTCCGTGCTGCAGGGACCATCAGGTTAGAAAAAGACAAATAACTAGTAAATATAACTGCTTTAAAAAGGGACACTTTACATTTGGACATTATACTGTGAATAATATACTTTTTATAGTATCTCTCTAGCTCTATAGTAATAGAGCTTTTTTTTCATTTCATGTTCACAATTATTGTCCTATATTGAATCTTTCATTCATCTGACAAATAAGATGTTTTTCTTCTAAAATATAAAAAATAAATAATTCAGAACCTGTAAAAAGTTTACTGAAGCCTGAAGTCCTCTCATGTGTTTCTGACCTCCACCAGGTGCTGAATTTCCAACTAAAGCACCACCAGGCTGCTTTTACTGCCAACTTAAGCTGCAAGAGAAAGCTAGACATCTCTGAGACCTGTCCTAACGACCACCCAGAGGAGCTGATTGAGGACATCACTGCTCACTCCAACAACTCACATGCTGACCTGCCAGTCCTCTCCACAGACGCCCCCAGCTCCCAGGCCTCCACTGCTCCACTGCAGCATGACGACAGTCCTCTGAAGACCCACGACTGCTTATTGGAGGAGTATCAGCACATCTACCATGAAGTGGTGGATGATATGCTGAGGTACGTTTGTGGGAAACATCACCACTCCTCCAATGAGATCATTTCCACATTTTAATTAATTAATGACATGTGTCATCGTGATTTCATTTGTTTCTTCTGCGCCTCACAGGTACCAGAGTGGTCAGTGTCGTCCCTACAGTCTGGAGCTGGGACGCCGTATCAAGCAGAAGCTGTGGGAGAGACTGAACCGTCCCCTCATGACCACTTCAGTGAGAGAGGACGGTCGTGTGGATGTTGACATGTCCTACGGGGTAGGAGTCTATCCTCCCCTTTATGACATTGATGTTTCATGCGAACCAGAGCCTCAGCAACCGAAGAACAAAAGAGTAAAAAAGTGAAGTGAGCCACAGAACATCCACCAACAGGCTGTAGCTCTGTTGGTGAGGCTACGTGTCGAAGTGTCCTTGGGATACTGAACCCCCGAGTTCCTCCTGGGGGGTCAGGAGGAGCACCTTGCATTCCAGCCACCGCCATTGGTCTGTGAGCGTGTGTATGAATGAAAAGCAACAAGTGACTATTTACCACCACCTCCATCGAAAACCTGCCTGCTGCATTTAACATCTGCCTGCAGCACCACCTCCATCCTCCTAAAGCATCCACCTGCTGCAATTAAAATCCATCAGCAGCACTACCTCCAACCCCCATCTACAGCCTGCCTGCTGCGTTGGTGGGAGAGCTTTACAACCCAATCATGTTATCTTCGCACTTTATTTTTATGAATCCGCCCCTAACTTTTGTTCCTCACACTTCAGCAGGGACACACGCTTTTTTAGGAGATGGGTGCTCTTATGTTTCTCTTCAGTCACTTTTAAACTTTTTATTTTATTGGACTTTTTATGACTTTTTTTACCCCCATGTAAGTCAATCAGAGACACTTGCAACTTTCCTTCAGACTGATCAGTCTGAGAGCTGTGTCCAAACACTTCAACTGACAGTTTTGCACCGTCAAGATACACGGTGGAGACACACAGACTTGCACATGTGCGCACGTGCACAAACACACACACACACACACAGAAAAGTACACTGGTACAAAGAAACACATTCACTCACTCAATGTAATAAAGAAATGTAGGTTTCCAAACTGCCATTTCTGTCTGAGTGATTAAATGTGTTGGTTATAGTAACTTCTGCTCCCCCCACTGAGGCCGTTTATCAGGTCGGCCATTTTCTCCTCCTGACACAAAAGGTCAGCATTTGTTATTACACGTGTGCAGTCACTAAGAGGAAGTTAATGCAACACTCAGCTATACATAGTGGTTATGATGTAATACTGGCCCACAGGAGGCAGGCTTTTAAAATAAAAGCCTTTTTTTCATGTCAAGATATTAGCTTTTAAATGATTTTATGGGGATGTCTACATACAGTAAAAGGCCCAGGTTCTAACAGGAGCTCACACTCATGACCTATAGGAAACAGAATTTCCAAATTAAAGCCGTTTTGATCCTTTTTCCCGATTGTTTTGCATTTAAATACTAAAATGAGTTTGTGGTGAAGTCTACGGTTCTAACATAAGGACATATTTTTAATTTACAGGATGTACACTTTCAAAATATATATTTTTTTAAATTACATCATTTAAATTGTGAAATGAGTTTGTAATGAATTCTAGCTACAGCAAAAGGTACAGCTTGTAACAGAAACACGAATCACTGATTTAAATGAAACACACTTAAATAAAAGCATTCTATTACCATTTTATTGTTTGGCTCCACGTTTGCAGGTTGAAGCGTGCAAACTTCTCAGCTATTGTCAGCTTCTGACCAATCGGTGTCTACTGGGCAGCTTAACAGCTCTCCCACGTAATTTCCTCGGAAATTGTCTTTTCTAGTTTCTTTTAGTAACTTTTTACAGTTTCCTGTAACTTAATGTGATGAGATACGTTTTTCTCAGTTTATATCTCTTATATTTTACATCATTACATTTAGATAGTAGCAGGTTTATCTGTGCATCTCCAACCAGTCCCCGAGTCAACAGCTAAACTCCAGTAACTTGCTTGATGTGTCCACTAAAGAATCACTAGAATATAACCAATAACCACATGTAAGAGTCTTTTAATCATTTTCAGGATAGTAAGAATATTTTGCTTGCATCTGTTCATATTAATCAATTACCAGTAGCAGTCAATACAATGGAGAGTCGCCACGTTAACCTGTACAAGTTGATTATCTGGTTGATAATTCTGCAGCCTCACTACATACAATACCCAATAGTGTTACCCTTCTGAAAAAGAAGGCAGTCAACAAAAAGAGGCGACCTCCATGGTATAGTTCACAAACTTGCAACTTAAAGCAGGCAACTCAAAAGTTAGAAAGAAAGTCATATATAAAAGGCCTCATAGTACCATATCATGCCAGTGGACCACTTCAATCTCAGAATGCAGGCCTACTTGTGGTTCCCAGAAAAATTGGAGGCAGGGTCTTCAGCTATCAAGCTCCTCTCCTGTGGAACCAGCTCACAGTTTTAATTTGGGAAGCAGAAACCCTCTGTACTTTTAAGTCCAGGCCTTCTTCCTCTTTGATAAAGCTTATAGTTAGTTATAATCATGCTGTCTAATCAAGCTTAGACTGCTGGGGGACCCAGCCCCCCGATGCACTGAGCTCCTTTCCTCCTCTTGTCTCTCTCTCCTCTCCTCTCACCCCACATTTGTCACCACTGTATGACATTAACGTTGTGTCTTCTTTTTCCCGTAGTTGTCTTTCTCTGTCTTTGTCTCTCAAACTACATTATCTGAAAAGCAGGACTGAACATCATAAAAAGAACTCATGCATGTCACACATGTATGACAGTTAGTATTATGAAGTATCAGTATGGCATAAGTATCAACTCTCCAAAACTCGAATAAAAATTAAGTTGTAACATATCTGTCAACATCAGCAAGTATTGGGATGTAGAGAGAGTTCAGTCATGAACTAATTAGTCTAAAAACATGTCTGTAATAATTAGTCTGTAAGCATGTCTTCAATTGTATTTTTATTGAATTTAAGTGTAGTAATAGAACGTTGCTTGTGGTTTTGTCCAGGCCTTGGTGGATTTCAAACAGTAATGTACCAGATCTTCCAGGACCTGAACAACAAGAACAAAGTTAAGTCCTTTTACAAGAATATTGGCCTTTGGGGAGAATAAAGTTAATCTTGAGTCTTGACTTTTAAGCACGTTATCCATATTGTTTATAGCAGTGTTAACGTCAGGACTTTGGCAAGTTCATTCCAAAAGCTGTTATCCTGCTGCATCCACTTCACAGCCCTGATGTGTGTTTGGGGCCATTTTCCTGTTGAAACACACAACCAAGTTTCAAACATCTAGTTGATAGTTTACGTTTATGCTGAAGAATTGGCAAATTAAAAAACACTTAAGAACTGTGAGCAATCTGAGTTGATGTATGTGTAGGTTTGACTGTGCATGTATATTTTTTGGTGATGTCAATGACCCAAAATGAATAAAACCCTACGCAACGAAATCTTGTTGTTTTTGTTAATTTATGTTTGCCAAAAAACATTTATTACTGAAAAGCTAATCCAGTCTTGCCTCACATCATAATAAACCTTTCTACCAGTGAAGTAAATGAAAATCTAAATTATGCTTAAAAAAATTAACACATTTCTACTTCTACATCAAGCCTGTGTTTTATTTAGTATGATACTCACACAGTGTGGTAGATTGGCTTTAAGTAGTGCTAATGCTCTGCTTATATAGTGTTTTTATCAAAGCACTTCACAGTGTCACTTCCCATTCACGCACTCACACACACTCATACACTGATAGCAGTAGCTGCCATGGAAAGTGCTCACCTGACTCATTGGGAGCAACTTGGGGCTCAGTGTTGTGCTCATGGACACTTTAATACATAGCCAGGAGGGTCTAGGAGTTGAACCAATGACTCTTTGGTCCGTGGCCTTAATAACTGAGCTTCGGCACCATGTGCTGTCCATGCTGTGCAAAATTGTTGAATATCTTTCCAGGGCCAGTTGTTTCACTGCAGAAATGTGATATATGCTCCCTCTGCTCAATTTAAATATCTGTTATTTCTTTTGGTAGTGAATTACAAATTGTCCACTTAAATGCAGGACTTATACTTCCTGTGGGAAGAGTGATATTTCTATGGTCACTTATGTAAACAATTGTAAATCTTTGGCAAATTACTCTTTAATGAATAACTTCTGTCATTTTCTACATGAATCCATTTTCTCACAATCTCCGTAGAGACACCCAAACCACGACTGATTTACATGACCTGGAGTGACTAGGGGTGGCTGTCAAATTGAAGCCTAGTTGTCTGAGTTATAAAACTCCACTGTTGTCCAAAAACAAGTAAATAAAAAAAACACACAAGCCAGGCGCCAGCTGTATCAAATAATGAACCATAACTGTACTGGCTTACTTCAGACTGCTGTACAATGGTATGGCCTGTAGAGGCAGGCTTACTCGTGCCTTGTGGTCCAACAATTATCCACTCCAGAGGTCATTGTATGGTTAAACACTGAACATTTATTAAATTCTACTTTTCACAATTGAGATGATAACAAAATAATTCCACAGAACAAAGTAAGAAACCATGTACCTCCACGGCTACATAAACATTTTCCATTACTACCTTATGCCCACTTCTGTCTCTGCCCCCTTTCTTAATTAGCAGTACTCTACAGAGAGTGGTGCTGGAAATACTCTCATTAAAAATTAAATAAATAAATAAAGGCTGTAGTGCACAGTTTGGCTAATATACTTATTAAATTCACCTAACCTTTCAAGACACAGTGTGATGATGGCAAAAAACTAAAGTACAAATATATAGAAAACACTTGTTGGCTCATACATGGCCTTCAACCTTAAAACCTAAGAATTTTTAGATTATTAATGTAGACGTCTTTGTGACTTCTCATAACTCTTAACACAGAAACCTAGATACATGACAGAGAAACAGATTAAGGGATTATTTTTTTCAAATAAAAACACACACCATTTGACTGTGTATCTGACTTTATTGAGAGATAGGAGTATCACAGCGCAGCCAGCCATGCTGAAAACAAGCTTGGTAATAGTGTGCATTAAAGTGAGAAAGAGAATTCACCTGGGTATTACTGATCCTGAGCCAATATTGGTTCTAGTCAGTGAAGATAATGATTAGGATTAGCATTGTGCCGACTGATCCAAGATGGATACTTTATCAAAGCTGCTATACTCCTGAAGTCGGAGTCTAAAGTCTAATTTTTTCAAAAAGCACAGTACACTGACAGATGATGCTGTGCCGGAGATATGCTGAGTACAAAATAAAGTGAGTGACTAGAACTGTTGTGCATAGTATTCGTAATGATTTGTGCTGACAAGGCTAGATGTAATTTTAGTAAAGAGATGCATACATGGGTAAGTGGAACAATAAACATTAATCTCCTGTAATTTATAACTGTGCAGTTAATGCCCATAGTTGGTTCTTACAGCTGCAAACCTCTTGGTCAGTGCTATTCAGAGCCAATATATACAACATCTTTGTAAGGTTATTTACATATACTGTCATTTTGTATTTACAGTTATTGCTGCAACAACAGCAGTTTGTCACTGCCTTATGGGTTATAATGACTGAGCAACAAATCAAGTGTAATGAGGTGATTTAGCCTTTTATCACCTTCAATTGTACAACAATAACCATCCCTCCGTGTTACATAAAGTAATCATGTGTGCCGGGAGAAACGTTAGCCACTCATCAAAAATTCACACATTTTAAACAGGTTTTATATGATCTTGTGAACAACAGAACATTTGACAGCCTTCACCCCTTTAGACAAATAACACTGAGTTTGGTTTTTATCCATTATCCTGTAATTACAATATTTCCTTGCTCTGCTCCACCCTGAAAGAAAAGCAATAGCATCAGAAAGTCAAAGTCAGCACAGCATCCTCATGTTGTCATACACAACCAGATGAGACAGATGAATAATACAGACCATTACACAGAGATAAACAACATTGAGAATACCATATCATGAAGCAGAGTCTAGCAGTTGGTTTTAGCATTATATGGAGTGAACCTTAAAATCCTTGTGTTTGAGTGTGTGTAGAGAGTGTGATTGAAGGGCATACTGAGAAAGAAGCTCCCCGAGGTGCATGCAAAGCATTTGTCACATTCGAGCTGCGAAGAGCAAAAATGTTCTGCAATCTAATCACTGGGGAGCAGTCAGAAACCCCAGCGTGCCTGTGTGTGTGCATGTGTGGGCCTGTGTGTGAGTGTGTGTGTGTGTATGTATTATAAGTTGTTTTTGACAATAGTGTAAAAGAAGACTTTGTTTCCTTTTTTTTAAATATTTTTTACACAATGTAATACCTGAATCATTTTCTACTCAGAGCAGGAATGACACATATGCACATAATGGGTCCATACAGCAGCAGCCTGCACATACAGAACTGGACCACCAGGGTTTATACCCTTAGCTGAATCTACAAAACCAATTCAACCAACCAAAAGGTGTTTGGACATGCAATACAATAAACAGCTACAGTCTTGCACAACCTCTCTTGTTTGCTCTACTTATACAGTGGAATACAGATGTTTTGCTCATGAAGTCAACCAGGCACACCTTGACATCATAATAAAATAGTCATCCCCCCTTTTCAAAGATGCTTGGCCAATGGAAATGGCTAGTGAGGTAGCCACACATCCTTTCTTTTGCACACTTTTTCTTTTGAAAAATTATGCTACATTACTGTTGTGTGTATATGTAAAACCACACTGAGTAAAGTTGTGCTACAAGAATGTAGCTCTAAAAAAACTCAAAAGAAGTCCTCCTTCAACCTTCTGCAGTAAAAAAGTGAAGTTATGGGTCATCATCCACTGAAGCTTCAAATTCACTGCCACTCACAAGAAGGGTGGAGCCGCATTATTGGCGGTCAGTGAGGTGTTTGGTAAACACTCCTGAGTATTCCTCCATCATGGTGAACTTCTTTACCAAACTCGGGGTCAAAGAGAAGTGTGCTGCCATCATATTTCTAGAAGATACTTCACAGGGACTAAGCCTCTCTTCTTCCCACTGCTGAGCCGGAGGAAACCGTCAATCTCCTCATTCTTCCCCACACAGATCTGCAGATGGGGAGTCAGTGGAGGAGTGGGGAGGGGCAAGTGACATTCAGTGATGTGAGGGTTGTGGACTGAGGCTAAAAGTGAGCTTCATTGAATACCACAACAAGCTGTCCTCTGTAATTTCAGCAGTTTTCTGCATTAATTTGCATAAATGTTTAAATTTATTCTGTGTGTGAGAGAAAGAGAGAAAAAAATGTGTGTATTTTATGTATGTTCACCTGGGCTTCTTTCACAGTCATCTGACCTTGGTCTCGGTTGCCGTGGAAACCTGCAGTGACCTTCCACACCCGCTCACCGGGGCGGACCCGCTGCACAAAGTTGGCCGGGAAAAATCCCACTTTGTCCCTGCTTTTCCCCTGGTAAACACACCCAAACATGCACATGCACACACACACACACACACACACACACACACACACACACACACACACACACACTAGTTTGTCTTTGACAAATAAAACATAAATATTACATGCTACAGTGTAAAAAATGGATCAAACTGTATTTTTGAACTACATTAGAAGTAGTGACTGATTGTGATTGTGACGTCTGGATTTCAGTAAAACTCGTCCTGAAATAAACCCCAGTTTTCCTCCATGTTGACAGAAAGAAGCTTCTGCATTTCACTCATCTGCCTGCTTACGGTTCAACACAAACATCAAACCCCACACAAGCAGCTTCCATTACAGTCCTTGGCTGAGCATATGCAATTAGATTCTTTGTGTTTTGTTTACTTGACCAGGCTAAATATGCATCATATTTATAATGCACCAACAAAATGGAATTTTGAATGAACCATCTAGATTAGCAGTAAAATTTAAATAAAGGCTGGTTTTTAGCAATGTCCAAACTAGACAAAAAACATCTGGTTTGTGCTGTAAGTTCCAAGAAACTGCAAGAAAATCTCAACTGATCATTTTACATACATTTACATGCAAAGTAGATTTGTTTCCTCACCATAACCATTGTAACTATATAAACTGTCCAAAGGTGGCCTGGAATTTTTTGTTTTGTTTTGTTTGTTTTCTCAAGTAAATGAGAAAAAAACAAGAAGCCAAGTTTTAATTCAAATCTCACAAAGTCTTCGGTTTCAGTTCACTTTCAACGAGACTTTCAAAGTCCTTTAATGTTTGAAGTCATTATTTCGTCTAACCTGGTGTGTTTCCTGGTGTGTTGTTTATGTAAAGACCTGTCCATCCTCTGGCAGGTGAAGGTGAAGATATTCAGCTGCCTCATTCTGCAATCTGTCTTCTTCCTCTTTTCCTCTTCATGTTAACTAGCTTTACTAACACCAACACCTGCTGTCTTTAAAGCACATACAGTCTCATTGACTCTGAGTAACTCTGATTTAAATGGGAGATTCAGCTGTTCTATGGCCATGTGAGGCAAAAAAAGCAGCTCTTCTTATTCATTTTAATGGTGGTTATGTTGTCCAATTTTTTTCTACAATGCAATGTTTGATAAGGTCAATCATGAACATGTAAGTTTACTTCTTGGAGGATAGCTTTGTAACATGAATGCTGCAATTCTGCTGTTTATCTCCACAACATCAAAAACAAAGGTAAAACAGCTGGTGCAGTGACTCCCAGATTGTTTTAATTCTCTCAACACTACATGAAGCAACACAACCCCACCAACTGGTTGTTAAACTCTTTCTGTTGTTTAATTGCATGACAAATATCTGAATCCAGCCTAAATGAAGGTCATAAATGCAGATCCGACTGTAATATCTATTCAAAGTCAATCTAGAACATGTTTAGTGTTACAATTCTTAGTTAGGCTTTGTTATAAACAGACAGATGCAAAATTCAAAGTAAAACACCAGATAGAAAATGTAATCAATTTCAAATGCTCAGTGAACTTGAGTGCATTTGAATAACTCACCTTCCACCAGTCCTCATTGGAGTCATCTGTGACCTGGACTCTGTCACCAGGCCTAGAGGAAAATAGACAATCAAGCCAAGTGCTCAAAGACATTTTCTCAGGCCTTTATGATCATTCCAAAACCAAGATATACTTTGTTAGCTGTGTAATAAACAGGAAACTACAGCCAACAGGTCATAAGCTTAGTTTAGCATATTTGTAATGTAGTTCAATACGTAACCTGGCTGTGTCTGGTTTATCGAATTTGTACAAAACTGTGAAAAAACACAAACAGTATTTTCTGGAGAGCTTTGCTGTGTAGCCAGGCTGAGTATTTATGTTGAGCTAACTAGCTGCTGCCTCTAATTCCTTTTTTAGCTCACACACGTGACAGTGGTATCAATCTTGTCAACTAACGTTTGGCCCAAAATGAAATGAATTCTTTATGAGAAAAATGTCACAGTCAAATTAGTGAGAGGTCAATTGTAACAAATGATGCTATAAGCTTCGTGGTTATTTTTACATTAAAGCTTCTAAATACTAAAAAGGTTTATAGTTGAGTTTTATTTTCCCTGCAAAGAGGATGTATTTTCTCAACTGAAGAAAATTGCGATCTCAGATTTAAATCATAGGATTATGATGCACTTCCTTTTCTATAATGTGTGATGTATGTAATACTGGCTTCTTATTGTAAGGAAACTTGTGTGCTCTCTCCATGTGAACAAACACCTCATGTGCTGCGTTCTTGCACAGACGTATCCTCCAGATTAGTGGTGGGTGTCATTCCACACTCAGCAGTTTCCTGCAGCTACAAGCATACAAAGCCTCTTTTTTTTTTCCCTGTCACACACTCACAGCTGTTTGTCCTTGCCGGCCTCCCAGCATGCTCCCTCATCCCATCCCAAGCCCTGCAACCCCCTTCCATCATGCTGAGGAGGCAGATGGACTGTGAGTGTCAGTAAAATCTTCACCAGGTACACACTTCAATCTCAAGGAACCATACACACACACACACAGTTCGCAAAGGAATCAGACTGACTGTAGCTCCAAGTCGTTCTTCTCCTGAGGCAGGAACTTGTAGAGGGCCACATAGGTGTGGATGGAGTGGACCTCCACTCGTTTGGGAGTCTGAAAAAATCAAAATTAAGACAGATTTTAAGACTGTATTTTCTTCTTGTGAAAGTCTGAAATTGAGTTAAAATTCTGGAGTGTTTGAAAGGATTTGATAGAGTGCAGTTCCAAATAGAAATACTGGCTGTAAGAAGAAAGAATTGCTGACTACACACCTTCAGACTCACTCTGTCTTCTGAATCTGCCTTCTCACTTTCAGGAGGGGTGAGCACTGGATAGACATTAACACACAGACAAAGAGAGGGACAAGAAAAACAAAGGCTTTATCATATGTTAGAAAGAAAGAATTACCAAATGTGGGTGAAAAAAAAGAAAAAGGGGGGGTGGTACACAGAGAGAGGTCTTGTCACTGCGGCAAACAGAAGGAAGGCCAAGGTCATTTACTGTAAAATGGCAGCAGGACAAGCAGAAATGATCCCTTCTCCTGGGACCGTGACAGGAAGGGAAAGTGCTGGATACGTGCACACACAAAAAGATGTGATACCTTGAAACGTTTTACTTATAGATGTTAGAAAGGACTTTAAAGGAAAGATTCCCCAAATCATAAATGATAATTCAGATAAATGAGAGTTTTTGTGATGACCATAACAGAACATGTAACTATTCTTTCCCATCGTATGTGTGACTAAGTAAATTCAATTGATTATCTTTTCAATGGGATAAAAGTAATGAAGATATTTTTAGATTTTTAGTTGTCGACAAAAGCCTGGGGAAATCTCAGGGGGAAACAAATAAATGAAATAAAATGGTACCACATTGTCTTCTGAGACTTGTAAAAAACCATCTTCAAGATGCCAGTTCCATTCATAAATTTAAAAGAAAGAAAATAGTCTGACTTACTGCCTGGGATGTTTTCCTCTTCGACTATTGGTTGGTTTTCTAGTTTGTCTTGTGGTTTTTCTGCCTGTAATCAAAAAAATGATTGCAGCAAAAATCAAAACAAAAAACAAAATCAACAATTTTTTATTTATTTTTTTAGCGTCAACATACATTTCTATCAGTAACCGGGATCTGTCTGTGCATTTTATGTGCATGTGTGGTCTCATACCTCATGACAGGGTGACTCTGAGATACTGCCAAAGCTGGAGCGACTCATCTGAGCTAGTGATGTCCCATAGCGAAGTGCCTCATACACGGGGTCAACAATGCCATTATCTGCCTCTGCACAACCCCAGACAAGGCAGAATGGAACAATAATCAGTGTTTAGACTCGTGGTTCAGTACTGGTACAAGCCCCTCTGGCAGCATTTGCAGCTTACGTCAGACTTAGTGTAAATGTTTTGTTTGGTCGATTTTGCCCAGACGTGCCGTGTGAATTATTGTTGTTGTTGACCTGTCAGGCATCAAAGGCCATCAAGGACATGGTGATTAGTGATGGTGAGATTTCAGTTGTTTGGTACTGTGATAAATCAGCCATTGTTTTCCATCACTCACCCTGAGCAGCAGGGGCCTCTCTGACCACATCAAGTGGATCAACGGTTAGCAGCGGAGAGCTAAAGTTTCTCTTGAAAGCTCCTGTCTGATGTAAAGAAATAGAGCAGAGGGAAGGAGAAATGTTAATTGAGGCAAAAGAGACAGATGTAATCAGTGAGTAAATCACTATGACAATCGGGGCATCCTGTACTGTGAGCGGATCCTGTAGGCAAAAAAATATGTGTAAGGAAAACCTTTAAACACGTTTGCAAAATGTTTTGAATTGATTGATAATACGCATTTTTAATAAATTAATTCCGTGTTTGCTCTTGCCCAGATCATCGATGGCACAGAGACACACACTTTGCAAAACCTTGAGTAACATTGTACACATGCAGCCGCCAGTGTGATTACCTTCATTAATTATTTAAATCTTTTCACACAACACCAGGATTTAACTGTTAACTGGTTGGGAGGTGTTCTAAAAGATTTACAGTTTATACCATGAGAGCATTGGCAGAAATAGAGTAGAAAATATTCCCGGCATTATGATTGTCTGTGCTGCTTCCCGTCTTTCAATATTTAAACAACAAAAAATATAGACATTTTGCTCATACCGTATACAAACGTGTGCTTTAAGTAAAGTAAATTTGTATTTGTACATACAGTGCAAATGCACTTTTTAAAGGTTAAAGCGACACTGAAGTCATGGATAAATAATGGAAAATGCCACTGTTGATTATGACTGAGAACCCAGAGCATCTAACAAAAGAAAGTACTAATGAAAATACCATAGTTAACTAATATGTTCAGCGACCTGCGTGTTAGGTTAATTGATTACTCTAAATTGTCTGTAGGCGTGAATGGTTGTCTGTGAGATAGACTGGTGACCTGCCCAGAGTGTAGCCCATGTCTTGCTCAGTGACAGCTGGGATAGTCTCCAGCCCCCCTGCCACCCTGAACAAGATAAGTGTATAAGATAATGGACGGTTCAGTTTCATTAATAACTGTTTGGCAGGAACTATCACCGGATGGTAATGGGTCAATGTTTATATCACCAGATATTTACAAACACTTTTATTATCTTAATTAATTGCTACAAGCTAAACAAACACATACAAAGGCATAAATGAAATACTTTTCCATCTTGACAGATGAAGCTGACATAGTCTACTATTGCATTACGACACTGGCACTATTCTTTTCCACTGGTGGTGGCAATAACATATTCACCATTATTTTAACACAGAATTTTATGCTGAACGGAGTGTGACTTCATTTTTTGTCTTCCTTCAAGCAAATTAATCCTTGTGTTCTGCATATTGAGGCACCGCAAAGGTCTTTCTCTGTCAAACTGTAGACGATCCGCCAGTGCAGATCTGGTACTGTACAAACTTTGATATCTGACTGTGTTTCGTTATTATGTGAGAGAAATTGGTTTAACGTGACTCATCAACGTAACATTACAAAGTCCTGTTTTTGACAGAGCGGCTATGATGAACCTGATCTGCATTCTGCAAATAGAAACTGTCTAAATATACTTGTCTTTTCATCTGGTTTACAGTAAAATGATGTGTGTTGAAAAAAACATGTCAGATGTCAAGTAGTTATTTTATAATAATATTCAGGGGCTCAACTACCTTCAGATATTCCACATGCATGCACTGTGTTTTCTCAATTATCACTGTCAGTGATTTAAGAAAATACCTTACTTTAATAAAACGTTAGATTTCTGGAGCTTATCATCAACTGTTTGTGTCAGTGTAAGGGAATATACAGTGTTAATTTAAAGGAAATACATCAAAATGACAGTTGGACAGATGTTGTGAGTGTAGACCTTCTAAAAAGTACAAAAGTCATCCAAAAGTGAAACATTGCTCTAAGGTAGCGAGGGGGGTGATAGCTGCATTCAGGATTGACAGACAAGTATTTGCCCAGAATCTCTTCTTTATCTCTTAGTCACAGAGCCCAAACTTACCCCTAAAATAATACAAATGCATGAGATGTTGTGCTAAAACCTAACTTCATGATTTTAAGAATTGTTTGTTTTTTAACAAATTATGGAAATTATATTTTTACACTCTCGACAAATTAATAATTATCACCATATAAATGTTGACAGCATTTTTAAATGTAGGGTTACAATCAGAGGTTTATTGTCAGTTGGGAACTCGTTTTGGCACAATTTGCCATGATAACTATGAAACCCCCTTAAACCCCCCATAGAAACACTATACAGTATACAGCCTGAGCCCTAAAAGACATAAATGGGGCCCTTTCTGGATATCTGGGGTGTCATAATGGGCTTCGTCGCTTGGTTACAACTAACAATCATTTTGGTTATTGATTAATTCTATGATTATTCTAATGAATAATTGAGTGAGCAATAAAACTACTTGTTTTATACAACTAACAAACCAAAATTCAATTCAAATACTCTCTTTATAGTTACATACTAACAGAAAGAGGCACAAATCATATTTGAAAATGTGGAACCAGAAAAATACTCAGATAATCCTTATTCAAATAATTGCAGAATTTGCTTGAGAAATCATTGCAGCTCAAGTGTGCACACAATGAGACATGCAGCTCTAGCCCACTGTCTTAGCGTTATGATGCTTTACTAATGTTGTGATTGTCCCAATTTCTGTTTGTCACAAAATGATTCACAGGAAACAAAGGACAAACTAAATAAAAAGCTTCCTCTAAAACATCCTGGCAAATACTTCACTTACTGACAAATACAAATGAACGAGTGACACTTAGTCTAATTTGTTTTCCAGCGTCCAATTTTGAACTGGTGGTTTGAACTGGTGGTTCAAAATTGGTCGAACCCTCCCTTTCACATCAAACAGACAAAAGTATTTTGATGTTTATATCTCAACATGTCAGTTATTGTAACCATACAGCATGACTGGACTGTTGTGGGAATGAACTGACAAGCTAAATCGTACAGTAAGACTCATCTCTGACTGGAGGAACAAAACAGAGGAGACTCACATAAAGTCCAGCTCAGGGTGTGTGTTTGTATGTGTGTTTGTGCACATGCATGCTTGTGTGTGTGTGTGTGTGTGTGTGTGTGTGTGTGTGTGTGTGTGTGTGTGTGTGTGTGTGTGTGTGTGTGTGTGTGTGTGTGTGTGTGTGTGTGTGATTCTGGAAAGCTATCTGCCGAAGCAATTATTTTGTGCAGAGCTCAGCGGCCAATTTTCTTACTTAAACATTATACATTTTTAAGTTTAATTAACATTGAATAGCAAAAAGTTGTCATGATTTCAAAGTAATTCAAAGCTGTTCGATTCTAAGGACAGTTGGGAGCAGTTGGTCATATATGGGTAAACTCTGTGAACGGTCTGAGAGTATGTAGTTTGCATAAAGCTCCAGCAGGATTTAAATGACTTGCGATGATAACTTGTCATGTCATGCTCCTCTTGCTCTTTGCTAGCCTCTGCTGTCTGGCCTTAAGTTGTCTCAAGAGTGTGACTGGCATTATGTAATGTTCCAAACCAGTCCCACACATTAAAATGTAATATGATGATGATTTCAGCAACAGCAGATCATCTCATGCCCTAAATGAGCTGTGCAGTGCATTATTCTACGTTTCCTTTTAATTTGAAAAAAGTCACACTTTTATTGAATTCCACCAGAGCAACACAATTTAAACAGAGGATGCACTGTGGATAAAAGTCAATAAACTCCACCCTTTAAAGTTACATAGTAGACTTAAATTCCATCCAGTGTCTCTAAAATGTCCAAGTCCTGCTTTGATGAGCGTGCAGTGATTGAAAACGACATTGCTAAATGGCTTGGTGAGAGGCTGCCATGTCATATCCTCACTGGATTGCGTGCGCCTCAAACACACTGAATTTCACACTGAATTAGGCGAACCAGCTGGTACAGGGAGATATTGATTTTCCAACAGAGTTGAGAGGGTAGGAAGGAACTGTAGCACCCAGACGAGAAAGGAAGAGAAGACGCCGCTATGTGAGAAGAGCAGGGCATGCGGGATGAAGGTCAGAAAGGAAGGTGAAAAAATTCTGGGACCTGGCCACTGGAACCTTATCAGTGTCATCCTCCCCTGCTTTTGTTCCTTTTATGGAATTTATGTTTGGGAGATAATTTATCCACCGCTACCCTTTCACACATCCCAGTGCCTCAGTCTACTTCACAATCCATTCCTTTTATAACCCCTAAATGTATAACCCCCTTTTTGTGTCTGCGGTTTGAAAAGGGCTTTATCCTCTTTTAACAAGATGGGGGCTTACAGGCTAAGCACATTACCAGGACGAAAGGCTATGCCTGCTGACTGAGAGAGACAATTACAGCATCCAGATGCTTCTTAATTCTGCTGACACAATGCATTCTGGTTGAGCCTCTGCCCTGCAGTGAATGTGTGCATTCGCAATAAATGTTACAAACACACATTAGACAACATAAAAATAGAATTAGGTATGTGTGACATTTTGTGACTGGAAGAGAACTACAGCAAGTATGAGCAAATTTATATAGTGATATATGTCAGGAAAATACAGTTAAGCCAAAAACTAACATTACTAAATTACAGTAGATGTATTTCACCAGGGAAGTGGCAAAACTAGGTTATTTTAGAAAACATTGGAGCTCCACTTATCACTGTATGACTGAATAGCCCAGACATCTGGGTGTGTGCTTTTAGTGAAACTTTGTTTTACCATTCATGTGGACATTGAGGTGTAAGTGTTCTGCATCACAGTGCAAAGAAAGTGGTGATAGCAGTAAAATGTAATGATACTATCAGTCAGTCTGAAGTGTTCTTACCTTTCCATTACAGGGCTGCTGTGAGAGCTCTGACAAACACCAGAGGTGGGCTGACAGCTTACAGGCTTTACAACGCAGCCCCTGCTTGGAGTTCCCTGCACAGATAAAACAGTTCACTTTAACACAAGACATCTGACCGTTTTTTGACAGTTCTGATTTATTGTACTCTCATGCCGCATTATTTAGCTTTGTCTCTCAATTTTAAAGTTTGCAGCTGCAGGTGTATGAAGTGTAATTTCTTCATTACTGCAAAAAGTAGATGCATGTACTGCAAGTCCTAAATTAATCAATATCAGTTCTGTGATGGGCCTGGTGGATCAATGGGTAGAGGATTTATTTGGGATGCAGAAGGCAGCAGGATCGGATCCCACCCCACCAGGTGTGGCCCCACCCAGCTGCCAAGGACCACCTTGCTGGTCCCGAGCCCGGATAAAATAGGAAGAGCATTCAGCGTAAAAAAACGGGCCAAATCAACATGCGGAATACGTTCTGCTTTGGCAATCCCTGAAGGGACAAGCTGAAAGCTGTTGATCTTTTTAGTTCTGTGAAGGCCCTTACTAGTTACTTTTATGCCTAATAAATTATGATGTATGATAATGGAGTATTAAGCTTGTCTACATCCTCTGCTTTTTGTTATTTAACATCCTAATCCTAATCGAGCAAAAAACAACCTGAAGCAGAGACACAATAAACTGCAAATTTAAAATAAATCAGAGAGTTCAGTTGGTGTCTACAGTAAGTTAATTTTTAAATATGAAAATGTAAGATGTACCAGCTAAGTCATATATAAACTTTTTCATCTCATTTCAGTAAGATAAAGAACAGCAAAAATCAAAAATAGCAGCAAAGCACCACAAGTTCCATCATAGTACATAAATGGGAAATAAGAATCATAAGTGTCCATAAGTGTCAATAATTTGCATTGGGACAATTTACTGCTTAATGAAAATTACTTCCATGAAAGGAATATTCCTTAAAAAACTGGCACAGCTGACCTACCTTGGATCATGTGTTTGCATTGCTCACAGCTGGTAGGCCTGCGGAAGATGTGCTCCTGGAAACAGTGGGTCCTGACCGGCTGTGCTGGCTGGGCCTGAGACTTTGGCTGGGTTTTTAAGGTGATAGACAATGAGGGGCTGATAGACGGTGAGTGCGATGTCAATGAGGGGTTGGGACTGATAGAGGGAGACAGGGAGGGAGAGTGCTCATAAGCCACGGGGGACTCAGAGAAGGGAGGAGGAGATGGCAGGGGTGGTAGTGTAGGTATAAGGGCTGATGTAGGGCGGGCTTCACCATTACTGCGCTGGAAAAAGTTGTCCACACTCTTGCTGCGCATGACTGATTTGAAGGATAGGGAGCGCTTCAGCCGCTGCAACTGAAAAAAAATGAAAACGATGTTTAGGGGAAAAAAACAGGAGACATTGGGAAAAACATTTAAACATCTTAAGCAGCTTTCACTACTATTATTCAGTCTAATATAGGCACAATTGCCCTATTTCACAAAGACAATCAGGAAGTAAAGAGCACATTACATTCTGCGATGGACAGGGGTCAAAGTTGTTACCTCACATTAGATATTTCTGTATTTGTGCATTTGTCTGTTATCACTGGTTTTAAGTGAGCTGGACTTGAGGAAGATGCCTTTATCCACCAATTAGGAACAACTATTCAATCAAAATCAGATGAGAGTTGTGTGGTTGTTGAGAAATAGTAACAAACCTGTTAAAGGCATTAGTTAGTTCTTCAATGTTAACTGCTTAAAACACACTGTACATTTTGAGAAAAATAGGCCCCTGAACACCACCTTTTCTTTTTGCATGCATTAAGTCTGTCTGTTTGTTTTTGGACATTTTATGTTTTGAGACTTTTTCTGGACGTTCTATGTCTATTTTAATAATATTCTGCCTATTGTTGGACCTTTTCTGCCAGAGTCAGGTCATGTTGTGCCTCTTCATGATAGTTTTATTCTTCATTTTCCTGGTTGTGCTGCTCTTTCTGGTCATTTGGAAACTTTTGCATGCTTTCAAACAAGTCAAATGAACATTTAACTGACCTCTCGAGGCCCTGCGTCTATGTCCAGTAGCCCTGTTCAGCAACCTACCCATGGATATGAGTGGTTTAATATGGTGGTTTACCAGTGTTCACCCCATCACTGATGGGTGTATCTGGGTGTGGACATGAGTGTACTCTGTTTTACCAGTAGCCAGAAACAGCAGTGGTGTCACAATGTCCTGGAGTAAACTTGTACATCACTGCACCAAAGTGAAGAGTTAAGCCACTGGAAGAGTTTTATGAGCTGTTAAGTCACTTGATTGTTACAGATAAGTGCTTGCAGCAGGAGGCCCTAAAAGACACAGTTTCTTTTAAATGTGACATAATATTTACACCATATGAGTGAAACTTTAAATAAAAATCACAAAATACCATATAAAATGTCTAGCTCAGGGGGATGTGTTTGAAAATCAGTCTGCCTCTACCCTCTCGCTGTCCTTGCCTCTTCAGGATGACTTTTGATCTTCCCTCTTCACATGGCCATTCCTTGAGAGTCCACCCAAGTCAATACCCATTAAAATTCACATTTGATTAGTTTTATTGAACGGCCTGCACCTTTGCATTTGGTGCAATCAGTGATGCACAGCAAACTCTGTGTTTATCTTGGGTTCCCTGACTCCATTTCCCAAGGGCTTGTGATCCAGTGCTCTTGGTCACAATAAAGAAGAACTGATAATGACGATTACAAGGACCTTGGAGTGATGGGATCTATTTTGAAGGAATTTTAAGTTCTCTGGACTCATACATCAAGAGAATGCCCTGGAAAATAATAGCAAGGACGTCATAAGTCCCTGACATTATGGTGAACCTTCCTAATTTACAGAACTCATTTGCTGTGTTTTTGACTGTGGTCTGGGCGTTGTTTTAATAAGCACAGTCCTATTTCAAACTTTTAGTCCTTGCCAAAATCTTGCAAACAAGTGCAATGTCTTTCTTCTGCAAGAAAAGCTAGTCACCTGATGTAAAACAGGTTTAACTTTGTACTACGTCACCGCCTTTAAGAGTGTTTATGTGTGACCTCTGAGCTCTAAAAAGACACTGCATCACCCATCTGCACTCCTTCACAGAAAACTCAATCAATAGAATTGAGCAAGTTCCTATTTTTCTTCCACAGATTCACAGATGCCAATTAGTTTGAGTGATGAAAATAGTCCTCTCTGTTGACCCATTAGTAAGTGGCTCTCGTAAATGTTTTCTATGGGGAGCTGAGTCCATGCTTTCCTTAATGGCCTTTTCTTGGCTTGACTGGTGGCCCATTCAGTAATGGATGTTCCTCTCTATTAGATTTTCAGCATGTCTGACTGTGTTAAGCCTCTGTGTGGTGAAACCCTGTTATTGCTACAGTTTTAAGGGAAAAGGAACAAGTTCATCAGGCACAAACCAGGTAGAACTCAATATGCAATCCTACACAATACAATGCTTTTACAAGGACAGAATTCAAATGCATAAAGATGAATTTCACTTAGTGTAATGATAAAATAATAACTAATTCAATGGCAAAAATATTGTGTAAGTAATTTTATGTGGTCCAATGAACATTATGATTGGGCACTACATTGATTATAAACTACTACATATTTCTGACATGGCCCAGTAAACACCATTTCTGTATGTGGTCTACAGACCTGCATGAATTTAAAGAAATAAAACTTACATGAATGTGTGTTTTTTTAGTTTATGAGTGAGCCCATATACAGTATTTAGTAGTTATCAGATCTACATGCTTAGTTTTGACTTCAGCATTATTAATTAAAAAATAATCATGAAATTATGTTTAAAAAAATGAAATTTATGATTTTTGAATCTGTGGGCACTTTTAGTTTATCACTAGGGGAAACTAAACTACACTGCATAACCAAATGCACGTGGATCCCTGTTTTTTGCACATTTGTACAGACCATTTCCCGTTTCAATATCATAAGCAAATGCCCATAACAAATGATTTTCCCACTTTGTTGGAGAGACACTGTGTTGCAACAGCCCTGACATCAACCCCAACAACACCAACTTGATTCGCTGATTCTCTCGGAGCAGAATGGAACCAAATGACAAAGTGGTTTCATTAAATGCGGACACCATTGTGCACGCTTGTCCAAGCACAACAGACATCTTCCATTACTTTCCTAATCATTACAATTTAGCTGATTGTTAATGCTCATAACCTGTACACTAAGGAAGAAAAAGGTTTGTTTCGATTGCATAAATGTGCATGCACAAAAAAGGAATTGACAACATTAATGAGGTTTTTAATTGGAGTTTTGAATCCTTTTATCTTATGTCGACCGTATTGGGTGCAAACATAGACTGAAGGGGTGACACACACGCTGTAAACATAACGTTTACCTAATCTTTATTGTATAATGTGAAGCTTTTTGTGATGTTTTTGTATTAGTGCAGCTGGCTATACCATGTTTTCATATATCCTATAACACCCCTCCCTGCAACCAGAGGGTAAATAAAAATGAGAGTACTAATGACTGCAATTTCTAAATATTCTCCATAGCGCTGTCTCTGTACGGTTTTGAAAAGTCTATTTATGGATAACAGAACTGGAGACACATCACACGCTAAACTACTGACAGCAATTAGCTCATCACAGTGCGAGAGGTGTAGTGCATTGGAACACACTGTGGTTTGAGAAGGAAGATGAAGCTGAGGATAAAAGAAGAGTCTGAGGATGTTCAAAGAAGGTGAGGAAAAAGTAGGCAAAAAGAATGAAGAAATGGTCAAAAGAACATAGTACATGAAGGAAGCCACTCAAAATGCCACATTGCCACCATGTCTTTGAAAGCCAGACAATACCCCTAAGCCCTTCCTATCTCCCCTGTGACAGACAAACAGTACGGGGGGAGATGGCACACATCTCTGCCATGTTGTTGAGCTGTTTGAAAATGAGCATAGAGCACAGCGATGTCTGCTGAAGGTTTCTATAAATAATGCCTTTATAAATTAATGATTAGAAGTGTGATGCAGATGCAACCCCTGTCTTTATACAACACAGAGGTGATACAGTGAGGTGACTGCTCATGATGAAAGAAAGTCAAGTCTATCTGCTAATGGTTCAAGTTCAGTTCGCCTATCAACATAGAGATTAAAGCTGAAACAATCTAGTTACTACAATTTTGGCCAAACGGCTGGCTCATCCTGTCTGCTGGTGTGGGCCTGTCAAAGAATCGGTCCAGGGTGAGCTCAGTGCAGATGCATAAAACCCAAATGCTAAGCCATAAAAATGTGCTTATTACATTGTTTTTTTATAAGCCTAGGTGGGATATGTAATACCTCCTTTATCCATAGTCTGGCACAAACAGCATCTTTAAACAGCGCCAAATCATCATTACACGGCAGAATAATAAGTGTTGTGGGCTTTTAAAGCCTATTGGTGGATGAAATATAAGTCCATTAAATATAGTAGATATTTATTTTTATCAATCATTACTCTTATAAAACTATATTGTATTAAAATGATATGTATGTTGTTTTTTTAGTCATACCCAAAAATCTATTTGTTAGTTTTATTATTTATTACCATGTCGTTTCATTTGGGTGATGGTATGTAAATGTTCATGTTACAGTTTTTAAATAAAAATAAATGTCCATGAACATAGAGTCATGCCAATCTTTTAGTTTTTACTTTATTCATAAATCTGGTCCCAGAACATTATTGGTTTCCTGTCTATCTGCAGAAGCCTCATCTGCAATCGGGACACAGTTGAGCAACTTACTCCCCATTCAACTCTTGCACATACAATAACATGTCCACTGCAGTGTTTTTAAGACACCTCTAGCTGCTCAGGATTCTCAAAATACGACTAAGAACACTGGCACCTGATTAAGTTTGGCATTCCTATTGCTGTGACCGGAGCCTTGAATTAAAGGTGACCCCATTAGGCATCAGTCCAGCTGGATCTTGTTAGGTAGAAGTGCCCTAACTAAAAACCATTTGTGCAAACACAATTTTTAATTCTTCACTGTATGAGCTGTCTCGGAAGAAATTGTGAATATCATGCTCTCTATCTATATTTTGGGGGAATTAGCATAGCATTTTACTGCACAACTTATTGGCGTTTGTAACGTAACTTTGCCTAATAAAAAAAAGCTATACAAATGACATTCACATGTACGGATTTTAACTTGAATGTGACTTGGAAGGCTTATGTAATACAGACATAGGTTAATGGCTCAAGATGACTTTAAATGTATTACCTAGTATACTAAAGTACTGTCATGTCAAAACCTTGTACCTAATGATACAGAGATAAGACTGACACAATGACAGACTCCGAGACTGGAGGACAACCTAAAAGAAGCTTTATCTGTGACGTTTTGCAGATGTGAAAAAAAACTGACGTCGGTCTACAACCCACAGTAATATGTGTTAATATATTGGGTAAAAGATAAGGTGTGAATCAATGAAATTATTCTGATGCGCTTCTTACTGTCACACTTCAGTTTCTAAAATGCCAGGCTGTTGTTTGAGATGCTGTGTTTTAGAGATACACTAATTCCTAGAGAAGACTCCACTAACTCACTGACTGTCTCTCTTTACGAGCAGCAAAATGAGCTTGCATTTCAAGCTCCAGCGTTTTAAAAGGCTTAGCTGCTCTTTGATGGTCCCACAATGGTAAAATACAACACTAATGTGGTTACTATTGTTTTTTTCTCACTACAATAGGTTAGGGCTAGGGGCAACAACTAAGTGTATTTTTTTACATTCTACACACAGATATCAAATAGTTATTTGCGACATAAAATATAGAAAACCCAAAGCAGTGTTTTCTAAACGCTTCCTGTTTTTATTTTGAGCTAACCCATCAGCCAGCTAAGGACTGTCATACAGCAAGAAAAGTGACGTGTATCGTTCTCTTTTCCTGTTTTAACGCACATGGACAGGTTTTTGTTACGCAGTCCCTCGTCATACAGAGTGTCTTCTTTGAGTCAGTTCCAATAACTGAGAACAGAGAGAAAAAAAGAGTTGTGCAGGGTGAAGGACAAGATCATTATATTTGCTATAAAAGCATAACTTTTTAAATTGCTTTCAGATGTGTTTAAAAATGTGTGTCTCAGAGGAATGAAGGACAAATTCTTCTAAGCGGGGGTGAGTGATTCAGTTAGTAAATCACAGTTACACTTGAAAAGTCAAAAGTCAAGTCAAGTTTTTTTTAAACTGAATGTTTTTACTTTTTAATAACATTTGCAGCGTATCATTCTTGCTAGGCAACACAAACTTTATGATCACTTCCTCTTGCAGTTAAAAGTGATGAAAAGATGAAGATTGAAATTACAGTATTGTAAAACTTTCCTTCTTCCACTTTTTTAAACCAACACTTTTATCATGTGTCATTTCAAGAGCATATCATTAAATATCACTAAACGCAGCATGGGTACTGTAATAAGATCAAATCTCCCGTCTGACGTGACTTGTTAATGTTAATATCTGGACACTGTTATGCCAGTGGTATCCAAAGAATGATAAAGGATCAAAACTACACATTTAGCAAACCTAACATTTAGTTTTAATGTCTTCCCTAGTAAGTTTCATCATTTGAAGACATTTTTAGTCATTTTTATGAGCAAGCCTCTGGAAGAATTCTGGTTGGATGTTGGACCACTGTTCTTGGCTGAATTGGTTTAGTTTAGTTAGTGACTAGGCACAGTCCACACATTTGGGACGTTCATTCCAAAACTTGATTTATCCATCGACAACCTGATTTTCTATTCCACATTTCCCTTTTATAGACAATATCACATCTGTAAAGCAGCACCCTAAGGTCAGTACTAAACTAAGGACTAAACAAGGTCCCAACAGAGTCAGCTCGTACCTTGACACTGCACATGTGACTCTGCTGGTTCAGCAGCATTTTAGAACTCAATCAAGGACAGTATTTCAGTGGCTTCATCATTAATCCAAACAGCCTTGGGTCAACAATGGATACGTGAATCTGTTAAGAACTAAAAGATGGTTTTACATCCTGCATTCTTTTATGGAGAAGATGATGTCCTGTGTAATTTCAGTCACCGTAAAAATCAATTTCTCACTGATCCTTGCTGTGTTTGTCCCTTTTCTGTGCAGACTTGAATTTGATTCAAAGGTCAGCAGAAAGTCCATCAAAGCAAAAAGAAAACATATCACGGCCTGTCGGAAGGTATGGAAAAAACAGACAGAATACACTTTGTTCAGAAACGTCCCTGTATAATGTTTGTCTGCTTTTACTCATTAAAGATTATAGTTCCCTACTTCTTGACACGGAGAAGTTCAGACATGAGCTGAAAGGAAATTAAATGTCAGCACTGTCAAAGCTCATCCAGAGCTCTTTAAAAGAAGCATTATCATTTACAAACTTGTGTCAGTGACCTGTGTCATTAAGTGTATGAATAAACAGGAAATAAGTTCAGATGTGATACATGTGAAAATTGTCTTATTCCTAAACAGATGCTTGGTTTAACTGCTATAACTGACCAATACTCTTTTATACACAATACTCATATTTTTTTTGTTACTTATCTCCTCTTCCTTACTTCCCCTTTTCATATCCATCCTCTTTTTCTCCATCTCATCATTCCTCACAGGTCCTCTGTCATTCTATTCTTAGATCACTTTACTCTTTTTAAGCACTCAGGCAACCGTCACCAGCCCGTTACTCTGCACTACTGAGAAAGAAGACATTGATAGGAAGGTGGGAGGAAAGAGAAAGAAGAGATTTCAAGCGAGACAGATGAGGAGAGGTGAAGTGCAGTTGGAAAAAAGCAAGGTTTTAAGTTTCAGTAAAAAATGGAGCACAGTCAACAGAAAAGATAATGGAAACTCATACTCTAAGTGAAAAAACAAGGAATTAATTAGATGAGATGAGGAAGCAGGCTGATAGGGAAGTTAGTGAGAATGGGAGGCTCTGAGAAGTGAGTGTGAAGGGCAAATTCAGAGAGAAATACATCACTTCATAAAAATTCTTGCTGGCTAAGAATGTAATGGGCCCTGCAACGGCTCTGTAGACCGAGGCAAAGCAGCACCTTGCATTACTGCCACTGGATGCACAATCATTTGTGAATATGAAACTTTACAGTGGTTGATGGTGTCACAGCTCTCATTTCATCCACCACTAAACGGCGTGGAGTTTAAAGGTTTGACATTTCGGAAAACATGCTTACTCGCTTTCATGCTAGAGTTAGAAGAGAAGACTGATACCAGCAGGTTTTTACTTTAGCATAACATTGGCTGAAAACAGGAAGAAAAGCTGGGCTTGTTCTCTTCATGAAATATAACAATATCAATATAAACAATAGAGTATGGATATGTTCCTCTAACTCTCTGCAAGAAAGCAAATTGGCATATTTTGCTAATTGTCCAAAGAATAATGCCACCATTGTCTTTCACTCTCCAAATTCTCCTCATCATGCACTATACCAATCGTCACTACAAGACACTTAACTGGCAAGTGCTCCAAGTGATTAGAGAGGAATAATGTTATTTTTGAAGCTGTCACCTTACCCGTAGGTGGAGGAGGATGGATAATTATTCATTCTCTGTCTTATTGTCTATTAGAAGCACTCTAGAAAGCTGGTGGGCTCACTTACATCTCGCACTGTAATAAATACTCTGATAGACGAGGGATGGTGGCAAGACAGACACGGAGACTGAGAGATGCAGGAAAGCTGATGAAAAGATGAGAAATACTGCAGAGGGAAACAGTAGGGGGACTGAGGAAGAGAGAGATATGAAGGCTTTGGAGGGAAAGTAAAAAGTAGCAATGGTTACAGAAAGAACACAGTGATATGCAGAAGTGAGAAGATTGAGAATGACAGAAGGAAACATGAGAAGCTCTAGAGTTTCCCAAGATCAGACTATAACACAGATTTAATTTTCCCCCTCCACTTTTCTGGTAATTTTTCTTCTGTTGGTTGTGGAGTGGTCGCAGCTGCCAGCCGAGGCTAGACAGCTGACGCTGCTTGGAGGACTGTTTCCACAGAGTTCTGTTTTGTCTGGACGGCCATTTGTGTGAATTATGACCCAGCCACTACCAAGACCCAGCAAACATCTGCTCGCTGATTGGCTCATAAATTCACGCAGCATCTGATCCATTGTGTTGTCTGCAGTCAAACAGAAACAACAAGAAGCCAGTCCTGCCAGGTTTGCTGTAGGTCCCTATGGTGAACAAAAGGACTGCCAGCAAGTGATTTCCTGCTGTAAGGCTGCTTTTTGGAAGAATGTTAAAAAATAAATGTAATGCAAGAGATTTAGGTCAAGTCTGTGAGATTTTTATTTCCATCCATATTTGTTAAATACTTCAGAATTATTAAACACCACTGGATCACCAACAAAGGCAGAAACTACTCTGGGGCCCCAGCACTCTGCAGTCATTCAGAGCTCAATCCCATTTTTATTGCTTTGGATGTGTTTAGAAAATATCTTAATATGGGCTTTACTTTCTCATATTCAGGTCCCATCTTGATAAGGGACAGAATCTAATTGAGACCTTTGCTATTTTTGTTCTCCTGCTTACTTAATGTTCTTTAAACCTGTGTTTAACTTTTCTTTTAAGTCCCGTTGAGGACATAAGCCTCTTTTGCAAGAGGGTCTTGCCAAGATTACAGCACAAGTCAATCAATTTTACACTCCAAATAAAATACTAAACTGAGAAGTAAATGCAGTCTAAGAACAGAGGTAATGATGTTATGTTGTTGTCATTTTTTCACAGAATTTACAATAGTCAAAAAGCTTAATGCTTTTAATTTTTGGTGCTGCATCACTAGTAGATTTGTTGCATATTTCCAAATCAGCAAATCTGATGCCGGCGGGATGATAACTTAGTGGAGGCCCAGCAGTTAATGTTTACCATCCTGTGTGTTGTGGTGGTCCCAGTGGTTTACTGAGAGTAGGGGGAGCAACATTACCATGCAGTATTATGTGGAATATTATGGTCACCTGCTTGTGGAATTAAGCTGCTGCATATTTTCGAGAATCTGCAATGTCAGAAAAACATATTTTCACCTCATTCTCAATGGTGGATGTGATTGATTCGTGTAAGTCAAAAAAGAATGATGCCAATTGTCTGTGTTCTCTGATATTTTTTGCATTCACAACACCTGCCATGGAGAGTCAAGACACACACCACCAGCTAATCTTTGCCCTGTGCCTTTGAAATCACGGTAGTTACGTGTAGTTATGTGTTAAAGCAGAGTTGTTACGCAAGAACCCGCAGCCACCACAGAATTCGCCCCGTAGGACAAATTTACAACTTAGTTCTGTGGCCAAGTCCAAATTCCTTTTACACAGATGGTTAAACAAGCGAAAAGAAAAAATCAATCTGGTTAAATCCTCCACATAATGTACGTTTTATTTAACTTTCAAACAACCTTTCATTTGTTCCCTTTTTTAAAGTTTTTAACACGAAGATCGATCCCACATTTGCACAGGCGTGATGTTACCTTTGATTCAGGTTGGCTGGGGACGGTAGCTTGTGGTCGCTGAAGGTCCCTGTTTTGAGGCTCATTCTCCTTGTCGCTGATTTCCGTCATCTCAGATCACAAAATCCTCCGCCAAAAGCCAAACTGAGGCAAACCGCCACGTCCACGGCGCCAGGGAAACGAGCAAACTATGCACTCAGCGGTTTAAACATCACTACAGTCTCTTATCCAAAGAGGTAGAGCTAGTTACAAGTCCCAAGTCATCTTTCCTCGGCAGCATCCATTGGAGAATGTGCGTGTAAGGTGCGAGAAAGATGCGTCTGGTTTTCTGGGTGTAGACTCTGAATGAATCGTGAAATCTGTTACTTGGCGTAAAATATCCCGGAGCTCAACTCGGTCGGTTTGTCCACTTGTCCCCACGGCCTCTTTCCTTTTCTACCGGACACGAGCGCGCGCACACAAACACACACACACACACACAAACACACACACACACACACGCATACTGTTACGGCAACTTTGATTTTACCGTGACAAGGTGCTTGACTCATCCTGATTGGTCCAGAATCGTGACAAAACGTTGGAGCGCGTCGGGATTGGCTGAGAGGTGACGACGCCGGGAGGCTGGGGGTGGTACAAGTTGCAGGTGGATTTTAGGAATAGGACTTTAGGACTTTAGGAATACGGCTTTTAAAAACGCCGTTATTACACATTTAATCCTGTGTTTTGAACATGAAAATAAGTAATATTGGAATATTACATGTGGAAATTTTACATTGGAATATTACAATATTACTTTGTACATGTGTTATATAGTTTTACGACATATTTTGTATATGTTACATTGAATTATGGTGTGCTGGTGTGATCAATCAAACCCAAAACTGGAAGGATGAACTGTATGGAGGCGAAGAGAAGTCCACTGTTCACACGGATGCAGTTTTCCTTTGGTTAATTTATCATTTGAAAGGAAGCAAACTGTGAATAAACCAAAGACAGCATGACTCATGTTAATATAATAATAATAGTATTATAATAATGCAAACATTGCGAAGGAATCCACGTCTCAAGACAAATAACAAATGTTCCGAGTCTACTTTGAATGCTCCAGCATTCTCAATAATGATATGCTAATCTTTATGCTTATTATTCTGACTGCCATCTTCCATACGTTATTTGGCGCCTAACTACTTAGGCATACTTTCAGCTAGAAACACCGCTCAAACGTATATTATAAAACACATGAATGCTTGTATTTGACTTTTTAATATCTTTTATACTTTTTAAAAATGTTACTTTGATAATGTCATTGATGCCTTTGAATCTTTAAGGATAACTGGCTTTGAAGTTTGCCTAACCATTATATAAGAAAGCGGCATTTTGTTTCAGCTGTTCCAGCAAAAGCAGAACTTACAGCTATTTCAGCAAAAACAGTTCAGCCTTTTTCAGCTTTGCTTGGAAATTCCTTACAGTGCTGGAGCATTCACAGTGCATTGTCTTTGTGGAAATGCTTTTTCTAGTTTCAATTAATATTGAATTAAATAAAAGTACAGTGTTAGAAAATTACAGGGAAACATTGTTAGAGTGCAGCACTATGACTGTGCCACAGACAGACACAGTCCACAGAGAGAACCAGCAGCCAAGCATGGGTGGCTGATTCAGCACCAAGGACAGCTCCCCTCTGCCTGGCTGACTCTTCAAGTGTGCGTCACTAATTATCAGCCTTCCCTGCATGTAAAACCAAACCATGTTGATTCTTAATGCTAGATTCTCTACAATCTGATCTGCTTGTTGCATTAAAAGCATGTGAACAGCAAGTAGTGCATTTAAACTAGAAACAAAACAGCTCAACAAAAAATGGCAATGGCAACTCTCCCGCTGCCCGTGGACTGTTAAGTCAAACCTGTGTAGAGTTTTCTTTCCCGGCTTAGAGTTATATTCTCTCAGACACAGAGTAGGTCCGTGCACCGTGTCCCAGTTTTTTCAGTTACACTTGTCTGAAACAATAATGGCTGGCCTGCAGCAGCTTGACAATGGACTTACAGCCTTAGTCATTCTCTTCGTTACTGAAATAATATTGTGTTGTGGTGCAGTAGGTAATAATGCAAAATAAAAGGTCATATTGTTATATCAAAAATGAATGAAAAGGCTGATAAGGGGCTTCTTCTCAGGGACTTCTCGGTGTGTCTATGTGTGTCATAAGTGGAGCTGCTGTCAGCTTTAGAACTAGTGAAATCAGTGTGTGACCTTATTGTGAGTGCTGTTTTGGTGTGTATACCTATACTAGCCTTATTTCAAATTATTTCCAAATGCTAAAGTGCTACAATTTGCACTTTTTTTTTGCATCCATGCCCAAGATCTTATTTGTGTTAACTTTGTATTCTCGATAATCTTCCCCTATCAATCAAGCTAACGCTACACATGCTTTTGAAGGTTTTCTGTTGGGTATTGGATCTCGAAAACCCACATGGCAATTTGTACATTATTTATGGAAGTTTCATAACTGCTGACCATTTAAAAACTTCCCCGGAAGAGCTTCATGCGTTTATAACAAAACACATTCAAGACAAACAGCAGGAAAAAAAACAGTGATATCCATTTTGCAGCATCATCTTTTATTAATGGCTCAGAGGGACTCTTTTCTTTTGCTCTACTTGCAATACACTTTCCTCTATCCACTCACTCTTTAGTTAGCCACATAAAATGAGACACACACATACTAAAGACTTTGATCGTGTGAATTCCACTCAAGATTTTACTTCAAATGTTTCATCTTTATTTTTTAGGAGACAGGTATCATGCTGACCACAAGACATATAAAGTGTAAATTAGCTAATATTTACAACATACAAATAGACTTTTCACTTTTTATTTTACCTGTGTTTTTTGTCAAGACATTTGCTTTTTTTCCTTGCAGCCCTGTGTGCATTACTGGATTTTCTCATCTGTCACCTATAACAAACGCCGTACCATTTACTGCACACCACTACACTACAGCACAGGAACATGGATTTGTGTGTGTGCACTTGATCTGTGTGTTTGCAAAGTGGAGCTGCAAGAAGCAAGCAACGGAGATTAAGGTCCCATATCTGGAAGGCACATGACCTGATACGACTCCATTTAATCTCCCTATCCACTCAAATTAGCATAACCCCATTCTTGATGTGGTCCCCCTCCGCCTCTCTCTCATTTTTAAACACTCTACACACCTCTCGTTTACTCTGTTTCACTTTTCAGCTATGCCAACTGTCTAATCTATTTTCAAATGCAGGCATCCTGCGGAAAGCAGCCTTGTGAGTACTGATATACCACAGATTCTCTCAAAATACTGAGGCCCAATGTTCAAATATATGGTCTGGGGGTATATTTGAATATTTTAAGATTTGATCTATCGGATACAACTTACCATATGAAGCAAGTATTGACTGATATTTGCCGTTTGGGCTATTCTCAATTCTGTGACAGCCAATAGCTTAAAGATAATTTCTTTCAATCATATCATATATATGATTTGTGTACAGATCTGTCTCAACGTGATCGTAACAATACAAAGAATCTTTTCAAACAAAAGAGTAAGTTTGCTTAGCTGCTCTCATGTGACAGCACAATCTGATCTTTTTCATTATACGCTGTAACAATCCACTGACAAATAGCGTGTAGGCCATAATTAGAACACAATTCTGGGAAATGACCTTGCTAATGCAAATTATATCTCTCTATCATTGTATCCCCAAGTTCAAAAGGAAGTGCAGCAAAGTAAATCAAGTATGCATACATCTCATCCAGAGCTCTGGGATCTTCCCTGTGTGGGGCCAATAAATTTTATTAAAACTAAAATAAACCACAGACACCATTTGGGTAACACAAAGTTGTAATGAGCACATCAGTCAGATGCTGACCTTGTCAAGAAAAAGTCTGAGAAGAAAAGCATCTAAAAGTAAACCCATGCACAGACATGTACTATTTATAATGATATATTGGTAAATTTAAAGTGGTAAGTAAAAATTAAAAAGCAATGAAGAAATGAACATTCATAACATGCTTATTTGCAAAGGATTAGTGCAACAAAATACCGTTAATTCTCTCACAGTAATTTATCCTTATCTTGAACTTTGGGTACATCCCCAGGCCTTACTAAACATAGGAATCTTATATAAATGCATTAGTAGCTATTGGCACTTGAATCTGTAATTTAACTGTTGACAGTCAAGCTGTGTTGTAAGTGGAAGGTTTTGACAAGGAAGAAGGGTGTATGAACTAAAAAGGTTGTGTCTCTGCTTTTGGTCTAATCCTTTTTTTATGTCCACCATGAGCCTAACAATGTTATATGATTGCAATTCTAAATCAGTGGAGCACCTAAAAGTAAAAAGATTTAAAGTGAGCTTTGTGCATTGTGATTTAACAACCAGTTCTTTTAGTGTTGGCCATTCGCAAGACATTCCAAAATACACAGCATGACTCTGATGGTGATTATAATCTTGAGCTGGCCGACACAGTTGATTTGTGCAGTGATGTGGTGGTGGGTTAAATCAGGCAGGTCACTGAGGACAGAGGAACACATGTTTAAAGAATATTGATGTTTAGTATATGCACAGCTAAGAAAACAGATTTTTGTGCAAATTTTGATAGAGCATTTAGATAAAAAGTGAAGTCACTCAGCCTTGATTGAAGCTGTAAGCCCACTAGATGAAATAGTGTCTTAGTTCCTTTTCTGTTTAAATAAGAAAGCTTTACTTAAACTCTTTGGTGTAATGAACATCCACGCATTCCGGCGATATCTGGGTCACAAATTAACCTACTAATTCGTGATAGGAGACAAATCTCTTTCATGATGTAACAAGCAAATGTTTGCTGATGTGTGAAACAGCTCTGTTTTTTATTTACCACTTTGAAGATTTTTTCACCATAAGCTCCATGTGGAATACATGGCCCACTTTTTTCCGTGTGGGTTTTTTGTTTACTGTGTATGTGTAGTGATAGTGTTTTTATTATTGTCATTATTATTATGTTCATATATGTCTATGTTTTCATGACAGGAAAGTAAAAAATATAGCATCAGAATCACACACAAATCTTTTTAAGTTTATTCACCTGCTGCTTCAGTTACAGTAAATTCAAGATGTTAAGTTGACTATACTATTATGTCACATGATCAGTCACATGATCATTCACCTGACATATTATTTTTCTTTTTACATTTTATAGTTTTAAAGAGTCTCTTGTTCATCTTGACATGGAAAAATGCCCACCTGAAGCCGCTGATCATCTGTGGCTGCTCCCAGTGTTTCTATTAAAGTTACAGTGTCTCTGGGTACAAACTCATTTTAACACAAGCCATCATTGTTGTTGCTATAATTTGTATTGTGTAAATGAGTATTGCAATGCTTTAAAAGTACATTCATTTACTGAGTAGAATGAACTTCCATGATTTTAAGTTTAAAGCCAAATTGTTTAACAGTGAAACTAAACATGAATTAATCAAATCCTGTGTTGGGTAATATTTAAACACCTACACAGTGTGGCATGTTACCACTGTCAAAACATACAAGATGCTATGAACACAGAGTAATGGCAGACAGGGTGTAAGTGTCACATTTAAACCACAGACACTTCTAACAGTGACATAAATCCAACGAGAAATTGCAATCTGACCTTAACCTAATTATATGGGAATTATTCTGACCTTGTTTTAATAAGAAACATATTAAAACCACCTCACACACTAAATAGATGTGTGTGTGGTGTGTGTATGGTATCGCTACGATTAGGATACACTTTATGCAGTGGAGCAACTGATGGGAAGACAAGAAACAGTTTCTATCTGGAGAGGCAGCTTTATGTTGTAGCTGTGGAAAATGCACTAAACTGTGTAGCAATTCTTTCCCCCCATATTGAGGTTAGTGTGACAGGAAACAATTTGTTGTGTTGGGCCTTATTTGCAACAAAACACTCTAAACTAAATGCTAAAGTGAACAAGGTTACAAATACTATCATGCTCTTGTGAAACAAATACGGTATATTTATATGTACCATGTTCATCAACTCGATATAACTGCATGCTAACATTTGCTAATTACTAGTAAAATGATGTCTATGGTGTAGAGTTATGTCTTTAGGAAGCATTTAATCATAAATCAAAGTACTAGAAATTTTGAATCGATGGATGGTGATATTCGGGAGGAAAGGTCAGATCCTCAAAGGTATTTCAATTCATCCTGAGAGTGTGCACCACAGGAAAATCCATCAAATGGCAATAGAAATAATAATGGCAAACCTAATTATTGTGCAGAGAAAGTCATAATTTTGCCAGAATTATCACAATAATGTTCTTCGGTACAGTTTTAGAATACTTGTCCTTTACTTCAGTGTTTCTATTCAAATATTTACTATTGCAGACAAACTTCTTGCAGATGTAACACATGTGAGACAGTCAGAGCCAGTTACTGTTCATTTGCTTAACATATGAAACACTAAATTTAGCTCCAGAGGCAGAGTTATGATGCCAAGCAGTGTCTGCTGACAGACTGCTCAGAGTGTCTGATGATGCGTGTGAGCGCCAACATAAGGCTGTTTGCCATAGTTCTGGTAAATGGTATCAGCTTAAACTACTGCATGCCAATAAATGCTCAAGGTGGTGATTGTCTTAGTTTGAAATTCAGTCCTATTGGAAGGGTGTTTAGTCTTCTTCTCTTCTAGATGACATCATCCGGAGGAGTTATTCGTCATAGGGGATTCCGATGATTTCATTCAGAGGGGTTCTAACCAGCAGGTCGCATAACACTACAGCCTCAAGATTATGAGCGTTGAGATGACATGATCTGAACTAAAACAATGGTGATGTCATCTGGAGGCATTTTCCAACGAGAAGCATGAAAAGATTTTATTATAGTGAAAGGAGAAAGACAATTTCTTGTCATTCTTCTACATTTACCCTAAACCAGAGCCATAGGAAGAGAGTGGTAAATGAAGATAAAGTTGCCCTTTAATATGGGGTTCTAATGTTTTGACCACTCAATTTAAAATGAATGAGGAGGCCAAAACATTACAACCACCTCCTAATATAATGCACTTAAGTATAACCCACCTCTATGACCTCAATATTAAACACAAAGTAGAATAATCAACTTTGTGACAGTTTCAAATTATAATCTTTTACTCATTAAAATTTATAAATGCTGAATGTCCATTAGTAGAGTTTCTCATTTTTTATTATTTAGAAAATTCATAACTGATTAATTTGATCATAGCCACATTTGTTTCTGTTACAAAGTGTCTTTTCTATATTGATGTTTTCAGTCTCCTACACAAGCATGTGAGGTGTGTAAATTGACTCAATTAACCATGCAGTCTTAAATATGCATAAAGCTTTTACTCGGTCCCTTTCCAAAGTCGAGTCAATTCCAAAACAGGATATTCAATAAAATGTCTTTAGAGATAATGTAACTGTTCTACATTTTAGGTTTTTGCGCAAAAATATAAATAACCCTCTAACGAGTGAAATAATCTGATGAGATATAATCTGATAAAGGAGCAGCACACTCAGCAGATGCCCCAACAGGGGTAATACAGTGATATCTGCAGTGATTCTGTGAAAGAGCGCCATTGAAAGTGAGAGGCATGAGCAGGTGATTAGGCAGGTGGCTAGAATGGCCCTGGGGTTTTCTGTTTAACATGCCAAAAGGGGTTGGCACTGCCGTTCGCTGACTCACACGCTGGCAACACAAGGATTATAGAGACAATGGACTCCCATTTCATTTTAATGAGTGCTACAGATAACCTTACAGACATACCGATGTGCAGAAATACAGCTGCTGACTGCAGAACCAAGTGGAGGGCACAGGCCAAATGACCCACTACAGCACAGATTCGACAGCCTTTCCGTTGGAAATACTGCCCAAAATTAGTTTTGGTGTGATGAGGCAAATTATATGGTTCACAAGAATGAAAATTCTAAGGTCCATTTGCAGAAGTAGTTTGCTCATATTTAGCAGTTTCAACACACTCTCTCCCATCAGTCCTGCTAATGTTCATCGGAATTAACTTGTACAGCCTTTTATTTCAGTTAGCCTCAGTATAGCCACAAAGCCTGATACAGTTTTGGAAACTCACCTCAGTACAGCATTTTATGAAGACACAAAACACACATAAACTGTTTCAACAAAGCAAGAAGAAAAATTTATTCTGCTGTTTGTTATTTAAATAAGAGATTGGCTTCTTTCAGTTTATAGAATAAACTAATTACCAAATTAAAGCAAGATTTTCATGGTTCAGTTGCAGAAATATGTAGACTAATAAAGTGTTTTACAGTCTAAATCCATTCAGCCGTGTCTTGTCAGAACAATTATTATGCAGTAGATGATGCTGGGCTACATGACCATGCACACAAAAATACAATTTTGTCACACAGTGACATTATTGCATTGGTTTTGAGTAAAGCCAAAGAATTTTAATAAATTTAAAACTCAGTCTGCACAAACAGCATCTCTCGAGTAAAGCCTGAAAAAAACATTGCAATGCTTTCGTGTGCTGAGCTGCTGCTGTACTCCAGAGAGCCTAAGCTGGGGTTTGTGTGTGGCTTTATAGCTGTAATAATATCCTTAGTTAAGGATGCAGCACTCTCAGGCTGAAAATACATCTTCACTCTCTTCTCCTCCCTCCTTCCTTTGGTTTTATTCTTACTTTCCCTTCTTTTCACCCCACTTCTCTTCTCACCCCCCTTTGCCTCCCAAAGCTGACTGTGTGCAGCTATAAAGCTTAACTAACTGGCAAATGACTGCCCCCCTCCTGCTTGCTTATCTACAGGATAAGCAGGGAGGTTATTTCCATGCTATACAGCTCATCAGACTGCAGCCCTTATGGGCTGAAGGGAGATGGCACTTTGCTGAACTCAACTTTGTGTCTGCATCTTTTGTCTCTCACATGCCTGAAATTGAATATATCTATGCTCCAGCCCTGCGTTACTATAGAGAGAGGGAGGGCTGGAAGGAGTAGAGTGGATTACTTTGGAATTTTATGCAATCGCTAACTTGATTCCTAAAAAAAATGTATATCAAGTGTTTTTTAACAGAAAGATAGTAGGCACATTTAAGTTGAATTTTATCATTTCTGTCTTGAGCACTTTAGCTGACATAAAGTCAGCTTTAATCAGAAACGGCTCTATAAGACCACAGACCTGCATTCAGCCTGAGACTTGTGTTTGCAAAATGATAGATATATGTGGATATATTCCAAGTAGTAAGATTGAGTGTAGCACCTGCCAGAGCATTAGACTGGCAGGATCGACAATGAAGAAATTAGCTTTGCTGCAAAAAAGACCAAATCAGCAGTTTAAAAAGGTTGACACAGAATAGAGCGTCAAGCAGCTTGCAGTCTCTGGCTTCCTTTCCTTTTCCAGCCATCTGAAAATAAACAGTTGGAAAGGCCTTGCAGAAAGTACTGTAACAGATCCCTTATAATTAAATACTTGATAGTACCTGCATGTGTGATTGCATGGAGGAGAAAGACTACAAGGAATTAGTATAACAACATGAGAAGACTAGCTTTCAATTATCTAAAGCAAAAAGATTAATTGTCCCCTTTTTAAATATAAAAACATCCATACATTTATAATAATTAAAGGAGTCTCAAGCTACTTACTGTTACCAGGAAGTTACTATGATGTGGCTGAATGAACCTGACAAATTCCAAAACTTATTGCACAAATGACTGTATTAGCTGGCAGAGTAAATCCTTACAGAACACATTGTAACTTTGCTAAGGACGACTGAGCAGTCTGTTACACTGCTGCCACCTAGTGCAGCATAAGAGCTGGACTTCACTGATAACAAAAAGGGAAACAAAGGTCGAATAATCACATTTCCAAAACTAGAAAATATGATGGTAAAATTTTCCAGAAGTGAAATATTTATTTTAAGCTTCCAACATTTCTACAATTAAAAAATTACCAGCATGACTTTTGCTCCATTGACATCATCTTTTGCAGTTTATTACCTACACTAATTTACATAAAATGGTTTAAAATGTATAAAAATCTAAAAATTACCAGCGGAAATTGCAAACACAAGATAAATGAACACTGTACCATTCAAATACTTTCTTTAACAGATGTCATACTTATTTTGACAAAAACTGTACAGTGGCATTCTGGGATGTTTTTACAACCGTGACATAAATGTGACATATGTATTAATCATGAGAAAATAAGTAAAAATGCACTAACATAGTAAAGACCTTCTGATGTCACAGAAAAGACAGAATTAAGAAAAAAAATACCACTTTTCAAAAATATACTGTTTAAAATAATTTCCTTAATAAAGCTGGTATTTTGAAGTGAATTTAGATAATATAGCTTCATGATACACTGACACACAGTAAAATATGACATTACCTAAAATTGGTAAATGTTCATTCAGTGTCACAAAATTCTATATTTAGTTCAAATGTGTGGCTTATTGAGTTAAATAAATAGAAATTTACTTTTTATGTTAAAAGGCATGGGTTAAAATGTGAACTAAGGAGTCAAATAAACAAAAAAATTAAAGGTTGCCAGTGAGAGCTGAGTCCATGAGGTCATCATCTTCATTTCTCATGTACATTGGGCTTGGCCGGGATGGACGCTCCGAACCCAGCATGGACAAGGAGGACTCTGAAGCAGAGATAGGTGATCGGGACCAACTATCTGCTTTCATTGGGTGTGAGGATGATCCCATGGACATCGATGACTTCTTTTTCTCTTTGTCCCTTTCCCGTTCTCTGTCTCTATCCCTCTCTCGTTCCCTCTCTTTCTGCTTCTTTTTCTCCTTTTTGTGTTTCTTGTGTTTCTCACCTGAACTAAGAGGAATGGAGGTCATGTAGTCTTGGGGGGGAAGTGGGCGCATTGTCTGGTCGTCACCTGAGCTAGGGCTATTCTGGTGAGACTTCTCAGCCACCGAGCTGCTGCCAGACTCGCTCTCACTGTCGTGGTTGAGTGGGGTGTATCCAGGTGATCGGCTGTGGCTCGGTGAGGAGCGGTCATGCTTAGGTGTAGAGCCACTGAAGAGGGGTGAAGCTTTGAGGCTAGAAATTTGGGGGCGCACTGAATCACCAGACCCTTCCCCTGCTTTCTGAAGAGTCACTTTGGCCTTAATGCTTGGTGACCCACCATCAGGTTTGCTAATGATAATTTTGGCCAAACCAGTCGTTCCAACCCCTCCTGCTTTGGGGTCTATCAGCTTTTTATCCCCACTGCTCATCCCCGGCACTTTGGCTTTTGCCTCTTTATCAGACTTGTCCCGCTTATATTCCCCACTTTGAGAAGATGAGCCATGTTTGGAAGGGCCCATGTTTGAAGGTCCACTGCTGGGAACATTTCCAGGACCACCACCAGGAGTAGATCCTGAACCCGTTCCCCCTACTGGTGGCCCTACCTCACACCCATCCTCTCCCACTCCTCCTCCACCTACACTCTTGAGTTTGTCTATGACTGCCGTAAGTGAGGGTTTCTTGTTTCGACTGGGAGATTTCCCTTTGGCGTTGGGATTATTTGCATTATTTTGACCAGCTCCTCCACCACTTCCACTGCCGCTGCCTCCACCTCCTCCTCCTCCTGTCCCTCCTCCACCACTTCCACCACTCCCATACTGAGACTGAGGACCTCCTGAAAAGTTCATAGAACCAGAAGAGGAAGAGGATGAGCTGGAGGATGATGAAGATGCTGTGGAACCAGAGGCAGAGCTTCCACCCATTGGCTTTTGGGAGCTCATGCCTCCAGCAGAAGAAGACTTGGACCCTCCAGAACTGCTACCTCCTGAGCCCATTGGCGATTTAGCCTTGGAAGAAGGAGGTGTTCCTGGAACCTGGGACTGTTGCATTTTCATAGGGGAGGACATTTTGTCACCAGAGCCACTGGAACGAGAGTGAGAAGGAGAGATGTTTGGCTTCATGTTGGGATTCATAAGAGATCCAGGAGGCTTGCCCCCTTGAGGTTTTATTTTACTACCACTTCCAATTCCACCTCCACTACCTCCAGGTCCAGAGAGCCCATGTTTGGTGCTGGGGGATGATCCTGGTTTGCCAACTCCCATTCCCTGGGAAGATCCTTTAGACTGGGATGAACTACTACCACCACTTCCACCTGCACTCCCTGGCTTGGAGCTGCTGCCTTGTATAATTGAGCTTTCTTTAGATTTGATCTTTCCAGAGGAAGAAGAGTGAGAATGATGGCTTTTACCACTGCTGGCCCCCCCTGTTCCTCCTGAGCAGCTTGTTGCTGAGCTACTGGAGGTGTATCCACTATGGGATGAAGTTTTTCCCCCCGTTATGGTACCTTTTGGTATCTGAATAGTAATTTTAGGAATTGGAGGTGTGGCACCGCCCGGAGGGGTTTGCGAGCGCCCTGAAGTACCTGGAGACTTGGAACCTCCTCCACTTAGGCTTCCCCCAGAGCCTGAACCACCACTAGGAGGAGTGTATGGTCTTCCCCCTGAGCTGTGAGAGGGGGACTTCCCATCCGGATCCAGTTTTTTACGTTTAGGTGGTTTATCTTTAGACTTTCCCTCACTGGATGGAGTCCTGCTACGTTTTACCTGTTTGCCCTCTGTTGAACTGCTCCCCATTCCCATCCCAGAACTGCTTCCTCCACTACCCCCATTCTCATCCTTTGGTCGCATGAGTCCCTGTTGCTGTTTAAGTTTGGGTTCTGTACTTTTAAATTCACCACATGCTGGTCCAAGGCCCATCATGAGGGGGCTCTGTGACCCACCGCCATGTGTATCTCCCATATCTGGAGCTTGCCCCAGAAGAGATTTCCCACTACTGCTGCCTCCAAAAACTATCCCCATATCAAAAGGGTCCTTCAGTGAGGGCTCTGGTGTGCTCTGCCCATGTTGAGTAGGATTCTGTGGTGTTCCTGTTGGTGTATTCTGCTGGCTGCCTGCCCCAAAACCCTTAACCAGGTCCATATCTCCATCTGCACTGGGAGAGCTGTCATCAAAGTAAGTCGGATTAAAGCTATGGCCTGAGGTCAGGAGGTCAGGATTAAAGTCAGCAGCATCAGGAAAGAAGTTAGTGGAAGAGGAATCACTGGTGGGAGTGGCAGCAGTTGCAGCTGCCTCAGCAATCAGATCAGCAGGATCTGTGAAAGGATTCTCATTACTATTGGTATTGAAAATATCTGCCGAGTCAAACACTGCACTGCCCTGCCCTGAACTGGAGGAGTCACGGATGGGAGTACCTAGGGGGCCTCCATCCTCCCCACTACTGCCCAATGGGTGCTGTCCATGGCTCCCGCCACTGCTTTTGCCTGTCTGCTCAGGCAAATCTGATAAGATTTCTGTGATATCAGGTCCAATGCTATCAGAGCTAGAGAGGCGGACCATGCGTGGTGGTCCAGTGCCTGATGGTTGCTGTTGCTGAGATTGGACATGACTGGACTGTGAATAAGGCATGCTGGGGCCAGACGGTGGTGTTCCACATTGGCTAGGTGCCGGAGTGATGCTATGGGGCGTGTCTAGGCCATCACCAGTTATGTTAACATCAAAGATAGAATTTTGAGAAGCATCCACATCCATAGAAAGGAGCTCACGGTGGAAATCGTCCTCCTGTGTGACTGGATGGTGCTGGTGATGCAGTGGCATAGAGGGTGGTTGGGATTTTATGCCTAATCCACTACCTCCAGCAGTCCCAGGCATGACACCAACTTTTTCATTGGTCCTTAGACGCTTTTTCTTCCCCTTTGTGCCTCCTCCAGGACAGGGTCCGCCAATGCCCTCTGTCCGTGGGGAGCCAGAAGAATTCTGCCTCTCTAATGGACTAGAACCATACAATGTGGCAAAATCCTGTGTCGGGTTGTCTTTCAATAAGTTCATTAACATAGGATGATTCTTAGTGTTGCTGGCAGGAGATGATGTAGGTGGTGGAGTTTGGTGGGGTGGTGGTGCATTTTGGGAGCTTGGACTGGAACCTACACTTCCAGTTATCTGTAACAGACTTGTCAGTATGGGATTTTGGGTGACTTTATTGTAGTCATCCAAATGGCCTTGACCTTGTTGTTGTTGCTGTAACTGTTGCTGGCCAGCTACCCCTCCCTGGTTAAGGCACTCTCCTCCTTGTACTTGCCTCTCTGTTCGGGAAATTGCAAACAAAGAACCACCTGCAAAATTACCCCCACCAGGGGGGCCTCCTAAAGTTGGTGTGCTTCCTCCTGTGAGCCCTGAGAGTCCCATAGGGTTTGTTCCATCACCTCCTGCCATATTGTAGGTAGGACTACCAGAGGGTGGCAGGTTATTCTTCACCATTATCTCCACTGTATGTGCAATCAGTGAGAGGGCTGGGGTGTCTGCCTGTATGGTCTCTGCTTTCCTCCGAATGGCTCGCATGGTTACAGGGATGGACATACATCTAAGTAGGGATAAAACCAATTCCTACATTACTACTGAAAGACACAATGTCCACATTTATGCATTCACAAGGAAATATTCTCACCTCTGGACCACTTTGGTAATGAATTCATCAGTGCAGATCAGTGCATCTGACAGTCCTTTATATAGCTTGCAGCAAACCTGTCTGGAGTCAATCACCTCCATAACCACTATGGGATCAAGGAATAGAGACTCAGATTAGCAGATTTGTACAATTTACTCATAGTAATATTGCCAGAACTCAAAGTAGTTTCTAAAAACATTAGATTTAACATTTTAGGAAAAAGTAGTGCTTACCACAGACTAATGACTCATTGACTGGATGCTGGAAAGAGACACTAAAACTTGAGTCAGCAAGAGGGCATACTTCAAACTGCAGAAGGCCAGCACTGTCTAGGGGGGGAGAAAAACAGCATGGATGCTATAACTTATCAAATATAAGTTATTACACAAGACACAAAAACATCATGTATATGTAGTTGACTGAGCAAATACAGTACTTCAGAAGTCAGATAGTCACCTTCTTTAATGGAAGTTCGTTTCACACAGCTGCCAATCAAGGTGTTATAGGCAGCCTGGTGACGAATGATATCCAACAAAACTGGCACTTGTCCTGGGTGGCGAAAGGGGATTTTGGACACCAATGCTCCTTGAAGAGAACGACCTTCTTGCACCGGCGCATCACCATTCAGGAAGTAACAGTGCTGCTGATCTGGTAACACCTGTGAAAGAATTTTAAAAATTGTAATCAACAAACAGGATTAACATGAAATGTACAAAGAAAAAAATATACCATCATCCAAGAGTTTGGTGTGGAATGAAAATCCAATTAATATATTGTGTGTGTCTCCTCACAGAATAGAAGTGCATGTTGTGTGAAGATGGTGGTGTGGAGCTGCCTTCCTCCAGGAGCTGGAGTTGGCTCTCGACAATCAATTGGTAAAGAGGTTGGCTGGAGGAGGTCTCCAAAATTGGGATAGCTGGGAAAAATGCACAGAGATTGAATTCCAGTTTATCAAAGAGATTGAAGTACTGTTTGTTAGATACACAGCTATGACATAAGAACAAAGATTTTATGACGTGAACTCACAAGTAGCATTGCTCATCCTCTGAATAAAGGACAGCGAGAAAGGCATAGGCCGGTTCATCTTGAGGAAGAAACAAGCTGGCAAGTCGACACAGTTGGAGTTGGTTACAGCAGAAAAGGAAGGTGTCCTGAAATAGAAGTTAAATCACCAAGTCTTTGTAAACTCTGCAGTTGGTCACTAAACTAACCACCAAATGACTGTTTGACAAATGACATTTATGCATGTTTAATAAATCCCAATTTTATTCTGCATACTGGCGATTTTGTAGGTTGCTCATTGTAGAATTTTGCAAGTTCTCTGACAAACTGAGATACACATTCTTACCCTTTGTTGTCTACAGGGTGGGATCCCGTGATTAGTGGAGCTATCGGAAGCTTGTGGACAGCTGAGGTTCCTTCAATTGTCACAGATACACTTACACCAAGAGAGCGGGGCACTGCAAAAAAGGTGTCCAGGTGTCAAATAAGAGAGACAACTGCTGCACAAGTAGAACTACTGTCCCTTACCCAATCACGTAGCAAGGAATGTCCTTTACCAGTATGAGGTGTTGGGTCCAACACTACCCCTGTGTACTCACACTCATACTCAGTTTTTTATTGTTATACTAAACTTCTCCAATACCACAACTGAATCAACGTAACGTCACATTGGTTGAGCAGGAAGGTGGGGGTGGAACAATGTCTGTGGTTTGGAGGTGTTTTATAATAAATGACAACAAAAGCAAAGCCACCTGCAAGCTCTTCTCTGCTAAAGGCGAAAACTGAGGGAGATCTACAGTAACTACACAGTAACTTAAGTTCTCGTTTTCCAAAATTACTTTACCTCCTTTTTTTCTTCGTTTTGCTCCTGTTTATAGAGTCTTTCCATTCTCACTGGAATTGCAGATTTGTCTACTTTAAAAGTTCTAGCCATCAGCTGTGGGTGTGCTCCTTCCAGACAATCAAGACTAGAAGTCTTTGACAGCTGATGAATTGTGTTTAAGTGTGAACTGCACAGTCTTTTTAAGTCTTAGTCTTTAGGTTTGTCTTCACTATATTTGGACCAGCAATGTCTGCCAGTGCACCTCATCACCTTGACTGTGCCATCTATTGATAAGAATTTTACTGTCCACCAAGTCATACTAGAAGCATAATGGTTTAGTACTTGCATTAGTACTTGATATTTAGTATTTGTACTCAATATGGGAAAAAATGGTATCGGAACATCCTTACATGCAGTTGTGGCAATCATGTTGTTTGTATTTTAGATGGACCCCTTCTGTCCATGTCCTCCATGCACTTACCATTGTTGTCTGTTAAGTTGAGCTGTGTGCCAATTTCCTCCTCAAATATGTCATAAGGGGACACATAGCACTGAAGAGAGACAAGATGGCCACCACTCCTGGCTGTCAGTAGACCCACACTACCATGAAGAATAGTCTCAACTGTATTGGCATTGGTTGCTAACCTACAAAGCACACACAGAAATAAATAAAAATGTAAAACAAAAATAAATTTATATATGTTTTTATATATATATATTATTATTTTTTTATTTATTTTTTTTACAAAAGGAGGTGCTATAAGTTATATTTTACCACAAGTACGATATAATATGATCACAGGCAGCTTAAACAAGATTATTTACAAGTTAACAAAAACAGATTTTGTTAACTTACCGAAACATATGCATCATCTTGGTGAGATCAAGCTCCAAAGACTGCAGTGCTATATACATCTTGGTTTTAAGCTTACTGGAACACACAAAGTAACACAATTATATACAACTAGATAGATAGAGAGAGAGAGAGAGAGAGAGAGAGAGAGAGAGAGAGAGAGAGAGAGATAGATAGATATAGATAGAGAGAAAGAGAGAATTTATTGATAACAAAAAGTTTTTTTTTTCCCTGAAAGCAAAAGAAAAAAGAAAAAAAAAACAAAAACACACAATCCTCCAACACTGTTGCAGGGGCTGGCTTCAACCACACATCCTACCAGTCTACTTACTTGTCCCCAGGGAGCTTGTACAAGTCAACCAGTCCCTTCAGATGTTTGGAAAACTCCTCAAAGTTTTTCTCCCTATTAAAAAAATTTTACAAAGTATTTCTTGCAGTTGTTTACATAATTACACAAAAAAACAGCAACAGTATAATACTGTTTGTGTTGCTTAATACGTGTGAGTGTACAGATAAATGTGTGGTTTCTACTTACCTTAGATGCTGAATCAACTCAGGACAACTCTGTGACCAACACATCAAGAAAAGAATGATATAACAAACTATTGATTAACTATATTTAAAGTTCTCTTGGAGAACCATTTGAAGCCATTGATACTGTATATCTGGGAAACACTGTAACAATAACCAACTTTACTCAGGTTTACGCAACCATACAGATGTTATAGTAAACTGACCGTAGGATTTTCTCCCTGATGTGCCACCTTAACATCCACTAGTTCTCCACTGGTGTCCAGCTGCACCTCAACATAAAACATATCTGATGTGATGTAGCACTCTGTTCCTGATGGGCTGAGGTGTGAGCCAAGCCTGCACAGACAAAATGAAACAAAGAATGTGAAAGAGGTAAGAGAAAACATACTGATTTCATTCTGTTTGCAGTGTGATTTAATAGTCAATCAGTCATAGTTAAGAAAAACAAAGAACTTTAAGGAAACATAAGAAAAGGGAAAAGAACTCACATGTTCTGTCGAGCAATAGATTCCAGACGATCTATCATTGAGGGCAGTGAGGACACTAGAAAACAATTTACAAAAGAACATTTTTAAATCTTTGGAGTAATAAAATGTCTTTAATTATCAATCTGCCCCAAAACACTACCTGCAATTATTTGGCCCAAATAAATGTTTTCCTTATCTAATGATGGAAAGAAACTTAATGTAATTGAAATAGCTGCACTGCTTTTTAAGTCTGGATGACAGCCTCACCTTTTAGTGCTCTCTGCAGGGTCTCCAGGCATGTGAGCAGAAGCTGGTGACCTGCAGTATTCATTGCACCACGTTTCTCCTGGGAAACGTTGCAAGGAAAAGAACAGAGTAACAAGAGAATAGTTAGGAGAAAGAAAAGTGCCTATTAAACAAGATTTCATGTATAAATTTGCTTTTTCTCTGGTTTAGTCAGAACAACACGGCAGACATTAAAATCTCTGTATTAAAGCTTCACTGGCCCAGGAGGGAAGTTATTAGAGTTAAAAAAACGTGTGTATGCAATTGCGTGAGTAATTGCTAAAAATGTATATTAAACAGGTTAGTAGTGAGTGTCTCTTGTGGCTACTTTAATGTGATCAGGCAAGGGACTGAAATTTGTTTTCAGTTTTGTGTCCTATGTCTAGTAAATGGTCGCTTACTATGTCTAGTATCAGCTGCTATGTCCCCCTTAAAACTAATAGATTAAACTGGTCTCCCCCTTATTTTATAGAAGAAGGCAAATGCAATCCTATTCAGTCACGAATACATAATTTAACTTTGGTCTTTTGCTGAGTTTAATCTGAGTGAACGTGGCCATAAGAGATAATAATTCAGACTATAAATGGGTAATAATGATTTCTTACTCATTAAGCAGTGACTGTTGCCTTTTTGTGAATACAAAATCAAATGACAAGCTACAAGTAGCAGCTTGTTTCTACCCTGGCTGCTTTTTTTCTGCCTGGTCAGTTAAGGTCTGTGAATCTATGGGGCCATCCAGCCATTTAGTTTGTCAAAGCACAACCAGAAGCAGGGACGTCTAATAACCAGGCTCACAGCTACTGTTCATGCAATCCTCAAAGTTGAACTGGGATTTTATGTGTTGCTTAGAGAATTCAAACATTATTTTTTCTTAAAGAAAGAAGTCTCATTCTCACCATGGCCTGACGCACAACCTTGCAAGTTTCCTGCCATGGCCGAGAAGCATTGTGTTTAGCGTGAAGCCTCTCCAGCAGAGCAGCCATTCGACTCTGCCTCTCTGTTTCTAAATAAAAAAAAAAAAGGAGCAAACAATATAAGAGATAAAAAAAATTAAAAAAAAAGTATTTTGTGCATATTCATGATCCGAACAAACCAGACCCAAATAAACAGGTATACAAGTAACCAAAAATATTTGTAAATAAATGTAGGTTTAGAAGAAGCTACACAATTTAACTGTTATATGGACAAGTAAAAGACTGAGAAAAAGAATTCCTGATATATTCACCAAATTGAAACTAAACAAATGTAAATTATAGGTACATATAATACGAATAAAATATGCCCATTTAGTGCACATTTCTGATATGTATGGAAAAACAAATACATGTGCCTCTGAGGAGCCCACAAATAATCAAATTCACATTAATGACCATCTCAGGTTTCGGTAAATTATTATTTGCAGTGGACACAACATAACTTACCAAGATCAGAAATGAAAAAATAAATACATAAAAAACATGTGCGTGATATTTTTGACAGTTCTTTAATTTCCTAACAGGCTCATTTCTGGACAGTTTCAAGAAAATCCTTCTCTGGGTAGATACCTAGAAAAACATTTATTTATTTAAATAAAGAAAGAAAGAAAGAAAGAAAGAAATGTTTAACGCAAAACATTGTCTAATAAACTTGGTGGTAGAATGAGGAAGTTCAGGAGTGTATACAGGGAAAGAGGTTAGCTAAGAAGAAGTAGGACACTGAGAGGACAGAAGAGATTAGACAGGAGTACAGGGAGATGCAGCGTAAGGTAATGTTAGAGGTGGCAAAAACCAAACAAAGAGCATATGAGGACTTGTATGTTAGGTTGGACAGTAAGGAGGGAGAGGTGGATTTGTACAGGCTGGCAATGCAGAGAGATGGGAAGGATGTGCAGCTGGTTATAGTGATTAAAGATAAGGTTGGAAATGTATTGACAGGTGTGATGGGAAGATGGAAGGAGAACTTTGAAGAGTTGATGAATGACGAAAATGGAAGGGAACAAAGAGTAGAAGAGGTGACTGGTGTGGAGCAGGAAGTAGCAATAAAGAGTGGAAAGGCAGTTGGTCCTGATGACATATGGTATGGAAGGTATGGAAGTGAAGGTGAAGAAGGTGCAGGTACTTAGTGTCAACGATTCAGAGCAACGGACAGTGTGGAAAAGAGGTGAAGATGTGTGAGCAAGCAGGTATGAACGGGTGGAGAAAAGTGTCAGGTGTGTTGTGTGACAAAAGAGTATCAGCGAGAATGAAAGGAAAGGTTTTCAAGACGGTGGTGAAACCAGTAATGTTGTTCGGCTTAGAGACAGTGGCACTGAAGAAGAGACAGGAGGCAGAGCTGGAGGTAACAGAGCTTAAGATGTTGATGTTCACTTTGGGAGTGACGAGAATGGACAGGATCAAGAATGAGGACATGAGAGGGACAGCTCATGTTAGATGTGTTGGAGATAAAGTCAGAGAGACCAGATTGAGGTGGTTTGGACATGTTCACAGGAGAGACTGACTGAATGGATGCTGGAAGAAGGATGCTGAGGTTTGAGGTTTGCTAGGTAGGACGTCCAGAGGAAGACCAAAGAAAAGATTTATGGATGTAGTGAGAGAGAGGATGAAGATAGTTGGTGTGAGAGAAGAGGATGCAGAGCACAGGGTTAGATGGATGCACATGATTCACTGTGGTGAGCCCTGAAAGGAAACAGCCGAAAGGAAATGAAAATTGTCTAATTTAAATCTCTGTATTATATAATATATTTAATTAAATTCTTAATTGTTGCGTAATGTATGTTGATCTTAAGAAACATGTCACATTTGGCATGGTCAGCTCACCTAGTGTCCACTGAATAACAATTTCATAGATGCGCTTAGAAATAACTCTCAGTCTTCCAACGGATTATTGTTTAGTTTTTATTTGTGCCTAATTAGATAGCTGTTTAAAGAGTCTTTACTGAGAGATTATTTAGAAATCCTTTTGGACGTGTGAGCCATGGGGTTAATCAATCTAGTCCCGCGACAACCCAAAGTTACAGAAAATCAGAGCCCATGCTTCTGTCAGTCAATGTTTTGATAACCTGTCATAATGAGCTATCGCTAAACTTTAACATTTCTGAGCTTATATAAAGGACAGACAGGCCAATTTGCTTATATAATTCAAAGCCACTAAGAAACGTGAAGCAAAATTTCGAGGTGCCAATGCCATACTTTGTGAGACCTTCAGGGAAACAAAATGTTAGTGTTTGTACAAAGTGGTGTTGTTAGCTAATAACAGGGACCTAGCTAGTTAGCTATTAGCTGCTAACAGCTTACCAAAACAAGCCCCTGTCCAGTGCAAACAACCTACATTTTGCGAGACCGCGTTATCTGTAAATTCTGCAAATTAACCACATATCAGTGAATTCACCCCGTCAAAATGTCAAAAACACCCATAAAAATTTTTAACGTAAGCGTTACATAGGCGGTTAGCTGTTGGCCATAGTTAGCCTACGTCGCCTTGCCCCGCTAGCAGATCACCGTAATAACAGAAATCCGGAATCAGTAAAAACTAAAGCGTGGGTCATAGTATTACCTGTTATCTCTTCGGTTTTGATCCGATCTACATGAGTCTGATTCCCTGCTTGCTGAACCGAGAGAGAAAGTTCTCTCGCAGGGCTACCGCTCTGCATAGAGACACCAGGGCCCGCCGCCATTGTCGTCCGCTGCCTGCGTCGGTTTCCCGTTCCCCAGCCTCATCATCCGGTGTTCCGTAATGCCACGAAGTGTCTGTTACTTTCAGTCCGTATCCTCTAAAGTTGACTTTTTTGTAGTTTCTGAACAATATGCTATTTTATAGACTTATTTACTTTGACCTTGTAACAACCAAGTAATTTACATAAAAAAATAAACACTCTAAAACAGGATTACAAGTGGGTTTCGTTGGCCACTATGACATAAGGCTATTTATGAATACCTATGAACATAATTTAAAAGAGATACACACATTTTTCTTTATTCCTTTATGCAAAACATGAAACATCCTGCGTTTAAGTAAATAGTCTGATAGAAACTCCAGGTGGCGTACGATCGCCGAGAATAAATGATTCATAATTTGCCAAGAGCATAATTTCAAGAAAGGTTGAAACGATCATGTTAATCGACTTGAAAAACAAGCAGTAAGCTACCTTAATGTAATGATTCTTTTTAAATAATATAATTTCTACTTTCAGTGCCTGCATGTATCCTATTATATAGCAGTTGCATGAAGCAATGGGTAATTAAGCAGTAGGCTACATAAAGAAATTTGAAACAGCAAGAGCAGCCATGCGTCTGCACAGCACAGGACACACGCATACACACACCTGAGCCCATTGTACAGCTGAGCCTGTGGCAATGAGGGCTCTCTGGGGAGGATTTTCCCACCAACCATTATGACCTGCCTAAGAGAGGGAGCAGGGATGTGTGCATGAATATGTGTGCATTTGTGCACATGCAAAAAGATATCTAAGAACATGGATATAAAATGACACACACAACCCATAAATATACAGGAGATAGCCTTAGACAGCAGTGGAGATGGAGAGGAACCAGATTGGCATCGTGTGAGACAGTAGACAGAACCAGAGATAGACATGAGAAAAGAGGGGAGGTGCCGCTATGTAATTGATGTGCCCACCAGGAGCTTTAGCTAGCTGCTTGGCATGGATGAGGAGGTGGGCACCGCTGCCAAGACAGCAGTAGGAGAAAGGAAAGTGAGGCAAGGCCCTTAGTGAGCACAGTAGCGGGCTGAAACCATGCCCATCAATCAGAGGCTAGTTCACCTTGCCATGCCAAGTGGGAACCCCCTCTGTGCCGAGGGAAGGGGTGGCACAGGGAGTGAGGCTGGCACAGTTGCTAAACCTTCTCTAATCCTCCTGGTGGGTGTATCAGTGCCACGGCCGCATGGCCGTGGAGTGGGCCGAGCCAGACATGAGGAAAAGAAAAGAAAGTTCAGCCCCTGTGTTGAAAGAGGTGTCACAGTAGGCTATTAACATCAGAAATGTCACTTCAGATAAGGACTGGAGAGTCTCTTGGCCACTCTTTATATTGACCTAGACACGCTTAGTACTCTTTTTTTTCATAGCTTCAAAGACTTGATCAAGATTGACTACATTTAATTTTTGCATGATAGTACTTATTAGTAATTGCATATTTTCCAGCATTTGATGTAGTGTAAATCCCTGATACCACAGATGAGATCCTATGTTATTTTCCTTGCAGTTTCTCTAGTTGGCTGTATACAATATATGTTTGCAGTAATAAAAAATATCCAAGATTTGGATACATTTGCTGATCGGCATAGATTTATATACACATATATTCGTACATATACTGTGGCATACAGTTGAATCATAATGTATAATCATTACAACTATATACCTATACAGTGTAAATGCTGTACATACACATTTGTATAGATACATACAAACCCAGGTACATAAAACAAACAAAAAACCTTATAAATCCTTTTTCCTTTCATCTTGTTCTTATTTTATTTTATTTATTTCTTAATTGTTTCTTATGGCATCGAAGGGGCTGATAATTCAGCATAAAGACATGTATTTGATTTCCTCTGCGTGTTTCCAATTTTACCTCAGTGGATGGAGATGTTTGAACATCTTGGCAACATTATTGCGTGTTTTGAAGTTGACTACCCTCCTTTTTCACCATCTCTCAGGTGAACTCACATTTTACCCGCTGTGAATAAAGCTAGTCTGTTTGATGTGTACATGCCTCCCTCACATATTATGGCTACGAGACAAATAAACCGGACAATGCAAACAACAGACTTGCATTATGGGTTTGTGTTTATGGGTTTTGCAAACAGTTTTATTAAGCCTTGTCTCACAAATGTGCCAAACAAAAGGAATCAACAGAGCCTTTTGCTTTTTACCTATCATACAAGTTTGAGATCAGTGAGCATGAAGGCTGGAAATAGTCCAGAAAACAGTGAGGCATTATCAGGACACACTTTCTGCTTCCTTGGCGCTGAGTGCCTTGAAGTGCAAGGGCAGCTGGAAAGAGTAGCTGGGAGGGTGGTAGAGAGAAGGACGGGCAAGAGACAGAGGGAGAGAGAGAGAGAAAGGAGGGGTCGGCCCTATAGGACCATTTGTGATGAGGCTCATTTGCACAACGGCACTTAATTGGCTACAACAATTAATTAATGTGTTGGAAAGTTGGCACAAAAAGTTCATTTAAGAGGGTTTTAATAAGCAATTAGGGAGAAGTAACCAGCGAGGTAGAAGCATCCACTAAAAAAGATGTGAAAAAACTCTGAAAGTATCAACTCCAGCTAGGGACTTTTTGGGAATAATGTGCCATAGCTGGAAACCAGGATGCGGTTTGCTATTACGGGTAGATACTGCGCATCCCATTGTGAGCACTGATGACTTTAAAATACATTATTTTTACCCCATACTTTTACAACCCCAACTGTTCATGGCGCCCACTTTCCAAATTCAGCATTGTCTCCTTTCCCCTTTCGTTCTCCCTCCCACTGTCTGCCTCTCTCTTCTTTTCACTCTGTGTATGAAATATCGCATGACTAATGAGTGGAGCAGGTTGAAATCCTGGGGAAGATGTCCTTGGAAGACGAATGCATTTTCAGCAGAATAATTAACTTAATTAACAAATTCACATGCATATTCATCAGCCTATTAATGTCTCCTCTGCGCGGCTTGATGAGCAGTGGGGTAATAACCATCTCATTTGCATAGCCTGTTCACACGACACCCTGTTTAAAGACAAAATAAGGGAAGGAAGAGCACAGGAGGAAGAAGGAAGAGAGAAATTAGAAAAGGAGACAACAAATAGAAAACAAGGAAGAGACACAGCGGGGTAACAAAGAGGTGAGGAAGTGACGTTGGCGGATTGGAATGAGGCAAACTGTTTATCTGACGGATGGGTGACATGAGCAGGGACGGCAAACATGAGCCCCAACAGATTGACTCAGTCTCCCTCTTTTTCTTTCTCAACCCTCCAGTCAACCTTGTAAGCCATCTTCCCCCTCCTGCTGTTCCATCATCACCATTTCCTTGCATCCATGCCATAATATTCTCCTCACTGAAAGCGGAAATAAGTGTTTTGTTGCAATTTAATGACGCTCTTAGCCATATATCCAAGTCAGAGCAGAGTAATATCAGCCATAAGATGTTTGTCTTGGTAAATTGTTCTTGTTGTCTTCTTGTTCAGTGTGCCCTCTCCATGTTTGTCTCCCTCTCTGTCTGTCTCGTTCTCTCCTTCCTACAGTCTCTCAGGGGGAATCTTCTTGGCATTGCTCCACTCCTTTCTTCTCCACTGCCAGGCTGCTGCTGCCGTCTCTACTCTGTTACCACTGTCTGCACACAACCTGGTGCTCCTAGCAACGCCACCTCTCTCATATACACTCCACATGGCAGTCCGAATGGCATGTGTGTGTACACACACCTCGTGTTTACCGTGGGTTTATTGCCACTCTCATATTTGTGTCTGTATTATCGTAAATCCTCGGTCTACAGCATATAAGCCAAATGTTTATTCTACCACTCCAAAAGAAAACAAAGGAAAATGGCAAATGCTGTTACTATGCTGTCTCTTCCAAATAGTTGAATCTCAATATATAAGTCATAGTTTTATGTAAAGTGTAAATAAGTCAGAACAATGTCATTTTATAGCCTATGCCAGACAATTAAAGTAGCCTTTATTTTCTGTATTGCTCCATAATCACAATTTTGTTAAATAAATTTACCACCTGTTTTCAGAATAATAAGCAGGATAATGTACAGTTCTCTTTTACACCTTAAACAGGCTGTATAAGACTTCCAGGAAGTGTGTTCCTTGCCATCGCCTTTCGGTTTTATGATGTATAGAAGCATTATGCTTTCTAGCTTAATATTTTTGGCTGGATAATAAACAATGTCACTCCATTTTTCCCTTTCCTATTTGCATTTATCTGCGCTATGGTTATGTCTTCACAAAGTGTTACAATTGTTGATCACAGCACCAAAAAAAGGGTACTCAGATGCACTGATGTAGATGATTGAGAGTAAGCAGGTTTTCATTCCAAAAAGGAGAAATTATTCTGGGACATCTCCCAATTTAGGGTCATTTTTTATGTAGATAAAAAGAGAGACATGCCACAAAATAGACTTCGAAAATGTATTACACAAACATTCGTTGATGAAGATTTGAACATGATGTGTTGTTCCTCCATCAGATTTATTTTTTTTGGGGGGGGGGGGTGATTTGTTCTCATCAGCCAAGTCATGATCAGATGCTTCCTTGGAGGCATGTAATACTTTGGCAGCTTTTTTCTCTTCTGTCCTCAGCATTCATTTGAGAATTCAAAAATGTGCAAGAACATAAACTGAGAAAGTGATCAGTCTTATTAGTGATTGTTTTGATACAAGTTTCTTTCTTCTGTCTGAACTGGATGCATCTCCCAGATGAGGCATTCAAATCTTGTGTTACATGAACAGTAGTGCTGTCCCTGTTTTGTTGACTGAATAAAACATGATGTCCTGATCTTTGTGTCAGCTACTCTCTCCTCCCCTCTTGACTGTTCTCTCAGCCAAGGCATCGCAGTTGTGTGCAGACATTTCCTCTTTAATATGTACAGTTGCTGTATTTACAATGCAAGTTAAATCAATGTGACTGAGCTTTAACTGTGTTATGCTAGAGCAATATGTGCAACTGACCTCTCTCGGGGTGTTGCTGGAGTTTACTTTATACAAAATCTGTCCTTTACCTGGCTACTTTTGTCAGGACTGTATGTGATGCACATTCTATACATTTGTAGTTAGAGTATCATGTCATGCAGCTGTGGGGGGTGTCAAGTGGGGGTTTAGGCAAACCTGCACCTATTTACAAGTATTCAACACATAGAGGGTCAAAATGGATAATCTAGTAAATTATTAGAAGAGCAACTCGTGGTTCAAGCACATTATGCAACACAAAAGCCAAATTTGTAGGCTAGAAACTGAGAATCTAATAGTCCTGATTGGGTTTAATTTGATAATGTCTGTGCCCACCCACACAATGATTTCTGTGGCTGCATTTGTGACTTGATTGGTGCAAGGGACTTTGAGAGGGTAACGGCTAATGGTTTGACACTGATGACTGTTTGACGACCATGAAATTCAAGTGTCTTTCATAGTTTTTACAGAAAATGGAGACACACTAAACCATATACAGCAAAATACCACAAAAAGGAAAAAGCCTAAAAATGCACAACAACATTTTTACATGATGTTGTGTAGCTTATTGATCTTTCCATTATTGTCTTGAGTGTGAGTCTTTAGAATGTTCTCACTTTTTTTTTACTCTTCTCAGGTTGGCTCACACTGTGCTGACTGAGCTCGGGCTCATGCTCTGTAGCATTCATGAGCGGAAGAGGTAGGAAAGGCGATTGAGATACAGAGCATTAGCTGGTGTCAGGAGGAAATTAAAGGCCAGATCGCTTTCTTAATCAGAGCACAAGCGCTGCGTTAAGAAGGAATTAGGTCGACAGCTGCTGTGTCGCTGCTTACCTTGCTCTTGCTCGCCTTCTCCCTCATAAATGCACTTCCTCACACACTCATTGTCATTCTCCTTTTTGTTTCCTTCCTTTACCCTCTTGCTCTAAACTTTTCTCTTTAGTTGTTTTTAGTTGTTCCCCTGGGTTGTCTCTTTTTGATTCCCTTTCTGCTAGCTCTATCTCCTGGGCTCTCTCTCTCTCCAGTCTCTGCCCTCCCCTCCCACACACGAGAGCTGAGTTTTGGCTGCTTGTCAGCACTGGGCACACAGTCACAACACACTCACACAAGCGAAACTTACGAAAATAAAATATTTGATAAAACGTGTTGACAAAAATATGAAGAACTAGAGAAGACAAAGGAGAAGATAAAAGTGACGCGTGATGGATGGAGATGGTTTTTGGTTCGGTTCCAGGAGCCTCCATAGTACCCCTGTGGCTGATAGATGAGCTGTCACTGTTGAGCTCTTCCATGTACACCTGAGATGAATGGACAAACAGCAGCGGCCCGTTCACTGTCTATCCATCTTCCGTTTAGATTTGCTCTGCTGTCCCCAATTTGACAAGTGCCTTGTGTCTGTCTCCCACAAACAAACACAAGACAGTCACCAGACATGATTTTTTTGAAAACTAGCACCATTATTTTTAGACTGAGGTAGCCAATAGCCAATATTTTGTGCCAGTATACTGTATTTTTAATTCGATCATTTAATGCCAAAACATGGAATGCATTCAGTGTTTCCCAACATTTGCATAGTTGGTTGAAGTATTCAAAGTAACTCTAAAATCATTTTAAGCTTAGTGGCTATTGGACGAACAGGTTAAGCACACGCAAAGAAACCTACACTCTGATATCTGACAAGTAGCCAATACTGGCTCAGTGCCAAAGCAATATGTCAGTCTATGTTATACACAAACATGCATATCTGAATGTCTTGCAAGCCAACCCTTCCAGTCCATTTGTCCAGCTCCCACATATCTTGTCACACATTGTGTCAGAAACAGCGAAAACTGGTCGCAAAAGGTCAGAAGTCAGACCACTTTTTAATTTGGCAAATGCAGCGTATAAATTTTAATTTGTTGCTTTAATCAGTGGAATCAACTGGAATGACCTTGAACCTGATTGCTAGCGTCTTTTCCAAGACTTCAGTTTTCCTGGCATATTGTGCAGATCGTGACTGTATGCATATTACAACGAAACAGGAATCAATATTTAGCTCTCAGATTTCCATCTTTTGGAGTTCTGCAGTGGTGAATTACTCGTTAAAGTCCTGGAGAAAGTTAAGTTCAGTGTCTCCAGTAGATTAGACATGTTTTATATTCTGCAAACAGGGGGCTGCTGTAATTCAGTTGGTAAAGGCAGTCGTCCACGGACAAGTGAAATTATGATTTAAGTTATCTCTTAATTTAAATGTGAAACTTGTTAATAAAGAGCATGTTTTGTGCGTTTTTACCTAGGAAGTTGTCTAATGGCATTAAAAAAAATAAAATGCCTTTATGATGTCAGTTGACTGCACGCAGGCCATATTAAGTCACCTCTTTGTGACAGTGAGGTTTGGGGTGAACCTACTCTGCATCCTCTCCAAGGGGAAAAGTTTAAAAAACATTTAATTAGGCTTTTGGCATAGCTTCACTTTTAGCCTCGAGGTATTGGAGGAGGTTTTACAGACTTCCCTATCCCTATTAGAGCCTTGCAGATTAAACATTCATGAGAGCAATCAGCAAACCCTATGTGTTCTCTCCTGCTGTACAACTTCATCCGTAGTTTGTGTGTAGCATCACATTTGTGTAGCTTTACGTTGTTGAATGATGCATTTAGGTGGTGTATTGCATTACCACTTTCCTATGCTGATGCAATAGTGATCTGTATGCCTGTCAGACATACTATAGGACATTCAGGTTTTATCAAAGTGTGCTTTAATTTATTAAAACAAGGGTTTATGTGAATGAAGGTGTCGTATGGGTAGGATGGTGCAGGAAGGTAGTGGAGGTTTGGGCAAGAAGGGTGGGCTGGTGTTGGGGGGATGGAGTGGGTGGGTAGGGGGGCAACAGATGGCACGCCACGCTGCGAGGGACGTCGGCTGCCACGGGTGGGGAGGGAGGTGGAGTGGGGGCAGATAAATGTGGGTGGGAGGGGGGACTTCTACCCAAAGTGCCAGCAGGGATGACGAGGAGGGGGACTAGTATGTTAGTGTGTTTGCATGTTTGTATGAGCGTGCTCGCATGTGCATGTGTGGAGGAAGAGTCATACTCAGCCTCCAGTTTCACATCCAGTGAGGTGAGAAGTCTTTGCCTCAGTGTTTCATGCCCACTCTGTCTGTCTGTGGAGAAGAGAGTGATGACTCCCCACGCGCCAGTACACAGCTAGTACACAGGCATCAAGACTGTATATGAAGATGATTCTGAAATTACTCATAGCCCAGTTGTTGTGATTAACTACAAATTGTGATCTTCACGTCAGACGCCATAAATCAGCCTGGAGCAAAACGGCCATATGTGAGGGGAATTTAATAGCTCTCTTTGATTTTTGTGCTTTTTCGTCCAAAGCTGTATTTCATGCACTGAAAGCTGCTGAGCTATGGGTAGCAAAATTGAAACTTACCCTCAACATCCTGGTTCCCTCCCTATCACTACTCCCCTCCATCTTCTCCCCTCTTTTACAACACCTATGCATGCACAGACGGCACAAATGCTCACACACACATGCACACACCAACCCCAATTACAGTGGCTGCCTGTAAACACACCAGCATCAGTGGTATATATGGTGATGCCTATTGAACAGATGTTGTGGAATTTAAGATGCAAAAGCACCCCTCCACCACTCCCCCATCTGACACAGGCACACATATACACACACAAACCCTCACTGTCTCCCTCCCCCCCAGCTGGCCCTGCCATGAACGTGCCATGTGGTGCTCCATTCCCCCTGGCACTCCAACTCTGGCTGTGCCAACTCTGCCGCGTCTGGCCGCCGCCAACTGGAAAGACCAAGAAAACACAAACTCAAAGTGGACTGTTTCTTTGTGTGTCGGGAACTGTGTGTGTATATTTGTGTGTACCTTGTAGAAGTACTGTACAAAACTTGAGCTGTCACTTACCATACCAGTAATTTGTGTAGAACTGAGAAGAAAAGAATCTGACATTACATTTTCCAGTATGCAAAATGTGTTGTTAGGCACAAGATGAGTGTGTGTTTGGGAGTTGTTATACCTTTTTGTACCTCTGTGCAGGTGCACCATGTGTGCAATGTGCGAAGCATGTCATGCTGTCAGTCCGTACATGCTGGTTGTGAATCCACTTGGGAATGGCGGTGGAATTCCTGTTACCATGGCAATGTTCAAGCTCATCTGTAATAAAATTTCAACTTGAGAGAGATTAATTCAGGGGAAAGTGTTGATTTATTCATCCTGGTGGATACAGATGCACTTCCTCATTCGCTCTGATGTTTGACTGTGATGGCTACCCATTCGCAGACTGGTTTTCATTTTTCAAACCATGTCACTGATAAGATGTGGCTGCGGCAGCTGCTTCTGTGCCTTTCTATCCTCGTCATGGGATAAGTTAAGCCTGGTGAGATTTTCTATTTTTGCCGTGGTCAAGATTAGAACCAAGATTGAAGTGATCCCAATAGCAAAAATCTCCTGTGCAGTCAGATGTAGCTTTGTCATTCAGAATCTGTAAAATCAGCTAAAGCATTGCACTAGATGATGTGTATCTTCATGATAAACAAGATGAAGAATTACACACTGTACTTTATTTAAATGCTCAGCTGTTTGCTTATTTAAACAATAAAACGACATGTTTGTGGCTCTATTTTAAAGAATCACATCTTTCGAGATTTTCCTATAAAACAAATGGGCCTTGTGCTAGGAAGGAACAGAAGTCAGAAGATGCAGACTAACTTTTATTATTTTTATTATTTTTTGTCTTTTAAAGGAATTCATGGAGAAAAATAAAAATATTAGCCATATTAGCCACTAGCCATATTCTTAGAAAATGTTGAATCATTTAAATGTGTTGTTGTTGGAGCTCTAAAAGATGTTGTTCTTTGAAAGTAAAAGCTTCCTTTTGAGATAACTTTGTGAAACAGTTTTGGATGTTTAAACACACACACTGCTATGTTCATATATATGTTCTGTCATTTTAAAAACATTTTGTAGGATCAAGAGATGCATCATTTACAACTGAAGTGGCATTCCTGTGAATGCATCAGTCTGTTGATTTTCACATTGACACGTTCATATGTGCATATGCATGTCCCTGCAACCCTCAAGTCTGTCTTTAATTCAATAGATTTCCCCCATGTGGTGATGGGAAGGCAGAGGCCCTCTCCATTTCTCTCCTGATAATCTCTTTTAAACTGAGAAGCCAGACGTGGGCTGCTTTGTCAATACCTCGTCTCAAGGCTGCCACCGGGACACGCACTCCACTTTGTTTATTTTTTCTATGCATTCGATGAGGGGCTGGTGGAGATGAATTAGCAGATAAATAGATGAAAAACGCCACAGATAAAAGAGGAGACAGAGAAAGGGAGTGACATAGGTTTCACGTGTTAGTCATTTCATACTTTACATAATACTGTGCAGCTTGACTTAACGATCTTTAGCAAACTCATCATAATTAGGATAAAAGTGATTATTAACAGCTAGTATCCTACAATGCCCTACATTTATACGCAATTATGCACTCAAAATTATAATTTGTTTCATGCGGAGGTAAAACATACAACTCGTCTGCAGACTATTCACAGAGTAACACACTTTCAAAATATTTATACAACTCTTGAGGCACAGTAAGATGGGAGGGTTGCAGCAGGAATGGCATCTAAAAACTCAGGTAAAAACCCTGAAGGGACCAGCCGAAAGCCGTTGATCTTTGACACAGGATTTTATGTGTGCTGCACAAACATGTGTCACAATCTGACACCATTAGATACATCTATTAGTTTGTGCTTCTACTGTACATTTGTAATTAGTGTACACAGTGCCAGAACTTCAGTTCAGATAAAGAACTTCATTATCTGAGCTATTTTCATCAAAGCCAATATTAACAAGTGTTTTATGTCCACAGCAAACACAATACACATAGGGACAAATGTACACTTAGAGGTCAGATTAACCCAAAGTCAAAACCTGCAGGTGGATGATAAGTCAAGGCCAGCTACTAAACACATGCATGTGTGTGTGTGTGTTGTGTGTGCATCTTCACATTAGAGGGACACTGTGGTAGTCTCTGTATGTGTGAGAGAGTGTTTAAATTCAGTGACAGCTGTTCATTAGTCCATTACAACCCCACACTGCTGATTCCTCAAAGCAGTGCACACCAGCAGAAACACAAACTGGATGGTGATGCACCAGTCTGCAAGACGGAGACCAGATTTTTTTCATTTTGTTTTGAGTCTTTATTCTGCAGATTATTGTTGTAATTAGAATACAACTACGATATGTGTTTGCAAAAGACAAAGTTTTTATTTAATGTGATCTCACAGTGGGAAAAGGTTGCAGTCTTAAGTTGATTGAAATTTGATATAATTTATCTTGACTTGTTTTTCTTTTTAAATAATTAAACCATACAAGGGGCTACACTTTGTAGATATGCCTGTCGGACCCTTTTAGCGGTGTTGCTTTGGTTTCCTGTAGTTGACACTCTTTGTTTCTCTGCTAAGCTTTAATTAGCAGCTATTACTTCCCCTTCTTACATTAGTGCAAACTTACATTGTTGCTTATGTACAAATGCAGCCGTAAAGCATTGTGTGTTTTAACTAAATAAATGCATTACTGAAATGCCACAGTACACTTCCCTTCATGCAGATAATTTCAGTCACTGGTTCTGACAGGTTGAATGAATATTTAGGGTCACATAAAGGTCTTGCTCTTCCATTATTGTGGTTTTGCAGTGAAGTGTGTACATCTGGGGGCTGCCTGTCGTGTGGGAGTAGTACTTTGTGGAAACATATGGACAGCGGGCAGCATGTTTTTCCAGCATTTCACTGAGCTTTAAATGAAATCTACACACCTGGCACATACTTGTCTTGCTTTACATACACGCAAGTCTTTAGTATTTGCACTTAATATGTCTTTGTTATATGAAAATCTTATATTACACTGAAGAACATTAAAGTTTAATTAAAGTTAAAACCCTGTAAAATAGATTTAGTTAAAAATAGTATTTGCGCAACAGGGTACAAGGGGTAATGTGATAAGGTTGTATTTAATGAAAGCAAGCACAAGCTATATTAGAAGTGGAACAGAAATAAATAAAAGAAACGCAATTCATAGAGACAGCGAACCACTTATATTGTCTTCAGTGTCTTGTCTCTACATTTTGTTCTGTATTTGAAAAGGATTAGCTTTTGAAGCATCTGTAAATTCCCTTTCATTTTTAACACCTCTATCCTTATCAGCAAAGACATGTATGTATGTAACATCAGCTATTAAACAGCAAAATATTTTATTGTCTAAATAAAGCAAAACAATTTTGTTATGTGAAGTGTGCAGCATTGTGAAAATGGTGGATATTACATTCCTAATTAAATGATTGTTTTTTTTCATGCCCTAGCTCCAAATTCATCTTGGTTTCTTTAGTTTGTTTAATTTTATATTTTTATAGGGTAGAAAAGCAAGATCAGCAAAGGTAAAATTGTAGACAGTGTAATGCAATTTGATGCATTTTGAGAGAATTGCATTCATTCACTTTCACAGATGTTCTCAGCTGGGAGGAGATTTGAAGCCATCCATATGTCACACGTACACCTTGGCAGTGAGCCTAGGAATCTACTGTACACATTATACCTAACAAATCAGTATATGGCAACTGTTTCATCCGAAGAAAAATAAAGTGTCTCTGCAACACTCTAAACCTCCACTTTCTCACTTGTCCATGATCAATCCCTTATATTGCATGTTAAATACATCTTTCCAGCTGTTTGGTTGTCGCTAACTGTAACTTAACCTGCATCAGTACTTGGCAGGTCAGTACTGCATCAGTACTACACCATGGTTGAATAATAAGAAAGAGTTTTTTTGTTTGACGAATGTCTCAGTTGATGATTAGTCAACGCAAAGACAACAACCACAGAGACAGAACTAATTACAGGGGTGGGAACTGCTCTGTGTTTCTTTTGGTGAATCAAGTGGACAAGATGTGTGCGTGTGTCTGTGTGTGTGTGTGTGTGTGTGTGTGTGTGTGTCTGTATGTGTGTGTGTGTGTGTGTGTGTGTGTGTGTGTGTGTGTGTGTGTGTGTGCGCACGCGTGTGGGTGACAAGCGATGGAGGAGCTAGGCGAGAGTGTGATGTACTTAAAGAACTTGAATGTGTTAGAAGTGACCATGTGCCATCAGTGAGAAAAACTGGAGAGAAGAAAGTAAAGAGAAGAGAAAGGTGAGGAAAAAAGTGATATGCTGGGACGAGAAAGTGAAAGAAAAAGTGATGAGTGTGCGATTAAAGAAAATAGGCACTTCAGTGTAAGTCTGTGTGTGGGATGAAGCAGAGACACTGAAGAGGGGTAAAAGGGCAGAGAGAGGAGGGGAACAAAAAGACTCAAACATGCCAGAGAAGGAGAGGAGACAGAGGGAAAGAGAGTAGAAAGGAGCAGAGAAGCGAGGGCAATGAGCTGGATTGAATACCATCTGACAGGTCCAGCTGGGAGTTTGCCCACCCTGCAGCACCGCAAAACCCCTCAATATGGAGGCCAATTACTGCTGCCCGCGTGACCATGGCATGGCAGCATCAGAGATGCAACCCTCCTCCTCTTTGCCTCTCCTTTCCCTTTTCCTCCCCCCCCCCTTCATTTCCTCACACTCCCCCCAAAAATAAATAAAAAAACACTCCCACCATCTGTGCAGAGTGACAACAACCTCTATACCCTACCATGCACACCACAGACTGTACACTGCACACACACACGGGGCAAACACACACATCAAACATGACAAATCCTCGCTCATGGGCTCTGTGTGCTTTTATACTCAACAGCAAGTCTGTTAGTGTGTGTGTGTGTGTGTGTGTGTGTGTGTGTGTGTGTGTGTGTGTGTGTGTGTGTGTGCATTTGTTTTTACCAAAAACACAGCAAAGTCTTATAATTTCACACCTTTCTTCTTTCCTTGTTACACACAAAGACAGTCAGCCACAAGCAGGTTAGGCACTGAGGCAGTATGCAATCACGTACGCACACACACACACATACACACACACACACACCACAAACAGATGCATACATTCAAACGGCACTACCATTGTCCCACAGATGCAGTGGAATTTCACCCTATGCCAGCTTCATCTCTTTTCATAGAGTTGGGCGTGGCGCTGAGGCTGGCAGGGTGGTAGTGGTGGGAGGGTGAAGGGTGGCTGAGCATGCTGCAGTGGCACCCGTTGCCCACTGCAGTGGAGGTGACTCTAAAATGTATCTCTATGTGCAGCAAGACAAGCTCATCTGTGCCCGTTTCTGTGCTCTTTCTTCAACTGGTGTTTGAACAAAGAAGAGTAAATGAAAAACAAAACATGTTGCATCTACATCACACATGCACACTTGCGTTTCTATGGTTGTGAGGACCTTTTTAGACATTCTCCATACCCTTACCTTCACCTCAAGGCCGGATCCCAACTCTTACACCAACGTGGGCCTATTTCTAACCTTAATCCTAAAACTAAATCCTGACCATCCAACATTCTCTCTCTCACACACACACACACACACACACACACACACACACACACACACACATATACACACAGCTTGGACTCAATCATTCATCTTTAAAATTTATATTGTATGTTTGAGGATTGGTTAATTTCCGGTTCCCTCCACTGTTGGTAACCCAATGTGTTGGGGTTATTACCGTGAAATTTTTTTTCGAGATCTAATCTCCCAATAATTAATCCGATAAATGTTTACCTAATCTAATAAATGTGAGTAAAACTCTCCAGATGGAGATTTATGTACAGTTAGGCCTGGACCTACTTTGTGTTGTGTTTGCATTGCTGCGATTTTAGCGGATCATCTGATGGTTTTTAAAGCAGTTAAACTGGGCTCGGTGCTAGATTATTTAATTACAGTAATTGCGCAGCGTTTGATAAACATCCATTTGAACAATTACCCGCGAAAAGGATCCCAGTTAATTGATTTTATGGACTTCACGTGAGTTAAGTGTGTGCGTGTGTCAAAGACATTTAGACTATTATTACATGATGAGGATATCAGCCCACTTGAGCCCACGTGAGTAAAAATACATCAGAATAAGGACTTAATTGGGCGATTCGTTAATATATAAATCTAGTTTATTAATATAATCGAATATGCTTTTTTCATAATAATATTAATAAAAATAATCCCGCTTAGGTTTTGGGGCTGCACCCACAGGACAGTTTGACGGGTTAATAGGTTGTGCACAGTTGAAAAGTCTGGTGTCAGGAGAAAAAAAGAAACCCCTTTTTGAACCAGTAGAAATGTCCGATTAGTTTCATGTTTGTGACCAGGAAAACGTGTCATTTTGACCCGGGCCTCGTGTGGACACTCAGCCTCCTTTAACGGCGGAGAATAAAGAACAGATGCTGAGTGAATTAGGAAAGAAATACTGGGTCCCTCCCACTAGGGCCACCTTGGCAGGGTCGCCTGGCTGCACGTGGCGCAGCTGGCACCGGGTTGGTGATGGTGGGCTTTACTGGTCTTTGGCTTTACTGGTGCTCAGACATTTAGCAACTTGGCACCGCGCTCCGCCATCAAATCCTCTGCCAGCCGCCACCCCTCCTCACTAAAAAAAAAAAAAAAACTCCACAAGCTAACTGAGAGGTTAGAGCAGAATATAAAATGAGAAATGAGTCTCTCATCTCGCCCTCCGAGGCCGACCCCTCACCTGGGACTGGAAACTATAGACTAATGACGCAGAGGGATGCTGGTATTATTACAGGAAGTCTAGTATTTGCCGTGTTACATGGTTTTAGGATAACCTAAGTCTAACATATGCAGAACAAACGGTTTAAATGGGGGCACCTGCTTTTAGGATCCTACTCATACAAGTGTCTGTAGTCTTTCGTTTGCGAATATTAAATGGAACTGCGGACGCTGCAGGAATTTTTCTCACCTCCCACCTTTTACAATAAACTACCTCGAGAAAAGAACAAGAAACTCAGGTTAAATTTAAAGACTTAAATATTACTAAACTCCTTGTGGTCAGGTTGACCAAAACATCACTTTTCCCACCTTGTTCACAGTGTGAATAGATTTTTAATTGTCTTTAAATTCTCAATGTTCTCTAAATTGGACTTATAGTCAATATAGGTTTAAGATAATTTTTTTGTTATACTCACCTCTAAACTGAGCCCATTTTAAATAATAATGCAAGCAGGTTTCTAAACTAATATCCTGTTAATTTTACAAAAAAGCAAACCTGTATTTTGATAACAATCTTTAAGAAAATAATTGTAAATTTTCGCTTTTGGCTTTTTTGCCCTGGCTGATCATCAAATTGTAGCTTGTCTAACTGCCATTTTTATTGGTAGTAACCATTTGAACTGTGTACATTGTGTGTTTGTGTCTGTGTGTGTGTGTGTGTGTGTGTGTGTGTGTGTGTGTGTGTGTCTTAGGCCTTCTTCAGTTCAAACCAATGGCCCATTGATTCACCTAATTCTGCACCTGCTCAACTTTCATTTATTTGTGAGTCCTATAGGCCTTAAAGAGTGAAATAAAACAGATGTAAAAACTGTTTAAACGAATGGATTTTGGTTTGACCGTGTACCTCCTTTTCATTTATTTGCTTATATCTCTTCTGTTCTTTTCTTGCCTGGGTCAGTGTTGGATGGGACAGTCTCCAAACTGTGGTGCCTGGTGCTGATTTCCCCTGGACGTCCACAACAACATATGGGACCCAGGGCACTGGTCCAAAGTTGGTGCCAGGCTCCATTACTGATCACCAAAAATCACCAGCAATGTGATCTAGCCTACATAAACTCAGATCACCAAAAACTGGACTTATATATAAGAATGGGACAAAATTGAGAAATCTGCCTTTGTTGTCACTTTGAAAAGTTAGTATTTGACATCACAATTGACAAATGAGCAGGTTTAGTGAAAAATAATTTTTGCAATCATGCATTTTTGAAAAATTAAAGATTTTTGACTGGTTTTAAAAATAAAACCTGTATTTGAAATTATAATTTTCATAGGGCTGTGACGTATTATTTACAAAATGAACAAACACACTCACCTGAAATATCTGAAACTGTCCTGCAGTGACCAGGTTTATGTCCACCTTCACCGAACTGTAAAACAAATTGAGCACCATCATCTAAAAATGCCCTGTGTGTTTGTGTGTGTGTGTACTACACAGCAGCTGCATTGATGCACTTTGAGTTTATTTTTCTAACTTATCAGTTGTAGTGATGAATGTATCTGAAGGTTTAGAGTAAAAGAAGACACGGTCCACAAAACAAATGGTGAGTTGTCTCTTTTGAGGTAGGATCCTAAATTTCTAATGGTTTTGAAAAGACCATAATGGTCATTTGGTGTGTTGCTGCTTTACAACACTGAGGCGTGTGCTATGTTGAAACAAATAAAATATCTCAGTTACATGGTCAGCTCACTCATGAACATATCTGGCATTGAAAGACATGTAGGTTGTTACTGTATAAGGCAAATATTTATTCACATACTTCCTTGTGGCTGTACTTTTAAAAATTAGGTCCAGATATAATCTGCAAGAGTTTAATCTCAGTAAGTCAACAATGTAGTGATCTCTAAGAAAACATGTCTTTTATACATTATGCTGCATAAATGTATATGAGATTAAAGTGAAAGGAGTATATGGTACATGGAAATATAGAAAGGTTATACAGTTTTAGTGTGCTCTTTAGTATTTCTGTTTTCCTGAATATGTTGGAATTTAACATTTTAAATGGTCAATATCCAGTTTTAACTTGGATTACTAGAGCACAGGAATTTTGTGAAATTATAATCTACAGTATTTTTGGTTTATTCAGTAATTATTTTCTATTTTTGATGACAAGGCATTTATTCATAGCCCAAATAAATGTAAAATAAATCAACAATGTGTGTGTCATATTATTTTATAATGCAAAATAACATTTAGGTTCCTATAATTTAACCATTCCTATAAATTATTAATTAAGAAATAAGGATTTTACATGTATAGAAGATGGGGGTTTGTCCATATGTGAGGTTCTACAATTTTGACACGTTGATATCACATAAGTTCACACACCTGACTTCATAAACCATCTATGAGGTGCAGCCAAATGCTTTATAACGAGAATTACATTTTAGTTGCGTTTTTTTCACCTAAATTGAGGGATTACAGGCAATGTGTGTTAGAATATCATGAAAATAGTGAAGCCACTGCTTTAGGCCTACACACTGCATCCACACAGAGTGAATGTTCCCCACAATAAGATTTGTTCCATCATTTCAGACAATTATAAAACATTTTTTTATTTCTGTTGTTTCTGTCATTACATGTTTCTCATAGGCCTATACATCGTTTATGTCAATTGCACTCATTCTGCATACAGGGTATTACTGGACACACTTGTACGGAAGTACAACAGTATAGGGATGACATCAGTAGAATACAGAAGGTAATCATTGGATTCTTTTTGTCACTTTCATCTCTCAACCTTTAGGGATCTCCTCTTGTTTCCCAAAAAATTTTACACGTCCTAGGATTGTCTTTACACGGTCAGTAAGCCTGACTGGATCGTTACAGGGGCTCAGTTGTGGAAAAACGCATTGAGATCCTCATATGGTGGAGCCCTGTCATGATGCAAGTGGACGTCGGGGAAAGGTGGAATGTTTTCCGAGTGTGCACCACCACTGCGCCCTCCCGATGGTCCAAAAGATAGGCTGTGTCCGGGTCGAGACGTTGTGAGTCCGGAGTAATGCATAGAGTAGTGATAGTTCCTGTCCGTCTCCGAGGATTCCTGCTGTCTCCCAGACATGCAGACAGGCGGGCTGTGCTGAGCTTCGTAGTCCGGGCTGCTGTAGTCAGGGGACGTCCCGCCCGGCGGATACACCGCCTCGTACCCAGGCCCGTATGAATGGCTACGCAAGTTGAGCACACCCGTCCCGGCCTGGTAATGCGGACTGGAGATGCGGGAACAGCGGTAGGAGTAGGCGTGAACGGAGAAAGGAGAGCTGGGCATGTGGAAGCGGGAACCGTCTGAACACTGTTCAGTCAGGAAGTTTCTAGTGTTGAGCTGCAGACAGCCTGCCACCAGATTGGTCGTGGGCTGGGACAGGCCTTTACACAACATCTGCACGTAGGTCACCACATCTGGACGCTTCCCGTTACGTAAAATCTCCCCAAGGGCTAAAATGTAGTTCTTGGCCAGCCTCAGGGTCTCTATCTTGGAGAGTTTTTGGGTTTTAGAGTAGCATGGCACCACTTTGCGCAGATTGTCCAGCGCAGAATTCAAGTCGTGCATGCGCACGCGCTCCCGCGCGTTTGCCTTCAGCCGACGCACCTTTGAGCGCTCCACGCGTGCTGCCGTCATCTTGCGTTTCTTTGGGCCTCGCTTTTTGGGTTTGTCTCCACTATTTTCATCTCCGCACTCTTCTTCCTCGGCCTCATCGGCCTCGTCGTCCTCATCGTCGTCGCCTGCCATCTCAGACTCAGCACGACTGCTTCCCTCCTGCGGCTCGTCCAAGTCGTCCTCGTCGAGGTGACAGGGCTCGTGCTCTCCGTCCTTGGCCTTGCAGTCCTCGTTTTCATTGTCCTCCACCCAGTCAGCCGCGAGCCTCTGGACATCCGGCAGCACCTCACTGAACAGACGGCTTAACATTGTGGCAAGCAACCTGCAAGACAGAAAAAACACTTCAGATGAACTGCTCTGCATCCCGCGGCTCTTTACGCACCCATAGGTGCGTCACAAAGCAAAACAACCTGCTTCAGTGAGCTGGACCGTAGGATATGTGCACATACCCAGGGGACAGTACTAATATTATGTAGTTAAATATATTGTCCCTGGTATTAAGTGACTTTTGAATTGAAGGCAACCACTTATTTAAACAAATTTAGCTTACCTAATACCCCAGCTTTTCGATAGCGGGCCAAATCCATGTTTAATATGGTTTAGTATATCGTTTAATATGTTTAATATATAAGACACGTAGGAGCTGTCATGTCTCATCTTTAAAGAAATACGGTTTGTCCAATAGGCTAAAGTGCAAGGCGGCAGGTCGGCTGAGACAGAGCACAATTAAATGTAAACATTTTGTCACCTCCTGTGGAAAACGAGAAACCACTGTTTTCATGCTTAAGATGACATCGATCCAGATCATTAGCAGCCTATCGGCCTAAATGGAACTTGCTCACCTTTATTTACTCTCCGTCTGAAATGTTTATGTGGAATAATTATCTTCCCCACTTTTTCTTACAAGATTCATTAAAGAAAAAAGTCATACATGTATATTATTTCAGTGGTATAAAGCAACAGCTTGGGCCGCTCCTCGGCCTCAGTCCTTCAGCAGTCCGGCACAGAGAGCGGAGCTGGCTTCAGCAGGTCCCCCAGGGACACATTAGGGGTGCGTGTCTCTCCTCCGTCCTATAAATTACCAACCTGGTGGAATTCCTGCACAGCCAGGCCTCACACTGGACCACAAAATCTCAAAAACATTTTCACGTCTCGGAATTAAAAGTTTTTACTCAGCTCCGTATTTTACAGGATTTCGTCCAAAACGAGATCTGTGTTATAAAACACATTAGACTGTTTGAGTTCAGGTAGTGAAGGAAACTAACGATGATTTGTACTTAGGATTCACGATCTCTATTTTGCAAACCACTGGAGACCACGCAGGCCACAGAAAAAAACGTTATCATTAACATTTTCCTTTGCTGAACTTTGGCGATTAAAAGTCTATAAAAACGACGAGCTTTTTTGAGACACTACATTTCTTACTGTCGTTTCTATTTTCCTTGATGAAAATGCAGGTTTTAGGTAAACCGAAGGTTGAATGATGACAAGGCCAGGTTTGAAATTAGTTTGAAAGTGTTTTTCCTGTAGATTCCTCAAATAGACCGGCAATTGAGACTAAATAGATAGTAGTTAATAGTTCTTTAAAGAGGGAAATTTAAAACAAATATAAAGGCTGTAATCTCTAGAAATCTCCACATATGTTCGCAGTATCCTGAGCTCAGCTGTGCGTGCGGAGTCCAAGGACGCAGCCTATTTTTTCTAATCCTGTAGGCACAATGTAATTAATGCCAACCAATACCTTGTCAATTAGCCTGTGTATCTCTATGGAGAATTCTACCCCCACAGTGCTCTGACGCGCGTCGTGCAGGAACACACACAAACACACACTCACACACACACAGACATATATTAAGATATAAAATACACACCTGGTGATAATTTTCAAAGGCAATACAAAGAAAAGTATAAATACAAACGCGCCCGAATGGCCTGTTTCTTAAGAGCCAATGTGAATTTATAGAATAATTTAAACGAATCGGAAAATCTGATGCTATCAAATTTATCCTTAGTGGATTAATATCCACGAGAAGATCAGCCATAAAGAATTTACAGCGGAGATTAGAAGCCAGTCTGATCACATAAAAGACTCAGTCCCTTATTGTAAGACGGCTTAATGCATACAATTACCTCTGTCCGTTAATGAACCCCTAATACTCCCCCTTTCACCAAACAGCGGGCATGAACACAAAGACAAAAACAAAGGTAGATCTATATCTAGCAGCCTAACATTGATTGGAAACGTGTAACCTACCTCCGCGGCGGAGCTCAGTGACGGGGCAAAGCGAGTTTGTTTACACCATTTCTCTCCGGGTGGGCATCACATCCACACGCCCTGCACGGATGCTTGTGCGGGCGAGGCGCTGTGTTCTGCTCTCACACCTCTCTTCCTCACTCTCTCTCTCTGTATCTCTGTATCTCTGTATCTCTCCCTATCTCTATCTCTCTCTCCTCTCCTGCCACCCTTCTCTGTCTGTCTGTCTGCTGCTGTTGATGCTGCCGCTGTTGCCGCTGCTGCTAACCCCAGTCCAAACTCGTGGAGGGAGCCGTGTGGCACCTCAGAGGCAGGACTGGGTGGGTTACATACCAGCTCTGATGCCAGGCCCATATGGCTGGCACGTCATTGGCAAGAGCCATCACATGAGAGCCGGTGATTGACATGAGGCCGCATTCACAGAGACTGGCTTCCCCTGAGGGAGAGAGGGACTCGCCATCTGTCACTGAGCTGAAAGAGAAAATGGAATAAGGAGTGAATGGCACAAAAAACCTACTGGATTCAAACCGCTTCTGTTATAGCTTCCATCTTTGGGAAAAATGGGGTTAATCGCATATAAACGGGTTTAGGAAAACAATCCCCTTATGAAAAATAATTACAGTAATCCTATAATAATATATTTTGTAATAATATCATTAAAGTGTTAGACTACAGTAAAATAAATTGTTATAGGATTCATAATTTTATTAATTTTCATTTATTTATTTATTTATTTATTTGTGTTTTTGGAAGGGAACACTGATCATTTAAAGCTAAAATAATCCACATTAACCCTATGGGAAAATTTATTAAATGTTTTATAATGTTAGGTATTCCACAGAACATTTAAAAACTATAAATCCCTACAGAAATATTACAAGGAAGGACACATTTTTAACAGGATAGCCTAGAAAACGCACCACACAAAGGCCTCGGACAAATAACAACCCGCCATTAAGATCAGAGTCAGAGTGCAATTGCCTAAACGAGTCAATTGAACTGAGCTAAGCAGAGCGTCTTGGTTTGGGTTGCCAGGCTTGGCACAGGTGCCTGTGGGCGGGCTGGTGCCAAAGGTGGCAGAGGCACAGATTGCAGAGAGGGGGCAGAAGATGGGGCAAGACATGGGGATGGAGGGGTGGGGGTTTGGGGGGCAGTGAAAGAAAAAAAAACAGAGAGAGACATAATTATCGTCATCATCAAGTTAGTGGGGCCGGCAACTTCAACATTTTCAGCCAAATGCAGTCAAATCAATTTAATAACAACATCAGAGGATGAAGACTGTCATGGAGTCCGTGTGTTAGCATTGTGAGGAATACAGATGTAAAGGATGGTCAGACTGAGTCAACAGTAGCCTTTTAACCAGTTTGACAAAAAAAAACAAAAAACAAAAGAAAGAATCCAATTATTGATTGTATTGAAATAGCTTAATGGGCATATAGTTGTACAATTTCTAAAGCTCATGGCTAAAGACAAAACTGGTCATATCCAGTTTCACATTTGTCATCACCACAAGCTAGAAATCTAAATGACATTTGATTGATAAGGAGCTGGATCTCACTTTCCCATTATAATGTTGATTTAATTTTTAAGGTTTTCTTTCTCTATAATACATCTGTGTTTCATGCTACAATCTAGGCACACATGTTCAACTCCTTATATCTACTCAGCCAAATATCTGATCAGCTAATCAAACGGCTGTAACCCAATGCATTTAGGCATGTAGATATGATCAAGACAATTTGCTGAAGTTTAAAACGAGTATCCGAATGGGAATGAAAGGTTGAGAAAGGAGAGTTTCAATGTGGCATGGTTGTTGGTGCCAGATGGGCTGGTCTGAGTATTATCGGGACTACTGGGATTTTCACACACTATAGCTATATGTCTCGCAAGGACTCAGCAAAATTAGACAATGGAAGACTCAAAAATCACTGCCTGCATAAGTCTCATTTTCTGCAATGACATTCAGAGTTTCATTAAAAAAAACATGGATTTATCCTGCCTTGTGTCAACAGTTCAGGATGCTGGTGGTGGTGAAATTGGGGTTGAAGATATTTTCTTGTCACATTCTTATCATCGCCTAAATGCTACAGCCTACCTGAGTATTGTCATTGACTGTGTCCCTCTGTTTATGACCACAGCTCATCCATATTTTAATCTTATCTCTGGTTTCTTGAAGATGACAATGAGTTCACTGCACTCAGATGCACTGCAGTCACCAGATCTCCATCCTATAGAGTACCTTTGAGATGTGGTGGAACGGGAGATTCGCGCAATGGATGTGCAGCCAACAAAACTGTAGCATCTGTGCGATGCTATCATGTCAATTTGGGAAATTAATCTCCAAGGGAATGTTTCCTGCATCCTGTTGAATCTATACCATAACGAATTAAGGCATTTCCGAAGGCAAAAGGAAGGATCAACCCAGTTTTAGCAAGGTGCTAAAGTGCCAAAAAATATGTTTTTTTAAACTATTAAAACCCAGAAAACACAGCATGTTTTATTGTATTGGTTCATAGTTTACAGTTTTTTTTTAACAAGCTAACCTTTGTATCATAAATGCTTGGACCTGAGATTTATAATTACCCTTAAAATAAAAGCAGTCCTCTGGACAGCATTGAATTGAATGGTTGAGCTCACACAGTGCCAGGCAGCTCTTGTCTCAGGTTATGCGGTTTGTTCAACTGCATGTGGCTGACATCTACTGGTTCTACCAAGCGAATGCATGTCTGACAGTAAAAAAGAATGTCATGGAGTGGAGTTTACAGTTTGTTGTAGAAAATATTCCACTTTCTAGTAACGTGCCAACATTACATATTTTGATCACAGTATCTATACAACTGACCCTCTATATCCTAAACCCTGTTCATCACCCTGCTCACATCTTCTGTTTATTTTTATTAGGTGACTTTGCAGAATTTACTGAGTCAGTACAATACCAGTCACCTAATTTTCAGACACTCTTTGCACAATGTCTGGTCATGAGGATTGTTTTAAGATCGCGCCTCCTAGTGGTGATATGAACAAAGACACTGCAGAAGACAGCAATGCTTGACCTGTCATTGACAGAAACTGTGCAGTTACTGATGAAACCTAAGGAAAATTAAAAATCAAAAGGCCACTGATGAAATAGGAAAGACATATGCAGGAAAAGGCCTTCACATTTCATGGGGTTTATTCAGACCAGTGGCAAGCAAACAAACAGATCTTCCCGCTGCTTCTCTTGCTCCCCCCAGTGGATGCAGGTCTTTTATCTGCCTACTCAAAACAAGAGAAATAGAGGTAGAGACAGAGAAAATAAAACATTTATTTTACGTCCATAAGACTACATCAGCTCCCACTTTCACTTTCATATCAGTTCCAATGAGCAAATCAACATCTCATCTTTGACCATAGCATCATGTTGAACATCTTTCAGATAAACCACTGATGGACATCTTTCTCTCTTGAAGTATTCAGTTACAGGTATAGTCATCTGAGTTAAAACATACTGTAACTCAGTGAACTTATCTGTATATATAACCAGACACTTACAGGTCAAGTAATACATCAGCAGTCAATACACATCTTCCTTTGGCCCCATATCTTCAGCAAAATACTCGGGCAACTTTGCTGTGTTTCTGGTTCTTAACTTAAAGTCCAATAACAGAAAAGATGGAATCTGCTTCACAGCCAGACTCCACCATGGCCACGGGTTTCCAGCACTGCAGTTGAAACCTTTAATGCAGGGGTCACAGATTGCTGGGCTCATTATGACCATGTATCTTTATCCTCCTGCTCTCTGTGAAGAGATGCCATTGGAAATACATCTAATGTAATCTAAATGACTGCAGTTCAATCAGTCAGAAATAAATTCAATTTTACTACTTTAAACGGTTATTTACAGTATTTTCCAAATAGAAAGAAGATCTAACAGCTTCATTTTCTTTGTAGAGCTGCTTGTAGGTGTTGAATGTGGCCAAAAAAAAAAAACTAAAATGGCATGTTTCTAAATAAAGGCTACAAAGTCTGTGAACATAGCTCTCTCACCTTTTCACTCTTGCAGATCACTAGCAACATTTCTCAGTTTTTCCCTTTAGTTATAAGGCAGCTTCAAAACAATGCTCTATGTGTTGGATGGCAAATTCAGCTCCTTTGGGGTTTGCTCTGTTAACTTTGAGCAGCCTCCAAAAAATAAGCAGAATGACTTTGGTGCTTTGATGTCCGCACTTTTAACAGGTGTCCAAATGAGAATAATTTCCATATAAGCAGAAGAAGTGTTGTAAGCCTTTCCAAAATGCTCTGCTAGAAGAGTTTCCTGGTTCCTGCTTTGATGGTTTGAAGTCTCTAAGCTGCCCCCTGGTGTACTGCTCAAACAGTGCAAACTGTCTTAAAGTTAGTGGTCTTCCTACACAAAAAAGCAATGTATAAAATATTCACATATTCTAATATTCACATTATTTATAGTTTATTTAGTCTAGTAACAAGCAGACAAATTGTTCCTGCTGTATCTCATCAAAAACACAGGCCCTCCGCTACATCCTACACATAAATATAAGGTGCACAATTACTGTCCAGTTACTAAAAATAAACCGAAATGTTCACAGTAGGCAACTACACAAAGACAAACACTAAGTAACTCTGAAATGTATGAAGCCAGTCAACATTTAGAACAAATAATTAGGAAAACAGACTGACAAAGCAACTACAAACTGTACTGGTCTTTTGTGGTCTTAAAACTATACTCATAATAACAACTAGCTGTGAGATTAATATTGTGCATTTACAAATGAGCAAAAGCTCAAATGTTCTGTTCCAAGCCTTAAATGATAGCAAGCCTGCACACTGTTGTGCACAGTGTAGCAAATTCTTAAACACAGATGATATGTTTTTATTTCAAGAACAACAGCGGAAGAGAAAGTGACCTGACCCACAGATGGGCTGTTTAAATTTCTGAGGTGGAAGCTTTAATTTTAATCTGAAGAGGCCTCTGCCAGTGGGTCTGAGTCTGCTGTCAGCAGTAGCTCTCTGTTCTGCTGGCCAACATCCAGAGCGTTTCTCAAGTTCACTTTGGGTTGAAACTGTGCTCGGCTTTGGGGAAACTGGGACCAAAACTCTGGTTACGGGATGACCTCTCAGTAAGATTATACCAAGAAATCTCTGACGTTCCTCACAAGCAAACATCTTGACTATTGTGTGTTTCCTCCCTTCTCCATCCTCCTCTCCTCAGTAACTTAAAAACATAAAAATGCACAACAATTTTAAATCATTATAAACCAGTCATTTTTGTGTATGGTCAGGATCCTGCATCAAATTGCCTGCAGTACATTGACTTCAAATGAATTTATCTGATACAATTTTCTAATCTATGTTGTCAGACCAATAGCTGTGTCTTAGCCTATGTACATATTCTCCCTTTCCTTTGCTTTTTGTTATAGACCTACACTTGAATATAAATGTGTGCACTTATCTCTCTCTCCTCGAACTTATTGGTAAGCACAAACTCACACTCATATGCATACGCACTACACTTACTGCATTGCCCACACTTAACAATGTGAAGAGAAACTGTTGCTATGGTAATGAATTTCCCAGCTGACTACCTGTTACATGTTTACAGTAGATGCCTAAGTAGCAACTGTAGAAGAATCTCGCTCTCTTTTCTCTCGCTCCCTCTCTCTCTCTCTCTCTGTATATATATATATATATATATATAGTAAAGTAGATACAAAAGGCTAGTAGAGCTATTGAGTGAAACAAATACAACTAAGATTTACAATAACAGCTAATTCATTAGGCTATAAGAGACAAAATGCTGTTTTAATAAAAACTTCAAAACCCAGCATTTTACATTACAGCATTAGTGTTTTGCTTTATATAAATATATATATATATATAGAGAGAGAGACCGTTTTAAAGTTTTATTTTAAGCACCATTTAGGCGTTTTACTTTACTAGACAAACCATTGTGGAGGTTTTAAAACTAATTCTTATAACTTAAGAACTTAATAAAATTATTAACTTAATGACACTATTAAAATCGTCATAATTCAAAGACATGTTTAAAACTTGTGACATTGAAGCCGTCTCACCGGTTTTAGTCTTATTTTCGGATAAAGGGAAGTTGCTTTTCGGGCCAAATTTGAATTTCAACTAAGTTTCCGATTACATCTGAAAGCACACGCTCCAACACCTTCAGTCGTCTCCTTTCGTCATTACACAACGCCAGGTCCAGGAGTGAGAGACATAAACAGGACGTTTGTGTGTGTGTGTGTGTGTGTGTGTGTGTGTGTGTGTGTGTGTGTGTGTGTGAGAGAGAGAGAGAGAGAGAGAGAGGAGCACAGAGGGAGGCAGGAAGAGGAGTGAGAGAGGGCGAAGCAGGCTGACGAGTACAACTCAGCTGTCAAACAGATCTGCCGCTGGTCACTTACAGCTAAATGATCTTGATATATAGAGAGACCCATGTATTTAAACACTTAAAGTAAAGTTTTGCATTTGAGAGTCATACAGCTTACCCGGGCAATTGGGCTCGTACTTGGACATCTGTGCGCTTGGCTCCACAGCGGACAGGCTGGATGCCATGGACCCGCTGCTCCCCTCAGAGACCGACGTGATGGAGGGAGACGCAGACAAGGATGCAAAGAGGAAGATCCAGTTCTCTGTACCCTCTGCGGTGCCCATCCAGTTGGATCCGCGACAGGTGGAGATGGTAAGTGCAACGTTTAGCTTGTGCTACGGATGGTGGCTCTAAGTCGAACTTGGGTCATAATCAGAGGCTTTACGATGATCAACAATTACTGTGGGACGTTCAGGAGTGTGTCGGGTGCATTTTTGGACGTTTGCAGTGTTTTGGCAGACTGCTAAAGCAGTTGTAGTACGAAGGCAAAAATGTGAAAAATCCTGCCTCAAACTTTAGTCTGTGAGCGTTGTTTTGATGCCCTCTGGCATCTGAAGCATCGGCCTTGCGGCCACAGAGCATGTCAGACAGTTACATAACAAGTCTAGCACGACGTTGCAGAACTCTGTATTTTAATGTTGCATATTAGTCTTTGGGCAGCAGGGGTATGGGCAGCGCAGGGATTAAGATGAGCTGTGCAGCTTCCGTTTTTGGAGCTATTAAAAGTGATGAGGCATCTCTGCCCTTCAGCAGGAGTATAGTGGAGGAGGAGGAAGCGGAGGAAGTGATGAATAAAGTGCTGTTTGTAATATTAAATATGAGATTGCATCCCAAAACGGAAATGGTCACATTGTTAATCATATATTAATGGTGGTGAGTATATGGCAGCTTACATTAAACCCCCTTAAAGTAAAAACAGGTAAACATGCTGACATGGACAGACACAATACTGGTGAAATGGTGCAGTGTAACAAGGAATAACGTTAGCCCATGCAGTGTGTGGATGCAGAGCCGCTACTGTATCTGGCAGTGGTAACAGACCTCACAGGTCATCAAGGTTACAGTGAGATTCAATCCCTCAGCCAACCACAGCCAATTCATTTGAGATTATCAATGCATTCCAGTTTTGCAAACAAAGATGGCCATGTCTCAATCGCATGGTGCTCCCAAGAGTGAAATTTCAACAGTGACCTGGGGCAGTGTCAGAAATCTTTAGCGAATTTGGTAGGTTTCAATTGCGATCTGTTTGGGAAGCTAATTTTGGGGTGGGATGTTAAAACAACCTTATAAATCAGTCAAGATAGATACTCAAATATTTCTCACAACCCAGATTGCAGTCTCTGTGCTTTGAACTACTTTCTTTACCCATTTTAGTGCAGAACCACTTTTTCATTTGCTTTCCTAAACAGCACCACATGTCTGATTTCATAGACATGGCAGAATATTCCTTTAGAAACACATTTGAGGATTGTTTGGGCTAAAACAATACTCAAATTTCTATGGCAATTAGTCTCTTAACATTTAAAAACTGTCCATTCTGCAAGTCTTTCATCATGGATCCAACAGGAATACATGTAGCAGCATTCCCTGGTAAGGTACACAAACATGAAAGAGTTCATACACCAAAATATCTAACCACCAAAATGACCAAAATCTGTGAGAGGAAAGATCATTATCACTTCCAGGTTAAAACCATAGTGGACAAACCTTTAGATTAATTATTATTATTATTATTATTACCTTAAGTAATTAAGCCGGGGGATAAACTGTCAGTCAGATGCCAAAGATGCCTTTACAGTACATAATTTCAGCTGCAAAGACATTTCTCTTCCTTGTTTTCTATCTTACAGTTATTTCTTAGCAGTGCAGGCTGCCAGCCTGATGATAATAGCCATGGTATGTGGGATGACATTTTTTATTCATTCTTTTCTTTCTCTGGTACTCCTCCAGAAAAGCAAGAAATGTTGGTGGGCCCTGACAAGCTGACAAAAGCTTGGATCAAGGGCTGACTGTGTGTTACGGTCAGCAACTTGTGTGTTTGTGTTAAACACAGCCACAAAATTAGCATTAAAATAGCCACAGTAGCAGTGCAGCATGGAAAAAAGAGACAGGTATGGGAAGAAAGATAAAGTGGGATGTTGGAAAGAATAATGTGGAAAGAAAAAAAGGCAATAGAAGGCACATAAGAAAATGAGAGGGTGAATGAGCGGATTGATTAAAACCAAAGAGATTAGCTGTGGATGACTAAGGCCTGAAGCAAGGGCAAGGACAGCTGATGCCAAGAACACGTTTTACCACAGACGGCCAAGAGCTCTGACCTCCACAGGGCCTTATTTAACAAACACAACACTCATTCACCCACTTCTGTAATACACTATTCCTATATTTTATATACAGTGGAGTAATAGCAGATTATTTGGTTTGATTTTCATCCAGGTAAAACCGTTACTTTGGAGGTTTAGTAGGAGAAAATAAAGTCATTGTGCACATTCCACTATGAGGAAGGGCCTTAGTTAGGTCCATTTAGTCCAGTTAAATGCAGAGAAGTTTCCACTTTAAAAACTTTTTGCAGCTTTTTTATAGGATTTCTTCATCGGGAAACAAGAAGTCAGCAGTAGGTTTGATTTATGTTTTTATGAACATGCTATGGCTCTACACTATAAAATGAAAGCATTGTATGAACACAACTAAAGATTTATACTTTTAATGTGTGGCCTTAATTGTTAAGCGGAAAGGTTATAGACCACCCAGTGTTTTTTGTTTTGTGTATTAAAAGCATCCAATTAATGCATTGAATATTAGGTAACAGTGAAGAGAGTATCAAGCATACGATAAAATGCATGTGTGTGTGTGTTTGTGTGTGAAACTGCTCACGTTCATTGGATTGCAGCATATAAAATGTTCACACTGACATATTTATAACCTCTAATTAGATATCTTGTAATTCATATTTTAAATTATTTTCCCACCTTGGCAGCATATTTCATTCTAGTGTGAATGATGAATATGTATGTATTAATTCAACACACAGAGGGAGGCAGCAGGGGTATAAGAGTTACTCCAAAGTGAAAGACACCCACACACTTTATGCCTACACTCTCAGCTTGGCAGCCACTCATTTTCACAATAATCTTACTGTATTATCATAATACAATTTGTGACAAAATACCGCAAGTGACAAATCTGTCCTGGATCCTATATTGATGTCACATGTAACCAAGTGAGCTTAGAAACAAAAATTAGTCATTTTATTCTCAGCTGTGCTTATAATCAGCATGATTTGCCTTTAAAATAGTTTACATAAAACAGTTGTGGAAGACAAATCCATTGATTATCTTTAACCACTTTATCCTGTCACGGGGAGCTTGAGACTATCACAGCAGGAGTCAGGGTACATCTTGGACAAGAAGCCAGTCAATCTCAGGGCTAACACAGAGAGACATACACAGACAACCATTCACACTCAAACTTACATCTACACAGACAGACAATGACAATTTAGAGCCACCAATCAACCTAACATGCATGTCTTTGGACTGTGGGAGGAAACTGGACCAACAAAAGCACAGGGAGAACATGCGACCTCCACACAGAAGTTCAAACTGGAGACCTTCTAGGCGTGAAGCACCAGCGCTAACCACTAAACCACCCTGCTCCCCAGTGTAGAATAGTTCTAATCATTCTTTCATTTAATCAGGAAATAACACACTAAACAAATACTGATTAAAAAATGAAATGCTCCTGTGGCACATGTGGTGGAGCCATCATCCATGGACCACAGCGTCAGTAGTTCAATTCCCAAATTCAAGTCTCCTGGCAAATGTGGAAGTGTACTGAACACCTGAATGGTAGTGCTTTGGATGGTAGAATTGACTTTAGATGCAACTTGAGAAATGCATTCAGGATAATTAAATGTTAATGGATTATTTGATGTACTGTGCAACAGTAATAAACTTCTCAAGATCATTTCACAATGTTTGCATAAATTCTGTTTTATATTCATTTTACTGCTGCAACAAAGACATGCAAATATATCACCCATTAGGAAACTGTTTTACACAGAATACAACCTCGAATGCACCCAACATCATCAGCGAAGACAAGAGAGTAATTGTCTTACAGTAAGATTTCAGGTTGTTCAAGAGGGTTTTATATACAAGTCAACATGCAGTTGATGGTAAAAAAAAAAGAAATTGAACAAGCAACAACTGATTGAAACAACTTATGAGAATATGCAGTAAAATATTAAGCATATTTAAATAATCCAACGAGCATTTTTGACAACATGTAATCCTCATTCAGCATCAATCTGGATGACAATCTTCTGCATGTTGTAAAACAGTGTCAAGAATTACAAGATCATTGTTGCCCAGCTGTGACGTGTAACTGTTGACCCCTTGTTCGTGTTTTCACAGAATTTCACAAATTCTCACAAAGCATGGTGTGATGCAAGCTGATACTAGCTGAGTCTCCCTCTCTCTCTCTCTCTCTCTCTCTCTTTCTCTCTCTCTTTGGTAAGATTCGACGTCGGAGGCCGACACCAGCCACGCTTTTTAGACTGACAGATCCACCGTCACCAGAGGAAGACAGTGCCCCTCACCAGGTAGATCAGCGGGTGTTTGAGACAACACCAAAAATCCTTTAAAGGATGAAAACATTTTGACTATTTCAGAATACACTGTGCAAAGAAGTGTTATGTTTTCTTGTTTGCTAAAATCTCACTATCCCATCAATCTCAGTCTGTATGAGGTAGCACTCTCCGGCATGCACTGCGGGGGCTGCAGAGGATATTTTAGGAAATATTGGAATTTCACATTGGAAACAGTAATGTATTAGGTGGGATGAGAGTGGGTGCACAACAAAAGTACCCCCCCCACCCTCTGAAAAAAAAAATGCTGTACTCCTCTTGTCTCTTAGATTTGACTTAGTTATCTTGCTGCTTTTCTATTGTAATGCTCCTTTCCATCTCTAAACATCATATTAGAATATATTTTAAAAAGTCGGTTCTTCATCTCTAAACAATGATTTGGATGATTTGTTTCTTCAGTGGGTGCTGGGAGAAAATGGAGGTTTGCAAGCCAAATTGGCTCACACCTACCAGCCGCCATCTCTTAAAGGTAAACACTGTTTTATTTGAATTTCTTCCGTTTTATGTGATTTATGTAACAGATGACACAAAATGAAAGATTTTGGGAGGCAATGTGGTCTATATCTGTTTAGAAATGTGCATATCCAAAAAAACACAGTGAGAGAGTGGAAGAGTGTGTGTGTGTGTGTGTGTGTGTTTGTGTGTCTGTGTGTGTGTGTGTGCGTGTGTTATGTGAGATTAGGAGCAGAGACAGCTGTAAGCCTGTTGGATTATCCTGGATTATAAAATGGACACACAGCTGCAATGTGGTTTTACACATACACACACTATGAGATGCACACAGTCACCTGAATATAAACACACACCCGAACAATACTAGTGATTACAAATATATATTTAATATCATTTGTTTTAGTTTTTTTATCTTTTGAAGAAATTTGACACACACTTATGACAGTTGCTTCTTATAATGTGTTTAGTATTTTAGATTACAATATAACATACATAACATATCAGCCATCTGTACAGAGAGGGGCGACTGTGGCGCAGGAAGGTAGAGCGGTTGTCCACCAATCTCACAGTTGTTGGTTCAATCCCTGGCTTCTCCAGTCACATGTCAAAGTGTCTTTGAGCAAGACACTGAACCCCAACTTAGTTGCTCCCAGTGAGTGTTGGCCAGCTGCATAGCAGCTCCCCCATCTGTGTATGAATGTGTGTGTGATTGTGAGTGTGAATGGGTAAATAAGAAGCAGTGTAAAGTGCTTTGAGTGCCAATAGGTAGAAAAGCACTATATAAGTGCAGACCATTTACAGAGGGACACAGTGCAATTATGCATTGAAACAGCATCTTTAACTTTATTATTCTACATCTTATTTCACTTTATTAATCTACAATAGCTTTATTATCCTAAATAATTTTCTGTTCAGCAAACAGGTGATCTCCAGTGAAATTATGTACAGAGTTAGTCCTGAACTTTTCAGGCTGGTAAAATATTTTTATTTACAGCATAAGTAAAAAAATATCATTTCCTCTGTAAAATCACACAATTTGTTTATAGTGTTTTAAACTGATTATGAGATTTACATAATAAAACAAAAACATAAACACAACAATGTATGCAATAGTGCCAATTTTGCGATCATAGGGGTCAACAAGGTCAGAGCCAGCCCTTTGTGAACACGTTTTAATTTAACAGAGCTCAGTGTAAGAAAGTTGTTAGCATGGACTGACCCAGCTTTCCAGAGGATGTCCTGAATATTTCAAAATAGGCAGAGGTGCTGTTATTGGGCTACGAAGAATACATTTTTGTAAATAGTAAATCATTGTTTTCCATTTTGTAATTCTTATTTTTAAATTTCTGTAACACGATCAAACTCCAGTTCATTGTGTGCACTCCAGGACCACACTGCTGTTGAGTGTGGTTTGGTTACACACACATCAGTTAGAAAACATTGTTATTCAGCCTGGTGTTAATTACTCTTTAAAGTGTCCATAAACAGTATAACAACATAAACGCCATGGCACTACTCATAATGACCGAAAACATAGCTCTGAAAATACACCGTACACTACCTGCTCAGCACCATGGGGGCCAAACATTGTTTTCACAGTTTTTTTGTTTTGTATAACCACCTGTTGTCTATTAAACCAGTCTTTGTGCTGCTTTATTGATTTTGTATATTGATTTGTATTTTTAGCTGTCCAGAGGATGGCCCAGGCTCACCTGTCCTCACTAGACATGACCACAGTGGATAAAGAAGAAACTTTTTCCGGAGAGGAAGAGGAGGAATGTGGGAAGAAGAGCCCGCTGATAGACTCAACAACAGATGGTAGGAGCAACACGATGGCCTTTCTCTGTTTCTGTCATTTAGTCCATATACATTTTGCTTACATGTTCAAAATCCATTTCTTGTCAGATCTAAGAGAAGAAAGCAAGTCACTTAGGGATCAGTCTGTTCAACTGGATGGTGCAATAGAAAGTGCTGATCTTGGTCATTACTGCCAAGATAGAGACAAGACCAAACAAAGAGTGGAAGGAAAAGCTGAATGACAAAAGAAGACTTCTCTAATAGAGACAGAGAGAGTTGGTGGGGAATTCACATGCATAGTAAATGTATGCACCATGAGTGTGCATGAATGAGTGTGTGTTAAATGGATCTGTGAATGTGTGCAAAACCAAACCAAAAAGGTTTAATGTAGAGGAGAGAGATGAAAACAGTAGAAAAGAGCAGAATGTCAGTATAAGGACAAGTTGGACCTGAGGCTTGTGGAGGACAATCATGCCTCAGTCAGCCAAGAAACCAGCGCTTTATTCTAATTAGCCAAGGACACAAAAAGTATGAGAACTGCAAAATTTTCCCATGCAATGTGTCCATTAGGTGCATGATCTGTTTAGGATAGTTGAGATTGTACTGTTGGTGGGAATCCAAACAATACATGCATTTTTAAGATCCATTCTCTATCCTGTATATAAATGATGTTTTGTGTTGCTAATAAAACTGTGATGATGAACTGCTGGTGTTTGAATGTACATTTAATGTGTAGAAATGTACAGAGCATATTTTGTTTGCAAAGACACAGTGTGATTGGTATTTCAGTTACAACAGGCATAGCATGTAATGGTCAATAATAATAAGACCTTATGGTTGTACTAAGTACGAACATTTGTCTTTATATACTCAAAGTTAAGCTAAATTTACTATGGGTAACAATAATGATTTGATTTGTTATCCTCAAATTTCACACTGGCCAAGAATTCTCTTTTAATGCTTAGTACTTTTAGTAACACATCATGTTCTCCATTACTACAGCAAATTTCAATATTAGTCCACAGAATTGCAGAATTTCTTTAAAACTACTGGATGAAATTTTTAATTTACTGTTCTTTTACTCTCTGCCTCCTTCTATTTCAATATCGACAATAATGAAATATCAGCAGAATACAACCCCAATTCCAAAAAAGTTGGGAAGATATGAAAGCATAAATAAAAAGAGAATGCAATGATTTCCAAATCTCATCAACTCATATTTTATCCACAATAGAATACCAATCTGTGACAAACTGTGACTAAAAATTATGGAACAATTTCAGAGATCCCACCATCTACAGAATAAAATATCATCAAAAGATTCAGAGAATAAGGAGAGCAACTCTGTGTGCAGCGAACAAGGCCAAAGGTCAAAAGTGGATGCCTGTGATCTTTGGACCCTCAACTGGAACTGCATTAAAAACAGGCATGATTCTCTACTGGACATAACTGCATGGGCACAGGAACACTTCGAGACAAAAATCTGTATCATGCAAAGAATTTGTGAACATGATTCATAAATACCGACTTGTTCTCTGGGCCAAAGCTCATTTAAAATGGTCTGAGGCAAAATAGAAAACTGTTCTGTGGTCAGATGAATCAAAATTTGAAATTCTTTTTGGAAACCATGGATGCCGTGTCCTGTGGACTAAAGAGGAGAGGGACCATCCAGCTTGTTATCAGCGGACAGTTCAAAAGCCTGCATCTCTGATGGTATGGGGGGCATTAGTGCCTATGGCGTGGGCAGCTTACACTTCTGGAAAGGCTCCATCATTGCTGAAAAGTACATAGAGGTTTTAGAGCAACATATGCTCCCATCCAGACAACGTCTCTTTCAGGGAAGACCTTCCATATTTTATCATAACATTTCATCATAACAGCATGGATTCACAGGAAGAGGTTCTGGGTGCTGAACACGCCTGCCTGGAGTCCAGAACTTTCACCAATAAAAAACATTTGACACATCATAAAACAAAAAATCCCTCAACAAAAGCCAGGACTTTGATGTAGCTAGAATCCTGCATCAAACATTTACAGACAGTTGTTAGAAGAAGAGGGGATGCTACACAATGGTAAACATCACGCTCTACTACCTTTTTTGAGATGTGTTGTAGCCGTCAAATTGAAAAGGAGCTAAAATTCTCCGTGAAATGTTAAAAGGTCAACATTTGATATGTTTTTTTAAGTTCTATTGTGAATGAAATATGGTTTGATGAGATGTTTTTATTTACATTTGGAATTGGGGTTGCATTTGAGATTAGAAAACACAAAATAAGCATTGTTGTAACATTACTTCTTTAATCACATCATCACATATTACAAAGCAGAACAGGCAAAAAAAAAATAGTAAAAGATAGTTTAAAAGAAGTCAATAGTTTTACCAAAATATATCATTCATAAATATTTGGTTATTTGGCTATGTTGTATGTAATATGCTTAAAACAACAACTGAAGCTCTACATTCTTGGTGCTGTAGTCTCTTTGTTTGAACTGCAGGGGGCCACGCTTAGTTATGCTTCTAACACTGAAAGCAGTTTGCTGTGGACAGCTAAAGAGAATGTCAAACACTTATTCAGCCTCAGTAAAGAAGATACTGGGCTACTAAATGAGAATGGTATAAGAAATATTTTTTTACATCTTTGTCTTACGATTTTCACCATAAGGGTCAGTTGTGATGTTGATAAAATAAATAATGATTACAACTAATGCACATTCTTCCAGCTCAAAAACAACCAAACCGACCAAAAAAAACTACAAACATGAGTATTATAATTAGCGTCACCATTTTTGCTTTTACTGAATGGATTATTGTGCTAAACCATTTTTATCTGTGTAGTTTAGTGTTTTGACGTTCAACATCTTTTACTCTTTGCCTTTTCATGCAATTTTTCTCTCTACTTTTAGTCCTTTTTTGCCTTTACAAAAAACACCCCAGTCACATCGTCAACCCCCACCCTCATGTCTTGAGGCAGTGTGTAAACCTCCAGCCTGATCAGGGTGTAGCCAGTCTCCTTCAAACTAGAACAGACCTGCGCCTCGTTCAGTGGGACAACAGGGATCTTCACCCCAGGTCCCCCAAGATAATAACTCTCACCCAGGGCTCCGATTAACAGGAGGTGGCCACCAGGCCGCAGGAGCTTCCCAATGTGGCCCAAGGCCCTGGTGAATGCGGGCAGGTCTGGGCTGACACTCTCCAGGCAGAAGCAGGACACCAGGCAGTCTGCCCCTGCTGAAGGAACGGCACCAGGGGCCATAGGTTGTGGGCGGTGCACATCAATGGGTAGGATGTCCTTGATGACCTTACGTAGCTTTACAGCTTTCTCTGTCCATGCTGAAGGTCTGACAGAAACAATATTAATAGTTACAAAAGGACACAAATATGATATATTGATATTTTAGGAATCATGCTTAGTTTCTTTCTTGGTGAGAGTTTGATGAGAATATTTATGTTATAGTCAGTTTGCACCTGCTGCAGTTAACTACCCCCTTGTGGTAGCTTCATATTTCCCATATTTCCCAAAATGTCAAACCTTTCTCTTTTGTGTGGTTTCTGAACATGCTCAAGAATGACTCTTTGCCAAATGAAGTGCAGCCAATAAAAGGTGTGATTTTGGCTACATATCAACTGTTGGCAATAGACTATCAACATTAAGCAGGGATCTAAGACAACTCAGCTGAAACAAATATACACGAAACACTGAACAGATGTTAATTTCATCTCATTACAAGCTATTTTGACATTTGTCTCTGTTAGCATATGCGTATCGATAAAAGTTTCATATGTTTTTGTGAGAATCATGTAAATGTAAAGATTAAAGCATCTTTAATTGGATCTACAGTGGTTGTCCCCACTAAGTCAACCAGAAATCTGGGGATAATCAAACTCTGCACGCTCAGCAAACTCACTCCCAATATTCAAAAAAACTGCTGAAAACAGAACTCTTCACATCTTCCTATGCACTTAAATTCATTAAAAAAAAAATATATATATATATATATATCTTTCAGCTCTTTCTTGTACTTGCATCTTGTGAATGCACTTTTCTGATAGGATTTTGCTTTGATGTTTTCTCCTTGACTTAGATTTTTTCTTGCCTTGTACCTCAATTGTAAATCGCTTTGGATAAAAGCATCTGCTAAATGGCTAAATGTAAATGTAAATGTGGAAGGAAATTGTAATTGAGCTTTTTTTTGGATGACGTACTGGATAGTATATACAGGCAATACTAAATTCCTAAATCTATGCTACATCCAGTACATTTAAAATTATACTCCTTGCACCACATGAGGGACAGGCTCTGACTGTGTCTCTGTGTGTGTTGACACATTTATATACTGTATTGTGTCTTCTTGTCCTTCTTTGGGCCAAACAGCTTGCATCACTTCCTCTTGTGGGCACTCTTTTAAGCCTAGTTTTGTTTTAAACCCTCTCTCATCAAGGCAGGAGGGAGACACACATCCATTATGACTTATTAGTGCGGTAGGACAGAAGGGCTGTGAACCCTACTTCTGGATACAGAGGCATTGGTCCTTGGAATATTCTCTCCTCTGGATTGTGGCCTCATAAACATGATGCTCATTTTCAGAATATTCATCTCATATCAATTTACAAACCTCCAGCTGTTTGCAATGAATAAATCAAACAAAAACAATTTAAATAACTCAACATAACTAATGTTACAAGTGGTTCCTTCAATGTCAACACAAAATGGAATTTTTAATGATGCATTTAAGCCCCTGACTAGAATTGTTCATAGCATCACACATTTGCAAATCAGGTTTTGTTTCAAGCACATCTGATGCAACTACTTAAGGGCTTCTTTTGTTGCACCTGGAAAAACGAAGTGATCAGTTTCTTGCCTGTTGCCTGTCAGCGATAAGTTTATCACATCACTGGTGTGTGTGTATGTGTGTGTGTGAAGATATGTGGAGAGACAGTTGTCCAAGGAAAGCAATTTGGTGGAGGTGTTGTATGAGTCATATGCAAAAAATGTATATCTTCTTAATTTATGTGTTTTTATTCAAATATGAATATATTTATGAATGCATTGGTATGTTTTGGTTTATGACACCTAGTTTATGGGTTTAACCATTATCCTTTTGTTTTAGAAATTTCTTTTTTCGAACGGGCCATACCGTCGTCCCTCCAGCTTGCACACATACTGCAGGTATGGTGTCCAGTCCAGGTTGCAGCTTCCCTCGTCCCTGACCCATCGCCTCAGCTCCTGTCGGTTGACCTCCAGAAAGTCTGTGAGGAGCACCTGGTTGAAAACTTCACAGCCACTCAAAACCTGGTACAGCGTGGGACCCGATCCTATGTCTACCAGCAACTCTCCATTCACATCTCCTGGGAAAGGTGGACAAGAAGAGTGTGAGACTCACAAGTGATCTCTGAAGAGTTCTTTAGTACTACAGTTCCAGATGCCAGATGCTCTATAATCTGGTAAGATGTGTTTCAGAAGATGGGATAATTTGTACTGTGTAACAGTCATGCTGTTAATATTTTTAATCTGAAAACAATCCATTTTGAAAACCTTTCACCCAGAATTAACTGTATGCACTGAATGTTTAAATGATTAATTAAATCATTAAAGTTTTTTTGTAAAGATGAATCTAAAGGAAAAAACTTTGGGCCCTGTGCTTCTGGTCTAAATCCTTTGTAGAGTTTGCATATCCTCTCTGTGCTTATGTGGAATTTGTCTGCGGGTACTACTTTTATAACAAAGGAGACACTTCTTGCCCAGTCTGTGGGCAATATGTTAACCTTCAAAATAGTAGCAAAAAAAACAAGTTGTTGAGGTGGTAAGAATGAGAAATGTTGAATGAGTTGAATGAATGATTGAATATAAGACCTAAAACAACATGAAACAAATTATTAATTCTAAATACAGTACATATTTTCAATAAATTTTTAATTACACCAATAAAAGGAATACGTTTTTATGACCCATTACCCTGCTCCTTACCTTCAGTGAAAGCTCTATGGAGGCATGCAAGTTTCCAAGGCACAATGCTGTCCTTTCTATCAAAATCAGCCCGTGGTGGAGTGTAGTTATATTGTAGATACGCTGCAGGATCAAATCTCTGGTAGCAAGCAGCCATGGCTGCAACTCCATTCTCTGCTCTCTTTTCAGCCATCCTCACTTTGTTGTGTGGCCTCTGTTTGATGGTTGTTGTTCAAGTACTAGCCTGACTCCCCAGACACCTTATATACCTGTGTATGTGGGTGTATCTGTGTCATTATGTGTATGTCTGTGCTTTGGGCTACTCTGAATTTCATGGGCAGAGATAAGGATCCTGTTTTTAAGCCTGATAGCATTTGTTCTGTTCACATTCCCTTCCCTCAGGCAATGATACCATCAGATCAGGGGGCTTCCTCCAACACTGGAGCCACTAATGTACTCCTTATATGGCTTTCAGGTCTTCCACCCACCTCTCAGAAGCTCTCTATCTCCCTACAATCATTCTAAAGGACCTTTTACACTCAAACAATAGACCAGGTTTGTCTTAGGAAACCCTGTTTGGAAGACACAAACAGGACTCTTAGACAAATTGGTTTGCCTCTGTCGGGAATTTCAATTTTGCATGGAAAGGTGGAGTGGTGGGGATTGGTGAATATAGTAGCAAGACAGAGGAAATATCTCCATGTTGACAGGCCATGATTAAACAATCAGGCCAATATCTCCTCAATTTGCACTAAATGTTCAGAATTAGGTTATTTTGTGTGATATATTTATTGTTCTGTAATATACATTGCATGTTAAATTCTGAAACCTAGTCACCATGTCCACCTGACAAAACCCTAAGCATTTCCCAAAGCAGCAGCTACAGTTCTGCTCAGCTTTTTGTTCCTTCTGGTTTAAAGCAATTTGATTTCCTGTGAAGTTTGGTCTAGGTTAGAAGAGGCTGCAAATCATATTGCTGAAACCCTTACTGATTTATTCCATCTCTGTAATATTACACGATGATGATTTTAAAACTGTTTAAAGTGCTCTTTGTGGCATCGCATTAGATAAAAAGTCTTCCTACTTTATGTTGCTATTTTATATCTGTACTTTATGTACTTTACTCTTTGACTTTGAAGTTTGTCTTTGTAGTCGTCTGTGGAGACAGTGCATTTCCTCTGATCTTTTCTACTTTCCTTCAGGATAACTGGCCAGTTTGACTGTATGTGGGTTGAAACACTTCAAACACTGTTTTCTCTATTACTGTATGTTGCTGTATTATGTTCTGCTTTCCTATTTCTATAGTATTATATATCTGCATAGAAAAAACAATTAGCCACATTTATTTAAAACATCACATACAGTATAATATATACACATCGAATAATCACAACATTATATAAAATATGTATAACTAACCAACTGTTAGCACAATCAGCTCCACGTTTACCAACAGTGATCTTTGACCCTTAATTTTTACTGAACATGTTTGCCATAATTACCATAATCAATATTGTTCATAATATTGTTTTCAAAGGGAGTACTTTTGCTTTTGTACTTTAGGCAAAATGTAGACAATCTGCCAACATCAGCATCATTTCACTTTAGTATTGAGTTTGTGTACTTCTACCACCTCTTCACACAGTGAAGTGACCATAACACAACCAGTACTAATGTTGTCGCTGATCTGTGTGTGTGTCTACCATAAAGGTCATATCCTACTATCTCTATTTACCTACCATGTGTTAAAAGGTCAGACACTTACAGTACACACACAAACATGTACTGTTAGTGGATAAGTAGAGCCAGGAGCAAGGCATGGGTCAGTTTCTTCCCCTAAGTCAGATGGACAGATAAAAGAGCAAAGAGGAGGAGGAACACAGAAGAACAGATAAAGGGCAAAAGTGGACAACAGAGGAAAGAACAGGACAGATATAATGGAATAATACACATTTAGCCAGAGCTACAGAAGCCAATTTAGTTATCTGTGTTCCTAGGGGCAGTTGGAGTCCAACAGTGAAACTCAACTCTGCTCTGGGTTACTTTTCAGTTTGTCACAGCAGGATTGTGCAAGTACAGAAAACTTTCATCACTACTGCAGCCCTGTGATTTTTGTAACACATGCTGTAAATTAGGGGGACAAGTTAATGAATAAACTAATTAGGCCACTGGGGTTCTATCATGTCTCTATATCAGATGATAATTGTAAATGACAGTTTGAAAACTTATGTCCAACTGCAATGGCTCTGTAGACTGCTACTTTAAAATAGTTTATTTTAGAAAATAAATGTAGGACTCTCTCAACCGCATTCCACCGTTAAACTGATCAGCCACAATATGTTGTGTTGGACGGTGATCAGCATGGGGAAATCTTAATGAAAAACTTCAAAAATATATTTTATTATATATAATATATATTAAAAAACATATTACAGCTTGCAGCCTCAGACCAGTCAGCGTGCTGACCCCTGCCCACCACAACATTAAAACTATGGCCGATCTGCGTTTGATTATCTACGGTAAACATGCTAAATGTAAAGGTGATTTGTTTAATTTTTAGTCCACGCACACGTGTGAGTGTGTCACGTGTCCTAATGATGGACAACTAACGTTATCACTGTCTCCGTGTAGGAAGGGAACGTTACGAAGCAGCTGAAGCTGGAGCTGGCTCTCCGGCTTACGGTGGAGTGTGTGGTGGAGAATGTGCGGTGAACATCACTGGGGAGCCAGCCAGCGTTTGCTAATTAACCACAGTCATATCAAGTGGATTCAGTCCAATAAAGACGGGGTGAGTTATTAACTGCTCAGGTGCAGCTAATTTTATGCTAGTTGGTTTCAGACTCCGTGAGTCACGTTAGCACACATGAGAGCACTGGAGTCACTGTAGCTAGACAGTCACAAAAAACACGAGAAAGGCTTCAAAGATGTGTAGCTGGTATTCTGTGCTTAGTTTTGGTAAATGGGAACTAATCTTTGACAACTATCTTCTCAAACACTGCTCAAGGGAAATTTGTGTTCCAGTCAAGACCTAACACACAGAGGTTAACACAGAGAGACTTGAATACACAAACACACAAACACATTTTAACGTTATGCTACACGAGTGGAGCGATAGCGTAAAGTTTCACTATTTAATCGTCAACCTTCAATCCAAACATCAGTGGTTAAACGCAGCAACAACCAAACAGTTGAATGGCAATGATGATTTCATATATCTATTTAAATTAAACTAATCTAAGCGATTTTATTTTGAAATGTGACAGCTAAAACGACACTTCCGTCCTTTTTCCGCATTTCGCCGGCCGGCATGACGACAGATCCTGCCACTTCACGGCCGATTTATTCTGCCTTCTCTGCGTCTAGATAAATTGTTCGTACATTATCTGTTGCACAAATTACATTTCAGACGATGTGAAGACGTTAGTAAAGGTTTTTTTTTTTTACACTTGTTGCAAATTGTAGTGACAGTTTCATCAGCAGACGATGTGATGACGTTAGCGAAGGGATTTTTTTTTTTTTTTTTTTTTTTTTTTTTTTACACTTGTTGCAAATTGTAGTGACAGTTTCATCAGCAGCTCTGTGAATCGGAGGAGGAGTCGTGCACGTCAGACTCATCCTCTGTTCAAACTTTTTGTGTCATTAAATCAAGGGGGAAAAAACATGAACAACTCTCAGTAAGACGTTACGCGGTCCAGGTACAGGACAAGATACACCGGGACTTCAGTTACTGTGAGTAAGAACATTATCATCCCTGAAACAACTAAAATTATTATTTGTATTTTGACTACATTTTTTTACAAGGGATTTTATTATTATTATTATTATTATTAGTGTTTCAGGCAAATACCACAGTCTTTGATTCTGACATTGTGTATTGTTTGTCTCTGTATTTCCCTTCTGGTAGTAAAGGCATTAAACTCACCATGCTGCTGCAGAGGCTAACCCTGTGTTTAAGGGTCCCAAAGTTTTCCCCCAGACACAAATGCAGACTACTTTTCAGACCACTAACACAAGGCAAGCAATGCTGCACTACTACATTATCATATTCTGTATTGCTATGTAAACTCTGTATCATGGATTGCAGACAGTAAAGGAACCAACTCATGACCCCAGATCTTTACGTAAAACACACACAAAAAACGTTTTCATTAAAAGAAAGTTTTGATGTTTGGCAAATATTTGCTGGTTTTAAAATGTTCCAGTTTCCAAATGGGATGCTGCAAACCATACCACTATAAATTGAATATCATTGTGTTTGGAATGTTGCTCTGACTTAACGTGAAAGTAACAATGGAAATTTTTTACATCTAGACTAATGGATTGACTATTAATAAAGGCAATTAATTAATGATGTGAATAATTATCTTCCCTGTATAAATTAGAATGGTTTTAGTGACAGTAAATAAATGAATGTATTATAATTAACTTAGCAGAGGTAATATAGTCTGTGCTGGCAGATTTACACCTTGTAATTTGCTGTTGTGACATCCTGTGAGAACTAGGATTTTGTATCTGATCAAGATATCATTGGCCTCTCTCTTCTCTTTTTGCCTTTCTCTCTCATGCGCCTCATTGCTCCAGAGAGATGTGTAATGTCAGCACAGGCTTTTTTCTTGCCCTGCTGATGTGGCATTTTGAAGGCTGTGATTATCTGTTTCCCAGGTTACAGATGGATGTCAGGGAGGGAGTCAGTGTGTTTGCTTCAGTCAAGTAATCGGTGGAAGAAAACCCAGCAAAACATGCTTGTTAGTATAGTTATGCAAGGTTTTGCAGTGTTTTGTAAAATTTAAAGCACACTTGATGTAAATCAGCAAATTGTTTAGTGTTACGGTTAATGATATATCCCTCATGTCACTTGGTGTTTTACTGAGCCATGGAAACAAACCACAAAAACATATTAACTTAACTGTGTTAGCATGTCTCTCTTTAAATTGTGCCAATGAATAACATTTTTTCCATCAGTAAGGGATTATACAGCTCCCCAAGGCAGAGCCACCAACAGCCCTTTTGCCCATCGCACTGAACTTCGCCAGGCTAAGCGGATCGTTGTCAAGCTTGGCAGCGCTGTGGTCACTCGTGGTGATGAATGTGGTCTCGCACTAGGGCGGCTGGCCTCCATTGTGGAGCAGGTAAAGCACACATAACTGACGTGTACTTTGTTTCTAAATAAAGTATTTTTAAAACCAAAACCAGCGTTGACACCATTTGTTTCAAGTTTTGTGATATCAGTTTTGTGATTTTTCTTATCCCCTGCAGTTTATAATGATCTAGTCAAGGTCACATCTGTCTTTTTAATTTTCTGTTTTTCTAGTTTTACGAATGTAAATTTTGTTTTTCATTCTCATCCAATCCCCCATTACTATTAGTTTCTAAGAGTTTATGGGAAAAACTGTAACCGTAAACTTTGTAGTCACGCAGATAGTTTTATTTATGTTGATAATGAATTTAGCTGCAAAGTGTGGAAACACTCTTTTTGTTACTCATTCTACAATCTCCACAACATGGAGTGGACATTTTTCATTGACTGACTGGATTGTTTTAATAAAAAACCCCTTGTTACTTGAAGGACACAATTTAAAACAAATTTTAATTGTAACCTTTCTTTTAATAATAAAATCTCCTGAGCTTGAAATGTTTCTAAGCTGTGGTCCTTTACTCCTAAATTGTCCTATTCTCCAGGTGGCCATGCTGCAGAATCAAGGCAGGGAGATGATTATTGTCACCAGTGGAGCAGTTGCCTTTGGCAAGCAAAGACTAAGGCATGAGATCCTGCTGTCCCAGAGTGTCCGACAAGCGCTACACTCTGGACACAATCAGCTCAAAGACATAGTAAGAACAATTGGAGCAATGTTTTGAGGCAATAGATAATCAAGGCATGAATGGAAACTGAGTCACATAAAGAAGACATTACTTTTACTATGATCTAATGATATATGTGTTCAGTAAAGTAAATCACCAACTCTTAAACATTCACTATATGGACACAGTTTGGTAATACATGTTCCGTCTAAATCAAATTCTAAATAAAAAAATAAAGTAACACCTTTTTGAGGCTTTGTGTTAAGTGTTTCTTTGTCAAAACAGTGTTGCTTCAGCTAAGTAAGTTATTTATATTCTTTTACCAATGTATTTGTAGCCCTATAATGAAAAGTGTTCTATTAGGTTTGTCAGACTATTTGAACAAACATACAGTATGTAGCACTAAAATTTAGTGTTTTATATGTAATTACTGTCATCAGGCAGGCTGTGTTTCAGATTTGAAAAGTTACTTTTCATATATTGTTGGATCAGATGTTTACCTATAACACAACTGCGCTGCCTTGGGATGGTTGTATAAGTGTTGTCTCTGGACAGCCAGATAATCCCATTACTCACTGAATCATGTGACCTGATGTTTTCTGAATTTTTTTTTCTGAAGTCTCTGCCCGTGCTGGAGGCCCGGGCCTGTGCTGCAGCTGGACAGAGTGGTCTAATGGCCCTCTATGAAGCGATGTTTACCCAGTATAGCACTTGCACTGCACAGGTATTTTTATATATATATATATATATATATATATATATATATATATATATATATATATATATATATATATTGTTTTACAATTTTGTGTGTGGCTGACTATGCAAGTTATCTGTTCTGGGACTTTGTGTTTCATGAAAGGCACGTATAAATAAAGTATTAATATTTTTATTAGTAGTAGTATTTTCTCCACTCATTACTCTTTACTAATCTGCCCCTCCCCTGTGCTTTTAGGTCCTGGTGACAAATCTGGATTTCCATGATGACCAAAAGAGACAGAACCTGATCAGCACACTCCAGGAGTTGCTGTGCATGAACATCGTGCCAATCATCAACACAAATGATGCTGTGGTGCCCCCACCGGAGCCCAACAGCGACCTGCAGGGGGTAAATGTGGGTACAGACAGTGTGGGCATGTGCTGCTGGTGGTGGTGATTGTAGCAGTGGCAGGAAGGATTTGACAGAGACTTGTTTTAATAAGCTACGGTATTTTTAACATTCGGAAATTTTTTAAAAACACCTCTGCCAACCTGTATCACTGCATCAGGTGTGCCCTCTAAAATTACAGGACCATACCACTGATTCTGCATGTTCAAACCAAAGAACTGCCATCCATGTAGACCTTCCAGCAGTTTCCGTACAGATCTCTACTGCATTTTATGACCTCACAGCTTGTAAATGAACTGCCACATGGCTGCTGAATGGAGAAGCTCTGTTGTCAGGCCTTACTTTAGGTACAAGCATGTGCCACCAGGCAAGGAACTAACCAATCAGGAGATGGTGCATTATTTATGTGGAATGAGTTTCAAGTCTCCTTGGGGTGAATGTAATATTGTAACTTACTGAAATAAGCTGAATGTGAAGAACTAAACTTGCAAGCAAACACAAATGTTTTTTTTGAACTGCAAAACCACTGGAATGGTCCTTTTTTAAAGCATGTGCATGCAAAGAGGGGATGGATGGCAGTGCATGAAGTCACTGGGCAAGAGGTGCTATCAGAAGGGACCCGGGACTAACCTTTATAGGTAGATGGCACCTTTTCTCTTCTTCTTCAGGAATTACTAATATCATTTTCTTGGAGATAATTATCCCTCAATCTCTCTGTCAGACCTTTTTACGCGCTTTGCTACTGACAAAACAGTGAGTAAAGTATTTGTACTAGTTTTCAAGAATACAAATGACCAGTACACAGCCTATTTGATATGACGTTACCTGTTGAAAACATTTAAAAATCATAAAATTGACAGACTTGCAAGTAACTTTGGGCCAATTTAAATCACGATCACTTTATGAACTACATATTACTACATGATCATGCAAAATCTGCTTAGTGATAGAGGTAAATTTTGCACAATACATTACAATATATTTTATGTGACGCATAGGTGTTTTCTTCCTTAAATTTGCACTTGTAGTCCTCAATAGACTCAGATGAGTAGATGGCAGATGGCTGACTTTGCCACAGTTTTAGAAGCTTACATCAGCAATTTTCTGGTTCTGTAGGTGATCAGCATTAAGGACAATGACAGTCTGGCAGCACGGCTAGCTGTGGAGATGAAGGCTGACCTGCTCATCGCACTGTCTGACGTGGAAGGTATGTGTGTTACCACAGCAACGGTCTGGGTCAGCTGTTAGGCAACAACACCATCTGTCCATGCTCTAATGGGGGGGACACACTCCTTTAAGGGTCACTTGAGCCATGAAAGAGACAAACACAGACCTTTTGTCTTGATGTTTAAAATCACTACCCTTGAGGTTGACACAAAATGATATTGTGTATGTGGGCTGCGGATCTATTCAGCATCAATTAAGAAAATTAGTAAGAAATTTTGGGGGGGGGGACCACTTTGGCATAAGGAATTCATTTCTTAGCAGTAACTTCAGTTTTATTTTTATTAAGAAATTTTTAATTCACGATTTAAGTTATTTGTTATGTGTTTTTAAAACTTGCAACATGGTTGTATGTCATGTTGGACATGTATGAACAAATAGGTTGCATAAGAAGTGTTGATTTCTTAGGACTGTACAACAGCCCTCCTGGAACAGATGACGCCAAGCTCATTGATATTTTCTACCCTGGAGACCAGCAATCTATCACTTACGGTACAAAGTCCAGAGTTGGGATTGGAGGGATGGAGGCCAAGGTATGCTGATGATTTATGTTCAGTCTGTTCAAAACTATTGTTTATGTTAAGTGAAATCCTTATCTTGGCAGACCTGCATGAAATGGACAAAGTGCATGACTTTTGTACAATGGATTTCTTTCTGCTTGAAGGAGCTAGAGAAGAACTTCAATAAATTCCATAAAAAATTCAATCACTCACTCCTTCACATCAGTGTTTTCTGGCATAGTTGCACTTATTTTCAAGGGACTCCAAAACTTTAATAACAGTTGTGAGACAAACTCATTTTTAGGTTTGTGGCTTTTATCATGGTCATGTGCCCAGACAGTAAAAAAAAGAAAAAAGTAGTACAATGCATGGAATGTAGTCTGGTGAGATAAGGTGTTGCCATTTTGAGGAGCATATAAAGGCTTTACATTGTTTACAGGTCAAGGCGGCTCTCTGGGCACTGCAAGGTGGCACTTCTGTGGTCATTGCAAATGGCACCAACCCTAAAGTAACCGGACATGTCATCACTGACATTGTGGAGGGTAAGAAGGTGGGGACCTTCTTCTCAGAGATCAAACCTGCTGGTGAGTTTGTTTTCTTTATTTAAAAAGTATGTTACCACCATTTTTTTATATCAATATGGGTATAGTAAATATTAAAAATACCTCATTACCAAAAGTAGTTCATCGACACTATCCAAATTGACTTTAATGTTGAAACTAACACCTCCAAAGCATGTTGAACAAACATTGAAAATTCTAACCTTCATGAAGGTTGGATTTATAGCTTTTGTAATGGGCTACTTTAGTTTTAGTCAGGTACAGTATATGTAATAAACTAGCAAATGAGTCCCTGTCCCCTTACCAGGCCCAACTGTGGAGCAGCAGACAGAAATGGCCCGTAACTCTGGAAGAGCTCTGGCATCTCTGCATCCAGAACAGGTGGACACATGTTTTTAAAGTGCAAAAGTATTTCATTCAGCTAACATTATTATATCGTTTGTGATTAGTGGTTTTAATAATATAATTTTAAATGTACGTAGACACTCATATTTTAAATGGTTAGTTCTGTAGTTACCTTTGATTACATACAGAGAAACACTGACCCCTTGTGGATTCATGTGCTGTTTGCTCATCCTGCCTATCTATCTGGTTAACTTTGACAGAGAAGTGAGATCATCTGTCATCTGGCAGGGCTGTTGACCGAAAAGAAGGAAGAGATTCTGGCTGCGAATAAGGTGGACATGGACCTTGCTGTCAATGCAGGTATTAGAGTAAACAATATTAATGTTCAGTTTTCATGCTGGTATCCTTTAGATATGTATCAAGATCTGTGTCAGGAAAGAATTACATCTAAATGGTATCCCTAAGTTATTATTGCATTATGTACTTAACGAAATACATTTTACTCCATATAGTTGTTCTGTGTTCAGTGTTACTCTTCTTTACCTCTTTCCACAGGTCATTTGTCACCAGCCATGTTGAAACGTCTGAGTCTGTCACCAGCCAAACTTAATAGCTTGGCCATAGGTCTGCGGCAGATTGCTGTGGCAGCTCAGGAAAGTGTGGGTCGTGTGCTGCGCAGGACCAGGGTGGCTCACAACTTGGAGTTGGAACAGATAACTGTACCCATCGGAGTACTTCTGGTCATCTTTGAGGCCAGACCCGACTGTCTACCACAGGTTTTCAGGCAGATATATTTTTACTTATTTAGAATATTGGCAGATAATCTGTTCAGAAATGTAAAAACATTCTAAAACATTGTATTGATTCCTGTTTATTATTTGCTTGAAATGGCTGCAGTGATATCTGAAACTGTTTTCGGTCTAGGTATCAGCATTGGCCATAGCCAGTGGCAATGCCCTCCTGCTTAAGGGTGGCAAGGAGGCAACAAACACTAACCGTGTCCTCCACCAGCTCAACCAGGAGGCTCTTTCCTTGCATGGGGTCCGAGAAGCTGTGCAACTGGTAAGATTTGTCTTCCCTCTTTACTGTGATCTAATACAACTTTATGTAACATTCATACAGGGTTTTCTAGATGACATTCCATTACCTTTAAAAAGTACAATAGATACTGCTGCCTGCTGTAAGAAATCAGTATTTTGTTGCTAGGTAAGCACTCGTGAGGAGATTGAGGATCTATGCCGACTGGACAAGATGATTGACTTGATTATCCCTCGAGGTTCATCCCAGTTGGTGAAGGACATTCAGCGGGCAGCCAAAGGCATCCCTGTGCTAGGTCACAGTGAGGGAATCTGTCATGTCTACGTTGATGCTGATGCCAGCATGGACAAAGTCATCAAGATTGGTTAGCTAAACTTTTTGCTGACTTGTGTATGTGTACAACTCATCGGTTAACTGATGTTGTTAAACTGTGGCTATAGTACTAGCGGGTGGAAAAAGTCCGATCGCAACTGACGGTGTTTCACTGATCGTTGCTCATTACAGTCCGAGACTCAAAGTGTGACTATCCAGCTGCATGTAATTCAATGGAAACAATGCTGATTCATCGGGACATATTAAGGACCCCACTGTTTGACCAACTCATTGACATGCTACGCAACGAACGGGTAAGGCATGAAGTGCATGCACAATTTAGAATAACTCATCAAGAAATGTGAATTATTATTATTATTTTTAATATTTTAGTATCAAAATTGAAATACTTTAGACGACGAAAAATCTCATTACATATATTTCAAAATCTGTCACCAGGTGAAGATTCATGCAGGCCCTCGGTTTGCCTCCTACTTGACATTTAGCCCTTCAGAGGCCAAGTCCCTGCGAACAGAGTACAGTGATCTGGAGTGTTGCATGGAGGTGGTGGACAGCATACAGGATGCTGTGGACCATATACACAAGTATGGCAGCTCTCACACAGATGTAATCGTCACCGAAAACGGTATGTGGTCCAGTATCTTATTAATAGGTGTTTTTGTTCTGTTTTTGCTTTGTTGTTTGTTTGTTTTTTTTAAACATTGCACCAAGCTTTTGCATTTTAATTTGGTAACAATACATGCAGTAAATATAAACTATTTGCCATGGTTTTAGTAACATCTTACTTCACCAAGACTAAAAGCCCGTTTATGCCAAGGCACGGTTTAAAAGCCATGTGCTGTTGTTGGATTGTAGTTAAATACATTTTTGTCATTGAAGTGAGTACATATTGCATATGTGTAATTCATGATGACAGAAACCATTTTAAGCAGTGTCCTGTGAATATCATGAATTTGTAATGAGAGCTAAAGCTTTCGTATACATCTAATGTTGTCTTTCGCTTACATAAATAGCGTTGTTCATAACATGGAAATATCGTAACAAAAAGAAACCAAATCATGAATAAAATTTTACACAAAGCATGTATGGGAAGAGGAAAGAAACAAATATAGAATATTTGACCTATGGTCCGCTGCTCACAGAGTTATAAGCAGCATTTTTACACTTCTGGAGAAAGTTTGGAGTTCTTGTTTTCACACTGAGGAATATTCTCATCGCAGTGGAGGATGTGTTGCTGCCATCTAGTGACTACACAAGGTACCACAATGATCAGATTATACTCATTTGTTTGTCAGACAGTTATGGTTATTAGACATTAATAGTAAGATATTCAGTAGATACAATAGATAGGTATTTTAAAACAATATTTAGGTAGATAATAAATACTAATAGAAATAAAAGTTGTAGATATGACAGATTGGTTTATGTGTGGTGTCATCAAGAGAAAACCCCTGTTTGAGGAAAACAAAATGGGCTCAAATTTCATTAAAAAGGCAAACAATATTTTTATTCAATAATAATTTGCATTTGGGAAACTTGATTGTAGACTTATTGAATATCTCCTGATGACATTTTGAACTTGGTCTGGTCCACACAACTCTGTTCAATGTGGTAAAAATTATGCTAAGATTATGTTTTTGGATGGATGCTCATATAACAAGCTTTTATACCACTAGTGTGTATAAAAATTACATGCCCACAGTACTTGTAGTTAAGTCCTTTGGAACTGCAGCTTAGTGAAGTTTTTCACATTTTCAGTCCATTATAACAGTAATTTATCTCGGATTCTATGAACATAATTGCAGTAAAGAGTTAGCATTATCATGAACCTGATGATGATTCCTGAGGGCCTGTTAAATGACAGACATGTTTGTAAACCAGTGGTAACTGGAGTTTGTCTCTTACAGAGGATGCGGCAGAGCAGTTCCTACAGCAGCTGGACAGTGCCTGTGTTTTCTGGAATGTTAGCTCACGTTTTGCTGATGGTTATCGCTTTGGACTAGGTATGTTGTTGTCTTATCACATTATCTGTCTTGTTGAGTCCTTGTGTCTGCTTTTACTCGTTTATTTGTTGTACTCTCTTAAATATACACTTTTTTTTTTTCCCAGAAATAACGTTTAGTTTAACTTTATATATCGTTCTCCTGTTTTGGCTTTGTCTCTAGGAGCAGAGGTTGGGATTAGCACAGCACGCATCCATGCCAGGGGCCCTGTGGGCCTGGAGGGGCTGCTCACCACCAAGTGGGTTCTAAGAGGTGATGGGCACACTGTAGCTGACTTCTCTGAGCACGGCACGATGAAGTACCTTCACGAAAACCTGCCTGTTGGGCAGCCTTTAGCGGGAAAGAGAGACAGCAACTAGAACAGAGACAAGACTTGTCTCTTGTATTAAAAGTCTTAAATTTAACTGTTTTATACCTGCAGACACACTGGTACCACCTCTTCAATAATATATTGAATTCTGTAAGGAAAAAACAGTTGCTGTTATGATTGTACAATGTACAGTTAATTTTAGTTCACTGCATTGGCTCAATACACAGAAGACTGGACTATTTTATTTAAAATTATTTTAGAGCTTTCTGTACTTTGGTACAGGTATTTTTAATCAGAAAAGATGCTGATTTCAGACACAAGTTAATACTACTACTAAGTGACATTTGATAGTAGAAATATTGACTTTGTCTTGCTACTTTTAGTTTCCCAATGTTAAAATTGATAGACATTTTTGAAATATTTGAGAGAAAAGTATCAGGTATTTAGCAAATTTGTCATATAGCAATAAAAGTTAAATTGCACTTTAACAACTTGAATGCATCAGTTTTATTTACGATTTTATTTATTTGATCATTGTTACAAGTTCTGCTCATTTTCCATGCTTTGCTCCTTTCCTGTTTGTTCCTTGTTGTGCCCAAAGCCTCTGTCAGAGCAGGAACAGTAATTGACAAGCTGCCTCCTTCAAGCTGGAGGGAAAACGCGACTGCTTTTAAATTGAGCTCTGTAACATTCCAGCCTCTGAGCTCCTATCTGATGTCTTGCAATGCACACTTAAGGATTGGTTTGGGTTGTTTAATATCAGTATTGTATAATAAAAAGAAGAAGCTAAAAAAGAATATTTTTCTTACTTTCTTTGATTTCTGCAGTTGAAATGTTGAGGATTTTTACACATATATTCATCTCTGTCCTGGCACTAGTCTTTCTACTTTCACAAAAACACAAATTAATGGGGGAAAAAGTTGTACTGATCTGAAAAACAGATGTCTAAAAGGGTCCTTTTTAAAGTTGCCCATAGGGGAATTTGCATTGCTGGAAGTGGGGCAACGAAGATGGAAGACAATACTGTAGAGGTTTAATTATCCAGCCATCAAAATGAAAAGAGGGAGAAGGGGAACTGAGACTAATAATGGAATCACAGGCTGTGCTGTTGTGTTCTTTTTTTCTTTTCCTTTTCTATCATCTAAAGAATTGAGTCTCCAAAATGCACTACTTACCCTTCAATCAACTCCCAATCACCAATTCCAAAGGGTTCAGGGATGAAGAGGGAGACAAAACTCAGATTGCACTCTTTTGTCTTTTGTCTTTTGTGTGTGTGTGTGTGTGTGTGTGTGTGTGTGTGTGTGTGTGTGTGTGTGTGTGTGTGTGTGTGTGTGTGTGTGTGTGTGTGTGTGTGTGTGTGTGTGTGTGTGTGTGTGTGTGTGTGTGTGTGTGTGTGTGTGTGTGTGTGTGTGTGTGTGTGTGTGTGTGTGTGTGTGTGTGTGTGTGTGTGTGTGTGTGTGTGTGTGTGTGTGTGTGTGGCAATTCCTCTAAATGACTTCAGGTAGAATTGGAACAATTCAGGGACACTGAGTATTGCCTGTTTGATGCATAGTAGTATTACTTGAACTGAATTTTACATTATCACCTGCACCACTGTTGGTTTGCCACAGTACTCTTATTGTGTTTTAATAGCAGTCTGTGTAACAACAATAAGTAATAACTGACACAAATTGTGTTTTGTTGTTTGTTTCCCTATCTCAATGCTGATTTTGCATTTAATTATATCTTATCAATAAACTACAACTCAGTATATTGTATGACACCTCATTCCAGCTAATATATTTTCTAAAATGTCTTGAAGTTATGACCATATACAGAACAATTGCAAGGAGAAGGTAACTGTCTGTAATTTCCTGGTTTTCTGCATGAATTGATTATGAAATCTCATCTGATTTCACCAAACACAATATTTCTAAGCTGATACAACAGTTATGATCTTTTACGTCTTTACTGAACCCCACCATCAAAGTAATAGTGGAAAATGCAGGCCCTCGGTTTGCCTCCTACTTGACATAAAAACTGGAGTTTAATCAGTGAAATGATAAATGATGTATGCACACAAATGACCACTGACTTCTTTTCTTTAGTAAATCTGAATCTTGAAATTGATTAATGTAGAATCCACTGCCCCTTCACATCTTTAAATTAACTTCCAGTTAAGGCTAAGCCCTTGCAGCCTTCAAACATTGTGTTGTCTATTATCTGGCATTGCCCTGAGACCCCAGCTGATCATCCCATGTTGCACTCTGTTGATGGAGTGTTGCCTGTTGGGTATTGTTGTCCACAGATTAAAAAGAATGATGAGAGCATTATTAGACTTGGACAGGAAATATGACTGTCCTGTAATTGGACATTACTCAAGGCCAAAACCCATATTTCTTGTTGTTCTTGATCTTTAGAGACTCTCAAATGCACTCCCCACTGGGTTTCAAATTTTTTTGAATCAATAATTAATGGTCAAAGTTATTTATTCATGTGAATCTTCGCCAATTACGCAGCATCTAATTAACTATTTCAATAATTGATATTTATTTCTAAAAGGTTTCAGTATCTTGAGCTGATGAAAAATGCATGAGCCGGGATGTGGACTGGGTTTTGTTTTTTGTTCTGAGAGAGCTTGATGCTCGGGGCTAATACCAGGCCACTTTGACTCTGACTCTTTGAGTTGGCACCGGCCCTGTGATGTAGATCTAATATGGGCATCTTTCATGGACCCAAAGCGCTTACTCTGTATCATGTGATCTCATAAAGACTCCTACATGCTCATCCTCAGACACCCCTTTTTGTCTTTAATATTGAGCTTCAAAGCATAAGCTTCTGTTTCCTTGATAATGTTTCTTTGTGTATGTAGAATGGTAGTATCACGTCAAACTGTAGAAACTTTGGTCTTACTAGTACATCAGTGGGTACATTCTACATCTAACTCTGTGGCCTGATAAAACCAAAGTTCAATCAACATTCTAAAAAGAAATGTATGTCTCAGATTTATGACAAGCCATAAACTCCGTCAGATCTTTTGATAGTCACAGCTGTACTATTCAAAATTATTTTGTTAAATTAACAAAGGCTCCATCTAGTTTAATCAACTTCTCATTTATTGTGATCAGAGTAAGACAGGAGGTTAGGGACCAGCAAGGCAAAGCATTTTGCTATAGGTTGATAATATAGGTTGACCATAGCAAAATGGCTTGATTTTCACTCTTTACTGTGAGCATTGCTTGAGCATTGACTTTGGGTGGGGGCTTTACCCAACAATGCAGAGCAACCTAACAAAACCAGAGCCAAACATCAGACACATTAAAACCCTTATCATTATAATGTTTGATTTCATGGTTGGACACCACAGTATGCATGAAGACAGTGCTGGTATCTCGGGGAAAAACAGGGGGGAAAGTGTAATAGAGGGGCTAAGTAAGGCTAAAAAAAACAAAAAGCTGGAAGTCAGTTGACCTCAGTGACACGTCTCAGAGAGCCAATAGTAGGGCTGGTGCTTCCCCACTCGCTGTGCCTCCTGTACTCTCCAGGACGCAAGAAGTACTGGCGTCCCCTGTAATTGGGATGTTCATGCAGCATCCAGTAGCCCTCCATGACATTGACAGAGGAAATGTCACGCGTGTGGAAACGCTCATGTAGATCTGGACAGTCTTCCATCAGCTCTAAATTCTGACCCCCAAAGTCAGATCGCTCAAAGATCTTCATCCTGTAGTTCCCATTATACTATGAAAGAAATGAAAGATTAAGATGCTACTGGCATTAAACACAAATGTTTTCAACTTATCACTGTCAAGAAGAAAAACTTCATGAGGAATTGATGGACAAAATTTTGCCCTGGTTCAGTAGTTATAGTCTGTATTTTCTGACATCTTTTTTTTGCTGTAGTTATAGTTCAAGCCAAAATAGATAAAACACCATAGGTACTTGGCACTGACTGGTGAAAACAATAAGACTAGGTTTGAGAGCTCATAATCCTTAAACTGGCAGTTTAACAGAGAACCTTTTAGTGGGAAGTCATCAGGTAAAACTCACAGGTGGCACCATACGGCAGGAGCGGATGCAGTCATTGAAGCCAGCCCAGCGTTGGTAGTCGGGGTATTCGCCCTTGTGCAGCATGTACTGGTAACCAGCATAATTTGGCTTCTCATAGGCCACCCAGCAACCGCTGTCCACTCTTATGGAGTTACAGCGGCTGAAGTAGCTTTGCATATCAGAACAGTCACTACTGCACTCGTAGTGACGACCCTGGAAGTTCCTGTCTTCGTAGAAGATAATCTGCACATGTCAGAGGGGTTGCCATTATCACCACAGAGCTATACAAAGGACAAACTAACAGAATGTATGACTATTTAGCTGGCCTCTAGCCATTCAGTCTGATCAGCAATAATACCTTGAACTCCATTATATTATTCATAACCATGCCATGTTAGTTTTGCAAGTCAGCTTTTTAAATCGAATGATTGTAAGTGAAGAATTTTAGAATAGATCTGCATAAGGGACTGTGAAAAAATGTCCCAAATGATGTACCAGAAGCCAAACTGAATAAAATACAGTATAACGTGGTGTATTTTTAATGAACAGATAACTCTTCAAGACTTTGTCAAAAGTTCTTGACCTATTTTTGCAGGAATAATGACTCCAGTCTTCGTTACGTAATTGCAGTATTTTGCTATTCACAATATATGACAGAGGCATAAATATGTTTATATGGCTCTTTTTTTTAATCATGTTTAATTAGAATCATTAAAACATCACCATTATTTGTCGCAATTCATATTTTAACATTCCTGTGCAGTATATGTGATGGCATTGTTATACAGACCCACAAAGGATTGCATTATCACTCAGTGAAGATCTTTTCGATTTTTATGATTGCATGAGGAAACAAATCACTACACAACAAATATTTGATATTATAGTTTCAATTGCACACTTACCTTGCCCATTGTAACTGTGTTAAGTTCCAACCAGACCAGATGCTGGGCTGTACTGGACCTCTTTATAGACCCTGCTGGGGTCAGGGCTTTGCAAACATGAAACAAAGCTTTGTCGTGTCAGCGCAGTACGCTCTATAGACTGCAGAACACTATAGGACTAGTGAGTTGCAACAGTCGCTTTGTCTCTGTGAAAGCTCTGTCTGTCTATGTAAAATACTGTACAACTGCACTTTCTCAGACAGCTACAATAAGAGTTGCAACATCTGCCTTTATTGGCATGAATGCCAGAAACCTAAATGCAGGCTGTGACAGAGGAGCAAAAAGGAAAAGTTTGCCAGGGATTTGACATGTACTGTATGCTTTCATTGGGTATCATACATTAAGCAGGAAGCAAATATAGAGTTTGGGACAAAGTGATATTAATCATCAGACTCTTCTTTTCATTTTGCAAGGATGTGTTCAAATAAACCCACAAAAGCCATTGTTATTTGAAAACCAAATGTTTAATTTTTATTTGATTTGTGCATGGATGGAGTTTAAATGAGAGTCCTCATTCTCCTGAAAGAGCCCACCATGGGGTTGTGGCAGCTCCAGTCACCACAGGCCCTGTACTCTCCTGGGCGCAGGAAATACTGGCGTCCCCTGTAGTTGGGGTGCTCGTAGAAGATCCAGTAACCCTCCAAGATATTGCAGGAGTAAATGTCACGGTAGCGGAAGCGCTCATACACATTGGGGCAGTCGTCCATGAACTCCATTGTATGTCCCATCAGGTTAGGCCTGTTATAGATCCTCATCCTGTAAGATCCCCTATACTGTATGTAAAAGAATTCAGAACATGATTATTATGCTGTTTTGGTAGGTATGAACCCTAGAGAGCACTTTCGTATAGCTTTCTTCCTTGAACTGATTTCAGCTTTGAATTCAAGTGACTACTCGTACGACTTGGTTTCTTTCAGGAACTACAGATGATAATAAGAATCAGCTCTTTCACAGCATGACAGTATTAGGCACCCACATAGACAAACAGTCAATGTGACTAGCTGAATTAGAATGAAGAAGGCAAGTCTTATGGGGAGTGTATCATATTCCTTTTAAAGGCTGACTGGGTCTCCTTGTGGGCCTTGCAACAGACACTTTTATGCTCTGACCTGCCTGAGTATCTGTAAATGACATCAAAAGGCCATTGATTGACATCCTTTTCTAAAGCAGTATTTGATGTACAAGGTGAGCAGTGGCGGTTGGGGAGGGCTACCAATCCTATCTGTCGGGTTGATTGACTTACAGGGGGGAACATCTGGCAGGAGCGGATACAGTTGTTGAAGCCCATCCAGCTGTGGTAGTCAGGGTACTCCCCAGGGCTGAGGATGTATTGATAACCCATGTAGAAAGGCTTCTCGTAGGTCACCCAGTGACCACCGCTGACACGGATGGAATTACAGCAGTTGAAATGCCTAAAGGTGTCCATGCAGTCACTGCTGCACTCCCAGTGGCGGCCCTGGAAGTTACGGCCTTCGTAGAAGATAATCTTAAAAAAAGAAGTGAAAAGCATGTATTACTCAGGTTAGTGTTAGTGCGTACAGTTGATTGACTGACTGGCTGCGATACTCATGAGTGGACTGTAGGGGACACTGCTCTCCATTAAAGAAACTGGATATACAGTACAATAGAAATAATAGTAAATCCGCTGTATGTTTTTTTTTTTATTTATTTAAAGAACCTTAAAGGACTTTGTATGCTCTATATGGACAATGGACACTGTCAACTTCTCAAAATTAAGGAGCCAGAAATCGTTGCTGTCATACTAATACAATGAATTTCATTATTTTTGTTCAGAGCCTTATCCTTCTAAAATCCAGATGTTTTTTCTTTTAAACGTAAGCCTCCGGGATTTAGCAGTCTATTCTATTTTTGTCCCTAATATATTTTACTCACATAAGTACTTTTGCTACCCATCTTCTCCTCTGCTGCAATTTTTGTCTGATCAATTATTTGACACTTTTCCAAATTGCTCTATTTTCCTCCTCCACCTCTTTGTCAAAGCTGCTGTCAATATTGCATGTGAGACCATACCTTTCCCATGGTGGCAGGGCTGTGGAGTTTGCGCCTCATAACCCTAGACACACTTACAGGTCCTTTTATACCCTCCCACGTACTGTGAGGCCTCTGACACGTCAGGGTACACTTCTCTTTACCTTTTCAGATGCTAACTACTGATTCCTTTGTCTAACCGGCCATGGGTACCTTATGTTACGTGTCTGCTAGAGTTTACCTATAGAATTGATATCCCCCACCCAAAACCGAACTCCATACAAGTGCTATTATGTGTTTGCGTTACCCTTGTTCTGCTATGACCTTGTGATACAGCCTTTTGAAATGTCACACAAAGAACCTTTAGGTAAGTGGCCCCCCAACAACAAAGCTTTTAAAGGGTGCAGTTGGTTAGGTCACATTTGGGGGGCTCTCTGTAAACTACTTTATAACCAGCACAAATCATCATGGCAATAGTAACAAAGCTACTTTTAATCCATTTCTAGTTTAAGTCAGTGTGGATTGGTGCATTTCCTAAGTCTCATACTGCAGGTCACAATGTAATTGTTGTTCAATTCCTGTTAAAGGAAGGTGGTGCTGATAGTGTAGACTGAATCAAGCTTTTGTGTTGATGTAATCTACAGTGATCTGTTGTTTCTCTTTGCTTCCATAGCCTGCAGTTGTACTGTGATGCCAGACGGGACTGGTCTGTTTGCAGATATACAGACATAACTGTTCTGTTTGTGTGTGTGTGTGTGTGTGTGTGTGTGTGTGTGTGTGTGTGTGTGTGTGTGTGTGTGCGTGCACACGCACGCAATATAAAAGGGGGAGTTTGGGGCATCTGTGTGTTTCAGTCTTTGTATAAAATGATAGATGTTTGGACTTGAGTCTTTGGCTTGTAAGCATAGCCCAGAGCTGAAGGGGAAAAGGCCAGAAAGAGTTGCTGCCATGTATTGTGTTCCCAAAGCCCAGCTGATGCCAGAAAGGTCAGTCTCATCCTTTAGCCTTTCATCAGGATAAAGAGCCTGTGCCCCCTCTCCACTCTGTGTGCTTTTTGCTGCTTCAACTGTGTAAAAAGGCAAATGTTTTCAGAAAGCACAATAGCCATTATGTTCTGTGCACAAACACTGCTGCTATCGTTGTATATCCAGAGCAATATGACAAAGTTTCAGTGTTAAGGAACAGCGTTGATAAGATTTTGCTTCTTTGATCATTCATCAACTTGAAAGTCTCATAGGCTCCAATAGGTTTCATGTTTGAAGCCGCACTCTTTTTTTATGACATAAATAGATCATTGATATTCTTTCATCACACTGTGCAGCATAATTGTGGCAGATTATGAGATGGGATGTTGTTTTGTTTTGCGAGTTTTTGAAGCAAATATTTACTCTGGGAGGAAAGGCTTTATCAGAACATATAAGAAACAAATGTTTAGATTTTCCTCATATGTTCATTCATAGATTAATGATTTATTTTATCGTGCCTAATAAATGTAAAATCTTTGTACTCAGTTTTGATGCATGATAGGAATACCACAGTCTGACTGGAAAGCACGATCTAAACCGATACAGTAGCAAGGAGCTTCAGTGGTGAGGTGTCTTTTAGTGGGACTGTACCAGCTCCAAGGCCGCTACTTAGTCTGACCTCTGACCTTTGTATTAAGGTCACTGAAGTACAATACAACATCTAAAATAGGAAAAACAAAAAGAAAGCTCTGATGTCTACCACTGCCATTATCGTTCTTGTTTTCACCTAACCCTAACTCATTAATTGGACCTTGGCATTCTCCATGTCCCCGTGGTTTCCAGAGAGGAACCTTCTTTTACAGGGTCTCAAATGATAATCTTTGGTTGTGCTACAAGACATCTCTTCCCTACCCTGAAGGAAAAGTAACATCACACTGCTTTCTCTGTTCCCCCCGGAGGAGAAGAAAGCTACCCGCTGTGGAGCATCCCATTCTTCATCTCAGAATGATGGAAGAAAGGCAAAAGAGAAAGGAACAGAGTGGGGGGGCTATAGATTTTCAGCTTCATTGTGTCCGAGGATCTCATTGTGTAATCTGTGTAATCGCACGGGAGTTGACGACACTATTAGCCTGCAGACTGACTGTCAGTTAGGGACCTCTGTAATTGATGTGCATCCCACAGAGATGGGAAAAACTCTGACAGACAGCAACCCTAACACTAGTTAACTTGCAACATTTTTCATCTATCCATATTCCCAAAGAAAACCCCATTCGCGTAGCTGATATCTAATTAGAATGTAAATGTGCAATTCAGTCAGAAAAACACATTTCAGGTCAGAGGAGGTTTCTTTCAATTTAAAACAAATGATATTCTCTTAATCCAAACTATGGTCCCTCTGACCCGTCTATATAAAACAAGTCTCACCCCTAAAATGTTGTAGGGAGAGATAGGAGAGCAGCTGTGCTTGCAGTGCCTCCAATGTGCTCTTCTACTGAGCAATCATTACAAAAACACTATGGTACTGAGGTGTAAACAAGGGGTCTATGTGAGTTTTGCTCCTGAGAGCTGGCTAATCTGGTGCCGAAAATGTGGTATGATCGGAAAACTCTCGCCAAAAAGCCTCCCACGCCGGGAGTAGAATGAGAACCTCTCTTTTGCTGAGAGATCATCCTCTCCATTCTTTCTGTCAGAAAATCTCCAGGCATCCTTCCTCTCTTGTCCCTGCCAGCGCACAGGCTCTATCGGGATTGCCAGACGCAGGAGCCACTATGAGCCTGTGCCAGGGCCAGGATTTACCGCGATGCGTCTGATGTGCTCCATCTTTTTGCTGGGGGATAATTAAAAGAGGAAATGGTGTTGGAAGAACAGAGTGGAAAAGCAGGAGGAGGGGGCTTGGACCGAGCAAATGGATGCAGCTGTCAATTATGTTGAGTTGTTGATATGTTGTTTTTCTTTTCTCCGAGATTTTGTGTTGAACTGTTCCCCATCAGGATTTAGTTTTAAAGTTTGTGGTAAATCTCTACTCCGTACATGTAATTAAAAAACTGTTAGCCTAATTAAGAACTACTCTTGGCAATGAAATCACCATAAATATTCATGCAACAGCTAAGATTTTACCTATTTTATAACCACTCATCTATTTATAGTAAATGCAGTTTTCACGCTCAGGTGAGCAATAGCAGTTCTTCCTTTTCGCCTTGTGTTCAGAAATGAAGAACTTAGATGTGTTTTGCAACAACCAAATTCTTGTTCTGGTGGATTTTGTTCACGTCAGTACAAGCCTGGACTGTTGGAATCATTCGTGCATCTTTCTTTATTTGACTGAATCAATTTAGGATGCTCCTCCATGCAGCATGACCCAAACTCTGTGAAAAGCAGGACAACTCCTTTGTCTCTCAGCAGACACACCTTGGGGATTGATGGCTTTTAGTTGCTCTCACTCCTCATCTCCACTTTCTGTTTTGACGTGGCGTGTCTCCCATGCCCCAAAGCTTTAAAGGTTTAAAGAGCAGCTTTTCACCCTGTAATCCAGGTGCCTTTCAAACAAGTCACGCTGTTTACTGACACATGACAAAAAAGTTCAGCCTCCTCTCATCTCTCTGCTTACAAGACTGTAACTCACCTCAGAGCCTGGTAGTCAGTCCTCCTGAGCGCCCTGAACAAACAGCACCTCAGCGAGAAGGGGCCCCTGCCTTTCACCACTCACTAAATTTGTAATCAGATGTGATGCTGTTGTTCACTTCTTCAAATTTGTCATCAAAGCAAATGTGTTCTGACAACAGCTAGTGACAAGTGCACCAGAGGAGAGGCAGCAAATCAGCTTTTTTACATCGCATATCAATTATTGATCATGTTGCCTCCCACACCCTCCCCACCACTGCTTTCCCAGCAAGTAGACACCTTGTGATAATGAAATACATCAATTTAAAAAATAAATAATAAACTGGGGTTGGCTCCATTGTTGCAAAGCCTTAAGAGCTTGATTGACTGCATGCACATTTTCCTTGTTGGCAGTCAGGCAGATCAAAGAAGGGTTCCTCTTATTGCCCAAGGCCACTTGCAATTTATTTAGAGGAGCAGCGCTGCTGTCCCAGCAGGTAACATTATTGGGCAGAGACACTCAGGATAATCATAGCTTTGAGGTGCCTCTCAAATCCCACCTCTGCTGGATCTATCATGCTGGTGCAAAAAATACACGCATACGATTTTTAAAAATCCCTCCTTATTATACAAATGTAAGCAGTAGATAAGTTCAGATTCATGTCCTCAAATAGAAAATCCTGTAGCTCAAAGGTAGTGACCTCAGCTACCAAAAATATGTAATATTTGTTATATTGGCTTTGGCTAACTCTGAAAATGTGTTGGCTTTGAGATTTTTTTATTCTTCAGAATGGATAACTATTTGATTTTATATTTTTTGCTAAAAATATATAGATCTTTAAATATACGAAAAGTTTAAGCACTCAGTTCATTATATTTTGTCTACAAATCTACAGTAGTTGACATGAAACAAAATGTTTTGGATTTAAAATTACCTGCAATAAATTTGAGCAAAAGAATAAATCACTTGAGCTGATAAAGACAGGTGGGATAAACCGATCACATTTTATTTCTTGAATGTTGTCTGTGCCTTTTGATTCCTTGATAATATTACATTAATAATGTAATATATCTAACAGCATAGACATAAGATGAACCTTTCATCCAGATGCTTTCTTTTGCTTATGAGCTTTGAAATAATGCAGGTCTTAGATTACTTTTCCAAAACAACTATTCTAGTTAACTTTTTAGTTGTGTAATTTTCTATCACTATTTACAGCAATAGGAAAGAAGTTAATAAAATCTGAAAAAGATTCAAATTAAGCCTAGCAAGGGATGTTATTGTTCACCTAAGAAATAAAGACAATTGTATTTTAATTGTTTTATTTTCGAGTGTGTTGCAGGTGTTAAGTATTATGGAATAAAGGCTCATTATTTAGAAAATGTTACAACAATCTAGATTCAGTCCCACGACAGCAGTCATTTCTGAAGGGATGAATGTAAAATAAATGCTTTGCATTTATGTAAATTTATAGACATTCTACAGAGATGATATTTCAATTAAAGCTTCTTTTTGAAGAAGCAGCATTTTTATAAAGAAAACTTTCATTAAAAAAAATTATTCTTGTAGAATTATTTTTGTAACTAGAAAACATGTAAGATAATTGTTTTAATACACATAGTAAAATCATGGAATAACATGACAAGTATGTTAAATTTTATAAATTTAAATTCTTTAATTTAAAAACATTTTAGGTTTTTATTATTTTGCCTTATTGATATTTCCTATTGATTTTATCAAACTTTGTTTCCAAATCAAACACATTTCTAAACTAGTTTTACACAAGTTGAGCAACATTTGCAGAATATTTGTTCTCTCTGTTACACTAGTACATTTCCATGGCACTCAGTTGTCTTCACAGTTGGCAGCTTCAGCACATACCCCAGTTAATTTGTCATGTAGTTCCAAGCACTAGAGGGCACTAGAAGCCAAAGCATTGACTGTCTCCAGGATGGCTTTTTTAAGTTCTTTTAACAGTAGCCATATTTGTGAGCAGCTTGTGTGTGTTTGTTTGCGTGCATGTATACACTTGTAAGTAGGCATGGACACACACAAACGTAAGTTAGACAATGGCAAAAAACTCATGTGGTACGGTTCTATGCGTGTGTCAGTGTCGTGGCTCCTGTCTGTACTAAAGCCTATCAGTGCTCAGTCATAGTTTCACCAAGGGAGAAGTTTAAAAAAGGCTGACATGACCTGTGTCCCAGCAAACATGCTGGCTGTCCACTTGTTTGTAGAAGTAACACACACTAAAGCTTCTATGTGTTTGCACATGCTGTAGCTTTAGGTTTGTTTTAGAACACTAGTTCCATGGTCAAACAAAGTCTCAGGCAGACAATGAACAGTTAGCTTTGTAGCAGTTTCAAGCCAGTCTGTGTTTTTGAACTGCAGATGCGGATGCTGACTGAAGGATCAGTGCACAAACTGCAGGACTGCAGAGATGGCAGTTCTCCCATAGGGTCTGGCACAGTCTGGGCCTTTGTGTTATACCCCATTTACACAGTTCATTTAGTCATGTTGGAGAGATGGTGGTGGTCTGTGTCTGTGTGTTGTGCTGTTGCGATCATTTGAAAGTACATCCTCAAGCTTGTGCGTGCACACTGTATGCCATATGCCATTGTGCACTAAGGTTTGTGGATGCCCAGCGTTTTACCATTTTCATTCTGGCTCATTCAGGACAATAGAGCAAGTATTTAAATGGAGTTGTCCATTTGTTCATTGGCTTTGGATGCTGAACATCTTAGATTTATGAATTCTACAGAAAAGGCTTATCTCACTGGCAAGCACTGGTTTCCATTTCTACAGGGAATTAATTGCAAACATATGCAAGACGGAAACAAGAATGATATTAACATTCGTGCGCAGTTGTTTTGTGTAGAAGAATAGGGTAGTGAGATGCATAAGAGGCTTGACTTGATCTGAGTTGGCCCTCAGAGGAGCAGGAAAGAGGCACCACTGTCCCTGGACTGCAGCAAGAACGGGCCCCTTAGCTGAGTCCCTAGAAGACAGAAAGCTCCACTCTGGAGCTTGAACCAAATTAAAAAACAATGATACACCAAGGGAGAATCTAATGCCAATTCCCATCATCAAGACCCACATTCTTCACTGTTTTGCTTTTAACTTTTTTTTTTTTTTTTTCTCTGTCTCTGACTCTCTCTCTCTTTTCCCTCCGCACTGTTGTTTTCTAGTTTGTTTTCCACCCCTACTCCTCTGGCTGTCGCCGAGCGCTACAGCCAATTTCAAAGGCTCGGCTGTCACGTGCTGCCTTTGAGTCCCGTTTGAAATTTTAACGTACATGTTGTCAGGGTGCCGTCAGGAGTGATTGACAGGTTCGTCCCAGAGCAACACCGGGCTTGGCAGGCTGGCTGTCTTTTGTCAGAGGCAGCCGAGGAGAAGCAACAAAGGAAAGGAGCAGAGGAGGAGAAAACATACATAAATAAAACAAAACTGCTCTTACCCATTTCTCAATAAAGACCAAATTAGATTAATCTTAAGGCAAAGCAAGGCAGGCGAGCAGTTGTGGAAAAAGACTTGATATTTTCCTGGCTTTGTTCCCTGCCATTGATGGTGCACTGCTTAGACACCCTCTCAACAGGACACCAAAGGCGGCACAGCAAGAGTTGTATAAAGAGCCAGCTGTACATATTAATGTTCATTATCCCCTCCCTTCAGTGCAAAGAAATTCCAAAGTACAGAGTTTGTCCTGTCATCACCTTCGTTTGAAAATGGAGATGTGATGTTTGTGGCCTTGTCAGCTGCAGGTAGCCACTTTGAATCTGGCTGCAGGACACAAAAATTCACTTATTTTGCAGCAAATTTACAGGCGGATTATGAGGGATTTTTAATGCAATGAAAAATAAAAATAATGCACATGTGAGGATGGATGCATGTTTTTGATCAGAACTGGAGTCTCTACAATGCCAAGTTCAGAGATTCCTTGCTGTCAGAACTCACTTTTCAGCCCCCCCCCCTTGGTCCGATTCAACCGCTTATAGATAGACAAGAGTGTGACAACACAAAACTCTATCCTCTTTCTCTCCTCTATCTCCAGCGCCAGCAGCATGTTTTGTTCTAAAGCCAAAAAAAAAAAGAAAAGAAAAGCTGGTACTGTTGTTTAGTGTAATCTAGTTCCTATATATTTCACTATATAGTTCCATTGGGTTTCTTTCGTAATTAGCTGTCTATTGTACAGTAAACACTTAATGCTGCTATTACTGGTGAACTGAAACACCACCAGATATGCTGTAATTTCCTATTTGAAGATAAAAGTAATTTAGTCAATGCCTTGTAAAACCATCCAAGAGTGCAAGGAAAAATATTCTTTGAGATTCATATCAACTGTCAGTGCTGAGGTTGCAGGGCAGTATAGTTGGGCTCGAGGCCCACAGTAGCAAGCACCCAGTCTGCTAAAGTGTCTTTGAGCAAGACACTGAATCTCTGCCAACTCCAGTCTGATCTCTGACCTCCCTGCACAACGAGCGCAAAGCACAAAGAGACATTCTCTGAATAAAATCAGAAATAATGAGAGTAGAAATGTAGGTTCATGTGAAAGTTATGCAAAAGTTTGTCAGAACAGTGCAATAGAGCAGTAATGATTGATTCAGTGGTGTACATGAAAATGAGGGCATTAACAAGTCTCATCACTTTGAAAATCAAGGACATTGTCGTCCCATCTCCCTTTTCGTACAAGTACCGCTCGGTGTGAAGGGAGTTAAACATCAGCCACAGGAACTGGAACACCAAAATACAACTGTACACCCAGAGTAGAGCAAGCTGTTCCTGTCAGTCCGTGCTCATGATTGTAACATGTACAGGCCAAATGATGTAATGAGATGTAAACATGAGAAGTAGATGCAGGAGAGCTCGGCATGCTGCTACTGTAATGCAGTCTTTTTGACTTTCTATTGCAACCGGAGTAAATATTCCCCTGGAATGCAGTATTTCTACAGGTCCATCTTTAGAGCTATTTCCAACTTGTGTCAACAGCTATAGATTTGGATCAGAAGGGAAAGAGTAAGCCGTGTAAAGAGCTTGTGTGCAGTACTGCACATGATGGGATGAGTGACTTCCACTCACTCGCTGAAAGGTTAGGCTTTTCCTTCTGCCGGTATCTTTTTTAAAAGAAAACATGGCTGCTGTTTGATAACTGCTTGACATTTGACAGTCTTTTTCAGACCAATCAGATGTGTTTTTATTTTTTATGTTGGCCGTCTGGAGGAGCAACAAGGAAAAAACATAAAGTATTGTCACTTTCCTCAAGCTTTTCAAAGGCAGGCTTTCGCCACAGCTATCAACATCAGATACCAAGGTTGCTGTGCTTGTGTTTTTCTTTCATTTGTGTTTATTTTTCTGTTTTTTTTCTTTTTTTTTTTTTGGTCTAACCCAGTCTGCTGAGACCTCATCGCTATGATCAGAGCTGAACTGAAGAAAAATCACTTTCCAGTGTAAAAAGTGTCAACCACCTAACCTTATTGCAGAGCTGCCACAATGTGAACCTTCTCCTCTCCACCTCTCTGCAGTTTTCAGCTGCCTGCACCGAAGCACTCTGTTTTGTTCTCTGTGGGGCATTGTCGTGATATCTTGCTTTATAGTTTCAGAATGTGTTCTACTGTAAATTATCAACTGTATATTATCTTGGTGGAAAAGTGAGAAGCTAGAGGGAAGCAACAAAGCCACCAGTCTCTCTAGTTACATAATTCATGTCAGCCATATTCAAATAAAATTTATCACATTGTCAATCATCGAGAAGCAAATGGGTATGTGTGGGTGTGTATGTATATGTGTGTGTGTGTGTGTTTCTGCGCAAGAGCATGGATAACTCTGAAGTGATAAATTAATAACGTCCTACCATGGGAGCATGTGAATGAGCATGTTTAGTCATTCTGTTTGACAACAGAAGGAAACGGCCTATTCCGTAGGGTAGAAATCAAATTTCACACTTTTCATAGATATTGTTCTGTCCTCCAAATGTGTAAAATATGGAGTCTTGCTCTGGCAGGGAAGTGGCTCACAGTACTTTCCACCGTAGTAACTTTTGTTTGTCCATGAAACACAAGAACATTCTCTCAAGGAAACAAGCGGTTATGTGGTCTGAATGTCCTTGGTTAAACATAAAATTGTTTATTGAAGAAAACAGTGGTTCTTGACTGCTGAATTAACTGGAGAACCTTAATTATAATGGTAGCACCATATGCTTGTTTATATTTTTTTCTTTGCAATTCTCTTTTCTGCACTTTTTTCTTTGCTGTCAGTTCAAGGATGGAGTAGATATGTTAAATAAATAATCTTAAAGTAAACATTTTTCACCTGGCAGTCCGGGGGGGTCCTTTGTAATTCAAGTATATTTCTATAACTACTATAACAAAATTGTCAAATAAATTTAAGACAAAAAATCTGATTTAATTATATACACACAAAAAGTGACTCGCATGTCCTCAAAACCAATACTACTCGATACCAGCCGTCCTACACCTGCTCTCCAGTAATCTTTGTTTCTTCGTGATATGTCTACAGAGGAAGATCTCCCCAAATGCATAAGCTTGAACATGTGAGGAGTAACTGAATGGATGATTAAAAAAAAGACTACGAGACACACAGACTTCTGCACTGATTTCGGCTCTGAAGTCAGCCAGCCAGGTGTCGAGTGTTTGGGAGATATCGTTTGAAAAACTTGTGAGAGACTGAGAAGAGGGAGTGACTGATTGAGACTCTTGAGCGTTTATGAGCAAGAACAATGTGCCACGGATAAACAAGCCCTCACATCTCAAAACTGGAAAGTCTAAAATGTTGAACGTTTGAAACTCTTTTAAAAAAATTAATAAATAAATAAGATGAGCCTCCCTCTCGTCGGCGTAGAGAGCATGTGTTTTCAGCATTTGTATCGGCACAGACAGCCTACCACCATATGCACCTTCTACCTACTCTATTATGTCCCGCTTTTCACAAGCCCACCGATAGAAACACTGCTGCTGTCTAAACGGAGGTATGCCAAACAACTCATTCTCTGTTTCCCTTTCGTTTCCTTTTGTGTTGGGCCAATCTGACCCCTGTCTTGCACCAGGTGTGCATTTTCTTGATCCCGCTCTCCTTCAACCCTCCCCTTCATATTTACACCCCTGCCGCCCGCAATGAATGATTCACTCGGAGAGACTCCCTTCCTCCATCAGAAAGCTTTGCAACTATACACTACAGCCCAGCCTCCATTCCTCTGATCTCACTATGTTGTGTAACGCTTGAAAAACCCTTGCGTTCTTGTACTTGTTTCTTTTTTTTTTTCCACGCTCCCTCTCTTGCTCTTTTTCTGAGTTACATTCAGTATTGACTGTTTATGCTTTTTAATGTTGTGGAGAGGGCCCGGGGCTTGTGGATGGGGGAAAAGCGCTCTTCTTGACACACTTACGCCCCCATAGTGAACTCTAGCTCCCAGCACTCTAGCAAGTACACAGACCTTCTTCTTTTTCCTCTCCCTCCCTTCTCTGTCTGTTTCACTCTCTCTTTCTTGCTACAACTGGGAGCTCCTCTGAACATCAGCACCCCATGTAGCTCCACTCCAAAGATCACCTTATGGAAGATTAAGATGCTCAAATGCTCAAGCAAAATATTTACACAATAACCCCCTTTTGCATCAAAGCGGAGTCAGTACAGTTGAGTGGAGTGATCTCAGGGGGATGTTAGAGGGCGCCAGAGAGTGCAACAGTCACCTCTGAGCTGAGAAGGCCTCGGTCAAACCTGACAGGGAACAAAAGTGATCTCTCCATCTTTAGGTCCACCATGTGTCTTCCGTCTGTCAGCCCACCTTCAGATCCCCTTTTGACTCATGCTCTCTTTCACACACTTTACCGATCAATCGGCCGAAATCTCTGCAGCTCAGTCGTGATGAGGAATGACTACTACACACGATGCATAATATGAACATGCAGACTTTAATGGTTATTTGTCTGCTGGTATATTTAACTTGCTTTTTCTCTCATCTGGCTGCCAGAATATATTTCTTACTTAGACAAGCAGCTTCATTTTGTGTGGGTATTCTCAGTAGAGCAGTGTAGAAATAAATTGCAGCATTTGTATACAATGGAGCCAGACCAGGGGGCCATATGTTGACTGCTGTAGGCAGGGTGGGTCAGCCAAGTGCCTTGAATAAAGCTGCAGACTGTCTTTTTGCACAGTTACACAGCAAACAAGAGCTCAATTCAACACAAACTGTCGTCGTATGCCTGCAGCTAATACAGAGCGACAGCTAGCTGCTCCCTGAAAGGCTGGTCTGCTCTTTGTGTCGGCGCCGATACTTGTGATGGCCATCTTAACACAACTCGTCTGTGAATGTGGGCACCCTGTGTATTATCACTGGATGTTCTTGTGTGTCCCTGCTGCTTTGATATCCAGTGATTGACTCCTTACTGGCATTTTCAAGAGAAAAAGAAAAAAACAGAGGAAAACTTCAAATTGTGTACATCTTTCAAGTCTTGTTCATCTGCTTAAAGAGCATTTCATGGTCAAAAATTGCGTTCAGGCGGCTCTTGTTCTAGAGGCGGACGCTAATAGTCGGTTTGAAGGCTGTTTGGAGTGTGTTTAATGAACACTAGTACACAGTCAGATCCATCACTGGCTCTTCGGCGGTGACAACCAGATCCTGTAATGTCGATGTTTGGAGATAATGCTACAAATTAAACAAGCACATCTGTCCCTTTGTGCCCGCAAGGGAATATACGTTACAGTTCACGAAACAATGAAATACAACTCCTTCCCAATCCCAGATAGATGGCTATGATAAGAAACACTAAATGGGATTTTTATTCTGAATTAGCTGGGGTCTGTTTCTCCTCCTTAATCAGAGAGCCCGGTGACAGACCAAAGAGGATGCTTTCACCATTAGACAAAGGAAGACAGGCTGAATTTGCGGTGGCTGGTCTAGTAGAGGAGGGGGACACTGCCCACCCCTCCATCCCCTACACTCCTCCCATTTCAACTAAAGGAAGACATCATTATGAGTAAATTACATGAGGCGGTTGGTTCTGTTCCACTCTGGGCCCCCCAAGGACTCTTCTGCCCCACTGTGTAGCCTGTTCCCATCCTGCTTTGCAGCCTGCCACAGGCCTTCAGAAGCCCGAGCTCAGGCTGCAACTCAAAGAGATGGACGCTCGCACATTATTGATTGGACACTCGATAAAAGGTCATGGGGGCCCTCCTCTGCTGTGGGGTCCAGCGCTGTGAGTAAGCTCCTCTCCATCCAGCCAAACACGCATACACACTTATGTAAACACACACAGCACTGTCCCCTGCATCAGCCACCTGGGGGATAAGCAGAGCTTGCAAAGAAGCTAATCATTTTCTCCGTTTTGCTCTCTCATTTTCTCACACATGCACACGCACACACACACAAGACAGCTCCTGAGTGGCTGACAAATGTCAGAATGGCTTGTATGGGATTTTTAAGAAAATTATTTATTAATTGAACTGGTTAATTAGGTCCCTGAGGCTTGCACGCTAATTGAGAGCCACAGAGCTGGCTAGGCAAGAAAGCCAAAACAAAAGCGATGGCTCAAACAAATAGACAAGCGCTCGAGGACCGCTAAGTCTCACACTCAACACACACACAAAAAAAAATACACTTACACACAGTCACTCATAAATTATCGAAAAAATAAACAACTGTTTACATTTTTTTTTCTTCTCGGGCTTCCCCTTTTCCTCGCATAATTTTGTGACCTGCCAAATGTTCTTCTCTTCTTGATGTTCCAGCAATGGAGAGACGCGCAGCCACTGAAATCTGCCACATTGCACAAAGCATCTGTCTCCACACAGCACCCTGCATTCATTAAGTTTGTACCAATTAGCAGCCATAGCTTATAGCACAAACATCCATTTGTGCCTCCCACTTTGAAAAATCTTCCTAAAGTGAGTGTGTCCCTCAATATGCCCTTGTGTCACCCAACTTTATCTTCACAAAGTCTCTTTTTCTTGCATAATTAGAGAAGAAATCCATTTCTTCTCCTATCTTCTCTCAGGCTCTGTCTTTGTCCCTTTTTACATCGCGCTCGAGTGCACCTTGAGAGCGAGTGTGCTTTTGTCAAGAAATCACACCAAGGTTGTCTGAAAGACTTATGAGATGGAGTCATAGGCGGAGGTTGGTTCGGGGACCAGAACACAGAGGGAGGCATGCTGACATTTCGACAGTTACACCTGTTTCAACAATTATCCTGCTCTCTGATAAGAGCTGAACTCCTTGGATGTGTGCTTCGCAGAGTTAACTGAAAGTTTTCATTGGTGACAAAGTCTTGTGTATTCTAACTTCCAAGCCCCAGTTTCATCGCATTTGAAGGTTGGATTATTGTGAAAGAAAAAAGAGAACTAGCTGATGCTGAACATTATAAATAGAACTATAAACCCTTTTGTACTTTAATTTAAAGTGCAACATAGGATCATAAGACTTTGATCTGTGGAACAGACTTAAAAGACACTGGAGCCTAATTGGTAACCTCACTACAGTATTGAATCTCCATGTCAAATAATGGATGATTTAGTCACTCGTGGTAAACACAGTGAATATATGGGTTTAATGGTGTGTTATAGGGCATATATTTCAAATTATTACCACAAGTAGTGGATTTAATTTAATACCCCTTATTCTCCAAAATCCCATGCAGTGCGTACACCTCTTCTTTTATCCGACCTTGAGTAAAGGGTTTAGCATGTTCATTATGTGAAATCTGGCAAAAGCACCACACATTATAATACTAATCATTACAGCATGTTGCAGCCGCTACAAAAAGGTCAGTGTTTGATATCAGGGGTAATTTTTAAGGCCTTTAAAACAGTCATTCTTAACATTCATAAGCATATGTGACCTCAGCAGCTAGTGCACCATCACACTTAGATTACATCCGCTTAACACTACCGTGTTGTGAAAACTGCCCCCCGCCCCCTCCCCAAGTAAACTCTGCCTCTGACCCGCATTCCCTCACTCTTGAGGGAACGCTTGCGCTCTGTCTTAGAAGGGAGAGTTGGATGATGGGTCACTGGGGTCATATACTATTGAGCGATGCTTCAAATAAATGTATGAATAAATTACTTGATAAATGAATGGCTGGACTGAAATCACTGGAGAAATGAACTTGACCAAGTAGAGAAGAAGGGAGGAAAAAAATCTGAAATTGTTCTCTTGTCTCAGTTTGGAAGCTTACAATTTAAATTTCTTATCAGAAATGATTGATTAATGAAAAGCTCAACTGAAATCACAAGGCAAAGTCTGAGATTGAAGCTGAATGTGTTCTTGTGCAGAAAAGCATCCTCTAGTTTTAGTTTGATCAAGTGAAGTTCAAACATCATAGTAGAGAACCAACACTGCATCGTTATAGCAGCAAAACCGCGTGACTTGCAAGTTCCAAAATACATAAAATAAGGTTCAGTTTCAACATTTTTCTCGATATTTAATATTATGAACCTTGATACAGAATGATGGAGCTACAGACTATGTTCAGTAACTTGAGGCCAACTGAGAGCCAGTTCAGTTACAGTATATCCAACACCTTTCTACTCTAATGACTTTGAAGTTCCTGAATTCAAAGTCTGCTACATACAAGATGCCATGCTTCAGCCAACACCGCTTGCTATTTGTGTTGATCACGGATATACGATGTTGCTCCATCCATGTGACTGTATCAGAAATCAAAAGAACATGTGGAAAATTTCACGGTGCATTAGCAGTAGTGAAAAAAGATTGTTCACATTGTGACAACTGACAATGTCAGGTCTGAATTTAAAGTTGTAAAAACTTCACATTGCTATAAACTTAGTGCAAGTTAGCAACTCGAAGTTTCATCCCTGGCCTCATCTGCTGTATAATATTGTGTTGTGTATAGTTGCGGAAAACTACGGGCAACAAAGTTCTCTCGTTTAGTTCAGCAATGACCATATGGACATTAATTTCTTAGGTGCAAATGCCAGTTTTCCTGTATATAATTTACAACTGTCAGTCAAATTTTCAGCACAAAAAAACATTATACATCACAATTTTGTGATTCTGGGATGCATAAATAAAACTTAATTTGAGTATCAACATCATGCAAAGCTATAGCATTAAAGTCTTCAATAACCAAGGGTTTTATATAGACTTCCAGATCTACTTTAATGTTAGTTCAGATTAAATATGTTTGTAGCCTACCGAACTTCCCTCTTGTTTAGTATGTATTTGCTTTTTTTTTTTCATTTTGACATTTCACCCATGCACATCAGCACATTGCTGGCTCCAAAAAACAGCAGTAATGAGCAAATCTCTGTGCTGCCAGGGCCAGTAGTAGATTCCACAGTTTTACAAATGTAGGTAACAACAAGGCCTTTTATATGCTCAGCCTTTGTAGATAAATTTATGACAGGAGCATTTTCACTCAAAACAACATGTCTTCTGTCACATGTTACATGGAGCATGATAAACGATGGGATTCTTTGCATTATTATTTTATTAAGGAGTTCGATTTTCTGGTAGGGATTTATTGTCCCAGACAGGATCATCAATAGGTCTCTCTAATTTATTTGTAGTAGTTAACTACAGTTAATATTTCTGGGCGCTTTTTTTTTTTTCTGCACACCAGCTTAAAACATCTGTAAATCTAAATAATGACATAAAAGATCGTCTACATAAAAAAAGCTATCAAATTGTACTGATTAGATTTACAGACTTTAGAATGAAAAATACCCTTAACTTGTGTGCTGTTTTAGAATATTAGCTACAGTGTCATCTCTGGCCGTGTCCATGTGCTAAAGAGCTGACGGTGTGCTGTGACTGTGCCTGGGCTGCAGTCTTTAGGTGATGAAAATCACAGCAAGGCCCTGCTGTCCCAATCCCCCTCAGACTGGCTCCGATCAATTGCTGGTTGTTATTGACATGACACCCACCGAGCTGGGCTTTAAGCCATCGAAAACCGATGTGACAGATCAAAAATAGGACGCCAGCTTTCATGTTTGTAAACAGTATTGATTTGCATAATAACCTTAAAAAATTAGTTCCCCGGATTAGGCAAGGACAAACCTGTTTCAGCATTTGTTATGATGCTTGCAGCATATGCCTAATTAGAGGGAAAAAAAGGCCGAGACTGTGATCGGCTTGAAAAACAGGCTGTGATCGGCTTGACAAGTCAGTGCATTGCCGTCAACACCTTTTGGTTTGCCACAGCTAATGAAAGCCATTTTCCATTAAATAATAAAATAATAACACACCTCTAGACTTCTCGGCAGACAAAAGCGCTGATGCGTCACTTTTACACAGATGCAAATTACTGCTGCGTGTCACAATCATTTATTCATGAGGGGGGCCTTCTTTCTGTTGGTGGGTTTACCTGCGCCATGCAAGTGCTCTTTCCGCCATTTTGCCACAGTGCTGAGAGAGATGTCAGCCTCCAGGAGTGATGAGGAGACAGACGTACTAAAGAAATAACACAAGAACCACTCGCATCACCAGACAGGTCCAGTTTAAAAGCACTGAATAATGTATCTTAGCTGCTGACACAATCACAGAATGACTTGTCAGTGTTGAATGTCTCCATTTCCTGTCTCAGACAAGCTGTGACCTTGTTGGCTACAGATGTTGAAATAAAGCCAATTATAATGGCATTTACTGAGAAGCTGTTAACTGCTTGTACCATCAACTTCATGCTAGTGCATTTAATAAAAAGCATTGCCAACATTCAGGACATTCAGGTGCCTGAAATGAAACCTGCAATTCCTCTACATTTTGATAATTTGCACTCCTGTGTTGCAACACAGAGGCATCTCAGCAAAAGATGCTGCAAGGCAAAGATGAATGAGCCTTCCATGTCAACTCCCAGTTGTGGACATTTTTCTTATAATCCATTGCAATGCCATTCCTACAGCAAGAATTCCCCAGTGAAGAATGCAAAAGATTAAAAAAAAAACACAAGTTTATGGAAAAATAAAGGGCTAGTGGTGTCTGACAGGCTTTTAAATCTAGGACAGTCATCCCAAAGAGGAATGCACATACTCATTGCAGGGACATAAAACCAGAGTTTTAACTCTGCTATGAGGGAGATGGAGATGGTAGGCCATTAGCTGTATGCCATTCTTGTAGCCTGTGAAGACTTATACAGCACCCCGCATTAGAAAAATGTTGTTGGAATTCATACTAAAAGGTTTTTTAAGATCCAGACATTTTTTTTGGGTGCACAGAATCCCAGTGTCAAAAAACCCTTGTAGCTCTAAATCCATACAGCTGGATCTTATTGATTGATATAAACATTTGTTTCCTTGATGTCATTAAAGCTTTACTGTCTGATTTAAATCAAATCAAATATATGGAGAGCAGACAGGGTGTAAATAGAGTTGTAGATATAGAGACAGAAATGGGCAAGTGTTGGCATTAAGAGCAGAACAAAAATGTGGACATTTGAAGTATAAAAATTGAGAAACATAGTGACACTCAAAAAAATAAAAAAAAGAAGAAACTTAATAGGTGGATGTGGCCAATAAATACAGCTGAAATGATTTTCCCAGGCCCACCTTAAGAAAACATTACCATATGTTCAAGCTTATTTATGAAGTGCTGACACTAGGTCCTGAAAGAATTAGTATTCTGTTAGGTAAATGTTTTCCTCTGGGTTCTGTCTCTGCAACAGCTTACAGATGTTTCAGCCATGCAGAGAACGCAAGGCTTTTCCCACCACGGCATGAATGAAAAAGCATTTTGCCCCAGCCAAGCTCGGAAAGTGATCTACAACTTATACTTGGGTGCACTTTGCTAAGTACTACCTCTCCTGCACTGGCCAAGGTTTCATCCGACAAAGACGCTATTTAGTGCTGCTTCCATGGACTCCAGTGCATATTGTTTGGCACAGATTTGTCAAGCTGGCGGCTCTCCAGCAACAGATGTACTGGCAGCAGTCGAGTAAAAAAAAAAAGGACTTAAACTGTACTTCACAGGAGTGTAAAAAATTATGTTAAATATATTTTAAACAGGTATGTTCATAAAATGGTATATTCTGACAAATTTGTTTGGTGATAGAAGTGTTGATTATGAAAAAGGCTACACTTGTGGCTCTCATTGCACTTAGTCCTCTATTGTTCCTCTCTCTCTTACACACATCACTGAGGAATCGTAAAAGCAAACTGAGCCAATCTTATTTACACGGAGTAGTGTAGGGCCAGCTGACTGCAGCGGCTGCTCAGCCCCAGCCTTGACTCCCATTTACTAGTGTAACAAGCCATCAGGGAGGGGAGGGAGGCAGGGGAAAACATTGTTATCAGCAGGCCAGATAAACCTCCTCCAGAGGTAGCGCTGATAGAGAGGCAGCCCCGCCGCCGGGCAAATAGAAAGATCCTATCTGGTCCTTGCACTGAGCCGGCCAATCAGCCCAGCAGAAGCAGTGAGGCTTTCTCAAACAACGGAGCTGTGTGGAGAGAGGAGACCAGAGCATCACCAGGTCTGCTTCTCTTTTTAGATGGACTTTTAGAGAAGAAGCTGGATCTCAACCGTCTACTAGAGACGACTGAGAGGAGAGAGGCCTTTGCCAGAGCTGCGGTGCTCAGGGTTAGGTCATGCTGGTGTGGGTCGGGTTTGAAAAGGTGGCTTTGAGAGACAGGAAGGATGGAGTCTGACTTTCTGAATCCACTTGCCTTATTCAGATCCAGAGCAACATTGCAGAAGCACATTTTAATACTTTTTCTGCTGTGTCGATTCTGGGCATCGACCTTATGATTGATAGTAATTGCAGGACATTGATAGTATATTTTACATCTCTCAGTGTGAATGAATATGATTGATGCCATAGAAGAAATGCTCATATGCAATTCTAGTTATGTTATTACAAAGTCCTGGAAGAATCTTGACCTTGACCATAAACACCCAAACTTGAGTTACTTGCAGCATTTGATGAAATCGGTTATTAAATCAATTCACCAGCTTCACTTAGCGAAGACGCACAGTATCTCATCACTCCTTCTGACTTATGTTTTAATACTTTACTTTTTAAGGCACTGCTCGTACCTTTGATAGAATATGGAAAACACTTTTTCAGCTGTCAAATTTACGATGTTATTCCATCATCCTAGCTGCAGTTGACATTTTCCAAGTTTTTACTCCTCAGTGGAATTTGCATTTGTATTTATTTTTCATCTCAGAATAATGGCTTTTACTTCTGTCCTTGTGTTTTTTAATTGACTTTAATTTTTTAGGTCACTGGTAGTGTAACAGATCTAAGAGAGTGCAACTTTCTTCAAATTAAACAGGTCAATAAGAAATATAGGTAATATGTCTGAGAGGGTATCTTTTTTTTTTTACCTGTCTTGTGTTTGTTTTTACATTCTGTTTTTAGAATTTACATTTTTATAATATATTATTTCATATTTGTATTTTCATTATACACATATCTTCTTGCTTTTCATGCAGTGTCCTTTCTCTGGATCTGGTAGAGGCTTAAGATTTCCCTTATCTTAAATACTGTACCTTGGATGGAGCATCATCGCTTTTCCTCTTATGCAGTGTCTATGAAATACACTTGAGATCAGAGGTATAAATTAGCTATTTATTGCTTCGCCTGTTAGTGCACTTTAGAGGATTGTTGTAACAACCAGAGCCTTTACCTCCCGGTGGTTCATTTTAAAAGCACTTTTCTATCATTTCATTCAGCTCCCACTAAAGTCAGCAACACCTTTAGAAAGGGGCACTTACTGAAGTTGCAGTGATTGTACTTGTGTAAAATATTTCTGCACTCTTTCCAGCTCTATTCGGTAGTTTGATATATGGCAGTGGTGATAGGCCAAGCTCCTCTATGACAAGCAGAAGGCACATTTCTAGAGGCAGGAAAGAAGGGCTGCAGGGTGAAGAGGCTACAGCTGTCATTGCTCATCTTAATGGCATGCTGGAGTACACACACCCACACACACACACACACACACACACACACACAAACACACACAATTTGTGCAAACCCTAAACAGATACCTACTAATATGGGTTAATTGAGGAAGCTTTAGATGTATGCATAAAAACACTTGGTCTTGTACACACTTATAACTGCACTGTTACACACTTGCTAAATATGAAGGAAATGAGGAGATGAGGCTTTGGATGCACAGATAAATACGTAAGTACTTATTGCATACTGCAGCAGACATTCAAATGGAATCACATAAACACACATTCACTGGATTTTTACACCAATGTACAGCGCTCTACAACATCATGAATATGTATTCCTTCACATTCAGAAGTGTGTACATACCCATACACACCGGTGCCACTGACTGCATAGCACCCAGACACACCTTAACACACCAAGCATTGCCTGTGACAGATGTTGGCAGGAATATTGCCAGGAAGAAAAGCTTTCATTTCTTTTTAGTCTCTCTGTATTTTGGCATGCCTATCTCTGTACACAGTGTGGCCATGTCACCGAAGCTGTTTCTTTTTTTCTTCCAGTTCCTCTGTGCACGTTTCTTTTTTCCCCCCCATGTTATCATCATGAAATTGAAGTCATTTATGCCAAGAGAGATTAGAAGAAAGCCGGTGAAAGTGAAGGGGACATTAGCAAAGATATTTTTGTCAGTAATGAGCTAACTCCTTGTTATGTGCTGGGCTAAGGAGGTCTAATGATGACGTTTGTACCAGAGTCCACACACAGCCAGAAACCACAAGCTTTGGTGCAACTCTTAACTCTATTCAATTATGCAGATGAGCACGTTGGGCTGGTGTTGGCCGTCACTTTAATGATGACGTGGATAAACAGATATAGCTTCCTTTTCTGTCTTTAAAAGTCCTACCCCACCCCCGTTGCAAACCCCTTATTTCTTATTTTGCACCCAGAAGAAAGTTAATTGTCTTAGTCATTAAAGAGGTATCAGCTGTCATGCCTCTGACAAAGGCATAAAGAAAAGGAAAGGCAGAGCCATGTGAAGAAGAGCGAGTTGAGAGGTTTATTTTTTGCCTTCCAGGCTGATGGCAAAGAATCTCCTAAGATGCAATCATGATATTTTGATGAAGGATGAAGACTGATCAACCTCTCCAGGCAAAACCTCTTTAGAGACTTTTCTCTGTACTACACTGTGGCCACCGGGTGGCAGAAGAGCACAAGGAACCCGCCACTCTTCGAAACAGCTCTGCTTCACTCACCAGAGACTGCATGGGGAGGCTTTTTGCCTGTGTACAAACCACCTACAAAAGTCTGTCTGACAACAATCTCCCCCAACAGCCCAGGAAATGGTTGTTAAAACCTACAGTCAAACATACAGATATGTTTTATGATAACATGGTTGCAATTGTACATTAATTTGCAAGCCTATTGTGCGAAATGCTGATTGTTGAGTTGCAATAATGAACTAAAATGCGGACAGAGTCAAGTAAAAATGTTAAGATAGTGAAAGATGTATTAAAACCAATTTAACATCAATCACATTCAGATATATTTTATTAAATAAACCTTTGTGATTCAGTGCAAAACTAATTCCACTGATCCCACACAAGATATTATAAATAAAATATTTACTATACAAGATGTGCTACTAATTCTTATACTGTACTGTTATTAATGTAAATTAATCTTATTTAGGTTTAGACTAAATCAAGACACATTGCCATTCATATATTTTATTTTGAAATTTGTCCTAGCAATATCGACACTTATACCAGTTATGTACCCAGTAAAAGCAAAAAACAGATGATGCTGACATCCGTGGCCTCCCAGATGTTATTTTTTGGCATCTCGTACTGTGACAAACTGTGGTCGGATAGTGTCGATATAAATTTATTCTGCCAATTTTTACCCTAACAGCATTCAACAACATTTTGTGCGTGTGCATGTGACTGTGTCTGTCTGTGTGTGTATGCAGGATATCAGCAAAGTGAAGAAACTGACTGATGAACGTGCAGATGTTGCATAATTACAGGCCTTGACTGATTGATTGTCTTTATGAATCTTAACTTACAGTTTAGCATTAGGTGGGCTCCCTTCAACCAGTGTATCAAAGCAAGAACGTTATTCAGAAAACATTTTTTCTTTCTTTTTTTAACAGTTTCTTTGTCCTACTGATTGTACACTGGTTGCCCTGAGCACTTGTGACTGAACACAAATTAACTTGGGAATGATTGTCACATCAAAGTCTCTCTCTCCATGCTGTTCAAGACTCTGGGCACTGGGACCAAAGTTGTGCTCTCAAAGTGAGAAAAAGAAATCTGGCTTTGGCATTTGTTCACTATTTTGCTTGTTCCCATTGTCTTCCCACTTGTGTTTTTCCTGTTTGCCTAGAGGAACTGGGGCCGCTGAAAATCAACGGTCACCACAATTGGCCCATTTAAGACGTTCTTTCACAAGTAACCATGGATCAAGGCTGCTTGTTACAGAGCCTAAGGACATTAAGGTATTGTCACTTGATACTTGATGTGTTAGTAAGTGTTTCACACAAGCATTATGGGTAGAATAAGCTCTTTCAGAAATGTCCTCATGTTGTGCTTTGGTCTAGTGTCATGTCATGCACAGGGAGGGCCGATTTCTCCGATTGAAACAGTGCATTAGCTGCCCGGTCTGGTCTGTTCCATCTATTTTGTGGACAAACATTCAGCCGTATACTATTATTAGTCTGGAAATGCAACATCATACCTGCACTCAGATTTGCATCACGCAGCTAGCCACACAACAAAAAAAAACCACATTTAGGTGACATCTTCCAAATCAGAACAGCCTCCCTCCCCCCAACTCCCCTTTATAAAACAATCCTCTTGGGAACAAATATTAAGCAAAAGCATGTAGGTAAGCGAGACAAACTGTGCAGGAGAGATGTGGCCATTGTGAGTGTTTATTGGACGCCATCTTCTTCTGATGTGACAGGGGGTCCGAGCCTCATCTCTACAGCGTGCATCTCGGCGCACTCAGCGGGAGGCTTGCGCTCCCCTTCTCCCTGGCTCCACTGCCAGCCGTCTCTGCCGAGGTGGTGTGCTAATCATTTAAACAGCCCAATCAAAGGCAATGTGATGTTTCACACAAGGGAGAAAAAAGGAAGGGAGGAAAGTGATTATTAGTGTTTGCGAGAGGCAGCCAGAGTGATTGAGCTGAAGGGGGACTTTGATTTCGGGGCCTCTCGTTGTTTTTTAGAATGGCATTGGGTTTAGCCGCCAGGCTTCAGGAATCTGGTGAGCTGTCAGCATATGACGGTTAACTTTCTTTTTATTCTTTTTCTTTTTTTAAAACACACTCAAAGCCACATACAAAGAGATTCTCTCATAACGGTTTATTGTAGTAAACCAGTAGCAAGTCCGTCCTTCTGAAGGACGGAAATTAGGTTTTGTCTTTTAGGATTTTGAGTCCAAAATTGATTTTTTTTTTATTATTGTTATTGTTTTTATTCTGCACTGCTTGAGGGGTAAAAGTAAATTTTTGGGAACAGTTTGAAAGAAAAGTCACTTTGAAAACCACTTCTAAGGAGTGGTTAAAATAGTTCATGTTCGGTTTGGTTTGTTGTTAAGCAACATTCAAATCATTATCTGGAATGAGAACATCCATGCACTCACACAAGAGTACACGCGCGCACACACAGACACACATGCAGCTCGGTCGAGATGAATCACCTTGGCTTGTCAAGAGGTTGGTTAATAGACATATTTGATGTCAAGCAAAGCCCAATAGTGTAGAAAGGGTTTTGTTAGTGTGTTGATATCACCTCCTGTGCATAAAGCTCCACTTAAAACAATAAATAGCAATGAGCGCATCCAAAGCCCCTGCAGTTTAAACTATATGCCTTTGATATGGGATACCTATTACTGTTGGCTCTATCTAATGGATTGGATTCCCACACCTCATCCCGCCAGTGTTTCAAAGCACTGAAACCTTCCAATGTAATGTCTTATCAGTACATTAGCTGCTTTAGAGCCATTATCAATGGCTAATGTTTCTGTGGGGCACAACGGAGTTTGAAAAGGAGGAGCAACCTTGCACATGTTGTCCACTGGATTTACACTGTCAACTTTTTTGTGTGTGTCTGACTTGTCACTCAGTCACAGAACGTTTCTTACTGTCAGTTGGACAAAAACCCATTTAGTTACTCTGACTGTTGTTGACTGTCAGTTGTCTTTGCTTTACAGGATAGTGATCACCTGAACACACACTGTGATGAGGGAGAAACTAAATAGTGCAAAATGTCACAAGATAAATGAAATGTCCAAACAACATTCTGACATAAATACTAATTTTGCTAATTTCACATGTTTTGCCAGTTGCTCTTTGCACATTCTCACATACTTGGTCTTTCTGTTGGAAAGCAGTTTTATCATCTTAGTCACTAGAGACTAATATAAAGCTTCAGTTTGGTATAAGTGCAATCACATCCAGATACATTAATATTATATCAACATGCCACTTTGCCACTTCATGCATATTAGCCAGTTGGCCTAAAACTTGATAATATGTCAAGAAAAAGTTTTTTAACAGCACATTTTGGATGACAGCAGCATTAAGAATTCACATCTGCAGCGTCCATTTCCCCAAAGACAGTCTGCAGTAACTTTCACCAGAAGGCATCTGGATTAACTGAGCAGCAGTAGCCTTCTTTACTGCCCCTGTTGTCTCTTCTCCTGCTGCAGCTTTGATTGGTTAGGAAGTCACACGTTAGCGCAGGTGTTGGCCAGTTAGCCTTAATTCTTTTCTTTTTTTTTGTGCTTGTATAAGCCCACATGACACAGCAAAACTGTTGATTTAGATTCAGATTTCCCAGTTTGATCTTCCTGAAGTTACTCGAGAATTTATTGCTTATTGATTTGTGTCACCATTGCAAGGAAGATATTTCTTCTAAAACTGTGGTTTTAATCAAACCAAATTATTAAAGTACTATTCATTAAGATGCTGAATAAAACCAGTTTACTGATATATCATATGAAATGAAAACAATAGGCATTTTATCATCCATTAAAATATGAGTTAAGATATATATATATGAGTTGCCACAGGAAATTTAGGAGGTAATTATTTAGACTAAAATCTGTAATCTATAAAATCTGTAATTGAATCAAAATGTTGTAACCAAACATTTTACCCAAACATTGCATAAAACCAAAATTTACCCTAGTCCGATGTATTTTTTTAACCCTAAAGATTTGTCACTAAACACAGAAAGAGACTTGTTTCTCAGTTGTATTAAGAATCTTTATACAAATGAGTAACACTGTTGCTAACCAAGGCTTTCTATTTTTGTAAATGTGCAAATTATATTTGGAGGTGACATTTTTCAGTAGCATGTTGATTTAACTTAAAACCCCAGATTCCAGCTGTGTTAGTATTGGGCCAGCAGTGGCCATTGCCATGTCATCTTCTGGCCACAACAAATATCTCAAGTACACATCACACAGATTAAGTTGTCCCACCACCTGTAATTTTCCCTGGAGAGAGGCATAAGTATCTTGTCTGGTTTTGTAGTGATGAGCCACGAATTTGTTTTGTTGGGGTGGCAGAGTGGCACACTGTTGGATTCTGTCGTATAAGTGCAGTAGTTTTCTTTCTACTGCTCCTGACTTCTGTATTTTCCCCTCTGACCTTTTTTGCAAAAATAAGAGTGGTGAAAAAAGGCCCTGCATTCTCCAAGTTTAGCAACACTCAGTACTTTTGGTTAGCCTCAGTGAGCCACTGCTCCACTTTGAAATGCTACAATATAAAATAAGGCTAATTGTTAGTTTGCTCAACAATTCCTCTGTATTTGTGCCTCTTCTTTTTCATCAGGCAGAGAAATTCTTTCTTTAAATGCTTTAGGCCCTCACAGCTAGAATTATATGTTGTGTGTCTGAATGTATGCATTATATATGCTTTTGATCATACTAAAGTTGTCATTACCAAGTATGCAGTGCATGTGATGTCTCACATGATGACAGGGTTAGACATGCTGTGAGCAGTTCACTGTATATAGAATGTGTGTGTGTGCTTCTGTAATTGTGCTCAAAAGTTGGAGCAACGCAAGCATGCATCTCCGCCAGCCGCCACCAAACAGCTCCTGAAGGGGCGGTCAGGCAGCAGCTGTTTGTTTATTTAGATCTAACTTGTCATTATGTCTCCAGCAGACCTCACCATGTAGAAAAGACATATTTGGCTCCACTCAGTTTTTTCAAGGCCGCTCACTGTTCCTCTTGATTACAGTTGTGCACTGCAGCCGTGCCGTCCCAGCGGCTCTAGGAGTAGTGAGCCACCAGGGTCTCATTCAGGAGGCAACTGGGAGTGACCCAATGTTCTGAATGGGTTGTTATAAGAACATATTTCACATGGTAGAAGAACATTTTTATTTCGCTCCATTAAATAAATGGAAGTAGCAGCAGCAGCCAGACATAGGTGTGATTGTGACTTACGTTGCCACACAATGCTGCTTAAGTTTGCCCTTGAAATGGCAAAGCAGTCCAGTAATATGACAACTTTGTCCAGGTCGAGGTGGAGTTTTGCTTATGATACAAACTGTATGTAAATGTGTCTTTACTAGCACAGATCCTCGCTGTGTTCCTTCATTTGGCATTCATAAGCAGTTGTGACGACCTCATCAGTTAGACGGAGCTGACTCCAAGATGGAGACGACAAAACCACAGACCTCAAAATAAGAGGTGCAGGAAGACAGAGACTCCACTTCACAGAAAGCGTGCAAACTGAATCAAATTCTCCCTCTCTCTCTTCCCCGTCTCTCTTTTCTTCCCTCCCCTTTCTTCACTCGCTAGTTTAAAGTTGTCCTGGCTTTTATTTTGAGAAATATTAATTTGGTAGAAGAGTGGTGTCGTATCTCAAAACACAACACAAAGAAAGAAAAAAGAGAGAGGGAGAGTGGGAAAAAGGGGAAAAGAAGGGGCGCCATGCGTGCACATTTCTCTGGCTTGACGTTTTGCTGAAGTTTGTACGCCACTTGAGCCCGCCGTTTCCATCGCTAATGATACCAGCGGAGCCTCTCTGGGGAATGGCGTCCGTTGTGCGCCTGGGTTTCACATTTCCAGCACCAGGTATTTTAGGATACGCAAGCGGGGACTATGAGGCACATCATTCCAAGAGCTCATCTGACTCTTTCTCTCCGTCTCTCTGTCTGTCTCTCTCTCCCTCTTGCCTCCTCTCTCCTCTCCAATCGGTTTCACTCCTCTCTTTCTTGTTGTTGTTGTACTTCTGCATACGCAGACATTCTCTGTCTGCCTCTAGTTCTCTCTCTTTCTTTCTTCCTCCCTCCCTTCCTCTTTCTATTTCACTTTTTGATTTGGTAAGGATGATTTCAAGTGAGGAAAGAAAAAAAAATGCATGCACAGGAGAGGGAAGAAATCTTTTTATTAACTTATTCATTGTATGTGAAATCAAGAGGCTTTTCCTTTCTCTCCCCTCCACTCCCTCTCCCCCTTCCTCTTGGTTAAGGCAAATGAATGTTTAAAGAGGTAATTTACTGGGCCTTGGCAGGATCCACATTGTGTATTACACAAACAGGCGGCAACAAAAGAAAATTCTAATCTAGACAGTAACACGACTGCACAGAGGATCCTCTGCGGGGGTCCAGATGAATTATACAACAATCTGTGTTCTCCCTCGTTTAATTTAAAGGTCTGTTTTCAAGGCTATCGCCAGCTCCCACTTCAGAAGAGAGACTTGGCCCACTGAGGTCAAGCCCATATTGACAAATATCAAGAGGCAAGAAAGGAGCGCCCAAAACGCAGATATGAATGAGGCAAACAGATAAGCAAACATAAAGCAATAAGTGGAAGACAAAGCAGACTGACAAGCATACACACAGCATCGCGTCGGCCGTGAAACATGAGGGCCCAGGCAAGGTTTTCTGAGGAACTGAGAGAAACATGAAACCTAAGCATGTGAAGCCATGTCTTTTTTTTTAAATGGCAAATAACCATTTGTTTGATGGTGCTGTGTGGGTTCTCGCACATATACAATAAAGAATTTGCTGTCACTGACGTCCTGCCCTTAAGCTTTTATAGCAGAGGGGAAAATAGCATGCACACATGAATTTTTCTGAGATGATGCTTCCAGAAATGGTCCGAGGCCTTTCATGGTCCTTTTTTCTTTGGTGTGTTACATAATAGCTATGTGATTGTGCCTGGTACCTCATGGCGCTTTTATTTTTAACTTCCACTGATGTGTTTTCAAATAACTCTGAATGATGTCTACGTCTTTGAACTAAAATATCCTTACAAGAACAGCCCCCTGCTGGACACATTTTTCCTCTCTCTCTCTCTGCCGTCTCTTTTCCTCCCTGAGTGTCAGAAATGAGCATCAGGTGTTAGCAAAATTGCCTAGCCACCCTGAGTCACCTCTTGTCGCCACTGATTTTCTTCATAGTTCACGGGAGCCCCGCATTGCAGTCTCCTTATGCCCCCTCCCAGTCCATCATACCTTGGACAATCAACAGGTCACTGCCCCCTAACCCCTCCCTGTGGTTCACCACCAATCTGCTTCTGACAGGATGAGTTTGACCTCTGACCCTTCTAGCAGACAGCTCAATCAGCTTTTTATGGTCCCAGTCATAGCAGAGGAGGCTATGACATGGCTTCAGGGGAAAAAAGGCATTGGCAACGTGTTATTTTCCTTGTAACCCTTCTGCAGTAACATGGCTGCTATGTAACAGTTTAAATTAATTGTGTGACATTACAAATCACTTTGGACTTTTAGACTATTTCTAACTGCCTTTGTTTTTTAAGTTCATGATTTGTGTTGTTTAATCATTTGAAGCTTATGTAGTTTTTATTTTGCTCGCTCAAACCTCAAAAGTCATAACCCAGTGCTGGAATATGATATGATTTGATTGAGGAGGTATTAAAAAAAAAAAAAGGAAAATGAAAACTCTGATGCAAATTTGGCCCCTCATTCACAGCAGAACTGCTAGTGATGTTTGCTCCCCTACGTCCTCTGAGCTCCACTGCTGATTTAACCTCCAGGGATGAGCAGCCAGTGATCACAACGCTCAGAGGAAGTTAGCGGCCTCCACTCTCCAGAGGCCAGCACTTCCTCTTGATTTTGCCTGTTCTGTGGAGAAAGAAAAGGAAGGTAAAGATAAAAAAAAACACCCCTGCTATGCTGTGTGTGTGGGCTTCACACAACTGTAAAACTGCGTCATCAGCACAAAGATGAAACTCTGTGTGTGCGTGTGTGTGTGTGTGTGTGTGTGTATTTTAGGCAAGGTGCCTGCCCTGGAGCTAGATAATGTGAACAGAAGCAGATGGGGAAACTTAAACGCACACCCACTAGGGTATAGCAGAGCTGGCACAAAGTAAGAAGAGGTCTTAGAACATCTCCCAGCCCGAGTGGATGCCAGCACTCTCGCTTGCGCTGAGACTGGATGACAAAGAGAGTGAAAAAGAGAGCGAGAAAGAGAGTAAGTCAGAAAGAGAGGATCCGTGCGGTGTGTGTTTGTGCCTGTGTGTGTTTTGTACAGTACCTCTACTTTTTGTTCTTTGTGCATATTTATTCTTTTATGAAACTGTCGGCCCTCTGTCCTTCTGGTTTGTATCTCCTCTCTTGTGCTCCATTGCCTAGTATGTTTGAAAAAATGAAACACCATCCATTAACGTCCACATAAAAACACTCATAGGTCATTTGTTCAAAATTATAAGCATATAATGTGTGGTGAGATCAGATCCACATTTTGTCATAAATGTCATTATGCAGTTTCAAAGAAAGACCCCACTTTAACATGACCCCACAGTTAAAGTCACCAATGTAAATTAGAGTAAGTCTTCACTAAAAGACAGACAGGTGTGTTATGTTTATTTACATGCCATAAAATTTTAGATCAAATGAGTTTAAACATTAGAATAACGCATATGTACTTACAGCTGCCATTGCACTAGTAACAAAAAAAACAAAAGATCGTGATTGACCTTTTCACACTTTCTGTTATGACTAAGTTATGACTTCCCAGTCAGCCTTAAAACAGGGAGGCCTAAATCACTGTGACTCTGCCTGTTCAGCAATCATGCAAGAAGCTGTTGTGCCAGCCCTTAGTCATGCATCACATTTTACAAAGCATCTAGAGTCACTTGGGACCAATCTGTTAGGCCCATAAATCAGCTCTGGATCACCACACGAGCCACCCGAGGCAGACCAGGGTAAAAAGGGGGCCAATGAGTCCTCCCACAATGAGATACACATGTTGCTGCCTGGTGGGTGGGTGCTGGAGAGGTCAGAAAGGGTGCGTAGGTTAATAATGAGGTGAACTTGATCTTTTCCAGTCCCAGAGAAGAACGGTTGCTCTCTCCCCCCTCCCTGAGGGGAGATGTCTATTATCTCAACAATGTAAGAAGACGAAAGTGATGAAGGAGAAGGTGGTGGTTATTCTGAACTGCTGGGTCAGGTGATGGTCATGAGATTGTGGATGAAGGCTTTATTGCTGGTGATAGAAAATTGTAATTGTTCAATATCTAAACTCTTATACCTACAGTAATTCAATGAAAATACAGTATAACAATACTATTCCCTTTAAATGTAGAGAATATTTAGTGAAAGAAAGAAGAAGAAATGTCTTTCACCCCAGGGGAGAAAGAAGCTGCTGTTGGAAAAACAGACCTCGATCTCCTCAGGCACATTGTCCCAAAGCTTAATGGTCCTCACAGAAAATACTTTTAACCCCCTTTACCTTCATTTTGGACAAGACTAGACTTTGGAATGAACACAAGGGTCTCAGACTCAGGTCTAATATCTATTCTAGAAAGAAAAAAGGGTGAGATCAATTTGAACAACATATAAATATTAAATACTAAATGCTCCATATATTATTAAATACTTATTATTTACTGTCTTGAAGCCAACTTTAGTTTTTATCTGTGTATCTACATTTTAGGGAGTGTTTCTCAAAACCATTTTCTTTATTCCCCTAAAATCTCAGTCAGTCTCAGTCATATTACCTGTTTAAAAGTTAATGGAAAGGTCCCAACAGCTAAATAGATGTAGAATACATATATACATAATTTTAAATGTGGGGCTTAATGTATTGAAGGAAGACTTTTGGGAATTCCACAGGGATGTTTTCTAATGGTCAGTTAGAGAATCTTAAGAAATATAAATATAATATAAATATCTTCAAGAGCTAAAGTTGCATTGAGTTCTAAGCAGCTCTAAAATTGCTGATAGGGCAGCAGGAGAGAAAATTATGCATAGGCTATATAAATCCCGCAGATAAAAACCTAAAGTCTTCTTTCTTCTCTGTAAAAGAAACATTTAAAGTATAATAAGTGTGCATTTCACAATGGCATAAGATTTTGGGAGGGGGCAAAGACCTGGAATTGTTCAGGACAAAATCACTGAGCAGCACTGTGAGGCTTATTCATAGATAAAAGAGCGGTGAGGCAGATGGCTGCACCCGATGCCACTTAGGGCCCTTCAGGTATGGTCTGGAGGTTGCCGAAGCCTCTGTGTCTCAAGAAGACACAGATAGACGTGCATACGCGCATACATAGACACATATCCCACCCCCCTTGTAGGAACACTCAAGTTTGATTGATGAGGAAATAGATGGCAAATTGCAATGTCCGTCCTGATGGATGACATCATTTGGCCCAATGTGCTGATTACGTATGCCAAACCAGAGCTGTGCTCACCCACCCCCTTCACTTTTTGCACAGCTTTTTCCTTATAATTGATCAGCGGGAGTAAACCAGCAGTCTTTGAATTTAATGCATGAGGAGGGACAGTAGTTGACGTGGCTCTTTACTGCCTGTCCTAGTCCCTAGGCCCCTTTCCTTCTTTTCCACTCACTCATCCATCTTCATCTAGAGGGGTCCAAGCCTTGACAGATCCACTGGAACTCTGTTTGTTTACCCTCATGCACAGACAATCAGTCTATGTTAAATGGCCCTCTCCTTTTAGATGGATTATTGTTTACACAAGTTCAATTATTGGTGGTGTCTAAATGGAGATTTATTGAAGGGGAAACTAAAAGCGATGGGCAGTGATTGTCAGTCCTTAATATTTTCTGTCAGTATTTGTTGTGTTCTCATCACTAAACTAGAGCAATCATTCTCAAGCCTTTTATTCCTAGCCACCATGTTTGCCAAGTGGTTATGTAAAACCCTGTTCAAACAATGTAGTCAGCAATTGAGAGAAGTATTTAAATTGATTTATAAAAGTCTTGACTTTTGACACAGGAAGATTAGATATACCTTATGTGTAAATAAATCTGGACAGGCCTCTCTGACTGGGGCGAGAGGGGTTGTCGCATGTATTGGCACAGGAGCGTTCTGCATATTCCTCAGTCACAATTCCTACACGTGTAAACAGCTTTGCCAAGTCTTGTTCTCCCAGCGGCTTATTTTGTGGGAGCCATCCAAGCACCACCTCATATTCAAATGGGCTGACAGGTGAAAAAGAGTCAAAGTACAGCAAGGGAGGAGAGTGGGGGGAGGAGAGTGGGGGACAGGGGTGTAGATGTCTTGATTGATGGGCCTATGTCACGCGTTGGAGGCTGAGTTTATGAGCCAGAGCAAAATCTGAATATTGAGAGCGTGGCCATCATGTCACTACTCTATTAAGAATTATTTGACAATGCATTATGTTGGAGATCTGTCACGCTAAAAAAGATGAGCATGCCCTCCCGTGCAGCTGAAATTACAACCTGCGGTGCAGTGAGGAGTGGCACACCCCACTTTGTGAATTCTCTGTGGACGGCTCTGACACAGGGGCTCATTGACAGGGGCCTTGCTCACTTACTCAGAGGTAGCGACTGCCACAATAAATGACAAAAAACATCAGTATGCATGGATTTCATTGTTGTTTTTTGGGTCTCCGATTTTTACTGTATTCTTTACTGTAACCCTAAGTTTGCATCCTTAGAGAGTAATGGGCTTGTACTGTGAAGCAGTAAAACACACAGTGAACACCCAGAGTAACTATAATTACGTCCTAAGTGACTGCAAAGGACTTGATGTTAATCTAAAACTAAAAAGAAACTCTGAAGTGTTGCTGGATTGTCGGTTACAGCAGATTTTTTTTCCAAGTTCACAGCTCTGGCTCGTACTGTGGTTTACTGTTCCATAGAAATGATCTGGCCTATAACATGTCACCCCAGGTCCATCCTCAGGCTGTTTCACACTGTGTATGACACGGTGTTAGCTAATGGTTTCACCTGAGCCTACGGGATTAGGATTGTCTTCTATGGCTCTTCACTATATCTGGCCATTTAATTGTTACCTTAAAGGAATATTCACGTAGTTACAAGGAACCAGGCTGTACTGCAGTAATAGGGCTGATGTAAAAGTGATCTTTGACCACTGTATTTGTGTGTCTATAGCATTTGAACGTGTGTGGCCATCTCATTGCCAGGTGACAACCTATTTAGTATTTGGACATTTTAATGAGAAAATGAACCCTGAGGCAATGTCTTTGTTCTTCCTCCTCTACACACACACCTCAGCTTGTTTATTTGTTTGCCTGATTTTGCTTGTTGCAGTGCATGACCTATACATGACAATCAAAAGCATGCTGTAATAACTTCAAAGTGTTAATCTGATATTCATTTAGATGTGAGCCGTGTTGCTCGAAATGGAAGAGGAAACAAATCATTGGCCCTTTAATAATAATCAATGCCTGATAACCCTCCTCCCCCCATACTTTTCCTGTGCATCATCTGGTGTGATGTTTGTGTGAGTGTGTGTGTGTATCTAGTACAGTGTGTGGTGTTTCTAGGTGTACTCTGTGAGCCATATTTTTACCTCTGGGGCTCTCTTTGGCTGACCCCGTGACCCCTCTTTCTCTGAGGACAGCCAGCTAAGAACCAAGCAACATATCAAAGAGTGGGGGGGCACAGCCTGGCCACTGGGTTTCTGGCAAAATCATCTCAATAAATAAATATCACAAGACACCGCTGGAGGGAAAAGCTTTGATGTGGGGGGGTTGAGCCCCATTCTCTCTTTTCTCTCTCACTCTTTCTCAACCTCAACACAGGCGCTTCTTCTCCAGTGTCTTCACTCACTGGCAAACCCTCACCACTTGCTCTGACAAAATGGCTCATGTGTGCTCCTCTATGCACGTCTCAGCAGCGCCAAACGTTCAGGGGCTTGTAGTTTTCCTCTCTGAGGAGGTGAGAGTTGGAGAAGCGCAGTTTTGTTATCAATAGATCCAGGGCGCTGGGTTGCTTATGAGTAGCTGGCACCAAAAGAGTTAGAGAAAAGCTTTTATTTTCTTCCACAATGTCGAGACGCTCAGGTGAAAAATAAGTGTTTACGCTTTGAAAAGATATTTACCCATGCCTGTTTCAGTTCAGGTTTAATTGTTTCCACAAGGTAAGATAAGAAAGGATTATTGTGTAGAAGTACCCTGCCAATCATTCTTTGGGTATCTTATATTACCGGCTAAACAATGCTGCATGTCAGTGTCTAGCTGTGAGTAAACGAGAAGCAATGGAAATGTCTTGCATATCTTCTCCACAATATAATAATTTCTCTCTCAGTTTCCAACAAAGCTTAATCAGGATTCACTTTCACTCCTCTGATGTTATGATCCTTATAAATGAGTTGTAATCTTCTCTCGTGTTTAATGAGACATTCAAGGGTTTTGTCACTGGGAATTGTTTTAAGTCCTGGAAAAGATAATAGTTTTAGAAGTTGTCCTGATGTAAGTGTCCCAAATTTGTTCAAGGGAATTGCAACACTTTTGCCGGCTGTTGCCTCAGTGTGTCACTCGACAGAGCTGTGTTTTTTTTATAGTATGACCCTTAGGGATGAATCACAATGTCTACTTTATGGAGAAATAAGTAAACACACTGGACAGTCTAAGCTGCTGTGTTTTCTCTTTCCAGAATTGCCTCATGCCTGTCTGCAAACACTGAACTTGAGCACTGATCACTGGAAATAGCTGACTACTCTAAAACACATCTTCTTGTGCACTTTCCAGCAAAAGATTTAACCAACCCTGTAATGTAAAACAGTGAATGCAAAGCTGACAGCAGCATTGTCAGACAACATGAATATACAGCAGTACGATGAGTGGTCTTATGGACTGCAGGGGACTTTTTTTCTCCCTCTTTTTTTTCTTTTGCTCAGGTTGTAAGAATCATGTTTCCTTTACCAAACTACATGGAAAGACAGGAAATAATGTAGATTAGAATGTCAAATGCTAGATGCTAGAATGTAAAAACTGTGGTTGAATATATCACTTTAAACATGTCTTAAAATATGGTGCAACGGTGCCACACTTAAAGTCAGGGAAATAATTTAATAAAATCACTCATTAACTCATTAACTAAGTGGAATCATGATATGAGAATATGATTGTTGTGTGATTTTATTTTATTTTATTTTTTAATTGAGGTCTGCAAATTTTCAGTGTTTGCATTTCAATGAGATTGTCTACGGAAATTATTTTACGTGAGATGTTACATGCATCGATATCCATAATATTGGACAGGAGACTCTTTAAAAAATGTATGAATGAGGCTTTTCCTAGTAAAATAAAGGTTAAATAAATTGTACTAGTAGTGCGCATTATAATGGTATTTATAAAATATTTATTTTTTACAAACTAGGGACCTCAGATAAACCAGATGGCGCATACAGTAAGACTATATAAGCCATCAGTTAATCCCTTGAAATAAATCATCATTCATTTAAATTAGTTATATGATCATCAGATAGGTGTACTCTGATAACCGTTATCGACGGCGCCACATGTCATTCAGCAATTCTCATCCAATGGTGCCACATGAATAAAAGACATGATAACACGACGATGCAATAAAAGCAGGCAGGGGTGTCAGAGTGAATTGCCTGCAGGGTGAAATGTAGGTACATTGGTCAATAATACTTTTTTCTCACTATTGAGAGGCAATTGGGTGAAATGCGGAATTGAGTGCATGTGTGTGCTTTAATGCACTGAGAAGTATGGGGGTTAAACTGCAGCCCCCTGGGGAGCATATTATTGACTGTTGACCAGCCTAAATTAATTTTCAACAAGCCTCTTCAGGAGGACAATGGAGATGGATTATTGTGGCAATGTGAGGGCCTCACGTGCTTCACTCCAAGGTCCACTAAGTGGATGTCTGCCCTCTCACAGTCCTCCTTAGATGAACTACGGTTCACTGCTTTTGTAGTTAGTTGTTGTTTGTTGCAGTTTTTCATTGCGACTGCGAGCCAGGCACATCCACTTTAGACTTTTAACATGGAGGTATGTTGACAGAAAATAGCTTTTGTTATCTCCTTTCCACCCAAATTCTTTTGCGATGCGCTGACTGGAGTCATTATTTCCAAAGTCTCATCCTCATATGGATTTAAATGTGCCTGTGTAGTTGATGTGCCTCGGCTGAGAAAGTCAAGCAGCTGAGTTAAACAAGAGGCCTCATTGTTAATTTGAGCATCCTAGCTTATTAGTTTGGTTTTGATCTATCGGAGGCGGCTGGGTGTCATCCCATCGCTTGTTTTCCCTTCTCCCACTTTGAATGGTACAAGTGACAAAAGGCCTCCCACACACAGTAGCTGGCACAGTGTGATCACTGCATGCTGAGACACAGGGAGGTGTCAGCACTAATCTCCTATAAAATGGCTCTCTTGTCTTACATCCGATGCTCACAGCATATCCTCAACACTGTAATTGTGTCTACTCGTTGAGACTTGCCGTCCCACTTTTACACCACTTTTGTTTAATACAGTGAGTGCGCGCCACTGAACTTATGATACATTGCACTTGACTGAGGAGTTGAAAATCAATGAGATGTTTTTACCTGCTATTCTCAGCCACATCAGCGTGTCTTGTGCCTTTTAATCTCCCTTCACTAAAAGAGTTAATAAGAAGTAATATGCAGTACAAAAACACAATCTGCTCCCATTGTCAGCCTCGGGATGAATCCAGCTTGTAAAATAAATACACAGGCAAAGTGATCGAGGCTGTTGAATTTCATAAGAGCTTTAGAATACTAATTGATGAGTGCTTCTTCTCGGGGGCTTATATGCAGTACCTTGTAGGAAAACTGGAGCAGGATTTGAGGTTTTATTTTAGGGACTAACCAAGTTTTTCTTTGACAACAAAACCGAGGCTGTCACCACTTTTAATTGATTACAGAGCTGTATCACATTCAGATATGTGCTGGCTTAATTGATCACATGCCAGTGATTTTTGAAAAGAGACATTTTTATCTTTCACATGCAGGTCGGCGAACAATGGGTATGGCTTCATGCATCTAAGCACGCAAACTGAAACCAATCCTTGCGTTGAAAGTGGCCTCCATGTCACCACGCAGTATAGGTCAGGTCTGCTAAGAGAGTATCAGCTCTCATGCAGGAAAGAGAGAAGAGAAAAAGTGGGTTTCTGTGGAATTTCTGCTCCTAATCCCCAAGAAAGCAGTGTGGTTGCAGCCTGCCGAAAATATGAGGAAAGGCCCATAGCTGAGGTAGTTTTCCCAAGGTCACAGGCTGCGATGATGAGGAGCAGAGCTGACTTGATGCATCTGGACTGCATTATAGAAGGTCGAAGCGTGCGTCACTATCATTCCTGCTATCTGCTGAAGGAGATGGAAGAGAGTCATAGAATCCAACTTTGCAGGGGTTGTCTTCCATCTTTCCTCGTGTTTAGGAGTTCGCCTTCGATCTTCCTCTCATTTTCCCTTTTGCTATTTGAATAACTTCATCTTTATCTCAGCGTACGTCTCTGAAGTCCTGCGTGTTTATGCAAAATCCATGTTTGGCATACTTGTTGAGACTAAAGTGAAGATTGAAGTGCTCGTCAGTGCTTTAACTTCAAGTCTGCCTTACTTGCATGATCCCCCCCACCTCTTTCCCTCCCCTTTTTACTTTGCTCAGAAAGTTTCTTCTTCCTCTCCCATGCCTCATTGTTGCCCCGGAAAAGTCAGAGCTAAGTCAGAGATCTTCCCGTCTCGCCCCCAGGACAGAGAGCACCTAGCCACATGCCTTGTAGGCTCGCCAGGAGCTCAGCGCCTCTGAACTGACTGATTGCCACACAGAAAAAGGAAAAAAAAAACTCCCACACTGTTGCCATTCTGCCATTTGCTGCCATGTGTGCAAACAAAAGAGCATATTCACTTAAAGCCTCTCCATACTATCATGAAGATATACACTCCCCGTGCACACCTCCTCCTCTCTTCCTACCCTACCTGCTTCCATCTTTAAGCATGTAAAAATTTGCAATTTGACTAACTTTCACGGGTGTGTCAGAAGCGGTTCAGTGAACCGTGTGGCTAAGAGGAAAAATCAATGCAGCCCTAACTGGGAGATCAAACTCAATATGTGGGTTTGGATTGAGCCATAGTGTCTTCATTACAGCAAATAAATCTTTCTTTCATTGGCCGGAGATGTGCGTAGAATAAAATGTCCATTTACACAGTAACTAATTTTTCTTTATGCTAAGCTGCCTTTGTTGCTTTGGTCACCTCCCCAGAAAGGTGAAGGCTTAGGTTACAGTGTTGTTATGTGCCTTCCCTAACACAGAATATAGGTTCTGCTTGGCATATCCAGATATGTAATACAAGATGCCAGTTATGACAACAAACCACCTCAACCTTGATCATTTCCTGCCCACACGTTCATAAACTGACAGCATTTTAGGAGCTTCCTTTTACAATTTAGTGGTTAAAATTAATCTGGCAATGTGTTATTCCGCCGATGTGGTACTTCATTTCTGTCCCTGTCACATCGTGTCCCTGTTAGCTGTAATTTACTGAACGGAAAAAGCTGCTCTTTCCATGCGAATGACACAAGTAACCACATTTCTGTCTTCATTTGATATGTCATTGCTGGACCTTGTACCATATCAAGAAACAACAGGGATCTATTATTGATATCTGGCAGCTAAAGTTGCATCACCTTGAGAGTTCCGAAGGTGAAAAACATAGCAGAACTGGGTGTTTTTTATTTCTTTATTTATTTCTGTTTCCCTCTAGTGAGATGTCACTTCAAAAACAACCCGACCAAGGAATGTTATTATGCTGAGAGAATGTCAGGCAGTTACAATAGGCTGCTTAATGAGGTAGTGTGGCAAACTTTCAGGCAGGCCATAATATGAATTATTTGTCATTGGCTCCGTGTGTGTGTGGATGTGTGTTTGTGTGTGTGTGTGTCTTTGAAAAGGGCCAAGTGTAAAGCAGGATGAAGGCAGGCCTTGATGGAGAGATGTGGCACTAGCCTGGGGGCTCGCTCCACTGTGAGGGTAGTTAGCTCGCTGCACACCGCCATCATTAGGGACTAGGGCACTTGTGCTGGGAAGGCGACACACAAGCCTACATTCAGACAGCAGCACATACACATAACACCTGTACTGTATATATGCTGCGCTCTTCTGCAGCCGATTCTCTGTCTGCCTCGGCCTCACACTCGGTCTCAATGTATTTCTGCTTTATGACATGAAATGCAGATCTTAACCACAAACACGTTTAACAATGATCAAGCTGCTGGTAAACTTTCAGAATGCAGTGACTAGGCTGTTAATGTTGTAGCACGGAATAACCAGTGTATTTCTGTGGATTGACGGGGTTGTTAATCAATACCAGAGACTTAGTGCTGACTCAAAGCTATTTTAAAACATTTTCAGTTCTGTAGTCAGCAGGCTGAGTTGTGTGTTATATAAATATCAAATTATTTTTGTTAAGGTGTTGCCTAAACCTGTTTAGTTTTTCTTTTGGACAAGTAGGCTAAGTGGAAATGAGATGTAACCATAGCAAGTTCAATATCCATTACTTTACATTTTTTTTTGTTATCCGTCTGCTTAATATCTGTTTTTTCTTTGGTTTAGTGCTGAGAAGACAGTGTATAGTGTGTTTTTTTTTAGAAAGTTTTGCTGAAACAACTACTGCCTGCTGGGACAGGATGCTGATGAGTGCAGTGAGTGAAGCGAAAACTATGGCTGGCTGGAAAATGCAAAGAAGTGCAACACCGGTGGTAAATCTTTGTGGGTTTATCACATACAGTACTTTGCATCATGTGATCCATTGATTGAACAAAAATATAAAGTTTATCACTGATGGGTGGATCACGTTTAACAGGTGGAGCAAGTTGTCCCTTAATCACAGGGCTGGTGTTATAGGTCCCCAGCTCCTTGTGTTCAGGTTGCCCCAGCATCTTGCAAAGTAGGTACCTTTTTATCAGTGTGTTCTGATTTTCCCCACATGGATCAGTGAAGTAATTTAATAAAATTATATTATTTAAATGAGAAATATTGATTTCATAAAGAGTTGTAGCTAATGGATATTTTGATTATCAGTTTGTCTGGATTATTAATTTGATTTAGTTAATGAGAATGTTTGTGCCAGAGGCTAAATTGATGTCTCCAAATCGCTTGGTTTGTTCAACTAATAACCCAAAACTAACACATTCATACTTGTCTAGTCAGTCATGGCTGCTGTGGCTACACTTGTCCCACATGTGAGGATGCGCAAAAAGCAACAGATTGTCATCTCGGCTCATGTAGGACGAGAACACAACAGATAGTTGTTTCTTCTTTAAGTGCTGAGGCCCAACTGTTGCAATCTTTTATTTCTTACATTCAATGGTGTTGTATTCAATTATAAAAAGAGAACCACAGGTTTTTGAGAAAGACTTGGGGTGAAAGAAGAAAAAGGGCTCTTCATGTTCTGGTCTGAATTGCTGAAATGTTTTTCTGATAGAACATTGCTGCACTCCCTGTTGGTTATTCCTCTCCTCTGTGTACTTGATCGCTGCTTTCATTGTCCCTCTTATCAGAATCTATTGTAGTCCAATGCCCACAATATGGCCTTAATGGATCCAAAATAAAATCCTTCTGATTACAGATGGCCTTGTTGCTGGCAGACTGTCGGATAGTCCTTTAGGGAAAGCATTGTGCACCAAATTGTACCAAATTTTCCCTTGTGTGGTAGCCCCTATTTATTTCTTAGATAAAAGAGAGGCTTTCATATTGTAGGAAAGAGAAAATCTCTAGAAATACCCACCTTTCATGTGCATCATTTTGTTCTTCAAGGTTAGAGGACAATTGTTACTGTATAAAGAGTGCGATAATTCTTTCAAAATTTAGTTTCGGAAAAGAAGAGGATATTTAGTCTACAAGTGACTCAGTAGCATATGTTAAATTTTAGGAAAATAACTATAGACAAGGGGTTTGGAACATCAAAAGCTAATAACATATGAGAAAAAAAATCACTAACATTTATAAAAGCAAAACGCTTCCTGACTCATGCCATCCAGGAGTTCTTTTCCCTATTTACTCTTGGAGTAAATAGGGAGTCTGTTCAGAGCTGCATGTATTTGGCTGTAAGTGACTTCCTTGTGTGTATTTTCAAAAGCATAGAACAACATATGGCAAAAATATAGCGCTGGATAAAGCTAAATGTAATTTCCTTAACAAAGTAAAAGAGATGTGGAAAACATTATGCATCCAAAATGAAAAAGAGAAAACATTCTTTAATTAGCAAAATGTACTTCAATACCCTTTTTTTTTTAAAAGAAAAAAACCTCTGACATCTTCTGCCAGTTTTTCCAGATCTTTTTGTGTTTATTTTAGCAATCCTCCTTTGACAGGAGCCAAAATTGATTGAATCCTCATGAACACTTTTTATGTAGCAACACAATCCTTTAGAATCCGATGAGATCCTCAGTTTGTTAGATGTTTCTGTAATTCTGGTAGCGAGCGCCTTACCTAAAGACCTTTTTACCTGTACCAAAACACTATCCATAAACTTTGTTTGAGAATACAAAACAGCATTGTTTGAAACACTCTGACATTGCTGCACTGGTTTTTTTTTTACCATCACATCCTTTGTTGCCCTCGCTCTCTCACCCTTTTCACCCACCCTGTTGAGTGCAAACTTGTAATACGTATTGACGTGACCTCAGAATCCTTTACCTCTGTATTTTTTGCTAGAATCCTGCAAAGAATCAATTGACTCCAGTTCATCCTTCGACACACGACTTAAATCTTAGTCCATGAGATAGGTCAAAAACAGCACAAACGGGGCACAGTTCCTATACAATCGCTCAAGTGCTTTTTGAACTGATTTTTTTGGCTGTGCAGCGGTCGTCTTCAAGGAGCAGCATGCTAAAGTGCATGAGGAGCGAATAAAGGTTTTACTCCTCCACGATGAAGGTCACGGTGGAGCTGTAATACATTGGCATTGGTTTCAATATGTGCCTTTGAACTTTTTGCTCCAATTCATTTTTTCTTTTTTTTGCCTCAAGAGCTTTATAAGAACTCCTTTCTCCAAAAGCAGCAGCTCCAAAATGAAGTGCACAATAGAAAAACATGTCTACACAGAGGAACCTAATAGTTACCCTCTGCCCTCTTTTCTTTTAACTACATACAAAAAATATGCGGGTGCATCGATTCTGCACCAGATCAAATGAGGTAAACGTGTGTTTGAACGAGTGATAGGAATACATTGAATAAGAACAAATCATTTAACTTAAGTAAACATGATTTATTCTTGTTCATTGTATTACTGTAGCATGTTGAAAATAAAGTTTGTTTAATTGATTTGATCACATGCACAATGGATGCACCTGCATATATTTTTGAACATTAAACCTAATTGCAGTAAATGGAGTACCATCGATCTGCTAATATATATGTATGTATGAAGATGATTGGCAGTAAAGCAGTAGGTGTTAATGCTACACTGCAGCCATTACTTCAAGCTTTCGGTTTTGTCCTGCCACCATGAGCAGGATCACTAGTATACATACATGTCTCTCTCTCTTTTTTTTTTATTTTTTATTAACATCCGAAACAATATCTTTTTGTGTTGTGTTTGTTGTAACCTAGGGGACATATTTAACGCTGTGCAGCGTTTTCTGATTTGTATGCTTGCCTGCAGCGATGGCCTTCAACATTGTTCCTCCATGCCACACTGACATCAAAAAATGTCATTTCTTTACTCAGGTATACAAAGCCTTTCCTCCTCCTTGAAATGTAATAGAACTGTCACAGATGCTTCCATGTTATACATTGCGGTTTATAGTTCAAGGGTATAGCCCACACAAATGCATTAAGTGTGCATATTGTTCGCATTCAAAGGGAACAGAGAAGAGTCCTGAATTTGCTTGATCACAACTGAACCCATTCCACTGGTTTCAGTTGTTTTTTGTTTGGTATTCACCAGAGGACCATCTGCATGGCCATGATCAAGTGCAACACGCACGCTGTATTTCAACTACACATTAATACTTGTTCGTTGCTCACTTGGCTACTGTGCAGATTTAAACAAACTTCAAATAAGTAAGAAATCAATGCTGTTCTCCTCAGTGTACAGACTGAATCCATAAATTGTTACACTCACTTGCCAACGTGTACACACAGAGACTTTCTTGCAAAGCTGTTGGTGATCCATTGAGAACGTCACGTAAGAGACCAACCCAAACAGCACAGCCTGCTTTGACTTCTCTGTTACTCTTGTGTGCTGTTTCTAATACAGAAAATTTGTACACCAAATTCCTGACATAACTACTGATAGTACACCGCTGGAGGAGCTGAAATGCTTCACTGATAATATTTCACAGATGAAATGCCTCTGTAACCCAAAGGAAAGTAAATCTTTCTATGATAAAATACCCAGCAACTTCTATGATGAATGATGTTTCAAGGTGCTGGATGTGTCCAGAATAGTCCAAGAATACTCTGTATTCTTGAGTGGACCCCCACAACACACACAAGCTACTTATTTGGTAAGAATCGGCCTTGTTTAGGTGTCAAGTCACTGCATCTTTACAAGCTCCTGTCATCCATGCGGATAGAAGCAAAGGAACAAATTCTAAAGTTTTACCTTATTAATTCAGCATCAAGCTGATTTGCATGATAGTTATGGTGGTCAGTATTGGCTAAAGGGGATTCTTCTTATGTAGTGTTAGAAATTTGTGCATCCAGAACTTTTTGGTAAAGTTTTCTTCATTGCTTCTTACTCTCCACTTGTTCTGTGTATAATTAGACATATACTGTACAAAGACGGGGTTTTGTCTTTAGAGGAGGACACTGCATTCTGTTCAGCTGATAAACAGGCTAATACTCCATATATAAAGTAATACTGAGTAGTTTGAGTAAATGCATGAGTAGATGAGTAAATACAGTTTTAATTAATTAATTGTGATTAGTAAATAACATTTCCATGAATCTGTTCAAGAGACAAAGTTCCTGAGCTCTGTCGGTTGGCTTTTTTACACTACTGAGTGGCTACTCCACAAGTTCAACAAACTTGCATGCTCATATAAGAGCAACGTCTACCTTGTTTAGTTTTACTAGATTTAACAGTATTGGCATTTTCTGTTTTTAATTACAATGACATGATGGCAAAAGATGGCAACTTGACTATTGCTTTATTAAATCATTTAAATGTGTATATATATCTAAATGACTTCTGGAAGATTCTCTTTTGTGACCTGTAGAGGAGAACTCAAAGGTAAATAAGAGTTACATGTCGAGATGCCGGGGCAATATTTCCTTAGGTCACTGCACATGCCAGAGAACTTCAAAATAAAAGGAAGACGCAGACGTGCACATACTAAGTTGCTTTTATTAATACAGAACTGCATGCTACAGAGACTGTACAGCATAAACATTTATTCATTACAAAAAAACATGGTCTTGGAACCATTTAAAATAACAGGAAAAAAACAAACAAAAAGATAAGAGCATAAAATAGAACAGGAACATCACAGCCGTTAAGGAAACATTCAAACTATTTATCATTAGCATCTTAATAAACCAGAGAAGAAATTGACAGATTACAGTCGCGTCATGTCAACTACAATGGCACCGAGTGGATGATTCTCTTGTAGCTTTTTTACAGCCTCTTGCAACATCAACATGCCTATTTTTTCTATCTACCTATATGTAGTAGTGTACTTAAAAGTGGCAGTTTGTGTATTTTTTTGTATTTAATAGTTTTTTTATGAACCTCCTAATATACATAATTTGGCCCTTGTGGGTTTATACAGTATGATGTCCGTCTTTTTGTTAAGTTTAAATTTTAATATTTGACAATTTGCTACCAAACACATTTGTTATAGCAACATTTATACTACATACATAGCAATCTATGTAACGTCACAGCAAAGAATGGTATCGAAATTAAAAAAACAAACAACAACATAACAAACAACAAAAAGAAAATCCCTACAGCGTGGTTAGCGGGGCAGAGAAAATTATCACAAAATTTGGCACGGAAAATCTGTACACGAATCTACAGTCGGAGAGATGTGACTGTGCAATAAAAAAGAAGGGCTTTAGACACTTTTCCAACTACTGAAGACACTGTACCCACTGTCTCTTGTTTCAAGTTTTCTTTTCTTCTTTTTGTAAAATGGCTTATAGACGCATTTCTTGAAATGAAATTGTGCATACTTCTGTTCATGAGATCTACACAGTACACTGAGTGGAATCCAGGTTTTCAGTGAGGAAAGAAATCAATAACAAAAGATTTGCCTTTTAAAACCTCCTTGTAAAAATGGATCATTCATATATAAGTCGCTTACCTTAAGAAAAAATATTTGTACAATGTATTAAGAAAAAAAAAAGTCAAAAAGAGACACATACAAGATACAACAAGCAATCTCTAAAGCAATAAATACTACTGGTCCTAGCATTGTGACATTTTAATAACCCCCATACCTCCCACCCCGACCTCCCCTCAAGCCCACCCGACTTGCCTGACTCCACCCCAAAGGTAAACAACAAAGAAAAAAGACAACGCAGTGGAAGAATGCATATTTAACACAGTAATCCCCCCTCCCCATTATTCTGTACATTTAAACAAGAACAAGTAACATCACAATTAAAGTTGTTCCTCAGAGAGGTGTCACTGCTAGCCTCATGCCCTCCTAGAGTTTGAACAGATGTCAAATGATTGGTTCGCAAGCTCGTATTTAATACAAATAAAGAAGGAGAACCAACTCTTTCAAGAAAAGGGCTCATTGAATAATCTAGCCTACCTTTTTATATCCGTCTTTTAAACATTTTGAAGTTGAACTAGATAATTTTTCTGTTTGCACTGTTTAACACTACAAAAAAGACAAAACAAAATTCATAAAAATTTTGGCAGATTCACAAAGCTATACTACAGCTCATTGTATCATTTCTTTATAATAATTAGATTTTTTCTGATAATGAGAGGTCAAATATTGACCAGTGAACTTTAATAAAACAAAAACTAAGATTTCAAAGCCTTATGGCACAGAAACAGAAAGGAAAAAAAATTGACGGCAAGTGAAATATAGCAGAGAGAGGGCCTAGAAAGGTGTGTGTTTGTTTGTGGATGTGTGCAGACCTAGAAAAGAGGAGAAGAAGAATAGGGTAGACTATTCTATAGACTTGGTCACTAGCGACAGAGGCTGAGGGGAGGGGAGGAGCGAGTGGGAATGACACAGCGAAGCCGAGGGCCGGGCCATTGAGGACGCCACAGAGGAGCCCGGCTGCCGCGAGGACGAGACGTCACCGTGCTCCAGGGCTCCGTTGTGGGAGGAGGCGCCGGGCGTTTTGCTAGCTGCAGCAGAGTTTTCCAGCTGAACCAAAGATGGTGGTGGAGGCCCAGCCAGGAGGTGCGGGTGGTGGAGTGGCTGGTGGGCCGGTTTCATAGTCAGTGAAAGAGGTTGCATTTGTTCAGTCTGAGGTTTGGACTCTTTTGAGGAGGGGGAGGGAACCACTGAGGAGGGGGAGGATGGGGGGGAGTCTAGTAAGCTTCCGTCCGTAGAGGGAGGACTGGCACAGCTGCCTTCACCTTGGATGTAGCGAATGCACTTTTTTTTTCTCCTGAGGGACAAGGCGAGAGAAAAAAAAACTTTTGTTAGCATCACATCTTCAAACGACATCACATCACAGCACTGACGCTGACTTGAATGCACCTTTTGCACTTTTTAAAATTAAAGAAAACTATTACTTCAAAATGGTCTTGTGGAACTGTTAACAGTTTGCAGGTGCATTTAAGTAGCTTTATAAACCTCATGCTCAAAAGAAAGATGATAGAACCAACAGTACTAAACCATCAGACAGGACAGATATGAAGGAAAGATCACAGGTGAAACACCTGGACAGGAAACAACATGAAGGTGCTGATGAGAGGACAAAATGAAGCAGAGGAGATGTAGTAATGGTTGCTCTCTGGATGTAAACTTGGCCTTTCTTAAAGGCAGAACTACAGCTAGGGATCAGCCTGTTCTCTGGAGCAACACGAGGATGCAGGACCTGTCTCGCTCCTGTATTTCTATCTGGCCCTACTCTCTCTTCTCCTGAGGGGACAGAGTTTGGATACGAGGTGAAAAAGTCAACGAGATCCACACTACTGTGCATCTGCCCCACAGACACAAGTGTGTGTGCGTGAGGGGGTCAAGGCATCGTGTTTGCATTCCTGCCTGGGGTCGGGACCCTCCCCCCGCCTGCTGAGTCCTGAGGCCAGGCCCATTGCCCTCAGTGGAACCTGGTGTACGAGCATGGGAGGCTGGGAGCTGGAGAACAGGAGATAGTTGCATTTATGTTCGGTGACTCTGCTGCAAAGGCTGCGTTAAAATTTAGTTAAGGGGGAATCTCTGCCCACCTTATCTTTACACTGACCCTGGCAGTGACCCCTCTCTCAGCTCTCTAGTCCATCACAAGGATGCCTGAAGGCCATGAAGTATTAGTATTTAAGACTTACAGGGACAAGAGTAGGTAAACTAAGGTGTTTTAAAAGGAAAGATTAAGGCTTTTGAAACGTAACTACTCTTTAATTAAGGTTGTCAATTTAAAAGCTTTTCCTGTAATTGTGAGGGGGAAAATTCTACATAACCACTGAGAGAGCAGAATTGTGAGAATGAAGAGGGACATTAACCTTGATCACATGCTAGGGTGAAAGACGGGCATGCATTTCCGATAAGCTTGACAATACGAGCACACAAACACCAGGCAGTATAGAACTGTAGAAAAAGAGTGGGGAAAAGGCTTTTAAGCACATTCTACACTGATACTGATGCACTGGGTGGTGTGGCCTATCGACCGGGCGTAAGAAGGTATCATTTTGCTACTACATACACATCTTCCTCTCGATAACTGTCTGTCAAACTGCAACAAATGAGCTAATATCCATTTTTTAACAGATGATATCGATTCATAGTATGTGCCCGTGTATGTTATTGATTTTTTTCGTCTCGGGGGAAACTCAACCAGATGCATCTTTTAGGAAATGGAGCCCAGAGAGAACTTTTAACCTCTGCGCTTCTAAAACGGAGACTGAATTATCGCACTTTATCCCATGATGTGCTGCTGTCGTTTAAGGACTAAAGTAGTAATTTTGGTAATGTGCATGTGAGCTGGAAGTTATATAAAACATGGAAACACCAGCTCCAGTGGCCTGTGTAAAGGGGGGGGCGGTTTGATGTTCTACTTGTTTAAGGAAAACTTTAAATACAAAAGTGTAGGTGAAGTGGAAAAATCTTGGCGCATATTTCAAACTTGGTTTATAAACTATTGAGATTAACCTCTTGACAGCATCATTAAACAAAACACAAACATTACTGATTTCGAGCTTAGACATATAAACGATTAAAAGAATACAAATGAAACGTGTAGCAGCAGCAGCAAACGATGTGTTGCAATGGTTGCCATTGGAGAGTTGTGTTAAGAAAGAGTGTGGTGCAAGCCAGACACAGAGAATGGTATTACTTAGCAGAAACAAATACCTACCATGAAAATATTTCCAATTCAAAGACTGCTTGTGTCAGAACAGAAAGACAACAGGTAGGGACTAAGTAAGGGTTATTGAAGAGGAGTTTGGAGGAAGAAGAGGTGGAGAAGGAGGAGGAAGAGGGCACAGAAAAGAGTGTCACTGAGCAGGCCCTCAGAGAAAGCAGGGCTAAATTTCTAAGCATAAAATTGTTATTCAAAGGGTGCCAATTAGAACATACATGACATTTAAGATGGGAGGGAATTATCCACTGCCTGGAGAGAAAATGGATTTCAACCATAAGCCAGATTGTAAGAAATGTTATTACAAATTACATTAGGAAACTTTGATCTTGCAGCAAGATGTGTGAGTTAAGATAAAATATTCAGTCGTCTTATTTAGAAATCCATTTTCTGCCACTGGGCTTGAACCAAGTTCAATGAAGAACAATCTCTGTGAGGGAATTTAGAGCATGAAGCTCCTCCAGAAAGGAAAAGGAGCAGAAGAGTTTGCCATCTGTTACCACACTGATGGAAACACGTTTAAGAGGGATATCTGAGCGAATAATCAAGGAGAAGAAACTGCTCATTGTGGATGTCTTCCTCCCATTGGTACTACAGCAGTTATACCTGCATGGTTTGCACCATAAACTCAGCTGGTCAAGCCCGAACAAGGCACGACACTTCTTTGGGGTATTTGCATCTGTTAGCCAAGAGGTAGACACAAACATACACACAGAGACAAAAAAAAAAGAAAAGAAAAAGAAAAAAAGAAAATTGACGTCATTTCACAGACAAAAACATGTAGCTAGGGCTTAGGTTTAGGCTGGCAACACTGGGATATCCTCCATATTGACCCCAGCCATCAGGCTCCAAATCCTCCAAGCCCCGACCTGCCAGTTTAGGGTTTCTGACCAATGTCAGTGAGGCTTATTGTACTGTACATCCTGCAATAAAACCCCTGTAACCCCTAGAATGTTTCTTTATGAACACATGCACACAGACACCATTCATACAAACACTCTGGCATATGCTGTTAATTCCCTTCTTCCCAAACAGGAGGCAAAAATTAAACAGAGGGAACCTAGAGATAGACCGGCAGGGCGTGGCTGGAGGAAGCTGAGAGGTCACGATAGCCTGGAGGGGACAGACAGAGGGTGGGAAGACAAGAGGAAGATAGGGCAGCAGCAGAGCAGAGGAGGAAGTCCCAGCGTAGAATTACCCAGCCTTCACCTGGCCCTGGCCGGTGCAAGCACACACCATACACACCTGCACGGGCCACACCAGTTATTCTGTTGATCGAGCCCAAAGCGCGCTCGACACTTCTTAGGAGCGCTCAGGTCTGATGCCGCAACAGGGAAGGGAAGCCAGCAGAGAGGAGGAATAGAACCAAAACCCAAAAATAAGGGACAGAAATCAAAAGGAGGAGAAAAATAAGGAGAAAAAACAGATAACAGTGAATCTATGAAGCTTTGGCAGTGGCTCATTGTGCAAGAAATCTCCTCTAAACCCCCTTAAAGCCATTTTTAAAGAGTGCCTTTAAAGATAGGACTGAACACAATTAGTGTGTTTCAGACACTAGTAAAATCAAATGCATGCAAATTACGATGTTAATGGGGGAACAATCACTTTCAGTTATGTAATCTAAATTCTGACTAGGGTTAAAGCTGGAAGATAACGAGAGGAAATAAACAGACCAAATGCAGAGTGAATTATTTTAGTGCTAGCTGTTATTAGTCCACTATTGTTTCAAAACCACAAGGTGAAGGTGGTAGAACTAGGCAGCAGTAGCAGATTGCTAAAACAGCATGATTGTGAATTAGCCCTAGCCAGGGGAAGGATTAGAAAGGCTGGAACCTGAAGAGGGAATCTACTCCTCAGACCTGGCATCAAACACTTGACTGGTCTCCATCAGCATTGGCCGCTGAGTCGCAGAAAAGCTGCCAATCACTTACTAGCTCTACCCAGTAATTGTGTCATTATCAGAAGTAGAGCAGAGTGACAGCAGAATAGTGTGGTGGAGTGTTTGAGTCCAGGCCTCATCTGAGTAGAGACAGTTTTATAAGGGGAGTAGGCCAAACTCATGCTGGCCTATAAGAAAGGCACAAGCGCAGCTAGGGAAGCATATAGATTAAGGAGGTTTACCCTGACACCACATCCTCCAAGACATACTCCACATGGCAATTTAACTTTACATGATCAGTTTCTCCAGCATACTGCTTAGTGCCAAAATATGGAAAATGCTCTAAACTAAGTAGCAACATGTGTAAATGGAGATGAATTAATGAAATATAATCTGAAACTTGAAATTAAATAAACAATAGCATCATTTTAAGAAAAAGGAAGTAGTAAACAGTAGAAGAAAAAGCATACTTCAAAATATAAAATTTTAGCTTAACCTGCCTAATATTGCACATTCATGTATAAATAAATGCAATAATTTAAAAAAGAAGGAAAAAACAAGTTAGTAATTTAATACTGAAAATGACATTAGCACCTGTAATCGGAGGGAGTGAAAGGCAAGGGTTTGGAAAATATTCTCTGTGTTCTGAAAAAAAGAACAGATAGAGAGGCCTTCAAGAAGAAATCCGTCACCAAACGAGCGCAAAAAACATAATAACAAGTCGGCATTGCTCTTCACAATATGATCAGAAGAATAAAAATGGATGAATCACAGAATTAGCAAACCTCCTTAATTTTAAGATGTAAGTGATTTTCTTTTGTTGGTATCAAAGCATGCATGAAAGCAAGAAAGGGGCAGCCCAAGAAGCACACACACACACACACACACACACTCATGCAGACACACAAACACACACACAAACAGTACAGTAGTGCAGTCTATCTGCAGGGCACAGGCATTATAAAACAGGGCCACGCACACAACACTGGCAAAGTTAATGGCTCTCACAATGCTTCAACTTCACATTCTCAAAACACACATATCACAATACCAGATTGCTAAGGGGCAGAATGGGGGGGTTTCAAGAGGGGAGGTGAGATGGAGTGTGTGTGTGTGTGTTGGGGGGGGGGGGGGGGGGGGGGGGGTCATGCATATTCAGTTGTTATTAGCTGGGGAGAGCTGGGGAAAATGGAAAAGGGGGGTATTACAAGCAACTATATCATTTAAATATTGCATTGGGTAGCATAACTATACCAAAAAAGAAAGGAAAAAAAAAAGCCAGGCACAATAACACACACACACACACTCACAAAAAAAACATAACACAAAAAACTAGCTTGACTTTTATCTTGCAAGATGTCACATCTGCCTGACACATGATGGGGCTCTTCTAATATAAGAGATAATTGCAGCTCACTTACCATTGCTCTCTGCTTGCTGCTTTTCCCTTTTTCTCTTCTTCCTTTTCCCCTGTTGGTTAGCCGCCAAAAAAATAGAAAGAAAAAAAAATAGACACAGACAGGAACCTTAGTTATTATATTGCAGAATGCCCAAAACATGAAACAGAGAATAGGACTTATCTTTGTGTTTACTTATTTATTCATTCATTCTTTCTCTGCCTTTTTTCTGTCTCTGCCCTCCGGTTTGTAACAGGCACTGCAGGCCAGTGCTGATTCTCTCTCTGTTTTGACTTTTTCTGCTCTTTTCTTGTTTCTCTGTAATCTTTTGTCTTATTTTCCTCTGCTTTGTGAACATCAAGACATCTTGACCGGCTTCTGGTTTGCAAGACAGATTTCTCTAAAGCTGCTCATGGAAGACTCCCCTGGTCAGCTTGACCTCAAAACTGGATGAAACCTGAGAATCTGCACACTTATGTGTTAGAGCAAAGTGTCGAGGGCACAAAACATTCACAGAGGACCCATATAAACATCATCATCATCAGGCTTTGTTACAAATATTCCTTCACGTTATAACTACATGGGCTTAGGTCAAAGCATTGGGCGTGTCTGAGATGTCCATATCAAATAAGCATTATGGACAGAGGGCGAACCGTGAGGCTAGACAAGAAAAAGAGCACTTGTACTGGTCATGTGACCTAGTGAAAGGGGAAAAGATTGGTTCGTTACGACTTGTAAACCTAAAAACTTACATAGTTGTCTCGTGCTGACCAGCCTGGGTACAGCTGCATGTGGAGCTGTCGTTCTTTTCTGGCCAGCTCGTAGTACTTGGCCTGCTCCTCCCGAGATAGGGCATGCCACTGTGCGACAACAAACAAGACATGAAGAGAAGTCTTAGCTTTTCCCCGTGAACAGAACAGAAAAGAACAGAGTTATGTATGATGTCAGCTTGACTTAAATCTATAACACTGCATTAATAATCTTTTAATCCAGGGAAGAGATTCGCAAACACTACTGACAGCATTCACTGAGGGGAAAAATAAATAAATAAAAAAATTTACTTTGACCATTACAGTGTTGGTGTATGCCAAGTGAGCTCACCCTTCTCCCCAGGATCTGGTTGATGGCAGCACTTTCCTTCAGTGTGCACTCCGCCACCACCTTGGCCCGCATCTCCTTCATATAGAGCATGAAGGCATTCAGAGGCTTCTTTATGTGGACCTGTTTCTTTTTCTCCTCTTCCTTTTTAGCGTCTGTCTGTTTCCTGTGGAGGAGCACAGGGCAGGAAGGTGAGCACAATCAACCTACAGTTGGTCCAAAGTCACATCCAACTGAAACAACGATTATAGGTCAGAGAAAGTGGGCTTACGAGCTGTTGAGAGAACTGATGTCGCTGTGGGACGATTCCTGCTTGACGTTGGGTGTGACGATGGCCGGGTGTGGGATGCCCGTGGTGTGCAAACTGTGGTGGGGGGGCACCATGTGTGGGGGGAACCTAGTGGACAGAAGACTGTGTAAATCGTCAGAATGGACACGGGTGAAATGAGAAGATGGAGCACATTGATACACAAGACTGTACAACATGGCTAAATTTCATTTACATTTTTTAACAGCATGCGAGACTGCTTTTTCCAATTAATTTAATAGAAATGAAACTCAGCCACAAGACATAAATGTACATACAAACATCCCCGTGAAAATGTCCATATTTGATTCCTGTGTTATTATTTACAACCAGAAGGGCAACACTGAACTATGCACAGTGATTGTCAGTCAAATGTTACACTGTTTAATTTGAGCACAGAATCAAGCCTGGACAGTTACACGCAGTTCACAAAAGGTACATCACCCAATTATGACACACCATCTCTAATATATTTGAAAAATCTATATTGTGTGGCAATAATTAAGTCAGATTGCGCAAGAATAAATCTCCAAAAAACACAAACATGTACTTATTTACTGGGCCAAGAGCATTATTTAACCCCATTAGATTAAACACTACAACTACTTAACTCTACCAACTTAAATATGAAATGTATCTGGAAAATTTCTTGTCATACGGTAAGTTTAATGAAATGTGTTGTTAAAGGGCTCTATGCACCTTCAAGTTTTTTACTCTTGGTTACAGAGATACTGTGCAGACTGATACATCAGTGGCATCCTTGGCTTTTATCAGTGCCGAGACTGATTACGCACTTCTCAGATGTAAAAAAATGTTTGAGGAAATGGTTTATATTCGCCTTCACAACTGTCACCTACGATAGCCTGGGAAATGTTTTCCAAATATTATTTGAGGAAACTGCATTTTAGCAGCTACATCAGTGAGAAAATAGCAGGTTTAGGAGGAGTAAAGCTTTATCAAGGAATATGGCAAACTAGATTAACACACTATCAAAGTCTTGTATCACTCCTGGCATTTGGTTTCCATTTGCTTCCTCCTATTCTTTTCTGCCAATTCAGCATTGTCAGCAGCACTGACATTTTTATCTTCATCCCTCTCCACTCCTATCATCATTTCATCATCGACAGCAGCTCCACATTTGGACGCCAGAAACCCCTATTTATGGAATTGTTTCAGTGGCCAGAGCAGCAGTACGACACTGCTGTACAGTATGTGCCAGTGTTTGTATGACACTAATTATTTGTGTGAGATTATTTGAACGTGTATGTGTCTATCTGCATGTGTATGTTTATAGCATGGCGGCTCGGCTCAATGTGACCACACACAAATTTAAGAGAAGAGGATGAAGGAGAAAGGAAAATGGAGGAATAATTCTTTTTTTTTTTTTTTTAAAGCAGCTCATTATCTGACTGTGTCTGGCTGCATGGCTCCGAGCCAGAATATAATGATGAGGATAAACTCGCCAGGAACAACTAGTTTCTGTTGGAGGCCATCTCAGGGGAGTGCCAGTGCGCTCCCCCCTCAAACTCTTTCCCTCTTTTTTCTCCTTTCCCCTCTTCTCCCTTCATCACTGACACATTGGTGTTTGTGCCATGTCATCCGTTGATGGGGAGCTCGGCAGCGGTGGCTGCATATCGCCCATCATTAGGGCTGCTGCATTTTCTTCCCTCACTCCGTTTCCTCTCTCCCTGTTCACCCTCCCTCCTTCTCTCTCTGTGCACTTGTTAAAATTTTCTCTGTTCCAAGATCTATTTTTTTCTCCTCTTCTTCGTCTTCTTCTTTACTCTTCCCTGTCCCCTCTCCACCTCCACGCTCCTTCACTCCATCTCTTCCTTGCTCTCCTCCTCCTGCTGCCACTGCATTGCCCAGGTTATGGTTTAAACATGATGGCCATCCCTTTGAAGCACAGGGGCATCCTCTCCCTCCTCCTGGTCCTCCTCCTCCTCTTCCTCATCATCATCATCATCATCATCATCATCATCATCATCATCATCATCTGGGCTCATCAGTAGCAAACAGCACCTTGGACCAATTTAAACAACACACAGAGGGAGATGCAGGGGAGACCCCTACCCATCCACCCACCCCAACCCCGGGGCTCCTATGTCTCAATCTGTAAGGTAAGAATAGCTGGTCATGCTGAGGTGGGGGTAAGGAGGAGGGGTGGGTCACTGGCGCAGCAAGCCCAGTGTCAGCCAGCGCCATTTAATTGCCAATGCGAAGCAGTAGCCCCTGTGCCTGTTTAATGTATAATGATTTGGCCAATATGCTTCTCTCATTCCCCGGGAAAAGAGAGGGAGCAAGATGATGGGGGAACATATCAAAGGTCAGGCTTAAGCATAAGGGGCAAAGGGGCCTTTACATCCTCCCACCTGTCACACACATATTCACACGTACACACACACACACGTACACACACACACACACACTATAAGGGACCTGCACGGGCTCCAACCCCATTATCAAAAATGTCTTCAATTTGCTCCGTTGACTGACTCTACACTCTTTGGCTCTTTTGCCTCACATCCTAAAAGAATGTATTTTTTAACAGGACCTAGGTGTAAGGTGCTCATTGCAAGGCTACGAGGTACTAGACTCATTCCCTGCATCCTAATTCAGTCCAGGCTACAGCACAGGGGACTGATACTGCAGCAGTGCTCTCCTGAAAGGACCCCAGTTCCCGACAAGAGTACAAGGCCAGGTTGTCTTTTCTCTCTGATTTCCTCCAGCCTGCACCCTACAAATCGTTTGAGCTACAGTATAACAACATTTTAGTCCATCTTTGAACAGAACCGACTAGCTGAAGGCTATGTATGAAAGAAGCCTGCCATTTTGCTGATACAATTAGACAAATTGTTACTATATTTTGTCATCAATTAGATTTTTTTCTCTACCCCATCAAAGAAACACTTTTTCATGCGTGAAGAGAGAACTGGGATTTTTTTTTTTTTTTTGGAAATGTGTTAACCCCCTACCCCCATCCTTCAGAGAGCTCCCAGAGCCCTCCATCTATTCAGTTATACTAATTCAATTAGGGGCCTCATCACAGGGCATTAACTCTTCCCCATGGCCAGTCCCCCTACATCCCTGCCAGTATATTCAATTAGCTACACTGGAAATAAGATGATCACAATGTAGAGGCTGTCATTAAGGGACCAAATTAGCAGTCACTTAAAGTCCAGGTTGGCTGGGTACTGCTGCCAGATGCCGATGTCTGGACAGACCCACTGTCTGACCCCCTGCACCTGAGACTTGCTCAGTGAATCAAGACACCATTCTCGAGAATGACAATAGCTGATTGATGTTTGTGGCATAAATTTGTATATAAACGGCTACAAAAGCCTCAACTGGGCTACATAGGTGAACTTACAAGCTCCTTTCACTTATTCTCAGGGCTATGATTTAAAAATGTCTTTCCCCTTGTGACTCATTTCATTTCCCTGCATCTACATAATCCATCAATGTCACAGAGGTCTAAACATGCCGCCCTCAGGAGCGGCTTTTCCTATCATGCTGTGGTTAAACTACAGCTTGGCCTCATCCCTCGAAGTCCCCTGCTGCAAGGGTGTGTAGAGGCGATGGCAGGCGGAAGATGAGGAGGAGCGGAGGGAGTGGATAGAGAGGGAGGCCAATTGTTTTTTTTTTTTTTTTGTGTGGTTGCTTTTTAGGCTCCTTCAGACCCACAAAATCATGGGCTTTTAGTCATCTAAAATTCATTCTTTTCACTTTCCACACAATATATAGGACATGCACCCTCAAGGGAACAATACAGAAAGTAGCACCAACTGACAAACATGCAGACATGTATACAAGATGGCAACAAATACACCCCTCCCCCTCATGGGTGCACTAATGTCCACATCAGCACTTGAGCTGAGCCCTAATGGGCTGGACCAAAGCACTAGCCAAGTGTCAGGCCCCAGCTCATATCATCTAGTCCCCTTCAAAGTGCTGCTGTGTTTGTTTATCTGTCTGGCTGCTCAAACTCCCAGCAAGGACATGCCCCAGCTCATTTCAGATCTGCCTGACATGCAGTGGGGGTAAATGTTCTTCAGGGGCCTCATTAGAAAATGATAAATATAATTAATATTTGAGCATGCTAGCTGGAGCCCCGCACTGGAGAATTGGCCTTTTGAACACAGAGATGGGGAGTGTGAGTTCTCCTTAAGGGAGAAGTTACTGCTCACCGTCTTTGCATCTGAGTGTGCATGTGTGTTGCTCGTGCATTGCCCTCACAGCCAACACAAAAACACACAACTGAATGTATGAGTAGTTGAGAAAGAGTGCGTGCCTGTGTGTGTTTAGCTCCTAGGGCTCAACTCACCTTGACATGGACGCGTTGACAGTGAGCGCAGTTGGGTAGGGGTGTCTAAAACCCCCTGTTGTGATTGGATAAACAGGTTGACCTTGCCTGGGAAGGGGGAAGAAAAGAAGAAAGTCAAAAAGGTAAAGGAACAGGGGTGATGGAAGAGGAGAAGGTAAAGCCCTCTATCTCACTCCTCTCCCCACCGTGGGCCTCTTTATTCTCATTTGATCAGGACAAAAATCTGGGGGATTGCAGAGCGCAGATCAAAGGCAGGAAAACTCTGAACAATTTGAATGCCACAAATCTTGATAGCAATGGCTAATTAAATTTCATAACCCTTCGCTCTGTGTCGACAGAGTGGGGCCCTGTTCCTCCCCAAGCTGGAACTAGGTGTTTTGTTGTGATAATTAAAGACGAAGCGCGGGTCTCTTTAATGGAGCCATCACGCTAATTGAGGTCTACACATCCAAAGACAAACAATAATGAATGTAAATTTATACCAAAATAAAGTGCAGCAAATCAAAGGGCGCCATGGCTGCGCTCGGGGCCTCTCTTGGTATTTAGATCGCGGTGAGAAAACATTAAATTAACAGAGCTTAATTTGTAGCCTTTTGTCATATTAACAAGTGTTGACAAGAGTTACCAGGGGAGAGCCCCCGTGTGGAATTGTGGGTAAAATACTGGCAATCACGGTTCATTACTCTAATTGGACCATACAGAGACATGCGAAATAGTATTTGCCACAAAGTAGCAAGTTAAGGTTAAGGAAGCTGCAATGGGCTGTTGTGGTCCAGCGGTGAGAGTGTTAGAAAGTTGAGCGATCAAGTTTAAGTAAGTTCAAGAGAGGCCTCCACCTTAGACTGAGGGCCCACTCTGGGGATCAACAGGAGACAGAGACAGCTTGCATAATTCACGTAAAAGGACTAACATCCTGCTGCAACAGTGTACACATGTGTAATATCTGCTTTGTGCTGCTTTTTTCTTGGGTGATTTAGCTTGATATATAATGCTCATTAAACATTCCAACTCATTAGACTAGAATCGAGGATGTAGTGCAAAGAGTAATAAAAAAGGATCTGCTTACTGTGGTACTAACCATCCTAGCGGATGGGGGATCTGGCCGACAGTGCCAGGTGACAGTGGGTAATAAGGAGATATATCTGGAGGATGTGGAGGCCTTGGAATTCCTGTGGAAGAAAGAGGATGACAGGCGCAGAGAGGAGGTGGACAGACAAGATGATGACAGAGAGAGAACCAAATTTTTGTCAGTGCTGAATTCATTCTTTGTTGAGAGTTTCACATCAGAATGGGGCACACATCACAGGAGTGCAGATGGGAGGAAGAGGAGGAGGAAGAGGGCTTGTTGCTCGCATGTACACAGTGCTAAATCACACTTCCTGATCAAAGGCCTTTGAGGCGGCAGCACAATGTGTTGGAAGAGGCAGAGGGGAGACAGGTGAGGAGAAAACACCAACACAATCCTTGTCTTCTGAATCAGAAGATTAATGATATAAAACGACTGGGTTTTAGAAGTTAACAAACAGTACAACAACAACATAATTAAAGCATTCTCTGTGATCAGAGACCTGTCAATATGGGGCCACAGGTTCAGTCTCTCTGCTGATTTACACTGGCTGGATAGGTATGCATTCTAGCTGATGTTACACATAAACACTGGAAATCTGCAGCAGTTACAATTTATGATCTGAATGTCGGCACCATGTAAACCGTGAGCTCCTTTTCAGTTCAATAATTCAGCTTAACTGAGATTGACAGTTTCAAAAGCTTTAGTGTTAGTCTTGGCCCAGTTAATGACTGTGAAACACGGTGGGTGTATTCGCTCGTTGGTCTCCGTTCGTCCAAGTGATTCTCAGATTTAGCATAAAAACAGCAGCAATTTCTGTTTCTTCTCCCCCACAGATGTACAGTGACAAACATGTCCAATTTAAGGACAGCTCTCGTTGAGGGCACTGCCAGACAATCGCAGCGTCCACGGTATTGCCTTTACTTTCTGTGGCAGCTGACAGGCAGAGAAACTGCATCAACAAGCTGCTCTGAATGAATGCCTTGAAAAGGTCTCGTACACAGCCAGGTGTGTAAAAATAACTTTCTCTCTCATGACAAACTTGAAACAGGGAACGCTAGATGCGTGTAAAAACACAGCAGGGAGGTGTGTGCGCTCAGTAGATCGGGAACTGAGGGACTTTTTATTTGGCTGATGTGTGATTCTTCCACACAGCTGTCTTTCCTGTGCAGCTGTTGTTGCAGATATTTTGGCCAAGTGCAAACCAAGCCAAAGTCGAGCCAGATCTGTCTTCATAGATCAGACTTGGCTGATGCTGCTGGTTACACCCAAAGTCCACAGCTGATCCAGGTTATCCAGGAACTCACTCTTGACAGGGATTCTGTTGCTGACAGACAAGGCACTGTGCAGCAGTTGTGTCCAAATGGAAAAGTTTACTTTTCTTGGAAAACCAAAGGCAAGTCATACTGAAAAGAAAAGCCTTATGAACATTATCCCATCACCACCCAGCACTCAAGACCTAATATAGCTCATTAATTAATTAAACACTGAGCCCAATTAAGCAGCCCCATTAGGCACTACATTAAACAGCAGCTGGTGCATTATTTCCCCTTTGTAAAGACCATCATAATAAGGGAACATTATTACCTAAAACATTGACTCAATCCACCTGAGACCACTGAAAAGCATGAAATTATTCACAACACTGGAAATGCATTAACCTGAAAGGACGGGCTGAATGACAGTTAACGAAATGTGCTGGGTCAAGGTGCTCACGGAAATGAATGAAATTGCCTAAAAATGTACGCTGAATGGTTGTGGGAGAAGCATGTGTGGGCAGAAACTGACTGCTAAACCTGGACACACTGACTGCTCTGTATCAACAGGCTGTAAAGACGTAATAAATAATAAAAAAAAAACCTGTCTGAATCCAAGTAGGAATTTTTTTCTACTTCCTTGACAACATCATTCCAAAGTGGCCGTCTCTCCGTGTGTTCACAGCTCTCTGTTATTTGATAAAGATGCAAAGGCCTCCAACAACCCGGGCTTTCTTGTTTTTAATCTTGGCAATTGGAGCCGCGGTCACAAGGAGTTGTGGTTGTTTGCTAAATTCCATGTTTTACGAGAGGTTTAAAAGCCACTGTTCAGGTTCTCGAGTGCAAGGCCAAACTGTGTCAATGACCATAATAGCAAAATCAATCAGTAACGGATGAGAACAGTAGTTGTCAACAAGAAGAACTTGAATTGAATCTTATAGATTGTCCTTGATATGTTTCTGAAGTCATTACATGAGTATTTAATGGAAAATATTTGACTCATCCATTTCATAATCCTTGTTGACACAATATACTGATCAAGATCATAGTACAAACAATACACTTGACCTGCATTGTATTTGAATTTAATTACTTTCATAAGAACGTGTCTACAGACAGACAGACGCCACCTAGACAGACAGGAGGCCCTGTATGTGTACCATGGCAACAGAGCATAAAAAAATAAATAAAAAAATTACACACCCATCCGGGCAAACAGTTTCGAAGGGCCAAAGTGTCTTATCTAACAAAGGCTGCCTTTGTGCTTTTCTAAACTTCTGCTACATTCTAACGCTTTTACAACACATCAACACGTCCTCTCATATTAAAAAGCCGTGAATCAATTAGCATGTTGCTAACTACAATTATCTATAAGCAAAACATACATGCATGCATTGGGAAAAAAATGCTTCAGACTTTACCTGTTTTGGGATCCACGTCTGTCTGTAGGTGAGGTGGGGGGTTCCCCGGTGTGAAGTGCTCATTGCTGTAGGTGATCAGAGGTGTGAGAGGGTGCACATGGTGAGGGTGCTGTACCACTGGAACCTTATTAGACTGAGAGAAGGAAGGAAGGAAGGAAACAAAAGGAGACAGATGGACAGTAATAGAAAGAAAGAGAAGAGAAGGGGGAAAAAAAGAGGACAATGTGTTAATATTTGGGTTAGGGGTTAGGGATTGCAGGCGCCTGCCACAGAATTACAACTTGGCCTGAAAGCTCTCTAAAGAAGAGCTATCAAATTCTGGGGACTCTTGAGACGGCAAACCACCAAGCCACAGTGAAAGTAGTGTGGTTTGTAATTAAAAACACTTCTGCGGTGTCACTCTGGAATTCAGTAACACAATCTGAGAGGCTTGGGGGGTTGCCAGATCACATTTGGGCCTGATGTGTGATGAGGCACTTTTAACCACGGTTGCAGTGAAGTAATCGATCATCTGTAAACCACAAAATCAAGGCAGCGCGTGTAAATCCACAGTCATTAGCAGCAACAGTCAGCTCTGTGCTCAGCTCTACTCCTCCATGCTCTCAAGCCTCCTCCTGGTCTCCCCTCTTTTTCGCTCTCCTTCGCTCATCTATTCCCTTAGGGCCTGGTTCATGGAGAGTAGGGGTGTATTGTAATAAAAGGGTTGGGAGAAAGGAGGTGGGGCTGAAAATCCATTTCTGCATTTTTGCCAAATTAGTTTTAGCTATGTAATCTTCTCTTTGTGCTTCTAAGTGGCGCAGGCCCCCTTTTTTCAATTACCCACAGATTACAGTGGAGCTTTAGGGGTGTGCTGCCGTGGGCCCCTTGCGTTAACTGGAGCACAGCCCCTCTCATCAGGCCAGGCTGGGACAAACACTAATACACACACTCCCCGACCACAAGATAACCAGATTAGAGCTCTGCTGTCGATTGGGCTGGTGGCAGAGGCTGCTCTTGCCTCTTTACCCACACATCCTTATCCTGCCCTCAGCAGTCAAAGAAGCAGCACTAATCAGGCTTATCATAACATGGATGATATGTTCAGCGGGGGATAGGAGTGGGACGCCAAGCTGTGTGTGTTCAGTCTGCTTTCTGATAGGCCACACACCCTCATTAGTGACTTTAACCCATGCAAGAAAGAAAAAAAGCTCCACTGAGGCACATTTTCAACCGACTTTGAAAAACATTATTGGGATTAGATGTCGGCAGGGGGCATACCGATGTAAGATGGTCAGTAGCTTAATGCTCATAGACGAAACAAATACAAAGCCGTGGGTCCAGGCTCGAGACAAAAGTGATCAGAGCTTAATGCTGCAAACTAATCATGTGCTGTTTGAGAATTAAGTTAATATCAGGCCACACTGCAATTTAGAGCACTGTGCTAAATTTTCGATGGCTAGTTTAAGCTGCCTAGTTGTATGGTCCGTGAAAGCCTAGCCATCCAGACCTCTATTCTATAGTAAAGGTGGTGGGGGAGTAGGGAGTTGGGGGGCATTCCCCATTGCCATGGTCCCAATGAAAGATTAATGAACCCCAGCAGAACTCCAGGGAGGCACAGAGACTCCTGGGACTCATTCACAGCCCTGAGCTGAAAAAGGCTGGGAAGCAGAGAGGGGTTGAAGGGGTGTGTGTGTACTGTATGTGTTTGTGTGTCGGGGGGGCGGTATGAGGAAGGGGCTTCGTTAAAAAGACACACAAACCTCCTTGTTGCACATAGGCTCCTGATCTGATCTGCTCATCCAGAACAGGGATGAAAAAAATGGATAGAAAAACAATCAGAATGGAGATTGTGACAGCTGCCAAACGCAGCTGATGTGTGGAGAGCTGAATGGAAGAAGATGGCCTCTGTCTCCTTCTCTCCCGTCTTCTCTTGTGCCTCCCTATCTCTCACCTCCTAACCTCCTCCTTTATGACTCCCCACTCTTCCCTCGGGTAATGATGTGAAAGAATGTTGTCAATTCCTCATCTCTGTGCACTGAAAGGCCTTGGTGGCCATTTAAATGAGTTCTTTTGTCCAGGGGGGCCGGCCATTGAGAAGACAGTTCAAAATGCCCATCCACTGAGTCCACATTTAGACAGAGGGTGTTAGAGAGGGTGTGTATGGGGCTGAGAGAGACAGGCAGAGAGAGCTAGAAGCCAGTCCATTTACATCATAGTCACTTGTGGTGTAAGAGTGTGCTCTTTTTTTTCCTGAAATGCCCAGAGTGAGGCAATAGGCCGGACTTGCTGCTGTATCCGCCGTCAGCTCAGTAACTACAGACAGCAGCTGGATTTAAGGAACAAGTTTTACATGAAAGTATGTTGCCGTTAGATTTAGATTTGTCTTTTTTTTTTATCTCTAAATGCTCAGTTGTGTCCTCAGTCAAACTCATACCCAACCTCTTGCCAATTCAGTGTCTTCACTCAGTGCACACACACTCTCTACATGCCATGTGATGACTGCACATACTGCAGCAGCCATTTTGTCCTACATTGACAGCACCCTTTGGTCCCTGCGGAAAGTGGGCCCACCACCTGCCCCGTGGCCACAGTGGGACAATACAAGCTCAGGACTCCTCCAGCAGGCTGCTGGGTGCTCCAGCCGCACAGAGCCCACAGAGCAAGGAGAAACAAAAGCAGGCAACGTGGGAGGCTGTACTCTCCCTGCTCCACAAAAGCCAGGGGAAAAGAAAGAACATTTCCTGCCCCCACACCCCCGCTGACTTGCATCCTTCCAACCACCTCCGTCATTACAACAAACAGATACAGCAAAAGACAAATAGACACGCTGCTCTGTAGTGAAGATGACCAGATTTACAAGGCTCAAACGGAAATTTCACATTCAGAGGACCCTGAAGAAACATTTAAGAGCACACTCTCACATGAACATCAATTGATTCTTTCCGTGTCCAGGACACACATGGCGCCTCCTGCTGAGGAAGGCCAGTGCTGTGAAGTGCGGGCAGCACACTTAAGTACATCAGACACAAAGAGGAGCAGAAGTTGCCGCCTCTGGTTATGTTAGTGTTATTTGTGTGGCTCTATTCTATTTTTCTATTCCCAGCTCTATGTTACAAACTCCAAAGAAAAATTAGCCTATGTGCCAGACTGCATTTAGTGTTTTGTCCAACTGTAATCACCTTCTATTGAAACTGATGCTTTGACTGTGCATCTGCTTACCATCAGTGGCAAACAAACATCACTATTGTTTGTTTTCAAAGCTTTAAAAAATGTACATGTGTGACATTTCCTGTACTTGCTGGTGATGATGTTTTGCCAGGAACCTTTTTAAAAGTGGACAAATGAATGAGCTCCTTCAATTCACACCCCTTGAGAGGGAGAGGTGGGTACAAGGGAAGGCAGAGAGGGTGACAAAGTGACAGCAGGACAGAGTGAGACAAAAGGAGGGAGGCAGAGGTGGAGGCCAGACAGGAAAAAGCTGTTGGCCTTGCATTTCCGCCTGGTGGCACCTCACGGGGGCCCAATTTGAGCCCTAAACATGAAGGTGGCGACCTTGCGAGCCCAGGGGGTGGCTGGCCGAGGAGGGGGGTTGGAGGGGCTAGAGCCTCTGTCTCTCTGCTTCATGTCATGATATGATGAGTTGTCACAACAGCTCGCGGGGCGCTAATAAGCTGTAGTGAGGCTGGAGCAGGGAGGGAGGCCAGGCAGAGAGGAGAGAGATGTGGGGATGACAATGCCGTGATGGATTGGGGTCCTCTCAGGCCTCCAAATTCCAAAGCAAGCAGAAAAAAAAACTGCCAGAGCACCCCGAGCCTCTCCCAGAACGTGCAAGTGGCCCACGTCCAATGCACATGGAGTGACAGCACGCACGAACGCACGCACGCACGCACGCACGCACACACAACTGCAATACTGGGGAGCTGGGGAAAGTGTCAGAGAAGAGTAATCCGATGTGTGTGCAATACTTATTTTGAGCAGAACAAAAAGTACAAACTGTGCTGCCACCAATCTAATGAATCATCTGTTATCGCTCAGTGTTGTCTTGTTGAAATGTTTACACACAATTGTTTTCCTTTGGGAGGTATAGAGTGCCCCCTCCAGGCTAAAGATCCTCATCTCCAAGCAAACCCATATCATGCCAACACACACAAGCCCTGGTAGCACTCAATCAAATCAAACCTCACATTCAAGTAGACAATCTAAAGGAATACTTAGAGATTAACGGCAATGGAATATGAAATACTCTGACAAATTAAAGACTTATCAGTGCCACGATCCTTCTGCACACCACGCTGATTAGGAAAAAAACCCTGCTCCATTTCAGAAATGATATTTCTCGGTTAATCATTGCAGGGAAAAAAATCTCCACATTATTAAAACCTGGGAATTGAAGGTGGTGGTGGGGGGGTAAAAAAGTATTTTAAAAGCAGATACGGAGGTGTTGATCAGTTTTCGCTTGCAGAGAAGATGCGTCTCTGAGGGCAAGTGGCTCCCGAGACCACAGTATGTTTAAAAGTTAATCTATTCACTTTGCTGCAGTGACATGCCGACTGCTTGATCAGAGCGCTGAACAAAAATATTATGTGGGCCAGAGCCTTTGCTCCCCTTCCTCCTGCTCTCTTCGCTAGCACTCAAGTTGTTCGTCACCATTTATTTTTGCTTCCCATCTTTGATAGTCGGCACATCAAATAGAATCGCAGAAAGGACATGTTCTGATATGTCACAGATAAATAAAACTACGCACAAATAGCTTAAATATGAAGTGGTATTTGGTAGAACTGTTGTATTCTGTGAAGACAAATCACCTCTTAGACACACACGTGTGTTAAAGCTTTTTCTTTTCAATGTAAACAGCCTCTTGAGCTCTCATACCTGAGTTAAAGGGGTTTCTCTAAGAGGTGATATTGTATCACAGTGTTAAGAGCCAGACTGAAGTCTGCCTTTTGAAATGCAATCAGCCCCTCAGAATTTCAGTTGAAAGCCAGGCAATTAAGAATCTGAATTGGATGGCAACATTAACAAAGGAATATGTTAATCTGTGAGGTTATTGAAAACTTATTTTACATTTTATGGTTAAGACATGAGCTTAATCAAATAATATTTTGTCAATTAAATAATATTCCTTTTACAAGAAACATGTCCCTGACTTTTTAATTCATTTAGATGCACTCTTTATAATGTTTATTTCTCAGGCCTAGCTTGAAGAAAATAAAAACCTTAAGTCCCTGTGGATTCCATTTAGCATGCATGAATAATAGAATTAGCATGTGTATGTATGAACAGACGCAAAAGTTTTCCTGGTGGCAAACTATTTGAAATCACATGTTCACCACTCCCTCAGCCCAAATAACACCACCCTCCCTCCTCCCTACTCCACCTCACCAACCCACTACCAACCTGCGCCACAACAACAACCTGTCAGAATAAAGCCAAAAGCCGTCAGTGGTGAGAAAAAGCAGAGACAGTGAAGAAGCAGGGGAGCAGTGCTGCGTTACTCACCCAGCTGCTCAGATTGAGGTGCCAGCAGCCCACCTGCTGGAGGAGAGAGAGCCCAGGGCCCAGGACTCCTGCCTTGGCTCCCGTCTCCTCCGGCCCGGCTGGAGTTCCATCCCGCGGGTACATGACCCCCTTGGTCCCACCCCTGCCCCCTCCTCCTTGTTCCACCTGGCCCCCCCAGCTCCTCCTTCCTCCCTCTCTACGCCGGGGAGAAGCCCTTTTGCTCCTCTTGGCCGCTTTTCTCCTTCACTTCTGCTCCTTCTTTGTCTGTGTCTGCTTTGGCTCTTTCGTTCACTATGTGCGAGTGTGTTGCTGGGCATGTGCGGGGTGTGTGTGTGTTTATCGTCCCCCTTCTCTTTGCACTTGGTGCTGTGGATGGCTGACCATTGTTGCAGCAGGTTTTGACATGAGAGCATGCGTATCTCTTGAGGTGTCTACAGCAGGCTCAGCATCTGAGGCCTAGTGTCCCCATAAACACACACACACACAGTCGCCACAATCCTCCCATCCCACACACATCCATCCTTGAGAAAAAAAAAAAAGAATCCCCCAAATCCTTCACTCTAACCACAGAAGCACTTGCTCTTAGCGGCCAGAAGTCTCCTCTTCTCTCCCTGTACAAGTTTTGATGCTGGCGACAAGTAGTACAAGAAGTGAGAATCAGATTGTGGAAGGAGAGAAGGAAAAATTACTGTGAGCAGCTTTTCAGCACTGCAGCAGTCTTCCCACTAGCAATACTCCAGAAAAAATATATACTCACAAACAAACACACATGCACACGCACACACACACGCAAAAAGAAATCAGTTATTACCCAAATCCCTGCTGTACGTTGGGTCTGTGTAGTATGTGCTTCTTAGAGTATGTGTGTGTGTGTGTGTATGTGTGTGGGCTCTGCTGTGCCTCCAGGATGCCCAGAGATGAACTGGCAGCTTGAAAAGCTTTGGCTACAAGGTAAAGCGAGCAAGGCGAGCGATGGAGACAAAGAGGAGAGAGCAGGAGAGGGAGAGAGATAGAAAGGAAAAAAAGGAACAAGACACAACAACATCCACAAAGGGAGGGCAGGCTCAGCAAAGTGTGGCCAACAGTCACTTTATCTGTGTGATGCTGACAGTCCCCTCTTCATACCCACTTTCCAGGGGGGGGGGGAACCCAGGAGAGGGAGAGAAAGTCTTCACTCTGACACAGATGTGGCACCTTTCGTCGCATTCCTTTCTACTTTTTTTTCCTTTTTCGCCCTTTTTCTAAACAATATCTTAGAGTGGAGAACAATTCTCCTTCCAACTCCCCCCTCAAACTCTGTCTCCATTCAAGGTTCATGTGAACAAGGCCTCGAGCCCCTCCTCTACGCCCTCTTCTCTCCATTCTCTTTTGTCCGCAACTATTTCACCTTCACATCCATTATTCTTGTGAATACTGAAGTCAAATGATAAGCGTCACACGGGCAACACTTTTTATTGCGAATAAACGCAAAGAAATTCAAAACATTTGCCGGCCATCATTGGATACACATACATGGTGCATTAATGGTGAATTTCATCCAACACAAGTTTCTTTTAATTTAGAAAAACTACACATATTCCTAGGTTTGACAAATAATTAATACAATTGATGTGTCAATAGAAATGTCTTAATTAATTTCTTTTGGTGGTTGATTTAATTGTTGAGACAGCTGAATTGAGCATTTAGTATAGTAAAATATTATCTAGATGTTTATTAAAAATACATGGAAAAGTATGACACACATTTTAAAAATTATGTTAATATTATTATTAAATATTCTTAAAGAAATGTTAATTTTAAGTGTTTCTGAAGATTATCACTTGAAAATTCTGAAATAGCCGTATCTCAATTGATCATTTCCAAAAGACTCATTTTAAATTTGACATTATATAATTAACTAAAGCTGTCATCCTATAATTATCTGTTATAACCTCTCACAACCCAAACCTGACTAATGACCATGACAAATTAATTATTTACAGAATAAATTATTTCCACCCAGGCCCAGTAAAATTTTATATGTATTTAATATAACCAAATGAGGGTTATTGAAGGAGAAAATCAATAAGAAAAATTAAGTGAAGCATTGAAATCTTTAAAAAAAAAATGTTTTGAGTGAGACTAATAAAACTTAATAAGATAAATAAAAGATTAATATTTAAAAGCTGGGATTAGAAACACCTACGAACCAATAAATAATTTTCTCTTAACATAGCGTTGCTTTCTTTTTCTCCTGTTCTCGCTCAGCCTCTCTGTCACTGTTAGGATCCTGCTCTTCCCCTGGCCTGCAGCAGGCAGTCCTGAGGCCCTCAAAGCCAAAACAAAGCCCTGGGAAAGTCCTTTACACAGTTTGGACAATAGCGCTGGGGCTCCAGCTTGACAAGTAAAAGAGCTCCGACAAGGCGGTGGCTAATTGCCTGCCCTCCCTCCATTCAGCCGGCCTGCCACACTCCTGCCATCTCCTTTTGTCCCACGTGCACTTTCTTAAGTAAACTGCCAGTTCGCCAGCAAGTGATGGACAGCTCCCAATCACACAGCCACAATGGCATCAATGCTACAACACAAGAAAGCGGAGGGGGGAGAGAAAAAAAATACTCTATTCCACTCTACTGTCTAGGATGTTCGCACGAGACCCAAAAGTGTGCGAGAAAAGAGAAGAGAAAAAAAAAGGAAGAACAAAAAGTTTTACACAACAAGGAACCGAGCAACCTATGACCTTTACAAATTAATTATTTTTACACATAACTTTGAGCGAAGTGGAACAAAAACATAAAGAGAAAATGCTATTAACGCACAAGTCTAACTTCAAAGTGCTGGTGCTTTTATTTTATTTTTTACATTTACTATAAAAAATACAATCAAATTTTAATGTTATTTACAAATATGAGATCTATTTTTTGAAATACATATACTTAAAGATTTTAGACATGAACTTTAAGAGATATTAATCCAAATTTATCTGTGTTAACAGAAACACAGGAGCAGTAAATGTCACAACTAAATTAACTAAATTATTTAAATGTTAATACAATGTTTACAATTTTAAATTTGATTTGAAAGTAGTAATAATGGGATGTATTACACAATGTGCAATTGTGTTTTACTATAAACAAAGCAGTAATCATATTTAGTTTGATGTCTTACAATAATACACCCCTGTCAGGCTGTCAAGACAAAGCAATCAAACACTGCCTTTCATTATCCAAATTGTCAATCTGTCACTTAGCAACATAAGTGTTATAAATTGCCAAACAAGCTCAAAAAAATATCTATGCATAAATTCAATGAAAACATAACATTTAAAGCCAAACAAGCACCAGGAATTAAAGCACAGCTGTAATTAAAATGTTGAAAAGTCTTACCATTTAAAAGAGCTGTATTTGGGATGCTGCTCGGTTCCTGGTTAAAACAAGCATGCTGGCACTCGTGGTAGTGCACAGACTCCAAGCAGACTCCCACCACCATGTCAGCCACTAATCCACTGGGGGGCAGCACCTCATCTACGACAGCCCCTCGCTAACGCCCGATGGGTTAAGCCGATAAGAGTGCGGCCGGAGGACCGGGCGAGAGCCCAGGTATGCTGGAGCGACTTAGGACAGCAGCCCTTCAGGTCCCAGAGCAGAGAGGACGGCGAGGGTGCGGCCAGAGCTGGCTGTGCACTCTCAGCCCCCTCATGCATTCGAACGCACACTCAAGCTGCACAGCTCTCCTCCGCATCTGACCGGGGCTCCCTCTTTCCCCCTCGCCCATCTTCATATCCCCCCTAATAAGCTCTTTTGTGTCCATCTCTCTTTCTTTGATAAGTTGAAAGAACAACAAAAAGAGGGAGAGAAAGAGCGAGGCTTTCATTCAGCAGCTTGGCAGACATAAAGGTAGTGGAGTGCCGTCTATAGGAGTTGCCCTAACTTGGCTAAACTCAAGCAGCGGGGTGTCTCTCGTCATGTCATTAATCCCCAAAACTAGCCACGCTCCATTCACCGCTAGTCACACTAAATTAAATACAAAATCAAAAACACAAATGCAGGGCAGAAAAAGTGTCAGAAAAAAGGCTAGAGAAAGCATTCCGATTCAGGGCAAAGGGTGTGTTGCCCCTCGGTCCTGCCCGTCGGTAGCCCCAATTTTTGATGTTACGAAGCCAAGGAAAAAAGGCAGACAAAAAGATAAAAAACAAACATTTATCACCAAAAAAGCCTGTCATCGTAGTGCAGCTTTTGCACCTCCAACCCTCCCGCCTGAACTCTCTTAAGACAACTGAGAGGGGAAAAGGAACCCCAACTCCAAAGTCAGACCTGCCAGACAACAAGCCAACAACAGCAGATAAAACAATACCAAAAATACCAATAAATGGATACAAGCCCTGTATGGTTTTCAGGAGAGCTGGCAACAGAAAATTCAACCCGGCCAACTGGTGGCTTGAAGAGAGGAAGCCCACTCTTAAAGCCGTGATCCGACCATCCACTATACCACCGCTGTGAGCCTTTTAACCACAGCAGAAAAAAAATGACTATTGATCTTCAAATGGCGATAATTGAAAAGATCAAAAAGATTAAACAAAAAAAATCAAGAATGTGCTGACTTACCATGTTATGCTCCTTTTTTGTTGTAGGTTTTTTTGTTTAAATAAAAAAAAAAAAATTTGCTCAAAGATGCTGCATTGGAGGTGTCAAATTTTTGTAGCCGTCTCTTGATCGTATTACTTCCACAGTCCTGGTTTCCAATGCGTCTGAACTTTTTCCCTTTCTCTTTTATTTTGTTTGTGGTACCTAGCCTTTTTTTCCCCTGCTTAAGACTTTAAAAGCCTTCAGCTCAGTAAAGCAGCACAAATTATCTTGCCACCTTGCTCAGCTCTGATGCTTTGGCCGCTAACTTTGGAAGGCCCTTTACTACTGCATCAAAATTAGCATTGTCAAAGCAGTTAATGAATATTAATATTGTATTTGTCATTGGAGCTGGCCCATTGCTGAACTCCAAGTCATCCATCAGGGACAAGATTAAGCACACAATTATTTCTGACTGACAGGGACCAAATCTGGAAGATTTTTTTTTCTCCTCCAACAATTTAAAGAAAAAGACACAACATCATCTTAAGGTACCTCCCATGAGACGAGACAAGATTAATACACTTTTAATGAAGCAAGATTTTATGGTCCATGAACAGCAGGAACCTCAAGAAAAAAAAAGGAGAGGAATGTAGGCTTTTTTTTTTTTTTTTATTTTAATATTTTTAAAGGACTGAAATTAGAAATAATTTTGATGACAAAATTTAATTCAAAGAACATCCTCCTTTTCCTTTTGATGAAAAACAACGGATTTGTTCCTGATTTTCTTTTGACAAGAAGATCTGCATCTGTTTTATCACCTTTGTTGGAACATTAAGAGAAATAAGACGTACAAGTGCTGCTCTGTGAACAATGCTGGCTCTAAATTTAACATGAAACACTCATTAAAACGCAGGACCTTCAGCGCTCTCAGCAGAGCCCGGCGGAACACCGACCGCTGAGGACCACACAGGCAGCCTCCATCAGCACCACCCGCTGCAGCATTTCAGCTCCATCCAGGACCTCATTCCCTGCTCCGCCACCCGCTTCCCACAGCTTCACACTAGGAACCACGGCTCTGTCAAATACAGCTCTCCGCACAATTTTCCAAACCTTCAACAAATGTGTCACAAGGCACCATTCTGATTCTAAATAAGGATGTCAGCTCAATATTTCTGCTGCAAATGATTTCTGGAATTCTTTATAAACAAAAAGCTCTAATATGTATGAAATATTAACCCGAACTAAAAGCATTCCTACCTGCACCTGTCTTCATAAAGTGACACGCCATCTTCTTCTTCTCCTCTGTACCCAAAGCATTAATATTTTTTAAATCTTATTTCTTGTTTTTTGCATGATTTAAAAAAAATTAAAAAAAAGACTATTTCCTCTTTGCTCATGGATTGTAAATTCCAAGTGACACAGAGTCAAGCTTTGCAAGCAGAATACATCCATCTGACTGATTAGTTTTCTGCATTTAATTATTTCAGTCAGAGTCACGGCCAAAAGGAAAATCTTCTCATTTAAAACGTATTTTCTATTTGTGCGCCTCAGAAGAAAATACCATAAAATAAAGTGACTGTGTTGCACAAAAAAATGGCAGATGTGTGGCACTAATGCCAGCAGCCCAGTGAATTGGAGTGAGTGCAGGGGTCAAGCTGCGGGCTCACCTTGGAGCGCCGGGCCCCTGCCGACCACCCTGCCGGCTCCCTAATACCATTAGCAACCCTTAGATGAACATACTAAATTGGCCTTTTGTCCTCCAGGTGCTGATCCGGCCTCACCAACTCATTGGTATCATGGTACCAAATACAGATGGCGTTGCCTTATTCTGAAATGAATAGCACACATAAGAAAGCGCTGCGCTTTCCTGACTCTTCCGATCTCCAAAAGCCGTCGGCATTGCCGAAATCTTTTTTTTCAGCGCTTGTTCACATTTAAACTTTAGATAACACTATGTAATATTTGTCAGTAAATTTGTTCTTCGCGATGTTGCTTAAAATATAAATTATATAATTTTATTTAAAATTACACTTATACTTATAGGAGAAGAAGACATATAAAGATCTAAACTTTGTCCAATTCAGCAGTACAGACAGACACATAATTGTAATAAAATTAGGCAAACAAAACGGTTTTAACCAAAAATAAATTTGTTAATTTGTGTATTGTGCATTATTTGGAAAATAAAATCTCTCTACTGAAACTCAAATAGTATTAAATTATTTAGTTATTATTACACTTTTCCTTTATTATACAAATATAAAAATATACTGATGTAAAATACTGATGTTCAAAAGAGCTTGGAAAGAATGTTGTAAATTAAACTCTAGTTAAACAAATGATCTTTTAATTGTGACACAAGCACAGGCCCTGATTAAATGTTCGCACAAGGCTGCCTATGAAAACAGGCACTGAACATAGATTCCCACCATGGCTTAATTCAACTTGAGAGTCTAAAACAGGTCCAATCTAGGTGAGGAGGAGAGAAGGGAAGGGAGAGACGAGAGGGAGCAGAGCAGGCAGCTCTGTGGGCCCAGTGTGATCAAATCAGCGCTGGTATCAAATTAACTCTCCGACTTTGAAACTTATTGATCTGCTATTAAGACACTAGTGAACTTGATGAAGTGAGTGCTGTAGGTGACTCTGGGACTTCAAAGTCTAGCACCAGCCACATAAAACAAGCCACTTTGATCCCCGCTCTGCTCCTCGGATCTGGAGAGGGGGCTTCAGAGGAACCCCCAATTCTACTCTCCTCTCTTCTCCCACTCACCCCGGGCCCGTGCTCTAGCTTTCTTTTTCCCTTTTCCACGTCTGCTGATTTTCCGAGAACCGGCAAAGCACCGGTGCCACACAATGTTCAATCGCACCACATTTTACACATCCGTCAGCAAGTTCAGGGCACAGTAGTGTACAGTGATGCAGACAGATCTCTTTTTCTGATTCACCAAGGACAGAAAAAGTAAACCACCACACACACACACACACACACACACACACACACACACACACAGAAAAAGAAGCAATATGATGTCAAAACAAGTACTAGAACAAGGCGGCCATCTAAGCATATTGGCAATAAAATTCAGTGTCGATAAGAAGGGGATTCTTCATGCCAAATACGGCATGTAATAAGGTCGGCGATGAGAGAGACAATGCAGAGTGGGAGATAGCAGTACTATTGTGTGGTGAATGCATCCCCCTCTTCGCTTAAGGCAAGTCTTCCCACTACATTAAATACTGTGTGCTGCCAATCACACCTGCCTTTTTTTCAGTTTGTGCCACTGGGTGGAGGTAGTAGTTAATGTTTTCAACATGCACCGTAAAAGTACAATATACTAAAGCAGACAGATATCACAACCGACCCACAGAATATGTCTTCTCTCAACAAACTAAAACCATATTGGGACAAATGCAAGAAAAAAAAAAGAAAAAAAACACAAAACAAGAAAACTAAAAGAATCCATTTTCTCTTCTCATTTTACAATAAGACAGCCTGGAGGTATGAGAAACAAAATCGCAGTTCACCCTCCACTGAGCTGCTAACTTAGCAGGACTGAGTAAAATAAATATTAACAGCTAAATTAATCATCGGCAGGGCACTGTTTGCGCTCAGGCTCCAGCACTCACAGACAGGGTGTGTGTGTGTGTGTGTGTGTGTGTGTGTGTGTGTGTGCTCTTGTGAGTGTGTCTGCACTTGGAGTGCCGGGGCTAAGCTGCGTCTGTTTAATTAAGAGGGGTAAAACAGATGACAAATGTGAGACAGTTAAACATTTAATGTGTGCTTATCTCCCCCCTCATTTATTTAGCTGGGAGAGATTCAGAGTGGGTGGCGTTTAAGAGTGATGCACCGGCGAAATGCTGATGGAATTAGAACCCCGTGTGCCATGACAAGTCAGAAAACAACACACAGCCATTTCCTGACAATTGTTTTGACGTTTTGCAACTTAATTCTGTTTGATGAAAAAGAAAGGCATTACAGGATAGATCAAATCAACGCAAATACGGATTCTGCTACTTAGCTATTTGTAAAAAAAAAAAAAAAAAAAAAGAAAAAAGAGAGAGAAAGAAAATAAATAAATAGAGTTTCAATGTAAATGACAAGATGTCACTTAATTATGGATATATTATTTTTAGCAGCCTTACTGAAATTGTCAAAATAAAGCACGCAATTAAAAATGCAACTGTTTCAGAGCACTAGTTTCCCCTTCATTTCACCTGACAAAGATTTAATTTTTTTCTTGTGGATGATCCCCATTGTATATCTGGTGCTGATGCACATTGCCTAGAGTCAATGTCAAATTCCAGCTCCAATAGTCCCGCAAAAAATACAGAACGAACGGTGCCCGCGGCGCACACATCCCTTTACTCAACCCACTTACAATATCTTACCCAAAGTTATAGCTTCCAATGTGACAATGTTAAAAGGAAAGAAAAAAATTATTTTATCCACACATAATACTATATATATTTACACACACACAAACACACGCACATATACATACACTGTATAAAAAGAGAGAGAGAAAAGAAAGGGATAAAAATGGGTGGCACAGGAGGGGGGTTGGAGGGGGGATAGAGAAGCTGAAGCTAAAAAAGCAAAAACAAGGAGAGGGAGAAAAAGAAAAAAAGAGGAGGAGGTGGAGGAGAAAAAAAGCCCTGTGCCACGAGCATATATAGGAGAAACCTTCACCAATTAGTGGGGAGAAACGGGAGAGGGAGCTGCCGCAGCGTCGGCACTCAAAGAGCCAGGCCTCGCGGCGAAGCTGTCATGTCGGCAGGATTGATCAACAGGCCTGCTATTTCTAATGGCATGTTGTCATGAAGCTGCAGCCATGGGGAGCCACCTGCCTCAGTCCTCGCACAGCACTCTGTGTGTGTGTGTGTGTGTGTGTGTGTGTGTGTATGCGCTGCATGTGTGTGTGTGTGCGCGTGCATGAAAGATTGGGGTTGGGGGTACTGCAGCAGCCATACCTATTCTGTGCCCATATATCTTTTACTAACAATTTGAAAACAGCCTGGAATCCTCCTCCCACTCTCTGGCAGTCTTACCTTGCCTATCCCTTAAGGTGGGAGAAATGTGCCATCCTGAATTGTTCTTTATTCTCACACAGCAGAGCCAAGCTATTGTAAAATCCAACACAATGGATACAAATGTATACTGTGTTAGAAGGATGGGAAATGCAAATGAAAGCAAGACATTTCCGTAGCTTCACGTTTAGTTCAGTGTATCTATACACAAATTCTGGCTTTATTTATTCTTTTCCTTATCAATTTCCCTTTCTTCATGGGTAATATTTTCCCTGTTCAACAAATGAATCCCTCAATTTTACTACATAAAACAGTATATTACATGGAGTAAAACTAACCAGACTTATCATCTGAAAGGCATTGCATTTGATTATAGGCCATTGCCTTTAAAAATAAATAAATAAATAAAATAAAAAAAACAAGCCGTCAAATAATCGGCGCACGATCGAAACTCATCTGCAAAATGTCATCGCGGGAAAAGCACAATCAAAAACAAGGAAATTGCTTTATAATAACACTGCCACGTTAGCCTCGCTTTTCAGTAATACGGTGACAAAAAGCTGCTTCGTTTTCAGCCACGGCGGCCAAACAAGCCCAGCTTCGCTAACAATAAAAAGTCAAATAAAAGTTACAGAACTTGAGAGTTCAAGGTAGCGCGGGCTACTTGGAGTGCGTGTCACGTACAGTTAACCTTTTTATCGGGCATGCCTGTGGTCTCATCAGTCGATGAAATTCTTTGCCCGCGGCGGTGGCTTAGCCGAGGGACACGGACCAATAGAAAAATATTTCATTGTGTTAGCATTTCAAATGGTGAGTGGAGGGTGGAGAGGAGGGTATTTGGAGCGGCGGTGGGGGAAGAAGCTCTAACCGATCGTTGCCAGCGGAATTAATTGCCTATTCTGAGAATAATGTCCCTTATCCACGATCCTCGGAGGGCCGAACGCTAGCAGAGGCCACTTTTTTTGTTTTGTGTCTTCAAAAAGAAGAGTGCTTAGGGGTTCTGGCAGTATTAGGAGTTTAGCTCAGTCCCCTTTAGGCCGGGAAAAATAATCAGAAGCACTGAACCAAACTCAACTAATCCGTACCCCAATTAAAAACGCAGAACCCAATACACCTATAACATTAAAATGAATCAACAAATCAATACTTTTTAAAAAAAATAGTACGTAGTAAAATTTGGTAAATTCTGACTGAAAAGAAAAAACGTAAGAGGTAAAGCAGCTATGTTTGGCTTCCAGCCAGCAGCGCTCGATAAATGGCTCAAGATGGAGCGACCCCGGTGGTTCTTCTATCCTTTTATTTAAGGAGATTTAAGTTCAGGCTCTGTTACACATTGGCCAAGCATATGCAATGACCCTAACTGATATTGGTGCATCTTTTAGCCACATCTTAATCTAACCTTTGTAAAGTTCTCTGGCTTTTCAGACTCAAAACAGCATTAAGAACGAGTATTGTTTGGAGCAAGGAAGGAGGCAGCCCTGGGAGAAGACTCCACAGAAAACCTGGGCCCGGGCCGGGGCAGGAGCCCTCTGGAAAAACAGCTGCTTGTGCTCTCCAATCAGTGGGAAAACAAAACCAAAACCCAACCGCTAAGAAGGGAGGATAAAAACAAGACTTTTTTGTGTGTGCGTGTGTTGGTGGAGGGGGCACCCCAAATGCTCCATCCCTCCATATCGACCTCTACGGGCCCATTCGTGCTAGGTGTCGATTTCATCCCTCAGCAGATGGACGGGCGAATTCGCAGCAGTCCCCATTACACGCCTCTCCTTCGCTCATTGTGAATTCAGTCAACGAAGTCAATCTTATTAACTTCCGCGCCGGTTCACACATGACATTTTCTTCAATTTTCTCGCAGACATCAAAAACATCAATTAGCAGCTCGAAAATGGGAAGGAGCGAATGACAGAGTCCGATAACGCCGACTTATTTGAAGCCGAGGGTAAATCTATTCTCCAGTTTTGAATGTGTTCATTACAATTGCATTTTCAAAGAAGACCTCCAAATAGCAAAGAAATTAAATTTATCTCCTAGAAATGTCCAGAAATTGTTTTTTCCCCCCTCTTTCTTTTTTTTTTAATCCTGTGTCTATCTCTCAGCCTCAGTGGGTGACACAAAGCACTGTGGTGCTGCATTTTCTTTTTCTCATTAGAACAGATCACAACTCCCACAGAAGTTGAAACCCTATACTGTAACCTCTGGTGTAACCTATAAAAATTATTTTAAAAAGAGTCCAACATTTCTTAAAGAAGAAAAGGAGGTGATAAAGTACACTGCCGGTGACCTACAGTTTTAACAAAAACACCAGACGATGGCAAATGCACTGTCTACTTTACCCAACAAGGGGAGCTATTATCAGATTAAAGAAATTAAACGCTTCAGAAGAAAAATGTTTAGGACATTATTTTGTATTCGTCTATCCATTACTCTTTTAATTTACAGACACATGACCCCTTTCAATTTGTTTTATTACATTATAATATGATTACTGTGTTGAACTAATATTGTCAGAATTTGCCTATGCCCATAAACATTTTATCCAAATATGGAAACAAAATAATCTAATGTTTTTGTAAAGTATGCAATTCAACAAATTACATAAAATTTTACTGCATCAATACTGGTTAATAAAAAAAAATGTATTCTGTACTATTTACATTTAATGCTGCATCTTCTTAAATGTTATAAAATAAATAAGACATTGCCTTTTATAGTACGCTGCCTTAATTTTTTTTCAACCTATTTTTACATAGTTCCATGTGTATTTTGTTGCTTAGATTAGATGTTGTTCTGTTAGGGTCGAATAAAAAAATAAAAAAATAAAAAAGCATTACATTTATCAAAAAGCTAACTTCCATCTAAACTTCCATTTATCCACAGCCTCATTGATCATTTTTTGCTGCTCCACATCACGGTTACATCAAAATGTGAAATACAAACCTACACATTAATGAAGCTCTCTCATGGCCCAAGTCTTCTGTCTCCCATCACTGATGAACATGTAACTCAATAAACCTCGGCCGGTAACCTTTAAGTAAAGGGCTATTTTTTGCCGATATCCAAACATTGTCAGACGGCTTCCTCATGCTTGAGTTACATCTCCCAGGGAGTGAACAAAAGCAACTTTAGTGGCTGTGGAAAGACACTCGTAATGCAAAGGGGGGGAGAGCGGTCGCACACGAAGCCGTGCGGATCACGTTCCTCCGGCCCATTGATTTATGATCTTTTGACATTATTTAGTTGCTTTTTATTTTCTTGCTCGTCTTTTATTCCATGTCACAAATGACAGAAATGTCCAAACAAGTGATGTTGGGAATATCTACTATCTGTCAAAAGAGCGGGCTTTTCCCGGCATTAAAGCGACCAAATGCTCTGACGCAGTGCCGAGAATCGGCGGGATGAAAATATCACTCTTTATAACAGAGGCTAATCAGATTTCAAATGCCGTTTGCCTTCTAGCCAAAAGGAGATGGAAATGCGTGGAGCAATTGGGATGTAACCAATACACTCCTAGTTCAGTGCCATCTTGACCTCAAGACAAAAGGCCTTCACTTTTTTCTGCACATCAGATCTATGTGGTATGTACAGCCAAGAAAAATGGATCATACAGTCAAAATCAAAATGAATACTACATGTGACTTTCAGCCTAATTTCTGTTCTAAATAGACACAGCTGAATTGGACAAAGCTGCCATCCTAAAGGCAGAGAAAAACAAAGATGCATCTGTAATAGGTCTGTCTGCTGAATGTTGAACACACAGCAGTGATCAGTTCCATTAAGCAGGGATTTGATCATCTCCTCAATGCACTTTCACAGCCCGACTACAGATTAGATCACTGTGAAAATGGTCAAATGGTGTGTTTATCTCTCTGTAATTATTTTGATGCAGATGACAGAGATTGGTTGTTTGCATGTAGCTTGATGAGTGTGCTGCAGTGTGAGCCAAGACATGCACAGAGACACACACACACGCTGGTGCATAAAGAGCCGAATGGTCCCTCTCAATGCCATTAACCTATTAGATAGTTTTAACAAAGGCCTGAAAAAAGTCGGAGCACCGCGCATATGCAATTACTGTACCGTAATCCTTACGTTATTATTAATGTTCTGGTTTTGTCACACAAATGGACTTTCAAAACATTAACACAGAAACAATAGAATGTATTGAAGTAAGCTTAAAGATGCAACAAAAGCAGGAAAACACCACTACAGCTTGTATTCTACATCTTGTAGTCTGGTACTTTGGTAGCAGTAAAAAAAATGTTTTTAACTATTTAAAAAAAAAAAAACGAGTTTGTTCATATTCCTGGGCCAAGAGATGTGCTTCCAAAGAAACAGATCCACCATCTCTGCAGAGAAATGAGTAATTTGAGATGAAAAACTTGAAGAAAACTTTGAAGCTCAGTAATGATGTCATGTACATTTACTTTGCTGCTACCTGAAATCATTTGCCGAACAATCTTCTTGGTGCGCATTTAGGCATTAAGTGAACTGACCTCTATTGCGTGAAGCAGATGTTTCTGTATTCCCAGCTGGTGCGACCTTGAGTGAAATTGTCTTAATCCTGAGGGGTACACTGTTGCCCTTCCAGAGCTGATAAAATATTCAGAATTATGAGATTATGTGTGTGATGAATCCTTTCTCTCTCCTCGCTCGTTTTTCCGCAATAATCACCTGTACTTTCACTTCACTTGAGTTAGGCTATGTCACTAGATTACAGGCCCTTCATATCTACCTTTCCAATTACTTTTAAGAGTTTTGGATGGACAAATTTGTGCTTTCATGTCCAGTGTTAGCAGATGAGTCGCTGCTTCTGGCCATGAAAGGAGAGTTTTTAATGAGCTGAGGTGAGGTTAATTGGTTCGCTAAGATCTTCTAAGTCATGTGCCTCTATATGAAATTAAGTCAATTTCCTGGTGTTTCCCTGGATGTATTTAATAACAAACACTTCAGCCCAATTTTCATTTCACACAGCGAGGGGGAGATACAGGCAATGGGTAGTGGCGAGGGTAGTTTGGTTGTTTGTGCTTGTGTTACTTTGCCTTCACTGCCGCCCTAAATCCTGTGTTGGTGTTTCTTTAAAGAGCAGTAGTGTAATATCAGCTCCCCTTCACAACTCCCAGGAATATCTTGTTTATAACTGCAAATGCTACAGGGATTCCCACCAATACCTGAAAGCTAATTGCCAGCGAAGCACTTTTCTATAGTCTATTGTTTATTCAAATTTTATGAAGGGGGACACAAAATGTCTGTATGTTGCAATGGTTGTGCATTACAAAGACAATAATGATTAAATACTTAAATAATGATTGTTCCATATTGCATCTAAAAAACGCTTTGCAAAAATATGGTCATAGTTAAAGGATGAGTTAAAAGCATTCAGATATCACTAATTGAAAATTGCTTAAAACAAATGCAGCATAGTTCGTGTGCTAAATGTCTCTGCATAACAGCTGCTGAATGCTGAGGTTCAGGAAAAGTTGGGAAACTTTGTATTCCCCTGTATACATGAAGTTTAGGCACTAAGAAAACACGTCCTCCACCACAATTGTATGCTGCAGTGATAATTTGGTCCAGTTTTGACGCATGTGCAGGCTAGTTCCCAACATGACTGCCCCCGTGTGTATGTGCTCATAATGGGACAACGGGACTGCATGATGCTTAATTTCTCTAACAATCAGGGTAAATCTGCAGCAGTCACTGTTGTTGACTCAATGCAGGGGAACTGCTGCATACACACCGTGATATACTAATCCTCCACAAATGACTGAGTCTTTCACTTGCTATTAGGAACTACATGATGTGATCTGCCCAGACTAAAAGACCTTGTAATCAACACTGGTGCAAATGTGTTAAGTTCACTGTCTCGTTGAGGGGGGTTCAATGATCCTGACAGTGTAATTACGGGTTGCCACCACAACGCAGCGGCCAGCGCACTCAACACTAATTCAATCTATCTTCATTTCCAAGCGCAACGCCCCAACCATTGATGGATAGTTATCATTAGAGAGTGACAAAGCACTGAAACAACTGAAGCGTGAACGACAAAGTGAGTGTGTGTGTGTGTGTGTGTGTGTGTGTGTGTGTGTGTGTGTGTGTGTGTGTGTGTGTGTGTGTGTGTGTGTGTGCGCGCTTACTGGTCGTAAAGTCAAGGAAGAGGAGAATGTGTTCTCTCAGATACACACTATTGCCCTGGACAGCAGGATTATTTATTACAACAAGGATGAATACAGTAAGACAGGCTGGGGAAAGAGCTCTGTGTCAGGAAGCTAGTTTGCATCATTCACACATGCGCACATACAAATAAACACAAAGAATACTCACGTAGAGTATGTATGTGTTCTCTCTTTCACTCACACAAATACACACACACACACACACACACACACACACACACACACAGAGACTTTGGCTCACTGTGACCCCAACACACAGAGAGGCAATGGCTCGACTCACCAGCCTTTTATAGCATGCTGCTCAGACTGCTGACAGACACACACAGATACACACACTCGCACAGGTCTGGGCACCGTCTGCAGCCAAACACAAAACCACAGTCTGTGATTGAGGCAGACTTGTCTGCTCCTCTATATTTTCAGTCTATATATTCAGTCCACCCAGGGCTGTATATCTTAATTATGTACTCTGCCGCTTTTCCTAAAAGAAGGGGTGACAGAGTCTGCACTGGAGCAGCAGCAGGCCACTAAAATGAGGCTTTTCCAGCCTTTATGGGGCCTCCAGCTCAGCAACTGCATCATTACATGACCTTTAAGCTCTGGACAAAAACACAGTGGATGCCTCACTCCCTGTGTCTTTTCCTGGCATTACTGGCTCACACACTGCAAATATTAGAAATGATCCTGTTTTTGGCTTCTTTTTTTTTTAAACCAAGTTTTATGTCTTCAAATATAAACCCGAACTCCAAAACTTTTCAGGAAAACTAATAGGCTATAAAAGGCTGTAATACGTAAATAGCTCAAAGAGGGGATGCGGAGAACAAATGGCCGAAGAATTTTACCGCAGTGTTGAGCTCAATGTGATTATCTTTCTTTTTTACTTGCGGGTCACAGCTTTAGGGGTCACCACCATCTCTTTCTCACTCTCTCTGTCTCTGTCTCCCTCCCTCTCACACACACACACAGACGTTAGGCTTTGCCATTTCAATGACTCAATCACATCTGGAGCTCTCCATCGATTATGCTCAGTGACCTGGCAAAGACCCATGTGGTGAGTGCAGGTCCCAGCTCTCTAAATTAGACCACGTTTGAATGGGAGCCAGTCCTGGTCGCCCTTGTTCATTAACCAGAAGGTGGTGCTACCGGGATGTAGAGCACCACTATTTTATCACACCTGAATTTGTTGACACTTCTTCAAAGAACACAGGCATACTCCGTTTCACCGTCAGGTGATGCTCTCTGCTTGAATGCATAAGATTCTCAAGACATGTGAGCTCTTGTTCAGTTGGCTCACTGTGAGAAATGAATGGTTTCTAGATTCCTCTAACCTCATTGTAAATACACCCACATAATTAAACTTGATGACTACTCATGCACATTCCTAATATGCTATTATACAATTGCACATGCTGTACATACAACAGCTTTGGCGATCTGTATGTATACATGCAGGCATGAGCTAAGCGGCCAATGTGCTGCCGTAGACTGGCTGGCCTGCTTGCAGACCCTGCAGTTTGTTTAGCAACACTCTTTTTGACGACGCCCGAAGGGTGCAATTAAGCCCAATTAGAGCCTGTCGGTTTTATTAAGAGGCACAGACTGGCCAGGCTCGGGGGCAGTGAGGGGTAGAGGAGGGAGGAGGAAGAGGAGAGGGAGGAGGAGAGTTGCAGCACCAAGCTAATGCTACTCTTGAGGAACTAGGCAAGCACCACTGTGCGGAAACTGGTGTAAATATACTGTATGCCAACTAAACAGATACTAAACAGAAGTGACAGCTGCAGTTTCATGAAATGACTAACTGCTGTTACCAGCGTTGGACTTAAAACCAAAGACTTGCCAGGGGCCTGATGGAGCCTTCATAACCAGGTCAGGACCAGCATGTAACCTCAGCTGCTCTCAGCTCAGGTACACAGAAGCTACCTTTATGATGCTACATAAAAGCTGTGTAAAAGTACAGCTTTGTGATCAGAGAACCTGAAGGGATCAATGGATGACAAAACCAGCTCGTCTATAAATACTCACTGGCTAAACTGAATGCAGACATGTGTGGATGCAGATGTCACAAAGCATTTTCGGAAGGGGGTTAGGGGGTGGTGACTATGTAGTTATGTGAGCGTGCCCTGATATATTAGTGTGGTTGTGAATAGAGCAATACAGCTGGCTTGGAACAAAAACTGCAGCATCTCTTTCATCAGCAAATCAAAAAAAAGAACGCAAATGAATGTATCATTTTCCCCCCTCGCAAATCCTTTTCCGTCGACCCCTCGACAGAGATGTTTACAGATAGCTATCATTCCCCCTCTTTTTCACATTTGCGCTTGGACATGTTTCAAAAGACCGGGCCTTTTCATCTTCCCTCTCGCTGTGAGGAAATTTGCTCCTTAATGGCTTTCAAAACAGGAAGCGCAGACAATAAAAAAAAGGAGAAGTGAGAAGAACGCTTCGCTCCCCAGTCCCCCCTTCAGTCGACGCATCCTTTGCGGAGCTGAGTGCTGCAGCACACTGCTGCTATGCCAAGGTGCCAACTGTGCCAGTCACACTGACCTCCATCTGCAGGCAACTTGATACCATCTCTCCAACCGCCGCATACTCCCACTGAATGGGTTCGCTCAGTCACACTGAAGTCTGAATGGCATTCAAGGCTCAGGCTTGGAATTGTGTTTCGAGTTTGTGTGCTATTGTATTCTTTGTTCACAGCTGCTGTGTAAAAAAATCCTTTATCACTACACTGAATACTAAAAAGGGTTGTATTGGAGGAATGCACACAGGAATACATTACTGCCAATGTGCAAATCACTATCAGGCAAATTAGAGCTGATTTAGAGTCTTTATCAATGACCCTTAGAAGAGTAAGGTTGAACTGCTATGGACCGGCTCAAATTACTACTCTGGATTGTCTCCTGCCAAGACTAGGCTTACTATTTTAATAGTATATGTAGGTGTCTGTTTACTCATGTTGTATTCATAATTCCGCCTCCTGCAGGGCATCCGTGTCCACTGAGTGCCCTTGAACATGCCATGAGTAGTCTTTCTGCACCTCAACTAAAAAGAGACCTGAAAGACAGCTACACACGCTTCCGCACAGTTGGATAAAACAAACCTTAACCACACAGCTCAACCTCACCAAAGAAGTAGCTTTTTTTCAAAAGATGTTCAGAAGATTGTTTTTTTTCCTCCTCTCTCCTCATCTTTGCTTTTTCTGTCCCTGGGTAAAACAAATGCATCATTTTTCAGTAAAAATAAATAAATAAAGTTAAAAAAAAATCTTTACTCCCTCCTCTCCCTCCCATTGTGCCATTTCCGTGTATGGAAGTGTTCCCTCCCATTGATTTTCTCCCAGCCAGGGCCCTACCCAACACGAGCTGCTTCCTTGCTGGTGTCATCTCCTTGTGCCTCTCTCCTTTTTAACTGTGTTTTACTCTTGTGGCAATGTAGTGTACAACTGCCAAACTTGCTGTGGGAAGGTGGATGCAATGGGAAGAAAAACCGATACATCCACTCAAAAGTTTCAGCTATTGATTTCTTTTTGATGCAGATGGGGGAGAAAAAAAAAAAAGAGGAATGTTCAAAGCTGCGGAGAGCCTTTTTGATCACCACTGTAGTCAAGCCAGTTGGTAATGTTGTTGGTAGTAAGGCACAGGGATTGTGTTTGTCTGTGCATTACATTGCTTTGTTGTGCATTGTGTTATGGCCCAGGCTCTCAATTTGCGTGGTCAGAGGACTTATTAAATTGAGTGACCAACAAGCACCTTTTGGAGGGCTCGTAGATGTGTGCAATCGCCTGCTGAAAAGTGTCCGTCTCAATAGAAAATGTCAAACTGGTTGGCCTACAGCTCCAGCACAAAGAAAAAAAAACAGAACAACAACAACTGCAGGCTTGTCCAAAGATGGACAGGACTACACCAGGGAGTTGGCAGCTTTACAGAGTTAAGGAGAAGAACATTTAAACGTGCAGCACAATGCAGCACAGGGAACAGTGGAGAAAAGAGTGACACATGTCATCCATACACACTGAAATCAAGAGCAGTCTAATCAGAACGACATACAAATGGAGGCAAAAACTAGCAGGCACTTCAGCTCCTCATCTGCAGGTTCTACTCCCTGCTCTATACTATGTGACGTGTGTCTGTGTCCACTGGGGGCTACAATTAGTCCATCAAACTAATTCCAGCCGGGAATTCGCATCGCCTCTCCAATCCCCTTTTCTGGCTCTCCGAAGCCTCGGCTCCTCCAAAGAGACAGGCATCTTGTAAGACTAGGGGAGGTAGCCTTTGATGTGCCAGGTTCTGCCAAGGCCTCCCTTTTTGCTCAAATCCAGGCTGGGGAGATATAACAATTAAAATGGGGGGAGACGCACGCTGACACCACAGTACACACTCATACAGCTCGTGTGCAATGTGATCATTTGTGCACATAGGACACTGGCCCTTACAGGTAGGGGGCGCATCTCAGTATTAGTATCAGTTCCCTATTGACAGATAAAGCAATGAGAAATCACGTGCCTGTTGAGAGATGTTCTTCATGCCCATGCAATAAATCCGTCAAGTGGATTTATTTCAGTGACTTGCTCTGTTTCCATCAGTTCTGTATCCTTTTTACCCTGTAGTAGTGCAGCATTTCATAACCTTTTCAGGCCTGTTGCCCTGGTTTTACTTTAACGCTAAAATGGCTCAACTATAAATCAATTAGTCAACCTACAACTGATAAAAATTCTATTTATCTACTAATATTTAGGCAATACAGCAATAATATTTTTCATCTTTTTTTTTTTTTTTTTTTAGAGAAGAAAACATATTGCATTGCATATTACTATTGTCATTTGCCTAGCCAGTGTGTGCCAACAGGGCCTACAGAGAACTACCAGCAATGACACCTTAATGTCTTTCACTTTCTCTCTCTTTCACACACACAAACACACTGGCCCAGTCAAACACAAGGACTACATTATTTCAAGGCGCATCCAATTTGACCTGGCTCTGCAGCCACTCTGCCGGGAGCGTGTCTGAATTTAGTTTTCGAGGTAAAAGACTGTCCACAGTTTGAACAGCAGGTGTGTATAAATGCGGATGTGCAGCTCAAGCATGTGGTTTGCTTTAGTTAATGCACTGGAGCCAAAGTGAGCTTTCGCTGGTGCAGTAGTCTAGCCCAACATTTCATTTGGTTGGGGTCATGTATTCCCTTTCAATTCCCTGAATTCAGGAAGTGGATATATCCTAAAAATTCCAAAAAGGTTCTTGTTGCAAACTAGTGCTACAGTGTACAGTGTGTAAACTACACAACTGTACAAAAATGTGAATTTTGTGGAGCTGTATGTGTCTTCATCAGTCCCTCCAGAAATCTGCAGTGCTGTGATCAATTAATATACAATTATTGAAACCAATCTCCCGTGAATTCTGCGCAACATCGTGAAATCTGGAATTTTGGGCACAAAAGTGTCTCCAAAATCCTAGAAGGATTGCTTTAATTATATATTTCGGTTAGCAGCTGAAATAAAAACATAATTAAAACAACATTTTATCGTAGTAATGACACTAATTCTATTGCTACCATCATTCTATATCAAAACCTTCATATGAAGTTGTTAAGTCAATGAATCCATGGCTGAAGTACAACAACAACGTGGGTTTGCCATTTCGTTCTGACATTATAAAAGCACCAAAAAGTAAGTCGACACAAAGGCAAGTAAATTGCCCCAACAAAACAAAAGGGAAGTCATGCTTCAAGGAAGCAGGAGGTACTCTCTCTCCCTTGTTGGTTATTCCAGACTTCTTCCAAAGAAAGAATCTTGTTTAAAAAAAAAAAAAAAACGGCCACGGATCCCAGTGAATGCCAGCGAGAATCAAGCGAGCTATTCATGCTGCCAGTTGATTTAGGTACGCCTCGCTACACACCAATCAGCCCGGCCCCGGCCTCGCCAGCCACTCACTTGTCTGCCATTCCAACGCAAGATGGAGACAGTGCCAAAAGTTCCAATTAAAATATCCATTTGTGATGTCTGTGCAAAAAAAAAAAAACAAGAAAAAAAACAAAAAAAAAACAAGTACCAGTCTTTTTCGATAGCGTAGGAGAAAATACAACAAAAGCTGCCAAAATTCTGTGGACAAGCCACATACTTAGGAGTTTTCTGTCTACACAAACTAAATAAGTATGAAGAGTGTGTACTGTATGTAGGCAGAATAAGTGTGTGCAAGAAAGAGACAGACAGTGCGTGTGCATGCATGGGAGTGGGAGCGTCTTGTTATGGAGGAACAGAGCATGTTGCAGATAAGAGGGCGATGCTGTTCAAAGAAAAAGGCAGGCCGGTAAAGTGCACGACGATTCGACATCATCGCCTTACTGTCCCTTAATGAGCCTGGAGAGGAAGTCTGGTGTCCATAGAATGCGCTCCTGTCTCGCTCCAATCACGCTGCTGGGCTTTTTATTCAAATCTCATACACACCTGTCACACATTCAGTCTGGCCGTGCTGTTTATCTTACTTCAGGAGGATGTTAACAAGACAAATGAATGAATAAATACACAAATAATGCGTTTAGGTAATGTTAATAATGTATGAAATGGAAGCTGCTTTTTGACAGTAGCGCTGCACTAAGGATTCTTTCCAACTTTGGTGACAGGCTTGTTTATTCTCTTCCCAGCATGCAGTTCTCTGCATCTTTCGAAAGCGATGTCTGGCCAGTGCCTGGCGTCTATAGCATATCTCACTGATGAGAAAAAGTGGTCTGACACATTAGTTTAGACTTCTCTCAACAGCCTGTGTAACGTCAAGATTGATCCATCGTTTCCTTCATCCAAAACCTCTAGTATGATGATCTGCCTTAATCTGATGGAATCCGGGTCGCCTTTTCACACAATCACACTTCCCTCCAGCTATTACCTGACTGATTTCAATGCTGTTTTAACAGGCCACTCAATTATAGTAGACATTTTTGAAAGGCTGGATAAATATACACAAAAGCATGTGCACACCTGCACAGGCATGCAAAAGCAGTCAAATCGCAGCATCACCTGCCTCAAAGAAGTGTCCCAAACTTCCAGGACTATTAGAAAAAAAACACCAACAAATAAAAAACACAAGCAGTAAAAAATGCTCAAAGAAACTGACTGCAATAAAAAATAAGTCTCATATCAAATTCCTTCCCCAGGCTGAGACAAAAGCAGGGCCTGGCATTCAGACAGCGTCGAGAAGGGAAAAAAAATAACAACATGCACATCAAAACCAGAGCCAAACAAATCCAGGAAAAGTTCAGATAGGTCTTCATTGGAACTTCCGAGAGGAACAAAATCAAATAAATTGGTGGGGTTAGTCTCGTTCAGGCTGGCCTGACAAACCTGAAAACACTGTTTAGAATATATGAGGAAGGTGACAGAGCACGATGCTAAATGACTCAGAAAGCAGACACCCAGTGTTTACCCCTACAAACTCCAAAGAAAAGCCCCTCTCCTGTTATAACGCTGGTGGGAACAGAAAACTAAATTCAAGGAAGCTTAAGTGCTCTCTGGAATCACTCAGCATTGCATCGTCTTCAACACAAACATCCAGAGAGTTCAGATTTGACTGTGACAGTGTATTCATCCATAACTGTAAATTGTTCTTTGGGGACTTTGCTGGGGGGGCTTGATAGTCTCCCCACTCTATTCCCCCTTCTTCTCTCCCTATCCAAAAAGCTGTCTCCATCACTCTCAATCACAAGATGCTTGTACATATGTAAACAACACACAGTCGCCATGGCAATTGTGGGATTGCCCGGTGCTTAGTCATTGCAAAACCAGAGAGATTAATGAGGCCACAAAGTGATCTGGAAGTTAAAATGAACACTGTAAAATGAACAGTAATATCACTTAGATTACATGTGGCTACTAATATTGGTTGAATTCCTAAATACTGTTGCCCTAATATAACGTAGCACTGGCCTGCAAGCCCACAAGGTACTGATATGAGCACTGGTAAAGGGTGTGAATATTTAGGCTTCAAGTGTCAAAAGTATCTGATCGCCAAATTGCTTTCCAGTGTTACTGAATTCAGTTTCACTCAGTGACAACAGAAAACAGAAAGTATCTGGATCCCTAATGAACACTCGGTGAAACTTTTATAGCTCACGCCAACAGTGTATATGTATTTATAGGGCTTATTATGGCACGTCAATGTGCAGGAGTTCTCCAGGAGAGCCCCAAAATTTTACTTTGTTACTGAAATGTTTGGTACTGCTGCTTTTCTGAGGTGAATTCAGCACATACTGCAAGATCCATAGCTCGCCTTAAAAAAACAATGGCTGTATGAATTTTTTCCATGTCCAAGAATCAAACAAAGCATCCCGTACACAACTTATACATAGACAGATTAGATAAACTCTTAGCCTTCATCTTTTCCTCTGCTACTTTCCACACACTGCTTTTACAGTGTACTTGAAGTGAATATGCTATCATGCTAGTGTGTGTGTGTGTGTGTGTGTGTATGTGTATTTGTGTTATTATCATAACACTTTAGGGCCAAAGACTACTCTAAATTCTGCAGCCCACCCCTGGGATGTTCTCAAAATCACTTTACCCCGTTCTCAAAAGTTCACTTCCAAACTTCCTGGAAAAAGGAGCAGATATTTCTGAGGAGTAACAAAGAGGGTTAGTGAGAATAATAACCTTGTTTAATCCCAGAGAATTCTGCCTCGTACCAGAGTGAAAACAGCAAGCCAAGGGGGACTTGCAGTAAAAATAAATCGACTCTCCTGCAGACAGATGTGTGTTAGCAACGCATAATAACAGTCAAGTGGCAGTGGTTTATCTGTAAGAAAAGTACAACTAATTACCAAAACTGTATCTATACGAAAATTATCTATTTAAAAACTAACAAAAAAAAATTCAGTTGAGCCAAGGTTGAGTAAAAAAATTGTCTTGTCAACTCTGTGTTTGCCCTTTTCCTTTCCTTTTCCCAATTCTTCTTTCGGTGGACTTCCCCTTCTCTGTGTGGCTCAGCTCAAAATTCAGCCCCTTCCCTACTTGCTGCTGATTTAAAAAAAAAAAAACGAGGTCACGGATCGCCTTACTCCAGCCTGCCTCCGTATGGTCACAACCCCCCTCCACACCTTCCCCTACCAGCCCCTCACACTCAAAACCTCATTCCATCACTGTGGCCAAATCCGCCTCATCCATCCTCCCTCCCGTTTTATTTCTTCCCTCCCTCCCTTCCTCTCTCTCTTCTTCTCCACTCCCACCCTTCCCGTGCCCTCAGCTCAGTGCTAATTGGTAAATCTGTTGAACCATGCCAGCCCCAACAATGAGACACCTGGAGTTCTGTCAAAACAAGTTTCCCTGTGAAACGGCCTGCAGTGTTAATACAGTAGCGCGGGGAGCTAGTGAGTCTGTTGTCGCTTATGAGGTTAGCCACAGAAAGGAGCCAGGGATCGTGCTATCTGGGAAAATTTGTCAAAGATGAGTGCACTTCACTGTCAGTGTTTCATTATATATGTTATTATTTATCAATGTCTCAACTTTGATCCTAACTCTTTGTGCAAATTACCTACAACCAAATCCTGATTATTCTTCCTATTTTTTTCCACTTTGCCTAGTATCTGCTCCATGCACGGCCTGCAGGTCAGATTTCCAGGTTAAATGATTTCATGTGTTCGTATGCAAACACCTCGAAGTTATAACATGATCCGACCAAGTATTGACTGCATGTCATCTAAAACTCAAGTCACATCCAAGATGCGTGGATAATACATATATGCTGGTGTAGACAAAGGTGTGTTTGTAAGACACAAATGCACTCAGAAAGACAGACAGGCACACCCAACAGTGATCCTCCTAGACCTTGTCAAACAAGTTCTAGCAGAGGCACTTGTTAAAAAAAAAAAAAAAAGGAGGGGGGGGCGCGTTGGGGGCTAAGTTGACATGGTGAGAGGAGCTTTTGTTTTGTTGTTGCTTCTTTTTTTTTTAATCCTAGTAGTCTGCAGTGCCATATTTATAGATGTATAAACGTGTTTTACCTTCTTTCTTTTTCTTGAAGGACTGTGTTATTTACTGGGAACAAAGGCCCAGCAGAATGTGCAAAATCAACAAGCAATTGATTAGTCAAACAATTCAAGTAGGCAATCCACAGAGCAATGGTCGCCTCAGAGGAGATTAATAAATTCTCCTTTTGGATTCCTAATGCCAGACATATTCTGGTTTCACAGAGCCTAACTAAAGTAAACCAAAACACAGCTCACTTATAGCATGTTAGTCCCACCAAAAAAAACAAAAAAAAGCATTCAGACTAACTTTACCTTCAGACCTTTCTTTAGTTGCAGACAGATGACAAAGGGACCTGAACTGTACTACTCTGACTTCTAAAAATCCCTTTCTGCTTAGGTCGTATTTAAAGCAACAAGTGGACTTAAACAGTGCTTCAACTACTGTGTCTCTCCGTCTTGCACACTCCATCCAAGATGCTGTTAATACAGAGAACCTGCAAAAACCTGCACAAACTACTACGAACAAAATACAAAGACTCCCTCTTTTTCCTGTTGGTGAATTATAAGCTAATTCAAAACAAATACATCCACAGTTTTATGACAATATCTCACAAAGCTTAAAAGAATGCTGTTATTAAACCAGAATGATCCAGAAACTGAAAACAGTTGGTCAAGAGACAAGTGAAAAAGGCAAACAAAATCTTTAACACAGATGTGAGTAAAAACAAAACCAAGCTGAACAAGAAAACAAGTGGACTATGTCATCAAGCTGAAAAGTCTCTGTTTAGTTAAAAAAAAAAAAAAAAAGCACTGTGGTCAAATGCATGAGGCCTGTTTTATCCAAAACAACCCTCCTACACAAACTTCCCAATCACAAATTGCTTAGATTGACATTTTAGACATTAGAAAGCACATGAGCAACAAAGCGGGAGCAAATGAATTAGCACAAAGCATAATACAGTATGATTATCATTGTTATCACCAGGATTTGTTTTTTTTTTTCATTCGTTATCTTTCTTTTAAAATCAGAAATTATCAGGTGTTAATTTGTGTGTGAAATCAAGATATTTTTGGAATTTAAAGGTCTCTCACCAAATGAAATTGGTGAAGGCTCAGATCTGACTGTCCGGGGAATTCCCAGCAGAAGGGCCCCTGAAAGGCAAAGATGGACGTTCCCAAGTCACACAATTATATCAGCTCTCCATCTCTCTCTCTCACACACACACACACACACACACACACACACACACACACACACACCTGAACACAATCCCAGCCAGTTAGATTTTATGCAAAAGCAATGTGTTCTCCTTGGAAATAAAGCACCCCTCGGCTTTTTAGTTATTTAAACTACCACCTCCTCTCTGCTGGCTCAGCTTTCTCCTGGGTGCATGTTGAACCCCATTATTACTAATTCTACACAGACAGAGAAGGAGAACACAGGCTCTACACTGGTTACATTGATGTTGGTACTGGCTGGCTGGTTGTTAAAACAATTTTTCACTTTGGCTGGACATTTTACCTCAGCATCCATACCGTCTTATTCAGCTGGTCTGGGGATCCACTGTCACCACCATAGTTTAGCACAGATTTTCTTTTAAGCTCTAACTATCTTTAACTGCAAACAGCCAGCAAGGCTAACCACACAGAATTAAATAAAAATCACCTGAATGTCAGACTCATGTGTTTGGTGATGTTAGCTGCTGAGCATGATATAGGTTACATTTTGAAGAACGGACACTACGGATCCCCAGAGCAGTCATTTCTCATATATTTATCACTTTATCATATGTACTAAAACTGAAATTCTGAACAGCATCTGATGCCAGTAAGAGCAAAACAATCAGATCATTTTTTTTACAGATATTAGGAGAAAACAGAAAAGGAGAGGGAAGAAAATAGGGAAAGGGAAATATTATTTTCTTTAGGAAGAGAGGACACACTAGTAAAGGTCTCAGAACATGCAGAGAAAAGCAACGGGGCCTTTACTGAAAGGCTCCAGTCCCTAAAAGCTGCTGAGCAGGTCGATTTCTCTGCACCACGATCAGTGGCTTTTATTTGTACTTGTACTTGACCCTGGGGCCAGCTAGATAACTGCTTCATAACAGCTAGACAGTGAGCACTGTGGTTATTGCTGAAACTCACAGGCTTGCAGATACAAATACTGTATGTATTATCCTTTTTAAATGTGTCTGTCCAACATAGAGTCACACATTCCCTGGGGTGGCTTAAGTTCACAGGGGTTGTTTAGCGGTTAAATACCACAGCAAGGGGAAAAAAACGGCATTGCACCTAAGCCATTCACACACACACACACACACACACACACACACCACAAAAAGCGGCTTTTCACATTTCCTACAATCAGATGTTGTGATGGAGAGGTTCCTTAATCATATCCATCACAAATTCAATATACATCCTCGACAAAAAATTTGACATTTTGACTGGTTGACTGGCCCTTGGCCTTATTATTATTAAACCCAAAGAGCCGTCCAGTGAATTTATCAGGTAACTTTACTTTTAAACGTTTAGGTATGCTACTGAAAGTCCATAAAAGAGCTAAATTCGGTCATTGTTGTGGTGTCGTTGCTGACTAAGCAGACACCGAGGGGATTGTCTGTGGGAACAAGCAAGTGTCCAGACTGCTGGACAGATACAATGACCGAGATGCTCTCATTTTCATTGTCACACTTCCCAGGCCTGACACCACGTCTCGATGGCCTCAGATTTTTGCCTGAGCTGATGATGTAAGTGTGACCCCTAGAACAAATGTTTTGTCTGGAGAAGACAGAGGAAGACATCTGACAGGCACAATGGTCGCTATCTGAGGTTTGGATCACATGGCAGAAATAATGGGGCGATGTTGATAGAAATCTTGTGTAAATTAAAATTTCCATATCAATATACTCTAGAAATTTGACTGAGAATGCTTGAAAGAATCAAATGGTAATGTCTGTTATATCGACAAATCCTACATGCAAAGTACATTTTGCCACTAAAGATTCCCAACAACAAACATGTGTGAGATATGCGCTGTCTTTAGCACAAAATGTTAAGGGTGGGTGGAGGGATGCACGCACAGAAAGAAGACAAAAGCAGGGAGAAGAGTTATTTGGAAAGGGGCTTAACAGGCAGAAGGAAAGAGCAGCTTAAGGTCAACCTAAGTCAGGCTAGAGAAAGCCTTCTAGGTAAAGCCTATGTACAGTGTGTGGGTGGTGCCTGGTGACCATGGGGTCGCTCATTAACAGCAGAGGAGGCCAGGCCTCCTAGAGTCCTGTGCAATTGTTTGTCGAGCCCAGGTGCACAGTCCATTCAGACCACAGGAAGCCCCTTTTATCCATATTCCTCCAAAACGGACAGAGAAGTGGTCAAGAACCGTGAATGTGATCCTGGCTAATGTCCTTTCTAACACTGACCTAGAGTAACAGTGGCATGCCCATGCAGTCCTTTGGCCCATTGTAAGAATCCACAGAGTCATTGTGGCATGTCTTTTCTCAATGTTCAGCCAAGATGCTTTTTTTTTTATATCAAAAACATGTCAGCTCTTTTCACACAGACTCTTTCCAGGACACATTCATCAAAGAAAGAAGTGAGAGTGAATGGGAATAAAATAAGCATGTTCAGTAGTTGTAAAGGTTCAGGTGGGAGGTCTTGCAGGCCATAAAATGGCCAGATTCCATCACTTCCTTCACACTAATTACCATACACTTGCATCAAGTGCCCTCCCTCTCTTCATCCCTGAGCCCATGCTTCACTACCTCTGAAACACACACACACGCAACACAGGGAGGCACAGTTGGGAAATGGTTAACACTCCAGCCGTCCCCTGCTGCCACTGAAAGCCCACAAAACAATGGAGACATTGTTCGGCCATGGCTAGGCTCTAGACTCTAAAGCTGTGTATGAGTGTGTGTATGTGTATGTGCATGTGCATGTGCATGCACGTGAATGTCAGGAAGGTAGTTTTTGTGTGTGCGTGTTTGTGCTCTTAACAAGTCCATGTTTCTGCCCTAATTCCCACCATGGCAAATTAAGAAACACAATTCAATAAGAAATACTTGCATTCAAAATGTTTTTGATGCTCTCATTCTAGAGTTGCTCTTATTACAATGTTGATCCCATCACTGTGAGAGGAGACATTTTAACACCTCACAGCAAAATATATCATGACATATATGTCATGACATAACCAAGAAGACCATGTGCGCTTGCTGAGTCCTGCACTACTGTTGATGCCAGACTTTAAGTAGTGGCTTTCCACATATATTATATAGTCATATTGGGTTAATATTTAATGCCCGAGAAGTGTGACAGTGACAGGGGGAGAAAAACACACACACACACACACACACACACACACACCACCTTGTAAATCAGACCACCAGCTCTAAACTACTTCCTGCTGCTAAGTATCCACACAGACTCATCCACAATGTCAAATTAAAACATCACAATAAAAGGCAATTTGACAAAGCGGAAACTGTTTATGATCTTTCCCCTCAGGAGCCATGTGAGCCATAAAATGGTTTCTTGGAGTCTCTCCCTCAAAAAAAAAACAAAAAAACACATCAATAGGTGGATAAATATTGAATAACTTTCAGCCAATGGCATAAAAGTTCAGCGGCAGCAGGTTTTGAGGCTGCCTGCAGGGTGGTCAGGCACTTCAAAAAGGTCCTGCATGGCCCCCTTTGAGGGCATGGTAAACAGGGGCATACATCATGCCCTCAGAAAGACCAGCCTGCGTGAGGTCATTTCCTCTTTTCTCGGACTGATCCTCCAGTATTCCACCTTGCGTCAGCCTCCTATGCCAGAAACAAGAGAAACTGTCAGCATCTCTGTCCCTGTCTCTCTCTCCCTCCATTTTATTCCATCACAAATTTGGAAATGGCTTTATCTGCAGCCAAATATTTTATCTCTCACTGTCTTTCTATTGTTGTTTAACTGTCTCAGGATCACTTCGGCTTCAGATGGCTGTTATCTACCAGCGCAATCGAAAGCTTCTTATCACTGCCAGAGCAACCTGCTAGCGCTCCAGGCAGGGAAAGGTCAAGTTGCCCGAGTGTTTCTTCGCATTTGTGAACAAACAGAAACTACTGTTTATAGCCCACTTTATTGATAAGGGAAACATGTACTGAACATGCAGGCCTTCAGTCTGTAGTAAAAAAGAAAAGCTTGACTGCTTGAGTGACACCAGCAGGAGTCCGTGTGGGGTTATCATTGGCATTCATGATGTTGTCCGCAGTAATCTGTCTTTTCTATATGTACGACAGCCGGTATGATGCAAACAAGGGAAACATTCAATCAAACTTCCTTCTCAGTCAGAGGTGGATGCTGGAGCAGGATGGAAGGCGCGCCAACAATACAAGCAGCATTTCACATTCAATTTCATCACTATCGCTAACAGCGAGTTGTGTGTCTATGCAGCGATGCTGCAATGCCTCTGATCTTACCAGCCTGTGTACTCTATCAAGCAGATCACACTAGGGCTGGGCAATATGACCACAAATATTACAATATAGTCTTTCATATTGATCAGTGTCAGTATTAATCACAATATGCGTTTAACAGTGTTCCCACTGCTCCAGTCTGCCTGTGCTTCTGTTGTCTGCTCAGAACTAAAGCCTGAATAAAGAAAGAAAACAGAAGGTTCATTCAAGAGTCATTTCTATTAAAAATCCAACTGTTTTCTTAACTCCACAAAGACATCTTTAGAAATTAAAAGTCTCTGAACTTCATTAGTTTGCAGTTGTGGTTAAAATCATCTCATTATCTGAGGTCAGAAATTTTAAGTTCCATCGACGACCTTTGACAAATGCCCATCTGTGCCCAAAATAAATTCAGAAATCCAATAACGGATAGCACAAAATAGTGTTTTAACGGAAAATAGGAAGTAATGCCAATCTTCTCTTGATCCATTAAACCAGAATATACAATTCCTATAAACTCAGTGTCAGCTTAATTTGGCATGATATATGTCCTGGTAATTTTCATTGGATGTGAAAATTTGGTAATGTCTATTGTTTTGCTCAAAACACATTGTTGATCAGTATTTTGTCTCACTTGCAGTATTTATCATTAATTTCTGTATTATCTTTTCATGTAACCTGACAGGTGAAGTCATTACCATGTGTTGTTGAGAATGCGTCTGTACTTGGGCGATGTGCAAGCTTATTTTATCCATCTGACTGCTTGTCCATCTTTGTTGTTTCAAGTCTGTTTTCACCCTAAAGCCACGTTCTGTTTTGTGAGGAGTTGCCAGTGTTGCCTGTTTGTTTCAAGCTTGTTAGCGCTGCACACTTGACTGTTTGGAATTCAACTTTGTGTGTACATTGTGAAAAATACATGCTTAAATTTATCTTTCCAAAAACAAAAACAAGGATTACTTTGTGATCTAGTAATAAAAGATAATTGTAGCACCGAAACTCTTCATTGAGAAATCTCATTAAAAAATATACATACTGCAGAGACTGTATTTAGAAAATATTATGACGTCAATATTTCCCTTCTAAAAAGTTGGAAACAGAAACCACATTTGGTTTGTTCTCAAACTTCCTTTAGAAGTGAATCGTACAGCAGGAGTTGAGGTGGATGTGAGATGGTAAGTATTTACAGCCATATGACTCATAGCAAGATAAAACCTCAAGTATTTACCTGCAGCTTTTGCTGCTTACGACCAGTTTAATGACTTCACAGGAGTTGGGACTCTTTTTCTAGACGTCTCCTAAAATAACAGAGTAAGAAGAGGCCCCTGAACCCTTTTGGTATAAAAATAACACCTGCATTGCAACGGGAAGATAAGGAGGGCCTTAGCTGGGCTTGTTTTGTTCAGAACAACACTGTCATCCCTAGCTCTTTGTCTTAAACACAACTTTTGACAAGGTTTCTGTTTCAAATAAACAGCCTTGTCGACTCCTGCTATTTTAAGATGTGCTTAACTTAAATGGGCAAAATACCAAGGACGCCTTGGCTCGCCAACTTTTGAGTAACTGTTTGAGATGGTATTTATTACAGAGCATAAAAGCAACTGCACTGATCATATGTCCGATGTGACTCAGAGAGACACTGTGTCTTGACAGTGTAATTAGTGTGATAAAAAAATCATCACTATCTTCTGCGGGAGTTTCATAATCATGACTACAACTAACATTTTGATGCACAGAGCACATAAGCAAAAAGTATCAACTTTGCATTGGCAATGGACTGTTACCACAGGGGAAATTTTGTTCATGAGCGTCCAAACTTAGAAGGCATCTCCATCTAAGATCCTTGTGTGCTTTTCAAATTTTCATTTTCAATATGTCGAAGACGTACGACCCATAAGCAAAAGTTACAATTGTGCAAATAATGGCCTAGGGCCTCCATGGTCACCTCACTAATTCTGCTGAATCCCCACTCTCATTGATTTTTCTTGGCTCGCTAACTCTGTGACCACGTACGTACACCTCCCTATGTTCAACCTTTCCACTGACCTCTTGAAAACTTCATGCCTTTGGCAAACTACTAAGTTCACATTCAACTGTTCGTTCTAGAGCTGCTAGCCTCTTAGATATTGACATGCCTGGGGTGGATGCTCTGTTATGTGTATGTACTCCATATGCCCCAAGGGTTGTCCAGCCAACTCTCCTGCTAGACTACTCCTCCAGCTCCATGGATAGGGTAATCAAGGTTGAAGGAACACCCACACTTTCCTCAAAGACAGCTTGTTAGCAACCCAACATTAGCTCTTTCTCATGAAAAAGTTGTTCACATGAGATCAGTTTTCCCATACTCGTTACAGTACAAGGCTGGGCTTGTAGTTATCATTTCCTCTGGAATTACAGGTGGCGTGACTGTCCGAAGAACAACTGCACCTGCCACAGCAACAGCCCCCAGTGCTGAATACTGTGCATCCCGATGACTCACTAACACACAAAAGCTATACTTTCTGGATTTGCACATGTATCAGACAAGTTTACCCACTGGGTGTGTTAGTGACTGTAAGGGTAAACCCAGGGAAAGCGTCCATTTATGGGGAAGAGGGGAGGACTTTAAGACTGACGATGTTTCAGGATGGATGAGAAAAGGAAAGTAGGATCTGTTTGTCCTTCTGTCATGAATAAGGGAAGAAAAGCTGGTGAAAGAGGAAAAGTACCGAGCGGATTGTTACTTACAACGATGTGTGCCGGTGACGGGGACCTGGCATCTTTAAGTGCTTGTCTACTTTGAAGACCTCCTGGTTGAACATCTAGCAGGGGCCATTTCATCTGTAGGTACTGAATGGCAGAAAGGAAACAGAATGGAAAGAAGGAAACAAAACATGTTAACAATGCAGAAAGCAAAAACCAAAAAGAACAAATTAAAATTAAGACAAAAAAAAGGAGACGACATTTCCTGACGGGTGTGTGGGTGTGGAAACTCAAAAACATGGAAAAGCAAACAAAGATCATAAGGCAGATGGTGGATGAGGTGGAGATGGCCTCAAGCATGCATCTGAGGGTCCAGCAGAAGTGCACATTGTAAACCAAATTACTCATGTTTTCTGAAAAAGAAGGCGCCCAACGGTTCATTTAGCAGCCAGGTTTCCTCACAATGAGCAAAAACTCGAAAACAAATACTTGTTTTTCTCCAAGTATCTGAGTGGCTTTGGGTTTTATTAAAGAACTAATTTAGAGGGCAGAGGTTAGGGACAGCTCTGTACAGTTTCAAGATGACCTAATGTTACAAATGTGACTGTTGTCAGAGTTTTACTGGAACTCATAAAGAGGTTATAGTATGGCATCTCACCACACTCCTCTGAAGCAAAAACTCCTGACTGGTCTCGTTAATGATTTACTTGGCCTCTATCAGAAATCTCTCTCTCTCTCTCTCTCTCTCTCTCATGCTCCTTCTCTCTTGCTCTCTCATTCACACACACACACACACACACACACACACACACACACACACACACACACACACACACACACACACACACACACACACACACACACACACACACACACACACACACACACACACACACACACACACACACACACACACACACACACACACACACACACACACACACACACACACACACACACACACACACACACACACACACACACACACACACACACACACACACACACACACACACACACACAAGCCCAGAAAAGCAGATAAGCAGAAACAAGGGTCATGAGAAACATCTGTCTGTGTTATAAACTGGGTGGAGTCCTTTTAATTTGATGACATGTGCTGTGTTGACTGTTCTACGTAAAATAATCATTCCATACTTGTACCTTGTACTGAGCAACAAAAGTGCTTCCTAATCTTTATATTTCCAATCATAATAAAACATGATAAATATTTTAAATCTGCTGTCATTATAAAAATACTAATTCATATGAAAAAAAATGCAGTTAACCGTTTGTAGAATGTCTCAGTTTGACCTTGCTACATACATAAATGTGTATATGTGGTCCACACTCTGCTTATCAATGTCATGGCCACCTGGTTTTAGGGAAAGAGGTCACAGTGGCTGTTTAAGCACTTCAGAGCTTTGGAAAGAAGACAAACTATTGTAAAACTCAACAGTTACAAATATTATAAAACCAGTGATCTTAACAAAAAAAACAAAAAAAACAAACACACACACACACACACACACACACACACACAGTAAAGTTAAATATGTCATTAAATTTGCAAAGGCAACAAGAACCTTAAGTTTATTACCCATCAAATACTATTAAAGACTATTAAAGTTTGGCAACAGATCTGTTGAATCAAAGAGCAGGACGAAGAAACAATCACCGGTGCTTATTAATGAGCAAACTGTGCAACAGGCCCATTTTGTAGCCTACCCAAAGATATGTGACAAACTCTGCTTTGATATAAGCTGCACTATTACTTCCCATCTACGCTTTTAAATAGGTCTGACGGGTTACCTTGAATTTGGGTCTGAGATTGTTTCTTCACTTCTAGACCCTGTCTGAATCCTATTAAATTATTACCTCATGAGTGAGTGAGAGATCATGGGTTTCAATGCAATAATGACACAAAACCAAAGATTGGTCTTTGTGCAGTGTTGTTACATTTCATGAACTTTACACCATAGTTATTGGGCGAGATGCCTGGATCACATTTGGGCATTTGGTGACAAAGGCATTGATATAAATGATCAATTATAACTTCTCAGTGCAACATTTTGTTGAGACCTCTGACACAATCTATGGAGCACAGGGGGAAGTAAGCTTTAGTAGCAGTTTGGAAAGTGCATGGTCCTTCAGGTACATTACATTCAATTTCTTGGTGTTGGCATCCAGTAAGGGTGACCACTAGTTTGTATGCATGTCTGAGAGTGTGTGTATGTGTCAGTGCTGGTCAGAGAGTGAGTGTGCCACGACCCTTCCTGAGACTCTGTCTAAATCAGTGGTAATTAGCCAAGAGTTCACTGTGGGGTGCCTGCCAGTGGTAGACGCTGGAGGGAGTTATTGACTCCATGTCCTCCGTTACAGCCCCTGCAAGGAGAAAAACTGTTTGCTGCCTGGTCTTTCTCCACCACTACCACTCATTTATGACCCCAAGATGGCTTTTACTGCTAAAAACTGGGCTTGTTTATGCCTGTTTATATGTCCTAAAAGTGGAGGAAAAAAAAGGTTGTAAAAACTCCAGAGTTGAGACTTGTATGTTTTTATGGACCCCCCACACTGGGCATTAATTGCCATGAAGGGGAGAGGTGAGGGGAAGGGGGTTGTAACAGTAAAGAGGAGAAAGAGGGCCATGGGGCTGTTGTCATCTATGGGGTAATTCAAGACAGTGCCCATTGGTGCCAGAGTGGCTAGAAGGCAGCAATGCAGGAGAGAAGGGAGATAAATTGTGAATCCAGTCATGGGAAACTGCTGCCATTGCGAGTGTACACATGCTCACAACCATGCAAATATTCCAACGCAGCTGCAGCCAGCAGAGGGGTCCAACAAGAGGACATTCTGAAGAGGTGGGTAACGAGCATGAAGGTGACACCCCAGAGTGTGGCAGTGTGGCAGAGAGACATCGAAACACTACAGTGCGAGGGAGGGTGCCGCAGCGCATGTCCTAACAAGTGGCTCTGCTTCAGCCTCACTACTGCAAATGTTCTCACACGCTAATGTCTCCTGCAGGTTTTACAAGCATGCCTAAGAAAATGGAGCCCTGGCAAGCACTGGGCTTTCCGATCACCCCCTTCTTGGCCTCCTTCTCGCTACCCCGCCTGTCTGCCATTCTAACGGACACACTGCTTAGGCTTGAGTAGGCCATGACCTCTGACCCCTCTCTGCAGCTCCATAAGCCCTCCCTGTTCCCCACTCTGTGACCTGAAAACTCTCCTGCTATGAGGGGGCCCCCAGGGTAACTCAAGAGCCATTCCGATGTGACAAATTGCTCCGGAGTTCCAGGATAACTCTTTTCTCCACTGTCTCTGTTACTACCCTCCCTCCCACACAGACAAACACTAAACAGCCCCACTGACAGACCCCCAACCCTGTAATAGCCACCCAGTAGTTGTCCTCTAGCTCCTGGTTGTGCAGCAGACGGCTTCTCCTTCTCCCCGCTCCCTTTCAGCCTTTCCACCCCTGCTCTTTTCCTCTACCCTGCACCCCTCCTTGCCTGGCAAGCCCTACAATGGGAGCTGAATGTCTCAATTGTCTCTGATGAAGTGAAAGACAAGGGAGTCCTCTAAATCCTTACAGTGGGATGAACTCACTTTCACTGTCCCTATTTTCCTATCCACTAATGCTTTCCCAAGCACAAGAAAGGGGTTGGTAGTGCCGGGTAGGATTTGTTTATAATAGCTTTGACTAACAATACATTTTATTATTAATAACATACATTTATATAAACCATTCATTCAATCTATAATATCAGTCAAAAAAGCAAAGCATGCCTGTCAGGAGTTACCAGAGACCACGGTCCTGAGGTGTAAACCCCAAATATATCCTTACACTTGAACAGTTCGCTTCATGATAAATTCTTTGTGGCTCAATCAATCTGCGGTTACCAGCACTATTTTGTTACTATACTAGGCTTCAGTGGATGCTCTCTCAGTGCTCACCCATACTTGAGTGACTCCTGCTGTACAAAGATTTGACATGTTATATGCCACTGAGTGTTAACCCAGATCGACACTCGCTGTCACCGCAGTGAAAACAAGCTGGGGCAGCAGAGGGGATGCAGGGTCAAGACAAGCAGAGTAGCATCCCAAGCACTGATACATCATTCTCACACATCCACACATGAGCTTACTACACTGATATTGCTAATTTGACAAACTGACACAGAAGCAATTTGGCCTAAAACACCCCTGTCTGTGAACAGGCCATAATCGGTTCTTTGCCCCCCAAAATAAAGCGTCCTATCAAAAAGTGAGCAGATTTCAATACATGCTTTTGACAAAGATATATTTTTAATGTGAATGACAGACACAGAATGTGCAAAATTGTTCTGCCTGTTTCTGGTCAACAACCAGCTCCTTTCCATTAAAGCCCCATCTGATGCGTTTATCACATCCAGCCTGGCGGCTGGAGAAACCACCACACGGCTTGTTCGTTTTGTTTTGGATTAAGAGCAAAGGGCTTCAGACCAATCAAACAAACATAGCTCCTTATGTGCCAATTTGGCTTCCAAACACTGGTCCACTTTCCAGCAGGGGACCATGGGACAGATGATGAGGACCACTGGGGTTCAATCGAGCATGTGAGTAATGTGAGAAAGGAGGGGAGACCGACACAGAAAGACAGACAGACAGCAGCTTGGGTTTAGACTCAGCATATGGGTGCTGGGTGTTGCTCTAGAGGGTCCAGCAGATCTTCAGCCCATCTGTGGCCTCCTCATATCACAGACATGACATTGTACTACTTGCACATTTTAGTGTGTACACATACAACGTTTACATTCCCAGTGACGCACCCCGACAAACTGTACATGTGTGCCACATTAAAACATTCTCTGGTCGACAGGCCCTGCAGCTCCTCTGGGAGAGCACAGAGATATTGGATTGACAGCTTGCAGATTACACCAATCAGACTACTACTATAAAGAGCTTTATTTAAGTCTGAAATGATCAAGGCTAGTAAGAGGAGCCCATTCAAAGCTCTGCAAACAAACTGCACAGAGCTTAAAAGATTAGTCCATCCCGTTTGGCTACAATTTTATTCCTTTAAAAATGAGAGCTGAGCATATTGTCTTGATCTGCTGTGGATATTGCCAGTCTTTGTCCTCACTCACAGGTGCACGAGAATAAGAAACACATAATTTGTTGAGGAGGGGACAGTAATTTTCTGTAATTGAGGGAGGGAGAAGCTTAATGCAACACAGACCCTTTGAAATCCCCTCAGTAGAAAAAAAAAGCTATACAATACATTGCAGTATCTGTTTCTGTGAGCTGTACAAACAAATAGGTTGCAAATGGAAGTAGCATAAAAATTTCTTGACAAAACTGGGGAGAAAGTTAGTTGACACATAAGGGCCTATCATGGCTGCTTTGGTTCTACTAATGCACATTTTATGAGTAAATATTAAAGAAAAAAGAGATGCCCCACCTGCTCTGATAGCCAGAGGCATTTTGCAACCAGGAAAATAAAAGTGGAATGTGGGAAGGCCTGGGGTTTGAGTGCCCTGGGGCAGAAAGGGGTCCGGTGGGCCCATATTTACTCCAAAGCCAGAACCGCTTGGGGGTTCCACTGGCCCTGACAGCACTGGAGCAGCCGCCCTGATCCAAAACCTCCCTTCCTCACCTCCCACCCCCTACCCCCTTTGCTAACAATCTCCACCTCAAACTCCCCTTCTCTCCCTTTCTTGAAGAAAAACTCAACCTGACACTTTAATGTAAGCCTTTTTTCCACAGGGGAATGTGTACGTTACCTCTCCACCCAACTCAGACTTTATTCACCCTTAAAATTGGGCTTTAGAAACAGTGTTGTGAAACAACTATTGTTCAAAACATCTCAGCTGCTACTGCAATATTTAAGTTAAAGTAGGGGAAGAATTGCTTGATTTTTAACTGTTATTTTCTTAGGATTTTTTTCTCCCTAAGACACTTGATTTTTATCTCGACTGCTCTGGAAGTTAGTTTTGCTCTCTTAATCACTGAATCAAGAACGTGAGTACGCCTTTGCTCTGACACTGTTTACCTAGCAGGTGTGTACAAATGTGCTGTTCAAACACCAGCTGATTGACCAGAAAGTTTCATTGCTCAACGTGTAGCTGACACAAATTTTCCTACTATCACAAGACGACAAAAGTAAGTCTAAAAGAAATAGCAAAAATTCTTCCCATAACTAAACTGATTGGATAATGACAGGCTATAACAAAGATTACACCTGGATGCAGAAACACTGCTGTGTTCTTAAAGTCAGTCTGAGGGTGACATGAGTGCAGTCCAAAACACACCAACTTCTCAGCAAGCCTCAGAAAGTAAACAGCGTTCCATTTCTGACTTCTGCACCCCCTCCCCTTTCCCACTGTCCCTCTCCCTGTGTCATTAAGAGTATCTCTTGGCTACTCTATAAATAGTGGCAGGGAGGGTGAAGGCCAGCAGGAGCTGGCTAGTCTTCCATCAGCCCTGCTAATGAACAGGCGCTCTGGCACCTTTAGCATCAGGCTCTGCTGTAGAGTGTCTCTGCTTTCAGGTGATTCTGCTGCTTCACAGCTGCACTAGCTGCTCTTCTACTTGAATGACTCTCACACTGTATTTCTTTTCCCTTATTCAAACACAAGCAAAACTTGGGCGTGGGGGCTCTTTTGTGGGCTTCAACACTCACAAAATGAGCTGTGACCCGTTAAGACACTCTCTCACTCTTATTAAGTCTTTAATTACTTCTGATTAATTAATTCTGATTACTTTTCATGTTTGCTAAAAATATATCTTGATGCAAAAATGTAATTTGTGGGGCATGATAGATCAATATAACTAACAACCTAATGCCAACTACATTCTTATTAAGGTGTTCAATCAAACCATCAACCTAAATAACAAGACTCTTTATTTTCACTCAGGTAACAGGTCATCTACAGATGCCAAGTCAGAAGAAAACTGGATTTACTGGTTTTGTCCTGAGTACATTTTGCCACTTAAGAGTTCTGAGAACTAAAAGGCCATCTTGGATGAGTGGTAGAATGGGCTTTAAGCCTAAAACAGCAAATCCAGTTGCCTTTAAATGGATATTTTACTGTATTATTTTGTCTTTCTGCCTTAACTTATGTAACCAATCGTGAAGTCTGAAGTCTAGACCTATTACCTTAATATGGGTGTTCAGTGTTGGTGATTTCTTTGCATTATGATATTTTGTTAAATTGAAATACCATTACTACAGCTGGACAGAATAGGGAGCATGGACGAAGTAGGCTGAATCATTGACAGGGCAAAGATCACAACCTGGATTTTCCTGGATGGAGTCTTATACACACACTAACCTACCTAGAGGCCTCCTGGAGGTAAACATGGCATGTCTGCAGGCCTAGGTGTGTGCGAGCTCCTTCCAAAAGGCCAGGCCAGGCGGTAGAAGGAAAAGAAGTTAGGCAACTCAGATGCTTACTATATGCTTACGATTGTCTGCAGGAAGTAGGGTTAGGGGTGTGGAGGGGAGAGTCAAAAAAGGTGAAGAGCAGCTGAGCTCGGCTACTGGCGCTGGAGGGAAGCTGAACACCTGCCCTAAATGTTGAGTGTCTGGTTTTGTTTGGCAAGAGTTTACTATGAATTAGTTAAACGGTAGACTGCATATAAGGAAGCAATGAAACATGGCTCAGAGGGAGAGAAATGTGTACACTCTCTGTCTTTGCAAAGACTTCCCATATTCTGTAATACTACACAGTATCACACAATTCCACCTACGCATATTCATCAATCAGAAAGAATTTTGTAGAAGGCATAACACACGTACCAACAAGCAATTAATCTTTACAAAAGCATCATATGAAACCAACAGTCAGTCTGTTTGTCTCTTTCACACTTGCACGCATTCATTTAAAGCAGTTCAGTCTTCCAAGGTTTTCTACGGAAACCTTTAAAATATTTTAAACCTATGGACTTGTAAGACAACCAAGTAGACAAAATCATTAAACTTTAATGTATTTAGGTTCAATTAGCTTTACAGTTGCATTTTACTGTATTTGCTATGATATCATGCATTGAGGAAGTCAAGAAATTTCCCACACAAGCAATTAGATGCACACTTGCACAGCGGGGTACTTTTCCACAGTGGCTTAATGAATAAATAAGTAATAAGGGCTTGGTTATTGGAGCTCATTAAACTGGGAGATGCTTCCATGACAGCAAGACCTGAAGAGGGTCAAGGGAGGCATCTGCGTGGCTCAGGAAACAGTCCCTCAACAGCCCGGCCACAAAGGTTGGCCCCAGCACTAACCTCCAAATCAACTGTCACCTCCAAATCAACCCTTCTTCTCTCACAAACTGCAGCACATGCATCTTCATGCATATACACACTAACGCACACACACACACGCACACTAAGCCACAAAATTATACACATACAAACACACACACCTCTCATGGCTAATTACCACTTAGCTCAATCACGTGGTGATTGAGCTCCGTCCATAAGAGCCTCCGTCACCCTCCTCCCCCGCAACACAAACAGCAGCACACACGTGCCAATTATTGATGAATCTTTAATATGCCGTTTTACAAAGTCTTCATCTCATTTCCTACCACTGAGCAGGTGATTACTCAACCAACAGGACAAGTAATATAAACACAGCTTTGGTACTGAAAATATTATGTCCATAAGACTGAGTAGGAATAAATTAGCTTAATGTAATATCATTGCATGGTTTAAATAAAGTGGCCTGAGCCATTTGCAGAAGACATAACTTTTTTTTTTGCTCTTCCTCTCTTGAATCTCTAGCTAGCTCTGTATAAAACCCCCAGACAAAAATCCCACGCCGCGATAGCATGTCAATAATGAGCTGAGGCCATCTATTGATCAGCTTAATTTTGCATCTATTAGCTAGGGAACGGCTTGCTCCGGGGGCGAGGGAAGCCAGGCGCTAACACGCACCGACAGGCTGGATGGAGATCATTACAACTGATGTTCACACACACACGCTGTGATTGACATGGAGATAAGGCAGGAGAGAGCCTGGACTCGCACGCCTCCCCACACACTAAGCTAATGATACACCAAACATGTGATTTGTGTGTGTGTGTGTCTGTGTGTATGTGTGCAGAAGCATGATAGAAAGTCTTTCTAGAAAGAGTGGGGGAAAAAAAAGGTAAAAATAGGAGAAGAAAAGCAGGCCACACGCCTTTGCTAATTGGCACAGTCAGACAGGGAAGCTCATAAAAGAGGAAAAAGCATTTAGTGGAGCACCTTATCAAGTCTGTGTCATCCAAATATGGTTGACTACACTGCAGAAAAGCCTGGCTTTGACCTGGAAAGCATAGCTTCATCTAATACTTCTTGATACTTCCTTCCTTGCACATGAAACTCTGCTGAGGCATTAATTAGGAAAATCGTTTGTTTTCCAGTGAACGTAACATTGCAAGTTTCGTGTGTCTCAGGTAGACAACAATAGAAGCTCTTTTTCCCCCCCCTCACACTCACACCTCACAAGAAGTGGCACAGACAGTATAGAAGAATCCATATAGAAAGGGAGTGGAGAAAACAATATGGGGTGATGCCCTTTTCCTCCAGCTAACTTCCAACAACTACTGTGGTAACAGGCCTGGCTTGGCATTGATGCAACCAGCTGCAACATATGATGCCGCGTGTTATCCACACAGAGAGTGGGAGAAACAGAGGGAAAGCAAAGGGCCGGTAACTGCACCTTTTACTACACTGTTGAAAAGAAATGACTGAATCTTTGTGTACATTTTCTGTAAATCTGACTTTTTACAGGAAGGAGGTCTTGTTTCATGGCAGATAAGTTCAATGAAAGTGGGGTCAGAGGCACCCCCCAAAAAAACCTTGGCTACAAACTGTGTGTTTTTGTCAGCTGTGGGATGCAGTGAAGGGATTGAGGGAGCAGTGAGAGGAGGGAGGAGGTGAGGGAAGTGGGGGTAGAGGAGGAGAGAGGAAAAAAAGCCCTCAGCCAAGCCATCAAGTTGAACATTGAACTTCACAGTAGTAGCTGCCTTTCTATGCCTCTCCTTTTGATGTTACCTCCAAAGCAAAGGATCAAAGGCTTGGAGTGTGGCGTGGGGAAGTCCCAAGCTCTTAGCCTGCCAGCCTGTGATATATGCAAAAGTCTACGCCAAAAGAGAGATAGAGAGGGGGGCAGAGAGAGAGAGAGAGAGAGAGAGGGGGCAGAGAGAGAGAGAGAGAGAGAGAGGGCGAGAGAGAGAGAGAGAGAGAGAGAGAGAGAGAGAGGGGCAGAGAGAGAGAGAGAGAGAGAGGGGCAGAGAGAGAGAGAGAGAGAGAGAGGGGCAGAAGAGAGAGAGAGAGAGAGAGAGGGGCAGAGAGAGAGAGAGAGAGAGAGGGGCAGAGAGAGAGAGAGAGAGAGAGGGGCAGAGAGAGAGAGAGAGAGAGAGAGAGAGAGAGAGAGAGAGAGAGAGAGAGAGAGAGAGAGAGAGAGAGAGAGAGAGAGAGAGAGAGAGAGAGAGAGAGAGAGAGAGAGAGAGAGAGAGAGAGAGAGAGAGAGAGCTCAGGAGAAAAATAAGAGAAGAAGCTTGCATAGCATGTGGCTAAATAGTATGTTTTGGGTCTAATGAATGACAAAGAGTTGACACAATCAGCCAGTTAGTTACAGGATGACGTAGAGCAGGACAAAGTGCACACAGGAATTTTAGAGAGCAGGCTTTTTTAAAAGGAACAAGGCAGGGGATGGGATGGGATGGGATAGGGTGGAGTGGAGTGGAGTAGAGGGTGCTGGCAGTGTTTGTTGCCCTCAACACTTTTCCCTCTCATCCAGCCTTCTTTCCCCACCCTCAACCAGCAACGTGGGACAGTCTCCCCCCTCCCGCTCCACCTCCACCTTGCACCAACCCCCAGCGCCTTTCCAACATCAAGGGAGTGAGAGTCTGTGTCGTCTCGACATAAATATACAGTGTGCTGTTAAAGCAAGGACTACAGTAAACACAGTGCACATGAAATCCTGGTTGTCTTTCGCTGGAGCACAAACGCTCTCTCACACACACACAAACACACACACACACTAAACACACTGTGGGCTCAGCTGGGCCAAAGAGTGGAGCAGAGGTGTGCTAAAATTGACAAATCTCTAAGAGACAAATACAGTCCGCACACACATACACACACCCTTTCCCCAAGGCTGTAGGATTAAGAGGTCCAGCTGGCTGACAGCAAGCCCTTCCTTCCCACGTATCCCGTCGATCACACACACACACACCTATATCTGCAGTCTCCCCACACTCCAGAGACCCTCACACACCTCCAACTTCAGGTCTTTCAGCCATCCAGCTTACCAAGCCCGCCAGGATGACACACCCAAACTTGACATTGATCAGCCCTGAGCCCTTTACACTGCTAGTGGAAAAAGGAGTCCAGAATATTTTGTGACAAAGAAAGTTGTGACGAGAAATCTGTATGTTGGCCAACCAACACCAGCACGTAGGATACATGCCACTGGCACCTTCAAAGCAATTTGTTCATTCACTTCAGTGTAGCCGTCAGTGCTACTGGTGGCTCTCTTCAAGATCTTCAGTATTCCTTGGCCTTAAGAGCTAGAGGAAGAGCAGAGAAAATGAAGATTCGAAGAGGCTGCTGTAGATAATATTTATTGAGCCCTGTTGATAATAAGGAGAAAGTGATACAGAGAGGAGAAAGAGAGGGTGTAGGAGGAAGAATAGGGAGGCCTTAACCCCCCCCCCCTTTTCAACAGCTGTCAGGTCACTTTACAAATGTCTGGAAGAAAATATTCAGCAGGGTTTTGTATGAGGGTTATGTCACTTTGTCGACATAAAGGTATGTGCACTTGAATGAGTAAGAAAACAAGCCTTCAGTATTCCAATGTGAGATAACTGAAAGATAGGATTATGTTACTAGAATCGATTTAGCACATGCGTCATGTGCTATGACAACCCAGAGGGAATAAAGACGAAACAACTGGTCAACACAGAGTCTGACAGAAACCCAACCAACACTCAATTTTTCAGGGCTGAAACCATTAATACTTGAAAGTTAAACATGTCTTTGGCATTTCAGTGCTACAATTTAGTGTTACTTAATGTTGATGGGATTAGCTAAAAATCTGCCAATATTGTCAGTTATACTGATGTATCAGCCTTATAAACAACTCACTCTCCCGAAACCAACAAGAAGAGAACTGAGATTTAAAGGCCTCGTGGCATCAGAGGGTGAAATCTAAAGCTGCTCTGTTGATTTTGAGGAACCACAACTTGTAAATGAGATTCGTACTACAACAGTGCTGCAATTTCACAACCAAAATTGTACCTCTATCACATGAACACCCTCGTGGGCGCTCTCACATTCACTTTCACCAGCATGACCACTTCAGCCTTAATGATCGAGCTTGTGTTGACTAAAATTTAGTGGGAAGTCAAGGCTGTGAGAATGAAACATGTGAATTCTCAAACTTATTTTGTTACATGGACTGTTGGGGGAGTGACGAGCCTCGTGGGGATAAGAAGAGGCATGATTTAGGGTGAAGTTTGGGTGAAGACAAAACAAGACCAGCCTTACTGTTGTGATCACAACCAGAGGCTGCTAAAGCTGGGCTTGGAGATGCCTTGCCCCAATGGATAACTAATGAGAACACCAAAAAAATCTATTTGGTAATTCACTACGATACCATCGACAGGGGCAGATCACTACCACAGGGTTAGGGTGTAGAAGGAGAAGGGGGGAAAAATACAAACAGACAAGGCAGTGGTGTAAGGAAAGAATAAGAATTAGGGAGTGAGAAATGGAGAAAGTAGAGAGCAAGAGATAGAAGGGAGGAGAAAAAAAAAAATCACAATGATGACACGTAAGTGCAAAGAGCGATTAAGGATTTACTTTCAAAAGGACTCCCATTGATCTTTTTTGATAGACCTGCAATAAATCAAACCGGATTGACTCGCATGAGAACCAAGCCTAATCCTTTAGTCAGATCCAGGAGAACTCCAACCAAACCAGCTGTTAATTTAGGCTTTACAAGATAAAGCGGGAGAAATCCAACCTGATGTACCCTAGGGCAGAGGCTTACATCATCTCTGTAAAGCAATCAACTTATTGCCAGTTTGGAGAGGTAATCAGAGCACATACTGAGAGAGGAGGGGTGGGTTGCTGAGTGGAGAGAGGGGGGTGGAGAAGGAGAAAGGGGAGACAAGAGATGGCTGAAGAGGTTAGAGAGAGAACAGAAGCATACAAACATGAGAAACAACAGAAAATTTAACTTGAGTCCACTTTAAAAATGTTATTTTAAAAGGAAAAAACAAAACTTTCTGCATGCCGGGCAGATACACAGGCTTTCTGACTGAAACGATGAAACTTAACTTTGAAACAAAAAACATGTTTACACAGAATACATCTCCAATTATCTCCAGAGGGCAAAGATGAAACAGAGAGGAGATAGCTTGCTGCAAACAGTAGCTCTCTGGGCTGACAACAGGGAGTGGAGGCAGGATTCAGCTGCCCCCCTCCCCCCACCCCTCCCCACCACCCTGTAATTTCCCTGGAGGCTGGCCCAGACCTCGTCCCCATCCCCAGTGGCCGGTGCCACCTCAGCCGGGTCCTGCCAGCCGCGCTGTGGCTGCACCATAGCACAATCATAGTAATTAAAATGGTTATTTTTGTTTGGGGGAACAAGAGGGTTTTTTTTTTCCATGCTCTGGGTGGAAGTATTGCAAGACAACATCCAGCCCACACTGAGGAAACCGTACTGATGTCTTTTTCAGTTGTGCATTCTGTGTTTGTGTATTTACTATATGTCATTAGGGTACTACAGGGGTTTTAGTTCCTCTTTTAAACTGGGTGTGTAACACTGCAGTGGGCGATGCAGAGGATAAAGCCTGAAAACCACTCAAACACCCACCCATGCACACACTGACACAAAGACTCATTAGCTCACCATCTCCCCTGTCTTTAATGTCCTGTTTACAACGCAAAACAACCAGATCAGGACTGAAATCCAATCAGAGAGCTTTACAGGGCTCTTCACATCGGCCTTGCAGGAGGGCTGAGGAGAAGCAGGCCTTGTAGTCTCTGGACACTGTCCAAGGGAAACCAAACCTCAGGAGTCCAAACAAAACCACACATAAAAATCAGAGTTAAAACAGCAGACTCTGTTCAGCCCACTGTGACCCCACCAGCTCCCACACACACTCACACTCTTTGGTTCGTGCTCGTCTACCCTATCCTGGTTACACTGTATTCACACAGGGATCACTCCGACTTCAGCGGGGCCTCTCTCGCATCGCCAAATTGACTGAGGCTTTGACATGGGCTCGTTGGTGTGTGTGAATATATACACACACACACAGACAGACAGGACACATCTATGTAAAGGAGACTGCCACTTAAGCTCGTCTCACATCAGCGTGCGCTATCTTTAGCAGCTGGGCTAAACTGTTAAAACCACAAAACAACTTTCCCCCTCCCAGCCAGCCTCCCCCTGACTTCAAATAAGACAGCCTGGCTCTTTGGCCGTGGCTGCCCCCTGGCACCTCCCTCCACAGCCGCAAGGTCACGCGTTTAATTACACAGAAAGTAGTAATCTCACCAGACAGATGGCAAGCAGGCCGCCTCTCAATTACTTTATGCCCAATTGAATCATTACTCATGTTATTTGCTAACTTATGGCACACAGAAAAACATCCCAAAAAACTGGATTTGTGCTACAGGTGGCAGTGGGGAGGGGGGGTTACAGGGTTGTGGCAGTGTTATGACTGAGAGGCAGATGTGCCAGACAACTGTGACAAAGATCAAAAAGGCGTGAAGAATACAAACGCATGGCTGTGTCAGCGTTTGGGAAAAGTTGGGAGTTTAATACCACAGTGATCAGTGCCAGAAAAAACAGCCCCTTATTTTTCTCGAAACCAAAACTGGTACAGAACATTCGCCTATGTGGAAACAGTCGGCTCCCAGCAGCCCAGTTGAGGAAACCGCATGACAAGGCCAATTTAAAATGTGAAGAAAGTGTCTGTGTCTTAAAAGTGAGCCAAGAAAAAAAATAAGGTTTGTAGATTGTTTCTCTCTCTTTAGGGCAACCAGTTTGTCATTGGGGAGTATCCCAACGGGCTCGACTTCTTTCCTGAAAAACCCTGAACGGAGAGTGTGAGCTGTACCATCACTGCATCCACCCCTGTTGCTCCCTCACTCATCATTTCTCAGCTCCTCCTGCCAATAGCTTCTGTAAACAATTAAAGGTTGACTTTCCCAGCGTATCAGACCACAGCATCACAATCTCTGACCAGGGAGCTCCAACAGTCAAGCTGGCCGGCCAAGAAATAAGATTATCTTCAAATTCAGGCCTTAGCTTTGCTATTTATTCATTACTGATTTTTACTGAGGTCGTCTGACAGCCTGTTTGATTTAACATGACCACTCAGCTAAATAACAGCAAATTAACTCTTCTGTCTGGTCTCAATAATGTCAGCAATGTTAAATCATTTACCAAAATGTGGTTCTTGGGCACACCAAACACGATAATGCTTTGGTTTGCAAAATTATAACTTTTTGGGTGGTGTAACTGTCATATCTCTCCTCCATAATTTCCTCCTGCTCCTATAGGCAATATTATACCTCAACTTTATGTCTCAGGGCAGGAGTAGCAAAATGTATGCCACTTAAATCAACAACATGATCATATAATGCACAGCTTTTGCCAATGTTTACTTCTAAATTTACAATGGCATAAGAGGAAGGAGATTAACGGGTCAGTTCTCAGGCTTGAATAACTTAACAACCAAGCCACATGGTATCAAACTACACATAGTGGTAGTGAGAAACATTTGTCCCACTGCTGACCATAATAAGACTGGCAGCTCACCAGGAACAGTTGTGTTGAGAGGCACGCCTACTAATGTAAAATGATCTGTGCGAGCATATAGAAAAGCTACATTCATTTTTTTCTCTGAGTCACAGCGAGGAATTCCACTGTCCTATAGATGGCGGCAACAGTTGTTCTCCCATGAGGGTGGGCAAGCATCTGGGAAGCAGCGAGCAGGCCGATCAGGAGAAGATGAGGACTACATCTGCATATTTATTTTCAGATTGCAAGAGTCGAACGATCCCAAAGGCAAGTGTTGAAAATGAGAAGAAAGGCTGCACAGAACTTCCCCGAGAAGGCAGGGAGGACAGAAGACAGGCATGGTTCCCAGGCACATCTACAACCCCACTATCCTAAGAGGACGGGGGAGGTTTCCTGTTCAAGTTTTCAGTTGTGTCATTTTTGTGCCTGGGAAAGTGGCTTCACTGCTATGTAATACCACAGTAGTATTGCAATAAGTATAGGAAGTGATATTAAAATATTAAGTGAGGGGGTTAAGATATAGGATTTACAGTGAATATGTAAATAATCTGCATCCCTAATATTGTCTTCTGTAATCAAAAAGAACTGACTCACTCTCCATGTTTATAATGCATTACTAAACCGTACATGAGGCAAATCTTTAGGAAGCATTTCTTTGCTTAGTCATTCCACATACAGACAATAGATGTTACAGAGATGACTAACACTGAAAGTCATTACATGCCACTTGTAGTCACATTTAGATCTCAAAATTAGAAACACATCCGCCGTTTGTCGTTTGTTTCTCAGTGTGTGGAGTGTAACTTCAGCTCTTTCAAAAATGCCGCAGTTTCACATGTCAACGGGCTTGATCTTAGGTGTCAGCACAATATTAAATTCTTACCTGTAAGAAAACCTCAAGCTACAGGACTGAGCCATGCCCTTCTGACCTGCGACAGTCAGAAAGCTCTGGCTGACGGTGTCTCCCAATGGCCAACATTTGACCATGGGCCTTGCACTATTCCCCCAGCTGATGTACGGCAGGCATGGACGGCAGCGCCTGCACCTGTCTTCAACAAGCCCCGGCATTCACACTGACTGGTTTCCTGAGGCCGAATGCCTGGCTGTCAGGTGATAAATGCTAACGCGCCTTGTCTGACACATCCTGCAAACACGCATGCACACTAGCATTCCAAATCAAATGAACCAAGAGCCACTTAAGTTTGATCCCAACCACTTAAAAAGCATCTGCATCATAGTGAGATACGTCTTAGCCTCTCATGTCTCTCTATCTGATAGGAAAGTGTGCCCTGTTTCAGGCTGCGGGTTGGAGCTGTAAACCAAAGCATCCCTCAACGCCTCTCACCCGCCCGGCTCTGCACTAACCACTGTTTTTGCATACTGCTCAGCTTGTGTAACCACTGAGCGGTTTTGCTCCAGCAAGACAATGGCCGTGTAACAGACTAAGCAGAGCAAAGCCACAAGAATCACATATGAAATTAACTTGAAGCATGAGGGAGGTATCTGGAGACCTTTCATGATAAATAAAAATAAAAGTAACATAGGTGAGTCTGCCAGCTGCTGAGGCAAACACTGTTCAAGCCAAAAAGTACAATTTCTCACGGGAGCCGATCACTCTACTGTGGGCCTTGTATATCCACAGTAAAGAGCTGGCTTCCAGTGTAATTATAACTCAATTTGAAACTTCCCAGTGTTTAGAAACTCAGAGTGCATTTTAACACCAACTCTGCTCTGTTGGTGCTCACTGACTCACTTTTAATTACAAAGAAATTAAAATGTTTGTAACGTTTGAGATTACTCGATAGATCGAACTAGAATTTAAGTCACACGTCTGCTCTTTTACAGCATTTACTCACTATATCTGGTTACAATGTGGCCACAAGTGGTGCTTAAAGAAAACAGTGATTTAACTCTCAGGATGTGGGGTGGGGGGGAGTGACAAAAGGACCAGACTGAGCTCTCAGTGTGGCAAAGCATGCTGGTACTCACTCTGCCGCCCAGCGGACCACAGCCACGTTTCCCCACCTCATTTGCAAAGCAATCCAGATTCCCGCTCACTTAGTGCATCTTTTTGTCATTTCCACGTCCAGGCTCTATTTGCTTTGTCCACTGAGATGGCAAAGAGGGAGGAGTGGAGGGAAGTGAGAAACCTAGCTCTTGAGGAGACCAGTTTGCACCCACAGAGCATCTCACATGTACCCTCTCCCAAAAGGAAAAAAAAAAATAACACACCCATATCCAACCAACCCACTGAGCCAGCACACACTCACCTCTCCCCCGCCTGACTAATGTGCCCTGACACTCGTACATCACCCGTAAATTGGCCAAATGAATTAACCACGGCCCCTGCTTAGCTTTACGGGCTTTAAATGGATTTTCTCCTCTCCAGGTCTGCCCAATAATTGCATTTATCCATCTTGTTGAAGCCAGGTTTACACACTCGCAAAGATCATGCCAATCCCCAGATACATTTTCCGCTCTGGTGGCAAGAGTGTGAGAGATTTGTCATCGGATCATAACATGTAATTTAAACAACAATTAGCTTGACGACTGGGCCGTATGTCAATGTCTGCCTCCTTGTTGGACCGGACCTTGGTTGGGGCAATGAGGTGCCTTCTACCTCTTCATCTGTCTGTGTATCTCTCGCCCTTCCCTCATGTCTCAGCGAGATAAATTGAGCCTTGTAATACTTTTTATCTATCATCCAAGCCTCCAGGTTAAAGCAGCAAACACCCACAGCAGGGAAGAAAGTAGTGACTCGGAGTTTTCATTGTTCTCTCTTACACACACGTTCAGATAGTGAGCAGAGGCCGGGTGAAGGCAGAGCTGTGAACGCCAGCATCAGTAGGGGTCGTCTCCACACTTGTGAATGTTTGAACAGAAGTGCATTAGACACTGGGGGGGCCCAAAGGACAATTCAGCTATGTAAACACGCAGCAACTTCCTTCCCTCCGCTCCTCCAGGCCCGCACTGAGACAAGGCACTATTTAAACAGCACATGCAGCATTCCTGCGCCTGGGCCCTGGCCAGCTGCTGCATCCTCGCTGCAGTCCTGCCTGCCTGTGCAGAGACACACACAGGCCTTACAACAGCAAGGGTCATCCACAACAGACAAAGGGCTTTTGTAGACATGCAAAACTGGACTCATCTATTAGAAATGCTCCAGAGACTTGTGCTGGCTACTTAAATGCTGCCTGCCAGAGTCCAAACTGGCCTCCCACAGAAGAGAGATTAGAGAATCAAATAAATAAAAATCCTCACATTGCTAAAAGACTCCTGCTGAAATTTGAATCGCAGAATGCCACCTGTAATGACGAAGCAGGAAATTTATCTTTATTGATATTTGAAATATGCAAAGTGTGGCAGCCAATAAAGATAGAGGAGGCAGTAAAGAAGAGATAAAGTGCTTCCTGGTTCTAAAGGGCAACGTGAAGTGCATCACATGACACAACGTCCTCCCTCAATCACTGGTGCCAAGCCATTATCTAAACTTTCATAATGACTGAACACATTTCAGTTCGATAACTGTAAAATCTGAATTCGACCTTTGGCTTACATGCCAAAGGATTGTAAACGAAAATAACTTCTAATGTTATTCACCTCAAGCCAGGGTTGTGAGAACACAAGGATTAAATACTGTATATAATAAAGACATGTTATCTTTAAAAAGGCCTGTTTCTCTTACGGTTATCCACCAAAGACAAACTTTAGAATTTTGTGGTATTAATTTTGGACTTTGTCAAGTTGCTCCACTTAAGTAGCTTCCAAACTAAATAAGAAATTCAATCTCTCCCTCTAACAGTTTTGACAAGTAACTGTCACAGGGGAAACATGGTGGAATAAGAGTCTTTTTTTTGGGTCAAGACCCATAATTATAAAAACCAGAATGTAAAACAATCAGCTACAAAGCATTCCCATGCCAAACTATGTAAACTCACGTACAGGAACATGTGTGGCAATAATCAAGATTTTAATATTTAACACAGAGATCCAGCTAATTCGACTGTCACTCAACCTTGGGTTTATTATAGGAAGACTACAACTGTTGCTTCCTTCTTGTGTCAATGCCTCAACAATGGACACCATGAGAAGTGCCAACGACAGTGGCTGCAGGTCATTATTTCAATCACGGTGACTAGATTGCATTGTTTTCTGCTTCAACAGTGACATGTTCCCTCTTGCCAATGTGTTTGCCTGCCACTTCATTTGATTTCTCTCTGTCCACCCGTCCGTCAGTCCATTCCCTCTGAGCAGACGGTGAAGGCCCCTCATCTCACCTCAGGATAGTTGTCCAAACAAGACACTTCATTCACTGTGACCCCTTGAGTGGGGATGGGGGAGGGAATTGACAATTTAGTCAGTGCTGAGAGTCAATTTGTTCACTTTTAGAATTGACCCCAAACATTGCTGACACACTGGCCTCTCACTGGAGTGGAATGAATACATAATAGTGAGGTTGGTGAGGAGGCGTGGAGGGGATTTTTTTCTTAAGGTGAAAACATGTTAAAACAATGTCCGCACATATGTTTGGAGTTACAGCACTAGTACAGTTTGAAATTATCCATTCTGGGTGGGAAAGAAAAAAAGTACTAATTGAAAAGCAATTGAAAGTGTATATCGTGTAAATCCAAAGAATAGAGCCCGTAAAGTGTGATTCAGTAACAGAAAATAGAAATTACCTAGCAAACTACTAGAGCAATATAAACACTTAATGTACTCTATACAGCATTACCTGCACAGTAGTTAGCAATTCAGTGCTCATGTGTGAGGTGTAGGCCATGTGTGGATGTGACAAGCTGTTCACATGAAATGTTATCTAGTGCTCTACACAAGCTGACAGCTGTCTCTTTATAAGAGGCGTATTATTATTGTGTGTAAATAGGTTTCTAACAGCTGGTTAAAGAGCTAACATGGGATTTTACTCTTAATCTGTTTTCCACTGGAATTGGTTCATCAACTTAAAAAAACAAAAAAACAAAAAAAACAAATCTTGCCATTCCACACTGCACAGCAGGGTAAAGAGGTTACATTTTATTAGCCTCGTGCATTTTTAAGGAATCTCGCCAACATCCACCACCCAACCCCCCCCACCCCCCAAATCCTACCATAATCCGCAGATTAGTAGATGAATTTATTTCTGCTTGCACTCTCAAAATCTCCCTCACCTTTTGCAGGCAGTTATGAATCCACCACCTTTAACGACAAACAAGCAGACGATCACCTCATTAGTGGACTCGCTCCACTTCCCAAACACACACACACAAACACACACACACACACACACACTCCTTGGAGCTTATCCTGCTACAATTAAAAGTTTAATTAGTAGATTAAAAATACATTGACTGGAGTTTTATCACCTTAAACTCCTCCATTATGTGTTTAGCACACACAAAGCGCCTCCTTCCCATCTAAGCTATTTTGAACAGATTATCTGCATAGAAAAATTCTCTTGACTACATTAAGGCTGGAGATATAAACTGGGTACCCAAACAGGACTGCTGAAAAACACCATCTGAATAATATACTACAATTTGGATGCTACATATATATTTCTATATTGCTTACTTTCATGTAACAAGATTCAAAATGCAAAATTTCGGAGATCAAGCTATATCAACATACCAGTAACAAAATGTATCATGTTTTAATTTATTTTGAAAATGAAATCTGCTGATGAGGGCCATGCTAGCATTTTCTACAGTGTGATTATTCGCATACCGGAGGAAAGGGGGGGAAAAGTTAAACAGAAAGAATTCTAAAAAGATATTAGCATGAAAGAGATCCTTTTTCTGTGGTATGTTCCAGAGCATTCTACCACAGCCATAAAAGGCTGGTGTACCACAGGTGTTCGCTGCACACTGGCACGGCTAGTCATTATCTAGCCCGACATGATCATTAAGAGCTGTGATGGCAGTGTGGCACCTCCTCCCTGCACACACACACACACACACACACACACACACACACACACACACACACACACACACACACACACACACACACACACACACACACACACACACACACACACACACACACACACACACACACACACACACACACACACACACACACACACACACACACACACACACACACACACACACACACACACACACACACACACACACACACACACACACACACACACACAGTGCTTAAAAAAAAAAAAAACTCCAATGGAGACTCAAGCACTCCCTATCAGTTCTTGTAAAAAAAAGGGGTGAGAGGGGAAGCTCCTTTCTCAACAAAAAACATGTCAGCGCCGGTGCACTTTGACCCTTCCCAAACACACTCCACAATCTAAACAGAAGGCCAGCACCACCAGAATTCCTCCAGCGTCACAGCGGCCCTCTCACCCAGAGCTTTTAGGGCACATTTTTTGATGACGATGAGGGTGGGAAGCGTGGAGTGAGCAGCGTGGAGGAGTGGGCATAGAAAGGAGGGGGACGGGGGTTGATTCAGAGGCACAAACCACACACATGAACACGAGCCTGCTCGTCAAGCATGGCTGAAAACTGAAACATGTTTGCTCCAATCTGCGTTCCACTCTGCTCAGGCCCTGCTGATTTTTCTTTTTCATAAACGGGAAGATAAATGTGCAGCCTAGGGGCACTATTGTTTGGACATCTAACCAGGAACTGTCGCTGCTCTCATTGCCCTGGCATTAACAGCAATTATGCGCTCTATTCAGACGGCTTTTGTGCGTTCGACCCCTAACCCCCCCAATTGTCGCCCCTGCGTTCCCCACTACTCACACACACGCACACATTTCCCGCTTTTCTCTGCCCAGTCCCACCCCGTGCTTTCCCTCCCACTCCACTACTGGTGAACTCATTTGGCTTCTGGAGCACTCTGGTCCCAGTATGAATGAACTTAGAGAAATATGAACGCAGGGAAAGGAAGGAGGAGGGGAAAAAATTAAATGCACATACCAGAAGTATTTCTAGAGTGATACCTGGGCTCAAACAATTCTTCACATAACATTCTGTGGATTTCTTCTCCGCCATTAAAAATGCAATACTTAAAAAAATATGGTTAGATACACATTTGCCGCAGCACAGCAAAAAAGATTTGAAAGATTCTACAAAACCCTAACTGTCATGCTAGAGATTGACATTTTGCAGCAGCATTTCACGAGAAATTACACTTTCTAGGTAATCAACTTTTATTCCTAACCAAAATGACAATCTTGGTATCTAAAAATGCAATCAATAGTCATTTTAACCTAAACTTTTAAGTTGGATGCAGCAACACTGCCAATGAAATCTCAAACCTTCAGCAATCACTTATCCCATTTTCAAAGTCCTCATTCGAAACTGAATGATTCCATGCGAGTTCACTCTATTGGCTGCAAAGTGAGGGTGAGCTTCACATTCTACCAGCCACCAGTGTCATCACATATTGATACTAAAGGCACACAATGATGAAAAGTGCAGTTATGTCGTGTTCTTTAAAAATAATAAAAAAAAAAACAATTGTAAAATAACAGAATAGTTTGAAAGCAGCAGTAAGGATGTATTCTTGTTCAGATACTTCAAAATGCAAGCTTTATTCTTTGTAATCTCAAATAAAATGAGAAAATAGTCAAAAACAAAATTAATATCTGGTTCTGCGCATATTTCTGCACTGTGTTTGAAGTTAAAAGTGAACTTGCCAACAACTGTAGGGAGTGCAAATGTGCTGTCTACCAAGGAAACAGTAAATAAAAATGAAGCAGCATGCTGTGTATACGGAAACAAACCTAACTGGTGGCTACATGCATGCGTGCATATGCACACACAAACACATACGCGCACACACACACACTAAATAATTTAATTTCCATGTTTCAGGGAGCCCTAAGCCCTGTGGGCCAGGAGCAGAGCTAGCCTATATTTAACAGATGACAAAAGTTGCATTCCAGATGTACAGTACTATCTTTGTGTTCTATAGAAATGCATGAGAGAAAGAGGGAGTGAAGGGGGGGTGCGGCTGGAAGAGAAGGGGTGTTACACTAGGTTCTGGGGGGGCACCAGTGCACAGCTGCTAAACTGATGCATTTTTTTTTTTTTTTGTGCTCAGACACAGAAAAGCAGAGTGTGGTGGCTCACTGACAAAAACAAGGATGGATACAGGAGGTAGCAAAGAATTGATCCTTTTTGATAATAATTTGTTTTTACAAAAAAAAAAAAAAAAAACTGAGAAAAATATGCTGGGTTGTGACTTAATGGGTAACAGGCATAATCTCTTACACTGAAGTCAAAATTAGGATCAGATTAGCTGTTATTGCATTAAAAACAATGAAGTAAATGATTTAATTAAAAAAGGTTCAGCTCCAAACCAGACTTGACTGCAGCTGAACATTAGCTACATCCAAACCCAGCTCTCAGTGCCACCAGGGAACCACTACTCCCTTTGCACTAGTTAAAAATCTGATTAGAAACACACACACAAACTGACTGTTTTTTTTTTTCTTTGCCTCTGTGGTGTTTCAAGCAGAGTGACAGATCGACGAGCGCGTAAGCTCTCACACGGCTCAGCCTGCCAACATCATCAGCATTAGACAATTAAGGCCCGTGAGCTGAGAGAGAAAAAAAATATATCTCCTCAGTAAATATTTACTGCACAAATCTTTTCCATCCATTCACCAGGCACTAACAAAACCTTACTGTACTCTCTCTCTCCGAGTCCCCTTCACTAGCACCACCACCACCACCACCCCACCCCTACATCTGCGATTCATTGACTTTACAATTTACCACATGTCGAGATGGGAGAGGTCGAGCCTCCATCTGAATCACGGCACAAATATGCGAGTGATTTATTGTTTTAAAAACCCTGGGCTGTTTTAGTGCAACTCCACTTTTCCTGAGCATTACTCCTATTGGCAGACCATGAACAATTACAGTTCGGACTAATTAAGCTCCGAGAATGTGCTGTGCACCACTAATGTCTAGCAGGCCCCAATTTTACTTTAATGGTGCCAAACTTTGCTTTGCAGTCCCCCCCTCCCTCGTTCTCTGACTTAACTCCTCAAATCCAAAGCAGATTGTACTTTTTATGACGGTTTATTGAGTCGAAGAAAAATAAGGACCTTTCCTTTCCCCTCTCCTAGCATGGGATGAGAGAAAGAGCAAAGAGAGAGGAAGAGAGGGAGCACAAAAAAAAAAAAAAAAAAGAGAGTAGTGGGAGGGAGAGAGAGAGCGCGGGAGCTGCTTCCGCCATACTTTGTAAACAAAAGTGATTTGCAAGACAAAAGGAGTGCAACCTTCGAACTAAATTCAGAATGCATTTTGCGGCTAGAGGCACAAAATGCAGCCGCATCGTGCCACGAAACCCCCCGTGGACACCAATTAGGGTCCATTAACATGTAAAGCCAATTTGATAAGGTGTGGGCCCTATCCCTTAAATCCGCATTAAACTATCTTTCCTCTCGTCACAGCCAAAAATCCATTTACAGCAGCCGAACACGCATAATCCATATGATATACCATTGTTATGCTTATGCTGCTGCCACATTTAGGAAAGATACTGTCTGTTGGTGTCAATTATAACAGATAAGGCCACAGTAATGTGTGTACGTGCACACAAAGGGGCTGGTGTTGCATTCACTCCTGTATGTTCATTACAATAATCTGACCAGAAAATCCTCCATTATGGTTCCTAAAGTAAAATGATAAAGAAGGCAGGCGGCCTGTATGAAAGTGCATTTATTTTTTTAAAAAGGTGAATCTGCGGCAACATGAGCAATCCTACCACGACAACACAAGTGAATCAAAGAGGTAAAACAGGAGAAAAGCTATTGTTTCAGCTACACAAAGCCTTTCCATCGTATTGTAGAAGAAATGCCACGGGTTCTGAGAGCATCTTTTTTCAATCTCAACACAGCAGTTGATGCTCAGTGTTGTATTTTCATCACCCTTTTGCCCCCACCCTCTGCTTTCTTGTTCTTTTTTAAACTATCCGTAATTACACACCGAAACTCAAAACCTCCGCCAGAAGTCTCCAGGCCTGGAGAATTATGGGGCCAGGGGTGGCGTCAAATATCTTAACATTCATAAGTCCGAGAGGCAGTAAATAAAGCCAGCGGATTTACGGCCCTGCAGCCCCAATGCAGGAGAGCTGGCCGCTCAGATCCCGCTCCACCCTCCCTCAGCCTCTGCGTCTCCAGACCTGTTGAGGTGTGATGTTAGCCCACAGCACCGGAGTTAACCTGCCGCCTCCTTTCACAAGCCCCGTGTTAGCATCGGCAGGAAACAAAAGGTAGACGGAGAGAGGAAGGGAGATAGAGAGAGGGAAAAGTGAAAGGAGATAGAAAACTGGGGTGAACCAGGCCAATTCTCCAATTCAACCTGCACCCAGTGATCCAGCAGGCCTTTGTGTGAGGTTTTAGGGAGGAAAGAGACAGCAGGGAGAGGAGTGGAGGAAACGGGGGCCGGAAGACTTTTAAAGCCTGGGCACGGCTTCATGTCAAATTGCTAAATGATACTAAATTGTAAGCCTCCTTGGACTTAGGTGGTAGTAAAAACAAATTCTTACTGGTTATGGCTCCCAGAGGACACACAAATTATGGTAACCACCACATGCTGGAATTTGTTTTTCCCTCCTCAAAGTCATGCAAAAACAGAAATCTCGGAAACAAGATAAAATGTGCAGATCGATGAGCATTAGTGCCAAATGATCACAAATTGATCCGATTATTTTTCTAATAAATACATGAAAATGAGGCCACACAGGCGTCAAACATCTCAATGTAAATAATTTACATTAAATACAGAAGAAAAAAGGACTTGATATTAAAAAACCTAAAATACTGTTACAGCAGCGCCCAAACCAAGAGGAGCAGAAGAAAAATGAAGGGAAAAGCAGCGAGAATCAAAGCCTTTTCATGACAAGACACAGAAAGTCTCATACCAATAATACTAGCAGTCATATTCAGTGCCTAACATGACATGTTAGAGAGCAAGACAGCTAATCAATGTCCAGGTGAATTATTTATGCCAGCTTTAAGTCTAATACATTTATATTACAGCGGCCGCTGACTTCAAAGCACTAATGGCTGGACACACAGGGCGCTGAAGACAGTGGGAGCCGAGGCTGTACAGTAGGAAGACCACCGCCAAAAACCCACGATCAGCTACAGTCGCTGTTCATGTAGAACTATAAATTTAACAGTAATAACTGCTGTCTATTAATATAGAAATCAAGCATCTAATCAACAGGCAGCGGTGGTGTTTAGATATTACTAGTGTTATATTACTTCAACACGATATAAGAAAGTGGCATCAAGGTGCAACTGAAACCAGGAGCATTCATTTAAAAAATAAAAACAGAGCCTTTACTATCTAAAATATGTCCATAAAGTATTTCATGGCTGGAATTAAGAGACCAAAGGTCAACACTGTCTCGCCACAGCATCTTTCAGCCATACAAAACAATCTACTGCTTTTCTAAATGCTGCATAAGCACAATAAAATGAGCGCTCCACGAACCAGCACAGGACATAGTACTGTGACAGTCACAAAGAAAACGACAAACCTCTGCCACCGAAACAAGGAAGTGCTTCAGTTCAAATCATGTGCATTGTTGTGAATGCGTGTTTGTGTCAGTGCTGATGAGAATAATGAGTGACTAATTCCACATACCAGCCGGCAACAAGGCTGAGTGAGAGGGAAAGAATGGCAAAATGTGTGCATATGTTGAGAATAATAAAAATCTTTTAACTATAAAAACACAGACACACACACACACACACACACACAGATAAAGAGAATTGTGCAAGCAGCAAAAATAATTTCATGTGAAACTCTGGGTGGAATCATGTGGAACTCAAAAGCAGAAATTGTGTCAAACACAAAAGGAGGCATTATGTGTCAGATGTGCATTTATTTTCAAGGTGTGCACAAACAAAACCAAAAAAAATTGAGGTAACAAATATCAGTTTCGTTAGGCAGAGTTAAGGTGGTGGTGGTGGGGTGGAGGGGTTAGATTTCCTAATGCTTGGTCTTTGCCTTAACCTTGTAAAATGAGATGACAGGTCCTAAAGCACAGACTTGTAATTGCAACCGTTTAAAATAGGGGGGGAAAAAACACCCATGGTTAAGAAAATTATGCCGCTTAAGGACTGCCTTTGCCCAGAGGGACTGGTGAGGTGCTGAGCAAATGAGTAAGTGTGCATAATTATAGCATGGCTTATTGTGTCTAAATAAATATCTTCATTTTATTTATAAATATGGGTTTATAAAGCACATGCCTTAAAATAAAATAAGAAAGGCCGAGGTTTCCTCATTAATAGTAAAAGGTGCACGTGCACACACCAGAGACCTGCACATTAATTCCCATTTGATTATTTCACACAATAAAAATATTTCAATTAGAAAAAAAAAATTTGGCTAATGTTAAAAGATAAAGCAGCCAAATATTCAATGCATGCACTGTTCGTTCACACAAAGTTTTTAAATGGTTTGACACATGCAAATCACTTTGAAAAGGCTCATCTGCATATTTATTTTGCTGGTGGGATTTTACATTGCTTTACACTGCTTACAGCATGTCAGAAAGCCAGTGTAAAGGTCTGAGTGCTCATGCAGCTTGTGTTAGAAAAAAGGGCATTTTTGATGAGGCTGTGCAAACAGAAGCCAATTGCATTATTCAGTGAGTCAGAAACATGCACTTGAAGCCTGCAATTCAGCAAACCCTGCATAATAGCGACAATAAGGATTTATTATTGTCGTTATTATGCAAATAATAATTTTATATTTCTCATGGGTTTCAGTTAAAAGTTGTTGAAACACTACTCCGAGGCGCATATCAACAGAAATGTCATGTACACATGACCTGCCATAAAAAGTGTCCTTTTTCACTGCGGTGACTCCTAGCGCTTAGCACAGTTAGCATGCTAGCTGCTGCCCGCGGCTGGGAGCTGCAGGCGGACACGCCACTGTGCTCGACACTTCATGGGGAGTTGCAAAACTTGGCTCTGCGTTTTTCTCGGCAGCACTTCTGGGTGACAACACTGCGAGTCTGGCTGCCTCCGCGTCTACTCGGAGCCCGTGTGTGTGTGTGTGTGTGTGTGTGTGTGTGAGTGAGGATTGTGATTGTGTGTGTGTGCGTGCGTATGCATACAGTTGTAAATAAATGAACTTACTGTGCGTGCTGTCGGAGAAAGTGATCCATTGGGAAGGTAGGGGCTTGTGAGATCGGGGATCATTATAAATGGATAGCCCGGGTACGGTGGGCTCTTGAACAGCCCTCCATCTTGCCTTTTCGCAGCTAACATGGCGGGGGGGGGGAAAAAAGAAGAAAACTTTTTTTAAAATAAAGTGGCCTTGAAAACTGGTTTCCCCAGGAAAATGCAGTAAAGCTCTAAAGCGGGGGAGATCCCCCTCCGTCAGGCACATTTACTGTCATGGTGCAGAAAAACAAGTGGAACAATAAAGCAGAAACTCACCCTCCTCTAAACTTTCTCTTGTTTTGTCTCTGAAAGTTTCAGATCTAGGCGGAGGCCGTCTTTCCGCCTTGAAATGCAATGAAACACAGGGATTGCGTTAAAGTTAACACAATGGGCGATGAGGGCGATAGTTAACTTTCTTTTCAAGTCTACATCAGCGTAGCAATGTGACAAATGTAGGCCCCTAACTTAGCAAGAGACGGGGACGCTCGGTCCCGGTTTTAATCTGCTACTCACCTCTGAATCCGACGAGCTGTTTTGATTCGTTTCCGACTCGTTTACGAGAGAAGATTTGACGTCTGCTAAATCCCTTTCTGCCGAGGAGTTCTCCGAAATTTTCTCTTCCTGCTCCCCTTCGTCTTTGAAGGAAATCATTTCATCGTTTGCACCCAGATCGTCCCCTCCACCGCCGTTGAGCTGCGGCATTTTTCCCGAGCAAAAATTATTTTTTTTCTCTGAGGGGGCAAAACTCAAAGTTTTAAACCCTTGATCTCGGTGATCTAGAAAGTCCGAGTTTAAGTTTGGGGTCTGTATTGGCGTTTTCCAAAGCTCTCGCGGTTGGTAGAAAACTAAAAAAGAAGGAATCTTGGCAGAAAAAGGAAGCCGGAGAAGGAGCCGAGCCGCTCGGATTGAGTGAGTTGAAGTTGGTCGGAGTGGTTTTCAGTTCAAAGGCGGCGCTGATTGACAGATAGAGAGGGATGGAAATAGAGAGAGTCTGGATTCAGGATTATTGACAGGGAGAAACACACAAGAAACTAATGAGATTCAAACGGGGAGGGACTTGAAGTGACGTTTTCATAAATAGGAGGAAAAAAAAGGAGAGAGAGAGAGAGAAAGGAGGGAGAGAGGGGGGGAGGGAGAGGGAGAGAGAGAGGGAGGGAGAGAGAGAGAGAGAGGGAGGGAGGGAGACTGGAGGAAGCCGGCGGCCGACTGCAGTGAAAAAGCATGTGAGGAGGAAAAAGGCAGTTTGGGAGCAGGACAGTGATGGTAAAATAGCAGGAAGATAGGAGCTGCTTGCAAATGTGGATTAAACGCACGTATGGGCGGTCTCCCAGTGAAAAAAAAAGAAAAGAAAAGTGGGTACTTCCTCAGGCTGTTTGCAGCCAGTTTGACTCCACTGTTTCCAACCAGTCTGTCACACTGGGGCCAAATTAAGTTAACATTATAGCTTGGATTAAAGTTTTTTTTTTTTTTCACACGCAGGCTCTGTAACCTACTTTTATATCTGTCCTTTTTTGTGCTTGCTAAACACCAGAGGCCTATCAAAGAAGAATAAAAGCTATTACTCCGAGCTTGTTTTCATATTTTATCTGCTTTGTCAGTTCCTTAGATCTATTTTTCATCATATTAGATAATGTTTCCTCAGATCTATTTTTTGGGATGGAGGGTGTTATTGCATCCTGCTTGCTTGACAGGTGTGATGTCCTGTGGGACTAACCTGAATTCCTCACTGGCAGCACACACTGGGCTGTTTTTATTTTTCTGCTCTCCCTCAGCAGCCAGGCTGGACACAAATAACTGATGCAGATTTGGATGCTCTGACTCTGCGTATATTTAGATATTAAACCTTTGAAATACATATATAGGCAAATATGAACTGTGTGTGATTGCAATTAATAAAAAATATAATTTAATCATATAAAATTGAAGATTCCTAACTGTATATTCATGGTTTGGTACATTATAGTGTTTGTTTTGTTTTGTTTGTTTTTTATATTATTGCCTACTTGTTGGTTTTACATGAATACAGGGTTTTTCTGTAAAGTCAGTGGGACATGTCTGATTTGTTGTGTCCCTATTAAATCATATAAATGAGAAATAGTAGAGTGTAAAATATGTAACAATGTCATCTGAGTAAAACAGGTTAATTAAGGATCAAATACAAAATCATAAAATGAACAAACAAAAACAAAGTTAAGAAATCTACCCATCTGAAAGGTACATAAAAACGACAGGGGGAAAAATACCCTGAAGCAAGGGGATTGTGTGTGTGTGTGTGTGTTTGTGTACGTCGGTGATGAGCTCAGCACCAGTGACTCGCTAACCTTATCTCATCAGCTGTGGAAATGCAGTTTCTATTAAAGCCAATATTTGATGGGGCAAACACAAAATCAACAACGAATTTCAAATGTCGCCGCACAGACGCCCATACGAGCTGAAACATACATCCAGATGACACTAACACTCTGTTGTAACATGGCTGACTCCTTTCTAGCAAAAATAAATAAATAAATAAATCACTGTAAGATCAAAACAAGACATAGAAATGCTGATTAAAAAAATATTGTCTGGTGTCATCATGCAGTTAGATGTGTGAAGACAAATATTATGACACTAATTCCTCTGTAGGTGCGCTCAGCAGTGTTGTCAAACAGCAGTGATGGGGAATTATGTGCACAGTGCAGCACCAAAGTGTTGTGAATCTGCCTACCAACGCACCTAGACCAGGCAACACCATGAAAGCAGACTATTCCGCTCAATGATCACTGATGTGCTTTATCTGGATGATGTGAAAGCAGTGTTTGTGTTAGCTGGCTGCAGCCCAGCCAGCAGTGTTAGGGAGCAGGGAGGATGGGAAAGGGATCGCTCTCTCTCTGGTTCTCATCCAGTGTGTCTGTGTTTAGGCAGCCGGTGGAAGAAGAGGCACCCTGCTGCTCGGGGCCCTCCAAACCTGAGCCCACACCGACCAGACCAAAGCAGAGGAGCTCCAAGCTGGCCTCTCCCCGGATTGCCTCAGCAGGTACCCGAGAGTTTACTGGGGGCTGGCAGCATGTTATCAAGCCTGCAGAGGGGACACCTGCCTCTGATGCCGCCCTGGTGATTCTAATCTACAGAACCCTTTAATAAGATGATGATAGGCCGCGCTGCCGCCACTGCTCTGAACGAAGGAGCAGTAGCACAAACAGGTTTCTTTTGGTGTTAGTTATTTTGTTATGGTGCTTGCATTGCTCACCTCTGCTCTACAACTGGAAACCGTGTCCTTCCTCCATGGAGGAGGGGAACACTGTCTGATCACAGGACCTCGACTGTCCACTGTAGCCTTCATCAGCCCTGCTGTTGAATCCATCCACTGACCTCAGTGCATCTGAATTATTATCAGTTAGCTTAGACCAGACTTAATTATAATTCTTTCTCAGTAGGCCAAAGAAAAAGTAATAGACAAAAAATATGAATTATTTAAGGGGCATAAATACACAATACTTTACTTTCATTTTTCAGATAATGTTGCATCACCTTTGCTGTAATTCTTGTGCTCTGAGTGACTGAAAATTAGAGATCATCACATTTGAGGCTGCTGAATATTGTAAGTATGTTTGTCTGCTTTTGCTCCCTGCTTCTTCTATTATACCTTTACAGTAGGACACTAAATTAAAAAAATTATAATAATAATTTCTTCAACCCAGAAATATACATAAAACTGTGAAATATATGCCAGTTAATTTTGTTTGTAAAAATGGTGTTATTTTGTTCAAATTTATTGTGGCGTTCTTACACAATATGCACAGTAGTTTGATACTCAGGACATAACTGACATTCAAACAATCAAACAGCTAATCCATTGTCAATAAATTCTGTTTGCAAAGTGAATCGAGCCTAAAAAAAGAGGGATTAGTGTTTACCATCAATAATCTCATAATTCATCTGAATCCCACTGCACATATGTTTTCCATTTGTAGAGCTGCTGGTTTAAAGGGGAAAAAAACAAAACACAGAAGCTCTACTTTTAAATATTTTAATTAACATATGTATTGCACATCTTTAGACACAGCCTCCACAGAACATAGGTTTTTTAAATATTATTATTTTATAGGTTTTTGTTTCCTTGTTTTAAAATGTGGTTATTTAAAAGTACTTTCAATGAATGTTTGATGATTGTGATTTAACAGCTTTTTAATCTATTTTTGCACTATGCAGCTGAATGAAGCTTGTCTACAACTGTTCTCAGCCTAAAAAAAAAAACACTGTACAACTGTTCACAATAGAGTTTTAAAAAATATTCAAAGAAACGGCTTTGAAACATTCCCACACAGACACCAAACTTCTAGGAGAAATCACCCAATTTCAGCCTGAACACCCTCGCTGTTTCATCTCGAGCCGTGACAGCAGCAGCACACTGTGCACATCCTCTGTGTTTGCAAACAGTTAATTACCCATCATGCATCCATGTTGCCAACCATACCAGCTAAAAGGTCTCTTATTGTTGATTAACATATTACTGCTGGACATTTTCTCTTTTTTCCTTTCAAAAATATGCTTGTTTTATGGTAACTGTAGTTTGATTTATTCCAATAATAAAGTTTGTTCACGTGATAATAAGTGAAACTTAACATTTAACTTTAGCTGCATTTAGTCAAGTGCAAATTTCCTCTATTGTTGGGAGAGATGTTGTTAAGCATTTTGGCATTTATTGTCAGTACTGCTCATATAAATTCTATCACGAGGATAATAGATACTGTGGTTAGTCATAATTACATGTATACTAATGGTCCTGGTCGTTTTTTGGAAAATGGACAGGATGAAACAGAGGAGGAGAAATAGATGTCTGATTTACCTGATTATGAAAAGGCTGTTTCATGCTGTATATTATTCATTAGAGTAAAAGCAAATCAGATAACAAATATCCAGATTGGGCATGCATTTGTGTGTCAACCGTTAATTCTGCTTTCTTGAATAGTGCACTTATTACTGTGCTTGTTAAATTCAGAACATCACCATGCACTGCATTTGTGTGTGTATTTTAATTACTCGCTGCTGCCTTGGGATTTGTGTTGTATACATCAAAACATGCCGGATGGTGAGGAAGGAGTTGCTTTCTTGAAAACTAAAATCAAATATACAGTGTATATACTGTATATATATATATATATATATATATATATATATATATATTTTCCTAATATGCTCATATAAGAGGAGCTTCTCTGCTCCCCTCCCTAATGTCAGCACTAAAATCAGCATTAAAATCATGTTACAAAGTAGAAGAAAAACAAGAATTGAATCCACAAGTCTTTCAGAAATTATTTTAAAAAAGAAAAAGGTGAAAAGATCGGAGTGTTATGCTGACCAGAGATTTAAGCCTGTGCACATGTAGATAAATGCAGAACATCTGCTTACTGGAAGTCAAGAACATCCAGGCGACCAGAGCACGTTAAGTACCGATGAGCATGTTACTGGAAATATGGCAAACACGCTTCTTCAGAAATGTATTTTCTTTCCGTGTTTATAATCCACAACATTAATCATAATGAAGATGGCAGAGAAAGAAAAAAATAGAGCAACAAAGAGTGAGACACGCCTGCTTGTGACTTATTGCATTCATCTACGATCAATATTACCCTCCTGAGATACATAGGGGGAGATATAACAAACAGCTTAACACGGTTTTCATTAGGTAAAAAGTTTTTAAATCAATAATCAAAAGAGCTCAAATCTCAGGATGCACAGCCGCATTTCTTCCCCCTAGAAAAATCCCCAAAGTGGGATCAGGAGTTTTCTTGTGAACAGCCTGGACACTCACTCATGACAGCCTGGACACTCATGATTAATGTAGGTACACTGCTTTTTATATCATTGTAGGTATTAGACTCAAGCGGGAGCCAAGTGTCTCCAGAACTCATTCACACAGCATCGTGGGAACCGTATTAGGCCAGCTACGTGAGGTTGCCTCCAAAACAAACAAGCAAGCGTTTTTCAGAAATGGACGCGACAGTCATTAATCAAGGTCTGAGGCAGCTTCTGAACTCTCTAAACATGGAATCAACCTGAGAGACAAGCTAACCTATGTAGTTGTCGGTTGCAGAGCTGCAGGTCGGCACACAAACCGTCCGGCTGTCCATCACGGCAGCATCTCGCCAGGAGAGGAAAGCCAAGCCACTGCTGGCTGCTAAATGCTACCTAAAAGGTCAATGATATACACACCAGCAGGTCGGTGGTTTGAGTCATATTTTCACCTGGCTTTTCGGTATCAACCATCAGGGAGCCAAAGAAGATTTTCCTATGCTGATTCATGTCCCGATTGGGAGGGATGGTGTGGACCTTTTGTGGACCCTTATCACACAGAAATGCTGTGACAGAGACTGCTTAATTAAAACAGAAAAGGAACCATATAGCTGCATGTACCCCACGGGTGTCCGTCTTAAAAATATGGCTATAACCTCTTATCTCAGGGTTGGCAGTCGTGTCTGCAAGCTCCTGACAGCTTTGGATTATTTGGCTTTGGTTTGTCAGCTGTTGAGCCACTGAAGCAAACGTCAGACAACAAATTTAGCCTTTGACCTTTGGAGATTTTGAACCCTCAGTGCCAAAACAAAGGCCTAAAGTAAATGCACCAGACAAACATGGAGAAGGTGGCTTCCTGTTGACCCCTGCTTTGTGTCTGAGGTGAACATTGAAGCATTCCCCATTTCTGACGGTCTTGCACGAAGGACCCTCCACATCAATATTCTTTTAATGGGGAGAAACTCTTTCTGATTGTTGGTTAAGGGACTGGGGGCATCTAATAGAAGGTGCTTCCTAAAACAGGAAGCAGGAGGCCTCATTGTGAGAGTAGAAAAAAGAAGGAATGGTGTCTTCTTCATGTTCCTGACAATAGGGCCACAATTAAAATCACAGTGAGGAAATGCTGACCTTCTTGGGCGTGAATGAAGAGTCATTATGTGCACGATGGAGGCAGGCACGTCTTTGTGTGAGCAAAGTTTTCTGCACATGTTTGGCTGTTTTTGTCTATATTGGTATGTATATATTCATTCTGAGCCTCAGTGAGGATGTACATTCACTGCCATTTTTCTACCTTCTGGCATTCATGGAATCATACTATATTTATATAAAAGGCAGTACATTGTGCTGCTCATAACAAATTACACAAACCTTTAAGTAAACTCTGTGTTTTGTTTTGTTTTTTTGCCATTTGAATTTGACACTATCACTCTTTTGCTGAGTTTCAAACAAGTGGCTGTTTTTCTTGTAGTTCTCAAAACTCTGGGACAAATTGTATCTTTAACACTCTACATGCACACTTATTAACGACCAACATAATGGAGAAGTGACCTTGAGTCAAATGAGTTGCCTCTCAGTATAAATCAGAGCACCGTTGTGTTCATCTGGTTAGGATTTCATTAACAGAGCGGACGATGAGCCTGTTAATGAGATGTCAGTCTGTGTTCTTTGTACAATATGAGTCAAAACAAAGCTAAACATTCATAGTTATGATCAAATCTCTGCGGTCACATGTTACTTCTAACAAAAAGGACAGGACAGCAGCAAGTAGATTAAATCTATTCATCAGCATAATTATGAACGGTTGTTGTTTTTGTATTTGTTAGAAAGAATGAGATTTTTTTCCTAATTTATCCATTATATTTAAGATTCATAATTAGCGTACATCTACTTCATCATTAAATACATATTCCTCATAATAAACTATATACCTGCCTTCAAGTAGGGTAATAATATGTACACAATTACAGCATTTCTTTACCCATATATATCCCTGTGCATTATAGAAAGGTATACATGACTTTATATGCAGTATTGGAACATCCAGGCTAATTCATTTGTGTTTGCTTTACATTAAAGTCATTCTGAAAGACAAATATAAGATGGAAGTTCATGATTTCAGCTTAGATATCCTGAAAAGTAATTTTCTTCCTTTGAAATGCTTTTCCAGAGGTTTACTGCAGCCTCATCAGCAGGTGAAATGCATCTTAAGGTGGGTTAAATTCTGGTGACGGACACAACCAGCCGAAAATTTCCACTTTTTCCCTTTGATGAAGTGCTGTGTAGAGTTGGCAGTATGTTCTGAATCGTTGTCCTGCTGCATGACGAAGCTCCTCCCAATTAGATGGGATGCATTTCTCTGTAATCTGCTCACAAAGGTTTTCTGTGTAACTCTGAATGTATTCTGCTACAACCACCATGACTTATACTGTGTCATTAATGAAGATTATTGAGCCTCTGCCAGAAGCAGCCATGCAGCCCGAACCATGACACTACCTCCACTGTGCTTCACAGACGAGCTGCATGGTTCGGATCATGAGCAGATGCTTTCTTTTTCCACACTTTGGCCTTCCCATCACTTTCGGTAAGGGTTAATCTTTTTCTCAGCAGTCCGTAATACTTTCTTCCAGAACTTTTGTGGCTCTTCTCTGTACCAACTTGGCTTTCTGATTCTAACAGCTGATGAGTGGTTTCCATCTTGTGGTATGGCCTCTGAATTTCTGCTGTCTGATTGTTTATCCCTCTTTGCTAAGATTCAAAATGTCTTACTTTTCCCCTATAGACATGGTGGTTTTCATGTTGATTTATCCTTTTGAACAACAACATCAGCAAAACCCAGGGCTGAAACAAGAGTAGATATTAGATGTGATTAATAGGAAATAATAGCTGAAATTCCTAAACTGTGTCTCATATTAATATTTTGCTTTGAATCCTAAATGTCTGATGTTGAACAGCTCAATCTATATAAATAGTTGTAGTTAAAAACTACACTATACTAAATAAAGTACAGTGAAGTAAAGAAGTGTAAGGACACCACAAAAGTCATTTATCTCATTATACACTGTACACTGATGGTAAAGGTTAAAGCAGGAAACCTGTTGAATGCCAAATGCATTCAAATGGCAAAATACGACTTTGAGTAACATTTCACAATTCTCATTTATATCAATTCATTTGTTTGTGTGACATTTCGTTCATTGTGTGACAATTCATAATTCATTGTAAATAAATAACACTGACATGCTGCATCACAATGGCAGGTTTGTGGCAAACTAACCTAGAACTTGAAACTACTGTATTTGTTAAAAATAAAAAGAAAGGAATTGTATTTGTGTATTGATACAACCCTAGATACATTTTGCAGTTGTTTTGTATTAAAAAAACAGAAAAAAAAACGAGAGAAGAATGCGAAAAGCACTGAGCACAACCAAAAACAATAAAGTGCACATTTAGTGAAGTAATTCGTCTCTTTGTTAAAATGCTCTTTGTACGCTCACAGCTGCTCTGAAAGGTCTGTCGGCCTTTTGTTTTAGGGATTGACTCTGATGGAGGGATGTGAGTGTATGAAGTTTAAGGGCACAGTTGGTTCAAATATTGATTACCTCTCAGGTATTCCTTTTTCCTTAAAATTGATCCCAAAATCGTTCATAATCACACACATAGTTCTGTGTTCGGTTGATCAGATATTACATGCGCACATAATGTACACACACACACACACACACACACATACACATACATACACATTAAGGCCCCAAAGCCTATGTTTCAGCCTCAACTGGTGTTTTTTGGCTGCAGCCCTTGTGGTCTTCTTCGAGGATCCTAATTGAGAAATTAATGCAGAAAAATCAATTTGGTCAAGTTTTGTGTCTAATACACTCCTGAAGGCTTTAAGCGGGCAGCAATCAATGCTTTCCACATGGGTGGCTCCAGAGCCCCTCACTCTTTTGTTTACGTATTCATAGCTGGAGGATTTCGATATATGAATTTCAATGGAATAAACACTAATGAATTTTGCGATGCCCCACAATGCACAGTGTATATTCCAGGGCATGAAATGATGTCTTTGGTTGCCACTTAAGGATCGCTTAATGTGAAAAAGCTTTCTAAGGATTGGAATATATTGTGTAGAAATTGTGCCCTTACTGGCAGCGCTTTTGTGTCGGCCTTATTTACACTTCAAAATGAGGATCTTTTAACATTCTGTGATCATCCGCTGCATTGTTGCTGGATGAATTGGCGTGGTTTTTTGCATCCCTCTTACCTAGAGGACATCAGCTTATTTAGGGCCATTTTAAAGCTCCTCACATCATCATCAGGTCAATGAAAAAGCAACCTTGAATTCCCTTTGACACAACAGTTTTTTTTTTTTCCAGTGCTCAAACCGCGTACGTGCGTGTCACCTTTTATACAACTCAAGGCAAAAAGCAAAAACTGAGAAAATGGCCATAAGAGATAGACGTGAGGCTAAAATTAAGTATGAGGTATTTGTAAGAGTTTTACCTAAACACGACTGCATACTTCCTGTTTGGCATCTGGTTTATGGTCACAATCTCAACAAGAACAAAATGGACATGTGCTTGTGGTTGTTGCAGGGGGAAAACGAGTGCCATGTTCCTCTTTGTGCTCGTTAACCACCTTCCAAATTCATCATAAGCCCAGAGATCAGATCACAGTAATATTTGATCAATATTAATAAGGATAGGCAAACTCCTCCAGTAATTACCACAGTCTCTGGGCTTTGATTTGGACCATTACTAACGCCTCTGCATCTTTAGATTAAAAAAGCGACCCCCTTTTATTTCATAACATTAAATCCCGACATGCATCTTCTAAAAGCTCTAATAAGACAAAGATAAGATTTGCATCCCCATACAAGTGTCTTTTTCAATTGATTATGAAGCCGCCATTGATGTGCGAGAAATTGATGTTTTCCTCTGTTCTTAAGGGCGGCTAATAGAAGGGGTGGGCTTCGAGGAGGAGACTTTGCTACTTTGATCTTCAATCAGTAAAAAATCCCACTTCTTCTTTGTCAGACTATATTTGGTAAATAACAGTGACAATCTGCAGGGCCTAGAGATGGAGAGAATGAGCGAGGGAGAGGAAGAGAGATGTGCTGAAGCGATAAAGAGCAGTTGGAAAGTCGGGAAGAGAAGGATGACAATGGGAGAAAAGGGCATAAAGAGGAAAATATCTTGCTTGTTAAATGTAGGATGCTGAAAAGTGAGATAAAACTCCAAGTAAAAACACCAAAGTATTGTGTGATACAGTCTCAAGATGCTGAAATAGCTGAAACTGTCTGGCACTGTCACCTCACATGGACGCTGACAGGAAATATTTCTTACCTCGTTTATTTTGGGTGAATCAAGTGTTACACAGCTGCCCCCGTGTTTGTGTGAGTGACATTACATTATGACACACACAGTAGGCTTCTAATTAGGCCCTGTGAAAAACAACAGGTGGATGCGAGCAAACTAATAAATCATTCAGCCAATATGCGACAACAGACCTGTTGCTTTCCCCTCTTTTTTGTTGCCTTTATGTGTCTGCGAAGAGGAATTGTTGGCGGACGTGCACTGCGAGCAGATGTTGGGTGCGTCCCACGCATATTTGTCCAGCACATCATTTCTGTCTGGCATTCTGTAATCAAGTTCTCAGTGATGTCGCTCGTGTCTAAATATGCAGGCTCTCAGCCTCAGAACTTAATTTTGGTGTTCATTTACTTTGGCACATACGAATACAGACAAAAAAAGATGTTTGTCAATTTTAAGTTAAACAGCCCAAAGCGTTTTTTTCTCCTTTCTCCAAAAGAGGTTTAGCATCTTAAAATCACTCCTACTGGATTCCTTGACATAAGTTAGATAAGAGGATCAATGCCATTGTCATGTCTGTGAGTTGTTAGGTTTAGCATAAAGACTGGAAACAAGGACAAATAGCTAAGTCAGGCTCTGTGCAAGTGTAACATAGTAAATCAGGTTTGTTTATGCTGCCAGTTTATATGTTAAGCTCAGTGTATCAATCATCTGACTCCTAGTGGATTCCCCAAAATGTCAAACGGTTCCTTTAAGCTTTACTGCACGTTTAGCCTCATTTATTCGAGATCAAATACACATCGTCCACTCAGTGGAATTTGTTTAGTTTTTTAAAACACAAAAAAAAAACTTTAAAGTGCGATATCTTGAAAACCGCGTGCAAATGAAAGACTGAATTTGCAACGTTGCATCACTCCAATTAACATAACAGCTGCTACATACACCAAAAACTAAATTGAGCTTTAAGCATGTTGTTGTTCTCTATCTGCTGATAGAGACCCAGACAGGTGGGCAGTGGAGGTCTGGTTCCTGATGTGTTATATCCAAGCTGAAGTTAATATTTGAAGTAGAACAATTAGACAATAAAAACAGTATGCACTCCGTCTCGGTCTCTCTGTATATGTACAATATGTTTGTTAACCCAGCAAGGAGGGAAAGAAGATTCTACCCCTGTAAAAGAAACAATAAACCGAAAACAAAGTGAGAAAAAGAAGAAACAAATCAGCCACATAAAAATGAGAACTAAGAGAAGGTTGAGTAACAAAGGCTCGAGCGGAGCACTGGTATTAAAAATAAGCCCACAGTTTAGTTAAAAGCGACATGAGACAGGAGGCGGGAGAGTCGGCGGTGAGCCGGACAGACAGAGCTGGAGATGAAGCCAGAGCTCAGTGGGAGGTGTTGGAGTGGCTGGGGGCAGGCTCCAGGCAGAGGAGAGGGCAGGGAAGGATAAACCCCCACAGACACGAGAGAGACGAGCCTAATATGCCTTCAACACATGCAAACACTCATTTACAAATGTTTACAACCTTAAAGGAACAGAACAATAAAATAAAAAGGTGATCCAACACCGTTCAATATAAACCCTTAAACAGCCAAATATCAAACTGGGGATAAACCTGACACAGAGGGTTTTGAATGCACTGCTATGCTTTTCTTAAAAACATATGTTCTTCTTTCCCAACCACGCACACATAGACTTAGTAATGATTTCCTTGAAACGATCAGACTCACGGGGTGAAGTTTGAGCCGTGAATATCAAACTTTCACTTTATATTTTTGGGCCTGTGTACAGTACCAACACACATTAGAACATGAAATTAACATTATATTTAGAAAGCAGCTCTTGGTAAGGTCCATTAGAGCTCAAAAATACCTACATGGAGTTTTCAAAAGAACGAAGATGGAATCATTATTCAGTGTCTTCTTATGATTTTATAATTACATGATACTGCATCTAATTATTGTTATGCATTCATTATAATAATTTTACTATTATTTTTAGTGTGTAGTTGCATGTGTGATTTCGGAATTATAAGACCCGATGACCCCACTACAGCATATTTGTAGGGTAATATTGATTTTTTAATTTATGTGACTCATGAATATGGATATTGAGAAAAGGCAAAAAAAACAATTTACAGTACTTTAGACAGAGCACCCACTACTCTCAAGCCTGACTTCACCCTTTCCCTTCACTCAGAGGATACTGTGAATGTGGTGAGGCGCTGCAGCTGCTGACAAGCTCCGGTGAGGACTGAGGGCTTCATGTAGTGGTTACCGGCTCAGTGAAGCCTCTGACCCAGCGACCACCAGCCTCTCAAAAGTAACTCAAGCCAAAAGTGAACATAAGAGGCTCTTTCTTCCAGCCCTTTTAGAGCCTGCATCCATAAAAAGCTCTGCTGGTTCACTCAGTCTAAAGGATGGCTGACAAGTCTAAACATCTCTGACCAAAACTATTAAAACTCTTCAGAAAAACACACACAAATGATCAGTGTTCATAAAATGTTTTATATGGAGCAACAGGGGCTTGTGAGCAGGCAGGTACAGCCGAACAAATTGAGCTGCGTAAGTTTTTCCTGTAGCGTTGCACTTCAGTTCTGTCTTAGTTGTGTTGCTTCAATTCAAACAGTGGCATTAAGACAAAGAAGAAAACTTTGTCTTTCTCAGGGAATGAAAATTTCAGAAGGGCTGTTGCTCTCCGATCCCTGCAGGTCCATTAGTGGCCTCATAGCCCACCACGACAGGAGAGGAAAACCTGTGTCAAAAAGTCTGTTTTCGAACGGCGCCTCATCTGCATATTTGAATAATACATAGTGCTTATAAGCATATTAAATGGAATGTGGCTGCGCATCATTTGAAGGCAGAGATTAGACCTTCCCAGTTAATTATAAAGATGTCAAATGTCAGAGGATGAACCCACGCCCTGGGGTCAACCCCTTTAGTTTGGTGATTATATGCACAAACTATAGATAAAGTGTCATCATACAGGCTATTAAGGTGCTGAAGGGAGGCTTCCCCTTGTCTTTATTGCTATGCAGAATCTGTCAGGGGAGGAAAACGAGTCCACGCACTCTTAATGGTTTCTCAAACAGTTACTACACTCAGCCTCATATTTCCCTCACATACTTTGAAACAAAGATTAATAGGAAGGCTCAACTGATGTTAACTCGCTAATTTAGCTGGCTTAGGCCTTTAAGTTTGCAAAATCTTTTGTGATAACGCGCCCTTGGCGGAGACAATAGTGAGGCTGTGTGTGCGCACATGTGTGTATGAGCTTGTTTTGGTCATTACGGTACCATTAAGAACCAATCAGCTCAGCAGGGCAGCCTTGTGGAAAGCAGCACAGGCCTGAGAGAGCACCTTGGGTTCACCTTGACAGGACCGCCAGTCAAACGGGGCAGCTCTCTCTGTGTTCCTGTCAATCTGACTCCCCCTCTGAACTTCATTTAAAGGGAGGAGCAGCGGCTCACTAGCTCCTAACAGGTAAGAAGGGCCCATATTATCAGCCCTCAGAGAGAGCAGGGCAGAAATCTGATGTGCTCTTTCAACTGTACTAAACTGTCTGTACTGTAGCTCAGCTCCCCGACTGACTAGACACACACACCCGCTGATTGGAAAACAGAGAGGAGAAAGGGAAGGAGGGTAGTCAGAAAGATGAGAATAACTGATTTGCATGAGGAAATGGAGATGTAAAGAAACAAAAAGATTAAGGGTACGGGAATGAGGATGAGATTAAATCTACGACAGCCTGGTTGGTGTGTGTGTGTGTGTGTGTGTGTGTGTGCAAGATAGAGAGGAGGGATAGGGTGTGAAAACAATAGAGAGAATGATATATTTTTCAATGGAAGGTATATTGCAATCCACTTTTCTGATTTTAGGAGTACACCAGAGGGCTAAGGAGTTTGTTTTGGTTTGGGGGAGCTGACACAACATCCACTGTTTAGACCGTCAGGCAATCCCCACCATACACACACACACACACACACACACTCCTACATGAGGCCCCAGCCCAGCCCTTCCAGCTTCTTCAATATTTGATGGGATGAGCCCATGCTGACTAACTCAAGGCCATGCAAGCAAGACTCCCTAACCAACCAAAGCGCTCACAGTCTGCTGAGGTTCCCGGTTGCCAATATCCACGATCACGGAAATAATAACATTTAGCTGCGGTTCCCAGGTATCAGATAAATGAGACGAAGAACATCGCAGTGAATCCAAGATGACTCCCGTAAATGTTATGTTTTCCTTTCTGAGTGTGGATCTAAATGCAAGGGAGTAAACATGACCGCGTTTACAGGAATAACAACTGAACGCTTTCCCTCATTTTAGAACACAATTACAAGTAGGCTCATCTGTGAAAGCATCCTCTGGTACTCAAAGAGGTAAAAGTTCCACAGCTCAAACTTGTTCTTTTTTTTTTTGGGCGATTGCATGAAGTTACCTCATGCGAGGTTCTCCAACTTTTTTCAGGGATTTTTATTGTCTCTGTTTTGGCGTGCTGGTCCTTCTCCTCAATCCCGACAGACAGCTTTCTGTCCACAAACATGTGAAATGAAAACATATAACCGGTCACATGTGGCGGCAAATTATTTAACGTGCTCAAACAAATCCAGCACTTACATTTGTTTGATTCTCTGGGAGTTGTTGGGTGGAGGATGGTGCTAAGTCTGACAGGACTTGTACTTTGCTCCAGACTGTCATCACTAAACAGTATAAGGATGTGCAATATTCAATACTTTTGTAATTTTATAAAAAAAAATCAATAAAAAGACCAACTCCAACGGTGTATTAGTCCATCTTCAGTATTTTCCACCTGTCTGTTTACCATTGACTCCAAGTAATAATGCTATTCTTTAATGTATAAAATCAATGAGAAAAAAAGCTAGTCATAATTTATTAATATGAAACTGATGTTTGTGCAATGGAGTACTTTAAGTACTTTATAGTAACGTGAAGATATGTAACAGAAGAAAGAGTTCACAGGCTTTTGCAGCACAATGATTAGTTAACTTGTGGGTTTTTTCTTGCTTCTGGATTAGTTAGCATTAAATATATATATAATTATTTTAAAAATTCATCTGGGCAGTGTTTGGTGTAACAGACATAGACTGAGGATAAAGATCATTGTGGGTGTTTGTGCACTGCATGGGGAAACCGGGGACTGTCTTTGTTTTTCTGCCTGTTCAGCGTGAATATCGAGCCATCAAATACTCCAATTTTCGCCACTCTGCATTGTTTTGTCTAGATTTTCTTCAAGCCGGGTGTCATTGGAGAGTAAACACTCTCTATACATTCAGTTCTTTGTACCCCCCCCACCCACCCACCTCCCTTTTCTGTCTTGCTGGATGTGTGCGAGTGAGCCAATGCACGGTTGTGTGTGTGAGTGTGTGTGTGTGTGTGTTTGCAAACGAACGTGTGCAGGCTTTGTTTTTTTTTTTTTTGAACATCCCTTTGATGTTGCTGTTTATTTATTTATTTCTCTGCCTGCAAAGGCCCTTTCTCTGTGGTTAGGGCTACAGCGGATTGGGCGCGCGTTGCTCTGAGTGCCATCCATCAGCGAGGAGCCTCTCTGACGGATGAACCAGTGACCTCAGCTCCCTATAGCGCATCAGCTTGAAGCCGGAGCTGCGCTGGGGGATTTTTGTTTATAAGGAGACGTAGTGTAACCAGGAGGCCCTCTGCTTCATCACCAACCTGTCTGCCTCAGTACCAGTGTGCATCACATGTAAAACAACGATTTCATCTCTGGCCAGGAGATATTGCTTTATTTTGGATTCCCCAATGTTAATGGAACTCGTGTAGTTGTGGTTGTAGTTTTTGGTATTAATTTGATTTCTTCTGCTTAGTTTATGGTGACTAATGGTCAGTCCAGTGAACATTAGTAATCATAAATGTCCACAAAAAAAAACCAAACAACACTAGGAGTGGCTATAATGTTTAATCCTAAAGTCTAAACCTCTATCATACAGCCCATGTAAGAGTGGAACATTTTAAACTATTTAAAGAAGCTTGCGTGAAAAATAAATTGTCATATAAATTCCTTTTTTAATGTTCCTGAATCTGTCCATGGTGCTGAAGTGACCTGGTAAGTGTCAAAAGAGGATGCACTGTATATCCCAGAATGCAAGAGATTTGTAGATCAGAATCTCTAGTCAACTAGCGTGATACAAACCTATTTCATAGTAAAGTTGCAAAAAGCTTAAATTGTTATTTGCTTGTTAGTTTTCACTTGAACCTTTATATATCAACAAATTGGGAGTTCAATTGGTGATGATGACGACTGGGTATCGCCTCAGCCTTTGCAAGCAAAGACGAGTTGTGATCTCACCAATTTGTGGTAAACTATGTGAGAGGATTGTCAGTCAGTTCAGAATCACAGCATCACTTTGTTCATTTAATATTGTGCACGTAATATTGTGGGAACATTCGGGGACTCAGGAACTATTACTCTACTTAAAGGGCCACATGGTTTCAGGGGTACTTTAGAAAACCACTATCCCTTTACACAGTTCATCACTGAGTCCAGAAACATAATCTGAAACTATTACACAAAGAAGAAACCATCCATCAATTCTGTGGACAAACACCGCTGAGGACTGCACTGAAAAACAGTGGAAGTGTGTTCTGTGGTGAGACAAGCTCACATTTCAGCTTGTTTGCAGGAAAAATACGTTTGTTTCTCTATAACAAATATGAAAAAGGCCACCCAGACTGTGAGAGGTGAGAAATCTGTGATGGTGTGGGGTGCATCAGTGACCATGACGATTGTACAGTAACCTGTGTATGTGTGAAGATAGAATACGATTTCAGAGAGGCATATACTGCGATCAATGCCTTTTCCCAGGCAGTCAGTGAATATTTCTGCAGGACAATGCTAGGACTCATTCTGCATGTGCTAAAACAGCGTGCCTTTGCCTGACTGACCTGCCTTCGCTCCACATCTGTCTCCTGTTGGAAATGTATTTCTGTTGAGCAGCTGAAGTCTTGCATCCAACAAGAAGGTACAAATATTTCCACTTATTCCACTGTCCCACTTGTAAAATTGCAACACTTAGTGGCCTCAGCTCCCAAATTAATGAAAAGGGTAAATAAAAGGAAAGATGATGTGACACAGTAGTAAATATGCCTCAGTCCAAACATTTTTGAGTGTGTTGCAGGTATCAACCTCTAAATTTGTTCATATTTACAAAATACAATCAAGTTAGTCAGTGTAAACACAGAAAATCTTTTACTTTTACGTAAATCGTTACGTTAATCTTTTACGCTTTTAAGTCCAAACTTTTCTGGAAATGGAGTTTGCATTTGTGACTCATCCATCCAATGGTACGATTGTGTTAAAGAAAACAGTTTCTTGAGCCAAAGTGTTTGGATTTTATAGCTATTTTACACACATTTTAATTTAAGAGCTGTGACACACCAAGCCAACGGTCGGCTCTCGGCCACTGTCAGGCCGTCAGTGAGCATCTGTCGGCCTAGTTTTGGCAGAGTGTCCAGCACCATCTGCACTTAGCAAAGTTTGCTGTGGTCACATCGGTGAAAGAGACCACAATGAAGGAGAAGACACAGTGCCTATAACAACGGCAGTCTAACTTCTTATCAGCCATATTCATCAGCTAAAGTAGTTTTAAACCATCTATGCCGTCGCTTCCCCTTCCTAATGGAAATGGAAATGGCTGCTTATATAGTTTATTTATCAAAAACGCTTTACAATGTTGCTTCTCTTTCACCCATTCACACACACACACACACACACACACTCACACCAATGATAACGGCTGCCATACACGTCACTCGCCTGACCCACCAGGAGCAACTTGGTGTTTAGTGTCTTGCCCAAGCATATTCCCATATGTAGGCAAGAGGGGCCAGGAGCCTGTGGCCCGTGGACGACATGAGGTCCACAGCTTGCAGTGGGCTGTAGTTATTATTTTAACTTTCAAATCCCGTATATACCTGATATGCAGGCTATTCATACTCTTCACATTTATGGGCTCCTCAGTGGCTAAAAATAATAGGTTGAACTGTACAACTACACCACTGCTGCACTTAGAAATCTAATTTAAAGAACATGTATATAAATCAAAAAGTAAAACTGTCTGTTTTAGGCCCAGGCTGACGTGTCTTTTTCCTCCAAGATCAGATTATTTCCTCTCTCTGTGTTGAGTTCTTCTTTCTTGAAGTAAATCTTTCCGACCACGGCTTCCAGGTTCATGTTCAGCTCGTCTTTGTCCACATGTCTGGCCTTCCTTGGATGGTGTCTTCTCTGGTGGATAGCCATCATCCATCAGTCTGTGGAGTCAAAATCTGACAGACACCTACTGAAACATCCTGACAGCTGAAATAAACCTGGGCCTTTGAGTCCATTTGTCTCTGCTTACTCACACAACCACGTTAACTGACATAAAGGGGATTATTACTAACACTCTATGTATACTGTGGATTTAATTTTTATACATTTGCTGCTTAGTATTCATTGTTTTTGCTTTGTACGGTCTAAATGCAGTGATATTAACATGAAATGATACCCATGTACTATAAAACCATTTACTACACTCACCTGTAACAATATACTGTTTATTGGAAGCAACTTACTTTTAAGCGTAGCTTAACTTTATAAACAACAGAGAGTCAGAAATGACCTCACGATGAGCAGGCTTAAACAGCAGTGCCAACCAAACAGCCATCGCAAATGTTTTAGAAATCTCACCTCTCTGACCCCAATGGTTTTCATTCACGATCATTTACTAAGTCGTGTCCTGCTCCAAAATTCCAGCAAAATCTACTGTTACCACCACAATGATGTCGGGGTCAAGTCTAATGAACTCTTCAATGACTATAGTGTAAAAACTTTAATGCAGAACTTTGTCTTCATAGAGAAAGAAAAAGCGATTGCATCTCCCAAGGCCATAGCTCTACATGCAGGAGAGATGAGTGCTCCAGCCACTGACCTATATTCTTTATGGAACAGCAAATGTTCACAATAAAAAGTTCTTAGTTACACTTTCTTCTGCTTTTGCTTACTTTTCCATCCCATTGTCCGGATTTGGAGAAAGGCTGCCACTTGAGAACACATTTTCACTTTGAATGACCACTACGATTTTGAGCGTCTATTGTAAGGCACTAGATGTGTGCAATCGTAAGATCATTCTCTTTCCAGATGGCTTGTCCTTCAACCTTTGCCATCAGCTCAGCATACACGAAGATTACATTTGATTTCAATAGGCACAAACAGTGACTGAGCTGAATAAGAAGCTTGCCTTATTCATGTCATAAAAGAGATTTGGGTCCAATCGCATAATTTCTATGGGCTGTAAATATAAAAAGGATACTTGAGGGCTTTTTCATTGATCACAGCACCGCTAATAATAATGTCCACATAGGGGCAAACACGCCTCATTCTGTGTGACCCCCCCCACCTCCTCCTCAGTCCTTGACAAAACCTCGAGTTATGCCCAAGGTTAATCAGCTGGTAGGAAAACTAATGCTATTATATATTTTTTAATTAACCTAAATGCTTTGCCAGCATCATAGATATAAGGAGCACATTTTGTTTGTTAACCAAATTCAACGGGCAGGAAACAATCAGCTGTATTGTATTTATTCTGCCATCAAAATCTAAATAAAAATGTTCCTCTTAGGAGACAATATGGTAGGTGTTTCAACCTACAGAAGAGTATAAGTTGAGTCATTTTTGCTCTTTCACAATATCTGTATTCAACCAAAAGGGACCAAGAGGTAAACTCGTAATAAATGCATAGGATTCAAAATGCTGGCAAAGATTTCAATAGTCTCTGAATCATTCTTGAAGGCAGGTAGGACAAACAACCTCTGTTTTTATTCTTACCAATATTCAGTTTTAAAAATCAGCAAAACAGTTTTAGACAATTTTAAATAATCTAAGCATTATTCTCAAAAACTAATTCAGGAATCAGCATTCACATAACCGATTCACATGATAACAATCTCCTCATATGATGGTCTTTAAGGGGAATTTATGTGGCGTTGCTTTTTGAAAAACACAGACATGACTTCTTTTTTGTGGCATCACATCTTCAGTGCAGTAGACATGCAACTGTTTTCTCTTATGTCCTATTAACCTGATATTTACATTTTTCTATAAAAGTAACAGATGAAAGCAGCCATCATATCCGCAGTGAAATTTAAAATAAAAAAATCTGCCAATCAAACTTTTTTCATGTTGTTACTGTACACAACACACAGCGGTTTAGCACAATGCAGCAAAAAATAAGGGAGAGTTTAAAGATTCAGGATGTAACTTTTTAAATAACTTTTTTGCAAGAAATATCTTAATTACAATATTAATAACTTATCTTAATGTTATATTCTATTTTATTCTATCTCTCTCAGAATGTCGGGGGTCATAGAGTAGAAGGCAGAGGGAGGGTTAGGTGGGGCAGAGAGGTTGGGGCCTCATTCACCAACCTGTTCAAGAACAATTCTCTTCAAACTCGCTTCCTTTTGACAGTAACCAATGCTTTTTTATTAAGATAAGAACAGAATCTATTATCTGTAGTATTATTATTTTCTTCAGTTTTACAGGCAATGGTTTTATTAGTGTTACCTTTAATATTTTTATATTTAAAATGTAAAACTAAATATGGTTTTTGCATGTGCGTTCTGGTCTTAAAATGAATACGTATTCAATTCATATCGCACATCACAATCAAAAGTGGTGTACCACTTCCCCCTCAGCCGCCACCACCACAAGAGGATGTGTGTAATGACCATTTCTGGTGTCAGACAGCAGAGTCTGTCAAAAGAGATGCTTCTGAATGACAACAACAATAACAAACAAACAATATGAACAGCTCACGACACTAAATAAAAACAAACTATCTAACTATCAACCATAAAGTTAGAAAGTTAGGTAGAAATCACAGGGATGAAGAAGTAGGTGAATGATGTATAACTTTAAGAGCTCTAAATGTTATGGTGGGGCAGGGTTATGAAGGGCTTTCAACTAAAGGAGGGGAATTTTACCATCAATGCAATATTTGATAAAGAGCCAGTGAAGCTGCTGAAAATGGGGGGTAACATGTTGCATGGATGGAGTCCAGGGGATAATTGAGCAGCAGAAAGTTAAAAGTTTCTGGGGAAGCTTACGTAAGTCACCAGACAAAAGAGCAGTACAGAAGTCGAGGCGGGAAGCAATGGCTGGCAGATGTAAGGCCAGACATTTTGTTTTACGTGCACATAACTCAGACCCTTTTATGGGTGTGGGTGGAGCATTCATGTGCGTTAAATAGGAACAACTAGAACAGGCTTTTAACTTAGTAGGACAACACAAATTATGGCAAGAAAACAGGGGCAAACAATTATAGCAGCTTAATGACATGTCGTGAATCTGATGTCTTATCTTAGGCATTTTCAGTCAAACATCATTTCAAAATTTCTGTCTAAATCCACCTTATAGGTCTCATCTATTTTACAGCAGCCCTTTGCAGTGGCATACGGTATTTATATAAGCTTTAAACAAATAGTTGGAATTTAAAGCATTTTATTCATATAAAAATGTGTAGGTGTGATTTAAAAAGCTGACTGCTGTCAGTCTTTCACGCAACCAAATCTCTACAAATATATGTGTTTTACTCAGTTTAGATGTGTTTATTATCAGCACACTGGGCTTCATTAGGAAGTGGTCAGTGCTTTACTAGAGAGATGAGGAGGTGGGCATATTCTGCCATTGGCTCTGTAAACACACCTAACTGTTGTTCAAGGAAGACAAATGCTTAAGTTTTGCGACAGCAAACAGGAACAGCATACAGGAACAGCATACTTCGCTGTTGTGGGATGAAGGTGGATGCATTAAGCTCTGACATAAGACAAAGCACAAAGTCCTGAGAACTGCTGGAAGCAGAATTTGGCTGGTGAAGGTCTCTGGACATTCTTTCTCTCCAGAGTGGAGTGTGTGAATTCAGCATTTTGATCCCAGAGTGTAATCGAGCGTCTCCTTGTCTGGAGAACCGCTGAGGGATTGAAGCACGATCAATCACCCCTCTCTGGATTGTCCGGGTGTCCTACATGTGGCTGAGTCCCAAGCTGCTCGCTGGTTGGAACAATGAAGAAAGAAGTGGTAAAAAGTCTTCAGAACATTTATGACATGCTTGTGTATAAGGCAAGTTGATGGTTTTCTGATCACACCAATGCATAATGACTTTCATGTCGGGGATTATTTATTTTCGTGCACGTCTACCCTAAAAAAATATTTTGTTTATTATAGAAGCTGTTAATGGATTCAAACCAGCACATTCAGACCAGAGATGTTTTTTCTTTACTCAATGGGAAATAACATACAACCTAATAATTTAAAGCAACAATGTCCTCAGTTGGTTCAACCTTTGTGGTACACTTGAACAACCATGCCAACAGAATAATTAATATGTTTTGACCCCCTCCTACGCTGGTCAAAGAAAGGCCCAAAGGCCAAAAGTGTTGTTGGCCTGTTTAGCATAAAATGAATGCATTAATACCCCGAGACTCAATTATTTTGCAAATAGTTTGTTTGACACTGCAGGTTACGAGAGGCTACCGACTTTCAAGACCTTTAGCTAGAGGAAGTGCTGGTTTTAGTATCAATTATGAATATCAATATAACATAGATTACTTGAAATTATGTTTCATTGAGAAGATTTTTTTTAAATGTCTGTGATAACTTTAAACAAAAAGAATTCATGTTGTATGCAAATTTATGAATCATGTACTTAGTGTCTGGGTATTTTTGCATTGTATTGTCTTCATATTACTGGTTTTATTCGAGTAAAACTAATAATTCAATCACACTACAGCTCAAGTGGCTGAAGCCTTCCACCTACCACATGGCTCAGCATTACCATTGCTATGATTGGGGTTCATTCCCACCTTTTTTCCTTTCTACACAACTCTTCACTCTTGCCTGGTAGATCCAGACGATTCTCTTTGCCCATAATCCCCATGCTGACTCTTTCCCCTTTCTCTCACCTGATTAGAATTTCTGCCGTGGCCTCTGGGATTGGACGATTTCAACATATTTTATTTAACTGCTTTTGTAAGCCCTAATATTCAGCAGCTGTGATCTATGGCTGAATTACAATTTTCAGGGTCAAGGAGGGACTTGGCTGAGGAAAAGGGGTGGGTACAACTGCTGTGCTGGTGGGGGAGTGTGTGTATATGTGTGTGTGTGTGTGTTTGGGGGTGATGGAAAAAGGAAAAAACAGAGAAAAGGGGAAGGAAGAATCTCACGAGTTGTCTTTAAAAATGAATGAGAAAATGGGTAATCCCAGAGTCACAGCATGAAAAGAGGGAAAATCAATATGGCCTCTCAGTTCACTGGGGCCCTCACAAGTCCTTGAGATGAACAAAAAGTTGTGCATTTTGTTGCCACATCTATATGTCTCAATAGAGAGGAGTGTGTGTGTGTGTGTGTGTGTGTGTGTGTACAGTAAGCTTGTCTGTTTTAGAAGATGTTCTGTAGCTTTGTGTTTGCAAGGCTGCATGTGCAGGCAAGAGGTTGTGTACAAGCTGTTTCCGGGAAACTTTGGTTCATGATTCAGAGGGAGGGATGTGAGTAACTGGGACTCGTGGAGAATATCAAGCTTGTTCCAACTTCTACACTAATCAAAAGACAATAATTTCAAGAGAAACAAGTGAAGGCAACCCAGAATTCTGTCATCTACTTTGTGTGGTGAATGCGTTACTAGTTTCCAAGAAGCAGAGCGAAATGAAAAAACAAAAATGGTTCGGTAACCTTTGGAGTCATGATTTAATTGACGATAAACATCAGCCTGAAACAGGCCCCCTCACAAGAATCTAATTCTACTTCCTGGCCTAGGCCAATTAAAATGGTTGGTGAGCTCTGGGACTTGCTTTTCTGCCCCTTTTCCCCAAGACAAGACAAACACACAAAGCTGTCTCCTTCTTATCTATTACACTTCCTCCCACCATGTCTAAGAGATGACGTTGCTTCAGAGAAAACAAGTGCACACCCTCTCCATCTATCCATCCGTCCATCTATCCATCCATCCATCCCCCAGTCCTGTCCTCTGTGCCGTCATGCTAAGCGATGCCCCCCCTCCTCCCCACTTCATTAGCGAGCTCTTCAGTAGCCTGTCATGGTGGATGTGCTCCATCAAAGCTGATCGACTCTCCGTTTTTCCAGAAAGATGTCGTGGGTTATCACCGCGTGCTCAGATCTCTGGCTACGGGAGGAGCGTGACTGGCAGGCCGTCTTTTGAAGACAGTGATTCTCCCAGTTGGAAATTTAGAATCGTGTCTGCTTAGACACCATATGCAAAGTAAATTACTGTACAGAGGTGAGTCTGACTAAACCCTCCCTTCTCTCTGAAAGTCCGAACCACGGAGTGCCTCCCAGGTAACTTGCCCTCCTGTAGGTTCATTCTCACTTTTCTCTTTGTGTGTCTCTTTCCATCACCCACTTTTAAAATGTACACCAAATGAGGAAAAACTACAGCGAAAATGGTCAGAACTCACTCCCTTTGCGTGTGTCATTCCAAGCGTCTATTACCAAAGAAATACACTCATCACACTCCAAAAATTCATAAATGACTATCTCCAACATCAACTTGCCAACTATCTATAGTCACTTGCATAGGGTTAGTCAGCATGGAATTTAATTGAAAGGGCAAAGGCACAACAATCCTTGCAAATAAAGAAATTAATATAAAAAAGCCTCAAACAGTAAAAACAGCTCCTTTTTCTCCAGCTCCCCATTATCATGCAAATGACCCTGCTGGTTACAACTGTATGTCTTTGTAGTGGTAAAGTGTTAATTTCAGTTCAAAGGCTGTGCCAGTATTCTACAGGGAGAGAGATGGAAGGTAAGATGGAGGTAGAGATGGAGGGGAGCGGAGGGGGGGAGCTGCGTAGTTTAGCCTGGCTGAGCATAGCTGTGCCCCCAGCCCTTTGTGTTTCTACTGTCTGCATTGTGAAGCCGTATTAGTGTCTTTAAAATCAAACAGGAGGCAGACTTAAAAGATGGCAGCTCCAGGTGTTACCTCGCTAGTTGTTCCCGAGGACTCAGCCAGGCCACTAACCCAAGTTGCTCGTTCACCTACAGCTCATGGCGAGTGAGAAAGGCAATGCAAGTTATGACACAGCATCTTTGTTGCGGAGATGCAAAACTGCTTTAATGACAGATGTTGCGCCTCATGGACATGGACAGATTTCTCAAAAGTAATCTTTATGGGCAGATCTGAGTCTATTTGGATTAATTTAGGGGAACAACATGTATTGAAGAGCACGGTTGACAGGGAAAAAAAAGGTCATTGCAGATGAACACAAACAGATACTTGTGTGGACAGACACCAAGTACTCCATCTCAGCCACAGGGCGACACATCCGTTAAGCATACGCAAACACCCATTCATGTATGCATGACTGCAACAAATAATAGGGGGCATTGTCATTTCTTTGTGAGCACAAACACTATTAAAATGCTCGACAGCACTGACTGAGGCAAAAGAAAAGATAAAGGACTGAGGAGAGAAAGAAAGCCATTCTGCTAGGGCCGGTGGCGTGTACAAATGGAGAACATGGCTCCTCTTCTAACAGTCGCACACTAGAATGTGTGTGTGTGTGCTTTTTAATGGAGGGGCATCCACCATACGTGCAACAGTGCATGCACACTTTTGTGTGCATGCTGAATCAAACAGCAGAGGATTCATTGTAGTTCTCAAACAGTGCCATTGTGGGTTTTTCCACAGGGAGCTGGTATTGGTGGTGGCGGTGGGGCTGGCAGCATCATGGACACTCCTGGAGATTTAGTGCACACCCTCCCATCGTCATCCCACCACTGGAGTTCTTTATCCCGTTTAAGACCCGCCCTTCACCAGGGGGACAGATTTCAAATGTTTGTCACAATCCCTTATTGTCTTCAATGGCTGACAAACATCAGGCTTTTTGTAATGGTGGTGTATCACAGAGGTTTCTCGTTGTGGAACCCTCCTTTTTTTTTAACTTTCATGTGAACCTCTTAGAAATAACCAGAGGGAACAGGAATCATTGCTGAGCTGGGCACAGGAGATGTCAGCGAGACAATCTGATACAAACTGGCGTTGTAATAGCAGATTCCTTTGGAAAACCATCGCTATATGATCACTCGTGCCATCATTACTGCATCAAGCGAGACACACAACAGGGCGAGCATCTAAATGTTATTTCAATAGAATAGTTTCAGCTCTCACAGGACGGCCAGGCTGAGGACGTGGCTGGTGTAGAAAATGAACAGGGACACCCAAAGACTCGATCCATTCACTGGCAAACAGGAAAAGGCAGGGAGAGCTTCAAAATCACTTTTCAGACATCAAATAATTAATTGCTCTCTCCTTTTGCTTTCCTTCCCCCCAGTGTTTCTCTCCTGGTGTCTGTATGGAAGACAGAGCTCCAGTCACTTAAGGAGGGTTAACACCCGTCTAAATTAAATATTAAAAGGTGTCTGTACCTGCTGCTATTGTTGCCCCTTGGAATAAGATATAACCTATTTTTGACAAGTTTTCATCCTCTGCCTCTGCTGTGAGACGCTTGTCGAAAGCCAAATCAGCGAGTGGGGAGAGTGGTAGCGGGGCGTGGGGGCACTGATGAATAATCTAGTTCATATTCCAATGACACCCGCCGCTCAGAGGGAGAGAAAGAAAGGCAAGAGAAGAGGGGAGATGGGCAGGTGGGCGGGAAAAAAAAAAAAAAAAAGAGAGCTGGACAGGATGGGGAAGATAAAAGCTGGGGGGGAGTGAGGGATGAGCAAAAGAGAAAAATGAAGAAAGAGAGGAAAAAAGAGAGAAGAGGCAGATGATAGCTGACGTCTGCCAAGGTATCATATGACAGTGCTCCTGTTTAAATTATAAAACAGGATGCAGGCTCTAAACAAATCGTTATCTCTCCACCTCCGTGCATTCTGCCTTCCTTCTGCCCCTCCCTCCCTTTCCCCGCTTTTAAAAACTTGTTTTAATGCCATTTCTTAATGAACATAATAGCTCAGCGCTAATAATGAAAAGAAAATAAAAACATCTAAAAACGCAGAGGGGCCCCTGAGTTGTCGCCGGCGCTCAATTATTTCCTTGTCAAGTGGGTCTGTTTTTAATGAGGCCCTGTGGGACTGACGTCTGTCAGTCAGCCCTGACTTTTTGACACCATTACAACTTCAAATAGAAGCCGCCGCCACGCTGCCTTCCACCGCTCACTCGCTAGCTACTGCTTCGCTCATCTGACAGGCTGGGAGGAAGGGGGGGAAGGGAGGGAGGGAAGGGAGGACAGGGAGGAGGAGACAAGGTGGCAGGGGAAGTAAAGAAAAAGGGCCAAAAAGAGGGATGAGAAGGGAGAGAAGGAGGGATTGGAAGAGAAGAAGAGAAGAGGGCATATCGGCACATAGGTAGGCTGCACATACAGGGACACACACACAGTGCACTGGATAAAAAAACAATCACTGAGGGTCACTGCCAGATGAGGTTTGTCAAACGGCCAGGGATTCCACCCCCCATTCACCTCTATGCTTCCTAGTTGACTTCCTTCCGTCTCCCTCCTTTTTTCTTCTTTCCCTTTTTCATTATTCCTCGACTTTAATGATAACTCTTGGTGAGTTGGCCCCGCGTGGGATGGTCGGAGGCACACTATTTTGTTGGCCATTAATTTGAGGCTTTGAAGCAGACGGCGGCACTGCGGCTGGTGAGGGCCTGTGAAATGTGGTCGGTATGGGGTGTGTGCGGGGGGACCCCATCAGCACCCGACACCCCCGCATCTTCGAAAATGAAGACCATGGCCCTGAAACAGAATAGCAAATGTCCTCGCCAGGAAGCGCCACACCAGGCACAGGAGACATGTACACACTCCAGCGCTCCACTCCTGTGTGTGTGTGTTTGTGTGTGTGTGTGTGTGTGTGTGTGTGTGTGTGTGTGTGTGTGTGTGTGTGTGTGTGTGTGTGCGCGTGTTTCAGATATACGCACCAAATATGCTCTTACATTTAGATTTTCCAAGACCCCCTGAAGAATGACTTTCCCCTTAAGAACAGAATAGCAGTAAACTCATCCACACATATTTCAAACACCTGCAAATGTATCACATCATCAGTCGGCGTACAGATAAACACAGAAACAAGAACTGCTTCACAATCTTTAGAACTTGACAAGAAAAATATAGAACAAGAAGTACAAGTTCTAAAACGAGTTAAACGCATTCATAGGAACAGAAAAAAGATAAAACCCTTAAGACACAAAACTAAACTCAAAATTTATACATTTCAATTCGACCTGGTGTGTAGTTTAGATTTAGTCTAATCAAAAAAACAAAAAGGAGCAGAAAAGCTAATCCCAAATAGCCTTCAATGTCATAGTATATACAGTTCTATCACAGAAACTTCAATTGAAAACCCATTAATGCATTTATAAATAAATAGAAACAGAATCATTTGTACTGGAGAGAAACACAATACATGATGTAATTTCAATGTTAATACATATAGTGTGATCATTTTACACAATGACAGTTACATGAAAAAGTCCATAGGAATGAGGTGGGGAAATCTGTGTGCGGGAGTCGCAGTGGAATTGTTCCAAATGTGGTTATATCTGAGGAAACCTTTCTCTGTATTGCATGTGCCAAGCTGTGCGACAGTGTTACAGGTGTATTAAAAACATAATAAAAGTGTAGATTTTGTTTCACTTTTCTCCATCCTCTGTTCATATATCCAATTCTGAATACAATTGCTGAAAATAAACAGTTTCTTCTTGATAAAAATAGATGTATCCTTCACCTTGATTGACTGAACTGACCTCGACCTATCATGTGCATCCTATTTTCAAGGCAGCGCCACTCGTCTATTTTAGGCTCTGCTGAGCTTTTTAAAGGAGTGTGAACAGCATATCTTATCTGAAGGCACTGTTCTCTGTGCTGTGTAAGGGCTACATGAAGAACAGCTGAATCATTTAGTTACCATAACTCATAGATCTTACAGTATGTGTGTTCTAATAACTCAGACAGTAAGTACCCCCATATCCATCGATGTCACTCACGCACGTGTGAACATTTATATATCAATCTTCTACTTTTGTCTCTCAGGCATGCGAGCACACAACCTGAAAAAAACTTGACCCATCTTCATCACAGGAAAAAATAAATAAAAAAAAGAAGAAGAAAAAAATCTGCTTTGAATAACAAAAAAAAAATAAAAAAATAAAAAAATCCCCTGGCCTCGATCACCTGGGAACAGAGTGGGCTGCAAAACCACACTGAGGACGATACCACAAAAAATAGTAACTCTTGTAGTACAAAAACATCCCTCTCTACTCTTTTTGTGGAGATATAAGAGAGAGCCTGACAGAAAGGACAAAGTTGAAGAAGAGAAAAGATAAAAAAAAAGAAAAAAGGGTGCAAAGTGGAGAAAAAGCAGCAGAGAAAGAAAGAAAGGCAAGCAAACAGGAAAGCAGAAAAGAGATGGAAAAAAGCTCCCTGTCAGGCTTTGGAAACAGTGATTCATGGGGACCATTTGTCCTAATTACAGCAGAACAACGCTTTTGTCGCTATTAATCATGCATGTGTGTGTGTATTTGTATTTGTGCCGGGGGGGTGTATGGGGGGGACGTGTGTGTGTGTGCGTGTGTATGTGTAGAGGTGAGATCAGTGGCCCCGCAGATTGAAATAGATGGCCAGGATGATGGTGAGAAGAATGATGGCTCCGAGGATGAAGACCAGGACACGATTCTGGATGATCCTGCAGACAGAGACAAAGAGACAGAGATCAGGAAGGCTTCACAAAAGTTATATTGTGTCTATAGGAAAAAGTGAAATGCGTAAAACAATCACGTGTTTATGTGCAGACTAAATGACCGGCCATCAACTGAATGCTTCTCGTGTTTAATAGCTACCATGAGGTCTGCATGCATGGTATTTACTAGTATACAATCACAGGCATGGGAGTGTAAAACTCATACACATAATATTTCCAGCTTTTGTGCAAAGATCCAGTTCAAAAATGTCTCACGAAAGGATTTCAGCCTTGCATACAGATTCCTAGGCTGAACTGACATATGCACACATATGAACATGCAATACACACACACACACACACACACACACACACACACACACACACACACACACACACACACACACACACAGTCACACACACAGTCACACACACACACACACACAGGCTCTAAAACTTTATTTGCACAATAAAGTGGAAAAAGTGGCTCAGTAGTTTCCTGGAGGTAATAAAAATCACTGAATTACTGATGGAATTTGCCATAAAACAACTCACTCTTTTGCACATTTAAATTTTCCCACTGTGACCTAAGTAAACTTGACAAGAGGGGGCTTTAAAGCAAAAATATAAAAACAAACAAAAAAAAACAAAAATAAAAAAACAGCTTGGAAAGGAGGGCTGAAGAGAGTGGGCGCTGGGGAGTTGCAGACTATCACGAGTGGGAGCAACTCATCTGGTGTGTGTGTCCCTGAAACTGTCCAGTATGTGTCCTTGCTCGTGCACCGTACTCCGACAGTCCACACACAAACTCCCGAACCCTCCGCTGCTCCTGACAAATGAGAGAATTATCACATTTGCTGACATGTGGAGAGGTGGGGGAGAGGCCGGGGAGGGGGGGGACACTGTCCACTTCTCTAAGCAGGAGATGAATAGCCCATGCTGTGGCCATTTATCACCGTGGAGGGGGGCTGGCTGGATGCTCAGTCACCCTGCTACCCTCTAAAGCCCAAGTCTGAATCCAACCCACCAGCCAAGCTCACAGCTTCCTCTAGTCCACAAGCTTGGACCTGCAGTTTCCTCCACTAGCCACTTAGTTTTAAGCCTGCAGCTACAGAATAGGGAGGACAAAAATATAACCTAGCATCATGTTGTTATGTATCACAAGAGTGATTTTAGGCTTGCAGTATGTCTTTGTATTTTTCCTTGTCTTTTTTTGTCTACTTTGCAAAAAGGACACATACAAAAAAAAGACACGTTTTTACCTACTGTTGTATATCACTTACAGTGGCTCTGAAAAACGGAAACCAATCTATTGTAACTTCTTTTCACGAACAAGACACTTTTCACTGACATACTGTAATGCTCTAACTAGACAGCACTTGAGAACTCATTACAGCTAGTGTTTCTAAGTAGCACTGCTTGATGAGTAGACACTTTATCCTTGAATAAATGCATACTTTATCATAACAGAGTTATGCTGTCTACAGCACAGTACAAGTAACAGTTATGGTATATGATTATACACCAGAACAAACAAAATAATAATAAAAATAAAACATACCATGCTACATGTGGTATACACCCACGTGTCTCTGTATGTAAGAGCTAAAGCAGTGTTAGTGTTGCTGTGACAGGCTCGTCTGATCCTGGTGTTTAGATGAGGCTGAAATGATTGGCTGAAGCCAGCTGGGAAGGAGATCCCACTGAAACACTAATCAGAGCATCTTTACCAAGGCTATGTCTACCCCTATTAATTGACATTCATTATTTAGAATGATTATTTATCCCAGCCAAATACCCAGAGGAGGTACTTGTGTGTGTATGTGTGGGTAAAATCCAAATCACTTTGTGTTGTTTGTTAATTTCTTCAGCTGGAGAAAAGAAAGGAGGGTGACTAGAGGCCTGGGGCTGGAAAAATGAACAGGAAGTTAGATTTAGACTCATGGATGAGTCGTGTGGGGGGAGGGGTCAATTCTATAAAAACTGCATTCATTAAAAGGAGTCTGATTTGGTTGCAAACAACGCTGAATAACTTCAAACACTTAGATGTTCAAAGCAGTAAGGAATATGACAGTGTCGCAATTTTAATAAACGCTTTCTCAGGGGACATACATTTTAAAAAATACTTATTTTGACCTAAACGAATTCTCTGTACATCAATCCAACAAAACATGTCTTGAAGTGTAATGTAAATCTTATTTGTGGAAATGCGAACATTTAAACAGAACTTTGATGCTAATTTAGTACTGCCTAGTCAAAAAAACATTAAGCTGCTGAAGCAACTAATATCTGCAAAATAAATTAAGTTTAAATACAACTTTGCCAGAGCTCAAACTCTTGGTTATATCTTTCACTTCACCAGCTGAGTGAGTTAATTTACTGTGAGCAACACAGAGACAATACTAGGCAAGTAAGCACAAAGTACTTTTTATGAAAAACAGACGAACAATTAAGTTATTTTGCTTATTATTCATTTAATCTTGCACATTTGGTCACTTCAAAACAATTTGTGTCTATAAAGGAAAACAGCAGCTGAGGACAGATCATTTTCATAATCTTCTGGATGCTGTCGCTACATTCTGTCACTTGTAGATTTAATCTACAGATTTGTATGCTGCTGTATCTAACAAGGCACTTTGCCCTGAGCGAAAAACTCACATGAGCTTCTAGATTAAAAGTAATTTTAGTTTCAGTTTTAAATCCCTTCCGGCAACAGAAGCAGTACCCCGCGAATGTGAAACACCTTGCCCTATCCCAACCACTCCCCTAAGAAAAGAAATGAAAAATCCCTAAAATTGGGAGGTAGAAGAGTGAAGTACATGGTTTTCCTCTGCCGTATGGTTGATCCTGTCCTGACACGTGGCCAGACAGAACAGAACTTATCAAACCGGATCCATCCTCCAGCTTTGACACTTGACATAGAGGTGGGGAGTGATAGGTGTATGTGTGTGTATTTGTGTGTGTGTGTGTGTGTGTGTGTGTGTGTGTGTGTGTGTGTGTGTGTGGAGCGAAGGGTTTGGGAATGTGTGAGTGATGAACACAGCGCATGTACAAGGGTGCAGAGGTACATGGTGACCCACATACACACAATCGTACACACACTGAGTTTGAGAAGTCTTACCTTTACCCCGCTTCCTACTAAGATCCTAAAGTATTTTCTGTCTTATGCCCCCCTCACCCTGACTCCCCTCCGACTACTGGGAAAAAACTCTCACATAAAGACAGTTACAGTAAGTGAAACGCCAGCCAATAACAGCATAATAATAGCATACAATACTGGCCATTCTATTGGCTCCTGATGTTCCTTCTTCGCAGGCAGCCAGTCAGCTAACACCTTACTAGACTGAAATTCACCGATATACAGCACTAATGTTAGAGAGACAGACAGAGAGGGAGAGTCGAAATGATGAGTGCAAAGAAGAGCAAAAAGGTAAAGCAAGCAGGAAGGACAGAAATGGACAATAAAGAAGCTGAGAGAGAAAAATAAGAAAGAAAGAGAGTAGAGAGACAGAAAAAGAGGCGGGAGAAAAACACAGGAAGAGTGAGGAAAGACAGACAGAGACAGAGAGGAAAAGGGAGAAAGAGAAGTCCGTTTACCCGAGGAAGCAGAGCTGGAGGAGAGGCTCCTCGGAGACAGATGAAAATAATGAGGACTTTTCTGTCAGGAAAGATTTACAAAATCGTACCAGTGTTATTAAAATTTAAAATCTCCCATTTTTTTTCTTTTTCTCCCTTCCCATCCTCTTCCCCCCTCCCCTCTATTCCTTTCCCTGTATTTTCCCCTTTTCTTCCAGCAGCACAGCCTTATTATCAGCTCTAATGAGCACCGGGATACACCTCAGCTGTGTGTATATGTGTATGTGTGCGTATAGGGGTGCACATTGGGGTCCAGACCCTAGTGTCAGCTCCATCAGCGTCAGATTCCCCAGTCCCTTCAATGACACACACGTGTGTATGTGGTCACACAGATATACACTGACACACAGCTTTTGATGGCTTTCAGATGTGGCTGGACACACACACACACACACACACACACACACACACACACACACACACACACACACACACACACACACACACACACACACACACACACACACACACCTCTCAGATAGACAGATAACGCCCCCTACCAAAACAAAAACAGTCTCACTCAGACAGAAATAAGCTGATAGGCCCAGCCTACCTAAACACACACATACACACACACACACGGTCTCCACTAAGAACAAACTTAGCTGCAGAGTTGCATCTCTCAGGCCCTCCTCTATCCCTCCTCTTTCCACTAGTAGACCAATAAAATAAAAATCAATGGCTGTCTGAGCCATTCTGGCTCTCCTCCCTCCAAACCCTGGGAATATATGGGAGAGGAGGTGTGGGATGGGGGGGAAGAAGGGAGGGATAGATCAATGTGCTCACAAATGGTTTGAGTGATGGACATGGAGGTGGAACGCTGGTGGGGGTAAGTCCTAACTAATGCATCGACTTGTTATCACAAACTAATACAAATAAATGTTTTATTCTGGAAGCACATACACACACTGCTATTTGTCAGGGTGTGCACACACACCCCTGCCACATAAACACACGACAAATCAAAAGGTGAAGATTGGCCCCAGATCAATCCGGTGTGAGTGAGGAAACGGGAGAAATGTGCAGTGTTTCAATCAAGTGAACAGAATGAGGAAGGATCATCCAGAACAACTTGACTTCTGTGTTTCATCATATATCAAATATTTATATATCTGATTTCACCATGTATGTTCTAGCTATTGTCCCCAAGAGGGTGTTTAACATAAACACACGCACACACACTTTTCTCTTTAAATTTTCCTAAACCATTTACATTAATAAAGCAAACTTACTGTAACTGACTAATAAAGCTTTAATCTACAACCTCCAATTCCAAAAAAAGTTATGTAAAAGGATATGTAAAATCTAAATAAAAACAGAATGCAATGATTTGCAAACCATATTTTATCCACTATAGAACATAAACAACATATCAGATATTGAAACTGAGAAATGTTACCGCTTTATGGAAAATATTAGCTCATTTGAATTTGATGGTAGAAACACATCTCAAAAAAGTTGGAAGAGGGGCAACAAAAGGCTGGAAATGTAATTGCTGCAAATCAAAAATAAATGGAGGAGAATTTGACTAATTTGGGTAATTGGCAACAGGTCAGTAACATGACTTACAATGAAAGGAGCATTTCAGAGAGGCAGAGCCTATCTGTGCACAATGGACAAGGCCGAAGGTCAAAACTGGATTTGCGTGATCTATAGGACCTCAGCAGCCTGCAAAACAGGCATGATTCTCTACTGGACATCACTGCATGGGCTCAGGAACACTTCCAGAATTCACTGTCTGTGAACACGGTTCGCTGATGTAATTTGCAAATGTAAATTAAAGTTGTATCATGCAAAGAAGAAGCCAAATGTGAACACGATCCAGAAATGCTGTCGTGTTCTCTGGGCCAAAGCTCAATTGATGAGATTTGCAAATCATTGCGTTCGGTTTTTATTTAAGTTTACAAATCCTCCAAACGTTTTTGGAATTGGGGTTGTACTATTTTTAAACAAACAAACATGAATTATGTTGTGATTTTACAATGATTATGATGATTGCATAACCTTTAAACTATTTTATTGTTTATTGTTTTCACAAATATGAATCAAATGAATGAATTAGAGACTTTTTTTTTTTAAATCTAGAAATATAACAAATTTAGTATTATTTTTTGTTGAGATTATCGATTCCCAAAAGTGTCAGAGACCTTTTGTTGACCTGTATTGACAAAAATAATTTTTTTCAACTGAGAAAACGGACATAAAAAATGGACAGTTTTCTATTTGGAGGATGTGGTTTGAGCAAAGCATTTCATGTCAGCCTGATCCTCTCTCTCTCTCTCTCTCTCTCCCACTTTACTCTCTATATTTCTACCAACTTGATGCAGGAGAACAGCATCAGGGCTCTGCAAATTCATCCATTTTTTATTTTTCGACTAACAACCCTAGCCAGCAGCACCCTAGACCAAGACCCAGTCCTCTCCTGGAAAAGTGTTTCGTGGAGGAAGGAAGAGAGGGCAGAGAAAGACAGAGAAAGAGGAGCAGAGAGGAGGGATGGAGTGAGAGAGGTAAAAAAAAGTAGAAATTTCAGTGTGGGAGGAGAGGGCATATATGAGAGATAAAAAGAAGGATGGAGAGAGGAAAGAAGATGGAGAAGGGAAATGGAGAGGAGCTGGTGGAGGAGAAAGAGAAAGAGTGAAGATATTGCAAATGAATCTGGAATATTTAAGAACTTTTCTTGCCTGCAGCAATTTCAGGTAGCTGGTGCAGCTTCTCCTCATCCCAGTGTGATGTACAGGTGGCTTTTTGTGCTCCATACATACACAGATAATTCCCCTGCCTGGTTACCTGCCTGAACCCTCGCCCTCCTCTGTCTTCCCTCTCTTCTGCTATCCTCCTCCGTGTCCTCTTTTTGTCCCTTTGCTCATACATTCAGCCAGTTCATTCTGTTGTTTTTTGTTTCACTCATCTTTTCTACTCCTGCTTCTTCTTTTCTCACTTTTGCTGTAGGGGTGTGCTGACATGAAACCGTTTTGGCCCTATTTTTGCCCTATGTTTTTGTCCCCTCACTGGTATATAGACACATGTCGACAGTCAACTGTCAGTGTGCACAAAGCAGCACCACCTTATTCATGGCTTCTGTAATAACCATCAGTTCCTGTATACTATTATTGATTTTAATTCTTAGAAGAAGAATCACTATTGTCACAATGGGTAAAAAAGTAAAAATAATTAAATACTCTGACTTGTACCTGCAATAGGGAGGAAATACTGCCATTGCACCAAGTCACAAATTGTAGAGCAGAGAACAGGGTTGTTATACTGTTAAACACAGCATGTTTGTACATGCATAGATAATTGCACATAAACTGATACTGTTACTCTGTATTGGACAATATTGCAGTTTTGCAATAGTAGTGATTTGGTACTTGATATTAAACTCATAGAAGGCCCAAGCATAAAGGCAGTAGGATTTTATTATGTGAGCCCAGCAAGATTGTGATGAAGTTCCTTTTTCAACCCTACTATGATCACTTTCAGGTTTGCCTGGGATGGAAAGTTAATTAGATTTGTGATTAAAAATGTTTTTGGTTTGGTTTGGTGCCCACAGTGCATTTGGATTTTGATTATGAAGAAATAGATATATAACTAACACCTTCTTTATTCAACCACACCATGGTTTGGGGATTAGTAGAATATCCTTATATCCTGATAACTTACATTCCTCACCATTTTTCGTTACTGCTTAGATTTCCCAAAACACAAAATCCCCCTTGTATACATGTTGCGAGGGCCAGGGGCCAGCTGTAGATCCGATTACTGGCCATGGTGAAAAAGGGCGTAACATTAGCCACTAGAGCTGTAGGCCTCCAAAACCATGATGTCCATAAATTTTTATTGTTTGTTCAGTATTGAAATCTCATTAAAGCACATAAATCATTTGTACACACTTCTACTCATTTTCACAAGAGAAAGAAACGGAAAGGAAAAGGAACAAAAAAGACGTGGGATGGGATGGTTAGCTAGCATAGGACACCTGAGGAGAGGGTTAAAGGAATCAGCAAACTTTGTTTGCCACAAATTAGTAAAAATGGGGAGGGGGGAAAATGTATTTAGTATCATATCTTTGGCATGTAATTATTGATCAGCTTTTACTTAACAGAAAGTTTTGTTGTTAATATTGTCACTTGTTTCATGGATATTCTTTGTTTGACTTTGTGTCAAGGAAGCACAGTAATACAGCCACCAAACACCAATTCCACTGTTGTTTAATTTAAGCTACTGTCTTAATGCTTACTAATGAAACATTTGGGAAATATAAAAACGGTCTCAATTGAAACGTTTTTCCAGAGATTTAAAAGTAATCTAATGTTATGTTAATTGGGAAAAGACAGTACATCTATTTCCTCACTGTGTTTTAACCCTTGTAGTTCTTTCAAAGTTTTTATCAATGCACTAGAAAACTGAAACATGTCCTAACAGCAACATCTCTTAAAAGGTTTGTACTCACAAGCAAAACCATTCATCAGACAAATGCTTTGAACTCTTTGGGTCTAAGAAGGCGACGTCTGTTTAGGATTCCACGACAAAGAAGCAATGAGGATATTAGTGTTTATGTCTGAGTTACTTTTTTTTATTAACTGCAAGGAAGCTCCTCCGTGTGGTGTTTGTTTGCCATTTCAAATCAACTCTCCAAATATTTGCTTCAAGTCCCGTGTGGTATTCATTTTGCATCCTGTGTGTCTCCAGATACAGATGATGTTTCGATATTGCCCACCAGCATGCACACAAACACATCTACGCATAGAACATACAACACATTACAAAAACACATAAGGTGACCCTTTACTTACACAAATGTACCAAGAGCACGCTGGCCAATTCATAAACTATGTTTTGCCTGCAAACTCTACTAAACATGTAGATGCATAAAACATTTCCTATACACGATTATTACTTTTTATGTCAAAGTTTGAATCTCTGTCCATCTCTTTGCCTGAAATGTCTCTGTATAAAAGAAGGTAAATGGCTGATAAGACACAAAATGTAAGTGACTTCAAAAGACTACTCAAAAATATACACTGTAATATGCTCTTTTTTGTGAATGTTTTAACCCTCTTCATAAACTAAATCTCTTTTGGACTGATGACAAAAATCTGCAAACAAGCAAGTGTAACTGAGTGGTTCACATTATACACACAGTTTAATCTTTGCAATAACAACAATGTTTAAGGGCATAATGTGGGTACTACAGTACTTTAGGAGATAAGTTTTGCTGTAAGGGAAAGTACTGCAACACATTCCACTGCAAAAGCAGTGAAAAGGAATAAAGCAGATGACTTATTCATATGAAGTTGTTCACTTAAATTCCATCTGCCACAGATGACGTATTCAGAACAGGAGTAAGTCTGATTATAAAGGAAGCACTGAAAACTTTTACACGTTCGCATCGCGAATATAAAGATCACATTTGGACAAAATGCAGACTAACCAAGGTTGAATTTGAAGTTGGGGCCACAGATGGGCAAGAGATTAAGACACTTCTTGAACTTAACGTGGTGACCATCAGGCCACTTTTGGCCTTTGCTCTGTCCTGCAGATACTGTCTGAATGGTCCAAGTCAGCCAAGGTTCACAGTGTCAAACTATACACGCAAGTGTGTAAGAGATTGCGTAAGACACATTTTGCACATATCTGCATCAAGTGGGTGTTGAGTGAACATGTGAAAACTACAAGAGCGTGTCTGGCAATCTGGTGTGAAATAACACATAAAGATTATATGAAACATCAAGTCCACCTTGTTTGGACATGCAGGAGCAGATCACTTCATCTAGTAGGTAAGCAGAGCAGGAAGAAGGTTATAGAGAGTAGGAGAAAGGAAAAACAGAGGCTTATAATGTCATCCCACAACCCCCCATTTGACACTACAAGGGAGACTTTAGTCAGTCTAAATAATCCATGCTGCTCCATTAAATTTGCAGACTAGCTACCCTAGTCCCTGTGTCTAACCTGAGAGAGGCTGAGGGAAACAGGGAGGGATTGAACTAAGAGAGATGTGAAGGGGAAGTTAGATAATGGTTTAGAATAAACCTGTGGTTTTCATGGAAGGAATCCCCAATTTAACCAGCCAGACTTCAATGTTCAGAGTGGAGAAAAGGCATAGTTTATGAAAAATGACAAACAGAAAAAGGAAATGACGTGTAGTGCAAGTTCAAGGGTCTAGCACAACCCTTTGACTGACACTGATTAGCTCATGATTGCCTGCCTCACGACCCAATGTCCCCCCTTTCCCCAAACCATGAAAAGCAACCACTAGTGGTGTGAGAGACAGCAAGTGTGACAGGGATTGTTTCAGTAACAGTGTTATTGACTTGTTGCTCTAGCTACATTTGCTTAGTGCTCAGGAGGCCCAATCAATAGACTGTGGGCTCTGAAGCCCTGCTAATCAGGGCCTGCAGCCATGCAGGGTCAGCCTTGTGCAAAAACAAAAAGAAAAAAGAAGGATGAGTATGTGAAGAGGCAAGAAAATGGGAAAAGATAGAGGGCAACCGAAAGAGAAGAAGAACTTTGAGGTCCAGCTATGACAGCCTAAGTTAATCGACTAAGAATTTATTTTTTTTCCTTCCACCGCTGGAGGTAAACTTGTGTGGCAATCTCTCGCTCTTCCTCAGCAGCAGTGTGGGCGTCAGGCACCATGAGAGATGCAGATTGCTGCTTTACCTCTGCTTTCTGTGAACCGCAGTTCAAAAGTCAGGGGGCATCTGAGCTGCTTTGGGACTTTTGCAAATGCAAGAGCCAATCCATATTTGCAGAACCAAGCTTTGGGATCTCAGGAGGATCCATAGTGCATGACACAGATACAGAAGGAGGGGGTTAATCTGAAGCATGTTAACATGATTATTCAGAAGGGAATTTAAAAGGTAAGCCTTTTTATAAAACAGTGCCAAATATGCTTAATGACACAACGATGTGCTAGGTGTTGTAGGTGTAGACATCAAAAGATACAATTTGCATAGCCTAAAATCAGAGATAAAGCACATGTGGACACAAATATCCTTTTTTTTGTTTGTTGCCAAGCTGATCTACCAGGTCACAATGGTCATAATGCTGTAGCCTCACATTGTGCACATCACAAGCCCACTATAGAATGCTATGGGAAATTCAATGGGAACTGTCCATCAAATATTAATGATCTAGTGTAGAGACGTAGGTTTTCTGACTGTTTTTCCCCTGGTATCTATGGTCACTGCCGCTGTAAGAGACTCCCACAAGAAAAGAGCCAAAGAGGAAAGGAGAGGGTAGAAAAAGAAAAAAGGGCAAAAAGGGTCAAGAAAAGGTTTTAAGGCTGTATGGGTGTTCAACAATTTCTTTTGAGGGGCCTGGTTAGCTTCACTGCAAGCTGGGTCTTGATACACAGGTCCCAAAGGTGTAAACAAAAACGTGTACACTGTTTGTGTCATTGTTTTTTTTTCCCTTTTCCCACTTCTTTCTGTTGTGTTGTCAGCTGGTGAGGTGGGATTCTTATGCCAAGTGACACAGTGAAAAGGAAAGGTGGTTTTCACTGACATTGGGCTTTCAGTTACCCCCTTTCAGAATACAGAAACCACCTGTTTTAACTAACAGGATTAAACTGATAGGTGCTTTGTAAAAGGAAACAGCTATAAAGTATGTGCAAAATACTAACTTTATATAAAGTAAATCAGCAACACTTTTCTCAGGGAATAGAAAAGCCCTTGTGGCTAAGGGAGTGGGAGGTCATTTTAGAGAATGCAAATCAAACAGCGCAAGGGGGAAAAAAAAGAGAGGGAAACCACAGAACAAGGACCGAAACAAACACTTTCATGCAAAGACTCAAACCCTTATAAAAAACACACTATGATGGAAATATTGAAACTGCTCATCAATGGAGCCCTGTTCTCTGTCTTTGCTACAACCCCTGCAAAAGCCCCCTAAAATACCAACACCCACCATCACGGTATAAGTGGAAGTGCAGGGTCAGCAGCATCCCCTCTGGCCTTGCTGACCAACAGATATTCTAATAATCACCTTCCTTCTGTGCTGACAGGCCTGGAACCAATGGATCCCTAGGCCTGCCTTCGCCCTCCGTCTCCACTTATACTAGGGGCTTTACGAAGCGGCGCTGCTTCGATACATTAAAACTGCTGCCCCATGATCAAACAAGCAAATACCTCCCGGGTCAGCATAGGGCTACCCCACGTCAGTTAACAATGCAGCATTTAAACATCAGTCGTATGCAAAGCGGCCGGTACACAAGGGAGGAGATGGGCGGCAGGAGAAAGCAGAGAAGCAAGGCCTGGACTGGAGAGATAATGAGCACAGCAGCACGCAGTAGAACATCAGCAGCTATTTACCGCTACCGTGTAAGCTCCTACACAGCTTTATGATGAAAATATAAGATGTGAGGCACTATCAACATCATAATAAGGATGAGCTAATGGTTGAGCACAAATTTGTGTTGGTCAAAATGCAGACTCAGTAATAATGTATGAGATTGTGGTTTACACTAAAATATTTCCATTTGTTCTGTAAATCACAACCTAGTTACAAAGCCTGTATCATCCACCCATTCTGACAAAATTACTTCAGAAATTACTCCAATTTCTGGCAGAAAATTAATTTACCTTCATAATAAATACTGGAAAGGTTTTTAAAATGTAACCTTTAATTATTTCAGGCAGGGAACAATAATGAACAGACTAGCTGATGAATATTTTCACATACTTTAAGAAAACTTTTGACAGCACTGTTTGTCTACACAGTGGTTAGAGGTTGAAAGCCCTGACATAAAACATATACTGTATGCTAAGGTCATATATACAGCTCACAGACCAATATCTCTAAATGTGTGCACAGACAACAATCATCCCAATGAGAGCCGAAGGTCTACAGAACCATGCATGTATCTTGTTGTAGGGAGAAAGAAAAAAAGTGTTTTTGTTCCGTTTCTGCTATTTTCTTTTTAAACAACAGAGCACATTTTATTGCGAAGAACCCTTTAATATCGAAGCTTATGGTTGAAGAGGTGAAACATTTATTTTTTTCTGTCTTATTTCTCTCTCCCTCTGCCTACTGCTTGGTTAACCAACTGACCTGCTGTCAAAGGAGCCTTTGTGAGTGCGCTTTGGCGGAAGGCCAATCAGATCCTCCGGCTTGTCTGTCTTAGAGAGGAAAATGGCGCCCCTGGTATGCCATCAGTAGCAGAAATGTGCAGACATTCTGACTGCAGAGGCAGGCTTGGCTTGCTGTATCCCTTGCAAAACTATGCTGGAGGAATTACCTGTTTGGCCCATGGCCAGAGGGACTCGTTCAGCAAGGGCCAGTGGTTATTCTTTTTGTATTTATTCACTTACACCTTGTGCACGAGCACTTTCAAAAACTCCTTAACATGCACCTTCACAGGTTCTGACAACAGTCTCCTTTAAACTACACAGGGTTCATGGGATAAAGGCCTAATCAAGGGTTAGCAAAGAGCGGTTATATGACAAAAAGTGTCCTATCGCAGAGCAAACCTACATAGAATCAATTACCAAAGAAGGGGTTAAATTATATCACTTTTTTTTACTAGAGTAAAGAAAGGTTTCAGACCCATGTCAATCATCCAATGCCTTTCTCAACTCTTAACACTTCTTGAATGCCTGTATTTTGGCAACAATTAGAATCCCACTGCACAATTAATTGTGCATATTCAAAATTTATGGTCACATTATATGTGACACACCAAGTGTTAAAACCCTACCTAAATGCAAAGAAATACCAAAAAATATGCCAGGGGTATATCGGAGTTAGAGTTTGAGAATTCCAAAATGCCAAAAACAAATCAAACCGTGAAATGAAGACAAACACTACAAAACAAGAATACAAGTTCTGACAAAACCTTGGGTTACACTAAACAAAGATCATAACTTGCTCACTGTGCAATCCCTGTTCATTCCCACTGAATAAAACCTGCCAGAGACAAACAAAACTGCTCAACAAAGTGCCACTTGTGACACATCATCCGAGGAAGCAAGTGTTTAGGCTTCTGCTTCAGAAACAAACTTCTGACAGTGGGAGATGATGAAACAAAGCAGATCTAAAATTATTCTCACACTCCTCAGAACCTGCTAAACCTGCTTGAGCCTGGAGCATGCCCCTCACCCTTCTCCTAAGAGAAAGGGAGAAGGAAAGCAAAGAAAGGGCCACGGAAACTAGAGAAGATGATAGAAATGGATTGCTGAGTGATGAAGGAATGCTACACCATTTGATATTATTTAGAATTGTACTTTTCCACTAAGCGAACATCCTTCTATTGTTTATCTGGTTAAATGTAATGCAGGCAGTAGGCACAGTACACACAAATGAAAAATGTATCTGTCTTAAAAAAAAAATAAAAAATACAAACTCTCAAGCACTAACATACTTTACAATGACATTTGAAATGACACACGCAGGAGATTCTAAATCTCTACATGTTTAGACCCAAACAGAAACACCATTCTTGGCAGTGCTCACGTGTGTCTGCGAGCTTGCGGGCTGGAGTGAGGAGGATAGTCGAGACTTGCTCATTTCACACTGTGAGGTGAGCCAAGGAGCAGTAACAGTATCTAGCCATAAAACATAGAGGGAGTGGAATACAGGGGGAGCAGAGATGAATTTTAGCCCATGGTATAGTATAGTATAGTAAGTGTCAAACTGCCACCTAGACCCTAGACCCCCTCCCTCACTGCCTTTCTCACAGTTATTTATTATCATAACCTCTGTCTCTGTGGGAATGTCTGAGATTTTTGCATGGCTGCTCTCACCTGCCATTGTGCAGATGAAAACAAACTAATTTTTTTTTTTTAAAGAAAAAATATTTATTACTCTCCCATCTTAGAAACAAGAAGATAACAATTTAAAAGTCACGTTTCTTGGACGAGTTAGGGAAGGGCCACTTGACAAATAAATTTACCATATGGCTTGCTGGTTTGAAGGTGGCTGTCTTGATCTCTTCATAGTTCCCCTTCAGAATTTAACCCTTTCAGCACGAGAGAATTATCAAAGTCTCTATTTCTCAAGACAGGATCAGCAAATCAAACGGCACCGCTGTCGACAAAAAAATAAAAATAAAAAATCCTTATACCCATCTTCTCCTTCATTTAGGTTAAGTGCATGGACACAGCAGCCTACGCAAGAAGAGGCAGACCGACAGACCGACAGGAGGGAAAAAGAAGTTGGAGCTTAGGAAGGGTAAGGAGTGAGAGGCAGTTTTCAAATGAGGTTTAAAGTGTGGGAGTAAGGGAGAAAAGTGTTTAATATGTGGACAATCTTATCACTGACAGCAATTCCACATTTTTAACACAATGTTCTGTATCTAAAACAGGTAAACTAGGTAACTATGGTCATCAGATAGATCCACGGGACCTGTCAAGTGTTCCAGTTACTGTGCCATTCTGAATCTAAAGCGGATTTCATGGGTTATTCTATTCTCGTCTGCAGGCCAGAGTGGTGTGTAAAATGAGAGGGAATGCTATGTTTTGGGAAATCTAATTTGAGGCCTAAGTTTGTTTTCCTGGCCTTATTTTGCAACCAAGAGGCTGGCTCCAAAGTAGCACAACACTCTCTTTTCCCCTCGTTTCACAACAAAAATGTCACACACCAACATCCAACAAAAACCCTTATACTCATCTGAAGAAAGGACATTAGGCTGACACAGGCCTCTCTTGCTCCTCTTCTCTCCTTGGTCTTTCTCTCTCTTTCTCAGTTTCACCGCAGAATTAAACAGTTTATTGGAAGGTTATTCACCATGTCGCAAGAACATATGCACACAGACGTAGATACAGTCATATGAAAAAATACAAATTTAGCAGCTATCTTTTGGCAGCTAATTGCGACGTGATCCCTGTGGGAGGAGAGTGGGGTCCTCGGTCGATAATTAATCCTCGTTTGGAAAAGTAAATGACATTCATTAGTGGGGAATCGAGCCAAGTGCCATTATTTACATGGCAATAATCTGGATCGTGCCGGTGGTGCTCTTTTAATGTTACAGAAATAACTCTGGAACAGGGGACGAGTACAGTTGCTTTTCTTCCTTTTTTTCGTGTCTTAGCACCCAGGAACAATTAGGCCCAGGCGAACAGATGGGGACGCCTCTGAGTGAGAAAGCTCCTCTGAACGACTCTTCATCTCCTTCTTATCTCACTCCCTCATCCACACGCACACAGGCTGCTTGTGCATGCGCACACACAAAGATGAACACAAACACACACACGCAGCACAAATAAAGACAAATACAAAAAAATCAGATATGCACACAAAAATACACTTCAGAAATATACGTACACACACATTTGGGCACACAAGACAGCATACTGAGCTAACTTTTAACATTAACTGTCAAAAGATGAGCCTCTAACAAAAGGCTAAACTAGAACTTTGAAAATGTGGGCACATTGAACAGCTGAGCTGAAACAGTAGAAACACAAAGCTGGGCCTTATTGCAGATATTCCTAGAGGAAAGGATACGGGCTTACAACATTGATCAAAATCAAAGTTCTATGGCAAATGTCTGCTCTGTTCTGCCAAGATGTCTGCTTTTCTTAAAGTGCATATGATTTATCAATAAAGTCTACATTTTGAAGCTATAATTGAGAACTCTTCTTATTTCTGTATATACTTTATATATGAAAGCTGACACCATTTGTGCCACAACCCTGAGTATTTTCTACAATGGCAAGAGCATTTGCGCAGTGTACTGTTTAAAGGGAAAGCTACAAATGTAAAGATAAACCAAACCGATCATCAATACTACTGCAAACTGTAGGCTTGCATTTAAACATTTTTAAAAATGAGAGGAAGCATAGCAGAGAGAATCAGCTCATGCTCTTTGCGCACGAATGTATTGCAGTCTAATTATTCGCACTTTTCAAAATTACATCCACCCCCACCCCCTCACATTTATTTACTGTAGGTAATGTTAAGTCTTATCATTACAGCATGTTTAGTATACATTTAATATGGACCGCAGAGAGAGTAGTTGATTGCAAGAGGGGTTAACAAATAGGGATTCAAATAAAGAAAAGGTGCCCTAATTTTCAAATTGCAAAACCCAAAATGTCATTAAAATACATTTTTCCAACATTTGAAGTCATAAGAGGGCAAGATCGACAGCGATGGTGGACCTCAATGGTGGATAATATAAGGAACCTTTGAACCTGGTTAGGATGTTTTTACAAACATAGCAAATATAACTGCACAACATAGTGTCCAAAATTGGAAACTGTATTTCAAGTTGTTTTGATAATAAGTTTTTTGCTTCAAACCCAGTTAAACATACCACCACAAGCAGTCATATGCTCTTGGTTAATGTTTGTCGCAGAAAGGAAAAAACTCAAGTCAACTGCTTACAACTGCTCTAGCTGATACATTTTGTCACTGAACATTTGTGTTTTGTCATCAATTTGGCATTACACAATGCTTCATTCTTATGTAATTCCTTATTACATGTGTTACTTTGTAATATCTAACAAATAGGTCACCTCAGTCTTTACCCTATTTCTTGAATAGTGATTAATAAGTGATTTATAACCAGAAAAGTTGTTCTGATGATTGGTGGAATTTGTGGAAAAACTGGGTGTTAAGTCAAGTTAGTGTCACTTTACAACACCCCTCACTTCTCTTTTCAGGATCATTATCACTGCTGACCTGGATCCTTCGAGGTTTTTCACGTCAAATATCACGCAGCAGTTCACAGCTATGAAAGCTAATACATCTGTTATTGTGCAACCTGTAACCCATCTTTGTCCTGCTAAGTACAGTGATTAAGGTATCAGTCCTTGGAGAACCATGTGACAAAAACAGAGGAGAGGGAATTGAGCATATACATCCCAGCCTTACAGTCACAGCATGCTCCTAACCTCCATGGAAAAAGAGGAGACAGTCCCTACCCCCTCTGGTCTCACTTCTAGACAGGGAGGGTTCAATCAGATAGTCTAACCCCTATTTTTACCCATAAGATTAGGTAACATCATCTTGTGTTTGCTGACACCAACAAAGCAGCTCTGAGATCTGCAGGGCCTCATCCTCGGTTATATTCTGTTACATCTACTAAACAATGGACACAGTCAAATAAACAAACACTAAATATGTCTTCATTTCTCTTTCCTCTCAGCTAAATCCAAATCCAGTTAGATGCATGGAGAAAACTAATATTCAAAAACTTAAAAAAAATTGCTATTGGTTGTGGTTGTCTGGACTTTATTATTTTATTTATTATTTTTTCAGTAACTACTGAACAAGAAAGTTCTTAATGGTGTCCATTCTTTCAATGCAATGGCTGTCTCCAATTTTTGACCAAACTAGAAATAAGGCATACTCACCCTTTATCCTGCCATGATGCTGACCACATGCCACTTATTTTAGCTACTGAAAGGACTATAGCTGATCATGACCTTTTCTTAACCGAAGGAAGAGTTCCTCTACAAATCCAATAAAATCCAAGGTGTGGGCCTTGCAAATTTGTTCGTCCAGCTCAACACACTACAACCTCTTTTCCTTCAACCCCCCCTTCCTCTTCCATCCCCCTATCGATCTGCTTATCTCCCTAGATCAAAGGTTTGCACCGCCGTTGTACATTTAGCTTCAACTTGGTCCTCCCACATCATGTCTAAATATTAATGATAATAAAGTCTCACACCCATCCCTGTATCAGACAATTACAGCCAACATTGATCCTCAGCTCTCTGCTCCAATTAGAACACACCGCTCGTAATGCGTCCTGGCACATCAAAGGATAACAGCCATTGATCCACTCCTGGATCTTAACGTTTACCGTTACGAGCGAGGGAGGGGGATGTGGCATGGCAGTTGGGGGAAGCAATATTCTGACTAGAGAAGAACAGGGGAAATAGAAATAATTTTATTTAGCAAGTTAGATAAAGGAAATGCTGTAACTTATAGAGTAGGGCCTGACAGAGGGAGCTCAATAATAATGGACATTATGACAGTTCAGAGGGCAACTAGCACCCAGAACCCTGGAAAGACTCCTTCACAACAGCATGGCTGCCCTAAACACTGACAATTATTCTCTGTTTTATTCTAAAAGAGCCCAAATAATGCAAAACCAATCAAAGCTACATTTGACAAAATTTTCATGGATACAGTGGTGTCTGCCTGTTGTCAACAAGAAGATTACTAAGAAGCATTCTGAAACGTAGATTTATAAATTTGCATTCGGCAATAAATCAGACAAGGACCATTAGCTGACTGTCATTGGCAAACCTTTCAGCATAACACCTATTTCTAAAGATCAATGACTACAACCGGACCTAATAAACAATCAAGCTGATACAATATAAGTCTTGGTGGGAGCCAACAAAAGATGAAGTAAAAGCTTTCATGTCACCTCACACATGTCTCTTTAGCTCAGCTGTCTATGAAAACGAACCTTCTTGCCATCTTTTAAATCAACATACAGCATCCACTACAATGTACCATTCTACAGCAGAGCAGAGAGAGAAACAGAATCAACAACAGGGTAAAATTGGACCCAATGAGTCAATAGACAGCGACACATCACCATTAAACCAGGGACATTCTTTGTACAAATGAACCCTAACAATCCCACTGTTGACACCATTATTTGACAGGGCTTGTTGTTATGTTCTGTCTCTGCTGGACTGATCGCTCCGATAGCCCTGGCCTCGGGCACGACCTCATAGCCGCCTTTGTCATGGAGGAAGGCTTGTCCATCGCTCTGGGCTACAATGATACTTTTCATGGCATCATAATACACTGAAACACTGTGCAACTGGAATGCAACCCACTGGTTCATATACCTACAATTTATTGAATGACCATGGCTGGCATCTTAAGGCTAATTGAAATACACCGATAGCCACAATATTAAAACCACTAGAAATGAATGACAAACATAAAATAAGTGCAGCACTTTAATTAATACAAGTTACGTAATAGTGCTGCCATCAGTCATCACTGATATCCAAGCTGACTTTTAATATTTGTTTTGCTGTCATAACAAATCAAGAAAATTTTAAATATTAAAAGTCAACACAGCTATCTTCAAGTCCATAAACAATTTATCAAAAGTCTGCAAACCCTAAGCTTTAAGCTTTCTTACATTATTTGTTTGTGTACAATATTTTTCTTTCTTCTCCGTCCACTGTGCTCTGGCTGTGGTATTCCTCACTATTATACGCTTTGCTAGCATGGTGCTTTGCTTCAGCTCTGTACCTCGGCCTCTACCAAACGATGTAATTAAAGATTGGTGAATGAAAGCAGTGTTTAGAAATGGTTTATGTCAAGTCTGTTCTGAAATGTTATACCACAGGGAAACTTTTAGATGGGATGGGTGTGCATCAATGACTTGTTAAATAAAAGAGTCTTGGCACGAGGAGTCAGGCAAAACATTTAACCAACAGCGCTTTCAGTGTGAGCCAGGTCAAAAGATGAACGCTGTGTACAATAGTAATTTAATGGTAACTGTAGGAAAACATTTGTTGTTGGCTGGAATATCAGGCTCCTCACATGTGTGCGATACTGAGAGATGCATTCAGGTCAACCGAGGAGAATGGGGGCATTGGTGGACTCCACAAACAGGCTGGGAAAGTGACACCAGGATGTTAGGCCAAGACATCAATGTCCTCACAACTTCCCTTTAACACTGAAGCAATGTAAGCCCTGGCGCCATGAGAATATGAGGTGGGGGTTAAAGTTTACATGATGGCTGACAGGATGTACCCATGTGACCAAGAAAACAATCAGAAAATAAACAAAGTGGCTTAAGATTTTGAGTTTTGAGGCTAGCTTAGTCTAGTAGCCACTGACCGAAACCAACCTCCCAGTTGCGAAATAATGTCCTCTAGAGGACCTTTTTGTGACTTTCTTCAAATGTTATTTTGATTGACTCGGTATATTTATTGTCATTTCTTTTTATTCTTTTGCCAGTGACATAGGAAATAATTTTGAATGCTTAGAAATAGAATAAAATAATTAATTAAAAAAATTAAAAGGTCAGTTGTTTTAAATCCACAAAAAGGTCAGTCTGTCTAAAGTATCGTTAAAAAATGTGATTGGATAAGTTTATGGGATGTTGTATGAGCAAAGTTGTCCAAGCTGAGACATCACATTGGGATGATGTTGACCCTTAAGGTGTAAACTAAGATCCCCGTCGCCACAGAGACGTGAGGATCGTGGTGTAAGTGAGGAAGTCTTCTCTCCAATTGGCAGCAAGCCTGCCCTAGCACCAGGGTGCTCAGCCAACAGCTTCTCTCCTCTCTCAGCCCCCTCCACCTTTTCCTCCACAGCCTCCTGGATGCCAGTCTGCACGGCTGGTGTGGGCCAAACTTGTCCCAGCCATCGGGCCAAAGGGGCACGAAAACCGCTGCCAGCTGGGCGAGCACTTCACGGCCGAGCACCACTCTCCAAACAAACAGTGCAGTGGGACACAAGCCACGGGCAACATGGAACCTGTCATTACCAGCCGTGCATGCCTGGTTCACTCCCCAGAACTCAAGCCAGGCCAAGGGCTTGAACGTGTACTGCACTTGACTCCAGCAAAATTCCTGAGCCAGGGTATGCCATAAGAGAAACCCTATTCAAAATTATGCCAGATCATCAGCAGATAAAAATTATGTGCATCAAAGTTTCCCTTAAAAATTTTTTCTACCTTGTCAAGATCTTTTGAAGCACTATGAAAACTCACTGGAATGACAAGTTCACTTTTACACGCAGAACAAATGACAAACTTGAGAGTGGAAACACTGCTTGCCAATAACTGCTTGGGATTAACTGCATATCATCTAATTATACAACGACCTTAGAACTTCCTATACTCCTGGTGCTAAAATAGTATGCTATGGGCACTGGACGTCACTGGGGTTTTCTTCACTGATCAAGGTTCTACAGGCTTTTGTGGCACAATGCCGCTTTGTCCTTATACTACTGGCAACAAACGTATGATGGTTTGAAGCATTCATTTCAAAAAAGGCCATTTCAACATCACAAAAAATGGGAGGACCATTTCAATTCAATGTCCAACCATTGCTTTTACTGGAATGCACCACTGGGACAAAGGCATCTAGGGAGAATTTCAGGGTAACAGACAACAAAACCTGTGTCACAACTCCCTACACAGAGAGAAGCAGTGTGTCAGTGGGTTTAGTGTCATATTCAATTATCCATCTCCACTCAGTTATCATGCCAGAGTCATTTCCATGGCCTGCTAATTGAAATAACTATGGATTTGTCTCTTTTTCTGTTGCTCTGTCACATGGAGGATCTCAGACATCCCTGAAATTCTTTTTTAGAAAAAAACAAACAAACCTGTGATATCAAAGACACATTTCAACAAAGAAAGGTAGTAGTTAAAGTTAGCCAAATCTTAAAACAGACTGAGCCAGAGGGCCCATCTAATTAATCTCAGAGTTTTTTTTTTCAAGAAACCAAGGAATATACACCGACCAACCAAAACTTCAGTCAACCTGGTGTGTGTAATGCGATGCTGCAGATGGGCCAGAGTGCCCTTGCTCGACCCTGGCCGCCTTAATAAAACCCCTAGATGGATTTAAAGTTGTGGCTGATTTCAATATGAAAAATATAATAACATTTCAACTTCAGATACCCTATTTGGCAGACCCACTTGGAGCAACTTCTCATTATCACTAAATTAAACTGTAATAAATGGTCTTAGATGACCATGAATCTTTGTTTTAGGACTTCACTTTTTCAAAATACAGTGTATAAACTACTCATCTAATTTTAAAGTATTCTTTAAATGAATGATAATCATGTTAAGTGTGCTTGTGTAGGTTTCTTCCGGGTTTTCATCCCACAGTCCAAAGACATGTTAGGTTAATTGGTGCACTTATGTGTGAATGTGAGCGTGAATTGTTGTCCGTCTGTTTATGTCTCTCTTTGTTGACCCTGAGATGGACTGGTGAACTGTCCAGGGTGTACTAGACCTCTTGCCCAGTGACGGCTGGGGTGGACTCAAGGATAGCAGTGAAAAATAATGGATGGATAGATAAATGTATGGATTAATTGATGTTAAGTAAAGCTGCTACCTAATACAAATTTTATAACAAAATGTTCATATTACATATATGCTAGCACTTATGTGGCTCTGCTGACTACAATTAGTGGGTGGGAGATTATGGATAACAAACCACTCATCAACATGATCTGAGCTACTTTCAAAGGCCTTTTACTACAATTTAAATTCAAGGACTTTGAAGGCTAGCATTGCAAGGCTGCCATTCACTCTATTGGTTATTGCAGTGGTAGAACAAAATGATGTCTTTGTCTGAACATCAGTCAAACTCTAAAGGGTCAATGGCCAGGTTGTATTGGGTCAAAAATGCCCATCAACAGTTTGAAGTAATTTGCTACGATAATGAAACTGCTATATGATACAATCCACATAAGTATAATGCTTTAAAATATGAGAAGGAATTTTACTATTTACTACTATTGACTAATTAAACTGAACCAAAATACAATGACTCAAGGAGAGTAACATACATTTTTATTTGCTCTCCACTTTTGTTGTATTTTTAATATCTAAGAAGCTTATTTTCTGCCAGAATGTATGACAAATATGACAACAGAAGGAATTCAAAAAAGATTGAGATTGAATTTTTGTTTAATAGTGGACTGCATTGTTAGATTGGATTTGGTTTTCTTTAGTACTTGTCATAACTGTTGTGGGTTCCACATCATGGAATGCCTTTCATAGCAAGCAACACCAAACCATAGCAAGGGATGGGTGGGGTGATGGGGTCTCTCCTTTTGCCTTCTAGCCTTTGGGATGGAAAAAAATAAAAAACAACAAAATTCTATTTTTGTATTTAGTATAAAAACACTCAAGGTTAGAGGCTTTTTGCTTAACAAAGAGACCAATGCGCTGTTGCAGTATATTGACTGGAGCTTCTCTTGAGTACTGATGTCTACAAATGCCTTGCCTTTCAACCATTTCACTTCCTTGAAAAAAGGGGACCTCTTTTGATTGTTTTGCCCATTGTGATAAAGGAGATCTTTTATGCCATCCACAACATGGCAACAGTGTACTGTCTGTTTCATTGCACCATCTTGGGGGTCTGTTAGGATGAAATATAGACATACAGAGGCACAGTAAATGATTGATGGGTTAGAAGAAAATATTAAAAAGAAAAAAAACAACTAGTCAAAATTCAGCATTTGTTAGTATTTCAGGCTCTTGCACCCTACCAAAGAGAGATCTGAAGGGCAACAAAGATAACAGCAAAAACTATACTTAACCATCTATCCTAATCCAAACACAACCAAGACAGCTGACTTCTTTGTTGAGGGTATCATTGTTTTAATAGCTACTTGTACACCTTTGAAAGAAAGAAAACTATACACTGTAGCAGTCACAAATTATTGGGAGATGATGTCCTATTATGTTACCAGCTGTATTCATTTGTATTAGCGTACACACAGGGCTCAGGTTGTTTGTTTCCAGAGTTGTTTGCGATTGTATGTTTATATACATAAATAGACTCTCTAAAGATGATTAGAGGAAGAATTAATTGAGAGAGGAAAGTTATGGTAGTGTTTGGGCAGAAGCCACTTTATTCTGGCAAGCAATGCAGCCCAAATGCAGATTATTGTATTGGTATAAAGCTTATTGCAAAGATATTATTAAAACAGACCCTTTTCATCCACGTTAAAAATACTGGCTTCCAGTAAAGCAATGGCATTCCATAATATTCCAGGCAGCTGTTGAATAGTAGGCACAGAGAAGTAAGCACAGTGGCTTGCTGGGAGGGAACAACAGTCAAAACATTCATTGTGATAGATTCTAATTGCTTCAAAATATCCTGAAGAATACCCCCTATTATCTATTTAAATCAGCTAATAATGGGACGCAAGGAGGAGGAGTAGATGGAGAAGGGGGGCGACCTAGGCACAGAGAGAAAGCTATCCTCTGCGCTGCTGTCGCTTCATTATTTTCCGTCTTGACGGACGCCTGCGCTCTACCCCTGGATGAATGGCCCTGTGCTGAATAAGTTATCGCCAGACACACAAGTGGAAGAGTGCGCTCCACAAACAACACAGCAGCACTGCAAAGCGAGAATTTCTTTTTTCCTCTCCTCCTCAGTCTTCCAACTACCACAGTCAAAGCCCTCATTCTTCCCTGTGCTCCCTCTATACTAAAGGCAGGTCCTGCCACAGACTGAGATCTTACCTGTAATTTCTACAGGAGCTCACAGTAGGTGGGAGAAGATGTAATGAGAATAATAAAATGAAAGGCAGGAAAGAAGCAGGTATTTATGTATGCTAAAAATATATATACAACCTTTTTCCATTTTGTTTCACCTGTTCTTTTTGTTTGTGCAGCTCCTTACTCAAGACAGGGACCTCCTTTGGACAGCATCTGAAGATGTCTGAGAGTTTTTGTGTTCTTCATAAGACAAGGCTCACAGCCTGATCAGTGAAAATGTTTTAGTTGTATTTGATACTGATTTTGATTACTTCTCTAATGTTGGATAGCGGAGACCTGGCATATCAAATCCAGATTAACTACACAATTTTCCCATGAGCCAGTATTTGTGTAAGATGGGTTGCCCATAGCTGCCCAATGTAAATGAGGGTAAAAAGGTAAATGTCCATTTCCAAAATGGTTAATGCTATGCTTTGCTCTATGGCCACCAATCCCTCTCCCTTGCTGTCACTCAAAAGTAGCAGTGGCACTTTTGGACAGGAGAGCCTCTTTTCCCCTGTGACAGGGAAATCAGAGGGTGCCGTGGCCCGACAGGCGCTCGACGGCAGATCAAACAGGGCGGGTACCCTTGGAGTGACACCTGGAGCCACTTCAAGGGATGAGCGCGCCACTGATCTCCAGTCATCTCGTCAGAACGACAGTCTGTCAGGGTTAAAGGAGCGGGGAAAAAAGCTCTATCGACTGGGATGGTATGAACGAGGTCGAACGAAGCATCACCTCAATGTCGTGGCTGCCTGACCCTTGAGCGTTTGGAGAAGTGATTGTACAGAGACTTTTTTGTTGGAATAAAAGTTCAGCAGTGTTGTTCAGTTCAGAACTTAAGTCGTAGCTAATTGTGCTGATATAGCAGCTTCACTTAAAATCTGACTAGTTTTTGCTTGTTGTGCTTTGGTTGCAAATGACACCTACTTGAAACGGTTTAGCAAGCATTGACTGTTTACCATCTTCTAAAGTTAGCGGTCTGTCTCCAACTTTGACATGTTTTACATGACTTTGGTTAAAAAAAAAAAAAAAATCAAAAGAATTTTAAAAATTTTAATTCAACAATGCCCTGACCTATCAAAAAAGAAGCTACTATGGGCTGGATAATAGAGAGAGTGGGATATGCAGGGAGAAAAGGGGGGCTCTTGCAGCCTGAGTCAATCCTCAACAGACAAATGCATCCCTTATATAAAACAACAACACGTCTTTGCCCTTGTCAACAACCCCTTCCTCTACAGCCCAAGCTTGTGTGTGCATCTTTTTCTTTCTGCAAAAAACATCCCATCAGCACTCTCTAATGGGCGAGGTGGAGGAAGAGAGAAAAAGACAGAGATAAAGCAGGAGGGAGAGCGAGTGAGAGACAGAGGTGGCAGTAGTGCTTGTTTGGCTCAGGAGCAGTGAGTAATGAGGCTAAGGCGCACCCTGTCATTGTCCCAGCAGCAGCCTGTAGCCACAGACACAGAAGAACATTAAAAAATATCTCCTATCTCCAAATATCTCTAAAGTGAAGATTTGAAGACACTTATTTGACATCCAAAACAAACAAGCAAAAAAAAAAAAAAAAAGTGGTTCAATATAAAAATGAATTTAATAAAGGAAGTCCTTGTTTGACATTTCAGGAGTTGTCTACATCTTCAATGTTTAATATTTAGGATAGTGTAATATCTCATATGATATTTAATCATCTGATCTTTCTAACTCTGGATGATGTTAGAAGCATGAGCTGTAGGAGAGTGGCAGTGAGATTCCACAGATACCATGAACAGCTTGAACAACAGACATGCAAGCTATTTTTTGCTTATTATTTGGACTGAGTGAGATGGTTGTTAAGTCTACACGGTTAGAAATCAGAGTGGTATAAATTTTCTTTAAAAACTTTTGTTGCTTTTCCAACTAAAGAAAAAGGGCATCCAGTGCTATACTTAAGTATAGTAGTAGTTAAGTAAGTAGTAAAATAATTTTAAAATAACTTTAATTAATTTCTGATTAAAAAAAAAAACAATTATACTAGCTGAATGTGCATTAAATACATGTTGATAAAAAAAACTGTTTTATTTTTTTGACATTTTAAAATAAATGGATCCAAATTTTACATCCATCTGTACCTGTGTCTGTACCTGAACTATCACCATCAACACCAAGTATATATTTATAGTAGGCTAAAATACTCAGTCCACTTAATATTAGTATGTATGTCTACACACATCAGCTGTACTCAATCTTAAAGTTTAGCTAGAGGTTGTACAGAGGGGAGATATGATTTATGTTTTGGCACTTTGCTCCTTTGCCAGAATAAAAACTGGACATAAAACACTAAATGCTTCTCCACGGGGGTAAGGGTGGGGGGATAGGACTGACCCAAAGGGATGAAGCAAAATGGAGAGCTGGGGGTTGAGTGGGGTGGTTATGATGCCATGCTGAACAAATTGCAAAGCAAAGGGAATGTGTTTAAATGTAGTACATGGAGTTATCGTGGCAGCAACATGGAGAGGAGATCAGAGAGAGTGAGATCCACTGGGAGTGACCTGCGACTCTCGGGACAGAAAACATTAAGCTTGGGGTATTGCTGCTGTGGTGAATTCAACTGTGATACAAGATAAAACAAAATGTAAATTAGGGCAAACATGTCTCACATAATGTCAAAGACATGATTATATACCAATTTTCATATAAAATACAGAAAGTGTATGATTGTGAGGGCATGCTCCATGACATTGTAAGTATATACGTAGGTAGGTAGACGTAGACACACACACACACACACACACACACACACACACACACACACACCTTTTTGTTCCAACTACATAAAGAAGCAGGCCCCAAGACTCCAATCCCACCACAGCTCACTTGAATTGTATTTATTTACGTGACCCACATAGACTATTAGTTAACATTAGGGAATTTGAGACGGCTAAAGAGAGAGAGACATGTTGTTAAATTATATTTTTGATTATGTGTTAGCCTTGTGTTAGGTCATTTCACAACAAAAATAGATTTATATTAATTAATCACAGAGCACGTCATAAATTTGAATTTTTTTTTTTTACTTTGTTTGACAGCCCAAATCTACTCTCTCTATATAGATGCATTCGCTGATAATACAGGAGTGTGGTGAAATTAAAGATCTTATTGAATCAAAAGTTCCCTCTTCTAGTTGCTCTTCTAAGGCCATGCACATTTGTGTCTTGCGTCGTATTGGTTTATCGAGTCATCTAAACAAGGAAAAAATCTGCCAGTTTTCTGTCAATAACACAGGCAAAACATTATCGGTTGTTGTTAGCTCTGAATTTGCCACAACTAACTACTGTGTAAAATCGGAGAAAGTAGACAAACAAGACTTAAGCTTGTCATAACATATCTCAAGAAAGGAAGCTGCTGTCTAGGTGTGAGTGCAGCTGCATCAGTTTTTGAGCTACTGCATCATCTTCACCCTGGCTCTCGGGCTGATCTCTTAATCAGTGTCGTGAGTGTGCATGAGTCTTCTTCTGAAGGCAGAAGCTCTGTCCATCCTGCCTGCCCGTCGCTTCTGCCCCAGCCATGAATATGGAGCTGTTCTGTGGCTGGGAGCTTGCTTATGTTTTCTGTCTGATATCTAGGCCCCATTCCCATTTCAAAGGGAGGTCCACCCGGGGCCTTGACTTTTTGATCTGCCTGGCGACTGAGTCGACCACCTGCATGTGGGATCAGCTGCCAGCGAGAGCAGACAACCCCAATGCTTCAAAATATACATCCTCCCCACTTCGTCCGCCCTGCTTCATTGCCCTTCACTGTACCCCCTCCTTCCATGAAGCTGCCAGGAGCCCCTGTGGTCCTAACTGGGTCTAGAGCGGCATCCCATTCCCAACTGTTCTGACCGTTGTGGGTGAGATACTTAAGAGGTTCAGTGTTCAATATAGTCGGAGTTCAAATTTTGTATTTACAAGGGGACAGCAGAGGCCTTATCGAAAGGTCTTTGGCTTCTTTAAGCTCTTTCTTTTTGATCAGCAATGTGAGTTGTAACCGTAACAATGGATCTACCAAACTATGCTATATATACAGCCTCGAAATAAATAAAATTGAAAAGTGATTAGGAAATAATTGACCACTGAGAAGTTTAAATCCACTGAACAACATTTACATTTACAAATCATCTAACATCTCAGTTTTAGCTAATGTCTTTAAGTCTGTTGAAGTCTGAATGGAAAAAAGACTTTGGCCTGTGAGGTTTAAATTCTTGATCAAGTTTGTGGGAATCCATGTCCTTTATATTACACAACTGCTAAAAACCTTGAATGATAAAAGATGCAGACAAGTGCTTCACCTGCTTTGATGATAAATGTGCCATTATTTTTAGTTTACATTTCTTTTAAACACAAGTATTTATGTATAGCAAGACATCTACCCTAAATGTTTCTATGCCAAATCTTTTCTTGAATTGGTGGTGGTGCTAAACATGCCCTGTATGTAATTAAAATAAACCACCCAATGGCTATAGATATAAATTTAAGATCAAGATTTCCTTTTTGCCTCACTGGGATCCTTCTGCCTGTTCAGGTATAATTAAACCCAAAGGATTTTAGATGATTGAATTAAAATTTTGGAAAAGTATATGCTCGAAATGCCAACTACCGAAGCATTGACAAGTATGAACAGAGAATAAATTTGTAAGACTAGTTATCAATGCTTAACCCAGGTAATTAACAGCACGTACAAACAGGATTTTATACCAATTACAGTCATTGACAGTGATGAGTTTCACAGTCAGAAGTGTGTACAGATGGATTTTCAAACAAAGCAACAGTTTTTTAGATGTGTGTGTCAATGTTTTTACAAGTGATAGTCACTGGGTCTTTAAGTTAATTGGCTTTCTTGAACCCTAACCACAAGCATAATGAGTGTCTAATTGTTTCTCAGCTGGACTGATACCCACAAGACCCCAAAGGCAATTCAAGAATAGGTGTTAGGAGTTTAAAACAAACAATGAAAAAAAATCCTCCAATTACATAATCAAGTCTATTTGTCCTGCATGGATCTATCTTCAATATCGAATATTGACACTGTTGTATTTCTATTGTCTTTTGTTGATTTTATTACATCAAATGGTTGTAAATGGATCACGAAAAAAAAATTGATGTATGTTTTACTTTTGGATCCCCAGAACACCTCAAACGTTAAGTCATCATTCCTCAAGACTTTATTCCAGTCATGTAAAGTCCACTGTTTGTGCATCTTTGCCCACTGCAAATTTCTCTTTTGATTTTCCAACTTTAGTAGTGGCAACTCTGCCTATGGAGGCCAGCTGACCTTATTGTCCAAGTGTCTTTGCTCATTGGTTTCTCTTTCTTTTTCAATAATGCAGCCAATTCAGAACCTGCAAGGCATCTGTTTAAAAAAAAAAGTACACTTGTAAGTACTTGTCTTCTTGGGCAGATGTACACTTCAACTGTCCTGATTTGATCCCCACTTAAATTTAAAGGAAAAAAATTCTCAGTAGATTGCCACAAATTTGTTAGGCTATTATTTTACTCATATGCTTAAAAATGAATTTTTTTTTTGTATGTTTTGTGATCCATTTACAAATAAACTAATGTTAAAAAGATTAAAACATCCCAACTTCCAACAGAGAGGAACACCAAAAACAGTTTCAAAAACTCCAAACACATATGGGTAGAGGTCATCATATATAACAATAAAGGCTGAGTTTACTCACAAATCCATTTAAATTCATAACATACTGTTGCCTGTTGCTAGACTTAAAGCAATGCACTACCTGTATAGTTGTTACAGACAAGTGGAAAATGACCAAGCAGCCATCCCTCACACACAATTTTACAGTGAAAAATAAAATAAATTTGCTCTGATACTGCACAGAAATAAACAATTAATCAAAAGGCAGTAAACCAGGGGGTCAATAATGAAATGAGTAGGGAAATCAGGATGAATAAGATAAAAGGGGGAGGGGCATGGGATATCACTGAACCTTCCTGAACTTACTTTTTGCTCTCGGTTCTCCATCTCTGGTTATAAATTACTCTAGATTTGACGTTTCCAGCCCACAGGGTTACAACAAAACACACTTTCTTCTATTCAAACAGTGAATACACAAAGGGGAAAAATGACTTTATTCTAAGAAAGGCAGGGGGTGTATGTTGTGCTGCTCCCATCATGCAGAAAACTGGGCGGTAGTCGAAGAGCCTCACAGCCAGGCCCCACTTTGGAAAGCCCTCATAAATCCTGATTTGAGAGTGGCGCTAACCAGAGGAGGTGAGGCACGTCAAGAGAGGGAGATGGAGAGTAGGGGTGGGTGGGGGGTAGCTGGCAGCTTGCCTCTTAAAATGCTACATCTGATTAAGTCTTCCCATTAGGTGACAGCTGAACTTTAACATTAATATGATAATATTGAAATAAGTGTGTGTTATTTACTTAAGCTCCAGAGGGGGGAGGAGGGAAAAAAGAGAGTGAAGAAGGAATGATGAATGATTTCTGGACAGCTTTGGGTGACATGTCAGGCGTGTTGACCCCCCCCCCCCCCCCCTTCGCAATTCCTCCTCTTCTTCCCATAATCAGACTTGACAAAATGGAGACATATGCAGAAATATTGGTTACAGTCGGCGTCACAGCCCTCCTCAGGCCTTCCCTCTCTAGTAACTGCCGGCCGCCCTGTGAGTTGCCCTCTAAATTGTCTACGGGCACTGAAGCATCTATTTCAATTGGCACTTCCTTCTTCGGCCCAGGATTTTACATTTAGTCTGTGTCATTTACATATTACTCTTAATCAAAATCCACTGTGGGCGACAGGAAGAAAAAAAAGGGGGGGGGGCACAAAAAACAAAACCATGTTGTCACGGTTCAGGGGTAGGCACACAGGCACTTTATGAAATGGAGATGTGACAAGACATTACAGTGTGTGCGCTCACATGTGTGTGTGTGTGTTTGTTTAGGCGGGTGCATCAAATAATGCGCGGACTATTGAAATATTTGCGTGAATGCTTGTCTTTGTGATTGTCAGGGGCTTGCTTGTGCATGAACTACCAAGCAAGAAAAACAAAAGCTGTAAGTCAGATATGGGTGGTAAGTACATTTGGAGAAAAACAAAGTCAAAGATAAGAAAAGAATGGAGACATGTACAGTTACACTTAATTAACAGGATTATGGACTATGGCACAGCATCAGTATTTAACTCTCTGAGGGGACTGATTTCCAATCTCATGCTACAGTAAGCTGGATTCACAAAAGTTGCATATTGTAGCTTTAATAGGGAATAAATGCAAGTTTTTCAAGGTTAAAAATCTACATTGTGGATAAAGCTATTACCTGGACAATGCTTTGCTAATTTCAGTCTTGGTTCATTGTTATATTCCTGTTTCTATATTACTCCTCTATCTCTAAAATGTAATGTAAAGTACTATGCATTTCTATTAATTTATCTGTTTATATATGTATTAATTTGCAATGCACAGCAATGTGGCCAACAGTGCCTAAAACAAATAGCAAATGAAATGAAAAGTTGGATAACCTTAAATGAGTTTAAAACTTTAAAACTAACAGCATTGTTAAAGCACGATATGTACAAAAAAGGTGCAGAAACACTGTCCCTACCTGCCTCTTACCTTCTCAGCATGCCGGTAAGGATGCGAGAGCTCTTGCCCAGGTTGGCATCCGTTTCTCTCAGCTGTGGGGACAAAACAGGTAAAGATATTTTGATTTACATCCTGATCCAACAACTATTAAGGTTATTAAACACAGTCTACCAGTCAATTCCCATCTGACTATACAAAACATTACCTTCTGACTCACCAAAACATAATTATATACACTATGCATAAATGGATGTTTGTTAATGATTTTATACATCCCCATGTCTAATGTAGACTCCTTACAATCTGTTTTTATGACAGAAAACGTCTTTAAAGAAATAGTCAACAGCAGATTCCCACTTTGGAGAACATGTTACTTTAATGGTCCTCTGCTCATCTTGCTGCAAACCTAACAATGCAATAGTATAGGAAAAAGAGTGAAAAGGGTCCTTTATATTTAATGTACCAGTCCTTGAACGCACACTTGAAATAACGATCATGGCCATTCATGGCTAATTACCTTAGATATTTTCCTTTTTCTAACTGCTTTTTCTCTATTTTCTTTCTCTCCACCTTTTTTTTCCTCTGGGGTCATAGGAATGTTATAATTTCACTGTGTTATCAGGTGTAAAAACTTTCACAGGGAAGGAAATTGGCAGGGATGTTGCCAACAAGGTGTGAGTGTGACTAAAAAAAATGCTGACACTGCACTGAGTGAGCTGCCACTATTATCTACTTGTAGTTGCATTTCTGGAAGCTGATAGGGGAGTGTGGGGAAGAGTCATAGCAGAGAGTTTCTCTCTAGAGTCAGCAGGGAGTCATTCGTCTTCGACTCATTCCGAGATAATAACCGCTTTCCCATTTCACATATATATATATATATATATATATATATATATATATATATATATATATATATATATATATATATATATATATATATATATAAATTTTTTTCATCTGTGTATTTTACTGTACACGATTCTGTATTTTAATTCTTCACTTTCATGTTTCTTTTCTTCTTTGTCATGGTTCCAGCATCACTCTCTTCTGTTAAGTTAGGTTCATCTTGCAATAATCTGATCTGCCTGCCATTCATGCACTCTTGCTATCCCTCTGTTACTGCTACTTTCTTCCTCTTTTTCCATCTTTCCTACCCTCTGGCAGCCTGGGCTGGCGCAAAGTAGGTTGCCAGAGCCAAGCATACATGTGGTACAGGGTAGGAGGTGGGGGACCTGAAGTCTGGGCCCTCTGGCAATGACAACAAGTCCTGCAGTTGCCTGATGTCTGCCTCTACCCCCAGATCTGTCCCCTAGACACTTTGCACTTTCTCCCAAAATACATCTCTCTCTGAATCATTTCTTGTTTCCAATTCTTTCCCTCTCTACTCAGCCTGTCACCAAATCTTGTGTTTTTTCTTTAACCTGAAATGGAAACCAACTGACATTTTAGTGCAGTTGACTAAAATTAACTGTGGTTCCCCATACAGAGAGAACGACAGAAAGGTGTTTCTCCCACCTTTCTTTTTTGATATACAGCTCCAAAACAGACAATTTTCTGAAGAAATAGTAGGTCACTCTCCAGGATTAACAGTACTATGAAATAAAGGAAATTAGGAAAGCAACTACTGTCCATAACATTTAAATGATTTATCAATGCTAAATTTATTAAACCACGATTTTTGCTTTCTTTGAACTGTCAAAGTTTGCCTTTCCCAATCTGTATTGGGCTGAAATCATTTCTTGCTTGATTCTAAACAGTCTCTCTGTCCCTGCTGCTGAGAAGCACCCCCATTGCTGCCACCCCCAAGTTTCAAGGATGGCATTAGGTAGGTGAAAAGCAGTGCCTAGCATCCATGGTATTCATAGCACAATTATTTAGTTGTATAAATTTGCAAGAAACTAAAAAATACTTTTACTTTTTACAGATCAGTTTGTCATTTCTGCCCTCCATAAATTAATTTACATGCTTGAGTTATTGATTCAAAAACATAAACCAAAACATTTGGGGAATAAATATTAAAACTTGCTCCTGTTACTTGCTTTGCATGTGCTAGCCTGGAAAGTGGTTAAAATCACAGAGTTAAAACTTTCTATTCACTTCTATTTGGGCCATAAAACATAAACAAAAGCCAACAACTCCTGCAGGGCATAGAGGTTTGTATGAGTGTGTGTACATGTGTGCACACGTTTGGCCATTTATGTGTTTTCATTAATGCTAACACTATCCCTTCTTCACCTTCCATCTCAAAAAAGTGCTGTTAACCAACCCTTCGATCCTGTGGCTTCACATCTTGGTTTCTTTTTTCTCCACAAAGCTCAACAAACAGCTTTAAAGCAATCTGTGTGTGTGTGTGTGTGTGTGTGTGTGTGCGTGTGCGTGTGTGTGGGCACATATATGTAGTAGTGGTTGAGGGTGGGGGGTTGTAGGTCAGCAAAGAAGACTCATGGGAAGAAGAGGAAAGAGAGAGACAAAGCTTAAGAAAGAGAGAGCGGATAGTCTCAGTAGACATTGTGGACCATTTTGAAAGGAGATGTTTGATTTCCTTTGAAATCGCCTGTGCAAGGCCCACTGCCATGTTGTGATCTTTAAGCATTCTGCATTGCAGGGGCCATCAGGACAGGGCCCCATTCCTGTGTTTAAATGTAGAGAGAGCCAGTACTGTGGATTTTGGGGAGAAAATTCTGAAAATGTGTAGAAGTACCAACAACATCAGATCTATGAATCAACTAATAAAAATCTACTCAAATGCAATATAGTGCTATCAGTCACTAGGAAAACTAGGTACCTTGTCAAAACAATTCAGCCAACTTAGTGTGGTGTGATAATGTGTGAGCATACCCAAGACAGTGTGTGTATGAGAGACGTTTGTGAGTATGTATCTTTTAACTGTGTGATTACTGGGAAAGTCATGCAGAAAGTCAATGTTCCTAACTGCCTGTGACAGTTTTACAGTCTCACAAACACTTCTTAGAATGGATGAACCAGTGTATGCAGGTAAAATGTTTACTCACCCTTTCTCTGGCCCTCTGTATCTTCTCACGGTCACCGTGCAGGTTGGCAAGAATCTCTTGACCCACTTGTTCTGCAAGAGAATCAGACACTGTATAAAACGTTTCAGACATGAACTCTAGAGAATGTCAGGAGGATCAGGTCCTGACATTGTCTGGAGTTTCCTTTTCAGACATGTAGCAAACATCGGGAGATAGTCCATGTGAGATGTGTTCTCACTTCCAAAGAATACCGCGTGTAATTGGGCACTACGAGCAAGGGGCAGAAATGACGCAAAAGTAAATCTGCGGAAGTGACAATGTTATGCTTTGTAATCTGGTCCTATACCACAGGATCTCATGCTGTTCCTTGTATTCGTTTGACAATTTCCAGGTTTGCCCTTGCCAACAGAAGTTTATTTTGTTGTCATTCTAGTTCGAAGAAGTTCTTCACCTTCCGTGTTTTTATTTGCCTGGTTTCGCGGCAGTCACAGGAAATGGAAGTCATCAACACGCCCACTCACTCATGGTGAATTCTCCACAGTATTACCTCCTCTATTCACAAATGAGCTCGGTTGGAGATAATCCAGAGTTTGCACTAGGGAGCTGGCTGGGTAACATCAGAGTAACGTCATGGGCAAGGGCATGGGCATGGCGTTTGCGATGACACATACACCTATCCCAGAGTAAGTCTGAAAAATATCTGAATTTCAGTGCATGTCTGAAAGGGGCTTATGAAAAGATAATATCAGCATTTTAAAGAATTTGGAGAAAAAAACAGAACCTGACTATAAACGTCACTATCACTCTCTTCACTCTACTTGACATCCACAATGCATCATCTTTTTTTGTTATGCTTTGTGTTAACTAATTTTGTTGGTTTTACCTTTTGCATGGACTCCTGCCACTGTGCCACATTTCGTACACTAGCTGTCTAGAAGAAACATCTGGTGAATGATTGTAGAACATTGTAGTTATGGGAAGTGTTTTTAAACCTTCTTAAAATGCTGAAATAAACATGGTGACACAAAGTTGTAGACAACAATACACCAGCATCCAGTCTGCCAGTGGGGTCCACTCAGCCAATGCAATATTCATTAAGCCATTCTTTTTTTAAATGCCTCTCATCAGTTCCAGATGTAAACACATTAACGCACAGTTATAAAACATCCCCGACAAGGCACCTGACAAGCTTGTCAGTGGTCACTGTCATTTTCCTGTCCCCTGGGCTGGGGACAAGAAAAGAAAGCTAAAAAGAAAAACCAAATAAACCCCCCCACCACTATCACAAAAACCTACTGCTGCCATCGATTCAACTATACTGCTAGAGCATTAGCGTTTAAAAATGAGGGAGGCAGAGGATGAATCGGGGAAAAAAGGAAAAGAAGTGAAGATTCTTTGCATGGATCAAAGACAGGCTTTCAAGCGCACCAAACAAATCCGGAATAAACAACACAGTTGCTGACTGTATTACACTACACAGGTGCCGCACACCAAAGGGCCCACGTGCTGAGCGCCTGTTTGGGGGGAGCAGTGCAAAAATGGGCTACATCTGGCAGCTAAACAAGAGGAGAGAGAGGGAGAAATTGAGAAAAAGATAGAGAGACAGAGAAAGGGGATCGGAGAGATGTAGAAAAAAGAGAAAGCGCTGTCAAATGAACAACATTCGTCTCCCATTCATCCAATCCTTCCTACCCCCCTACACTGCAACTGACTCAAATGTGTCTCTTCCTGCCTTCATTAATTTCTAATCTGGGACAAGACAGATTGAAGGATACCCAGATTAAACAGTGCAGTCAGACAGTCACATGTGACAAATAGGGCAGATTAAAAGACTGAGTGCAGGTATTAATAACCATAAAAATACAAGCCCTCCCTTGTCCCCAGTGGAGAACAAGGGATAAACAGGAAAGAGTTGTAGCGGAAATCTTCTGTTAAAGACACAAATAAGCACATCTATCCATCTCTGTCAGGGCTGTTGAGTTTCTTTTTTCTTAAATAAATGACTGTGACGAGCACTGCAGCAGCAGAGTTTTTTTTGATAGCAAGTGCATTATTGGAAAGGTTTGCAAGGTGTAAAAAGATGGATGAGGTAATGGAAGAAAAGGCCTCTAAAGATCTAAAGGTATCTTAGATTAGCCTCTGAGCAATCATTACACCATTCTTTTAAGGTGTGTTTTTTCACTATGTAGGCAACTGATAACCTATTAAAATAAACAGAATAGATACAAATATAGGCCTGGCAATAAACTACATTTCAGTGGACAAGAATATATCTGCAGTGGAATCAGATATCCGTTCACCATTTAATTTTCTTTATTTATTTATTTAAAAGCACATATTTTTTAATCTACATTTCTATTGATCTTGTGTTAACTGTGTTGTCTAGTGGTCTGTGTAAAACGTCAGTTACTGATGTTTTAGCTAGTCCACATCTGTGGGGAAAACTGAACTGGTGATTCCAGTAGCAGTATATGAGCTCATGGAGACAGAATATTACAAATATACAATGACTTCTGTGATTTTAACATATTACATACTCAACTTTCTACAGTTTTTTTTATTGCATAAAACAAAAATAGAGAATAAATAGCCAGGACAGAACAACAGGTATTGAAAAAAAAGGGACATTTTTATAATGAAAAATGTATAGTTAAAATAACAAAACAATGTAGGGGCAGAGAAATAATTTACTGTTCAAGCCCTGACTTGTTGCTCGTTAGCGTGTAAAATATTCCCATCCTGTTTAAACAGCTATTAACAATTTAAATAACCCTGGCCCAGAGGCCTTGCTCTGACTCACTTGTTAAAGATCCCCATCCCCAAAGGTCCATTTAACAAGCCCATTATTCCATTACATTACACTCACACAGGCACCAGAGAGCCTTAATTTAACTCATTCCTCTAATAGAATTGTAGACAAGAATTAGTATAAAAAAGTTGAAGGCACATACATATTACACTGATGGAAATAATAATCAGCAAAATAATACGTCTGTGGTCAGGCTGTGGTCAGCACAGTGCAGATCTATTTTATCTCAGCTCAACACATTACTATTTCTTAATAATGTTAAGGTAGTCGGAAAATAACTTTACTGAACAATTAACTTTACTGGTGTATGTAGTGATGTCATCTGTTAGGTTAGAACAAACACCATTTGGAGCAAAATATTTCTGTCTGTTTTGACTCTTGAATAACGCTGCGATTATTACGTTTTTTTTTTTTTTTTAAACCAGTTGGGAAAATACTCAGCAGATTAATTGATGACAATAGTTACTAGTCTTTATTTTTCAGGAACTCTAAAGAAAAGGCTCCACTAAGCCTATGTAAAACACAAATACAATAAACTGCTGATTTCTACCTTTTCTAAATAATACTGCCCAGAATACCAGCAATCCCAGTATCATAGAAAGCTCCACAGCCTTCAACTATCTCCAGTCCATGGACACATTTAATTGGAGGCATCATCTATTTTACAGGACCTGTTTCAGAGTAGTTACACACTGTCTAAGGGCCCCTGTCTCTTTCTGTGTAGCATTTTTGCCTAGTGCTTTCTGTCCCTAGAGCAGAAAGGGTACAAGACTTGACAGTGGTGTGCTCTGAGCCTCAGCACAACCCCTTTTCATTAAGCAGTTGAGACCACTTTTTGAAGGTTACCACACACACTTATATCTGGACACAAGCCACACACTCCAACAAACTGGGCATGGAAGCCCATGGGAGGTTTGAACGGAAGTAAGGAGGAGCAGATAAATGTTAGACCATACATTTTCACTGTCTCAAGCTGTCTCTACCACTCTCTCTCTCACACACACACACACACACACACACACACACACAAAACACACAGACAGAGTGCACCAGTCAACTTATATGTCTGTGACTCCCAGGTGAATAAAGTTACCTGTCTTTGTACATTTCCAGAGAAGCTTTTTTAAGGACGTCTCAAGTCTACAACTGCCTGGTGACACACTTTCATCACCTCCATCAAAGTTGTACCCACACTGGGATGTATTTGTAATGCTGAGCCCACAGGCCATTAGGCTAGAGCCTTTGCACTGTGCTATAGCTCAAAATAAAAAAGTGCCAACTGCATGGTCACAGGGGGGGCATGTAGCATCTAGAAGCTCAGTTATGCTATGCCAGATTACTTATAACAGCAAACTCCTTCCGCTGTTAATCAGTATAGTAACTGCTACTTTGTGGACAATAACTGACCTAAAAAGAAGTTGGTATGATTGCTTGTGTTCCACAAAAACATGCATTATTTTTAAAAAATGGGATGTTTCCACATTGTTTTACAGAAATTCTTTTTAAAAGCACATGGTACTGATAGTGTATACAGTACTTTGAGTAGGCAAAGCCTGGCCTGTTTTTGGAAGAGCCGAAGTATTGACAAGGCCCAAAACAAGTAATATTCTAGGCAGGGAGAGGCTGGGCCATGCCAGTCCATCCTGACTTAGCCCATGCACCGGCCCTTCCCCTTGCATGTGTATGAGTGTTGGTGGGCAGTCAGGGTGAATTTCTAGGGTCTTTCTTCACTCTGCCAAGCTCTGTTTTATTCATTGCCTGCGCCCTGACCCTGCAGAGCTCCTGTTCTGACAAATCACTTCTGATTAAGACAGATCTCTGTTAGTCAGCCACTCAACTTGGCCTATTCATCATTCCACAGAAAATATTCTGCTCTCCTCCCCCGTCCCTCCTCCTCCTAGCTCGTTTGCCTGTCTGTCAGACTGAAGCAGGGTGCAAAAGAAATTTCCGCTGCTGTTTTAAATGGCTGATTATAGACAATTGGTGGATGGAGAGACGTAAGAGCGTCTTATGGGTGATAAGACGCAAGTTTAATGGGTATAAATGACCAGGCCTGTAGGAGACCAGCTGGTAATAGAACCATTTGTTTAAAGTTAAACCAGGGTGGAGAGAACTGAAAGCTGTATTTTCCCTCTATTTGAGATCCCCCCTACCCCTTTTCCCTTCAACTCCCCTCAAAGTCAAATTCTCAAATCACCAGATTTACATTTATTTTAAACAGCAAAGTCCCCTTCATCCTCATTCAATGAGAATTGATGAGGCTGGGAAAGGAATAGCTTGTTTTACATTTATGAAATTACCCATACCTACATGTCCCCTTGGACCCAGCTACAGACAGTCTGATACAGCCACTAATAGATTACTTTGTTTGTCATGGGTTAGCAGCAATGTAAACTAAATATTTACTGTAGGTGTAATTACTACAGAGTCAGAGCATTCAGACGCAAAGTTATGCCATAATAAAATACAACAGACTACTTACATTGTGCCAAGGCATCTAGACAGCCACAAAGCTATTGTGTTAAACATTTCTAACAAACTAGATTAAATTAACCTGAACAACAACCCTGGTGGTGGCAGAGGGCTGAGAAGCAGGAGGGGTGAGTGGAGAATGAGGGCTCCTAAAGCAAATTGCCTGGACTTAATCAACCAGTCTTACTGAACCATCCAAATGAAAACTAATGGACTTGGGTGCTTGCTGTGATTGCAATGTGTGGGCAGGAGCATTGCTTTCTGAGGTCTTCAATTAAAAAAATGGAGAATTTCTACAGGCGGCTGGTCAGCCCGTACAACTATTCTATGCATGTCCCGATTGGTCAAGTGTGAGGCTCAAACAGGTTGGACTTATTAATTCCATTTCCAGTGCTGCAAAAATTATTTTTTTATGTGTTGATTAAACTTGGTCAAATTTGTGAAAAATGTATGAAGTGTGGAATTAAAACCCATATCTGAATGAGCTAATTTGTGTATGCATTATTCATAATGCTGACATTTGTGTCATACAATTGTGCTGGCCACATCGCAACAAAAATATAAAAAAAACTAAACAGTACATGAATTAAAAAAATAAACAAACACAAGCACGTCAAACTTTATTCAACCAGTCAGCCTAAATAATAAAAACAGAGTTTAAGTGTTTTAGTCAGCAACTTAATAATTCAATTTAATTTAAGCTGAGTAGCTGCAATATATAAATAATTGTGATGGGCATTGTGAAAACATAATGACTATATCGAAACTGAAGGTCAAAGTTATGTAAAAATACAAAACACTAGCGTGGGATAAATTAAATAGATGAGGCCTGTTGAATTTCAAACACAAATACATTAAATGAGTTTGAGTTCTACCAATGATGCCAAGACTAGGGAGAGATGTCTGTAGGGGAAAACAACATGTCCGTTGGTCCTAATCAAACACCACGTCTGATTTAACAACCCCTGGTGGAACTATTTGACGAGGAAAGTTTGCCAGTTTGTCAGAAATGGACTCAGGCAGAGAGATATGGAGGGGGAGAAGAGGAAGGAGAAAACTTGACGTTGCTTTGGTTCGTTTTCAACAGTTTAGGAGCATTAATCATCACATTACTGTTGATTAAAGGCTTTTACGTCTCTAATCAAAAAGTTGACAGGCAGATCAAAGAGTGAAACACACATTTCTTGCCTTTTAATTATCTGTACAACACCACACCTCAGGCAGCTCTTCCCTGCCTATGTCCTCAAACTCAGCGAAACACTGCGAAAAGAGATCTAACACTGAAACAGTTCATTATCCAATAAAATGGGAAAAGGGGGAGAGAAAATACACACACACACACACACACACACACACACACACACACACACCCGCACAAAAAGCTTTAAGGCTTTATGATTAGTAAAGACCTGGGGGAGGCCCGCAGTCTTCTTTATTAACATGTCCCGAATTGGAACACCTTAATTATGTTTGTCAAAATCGGACGTGGCATCAGCCTCATTTGCATGTTTTGACAAGGCCTGTTGGGAGCCTGTCTCTATTTTACTTCAGAGTGCTAAGTGTGTTAGGAGTGTTAGGGGTATTTAGCACTTTTCAACACCTAGTGATAATAGGTTTGTGTTGCTAAATGAGTGAATTGACTCGTCAAATGTTCTTTGTTAGATTCACCCACCCAACTCCACTGTTTGGAGTTAAATTCAGAAATGGTGCAGACACATAGAAGTAGACACAAGGGTGTTTCAAGAATGTCTTGATCAATGCTTGATCGCCACTTCTGTTCAAACTGATAAGGATCTGACGCGTTCTGCAGCCTGAATGTTTCTGCCCGGCTGTTCTCTGTCAAGTGTTTTTGACATGAGAAGTCTATTCTACTTTAGAAAAAGATTTGGCATCACTTTGGGGGGCTCTCAAAAGTCCTACATGTACTGTACCTTAGTTCATTCTTCGCTAGAACAGATTGCTGGATAACTTAAGATCACACCCCTTTTGAATATAAGAAACCAACAGCCCACTCTATCCTATTGCACATTAACAGCTCACTAAATGAATCCTTGTTACGTCAATGATATGTAAAACAAGCGTGATCGAAAACAAACAAACAATCTGTGGGGACACGGGACTGTCAGCGGCAATTTAGCAATTGAGAAAACGAGGGCATGAAAGCAAGACATCAAAGATTAGCCTGAATGGAAGGCGCAGGCCATTAGAAGTGGTTGCACTGACAGGATCTGACAGTTGGAAACACTTAAAGATTATTTTCTTCAAACTTTGAATTCATTAATACTCATGAGCTGAAGATGGGCTCCCAAAACACAGCAAAAAAGGAGAGGGCTGGGCTAAATGCTGACGCTAACTATAGCGTGACATGTTGCGGCAAGTAAGACGCTCGGTCTGTGTAAAGGAAGTTCATTTACTTGGTACCAATTAGTGGTGTAACTAGTTTCTTGGTTACATCTGTTCTGCTTCACCTCTCTTTTATTTTGGTACGGATTCAATCAGTGCATGAAATAATGCAAACTAATGACTGATGACTTTCCAAAATGGTCCTTAAACAAAAATCACATTACAAGCAGTCCGGGGATAAGTAAAAATGTTCAAATTGCGCAGACTAATGCCAGTCTGATTTGAGCACCCTTAAGATCACATCTTGACGTTGTTCAAGTCATGTATGTTTCTCCTGCAATAAAAACACTGTAACAAACTTAGTGACATTACATTTCAGAAGTCAAACAGATTGTTAACAGTTGAATCACTCATAAAATCATAACATAATTTCCATTATTACCCGAGTGGGATTAGTGCAAATGACTGCTAACTATCCCTTTAGATAGCAGGCTGCTCCTGATAACAGGAGTTAAGTTGTTTAGGGAAACCAAGTTAAAAAAAAGGCTTGTTCGGCTTTCTTGGTGATGAAGGCATTAAAATAGAATCAGAGTTTTGTGAAATTGATTTGTCATGTGTTGGGTGGCTGAATATAAAATGTGCCGTTCTTTTGTTAGCTCTCTACTGGTGGCATGGAATAAACTGTAACAATTCACTGCAACATGCATAGTAGCCCCCCAATGTGCAGATGATACATTAAATTCTCTTCAGCAAATCGTAGGTGCCCTAACCATTTCATTTGAGCAGGCAACAGTACGGCCTGTTATCAGAACACTGCATCATTGTGGCTGCTCAGACAAACAGCACAAACACAAGTTTGTGCTTTACTTTGGGGTAATACCATTGCACTTCCCTGCTCTAGTAAAAGGAAAATAATACAGCTATTATGGGGAAATGTGAGGCACAGAGGGCACTCACAAAAGACAGACACATCATGCGCCTCATTTAACAATGACTGTGGCCAGAGAGTTGAAGACAGATTATTGTCAGCTGCCACTATGAATACACACAAAGTGGCATGACATTTGAGGGCACGTCAAAGCTCCTGTGTGCAGTGTACATTGTTTATTTGTGCTTACTTTACATTGTTCCAAGTCATTCCCAAACAAGCATTTTGAAGAATTCAATCCTTCAGGCATTCTCATTGAAAGGCTTATCTTAGAAAGTTGGTATAAATTTTGTCAAGGATGAGGCTTTAATAGTAAATCGATATGACTTTTGTGAATGAGGGTGGTATTAATAACGTGCTAAAAAAGAAAGATTTACAACTACATCAATTCACACAATCACCAATTTTGACTAAGCAGAAATGAAGTACTCAGCATGTCTTCATACCAAATGCTTTACAGTAATACAGTATTACATAAAACACTTGCCTGCATTTTACATTACCTAAAATTTCGAAGCTCTCACAAAAGAGAACTACAATATCTTTAGGACAAATTCCTGAGTTTGTCTGTTAACTGCTAGGGTGACAAGGTGTCTCTTGTTCCTCATCATCAACTAAAACAGGCGTAAGCGAATACCCAACATGCCCGCCACCATCTTCCGCACTAATGAAGCATATCTAAGTTTTAAGACATGGCAGAACTAATTTAATCTACCTTCTAAGGGGCCTCAGCACCATCAAATTAATTATTCATAAAGGACATGATATAACTCAATTGTCAATGCAGTAGCTGGCCCATTTTTTAACCTCCCCCTGCCTGTCACTCTCTTTTGTCTTGGACTTTCTTTTAAAGAAAGTCTTTTGCTTTTAATCTATAACGAAGCAATACACATTGTCATTAGCTGTTGAACAAAAATAATTTCTTTTTTTCCTGTTTTTCTGAAGTTTGTCGATGAAGGTGACAATAGGGTAGGGTAGAGTTTATATGATTGGCGAGGCTCCCTGTGGGTTTTACGCTATGCTGATGGGGCCAGCTTTACTGCAGAGAAAAAAGAAAGACACAAAGAGAGAGTCATCAAGTCTGTAATAATGCAACCTTAGATACCTTTTATTTTCCCATCATGAATAATGTATGCTATCTGGCAAAGCTAATCTTGTAGTATTATTTCTCAGAGAGGTTGGTCACTAGGAGCTGAAACAACATTTCACACGCACAGTGGTTCTTTTAGCCAGGTGTCATTTTCTCAGGGGCTGCATGATGGTATGTGACTCTGTCATGACTGACAGGAACAGCAGCACACTGCCATGACTGCATCACCCTATAGTGAGAAGCTTATACTAATATGTTGTATGTAGATCCATTGTGCAAATCAGCCTGTGGTCAACACAGGCAGGCAACCAAAATTAAGATTTAATCAACTCCACTTCACTACTTTGAAATTAGTTATAAAAAAAACAAAAAGAAACAAATTGATCAACAAATGGTAGACTGGTACTGATGATAGGTCAAATTTAAATTCAGTTTTCTGTTGCATGACCTTATTAGTTTTCTAAACCCCTAGGGAGAAGAGCAAAATTCTGATTTTGTACAGAGGGCCAGGTATTTAGTTAAAGTTGACCATCACATCACTCTGATAACCATTAGCAACCCTGAAAATCTAAGTCCAATAGTCACATTTACATCCTATGTAGCTTAGTTCACTAAAATTTAACTTCCAAGATAATATGTTTGAACCATCCACTTGTGATGGTGTGCTGTGCAAACACCTTTCTTGTTTGCCGGAAATAGTGACCACTTTTATGTAAGGTGTGTGTGCGAATTCAGTGAGACACAGTAACCCAGTCTATCTGTATCACACCCCGATCAATGAAAAAACCTCTCATGTGCAGAGTCGTGTAGAAACGTTAACCACTAGAACCACTATGTTACAATGTTGTTGTGAGGTTTCATACTATTCCACTGGTAAACAGGTGGTGGCACAAATGCTCAAAAAAGCAATGCAGAAAAGGCAAAAAAGAAGAACACTTGCAGAAATAAATGTTTTTAGTGAGGTAAAACATACACTTAACATACTGGTTAGACTTTAAGAATACATGTGGATTTGGGTAATGTGAACAAAACATTTGTTTTTTTTTTTGTTGTTATGTGCAACAGAAAAATAACCTCTGTTCACTGTAGATTGCCAGAAAACATTATGTGGATGGGAGATCCTGTAGGATACGATACAGTGCAGCCATTACAACTGTAATATGAGCTGTGACATTGGGCAGCTTTTGCATGCTTCATCCCCTGATTGTAATTGAGGCCGACGCATGACAGCCCCCGATTTGCCCTCTCTGCAGTGGCCTGGGGCATAGGGCGTACTCACAGAGGAAGCAGCGGGGACAGTGGCACAGGGTCCTGAACTGGCATGGCCATGGCATGGTACTCTTAGGTGCACTGACCCTACCCTTCTCCACCCATGCAACTTTCACAGCCTCACCTCTGTCACTAGGCATCTCAGAGGCTAACGAGAAGGGCAGCCGAGACTGCTTAACAATTCCACCACATCCGTTGGATGGGTACGCAAGCAGCTCTTTTTTCCTCTCTTCCATCAGCGTTCCTCCCCTCCTGCTCTGAGACCTTTGGTGAAATAAGTGTCAGCCTGAGGAGACAGGCACTCATCAACACTTTATACTTGGGAGGTATATTAATGCTGTGATAGTTTCCTGGAGAAGGAAAGAAAAAAAACCTTTGTCCTCATAGACAGAGACAAAGGACAAAGCATTGGCCAACTTTTGACAATGTTAACTTTGGCTGGGCTCGTGTAGATATAATACAACAGTGCGAGGCAGAAGGAGAAAAGGAGAATGATCTCATGTAAAGCAGAATTTTACTGAAAAATACGGGTACAGTACTTGGCCATGTGTAAAAGAAGATATGTTTATATAAAGATCAATTTCTGTGATAGGAAGTGATGTCAGAGAGGGAGCAAGGCAGTTTCAGGGGTAGAACAGCAAATGCATTTGTTGCTCCATACAGCTCCTCCCTACCAGAATGCGAGTTACAAATGAAACTTCACTTCCACAACAAGTGGAGCGGGAGGCCTACAGGGGCTTTCTAGTATCCAGTCGGAGATACATAATTAAAGGAACACGGAGAGGGAGCATGTTACTACCAATGTTTTCATTAGGCCAAGTTAACACATTGGTTTCCCCCAAGACCTACATACAACAGGCAAGAAAAGTGGAAGGAATAGCACACTACCTACAGTATTGGGGTCTAAAACTCTCTTTAAGAACTGTTAACATTAGTGCTGGTTCTGCATCTTCCCATTCTGGTCATAACGCGACTCTATAAAAACATTTAATTTTGACATCAGAAATATGAAAAGGCATGCATGAGCCTACTCTTTTCATGATATTTTCACTCTTTCCCCAACATCCAGGCTTAAATTAGCCAGGATTTTTAAGATCAGGGACTGTTTTTTAGGCTATGAAAAATGGATTAAATGAAGAGGAAGTCTGGCCTAATGAGCTCCCTGGGCTATGGAGCAGCAGGGACCATGAGGGGAAAGAAGGGAGATGAGGCAAGCCTTTGAGGAAGAAGGGGCCGCAGCCATGCCCAAAGTGTGCCAGCTTCTCCTCGTTTTAGCGCCAATGGCACAGACGGCACCTGGGCAAAGCCTGGCCATCCTTGTCCTGTGCCAAAGGAAACGAGAGGCAGAGCAGCAAGTTTATGTTAAACCTGAAAAGTTCGATTGGCCGTCTTGTTTTTCTTTGAGGTACTTTTAAGCTTGAATTTTGACTTTTACTGATTTCAGTCCTTGAGTGGGGAAATTAAAAATGTGTTTTTAATTGTGAGACAGTCTATAGTATAGATAACTATTCAATATAAACATTGTTACATACAAGTGGGGAGAAAAAGCTGTGAATTTGAAATTAAGAAAAACTTGGCATATCAATTTTACTGGAATAACAGTGTGGTGAGTCAGTTGGTTTAAATACAAAATGAACTTATTACAAATAAAGCAGAACAGAGGGAAGAGTTTTAAGTTACAAATTATTTTTTTTCTTAAGCAAACTTTTTGAGTGAATTGATGTCTCTTCCCTGATTAACCAAATATAATTTTTAAGTTACACTACACTAAGTTTAGTCATCCCCAGCCCAGACACAAATATACATGAATGGATTATGAGAAAAATGGGCGCCTGGCAGAAATGGGGATGTGCCCCTCCATCCTTTCTCTTTGGTGATTTTGAGCCTGCTTGTGGTAATTTAAGGTTTATTTCTGTTCTGATTTTTTTTTTAAATCTTTTTGACAATTTTTTGTCCCTCTTTTACATACTTGTGGGTCATTTTTCATTTTTTTATTCATCTATTTGCGGTTGTTGGTAGTCTATGTGTGTTTTAATGGAGAAAATTTACTTTAGTAGTTCTTAAGTTTCTATCCATTACCAACTTTGTTTACCAAGTTTTAGTGTCTAATATTCTAGCATATCATATATGAAAACTCTCTTAATTAGTTTATCACTGATGCTTTATTTATGACTAGCATTTACATAGTCATTTTGTAATGTTTCCAGATTACTAGACTTGTAGCTTTATTTTTTGTTTTCAATGTGTATTTTTTTCCCTAGTTTTACTAAACTTTAGTTGGTATTGTAAAACACAAAAACCTGTTACTGTGAGTCAAAATGTGAACAATGTACAAGATAATATTGTTCCTGTAATCTGCTGTTCTGGCACAATCTCACATGTAATGGAATGCACAATGCTGATGATCCAGAGGATCATACTTTTATGTATAGTGTTATCTAGTGAAATAACATTTACCAGTTTTTCTTTTTTAATGATAACTATTCATTTATGATGAAATTATAATCATTTGTTTCGGGTATTTTATACAATTAATTTAAATAACATGAGCGAAGGGAAATATACTATGGAAGTTGGCCAATTTACACCAGCAACACAAACCAGACAGGTTGTCAATCTGGATGGGACATGCCCAGGAAATGTTAATAACAGTCTGCAGCTGTGCAAAAAAAGAGATTGAATTTATGGAGAGTGAGGAGAAGTAAGAAGGATACAGGAAGGGATTACTTGGGCAGGCTGTGACTTCTGGATGCCAGCCAAAATAAAGAGACAAAAAGAAAACATAATAGGGAAAGACAAAGATCCTTCACTCACCTTTGAGAAATACAGGTCAAAATGAAAACAAAAGAAATGTTGAGAGGCACAGAGAAAACAGAGGACAACAGCTATGCTAGAGAACGGAAAGGGGAGAGGGTGTAGCTGGCACATTCTTCAGCTACTTTTCCTGACAGCGATTAGAACCTGTCAGAGCCTCTCAGCCTGCCACTCCTCTGTGCTCATAGTAGGCCTGTCATTACAAATAGCCCAGATTAAAATACCACACTCTTGGAGCACAGACCTTGACCCTCAGCCACCCCACACTGGCACATGTCTACCCACATAGTCACCCACCCTGTCAAGTGAGAAGGAGCAGTGTAAGAGGAAGATAGGCTGGCAACTATGAGAAAGCAGACGTACTGGTATGGCTGGAGATGTTAAAAGAGAAAAATGGATAAGTGTGAGTAGTTAGCCCTTTTGTTTGAACAGAAAAAAATTGCCTAAAACATGGGAGAGGAGAGAATAGATGAAAGGCAAAGCTCAAAAGAAATAAACACTGAAAAGAATAAATGGATACAAGTTGAAAAATGATATGAAATTTAGGAATGAAGGCCCACGCTGAAACTTGAAATTCACCGCACTAAATAAAACAGGAGAACAGGGAAAAAAAACATGCAGTTCTTGATTTGTGTCAAGCTCTGGACAGTTCTTTCACACTTGTCATGCACCTGTGATGCACAAACATACAGTTTAATTAGGCTAATGGTAACAAAGCACTGGGAAATACTGCAGATTTTTAGCTCAAGTCATCTGTACACGCAGGCTTATATTTGTGCATGAAGCAGACATATGCAAACAGAGAATAATGAGCCCAACGTGTCCCAGATCTATCTGGTGCCAACGTAAATGGTCTTTCCTGACACTGAAAAATGACCCATCTCTGCAAGATTTGGAGGGGGGGGCGGTGTCTCAGACAGTCACCAGCACTGTGCTGACAGCCCAATAGAGTAGAGGAGGAAGGCATCATTAGGATCACACAGACAAATATACGAACACACACATCAACGCACAAATATTCATGTACAGAATGCTCACATACACTACATCAGACATGAGAAAATTTGTGCATGCCTGCTTGCACAGGAAAAAGAAAGAAAGCATCTCTCCAATGATATTTTCTGCCTTAAACAGAGCATGACGCTGTGGCCGCTGTCATGTCACAGTGTCAAGCACACTGTGGCAGGGCCAGACAAGCCTAAACACAACCAAACAGACAGGGGAAACAGATTATATGACATTCCACATCTTGGTTATACACAGCCTCAATATAAGCATAAACACACGACTGACGAAAACTCCACAGGGCATGACATAATATAATACACGCATCACTGCCATATAAAATTATAATAAAACAAGATTAGTGTGAAATTACCTGACAGTCTTGCAAGCTACAAAATCAACACCCATATGGTGTCATAAAAAGAAGCACCTGCAGTGGGATAGAAACCATTTCAAAAGAGTGTCAATGCTGTTGGTGGCTCGAACAAAAAAGAGAAATGAACAATTAACCAACAGGGACTGATGTCAAATATATCAAATCTGATCTTGACCTAAAACTCCTGTTTTATTTTTAACTCTTCATAGCAGGAAAATATTCTTTGATACATGGCCAGCGTGTGAATAGACTGGCCCGACAACAGGATTAGCTCATCATGATGAATTTAAAATGAACATACTTGGAGAGTACACAGACTACTTTTTCTTCTTGAGTCTGTCTCCTGAGACGAGATGACAACTGAATGATGTGTAATTAGGCCCATCAATTGTTTAATTGTACAAACAAGGTCTGAAAGAAGTAAACAACACGGATAAAAGCAAGCCCACAAGGAATCTTTTAACATACACTAAATGCTTCTAAAAATCTGTAATAAGAGAAATTTGCTGCCACACAGAAAAAGCAGGATTGCTCAAATGATGCTCATTCAAACAATTTCTGATATGAAGTATCTATCAAGTGAAATAAATACTATTACATCTATAAGCAGTTGTTGCTGGGCTGGCCTTTCTAGACTTGCCAGAAAAATCGTTTCTGTTAAAAGTTTTTCTGCGAAATAGCCGGGGTTCCCATGCCTATACCTTGTTCGGTACTCCACTCATTACAGCAGAGGAAGGAAGGCGCGAACAGAGGGAAGGAGGGATACAGCAGGGGATAAGTAGGTGACAGTGAAAGACAGATCTCCAGTAACATGCTGAGACATAAACAGCTGATAGTTACCTGTGCAGCAAGCCCAGGTTATGTTAGTGTGAGTTAGGCTCACAGCAATGATGTCTGGGATGGAAAAAACTAAATCCGAAGACATTTTATGACAGACAACCTTCACTTTGCTGCAGAGCTGTCAAGTGGCCATAGCCTAAGAATGAATAATTTTTATTGCTGACGTTTACCAATACTAAGTACAAAACTTATAGCATACTTTATTCTAACGATATGTCACATACAGTAAATATTCAGTTATGTTCATGACTTGACAAGAGATCTTAAATTGCTTAAAATATTTGGTCATAGTTGTGTTACCTCTGAGAAACTGACAAAGTCCTAGTAAGACTACAATACTAGAGTTACTAAATCGAGAAGTGGCATGACCTGAACACAAGCATGTCTCAGTTTGCAAGTCAGATTACTGCAAGACGGTGCGTTGAATTTCCACCAAGAGGTGGGAACACTAGAACACATCCTACACCCTCTTTTCTCCACTCAGGTCATGCTCTCCAAAAAAGCACGAAAAAAGCCCCTCACCTAATTAAAATAACAAAACAAAAACCCTGGCTGTACCTCCACAGTATTCATACAGTGTATCATACCTAGATGCTACAAGCATATAATGTATAATAAGTATAGCCCACTCACCCACCACATGTGAAAAATATGTACATATTCCAAACCAATGAGGTGGTAGACAAGTGCAAGTGGCAAGAGGCAGAGGGAAGATGAGTGTGTGTGTGTCTGCGTGTGCAGACAAACTCCTGAGAGTGACCCCATACCTCCTCTCCAGGGCATAAATAAACATGTGTGTGAGCACGCCTGTGGATTATAATCAGAGAGAAAAGGGAATCAAATTTATTCTGCAGCTGTCATTAATATTTCAGGGATGTAACTGTAGCCCATGTGAAAGAGCATGAATGATTAATTTAGACATCACCTCTGTCACAATCCCTTACTAGGCATGCTTGGTGATCCACCTTTGAGAATAGTAAACAAAAGGTGGGCTCTCCCCTGTTTTTGTTGTGGTCTGGTTTGGGCTGTTCCTGTCTGGCAAGCAGGAACGGGGTAAAGTGCTGTGTTGTGTTGTTGGACAAGTTAGCTGCCTTTGCGGTTTGCCCGTGACATTTAGGTGTTGAGTGAACAGGAGTCACTTAGTGTGGGGATGTGATCCACAACAAAAGGCAAAACATATTGACGGACCTTGCATGTGTAAAGAGTTTATGTGACGTGTACAAAAGTGTACGTGCATCTTTGGTTGGAGCTGATGGATGTTGTCAAGGTGAACCAGCTTGGTTTCTTAGGTCTACAAGCCTTCCAATAAATCTTAACTCACTGAAGAAGTTCAGCTATGAAAACAAAATATCATCCCGCCTTTTCTAACACTGCACGCTGGCAAAAAGCAGAACCACTACTAATGCCCAGTATGTTTCCCATTAACAGCAATGCTCAACATAACAGCACTAACAGCATGAATCAAACACAACAGTTCAACCCTTTTAGTTTGCAACCCAGATACATCAATAGCCTAAACACTCTGACAGGTGCACGTTAATACCCTCATTCCAAGTCCACGGAAGAGCATCTTACCTGGTGATGGATGGGAAGGCATCCATGAGGCCTTATCAAACTGACATGTGCTGCATACCTGCGTTTTTGATTTGTGTTTGGGCTTTTTGTGATGCTTGTCTGACAAGTGGAGATCACAAGCAGACAGGATCCATCTATCAGACCGCTGATGCCACTGCTTCCGTCTCCAGGGCCTGAGGGCGTGGTGCATACATTTCTGTATATGTGTTTGTGTGCGCGTGTGTGTTTAAAGATCTATATTTGTTTATCAGAAAACTATCGACTAGGTTGGTGTTTGTGTATGTCTGTGCAAGGAAGCAAATTTATATGTTTATGTATGTTTTAAGATTTTGTACACTAAAAGATAATGTGTGTGTTTGTGTGTAAGAGTGAGAATTTATGTGAGTGTTTGTGTGTGGCTACCTGCTGAGCAGGAAGCCCACAGGGGCAAAGCAAGGAAGGATGACACTGATGCGATGTGTTGGCATGTGCCCTCGGGTGGTTTTGGTGTGGTTGTCATTTTGTTGTTTTTGTACACCTCCCCCTTTGTCATACCCCGCATTATTTAAATAACGCGCCCCAAAGTTCCATAAATAAATAATGAATTCACAACTAGATGGATTGATGAACAGTGATGGAGAAATATTTGTTTTGGTTTTTTTTTTCCCCCCACAGATTTCTCGTTTGGACAAAGTCTTTGACAGACACTTTCCTCCTGGGAAATTGAGCTTATCAGAAAAAAAGAAGTGCTGGGTTAGAAGGATGTTGTTTCTCTGAAATGTGTGTGTTTGCATATGTGTGTGTGTGTGTTTGTGTATTTATTCTTATTCAAACCATGGTGTAGCTTTTTAAAAATAAAGTTTGACTCTCTAAAATGGTTATCTGGGTAAACTGTCTGTGTCTGTCAATAACTTAAAAGATGCAACCAAGTATGTCAACAGGTCAGCAACAAAAAGACAATAGATTATAAAAAAAAAAAACATCTCTCTTTGTCTTAAACACACACACAAACACACAGAAACACGACAACAGGAAATTAACATGTTAGAAGATTAAATAAGGGATCATAGATTCCTGAACTTATTTCTCACACATATACATGTTACAACACCCCACCCCTTTCTCAAAACAAATCTCCATAGCTTACAGGACCATGGGAGGTCAATATGCATTTGAAACTTCCATGTCTTTCCCCAGAAAAAAATGTGTGGGACTTGAAAGCTGCCGAAACTAGCTGACTCTCTTCTCTATACTTCCTAAAGCCAATGCAGATCAATACGCAGCCATACATACCACAACTGGAACAACTCTTGTCAAAGGTTACTCCTTTTTTTCCATTATTCTCTCTTTTTTTTAGCAGAGTGGAGGAGGAGGATGAGACGAAGAACGAACGAATGAGAGGGAGAGTGAGAGGAGATGGCTATGGAGAAGTAAGAGGAGAACAAGAAAGATGAAGCTAAAATGATCTCTCTCTATAGTTGCGGAACTCTGTACTAATGGGTTTTGACACATTGCCAGCAGGCCAAAGAGAGAGGGGGCTTGGGGTTAGTCAATAGTGGTGCACGGCAGTGGCCAAGGGCTAGCAGCAACGGCTAGGCCAAACCCCTGGTACTAACATGGGCTGGGGGCCTGACCACTAATCATTAGAAAGTCAATGAGTCCTCTAATGCTTGGAGCTACGCTAGCCTTCCCAGGGAGCCACACCACCTAGTGAGGGCCCTATTCTGAATATTTGTATACACACTAAATACATATATACAGCATGTGTTCCACACACAAATGCAAGGTTGTAAACGTATAAATATACAGAGCACTGACCAGAAAAAGACACAATGTTTCATGATATATGCTGTGTAAGTCAGCAGAATGCTACAGCCTTTGATGAGCTGGCTCTATTATTTAAGCATAGTCCCTCCTCCTGCCCTACAGTGGACAGAGCCTCTCCGGAGACACCATGCAAAACTTCTCCCAAGTCACACTGGGGCTTGGTCACCTCACCTGGACCCCATGCATTTTTAAAAGCCTCAAACTGATCCTGACACATAGCTTCAGACTAGACTACTAAATGAGTCAGAGTTTCTCTAATTGGCAAAGACTTAATTTAAAGAAAAGTTAACATCAAATAAAAAAAGACAATCATATTAATATCATTAATAACAAATGTGTTTATATATCAGAGATTGTGTGTGAATGATTAATGGTATTCTGGTCTTGAGGTTCTATCAACACTTACCTAAAGTTACTTGTTGCAGGCTAAGAGTGTATAGCTAAAATAACTATTAGATTCTGTTAGGTGAGTCACACATTTGTAATTGTTAAGACTACAACTGAGTCACTGGCTCGGTTTGTCCTAAAGGCTTTAAGAGGCTTAAACATCAATGTAGCCAGTGGTTGGTACCCACTTATCCAAAAATATGAGAAAACTAATGCAAGTTAATGTGCAACAGTTGTTCTATAAAAGTATAAAATATAAAATACGTATCATAAGTATAACAGTATCTAAGAAACTCCAAAAGCATTTGTTATTCCTGAGGATACATGCAATTAAATGAATGTATACATTATCAAAACATATAGTTATAGTTATGCAACATTTTTCATTACATATTATAGTACACAGTATATAGTAAGTCACACTTACAGAAGCTTGCTGGCAGTAGTGCAGAGCTATATACTTCTGAACGTTTTCTTCCACTTCTGAAGTGTTTTGCCAACATAAAATATTTTACCATAGGTTTTGCACCATTTGCAGCAGAGTGGAGCAAACAGACGGAGAGCGGGTCGGCGCACTGTGTGTTGTATGCATATGAACCATACATCATCCAAAATATGTGGAGAAAATGAACAAAAGAAAATGAGCTACAACAGTGTAAATCCAAAATCAGATCAATAGCCTTACAGCTTCTTAGCCTCACTCTGATCAATATGCATGCAATCAAACTTTTTTTTGCCAGCATTACCTTCACCACTATGCCCATTGATTGTGTCCATTGATCCTGACAGCTCAACCTCCTTTTAGGGGCGGAAAATATGGATATTTAGCACTAAAGATCCCATCTGGCCATAATTATGAACTTTGACCTTTGTGTTAATCCTCACACAAAAAATAAAATTTATTGGAACCTATATGTTCTAAACCTAAAATCACCTCATGAGGCCAGACGCAAGCAGTGGGATGCGAAAGAACCCTCTAAAACACAAAAGACCCCCTTCCAGGCCTGGGGCTTCACTGCAGCAACTGCAACTTAACAAAATTGGTTCGCAACACTTTAGCTTGGCTATTTGTGTAACTTTGATGCAGGTTTGTCAAGACACGGTCAATAGCAACATTTGTTGAAAATGAGGGATACGATCAAGTGCAAAAGACATGAAAACAGAGCTGGACAAGTAGAGAGAGAGGGCTGATGAGGGTGGGGCAGCCAGAACCAGGGTCTAGCTGGGGATTGGCGTTCGCTGAAGCTTCTCACTGATGTGCCGCCAGGCCCTTTGAAGGGATTATTAACACATTTTGATTACTCTGGTCCAGTTGTCACAGAAAATATAACCTCCATCAGGACTATAAAATGGGCGGCTCTTTTATTCCCTAGCCCCCCTTATGTTGTTGCTCCCTTCACTCCCTGTAGTACCTCCCATCACCCTGGGCTGGCTTGGCTCAAAGCAATCCACTAATTACAATCTCAGAAATCTTAAAAAACACACTATTACTCTGACAGAGACAAAACAGTCTCTTCAACACACACATACACCTGCGCTGTGTTGGCCATGTTAAGAACACACAGTGAGAGGGTTTTTCCGCTATCTTTATCAACTGTCAATGCTGATATTCAGTAAAAGTTAAATTAAACTAGTAGGTGGATAGTAACTGAATGATAATCTAAATAAAAATCTAATACAATTGAACAGTTGGATCCAGGTCTTGATGACTGTAAGAATCCGGGAAACCAATGTCTCATTTTCCAAAGTGCTGCAGTGTGAGGGGGAAACTTTCCTTTAATACCAACCAAATCTGAGCCATCCCCAACGTACCATTAATTGCCAGGGTTCCCATGCCACTAGTTACAATGTTGGGCAACATCTTGTTTCGCCTGTTAAGAACAGTTTGGATCATTAGGTGTAGACCACTAATGACTCCAAGCCAGTTTTTAAACCGACAACAAGAGGTTTGTCTATGCCTTTGTCCAGACAAGCTGACAACAGGGACAGTGATTAACGCATAACGCACACTGCAGCCTTTTTCCATGTAGTGCCTACAATTGTGTGTGTACTGACCTTTTCCCACAAGGCAAAGTGGTTAAAATAAAGGATGACAAGAATGAAAGTTCAATGCCAGCTGGCCTTCTTAGTCCAGATTCTGTTATAAATACAACTGATAAATTATGAAAATACAGACAAACCAATGTTGAAACATGAAATGTGAAAAACCTCTGGCGTTTAATGAATAATGGGCTCTGTTACTGAAAAACATGGAGAAAAATTTGCCCCATTGTGATCAGCAAATATGTAAATTATGCACCTAAATGTTAAGTTGAGACTTCTGTACACACTTTGAAACCATATAACTGGGATGACCACTTCAGTCCCTCAAGTGGTTTTAGGACATGCACTGCAATCCTAAAATGATTTAGCCATTACTAAGAGGAGCTGCATGTGAGGAGACAAATGACAGTCGAAGCTGACATTTAACTGATTTTACCCTGCCAGGTCTCTAGCACAGAGTCCTTCTAATGTGTGTGAATATAGCAGGTCACGGTCTAGAGAATTCACAGGGAGCAAGTTGCCGTGTTGATGACATTTATTATTCATGCAACAAAATGTCTAACTCAAGAAATGATAAGATTCCGGAACTGCTGTCTGTAAGGGTTGGCCCCAAATTTGTCAGTCAAATTCAAGGAACAGCAAGAGATTTTGTTGTTTATGTTTTAATGTGCTAAAAACAAAATGATTTCTGCAGCATATGTTTTGCATCATGTCTTCCCTTCTGCACGTGTGCAGCCCCTTGACTAATTATTGTCTGAAAATGCACCTGACAAGGGAAATTTCATGTTGTCTGCTACTGCATGTGTGAAAGGGCAACTTCAGACAATGTTCAAACCTAATTCTCTGGACATTGTTCAGCAAATATATGAGAAATATGCATTAGAAATGAAATCAAGCACACATATATACACAAAAACGCCATTAACAAAACTGATTATAAGAAAGTTGAGGTAAAATCACTGAATATGTGTTGAAAGAAAAAACAAAAAACAAACAGAAAAATAAAAAAAACGGTGCAAACTCTATTCAATAAGCTTTGCAGTTATGCAAGACATGTTTCTAACTTGAGGACTTGATGCTAAATGCATTCTAAGACTGTAGTAACTGCAACCACAATCATAATGCCCAGTATTCATAAGTTATTATGCCTCCCTGCCACAGGTTTGCGTATTGAAAATGGGTGAATACTTGAAGGAACCATACCACCCAATTAAAGAATTATTTTGATATGTTAATCAATATAAAATATTTAGCATATATTAGAAATAAACACACCCCGAAAGAAAAGCACTCCAAAGTAATATATTGATCTTAAAAATCAAGTCAATAATATTTGTATTTTTGTCAATTTACAATTTTGGATCAAAGTTCAGATGACTACTATGCAAACTTAAGCTATGTACTGTATAATGGTTCCATAAAACTACAAGCACTCTTACTGTACATTCAAACATTCTGTGGAATCTCCAACAACACATTTAAATCACATGACAATTTTCTCTGAATGAATGCTAAACTGACCAGAAAAATATGAATCCTGTTGTGTTTGAGTTGATTTTACCTTCAAAAATAAAGCAGCCTACTTGGTGTCTTGTTAGCGTTTGTGCTTTTGACTTCTGAGATGCACACGCCTACCCAGTTTCACACCCTGTCACTTCAACACTAAATGAAAAAGATGCTAACACACATTTCCTCCTTGAATAAATCTTTTTTTTCCAGGAACTGTGTTCAGAGATAGGCAGGAAAAAACAGTGCGAAAACAAGCGAAAAGGGAAACAAACCAAGCAGTGTGTGAAAAAGAAAGGAGAGAATCGAGCAAATGGAAGAGTGGTTTTCAATGCAAACTCCAGCATTATTTACTCTGATAAGCACAGCTAAAACATGACAGAGAATGCTTCTCTTTGTAGACCATTAACTAGGTATCCTGTTTGTGAAATATATATTCATAAACAGACTGAGGATTGAGCAAAAGGGCCATTTACAAATGTACACATGATCTGTGGAAAGGGCCAACATAGTCAACATCAAAGGGTCCAGAGTGTGAGAGGTAAAAGTAGGCCAGGCCATGGCCTGGGAGAGAAGTAGTGAGAGGATACAGAGGGTAGGGAAAGAAAGACAGAGAAGAGGCTGTATGGATGGAAAGAGCACCAGAGAGAGAGAGAGAGAGAGAGCGAGAGAGAGAAAGAGAGAGAGCGAGAGAGAGAGATTGGTCCCAGGTTGGGAGGAGCTCAGGTGTGAGTTGAGAGGAGGCACCTTCTGTTCATGGCACTGAGGCCCCACTGCAGACAGAAGAGGGGCCCAGCAGACATGAGCCCCTCTTGTTTGGCCCAAATAAATCCAGGTGGCTCAAGACGCGTGCCCTTGTCCTTCATCGCAACTTCACCCCACACAAACGCACACCGTCACATGCGATGATATGTACACACTCAAAGACCCTCATACACTTGCACTTCACTGAAACCTGAACACTTTTAACAGGCTACATGAGCACAGTTAACTAGTAAACAATGTCTGTTCCTGCTAAAGCTTGAAAATCCAAGTACAACTTTCATTAAATCCACCCAATTAACCTATGCTACTTATTTATTTATTGTTGAACATTTATGCACTGTTATGCAAACTATTTACTATTTTAATTCGTTTAATTGCCATCTTTGTATCAGTGTATACTGCACTGATGTACTCATGTACTGCAGTAAAGCTCTCTATTTCACGAAACAGATGTAACATCCAAGCTTAAGGTGTTGCAGAGGCAGTAAAAAACATCAAAAACAAGAAGCAACAATAGGTGCACTGTACTTGAATCTCATAAACAAAAACATCAACAAAAATGTCAACATTTACACTAAAGCGCCAATGTAGATGTTCAACATTTTGAAATCCAAGACTTACTTGTAAAAGAGCCACCTTCCTAACAGTGTTAACTTGTTGCTAACAAGTATCAGAGGGGTCTTTGATTTCTGTTCTGCTGTTGACATTTACGATCACTGTGCAACACGCAGGTATGGGCAGATGGACTGTGATACTGTGCTGCTGCTTCACTCCTATTTAGAAACCTGACTACAGTGAAACCACACATACCCATCCCGATGACTATGTGGTTGTGCTAGTTTGAGTTTTCTGAAAGATATATTGTAGTTAACCAGAGGTGACAGAAGTACGGTACTAAGTCGATACTAAAATAAAAGTGCAAATACTAATAACATTCCACTACGAGAAGGTCCTTACTCAATTCATATCTGCTTAATACTCAAGAATAAGTACATTTTCTAAAATGAAATGAAAGTTCAAAATATATTTTAAACAATACTGACCATTAAGCTATTGCATTAATGTGTAATTCTATTTCAGATTTAAAGGTGAAAAAAAAAAAAAAAAACAATTTAAGCAAATGAGAAATATTATTTGTTACTATAGAGACTTGGTGTGGAACAAAAACAAAACAACTGGTAAAAGTGTTCTAAACTTTAAACATTATGTGTACTGACAGGTGGCTAATTATTATTTAATCCCCACTTGCAAAGTAACAAGTATTTAAAGCTGTCAAATCATTTAGAATAAAGTACAAAGTACAATACTGCCCTCTGGATTGTTGTGAATAATAATAATAATAATAATAAGTAAAATAGCAAGCTTGAAATGTTCTTGTGAAGTACTAAAACTGAGTGCAATGCTTGAGTAAATGTAGTTACTGCCTTTGTAGCTGATATACTGTATAGAAGCAAAGAAGGCTCTGTGCGTGATGGACAATCAAGCACAAACAATGCAGTGCAGAATATGTGAAATAAGGTAAAATACAATGTTTTTTTTAAGGTTTATAAATGTAACAGAAATGACCTGCATCCTTTTGATGATCATCTTGACAGATTTACCAAAAATTTCAACTTCTCAGCAAGAAAGATGTTCAAACCACTCAAATCAATTACATCAAAGACGGAGCTCACATATCGAGACTTGTTAAGTTAACTGTAGTCATATCGCAAAGGTAGGGTGCCGGAGCCATTGCTGTCACTTGACGACGCTTGCGTCTAAATTGGGAGTGAAGGCCTCCCCAGGAGAGATGGGTGAACCTGTCACAGAAGACTGAGGGAGCAGAAATGTTAAAAAAGAAAAAAAGTCACAGTCACACACACACACACACACATACACAAACAACACAGTATCTCCATATGCTTAAGATCTTAATCATCATCACCATCATCTGTTCTGTCCTTTTAGTGTGTGTGTGTGTGTGTGTGTGTGTGTGTGTGTGTGTGTGTGTGTGTGTGTTTCACATAAAAGGAGGACATCTGGAATACAATTATTCCAAGACACCCTCACACACTCAGGCACACATTTTCCCTTCACTCGAAATTTGCATGAATTCCATACATCTGGCCTTTAAGAGGCAATAACAATTATTCATTGAGCTGGTTGTTACAGCCCAAATGCAACCGGCCACTAGTCTAAACAGCTCATTAAAATAGCACAATACCTCACTTCAAGCACACAGGAAAATTGGCATGCAACTCTATCACTGCAATATCGTATGGTACTGAATGTCCATTCCGGATAATATAATGAATTCAGAGAAGCTTTGTGGAGAAAGTGAATGTGCTGTATATTTCTTTTTGATTCTCTGCCACTGTCTTCTTGTGCTGCCTTCTTTGTCTGCTCCCTCTGCCCATACTGTCTGAAATTTATGCTTTGCATTCTTCAGGTGAGCTTCATTCTGAATGGGGTAAATTTCGCAAGGATGTATGATCAATGGATGTTTAGCAAAAGATTTTGTATGTTAATTTCTCAAAGTAGACATCTGCCTTTTCTTATAATAATGACAGAATTATTTAAAATATTTGAATGAGGTAATAAGTATGGGCTACACATTTATCATATTTTACCTCAAATAAATATGTATTTAAATGATTCACAACGGAACAAAAAATAATTCATTAATTTTAAATAATTAGATTTTATATTAAAAATAACAAAAATGTATACTTTATGAAATTGTGAGTTTTATTTTCATTTTCCTGTCTAATTTACTTACCTGCATTATACATTTTAAAGTTAAAAATGCCCGGAATGATAGCAGGAAAATGTTTACCAAATACTACAAAATTCTAAGAAATAATACTAATAAGTGCATCCCTACTATCAGGCAGCCATCACCAAACATTCAAAAAGTCAACATTAACTTGTCAACTCGGTTTTGTGGGCAGTCACATCTACGCACATATTCACATCAAACCTGAGATGGACCAGACCAAGAAAAGTGTCCCTTAGGCCATCTTAGCCAGTCCTTCACAACTGAGCTTGAAAAGATGGGCGACAGTACAGTACGCTGCAGTTGGCCTTGATTGATGATTGAGTAACCCAAGATCATAGATATGTTCAGGGAGGACTTGCCGGTGCAGAGCTCTGCATACATCAGCCCTTCAGGACTATCACTACATTCATCATGTGGTGAGACCGACTGATGTGAGAATGAGGACTATGTAGACCACTTAAGAGAAGCTTTCTTCGTGGCAGTCAATAGTCAAAGTTGACTAAAAAAATTATTACAGCACAGGAAAGGTGTGACTTTGCTGTTATAAATCGCATTTTATCTGAGCTTAAAACAACTGAGGTGCAAAGCACGTGTTATATGCACATATTAAAAAAAAGATACACACAAGCAGAAACACACATACAAAAAGCACACATATTAACGTGGTGATATCCTTGACAGGCACAACTACAAAAGCATAACTCAGTGGTAAATAAATAAGTTCATGCTGTCTGTATGCATTCTCTTTTTAGGAACTCTTGTGCTCAAACAGACCCGTCCAAAGGATTACGTGGAGGCACAGAGGCCGCCTTTCAGCACCTACTTACAGAGTGAGAACAAGCGGCGCCTCCCTCCTAAAGCAGCTCAAGGGCGCGGCCTATCTACCAAATGATAGAATGCACAAGAAAAATTGTGCTATGATTCAACCAGCCGGCCAGCCTCCATCCAGTCAGTACCTTGGTTCATTTATATGAGAGTCAAACTGTTTGTACTGTCAAGGTTATGTTATTTAACAGGGGAACAGGGAAAGGATAGAGACAACTTCCAGGCAATTTAAAATTCTGACAAGAGCTCCACCAACTGTGGTTTACATAAGAAGTCAGCAGATCTGAAATGAGACCAATTAACTTCAATCCAGTAGAGGACAATACTTTGAGATATTCCCTTGAAATGTCTGCCATTCACAAATGTTGTCAAAACACAGTAATTAATTTTGCCCAGATCTTACAATTGTAAATCCAAATTAAAATTTTGGTCAAAATGTCACAATCTTATATGTGCACACAAGTCACACATGAATTAAAAGGACAATATCAGCACATTGTTTGTGCCTAGCTTTGCTCAGAACTGTGATGCGGAGTCTCTCGTCGAAAAGCAACTTGCACATGTGCACATACACATACACGCTTGAGCAGCACGAAGAGGACTCCTAAGGTTACCCCCCAGGACAAACGCTTTACCGTCCCACTGACTGGCAGATGGGGCAACCAGCTGACATCTGGGCCCAGCTCTGTTTCATGTTCCCTGGGTGTCTTAAACGGGCGGGCACCCTGTCTGATGGGCACGGGACAGGAGGAAGCTCCTTTGACAGGGAATGGGGGGAGTGCTCCTTAGGGCTACCATTGAGGAAAACAGGAGCAAGGACAGACGGAGATGGGTAATGTGCTTCACTGTGTTTGTACAGTATAATTGTGTGTTTTGTAGGGTGGGAGGCTTGGGGAATGTCTACAGAAGATGCACATTAATAAAGAGCTAATGACTGCATTAAACCCTATATGGCTTTATAACACATAATCAAATATTTCTCTCAAGGTTTTAGCCAGTATTTACTATTGCAGGGATCTAAAGCAGTTGTACTTTTTTAGATTTAGACCATCATTTAAATCTAAGTGCATGAGTCCTGCTTATTGGAAAACAAAGGTGCCACATAGCAGTTTGCAGAAATGAGGCTACAGGGTCTTTATCTGTGCAACTGGAAAGCATCTGTGTGACGCTATGAGTAGTGTCACACTGCATTCACTAAATGACTGCCAACAAAACAACAGCTACATGATCTTCAGCTAAAAGCTGCTGTTATTGGGTTGTTTCCTTACACAACTGTAGATGTAGTCTCTACTTTGGCAAGCTTTTTATATAATTTAATAAGAACTTATTAAAAACAATTTTAAAAAATTAAATGCTATAGATTGCTCCAAACTGGAAATTGCATGATATAGGAGTGATTTGTCTTTTGAAAACAACAGTTTAACAAACTAAGTGCCCAAGTATTACAAAAAATATGAAATACTTAATCCAGGAACATCTCATTAATAGTATTAACACTTAATTATTTTATCACAAGTTATGATTTATTACTCTTCAGTCCTCGCCTCAAATACTGTTAGGAGAACAAAGACAAAATATGAACATAAAGTGAGTGCCCATACTCTTTCCGAAAGGAGGTTACTCATTGATCAACACTGGCACACATAGGACTTAAATTAGGTTTTGAATAAAACAATTTATAAATAGATACATATACAAATAAAAGTAACCACCAACAGAAAAGTTAGAGTGTTTTTTTCTTTATTATTATCATTATTTTTTTTATTTTTTTTTTAGAAAATTCAGTATTTAGGTAGAAATTGCTACTATTAATTTAAATTTTCGACATATTGAGTTTTTTAATTTACTATTAAAGCAATTTGGGGGCTTATTCTGCCCCAATTGTTTTTCCAAGTTTACAGTGGCTTTTACGTAGCTGTATGGTTAAGTGAATGATGGCACACTATATATATTAAAATGGCATCAGCAGTCAACTGGGGAGGAAGCTACTATTAGCAATTTTGTCTTTATGTATCGGCTAAATAATGCCAAATCTGACAAAGTGTTCTCCCCCAACAGATTCAATCCTTGAAAACTAGAGTTCACTTATGTCATTAGATGATATAAAGTTAATATTCCTCATCGAAAAAAGGGCCAACTGAATAACATATATGTCACTGATGAATTTTAAATTAGTATCTTCATTTCCCTTTCTCAAAAATTTCTATTTGGGATAAATCTGTTTTTAATTTGAAAGACAAAATAGTAATTCATTAAATTTAGCAAATACAGTTGTGTTTATAGGATCAATTAGTCAAACCTAAATTATATTTAGAAAAAAAGAGGTGACACATGACGTGTGATTGAAATCTGCAGATTCTATTTTAACAAAATTTCCATTTTGCGTAAGAAAAACAAAAAGGTGTAAAGCAGTTATAGGACTACTTTCCCTTTAAACATTCCCTTCAAAAAATGCTGTTGAATCAGCATCAAAACATTGCTCATTTGTGTCTGCCAGCTTGACAAAAGACTCACTGTGAGTATACAATGCTAATGGTAGTTTGACTCAGTTGTCATTGCTAAAGTGCTTTGTAGTAGCCTGGCTTTTAGACTGTTTTAAATAACAAAGGTTGTCACTTTACTATACTGTCAACAAGAACATATAAGGGAGGTTACTGGTCAAATAAAAGCTATGGGATGTTTTTTATTTTTTTAAACTGATATGCAAGTGAAAATTCATTAAACATTTTGCTGTCTGCTCTAAATATTGTTACTATTTCTTGTTACTGTATAGAAACCTATCCATGATCAATGTCTCTCCACCTTTTTTTTAGGGTTTTAACTGACATTGATCCTTTTATCATCCTATTGTCATCAAGTTGTGTGTCACTCTCATCACCCAATTAATATTTTTAAAATTGTCCTCAGGTGACAAGGTGGCACAGTTCTCTTGCACTGCCATTCCTTTTTTTCGCCATTTAATTTTTTTGGGGGGGTTCTCCCTTTCCGTTTTTAATATTTTAGCACCTCTGATGTAGTGGCGCTTTAAAGTGCCCATGGAGGGGAGGGAGTCCTTGCTTTTGTCTCCCATTTCCTTTAGGGAGAAGGAAGTTTTTCTTTAACCCTATGCAGCTCTTCACAATTGTTGTCTTAGCTCTCTCCTCTCTCTCACTCTTTCTACTGCTTCCTTTTTCTCCAACTCCCCCTCCCTTCCTCAGCTTTCCCCGTGTCAGCCAGAGGTCAATGCTACTATTTTTAATGTCTGCATGCAAGAAGACAGGGGGTATCTTTCAGTTATTGTAAGCTAAAAATAGAAAGAAAATCAGATTTAAGGTTGGGACCAAAGTGTTTTTTAAGATATAGTGCCATACAACTATCTCAAAATTGGAGGGTATTGTGATATTGATTAAATTTGATCAATAAATGATTTGGATGAGGTTTAAACAAGAATGTAGACCAATTTACAGACAGTGCCTAAATTATTTAATTGAAGGTAACTACTAACTGACATAGTTGTTAAATTACAAAATTACAAATTTAGCTTTAAAGAGATGATGTCTATAGTCTAGTCGAGTGGTGAAAAACAAAAACATGCCACATTTACCATAGTTGACAAAGAAATATTTGTGTCACATGTTCAGTTAACTATGCTATTATTGTTTTCTGAGTATTTTAGAAAATAATATATTTAAATTAATGTTGCTGTCATACTAACGGGATACAACTGATGCAAAGCTGTGTTGATTAAATTTTTTGAAAGTTGGGTTGAAGGGTTAAAGTGCAGGAGTTGCATCGTGAACATTTGAATGTGTATTGATGCATTTAGTAATTGAGCAAATTTGAATAAGTCTTACAAAGTTTAGAATTTCTTTGACAATGCTGATTTTACTCAGCAATGTTATGTCATGTTTTACTAAGCAGGAAAGCTCCAATAAGCTCTTGTCAGATCATTACTTCCAAGAGTCTCATTATGTCGATAGCCTCGTTGAAGCTAATAACTGACTAAAGGTCTAATATTTAGATTTTTTTCATAATTTTATTAATACTAAGACTTTGTGTAGTTCTAATACAGAAACACAAGGAGGTACGTAGTTGCTGTGGACTCAACTGAAGGGTTGGTCTCCGGTCAAGAAATTTTGATCGACTTATTTCTGGTGTTAGGTTCATTTAAACTTGCGGAAAAGGGTCAGTCAGCGCAATCTTAGCCCCACTTAACTTAACTAATATCTGTATGTTTGCAATAAACCCCCATCAATATACAGGGAAACACAGACGTGCCCAGGCACACACAGGGAAACAGGCACACACACAAACACATACTCAAGTCTGTTGGTTCAGGTCTTCCATTGAGAGTCCGTATGCTAGCTGGCTATTGTGCACGTAGGGCCTTTTGTCTGTGAAGCCTGAAACTGGGGACTGCACCTTAGCTACCGCAGTTCAAGCGTAAGCAGTGTTTTCATGCCCTACGATATACACTGTTGCCAGTGGACCCCTAAATCCCTGGAACAGCTGAGTCCTAGGGTGTCAAAGATAATGGCGATTTATTGCAGTGCGAGGCTTTCTCATTGCCCCTCCCGCCCCCCCTTTCCAATCGTCCCTCCACCCCTCCTCCTCCCTCAAACAGATTAAAATTAAGCCGTAAACATGTGAGGATGGAATTAACACATTTAGCGAGTCTCCTCTTCCCACATCCCATTTTCGCTCCAGAGCGGCTGATCCCCGCTGCCGAACGCGGGTGCAATTTTAATGACTCGCAACGTTTTTGAAGTCCACATGAAAAAAGCGTCGCTCGCTGTTTGTGGCGGCGCTAGATATGGCTGGGCCGCGGCCGGCCATGATTGGGGGGGACACACACCGCCGACTCGGACTCCAGGCTCTTCGATAGGATCGGTGTCATTTTCCTCTCCACGATAAGACGCCTTGCTGACAAGGTCCGATTAGGAGAGAAAAAAATCATTATTGCTACGCCTTTCATCCACCAGGGGTTTACCGATAAACAGCTCACCCACGGCTAGGTTTTCTGAGAGCAAGATGTTATGCGTTGAAGCATATATATTTGGGAAATACGGTTTCAAGCTACATTTTGGGAGAGTTTTTAATAATTATTTTCTTTTAAAATACTTTTCCTTTAAAACCTTTCTGCTCAGTTGAAAACTCGTGCTGTGAAATATTTAAGTCCATGCTCTAGACTCCATTAATCAAACAATTATCAAATAGCCTCATATTCTTTTTGAACACAATACAACATGCCAATTGTATCAGCCTACAAAAAAGCTATTTATTATGCTATACCTCAAGGAAATCCACTGTAGCAAACTGTCCTTTTAAACAGAAACATGCAAAAGAGATTCCTTAAAATATTCAAACTGCATTGTAGAGCAGAGAGAGTAAACCTCAAAAAAGGAAGTGAGAAAAGATTCATTAATAAGAAAAGAATTTAGATTGCATGTATACTGTAAATCTATACGAATCATGCAGTGACGGGAAAAAAAATCCTTAATACGAAGTATCAAATCTTGTACATACAAGATAATGTATATACATTGAACATATAAATTTATGTTAAAATATTCTGAGAAATATAAACATTATTTTGATTTAAAAAAGAATCAAATTTAATTATGTAATACAGACAAATTTATACTTCAACTGAGATGTTTTAATTCTAGAATAAAAAAACATTAATATTTGTTTAAATGTTTTAATAACATAAAAATAAATAACAAATAAATACATTTTTGTGTAATAAAATTATAAAAAGTAAAAACGGAAATAAAAACTTTTATAATTTAATAATAGCCTCTGCGCTAAACATTTCATCTTTGCTTCATAAATGTAATTGATAATGTCATTTGTTAAGTGTTTGCTTATGGATTTAAGGAGCGGGGACCACTTTGGTGGCCCAGCACCAAAAGAATCACTGAGTCTGATCTTTAGATGGAAGGGGAGACATAAAGCGAGTGGGATTGAAAACACAGAAAAAGACGAATATGAAGAGGGAGAGATACAGAGTCGGGACAAACGTGTGCTGTGTTACTGGGCCACTCCAGCGCCGATGGACTCTCAGCAAGACTCAAAGCCACACTCTGCTTCAAAAGGGACCCATGAAGATTTTTTTTATGTTTACGAAAGCATATTTAGTTGTTTTACGTCACTCATCTATTTATGTATTTATTTCTTGCTGTCCCAGCACCCCTTTCTCCGCCACTAGAATCATGTTCGATGATGCCGACACATTCGCACCCCCCCCCCTTAATACCACTGCAGTTGTAAATCAAACTGCTCTAAAACAAATTGATGTACTCTTTAATATAGACCTCACATCATCACAGGGTTCTCGTGCGTCTGCCTTAGTGACAAATGTAGGGCTGCTTAGCTTAGCCCAGCAATGGCTGCCACTTTGTTGGTCGCTTCAATGATTTATCACAAAAAGAGAGCGATATTGTGAGAGTGGGAGAATAAAGTGGAGAGACAGAAAGAAAGAAAACTCCCCTGGTTCATGATTGAGTCACTGGCACCTTTGATTGACAAGGTCTAATCAGCTTATCTCCATCCTAATAAAGTTGATGGCCTGCGGTGCTGCTCTCTACCTGGCATGGTATGAACTTTGGGCAGGGCTGGGGCCCCTAGGGGCCAGTTCCCGACCCTCTCTGCTTATCTAAACCCGGCTGAAATCAATCCCTAATGAGCTGTTTTCATTTTGCAGGATTGATTACAGGCCCCTAAACACCAAGAACACTTGCCTAAGAAGTGTTCTCAGTCTCTTGCTGGCTACCTTTAAAATGCAGAGTAGCAATGCTTTGTCTGCCTCTTTCTTTGTTTCAGTGGTTCATTTTGCTGCCATTGCTAAGTTATTTGTGTCAACTGAACAGCTACAAAGGGGGATGAATTTTCAAAGTAAATTCACTCTACATTTGCCAGTTAATTCACTGAGTTGTACAATTTTTAAATAATGGCTCTGACTCAACTGGTGATCATTTTTGTAAAAAATAACCATCTTTACATTTTGTGTTGAAATTAATTAAATTTTTTTTATTACATTAGAAATTAAACCTAATCAGGACGCTGCAAACAAGTCTGTACTACTGTTGTTTTGAGCCGATATAAAAGTCATGGGACTACAATGGGCCTAACTTTCAAGTTTACAATTATGTTTACAATTACTATTATTGTACTAACAAAACAGCACATTTACATAAGTTAAGCTAAAAACACCACAAAGCTAATTCAAATAAAAACAGCTTCATCATCATGTCATTAAACAACAGTGAATTTTAATTACCTAAATTAAAAAATCAGGCTGGAGATGGAACATTTTTTAGCCATGGCTTGAGTGAACTGTCGATCAGTATGTCAACTTTCTCCCCTTCAATAAATAATAATTAAAAAAGGTGGAATAGCTAATCATTGCAACTTTGATGTCTTATCTGACATGCCATCTATTTCTGAACAAGCAATAATAAATCATTTAAAATCTCAACTGTGGTGAGAAAGACTATATTCTGGCATGTCTTTGATTTACCATCAGTCAAGCCTCCACATTTGGGTATTTCAAATACCCCTGACTCAAATGTGTTTAAATTGGCTAACTGCATGCCCTCCCTCTTTATTTAGGGCCCTCTTTAACTGGGCTAGCCCTCATGTCTGCTTGTTGCTATGCCTGGGCTTTTAAGTCAGTGCTCTTCACTAATGAAGTTTTATACTTTATTTATAAGACAAACAGAGGACCCTGGTTCTTGAGGGTGCGTGTGGTAAATAGCGCTGCATGTCCAAAGAGGCTCCTCTGTATCTCTCTGAGGGCTCTCACTGCTTTTGGCAAGCCTTTGTTTTCACTAAATACACTGGAGATACTGAGAATGGTAGAGAAAAATGCTAAAATCTGATAAAATGGTACTGTGTGAAGATTCATCTTTTCTCAGAACTAGGAGTTCTCTTTTTTCCTGTAAATCTGACCTAGAAGCATACTGGCTTTTTTGTTCCTGGTCATTAAGAGATATTTTGTCGACACTGAAGAGAAAAGGGGGCAAAGCTGAGTTTCTACGCCATTTCTTTGTTCACGATCTACCTCTTTGAAATAAAATGTCTTTTAGTTACACTTCCCCCATTGGTCAATTATAGTTCTTAGGGGCTACTGTGTCATTGTAGATGGAGAATGCATCTTTGAATTACTGCAATATAATGACACTAAGCAGCTTTTCGTAAAAACCACAGCTTAGATGTTTGAGAAGAGTTAAGGTTTGTGGCAAGAAAAGTATTTACAGTATTACTAGAGAGTGTTTGATTGGAGAAACCCTAAACGCTATAATTATTCTTGTTTAACGTCTATGGATGCCACACCTCTGTTTGAAAACTCAAAGCTTATTTCTCAACAACTGCCAATGTCATTTTCATAATGTGCATGAATAAAGCATGGTGCACTTCTTGTATTTTTATTAAATTATTTTGTATTTGAAGGAGAAGGAACAACAATAAATGGGGCTTTTGTTGGGCTATAAAAGTAAACAATTTAATGTTTGTTAAAACAAATCCCAGCTTTTAGTGTTTTACTCAAATCCTCAAAGAACGATAGCAGGCCTATGATCTAAATAGTGCCATATTTCACAAAGATGTCTGAAGTGCTGTGATGAAACATAGTGGGACCACAAGCGAAACCGAACTGATTTTGGGATCAGATGGTAATCCCTGAAAAACCTTGTAAACCCAGGTGGTTATTATAGTTACCTACCTACCTGAACTGTACCCAGTGTGTTAGTTAAATTTGCGAGCTTGGTGTATATATAGTAATTAGTCTGTTGGGGGAATGAATATTCCTGGTGTATCTGTGTTTTTGTGCAAATGTATTCCCTGTTTGACCCAGAGACACTGCCATTTCAGGTTGTGCATCTGAGCGGAGGGTTGGTATCGACACCAGAGTAAAGGAAGGGGTCACGGATTAAAGACATGGGGCGAGGCTTCCCCACCAAACCACAAACATACCCCACAGCTGGTGTGGACCAAGCCAAGTGCATGAGACCAAGGCGGAATAGATGGGCATTGTTCACAGCTAACCACATGGATGAGACGAACAGCATTGACATAGGGTCAAGGGGTATGTGGCAGACTACAGCAGCAGCAGTAACTGCCAGGCCCAAGAACACTATTAGGCAGTGGACCAGTTCTATGACACCAACCGAGATGTGACTCTAAAATGAAAACTAGCCACTCTAATGAAAGGTACAACTAGGTAGAATTTAACGTCTGTCAGCTGTCGCAGTATTTGACATAGTCTCCCAAACCTACAGCAGCAGGATCGTCTAAGACATGTGAATCAACATTTTTAAGCAGAGAATGCAGATTGAATTTGTGAATGCAAGTTACTGAGAACATCAAAAGCTAGTGGTCTGCTTCCTTGACTTGAATTATTAAATCTGTCGATGTCTTACACGCCAGCTACCCTGCGATTATAGTGTAAATTGACAAAGTTTCTCAAAACTACAACGGAAGCCACAGAAAGAATGAGCTTTGATACATCTCTGAGGAATACACTGAGCCTCAATAACGTGGCGACTGTCAGGAAGGAAGACAGGAAGAAAAAAATATGCCAACTGTTTAAATCTATTTAAGATCCCAATGAGTTTTTATTCCAATTTTAAGATTAAAAACATCCTTGATAATGAGGGAAAAAAAGGTGGTGTGTTTTTGGGTGATTAATTTAGAAAGTGATACTATGTTTTTTATTTCTTCCACCTGCACTCCTAAATTAAGAACTTCAGGAGGAACGCTGACGTTGTTTATTTTCATAGACCCCCTGTCTGTTTGTGCAAAAAAAGCCCCTCCACAGACCTAGCACACATGCACAACACACACACACAGACATAGCAGTGCATGAATTTTCTTCGGGAGCAGAGCAAGGAGAAGCGGCGCCCAATCTGTCGCATGTACATCTCTCTTTCTCCCTCCCGAGCTTGTCTTTGATGTGCTCCCGAAAATGTCATCAGGCGTCAAGGAAAGAGGTTTTCTTCGTCCCCCACTCCCAACCCCAAACACACATATCCACCCACCTCGCATATGAGCAAGACAATTTGCTGTCGCTCAATCATGCTCACCACTATCTTGAACCCCTGTCCAACACCACCCCACTCCTTCCCAACCCAATCCATAACAGAAAACCTACCAGTTTCTACTGCTATCTGGTAGCCAGCTTCCAGTCTCCGAGATGACCTTTCCAGCTTCTCTGTGTTGTCCAAAAGATGCGCTCTCTGCAACACATAGAAAAAATTTTGAAAAAACAAACACAAGAAATTGATTGGGAGGGCTGGGACCTATTTCAAGAAAGAGCAACAACACTGTCACCTAAACACACAGACCACATCCAAAGTGACAACATAATACAGCCAGGTTGGACATAACTTTCATAATTTGTTATATAACAAAATCAAGCATATGCATGTTGAAACTAACCACATAGAGGGTGTTGCTGCCACATCTTAGACATGAAAACATGAACTATACAGTACAACCTGAAAGTTAAATTGGTATAACAAATCAAAATTTTATTTGAAGCTTTCCACTTCTCTTTTCTTTCTTTTTCTCTTTTTTCTATATACTTCTAACCCATGAGCAGATTTTCTCGAGGACAGCTGCCATTCAAAGTGCTACGACTTCAGGATTATGTACCTTGTCCAGGAACATCTGGCCAGGAATTGGGGATCAAACCATTCAATGCAGTTTAATGATAATTATTATCATAATCATAATCAAATCCTTTACCAACTTATTTTTTTTTTCTGTTGTTTATTCATATCAACAGGCTAAAACAGTAAATCCTGGTATACAAGTTGCATCATCCTCCCGTGGTTTACTCAAAGCGATCAACAGTTGACAAGACTGTCCATTAAAAGCATGGAGTTCAGAGAGCATATGTCAAGAAGAGTTGTGTTTCATAAATTTTTCAGTTAGCAATTTGCTCATTTTTTGTGTTGACTGATGGCCTTGAATTAAATCTTGAGACTCAAAAGTAGAAATGTATCACTATGGTTCACATGTCCTATTAGTGCACTATGGTGTGGCAAAAAACACAGTACATGCTACAGTATCAGATATCATTATCTTAAGATTATCTTTGGCATTTTATCCTTAATTTGATAGACGGGGAAGAAGCAGCAGACAGATGAGAGAATATCCACAGCTGGGTTCAAACTGGGGACCTTTGCATGTGCTTTACCCATTAGTTTACCAAAGCACTGCAGTTGTTTTAGCTTTTATAACATGCTGAGTCAGCCAGTTAAATCTGAATGCCAAATACATGACCAAATAAAAATGCTACATTACAGTTAATCAAAAAATGACATGATGGTCTAATATATACTTTGATTTTCTTCAAAAGGACGGTAGAGTCACTCATGACCTGTAATTGCTCACAGCAGCAACAGAATTATGTTTAGTTTTTTTATTTTGACTTCAGCCATGATTTCTAAGAATAATAAATAATAAACTAAGCTTCATATAATAATTCTAATAGTAAATAACCAGTGAGTATGCTTTACTGTATGTACCACAAACATCTAAGATGACCCAACTTGCACACCTTCTAAATCTCAGCAACACGTGGGAAGGTACGAGTTAAACAAGACGACTGGCTGACAATCGTAAGGTCAGGACATGGGATCAAATAGGAAAGGAAAAGAAGATAAAGAAGGAAAAGAAAAAAAAACATGTAGAAGGTAGAGGAGCGGCTAGCGATTAAGATGACTAAAAATAAACCCACCTTGCCCTTCTTGTTTTTTTCTATGTTTAATCATTGAGTGTATTGACATGTTTATGCCACGCAAATCTTTCTTACTTAATTGTCTTAATTGCTGTTTGCTATACACAAAACTGGCTCTATAGTGGACATGTATGTCTGGAATATATAAGTAAAACAGCAACCCATACGCAAACATTAGCCCCTTTCACACATGCACTGGGATTATGACATTCTCGTGATTTTGTCCAGAGAAATCAAAAGTCTGAGTGAGACACTTCCGACATTATCTAGACTTTGTACTAAGAGGCTACAAGGATAAAGTCCATATTATGTATGAGAGCTTTTGCGTGCAACACGCTGCTCTGTCCCGAATTGTAGGATGATTTAAAGCGAGTGAATAGTAATTTTAAATTGGGTGGCCAAAACATTAGAACCACCTACTCTTATAATGCCGTTTAGTACAACTCCACTCATATTAACCTCAATTATACCACATAGTAGAATTCTCAACTTTCTGACAGTTTCAACCTAAAAACTGAGAAATCCTAACCTTGTAAAAGTAGAACTCAAGGCATAGCCACTGTATTGGATTACATTTGTGGTCATAATGTTATGCCTGATTGGTGTATATACACTAGAAGCAGAAAAAGCTAAATCAAATAATTAAAATTTTGGTCTATTTGGTGAGTGCAATGTTGCAACCACGTATCTAACATGTAAAAAGTTAAAACAACTTATACAAACCAATACTGTCTGCTCTAGTGACATACGTTATGCCTTCAGAGGGGAGGATCATAAACAGCATAAGCATAAGTGTTAAATATTTACTGTTGTTGGTTTTGATGGCCTTTCTTATATGCTATGTTAAGAAGCTGATCAGATGTAACACATTTGACAGTCAAAAACAACGCAATGAATGACAACCGCCTCTCTGAAAAGGGTTTATGCCCATCATATGAGCGAAGGGGACAAGGGAAGAAGTGAAATCTCCAGATTTGGTTGAGCTGTCAAAATGTGTACCAGCTAATCACTCAGAGGAAATGAAAAACATGAATAGAAAAAAAAAAAGTCAACGACACACTTTTCAAAGTTTGACAATAAGAGGGATGGGAAAAGAGCAGGGAGGAGAAAACTCCCTCTGAACTCCTTCGTTTCCCTCGCTTCCCTTTTCTTCACGCTGCTGACAGATGTCATTTAAAATTGCAGAGATACTTTTTAATAGTTAAAGGAAGGGCAAAGGGAGGATGGATGATATGGGTGGGTGTATGGGTGGTAAAATGGGTTGCTAGTAGGAGAAAAGCAATGAGAGGAGATGGTGAGTGTTATGCAAGGTATGGTGTGTTTTTGGGAAAGGTTTTGGTAGGGGATGGAAGTGGTAGTGGCAATGGCATAGTCGGCAATGAGAGAAAATGGAAACCTATGGCACGTGGGAGAAATGGATACCAAGCTTGGACTATAATGAGCCCCTATGGATCAGCTGAGATGGAGGGAATGTATTGACATGCAACGCTTAAGCTAATACACCTAGACCATGGCTGCAATGCCTCAGTGTGCCTGGAGCATGAGGCAGTCAGGGATACTGACAGTAGCGCACTCCCCGGGTTCTTCAAAGAGCTCAAGTGATTAGTATGTTATCATTACCATTCGAAACGTGATTTTCCTATTCCCTCTTGGCAAAGGTGACACGTCTCGGGGAGACGGCCGGCAGACTCACTGCGATGGAAAGCCACTTCAAAGCTTTCTCCTCCTGAATTTCTCTCTCTCATTCTGTCTTCTTTTTAGGGCCGGGGGGAGGGATGTGTGACTGTGGGTGGGTGACTGTGTCTGTGTGTGTGTGTGTGTGTGTGTGTGTGTGTGTGTGCGTGCGTGCGTGTGTGTTTCAAGGGGGGTGATAGTGGCAGTCGTGGTATATATGCGTGTGATCATTAGAATAATGTGCCCCGAGTTTGACGGTGAGGGAACCTGAAGCAAAGGGTGAGAGTTCAGCCACTAAGAATCCAATAATGGCACACTGTGATGGCCCTAATAATGAAACAATCCAGCTATGAACACAGGATGATACAATGGAAAATATTAAAAAGGAACATGTATAGCTAAAATGAAACATCCTGCACAGATCCTACACAGTCAAGGATGATATAGACATTATGTCTACAAGTGTAATCTAAAGTGGGGAGACTCATACTCTCCAGTAAAGCAATTTTGTTCCAATGTATAAATGTCACACAACAATCTCACAAAAATGTGAATGTATCTGTGTTCAGCTAGCTAAGATTTTAGTCTGCACTTCCAAGCAAAATCCAAGACATTCTTGTCAGCATTTATGTTACAGGCAAATGTAAAGTGGCTGCTAGCCCCAACTGTGCTACAGTGTCCCATATCAAGGCCTGACCTCTGTGGTTTTGATATAACCATTGTGAAACTCTCAAAATAAGATTAAAAATATACATTCACTAACACCAATTTAAGCCCAAATACTGGCTTGCAATTCAGATCTATCATTTGTGCAAAACTAAGCATATCATCAAAACCATTTTTGATTATCTCATGGAGCTTTGTAGCAAAGGATTTAAATACAACATATGATAAATATTGTGCATCTGTGAGTGCACTGGTGCATCCCCCTCCACCACCATTTCTACCTATGCATGTATGCCTTTTCATCTGACACCTACATTTTGAACAAAGATCTTCTTAGGAACCACGAAAATTGTGTTTTTTTGTTGTGCTTTTTTGCGTCAAGAAACACTCTTCAGTTGTAAGTTATTAACAGGGAGCCCCAGAACAATGCAGCTGTAGCTCAAAAGAAATCTCTCCCCTCTTCTTTCGCTCTCCTGCCTTTTTTCAATATCAAACACATGCAGTTACTATCACCATTTTCCAAAGTTCAGATGATTTCCTTATTATTTCAATAAGGGTGGGAGAGAGTCAAAGTGAATAATGATGACAGCTGTGATTCAGACTGACTGTGTGATCTTCTGTGCCGTTTGTTTGGGACTTGTAAGACGAGGAATTACAAGTGTCAAACAGCTGTGAATATGGGTGCTAAATATTTAAACATGTTTTTCAGCTGAAGAAAAAAAGTATAGTTTTTTTAAAAGCAAGGCTTAAGTGTGTATAAGCTGTGCCAGCCTTTGATTCAAATGCAAGAAGAGCAGAAGGGTAAAAGACTGCATTGGCGAAGAGGGTGCAAAATCAAGACCGATTACACAAGTAGGACAAATGCAAAAGTGGTGGGCAGGTGAGGTAAAGGGTCTTCTGACCTTCAGACTACGATGAAATGCACAGAAAAGATGGGAAGAAAAAGAAGAAACAAAAGTAAAAGAAAACAGCACAATAACAAAGCATCTGGCTTATTTAGAGCTCTAAATAATGGATACAGGATGTGTAAATGGAGACATTTTGATAGGAAACAAATAACTCTGTTGGACACAGTCACACTCCAGGTCACACTTAATAACACTGTAAAAACACCTCCAAACACCTTACAAAGACAGTAAGTAATCTAACCTTGGGATAAAATCTGCCTCAATTAGAGATGAAAAGATTTCCAATATATGATCTAGTGTGCAACAACTATAATTGTAAAAGATGTTGTTGACATTTTTTTTTTTTTTAGCAACTCAGCATTATTAGTAATTCACATTGAAGCGTGCTGGGTACTGGAGCAAATATTACAATTACTGCTGGGAAGTATTAGAAAAAAGATTTATGTTTAAAAGCACAAAAGGCTACACATACATTTACAGTTTTTTTATGCCGCTATCTCACTTCCTTATATTTTACCCATTTTGTCGTTTAAAATATTTTTGATGGTGTTCGTTTGCATGAACAAGCTTTTAACATCACTTAGATGTTTAGAGTAGAAGATAGCTCTATAAACCTGCTTTAAATGAAATGCAATCATTGAACTAGTTGTCCAGGCAGCCCAATCACAGGTCTATAACGATTAATATTTTTAACTGTACTAAACATCAAACTCAAGTGGTATATAAATGTAAGTGGAGCAGGTGAATAAGAATATTTACTGTATATTAGTTATAGATGCTACAATCACATAGACATTTAAGAAACCACCATTTTACTCATTGTTTACCTTAAATTGAAGAAAACAATGCCTGTTGCTAATGGAACTGGACACAGTAAAGTTGTAATAAAAGTTATATTTATGTTCATTTAATGATTTTAGCCAGCAGGTCTCCCATTCGCTAATTAATACAATAGCCTTTTAGTTTGTTATTTTAATCAGCTAGGTGGGCGGCAGTGGCGAAGTGGGTAGAGCGGACGCCTACTGACCATAGGGTTGGAGGTTTGCGTCCTGCTCTTCCCAACCATGTAATGCAAAAATGTAATTGTAACCAGCTAGGTAGCTAGTTAACTTTCCACTAGCTATATACTGTAACTAATGCTAAACGAAACCTTAATGAAGGTATCTGTTCATACTTTGACACAATTTAACGGTTATAAATACTGATCATTTCGAGTTCACTTGAGCTGCCAATGTCATTCCAATGTATACTGTGATACATTACACAGTGCAAACATTGAAATGTCATGAATTGAGTGCAGTAATCATAGATATGTAACAACTATCTGACAGTCTTACGTGTTCTGGGTTATACATGGTGGTATCACTAATGATAATATTAATCTAATTCATTACAAAAGACAGAAAGCACCTCATTTTAACCCATTTAAAAGAAAAAAGAAAGAAGTAAATGTTAGCCAATAAATGAAACTACTCCAAGTTTTGTTTCATTCCTAATATTTCTCTTCAGAAGGGGGTATCAGAAATAGTATCTTATCTTAACGTTCTAAAATTTTAGGCATGGGAAAATAGAGCAACTGGCTTTCATTTAATTTATTATTTTGGATTGGTCTTTAAGCTGTTCAATCAGACATCCAAAAAAAAAAAGTCTCCAAATGAGCTGATTTAAATTTTCTTCAGGAGAGAGGAAGGCAAATGGAAATTACAGTGGGAAAGCAGAAGATATAAATTGTTAGAGCCAAGAAGCACTTACCTCTTCACGTAACTTTATCAACTGCATCATGAGAGCAAAAGGGAGAAGAGAAAGATGGAGAGAGTGAAAGAGAGATAAAAGAGCAGTAACATGGCAGAAAGAAGATCAGACATGTGGCTGGCTACAGAATTAACCTTTACGATTTATCTGTTTGCATGTTTAGCATTTGGAAATCACGAGACAAACACATTAAACGAAGCTAAACACGACGCTCAGGCTGACTTTTTTGAACAAACAAAGATCAAGTCCTGGTGCTGTCACATTAAACAAGGAGCGGGAATGGATTGCTTGACTTGCAATATCAACTAACATTATCGAGGAAGTCACATCACAGAAGATGATATAGCAAGAGAAATAGAAAAAAATGAATAAAATATACTCTGCACTGTTGCAGTATGTTTAAAATGTTGGGGGAAAATATTTTGCATTTGTCATTTTGCTGAAGTCTCTAGAAAGGGATAAAAAAAAATGTGCCCTTTGGAACTGGGTTGGAAGAATGCTGAGCCACACTATTTGTAACACTGTTCAATGCTGATATGTTATCAATTTTTCACATACTGTAGCTTATGCATCTCAGTAAAAGGTGTACGCTGTTCAGAATAAGTGTAGAAAGTCATGTGAGGCTAGCATTGTATATACGCACAATGCAAACTATTATTGAGACAGCCACAGACCATAAAAAATGTTAGCATAGCTGTACATTTTTGATGAAAGAATAGCAAATTAAAACTAAACCAAATAAGAAATTCCTGGAAGATTTTTCATCTCTAATAGTGAAACAAAGATTTCAGGAAGGGTAATAATCCCATTTGCCAATAATTGTGCTCTTTGGTCTGATCTTGAGTGAGGGGTGAAGAGATGGGAGGAGAAGACTGGGGCTTATGGTTGGAATGCAACATGTTTGGCTGGAAAAGAGGAAGGAAAAAAAAATCATTCCAAAGTTTTTTTTATCCTCAAAAGGTTAGCAGATCTAAAAGAAGTCTTAGGGTCACTATAACTTTTGCTTTTATTTAGAATTATTTAGAATTTTGTGTGGAATAATTCTGTATCATATAATTTGAGCTTAAAACAGTTAAGACAGAAAATTACATCTTTCTGTTAAAATAATTCAGCTTTTATGACCAGAATAAATCAAAAGTGATCACTTGACACACACCTACTATACACTGGAAGAATGTGCACTGCATACATTTGTGTCTTGTATTTACACTGCATTTCTAGTACACACACTCAAAGAAATGGGCCATTTAAAAATGCATCCAGGATGTATTTACACAATGTAAAAGTGTGTCACACTTTACAGTCTGGCATTTGTCACAGCATTTCTTCTTGTAATTTTAGAACCAGCTCAAAAATAGTAATTTGTATTTTTTCCACCAGTTACAAAACATGTCTATGACAGCTCACTATAGTATTGCAAACAAAAAATACTGTCAATAAATGTAATGCAGGAGATAAACAGGTATAATTGCGTGTTTTTTCTGACGTGGTCTTACCCCTTAAAATGTTTGCAGTAACAAGATGCACTTTAGAGTGGCAACTGTTCTAACTTAAGCAACAACTCCCCACTAAGAATGCATTATTGAAGAGGCCAAAGTTTAAAACTACACAGGGGATGTGGTTGTTTGGTTCTTGAACAAACCCAGCAGATCCTGCAATCCCTCACCCCAGCACTGCCATCAGTCAATGGGTACCAAACAAAACTTGTTCTAGCTCATTTGTGCTGCCTGACTGATTGCAAGTCCACATAGAGGATTTGCTCGAACTATACGAGGGCCATGTTGAGCTGCGTTTCTTTTTTTCTTCCTGTTTAGCTTTATTTTTCCTTTGGCATCTATTCTTTAGTACAGTCAACGATGTTCACGTTGCACAAGAGATACAGAGCAGTAAATACAGAATGTTGTAAATGTTATAATTACTCCTGCATGAGCGCCTTTCCTTGTGTTTTTGTGATGCCAGCCAGTATTCAAAATTGCACTGCTGCAATTTTTCTGTTATGATAATCAGCAATTTTTTTCAAACAAAAGATTTTTTTTATCCAATACGGAATTCGATACAAGTGGTAATCTGCTTCCTTTGTAGCCTGTAAAATCTGGTCCATGCCGGCTCAAACCAGCACAATCTCTTGTGGCCAAGCCTTCTGCTGTGACTGAAATCGAAACTATTCCATATAGCGTTCGTGTGTGGAAAATGTGTGTGCATTTTCAGCTTTGTGTGTGTCATTTGTGTACTTGCATTTGTGTGTATGTGTGTGTGTTGCATGCAGAGAAAACACAAAGAAAAAAATGTGCAATGGTAGCCTACCACATTATTAAAAAAAAAAATCGAGTGATAGTGCCAATTCAGTCTCTGTCCGCATACAGATAACGAATAAATGCCGAACTCTATTAAATCGTCCTTTAGCCATTATCGCAGGGCCAACACGCCATTTTCAGAACTTATGACGGTTCCCCATTTACTTAGCTATAAATCCTTGCCATGTAACCAACAGATTTGTGACTGGTAATGATCTGCTCAGCCAGGGCCATATGAAATGATCCTGACCTCTTTCAGATCGTCAGGAATTAAATTGACCGACTTGCCCCGGCCCCCACCATCTTTTCCCCTCTCCTATCACTGCCGTCTCGTTAGATAAAAAACCCTGAAGTTCCGAGTACTCCACTCACAGCAAGACCAAGACAAGTATTATCTCCACAAGTTTTAAAATGAAAATGAAGTAAATACAGCTCCTGGGAGAAAAACAGAAAATGTATATCATCATAGCCCCCAGCATGAACTCTTTCTATGGCTTTGTGAGGGTTTAAGATATATTACAATATTATTCTTTTTTACATCAGGCATTATTATTACTAATAATTACTGTGTTTCCACAGTAAAAAAGTTTTGACTGTGAGAAATTTTAGGTTTTTTGGATCCCATTCAGCAAAAGATAAAAATAAATTAAATAAACACTGGTATAAGAAAGGAATGTGTCACTTACCTTAGAGTTTTGTGCATCATGAGCTTAATTTACAAAGACAAATTGTTTTTCTCTAAGTTCATTTTTAATTATTTATATTTCAGAAAGAAAAATATTTTTCTGTAAATGAATGTATTATTTATTTGTTTTATAAAGCTATAAAATGAAATTAGGAAAATGCATAATCTGATATTTTATTAATATTATTTTAAATATCATACTTTATAATTTTGTGCTGATGCAAAAAGAGAATTAAGATTTCAGAAATGGTTATTGTCCAAAGAACTATTTAATTTAAATACTTCTATTTTTGCTGACATTTTCCTGGTTTTCATTTAGTAATACTATATGATCTAAAAATATATAAGACAATATTGATAATTATTTTCACCACTACTTTTAATCTATTAATTGCAATCTGTAAATACAGATTTGTAACATCTATATTATTACACAATATTAATTCTACTGAATTCTATTGATTTCTTAAATTTTAAATTTATACATATTACTCAATTTTTAATAAAAGGAATGAAGACATGAAATGAAACGTGATTTTTTTTTTTAGCTTTTCCTTGACAAGATTTTGATAGAGCATATCAGTGTCTAAAACGTGACATTTCTGACAGCAAATCTCCTTCCAACTTCTGCATAAAATGTCAGAATCACTTTTGTGTCTTGCTAATTTCCCTGAAATATGCATATCAATTACACATCTTGGCTCGTGATACATATGTTTCTAAGATGTGCAGTTCATGGGTTATCATTGAAATGGTAATAGGCAACTGTTCAAAAAAAAAAAAAACCCAAAAACAACAACAACAAAAAAAAAAGAAAAAAAAAAGACAACTTTATTTAGCTTAGCTGTGAATCATCTAAATATATTCCTATAAAGCACTGTGGGACTAAATGTGCAAATATGCATTTGAGTATTCATCTTTTTTTTTCTTTTATGAGTGTGAACATTAGAATGCAAAGTATTTATTTGCATGTGTATGTTATTGTGTGAGTCTTGAGAAACAATAACCCCTGCAAGTTGACAGCTGATTCTAAAGGCAATATATAATTAGTCAAAAGATGTTTGGTCATAGTTGAGAGTGGCTGCGTATGAGTGGCAGCTGTGCAAGTGAGCAATAGGTAAGTGCGTCTTAAATGTTAAAACGCTGTTTGCCGAATCTGTTGATATAGCACTGTTTTGATGCAGCTCTGTGTGTATTCAAACAATGCATTCCAAACAACTTAGGTTTAAAAGAACGTGTGTCATATTTTGGACAATTAAGATCACAATTCAAGAAAACTGTTTTTCTGCTTCATTTCCTCTTTCATAACTGATCTGACTTAATGTTTTGTAGATATTGCTGACAATGAATGAAAACTGCTATGTGGTTTTCATCTGGTGTTTATATCCCTCAAATTCAACAGTCTGAAATGGTTTTCAAACAAAATGTCATTCACCATCTTCGAATAAACAATAAACTAATTGTGAATAAGTTTATAGATAATAAATCTAAACATCTAAAGCTTCCAATTGAATGAGATTTTTAATCAAAGGCTAATATTCAATAATAAATTACATTTAAGGGCTAGATTATAATTTATATGGAGCACTGCAGCAATATACTGGACTAACATACTAAAACACAATATAATGTATTTTTGCTATCACTTCTCAAAAATATGGGAACTCATGTCCTTATTCATCTTCAGCATCAGCATTGTGCAGGTTCACCACCCTTGGAGTTTGAAGACAGAAGAGAAAGACACAAGAGACAACAGAAAGAGTGTGTGTGTGTGGAGCTGGATGGAGGATCTATAAAAGGCCTAAGTCTTCACCCGCTGGAGAACAGCTGTTAGATTGTTGGAGTGGGGAGGCCAGATTTTGGTTGTGTGATTGTGGTTAAGTGTGAATGTGTGTCTGTGCTTGTTTAAATGTGTGTGTCAGTCACAATCTGGCTTAGGCCAGACTGTGGTCCCATGCCCTGAGCCCACTCACTGGCAGCCCAGCTTTGCATTAAACAGTGTTTCTTCCGCGTGACTTGGTGACAATACTGTGGTTTCAGCTTTCGATGGCCCCTATAAGGGGCCCACCGCCTCACCCTGGGGGCCAGTCAGCCACCCACACTGGTGTCACTTGGGACCCTGATTAGCACCTCACCTGGCCCTCTGAGGAGCTGGCGTCATCCCCCATGAGCTCGTTGCGCACCTCATCACTGTAGGCAATGCGTGACCTTTTCTGCAGGGGGAGGAGAATGAGAAAGAAGAAGAGAAGGGAGAAACAGAGCAGAGAAAAAAAGAGAAAACAAGTGGGGAAATATGGCTTAGTACTGTTGTCGATACAAAAACACAACAGGCATTCCTTAAGCACGAGAGCCCCCTAATGGAACTTGGTGACAAACTGAGTCATACACATGCAGGTGATGTGTAAGTGTACGGGTGTCTGTGTGTGTGTAACCCGACAACACATGTACTGACAACAAGTACGTCTTGGTTTGTGCCATGCCTCCTTCCAAAGTGATCTACTGTACCTAGTGCACTTGTGCCCCCAGAAGTGGTGGCAAGGAGCCCTCCCCCCTTCACACACACACACACACACACACACACACACACCCCTTCCCCATTTAAACAAATACTAGTTGAGGGATAAAAAAAAAAACTCATCTCGTGTGGATGGAGAGGCTGTGGAACAGGGGGACAGGGGAGAGGGCCTGGGAGATGTATTATAAGGAAGTATCACTTGTCAGCACTAAATCTTTTCTGGGGGCTGTCATTGCTGTCATCCCAGTGCAGTGGCAGGCTCTGTGATAACACCAATGCTGAGACTCAGACAGGGAATAATTCATCACCCATTGGCGGCCCATCGGATTTGGGGTTGCCTCTCTCCCTCACACACACAAACTCTTGCTCACTCTGTCCCTTTCTCTGTCTCCAGATAGGCTAGAATAAGAGAGGAAAGCCATGTCCAAAAACAAACAAACCAAAAAAAAAAAAAAAAAAAAAAAACCAGCCAAAAAGACAAACACTCACACACACATTTCATACACACTTCAGAGTGTGCCACCTCCGATTGTGGAAGAGTGGGCTGCCATTGTACCGCTTGTTTACAAACGCCCGACCCATGGAAAAACAGCCTGTTGGCATGCCCTCTAAACTAAATACACACCAGCAGCAGACACAGAAAGTGTTTACTAAGCCTCCTTCGCTTTCTCTCCCTACCTTGACAGGGTTTCTAGGTGGGCTGCAGGAGGTGGGCAAAATCAAAGACAAACACCAGCATAGGAATGAAAATATCACTTTTTCTCAACACGAATTCTTTCTATTTTTCTATATATACACTTAGCCCTCAACTCCAAATAAATAAAACAAAGGCAGGGAAACAGTGAAGGAACACCAATTACCTGGTGGGAAATTTTTTTCCTCAAATACAGTATCCTCTCCCACAATTTTTCTATTACCAGCAAAAGTTTGAAGAAGAAATTGCATGAAAAACTTTGATGCTACCTTCCATAAGAAAAGAACAAGCCAAACTTAAAAAAGCCAATTCTAACCTCTGCAGCGATTATATCAAGTTCCTTGATTGAAATAAGTTTGGAACCAATCACAATCGAGCCAGACGTTTTGTTTTATTTTTTTTTTGTTTGTTTGTTTGTCTCTCCTCATAAACTGGAGCACTGAGTGGAAAGTCATGGCTGATGTGATTTGGCTGTTATTATCGTGATGGTGAGGGCCACAGTTCTCTGGAGTAATTATGGACTAGACAGAGGGCCTGATTGACCCAGACCACAAAACCCATTAGATAAAGAGCTCGCCCAAACAATACTCAGCCACAGGGACCTAAGCTAACCACAGATCTCCTACTGTGGGGGAAAGAGAAGATCGGCAGCACGGACTCCAAACACTACACGGCCCCCTCCTAACACGTATTACACAGGAGCACTATGTCTAAATGTGTTATTTAAAATGTTTTGACATTATGCCATTCTTAGCTCAGTTATTTGTGTTTAGGTGTATGCTAATTGTTATAATACTCAATTATATGATAGAAATGGCTAGAAAATTAAAGTAAACATGCCAACCAATCATTCATTATATTTGATTCTTTAAATCCCATGTCAGTTAACTTCCTTAGCACACAATGATGTAAATAAATACCATGCATTTGCTCTCTTTGGAAAGTATGGATGAATTAATGATTTGAGTTTTTACCTTTTGTCTAAATATGCTAAAATTTCTGCAAATAAATAATCAACATTTTTCAAATAGCATTTAAAGTAACTGAATTCAGAGGCTGCAAAATGGGATCATCTAACAAATTTTTATGACGACGACTTTTAACTTCTGTTCTGATGATCTGATGTAAGAATTTTTAAAGCTTTGTATTGTGCAGGAACAAGTGGTCACTATGTTTCTGTCAGGATTTTTAACAGGAATATCATGTTTTAGTAAAACCAGAAAGTATCAATCTGTACACTTGTACACAAAGCACAAACACACACACATTTTGCCAAGAAAACACCCACACATTCCATTTAAGTTGGGTTACATCTTAAAGAGCTGCAGTGCAACTTAGAGGGAAAGACAACTTCACCAGTAATTGAGACAAGGGAGCCTAGAAGAAGATTTGAATGTAAGGCTTATGTTGTCTGCAAATCATATGAAGGGCTTTTTTGGAAATTCTGAATAGCTGTTTGTTACTCATGAATGTATGAAACCTGCAATGAAAACATTGTGGATGACAAATAAAGTATAAATAATGGAAAATTTCACTGAAATGAAAGTGTTGCTGCTCCTTCCACTGTAAAGTATATACTCCACTTTTTTAGTTCGTGCTCTGGAAAACAACTGATTGCTGTGTGATGACTTAAATCCCATGTGATGTAAAACCTAAACAGCTGTGCAAAACTCCCTGCTTAATCCTGTAACAGATTTTGATGATAACTTGTTAAGCATGTTAAGCTAAAAAATTATTAAGCGACAACAGGATCACTCTTGAGGTCAAGAAAACATATACCAGATACCTGTTCTATAGTAAAATATTCTATTCTATAAAGAAAATGCACTGAAACAGTCACATACTAGTTAGCGTATATAAAGACTGAGCTCTGCATCTTAAGATGAAACAAACTAATCAGGCACTGTAATCTAAAAAAGAATGAGCGCTTTCAGAAGATACCTTATTGCTCAGAAAAAAAAAAAGTTTTTTTTTTTTTTTTTCCATCCTTTTGAAAGGTCTGTCTTTTGTCACTTTTTTAATCTTGGGTGAGAATTTGCTTCTATTCCCGGAAGCACACAAGAAAAGTACAAAGGTACATCTTAACTTTATGCAAAGTGGCCTGCCTTTAAAACTCTACACATCCTATCAGATGTGGCTGTTGTGCTGGTGTTCTGTCAAAAACGCACATTTTACCTCTGTTGACATGGATAGCAGACCAAAAAAATGTTTCTCCTTTACCCATCAAAATATAATTACATATGCATGCATAGCAATTCATATCAGATATGCTAATCAGTTTAATATAATCCTCTGAGCTGCAAATGATAATTATTTAATTATAACAAATACTAGGATTCATCCTCGTGCAGTTTCTTTCTAGTATAAGAGAATGCATGCGTTTATATTTTCTAAAAACCTGAATTCTAAGTAAATCTTACTGGCATGCATTTGCAGAAGATGTTTTAATTATTGTAAAATATTGATTATTTAAAGCAGTTAACAATCGGAGTCTTTATAATGTAATAGTCCCCGAATTCTAAACAACCAAAAAAATTATAAATATTACAGTAATTAAAATCAAATAAATTGAGAGTCATGTACACATTTCAGTGCCCTGCAACTCTCCTCCTAGCTGTTAGCCCAGTGCAACGAGTGACACAAGGACAAGCACAAATAATTGTGGTGCCTGGAAAGCTGAAAAATGTAAACAGTTCATTAGATGGGAAATAAAAGGCATAAAAATACCCAGGGGCAGAGTGTAATGAGGGGCCCTGAAGTTCTTCTGCAGATGCTTTTTCCCTCCACTTTCCGAAGCCTTTCCTTTTTGCTGTGCACACATGGCTGGTGGCATAGCATGAAGAATAATTAGCCATATTCAATTTACAATTCTACGTTCTATTACAGGCTTTTTCACGAGGAGGAGAGCGACTGGGCATTTCCACATTTAGAATGAGGCTCTTATGTCCACTTTCATGTACTTGTTTGAAACTGGCATTCAACTTTTTTCCCCCTGTCACAGTTGCTCTGTGAATGTATAAACATTTTGAAACCACCATATTAAAAAATTGTAGTAACAGGTGCACATACAATGCACACAAATACAATGTTGCTAAATATCTTGTGAAAAATAAACAGTCAGCAATGAATTGACAATAAAGTGGGCCAGTAAAATGCATCTGTGTTCACAATAATGTGTGCTAAACTCAAAGGTTATCTGTATTGCTTCCTTTCCTCCCCCTGCTGTGATATTTTCCCAGGTGTTATGTGGACCAGTGCCAGCAGGCCCCATTCTGGTCCCCCCTCCGACAAGTGGGGGCAGAGGTGGACTGATGCGGCATAGTGTTAAAAGGAAGCTGAGACCTTTAAGCAGGCACAAGTATCACAACAGCATCTTAAATAATGCATCTCCACTCGGCAGGGGTTTAACACACATATGCATGCATGCAGCCAGCACAAAGCAAAACACACACACACACAAATTGTTGTCTAGCATCTTCTGCTGTCCTTTAAAACAAACAAATTAGGAGAGGTTGTTCAATTAAGTAAGAGCTCTTTTTTTTTAATGCATTTGATATATTATCAAAAGACAAAGACAAGCAGCTACAATTGGGATTGTCACAGGAGGGTGTCATTTGTGCCTTTGTTTTACTGTGGTCTTTGGTGACATAGAATCCTCCACTTCTGTCAGTTGTGTGTGTCAGTGTAAGTGCATGCATGTGCACGAGGGCTACTGTATGTATGATGGAGGCTTCTAGGAGCCTTTGCATCCCGGGGAAACCTCCTTCAGAGAACGTACCAGCCTAACATACGTGAGCGGTAGCCCAGTGTGTGTGTTCTCTCCCCTAATAGAACTGCAGCAGTGGTAGAGAAACAGAAGCCTTAGATAACAGCATGGGGCCTCTCATTAGCTCACAGGTTGGTGCTTTGGTGGCTTCTACGCACACAGCATTGTGTTCCACTTCCATGAAAAACCTGAGGGAGTCTCACCGAAGCAGTTGTCAGAAACATAAATAAAGGTGAATGATCAACCAAGAGAAGGTAATAAATGAGCTTGCGACATATATTTACAGGTATGTTGTGTAGAGACATTTGGGGGGGATGGGGGGTCTCTTTATTAGATTAATTCAATAAAAGAATACACCTCTAAACTTCTATTCTTACATTGCATCACTTAGCCTTTTTTTTTTTTATTTAAATAACAGGTCACAAGTAAACAGGGTTTAATCTCTGGGTGGAAATATATATATATATATATATATATATATATATATATATATCTCTTCCAGTAGTACAGTACAATTTTCTGATAGGGGCCTTACATGCTTGTACCTCTGTGATACCAGTGGTGTATTTCCCTGTCAAAGTCATTTCTATTGCTAAGTACAGGAGAGATCAGTCAATAAGCCTAACGACTATACCCAGAAAGCAAGAGGAGAAAAAAGGTGGGGGGGACTGCAAGTGAACTCCAAACAAAAGAGCAAATTCAAGGAGGTCTTTGATTGAAGAAGCGCCATATATTTTTTGAAGGCAGAGGGATCATCTCTCAGTGGTTATTTCTTTAAGGCATAAGGGCCCGATTAAACCCAATATTAAAATATGGATGTGCTTCTAATGAAAAATCAAAGGCCCCTTTTCCCCTCTCACACACCCATCCTTCCATCTCTTTCCCTCCTTCTCTCGTGTTCTGTGAGGTCCTCTATGGTCGTGTAGGAGGGGACAGAACGAAAGACAGTATGAAAGTATGAAAATAAAAAGGAAGAAAGAAAACAGGGAGCAAGAGAAAATGGGGAAAGAGGAAGGGTTATAAAGATGAGGGACCTAGGTGCTAGTGGTGCAAAACAGAGACAGACAGCACTGGTTGGAGGAATAAATCAATAGAGCAGAGCCGTCGGGGAGGCGGGCAGCCAGGGCAAAGAGAGAGGAGAGGAGAGGGGAAACTAGCACAGGGGCCCGGGCTCCGATCACAACGCTGGCTTCTGGCGTGCAGTGGGGAATAAAGTGGGCCTCCCTGGGTCAGCACCAGAGAAAAAGGTGAGATTAGACGAAAAGTGGAAGAGGGATTTTCACAGAGTGAAGCTGGGAGGGTAGGGAGAGGTGGGTGATGGAGGATGACGAGCAGAGAGAGTGTGTGTGAAGGGAGGGTGTTAGGAGATGTGCATTGCAGGATACCTGGCAAGCCAGGGACCAACCAGCCCATTAGCCTGTGGCTACCTACATATGGTTCACTGAACTCTCTGCTGAGAAGAGCTTCTCTCCTATCAGTCTTCCTGTCTTTTTTAAAGAAAGAAATACCTTCACTTTTAACCCTTTCTATGCTTTGGAAAGAAGCTCACTCCTGACCTCGGTTTATGATTCATTTTTGTTTGATGTCTATTCTTGGAGTGTTATCTAAAATTGAAAAATGTAATAAAAAAAAAAAAAACCTAGACACAAAGGGAGAAGAGTCGGGACTGCTGAGCATGTGCGAGTATGTGTCCATCAGTGGACATGCACAGAGAAGACTCTCCTTCAGTGCTTTGCTATTTCTTGTAATGTGACCATTGTTGGTGCTGAATAGCTATTCCATTAGCATAACAATACACCAGCACACATGGGGACTTAGCCAGATCATTATCTCTATATATTTATGTATACTTTGTTATTTCACTAGCTAGAACACATTCAAATGCTGATGAGGCCAGTTAGGCCCCTTCCAAAGCCCTTCCAACATGTGCCCTCCTGAACTTCCCAATGCACTTACCAGTTTCCTGGGAGTCTGCAAGTTTTGTACTGGAATTTTACAACACCTTTTTTTTTTTTTGAATTATCAGAAACCGAGAGGAGCGTTTGCTTAAATGTCTTAAACACTTAAGCACACAAAAACAAATAGGGAAATGAAAGACCATATAAGAATTAAACACAGCAGTTAATAATAAACAAAGCAATAATTTCCTGTTCATTTTCTATAATAAAAACTTAGAAAATATAAAAGACAAATTGCTATTGTGTTAATTGTTTTGCTACTGGGACTATTTGGGCACTTCGTTGGAGCACTGAGCAGAGAATGTTATGTGAAGCAGATCATTTCTGAATAAAAATGTACAAAGACAAAAATATACAAAAGCTTGACAATGCAGAACAAACAAGTGCTCTATGGTGATGATGAAAACAACACTAAAGAGTTTAGTCTCACTGCAGGAGTAGGCTGATACTCTAATGGTGGCCAACCTCTGGGATAATTGATAAAAAAAAGAAAAAACTTATTTTATCTTCTACAATGTAATTCTGATCAAGACCACAGCCACATTCCACTGCAGGCTTAAAAAAAAACCCAAGGAAAAAAATGGGGCAAAATTGTTGGTTGCTGAGAGCAAAAACATTTTCCCTTTTCTTTTTGCGACATTGCCTCATTAGAAACACTTAGGATGAGAGGAAGAAACTAAGTTTAATTGTGTGTGTGTGTGAGAAACAGTGTGAGCTGGGGTTAAAACGTGTAAACATGCAGCTTTAACTACGAAGAAACACCAGTAAAGATGTGATGTAAAAAGTTCTTCCTCTATTTACCTCTTTCCTCACTCTCTGACTGAGGCTTACTTATTAAAAAGCAAATGCCACTGCCTAAAATACAGAGGAAAAACACAGACCCAATGATTCATAATATATTTCATAAATACTTCATGAATCCTTTCACCATACTTAAGCCAGTCTGGCAAAAAAACATTGTCACCTATTCTAGTACCCGCTTGTCAGCACATCACTGGGGAGTGGGTGTCACATGTCACTTCTGGTTTATACTACTGCGTGGGACAGGCTCAGTGCACGGAAAACGGGGGTAGGACAGAAAGAAGAACAGAAGGAAAAGTGAAGGGGAGGTGGAAAGGGGAGTAAAAAGAGTGAGCAGGGGGAGGAGGAGGGAGAGGGTGTTATCATATCATCGCCCCATGTCTTTATATTTTCCCCCTTATTATCTGTGGCCCCCACTCACTCCAGTCACTCAATCACACAAGCCCTAAGGACAGCGAGGGGACCTGGGAGGGCCTTCGCTTCATGGAAGACTCAGCCAGACAAGCGTCTGAAAGCTATACTGATCGCTGTCAGTGTGTGTGAAACTACAGCGACTTTGGAGGGGCCAGGAGAGATAAGCAAGAGAGGAAATGATCGCGTGGAAGGATAACGGCCGAATTTGCACACTGCCAAACAAAAACTGTGCTCCAGGCATAATGCAGATACCCAATCCATACAGACAAGTGTTAACATAAAGAGACAGAGAAGGAGTAGTGGGGGTGATCTGCTTACAAATTACAGGTTGTGTGAGTTCTGTTAGGCGACCACTGACAAGAACATCATATTAGTGACTGTAAAACTTATATTCATGACAGCGAAGCAAATTACAGCAAGATTTATTCCCAGTTCCTCTGTCTAACATTCATCATAGCACTTTCTCATCTTTTAAATGGTTGTAACTTTATTATGATATGTAGTTGAAATCAACATAATGCCAATGTGAAAATGTTCTCCTTTTCCTGAATGGTCTCCTCTCTGACTTTCTTCTGAGTAGCTGCTATTGAAATACCCTTTTGCAGTATAGTAGCAAATTAAGGCCCTATTAATGAAATATTTACTTTACACTACTGTCATGCTGTTCAAGTCATGGGGCAGCCACACACAGCCAAAAATGGGCATATTTAGCTTCATTCCATCAGAAAATTAGCTACATTATCCAAATATCCAGCAATGTTGTAGTGCAGCTGGTTCACAAATCAATCTAATGATTTAGACACATTAAATAATCAAAAATGCATACGAGTAAATATATGAACGAATAAACCAACAAGCTGTATGTTATTTGTGCATGTGTAGTGATAATCAAACAAGGAACTGCTGGACAACATTATTTGTCCTTCTTGTGACACTGTCCTTCAACCCCTATTTGACCCACTGCTGCCACAACACTTTCAAGCCCTCATAAAATGTTTCAGCATGAGTGACAAAAATACTAATCCACAAATGAGTCCCGTCTTCATGTCCATAAAGAAGACATGGAAAAGCCTCCAATGGCACAAATCCACAAAGGGCTTGAGGAAGACACACTGTGCACAACAACTTCCAAATGAAAGCAATGATTCATAAGTAGAGAAGAAGATCTATTTGTTTACATCTTAAATCTTAAATCAGCACACAGGAAATACAGGGGGAAAATCCCTGTCAATTGAGGAAGTCCTTTTATAATGTGGTTATGAGTGATTAGACTTTGGTGTCATTGATTGGATGTTAAGCAACAAATAATAAAAAGACTCAATCTGCCTTCACTCCTCAGTGTTTAATAAGAACAAGTAAGCCAAGGCAACCTAAGGCGATTTAAAGTGCCCAACATCCAACTAATGTTGGTCTGTCATTTTGTTATTTGCAGGAGTCACCATAATGAGAACAGGGGGCAAAAAACAAGAACCCTTCAAGATGGATTACAAGAAACAAAAAATTTATAATGACAACTAGTGTTGTTGGTGTAGGAAGTACAGTAGTCCTAAAATCTCCCATGAAAACCTAAATCATAATGTAATTATCAGCATCTGGTTTCAAAATAAGGACATTTATAGTTTTAAAGCTTCTTATAACAAGTACACAACTTGCTTGTATATGACTTTGCGGACTCTTTTTTAGGTTGCTAACTGTGTCAGGCATGAGTTTATGAACACTAGCAGCTAAATTTGTACGGTCTCTTCAACCTTGACTTGTCCATGACCACTAAAACTTCAAACTTAACATTTGCACAATAAATAACTGAGTACTCTTCATCATCTTTATCTATTTGGCTTGGTTATATCTAGGGGACACTATCCAAATACATTGTGGGGTATAAATATCCTTTGAGTGAATAACAGTTAAAACTACTGTGAACTGTAACCCAAGGGAGAAAGCATTCAAAACTATATTTCATTTGGCATTTATTAAAGATGATGAACTGATCACGGAGGACCTTCAGTGTGAAGGCAACAATTAGCTAAGTGATTGAAAACGCAAAAAAGGTGGCTTATAGAATACTTCTCATAACACTTAGCACTGGCAACTCAAACATTGAACAGAGCTGTGTGTGGTAAAGTTATTCATCTGTTCTTCTATATCAAGTCAATACATACTTATAAAAAGAGACCAAATACAAATCTTAAGATACAATAATTTCCCTTGGCCTCACCTGAGGTATATTCCTATTTGATACACATCAAATATGATTGTTAACTGATCTTATTTGTATTTCCACATTTCAGTAACATCATTTGTTTGCATTCACAAGCACTCCCTAAAATGACCAAAGTACATACGTACATTAAATAAAGCACTGAGTGTTTTCCCCATTTGAAAGCTGTCATTTTAAGTTACCTCTAGAACCACTCAAGATGCTGATGTATCCGGGTAAACAAAAGAGAAATAAAAAATGAAATCTGCACCAACAGCTTTCTCATTCCATTCTATTCACCTTGGTGTACCTAGCAAATAAACTGTTCAATATTTCAAGGTTGGCTGACTCTTTAGAAATGCATTAATTATCTCCCTGGGAAGTCGCTAGAAGGCATTCCATCTAAAGGTTTTTATTAAAAGAAAAGGTAGTCCAGACATCCTACTTGACCGTGACTGTTCCTCCAAATAATACCCCGATAGACAATTAGGAGGGGATAGTTGTACCCTTGTGACAGTTGGGCTCAAGAATTAATATCAAAAAAGCACAAGCTGAAACAATTATTGCTAAATCCATATTGCAGTAAATAGAAACGGGAATGAGTAACAAACTTAAGAAAATCATTCAATCCGAATTTCAAACATTAATAAATAGACTACTTTTGAAGTTAAGTACAGTCCTTCAGGTGAATCAAAATTGACCACATCACATTTTTCACATCTTGTCATAATTTGTCTGTACTTTGCCAATGTATTTACAAATTTCACATAAAAGCCTGGGTAATGATAAGTATTCAAAAGGAAGATTGATAGTTGGTTATGTATAACATCTTCATGGTCCTTGATGAAACATAGAATATAATGACAAATGAACAATATCTTTTTATTCAAACAGGGCTGATCTAAGGAAATTCCTCTTGCTATGCTGTAAAGCATAAACAGTGACTCTCATGCCATCAACATAACTGCCTAGAACATTTCTGGTATTTAATAAAATATTTAAAGTATTAAAGTTTAAATTAGTAAATTAGTTTGAAGTATTTAATAAGAATTATAATAAAATACAAACCTTTACAATGCTTGAAATCTATGATATGACAATGAACTAGCCTTTATCATTGTCAATGATCTTTTGAAATTTTTAAATTTACCTCCTTAAAAACAACAACAGGAGTGAAATATTAGCAGCATCAATTTATACAAAAAAGAGAAGGCAAAGTTACAGTATGACAAGTGACATAGCAAGGTAAAAAGACATGTTCCTTTCCTAAGGAGGCACATGTTTTGTTTCTTTAAGAACATTACTGAACTAACTTTAAGAACATTACTGGGCAAAGGCAAAATGTATAAAGTTGGAAAGCTACACTGCTATAAGCCACTTTGTATTTCCACCACAAGGACGTTTTGGTAACATTATTTCCAACCTACACAGCCTTTACACAGACTAAAGGATGAGGTCAGGATGGGTAATAAGTAGAAGAACTTATCTTAGCAAGTGCACTCATACATCAGAAAGGCAAAGTAATTGGTGAATGAGCCCAAATTTGTCCTTGTTATGTACTTTAGGTGAAAGTAAATTCTTAGAGCAATACCGCCATCTGCTGCAAAAGGGGATCAATGGCCACACTAGCTGGTGCAAGCAGAAAACACACTGATGACACACAGCAAAAGGCTGCAGGCTCTACTATATGATTTGTGAAGCATGATGAACAGATCAAACAATTGATTAAACACTGTAAGATCAAACATTCCCAAATCCCAAGGAGATGTTATCAAATTCCTTGTTGTCAAATTCCAACCAACATTACAAATCCATAGGTGTTCAATTAACTGTCAAATAAAATAAAGAGAAGCAGCAAAACCCTAATTAAACTAGGGAAAGGCTGCCGCTCATAATGGATTATCTAGTTTCAGTTCTACAATTTCTACAGTTAAAATCTACTTTCACTGAATGTTGGATTAAACCAAAAACCTGCTCCTTCCTCTTAACTGTACATATTTAAAAACAGACCAAACAGCATAAAACCTCATAAAAGGGCAAGAAAGGAGCTGTGATTTGTAAAATACGTATTTACAAAAAAGAAAACACCAACCACATGTTTTCAGGACTGACAATAGTCACCTCTCAACCTCTGAGCCAGTGTTGTCCTTGGTGTTACACATTTACAATTAGCTTGATACTTAATTGGAGTTAAAACTGGTTTGTGTTTAGTGCAATACAGCAGATGTCTCAGGACTACCATCTTCTTAACTGGGATGGACCAAATGTAGGCCTTTGAAGATGGTTAGTCTGTTTACCCTTTAGATTTCATTAAATTAAGCTTATATCAGGCCTCTTATTTGCTTGATCAAAGCCACTCAGAGCTGTGCCATTCTGCTTCCCCCAACTTAACCAACCCCTCTGCATCAAATAGGATTTTCAATGTCTTTTAATTTTTTTCCCCACACACTTACACTTCGTTTTACTTTTTCTCATGTTGGCATCCCGTTTGTCACGGCCTAGCACCTTTTTGACCCCCACTGTCCTTTCTATTATCGCAATGAAGCTGTCAGCAAAGGCAACAAAGTTACATCTCATATATAAACCTCTGGGATGGCCGTTTGATAAGTTGTCTTCCTGGATGAAATGGCTGGGTTACTAAGGCCGACTTGGGTCCTGCCTGGGAAGGAAAAAGAATGAGGTCTCAAGCTGGCACACCAGTGGTAGGAAGACTTCAAACCACGGGTGAACGGGAGGATGAGAGAGCAGGTTAAGGGGGGAGACACCCGTGGGAGGCCAGTAGGAGGTGAGATGGAGGGGAGATTGGGCAGTGAGGGAGTGGAAAGGCCTTGATATCCACGGAAGGCACAACAAAGCTGGAGCTTTTTACATTAAAAAGAAAGGAGATTGCCTTTTTTCCACGAGATGCCTTTCGAAACTGAGTGTCATGTCCCTAGGCCTGCAGGAAGTGAAAGGCTGAGCTTGGCTATAGCATTTGGCACATCTGAGGTACATCTGAGGGGGCTGAAGTTCCTGCCTTCTGAACACTTGCATCAGATTTACAGGAGACCAGATACACTCGACGTTACTCTGTAAGGTGGGTGATCCACATTTACATGTACATTGATCGGACCACACCACTCAGAGGTGTGAACCTAAAAATTACTGTCAAACTGGGCAGTACCAGTTTATTTTTAAGGGACTAGGACTAGTTTGCTCTTCATCTAAGATTGTGGGAATGGATATGTGCAATTTACAGCAAGTTTGTAGTGATTAGGAAAATAAGGATTTAGATGAACAGGATCTATTTAAATGGAACATGTTCTGTTTATGTACTATGGTTTACTTTTATAAAGTAGGTGCAGGAATACTAACTTTTTTCCCACACATTCCCCAAATATGCCCCTAAGACACGCATAAAAATAAAAGTAATGAAAATTAGCACCATTATCAGCCACAGCAGGTGTTAACTGCTTGATGATTAAGCACGGTAAGTGTGGAGGGAAGAAAAGTTAAAGATTAATCGTCAGCCAATTAAATGCCCATGGCGAGGAAAGAGAACTGTCTTGGCATGGAGATCTTGTCTGTGATCTCAGTTTGCACATCTCAGTGGTGTGCTCACAGATCACTAGCACATGGTATCTTCATCCAAATGGGTTGTTTATGCGTGTTTACTTATTTGTTCTGCATAAGGAATAGAGTTGGATGCAGGAGGAAATGTGATATTTTCAATGTAACTCAACACAGATTTTAAAAAGCATATTGTGGCAAATGAAATTAGATATTAAATAGTTATTTAATATGAATTTGAGGAAATACTGTGTAAGTAGGTTTACAGATTGTTTTGTTTGTCAATGTTACATAAAGACATGACTTGTTTGTGATGTTTTATTAGAATGTAGGTATTGATATATAGTTAATTATGACTATGTGAATACATTGCCACTATTTCCTGACAGCTTTATCTACTAATTTAATACCTTATCTCAAAAACGAAAGAGTTTTCTAGAGGAAAGCTACACTTTCAAAATTATTCTGAAGTATTCAGATGAGTTTGTTGATGATTCTGCCTAAATCAATAGGTAAGGCAACCATACTGTATTAACAAGTTTAAATGTTGCACCAATCTCAAGGAAGCCTTTTTCCATTTAAAAGTTTTTAAATGTCCAATTCAGTTTTTGTTTTTCCAGCCAGTTTTGTGGCTGTGGACTTATTTCACAACACATTCGATTTGTTGAAGGACTTGCTTACTCTCGAGCTCAAGGTCAGCTGCATTTACACTATGGGTTTATAATCATGTTGTGAGCTCCAGCACAACAAAACAGCAAACAATAACAGACAAGGAAAAAAAAAAACAACAACAACTAATAATTGGATCTTTGCCTTGCATAATTTTGCAAGGTAAAGATACATGTATTTCCAGCAACAGTTTCATTTGCACTGGTTAATTGTTTAAAGTATCCGAGCAAGCCAACAATGTAGAATAAAATGAAATTCACCCAAAAGGCTGGGTTGTTTATTAAGCTTTGATAGAGGCTAAAGATCAAGTCAAGACATATAGTGATTTATGAATTACTAAACAAGGCCAGATTCTGCAGCAACAACACAAACATACGCAACCTGTTCCAAACAGACTTTACTTGAAAGTTCAAATACAAACTCTGAATTAGCCTCAGTGGATGTACCACTGAGCTTCAGCACAGGACTGTTCATGTGGGAAAAAGAGAGAATTTGGTTAAGGGTCCAACCAATGGATGCATATATTGCACAAAGGATTTTGGAAAGTGACAACTTCTAACAACAGTGGCAACAGAAAGTAAGTAAACACTTTAAAACTACCTGCATTTATGCATAACTTTGTTTTAAACTATGGTCAGAAAGTTACTATAATGTATACAGAATTCAGTTTTACTAAAAACACACATCATTATTTTGATTATTCTCATCCATATTGAATATAATATTCAAAATGGAAAAATACTATGTACACATAAATGCTGCTAAAGACAGCAAATACATCTAAGTGGAGTCAGGAGTTAGCTAACCTGGAGCCTAATTATTGAAAAAAAAATAGAGATGTGAGTTAGGTTTAACTGGACTTACAAAAAAGAAAAAATATAAATATTTAGATTTTGCTTTTCACAAAAAGCACATAAACCATAACTCAAAAAGAAGAAAATACTAATTGTAAAAAATGTGGATTCACATAAAGCTGCAGGGATAGTTAAAGTGAGGCATGGGTAAAGTAATTTAAAAACTTTTAGAACTTCATAAGTCCACAGTCATTGTCTGTACAATGGGTACTTTCTGTAAAAACCTTTCCCGAGATAAAATTTCTCCAAAGACACAAAACAAAAGCTCAATAGGTAAAACAAAAGACCATAAGAACAGCTGAAGGGTTATTGGAGATAGTAAACATCTCTGTTCATGAGTCTACAACAAGCAAAATCATTCTGCATGGTTCATGCAACCAGGAAGTCACTGCTCTCCAAAAAACATGACTATGTTTCTGAGGTTTGCCAGAAATCACTTTGACACTACTCACCACAACTAACAAAAATGTTTTGTGGACTGAGGAAAAAAAGTTTGAATTGTCTGCAAGGAACACACAGCACTAAATATAGGGTCCAAATGGTGCTATACACCAACATAAAAATCAAGATCCCAAAAGGGCAATGCTAATCATTAGCACTCAATCAGGGGACCCAATGGCTTACTTCTGTAAGAAATGCTTTATGTCACTAGACAACCCATCATGATTTAGGGCGGCTTTATGATTCTTGGCCTGGCCAGTGAGGGGTTGTAGAAATAATATAACTGTGAATAACATCCTATAAAATTGTAATAAAGGGAGATAATAATACACCACAACAAATGGTATGTGTATGGTTTTATGTAAACCTCTTTCTGTCAATAGGGAATTTTTTTTTTTAAATCGTTTGTCGTTCATGTTGAAACTACTAAATCTAAATGCTTTTATGAAAAAAATTTTTTATAAAAACTTGACATGGATTATGAAAAACGCATAAATGCAGCAGATCTTTCAACAGTTTCATTCTAATTTATTAGTAATAATCTAATTTATTAACAGTTTATCTATATTTTAGATAGTTTAAGTAACTATACTAAAAGTAAATATATGTTTATTATGTGGTAATATATCGTATGTACATTTTGGGTTTTTTTAAATATAGAAAAATTATAAAGAACTTGTACTTGTACTCAGTATTAATCTATAGACTGTAAAACAATTTCATATATTACACACAAACCTATTATATTTTTTTAAATGTTTGTTTGGTTTTTGGCTTGTTCACAACAATTAGCAGACACAGGCACCTTAACACTGAGTCCACGTCGTCTAACAGCTAGAATCACTTTGACAAGATACTGTAGCTGAACTTGTTTGTTAATGGAAACTTTGTTATATTGCAGAAACATGGAGTCAATACACAAAATATAGCAAAGTGTGGTACGTAGCGATTAATTAACTATTCAAAGAGCCACCCAAATATTCAATGTTGAATTTCTGGTGTTGTCAACACCAGGTTATCACCTGTACTACCATGAGAATTTGCAAGAGCATTGTATCTAAATCTCAATCTAATATTGGATCCCTGCTCATCATTAGCACTCAATCAGGGGACCCAATGGCTTACTTCTGTAAGAAATGCTTTATGTCACTAGACAACACAACTGAAATATGACTTAATCAGGTCATGATGTGATGTTGGGATGGAAACAGTGCTATGTGTGGAATACTATCTATACCAGACCTTAAAGCGTTACACTTTTATTTTGCCATGTTATTGTAAAATATGTGTTTTTATCTTTAACTCAAACCGTAATACTTACTATACTATGCAAAAAACCTATATAACTTCATTTTTTCTGTCACTTATTTAAACATATATTTAAAACAATAATATAACATAGGCAGATAATTACACCACCTTGTTTTGTATTTTGAGTTTGTTATATTGTCTTATGATATGCACAGATGCACATTTTGGAAGACAAACTTTATCTAATGATCTGCTAAATGTTAACACTTAAACAAACATTAACAAAGATTTAAACAGGTATTTAAATACTTACAAAGTCCTTTTCAAGCTTCTCCATCTCCTGCTTGTAGCTTTTCAGTCTGCTGTTGTACATGGCTCGACTCTGGATGGGAATCTCACGCACCTCCAGGTCCATCTGCTCCAGCTAAAATTCACAATTAATCCGTTACTATAATAAACACTTCAAAAATCTTTACGGGCCTGACAGTAAGAGTTCAACTGCACAACAAAACAACAATTCAAAATATAAAATCACAAATGGCTAAACCTAGAGTTCATTTTCTTCCAAATGTACTGTACTGTATTGTTAAGGGACCAGAAAGTTAGTTCTGATAATTATAGATAGGAAAGGTGCTATAACATTTGGGCCTCTCCATTCTTTAATGATCATATTTCTGTACCAATTTATGTAAATGTTGCATTGCTAATTTTCATTAAAAAAACAGTAAATTTTTATTAGACAGAACTTGTTACAGCTCTGAAAACATGAAACTATGTAAAATAGTAACTTCAGCAGCATTAACTTTAGTATGTTGCAAAGTTGACTGTAAACAGACAATGCCTCCCGCTCACGTCACTCAGCTGTGATAAAAAAAAAAAAAGCTTTGACAGAGAAAGGCTGTTCTGTAAATAAATACAAAATCAAATATAAGGGCCGTTTCATTTCAGAGACATGCACGGGACCGACAATGTCACAGGAAAGGAAGTGAAGTACATTTGATGCATGGCTACACAGGTCTCTCAGTGGCAGATATGGAGAAAACTAATCAATGTGACATAACAAGACAACTGCAACGACAATTTGTCTCTGTCAGGTGACTTTGCTCATTTCTAAACAGCAACATGAAGACTCCCACCTCAAGAAAATGGCTTGAAATGTGTCACAGGGGTGTCACTTAAAAGCAGATTACTGGAAAGTAATCATGTGAGGAGGAAGCCTCTTTTCCACCATGTGAAGTGTGTGTGTCTGTGCGTGTCTACATGTCATGTCACCGCCAGGATAATACAAGTTGCTGTTTTCTGATGCCAGTGAAAATTGTCCCCTCCCTACTTTCACAAATTCATTATTTAGGAAATGGGAAGAGGAGAAAATTACTGATCAAAGACATACCAACTCTCTGACTTCTTCAAGCTGTTTGTCGACATTTAGAACCAGCTGTGTCTTCTCCTCTGAAAGTGGAAAAAAACAGCAACATATTGATCAGCCGACAGAGGAACAGCACATCATGACAACAACCTTACTCCCCCGCAACGGGGGAAGAGAGGGGGAGAGAGTAAACAACACACGAGGACACATTTGAAGATATATTTACACATTCTCTCCACACAATGAGCCAACATTTGATGTCTCTTAGTTATTGGCGTCTATAAGGCCTTTGTTGGTTTCCGTTGAGGAGCAGTGAGACACCTCATGCCAACTCAAAGGGAAGGGAGGTGTCAGCTTTGCTCACTTGCCAGAAGTATGAGTCCCACTCAGAATGATTAACGCACAGTTCTGCACCTCACCCCATGGCTGCTCTTCCACATTACCCATTGAAACTCATTAGGACTTGCAAGAGTTCCAAAGAAGCATGTAAAGTACGGCACATCCCCATTGTTATTTAAGGAAGCAACATCACCAATGTACACATAAAAACAGGTATATGCTGTGAAATTAGCCCTTTGCTATTTAAGTCACTCACATGAAAGGGAGAGGTTTGGTTAACCTGTTCAGAGATCAATCATCATTATATATATTAACAAAGTCAACTAAAAACATTTTAATTCAAATATTACATAAAGGCAGTTTGGAGGAGAAAGAAAAAAATTAGCCAGTGTTGTAATACGTGACCAAATATGTTTGAGAAGCAAAGGGAAATAGCAAAAATTATTAGCAGATATTTAAAATTGTCATTAAAAATGCAGTGGTAAATTTAGAAATTATTCTGTTTCAAATTGTTACAATATTAGAATTCCATACAATATACACATACACACTACACTAATCATCATGATAAACTAGATTGAAAGGTAGCAAAGCAAAAAATTTACATACTTAACTATTTCATCTTTAGATAAATAATATGAATAATACAATCAATTCATTTAGTTCCTTTTAGACCAACATATTTTCTACTGTGTCAAGTGAAAACATTTTTGTTGAAAAAGACCTCTCATAGGGCTGCATGATATACTGTTCCAGCCTCCTTTTTAAGATTTGCACATGCACAATAGCAGCAACCCTGTCTACAAACTGCAAAGCCAAATACAGTTTTCTATGAAAATAATGAAAATGTGTTGACATTTAATGTAAATGGCAAGTTGTAAATACAACCTCAATTCCAAAGAAGTTGGTATGATGTAAAATGCCCAATTAAAAACAGAATGTAATCATTTGCAAATCTCATCACAACATATTTTATTCACAATAGAACATAAACAACCTATCAGATGTTGAAACTGAAAAATATTAACATGTCATGAAAAATATTAGCTAATTTGATGGCACCAACACATCTCACAAAAGTTGGAACAGGGTGATGTTTACCATTGTGTAGCATCCCCTCTTCCTCCAACAAATGTAAATGTCTGAGAAGTGAGGAGACCAGTTTCTGGAGTTTTAGGAGAAGAATGTGGTCCCATTCTTGTCTGATGCAGGATTCTCGCTCCTCAACAGTCCTGGGTTTCTTGTTTTATAATGCACCAAATATTTTCTGTAAGTGTAAGGTCTGGACTGCAGACAGGCCAATTCAGCACCTGGACACTTCACATGCAAAGCCATGCTGTTGTGATGGATGCAGTATGTGGTTTAGCATTGTCTTGCTAAAATATGCAAGGTCTTCCCTGAAAGAGACGTTGTCTGGATGGGAGCATATGTTGCTCTCAACCCTCTATGTACTTTTCAGCAATGATGGAGCCTTTCCAGAAGTGTAAGCTGACCACGCCATAGGCACTAATGCCCCCCATACCATCAGAGATGCAGGCTTTTGAACTGTCCACTGATAACAAGCTACATGGTCCCTCTTCTCTTTAGTCCACAGGACACGGCATCCGTGGTTTCCAAAAAGAATTTCAAATTTGGATTCATCTGACCACAGAACAGTTTTCCATTTTGCCTCAGACCATTTAAATTGAGCTTTGGCCCAGAGAACAAGGCGGTGTTTCTGGATCATGTTCACAATCTTCTTTGCATGATTCAGATTTAACTTGAACAGTGAACTGTCTTCACAGACAGCGATTTCTAGAAGTGATCCTGAGCCCATGCAGTGATGTCCAGTAGAGAATTATGCCTGTTTATAGTGCAGTTCCACCTGAGGGCCCAAAGATCACACGCACCCAGCCTTGTCCGTTGTGCAAAGATTCCTCCTGATTCTCTGAATCTTTTGATGATATTATATACTGTAGAGGCGGAGGTGGCTGTAGCTCAGTTGGTAAGGCAGTCATCCACAGACCACAGGGAAAGCGGTTCGATCCCCAGTCCTGCCTGTATGTTGAAGTGTCCCTGGGCAAGACGATGAACCCCTAACAGCCCATTCCCATCCCCAGCCGTTAGAAATTGGGGAGGGTTGCATCAGGAAGGGCATTCGGTGTAAAAAACTGTGCCAAATCAACATGCGGACAATGATCTGGTGTGTATACACACACACAGTGGGATATTTAAAGACTTTGCAATTTTATGTTGAACATTTTTCTGAAATTGTTCCACAATTTTTAGATCCAGTTTGGGTAATGGGTGAACGTCTGCCCATATTTACATCCAAGATGATATGCCTCTCTGAAATGCTCCTTTCATACTCAGTCATCTTACTGACCTGTTGTCAATTAACCTAATTAGTTGACAAATGCTCCTTCATTTGTTTTTGATTAGCGGCAATTACTTTTCAAGCTTTTTTTTCCCCTGTTCCAACTTTTGTGTTGCTACCATCAAATTCATTACGAGATAATAATTTAAATTAGATGTTAAGACCTCTCAGGTTCAACATCTGATATGTTGTTTATGTTCTATTGTGAATAAATTACGGGTTGATGAGATTTCCAAATCACTGCATTCTGTTTTTATTTAAGTTTTACACATGGTCCCAACTTCTTTGGAATTCAGGTTGTATGTTGATACTAAATGTACCAATAAAATGTTACCTGACAATGCAGTTTTGAGGACCAAAACTTCTGACTTAACAGTAAAAGATGCCGCTTTGTTTTCTGGCAAAAATATGCAATCTTGCAGTGCAATATCCAGTTTGTCAATACAGCATAGTTTTTATGGTTGTGCTTAGAATAAGAGAATAATCAAGGAAGGGGCTAATGGAGAATAATATAACTGTAAATGTATGTCACTTCACACGCCGCATTATTAATATTGCTTTTACATGTTGCTCCCAATTAGTAAATTTAGCACTTCATTAATTTAAAAATGTGTTGCAGCATTATGTTTCTCAGAAAAGCTTATTTCCATCTGCAGTTTAGTGTCATAGAAACGTTAAGAGGCCATTGAAGACAGAGGAAGTCCAATCTCAATCTTCTCTCTCAAAAGTTTTTATTTCATTTCAGAAATTTTGATATAAATAATAAATGAAGAAACAGGAGCAGAACCTGCAAGGTCAGGCTCCATAGCAAATCACAAGGCTATCAGTTGTGGGACTGCCATATCATGAAAAAGCTATGCTAAGATCTTTATTTCTCAGACACGACAGGCCAACATTATCTTTAGCCAGTGCTCAAATTCATTTTTAAAACCTGTGTCCAACCTCACAATCTACACAGTAAACAGCCAGAGGCGATTCACTGAAAGGTGAGAAGGTGTTTTCTAACTCTATCTCCGGCCAGAGCTCGAGGACTGTGAAATATTTATGTATATATTTACCACAAATACAACCTGCTGACGAACAGAGGTGTTTTGTGCACTAGAGTAAGGCAAATAAAGAAGAAGTAAGGTTTGGAAAATATTGTTTACTCAAGAAAAAGTGTTCCAAATTTCAGTTGCAATGATTGACACACGATTTCTACAAACACACAAGGGAGGATTAAAAGAAAGTCATTCGTATATAATGGAACAAGGCCTAACATTTCATTTTATTATTCAAATATTTCCTGAGCCTCAGGTTTTGGGGAATGGCAACAAATACATTTAATATATTCATTTGATTGTTACATGACTGAAGACAGTCAAGGACATTTCTTTCACACACCCTGGCAATTCTTACCAATTGTCCACATATGAAATAGGGAGATACAACAACAGTAATGACAAATGTCCTTTGTCTGGTGTTATATTAATCTATTAAATGAAAAGATGTCGACCATGGGTAAAACTCAGCCATTTTTAAGGCAGAGGAATTTAATAAAGGAAAAGGATTAAAAAAAAAAATAAGAAGAAGAAGGAAATCGAAATTCAACAGTAACCCATTCCAAACCACTGCTGATAGTTGTAATGCGTGCTTTTATTTTGTACATATTCATGTTGGCTTTCTCTGATACAGGCAACAGATGGGGAGAGGACGCAATGGGGGATTACTCTAGGGAATGGGTTATGAATCTTCAAAGATGACAGCTCCAAACCAGAAATAGTCAGGTGAGGTTTTGTTATAGGCAGTAAAAAACAATAAGAAACAAAGTGTAAGTAAGTCTACTTCACAGTAGAAGTTAAATGGTTAAAAAAATTGTAGTAGTAGTAATCATAACTAAAACAACAAGTTGTAGACAATACAATTTTGACCACAACTACCACCCCATCGATTTTATCTATATTTACACATCACTCTTACATACTTAGATTAGTGCAAACCTATTGTCTATTTTACCTCAGTGTAGGGTTGTACTGTATCATTTCATCCAAGATATAATGTTATAATTCCTGCCCAGCATAAGAACTTCTTCATATTATAAATATTGCAATATTACAGCTCATGATGAGGTTTTTGCAAACCCGTACTAACAAGGGGCAAAAACAAATTAAATATCTTCCACCACCCCCAAGCACAAACACCATAGAATGTGGATGAGATTATGGAATATGTTAGAGGAGCAACAGTAACAAACTCCTTTTGCTCAGAAAGGTTTTTTACCATCTGTAAGTAAACAATGACTTGAATTAAATGTTAAGCTAATATCAACTGTAAACATCAAGACAGACTTTGACCTCTGTAAATGAAGACACAGACCAAAACAAATAGGCTTCGATGCACAGTTGGATGTTAGAACAACAATGGCTATGTAAGGAGGGGGAAAAAAAATCCATGTTAAAATGAGAATACAGTAAATAATACCCAGGAAAAATGCCTTATCAACAACACTAAATTCTAAAAATAAAACATGTTAAAAACAGGATGGGTAAAAAAAAGTGCGTCTACTTCATTAGTTATTTTAATTGGTTAATGTTCTATGTAAAGTCGGTTGTATGTAGGTATCACGCTACAGTCAACTTCATTTCTGTAACATGTAACCTGGCTTACATATAACATGAGATCATTTAATTTATCTTGGCACCTATTTTTATACCAACATATTAATTTAACAATAGCAAGACATAGCAGGACAGAACAAATAACTTTAATGGTGACTCTTTTGCATTGTGATGTCTCATATAGCACATTGAGGCAACATACAGAATACCAAGCACATAGGAATTGCAAACCCAAACCGAATGCAGCCATTATGAATGTTTTTATTACATTGTTGGTTTTCTCACCTCTGTATTATTAAATTAGAGCTTACCAGCCTATGATTGATAATGTTCTCATTAAACTCATTTTTAATTCGATACACAAAACACAGAAATCTGTCGTGTCGTGGCCATACCTTAAAATTTTCTAATATGTCCTTCATCTAAAAACTTTTTCATGATCAAAATAATTTAATTAACATGCATTGGTTGTTCCACAGAAAAGCAATGTGATACAACTAAAGGTGTATTTCCTATCAAATCTGGTCACTTATTTGACATAAGTATTTCGAGAAACAAAGCCTAAAAAAAAGGCATACACTGCTTAACTGGTAAAGAAACAGGGTACTTGCCACCAAGCTCATTACCACTTTTACACTGGCAAAATCCAATACAGACATGGTTAGCAACTGAATAAGGCAGCAAGTGATAAATGTTGTGTTATTTAGCAAGAGAAATACAGCAATGTTTCACCATATTGTGAGATAAATAGTTTACAAAAATTTTATGTTTCGTGATGAAAAAACACGAGAACTGTAAGCTAGTCTTGCTACCGTTAGCTAGCCTTCTCACTAAGACTTAGCTTATAGCTTATAGACTTAACTGATAGCTAGCAGTAGTTCAGCGATTCCAGCAAATACAGGTCTGTCTTACCTCCACTTAGTTTGGGAATTCTGCCGATTTTGTTCGTAATTTCTGCTGTAATTGTTCCAAAGTCCAGCTCGTAGGCTTCAAAGTCTGAAGACATTTTGACGTTTAGGTTTAAAACGGGGGATTTTCTGGTTGACAGTTAGCTCAGAATAATAACAACAAGGCTCGAACGGAGTCACTTCCTTGAGTCGCAGTGCAAAGTGTTCGGCGAGAAACAGGACTTTGTTTTTATTTTTCCGTTAATAAAATTGATTAAAACAGTAGGTAGAAAATATTATTCAAGTTTATTTTTTGACCAAACGTGAACAAGTTGCTTTTTTTTCTGCGTCTGTTAGGTAAATACCTTTCTCGCATCAAAACGTTTCAACAACCTGTTGTGGGTAACCGTTTCTTAAAGACAATGAGGAAGGTTACTCCCTTTTACACTGAAGAAATTGACGGAAAAAACCAAGGAAGTGGCCAGGTTCGTAATTTAAAGTGACAGCTTTTATCCCCATTCATAACATTTGTACGTTCGCGCGTACGAGTAAGAATTCATTGTATCTTTTAAACGAAACCTTGTCCTTGTTTCCTTTTTACACCTTGCAAGAATCGATCCTGTTTGTCTTGTCAAGCTGTCGCACAAGCTAACTGCTAGCTAACTAGTGTGCTACCAATAGTTAGCTCCGGTGCTACATTTTTAAACATAAATGTATTATCACTCAACATGATCAATATTACTTACGATAATGGTCTGAATATTTTTGGCTTGTGAACACGACGGACTGTTTATGTTTGCGTACATTGTCTTTTTCTTTAACTGACTTGAATTTGCTCGCTTGGTAACAAGCTAATTAAATTACTGTCGAGGTTTGTTAATTACAGTGGGTTTGAACCTAAAAACTCGTCAGGTATTACTGTAACATGCAACATGGACAACGTTTGTGTGTTATATTCATTGTGTTTTATGTGCCAGGCAATCAGCCACTCGTTCAAATTTCTTAAAGTTCTTAAACAATACAAGCATCAGAGGTATCTTTTTTTCAAAGGACGGGTTATAATAATGCATTGGTTTCAGGAAGTTGCCCTCAATAAACGTAGAGCATTATGTATGTATGCTACACTACAGCAGGTGTTTATACTGCGCACATTGAAAGGGCTCAAGTTTGTTTATACTTTGAACATTTGGTTTGTTTCTTGTGTCAACCAACCAAACAAACACAGGACTGTGACAGTTAGCAGGAACAACAACGCGTCTCACATGACTCATTCACACTTGGTATTGTCAGTATTTTATAGTTCTGAAATGTAGCGACGCGGCTTCGGATGCTTTAAACCTTATCTCTCTGTTTCTTTTTCCTAGATGGGGAATTTGAGTCTCTTACAGGGATAGTGTGCTTTAAAGACTTGCTGGAGATGATGCTGCTTTTTGCCAGGGCAAGTAACAATGGGACACAGAGAGACCCTGTGACTCAAGACCAGGCCTATTGCTGGGTACTCAGAAGTCGAGAAAAGATATGTGCATCGTCTGCACCGCTGATTTTGCGAGATAGCAGAGGAAAAAAGTAACGTTGAAGCTTGATCTCACATTTCAGGAACTCAACAGCCAAAATACTAGTAGTAACCTTGATGTAGAAAAATGAACTTCCTGTCTACTTTTGTGACATTTGAGAACCTCTATGAGATTCGGAGATTGTGCCACTGGGGGCCAGTCATAGCCCTATCTGTCATTGCAATATGCTCCACCATGGCAATTCTGGACTCCATTATCTGGTACTGGCCACTAGACACTACAGGAGGCAGCATTAACTTCATCATGCTCATTAACTGGACTGTTCTCATCCTGTACAACTATTTTAACGCTATGTTTGTTGGACCTGGATATATTCCTCTTGGCTGGAAACCAGTAAGGATAAACTCCTATTCATTTTTTCACTTATGGTGGTTAAATAATATAATGAACTGTTTTGAAATGTGTTCACCAAAAAAGCACAGCTTACTCATAACAGTGTTACATCAGGTTTCTTATTTGTTTATCCCAAAACAGGAGAATCAACAGGATACCCAGTACCTACAGTACTGCAGAGTGTGCCAGGGGTACAAGGCCCCCAGATCCCACCACTGCCGCAAGTGTAACAGGTAACTACAGTTATTACCAAAGTAAGAATGAGTTTTCTCTTTTATATGAGATGAACTTGACAGTGACACTAAAGAAAAGCACTGAGCTATCTCCAGCTCAGTGGTTTGTGTCTTCTACTTTTGAAGAAGACACAACCACTACTTTTATGGCTCATTGCAGCTGAAAACAACTAACCAAAACAAAGAGTGAGATTTACTCCTCTCCCTTACTTCCTACAGGTGTGTGATGAAGATGGACCACCACTGCCCCTGGATTAACAACTGCTGTGGCCACTTAAACCACGCTTACTTCACCAGTTTTCTGCTGCTGGCTCCATTGGGCTGTTCACATGCTGCCATCATCTTCATTATGACCATGTATACACAATTGTATGAGAGGGTCAGTCAGCTCCTTACCCTATTAGACCTATGACCAGCCTGTTATAAGCTCTTTTTTTCTAGGCAAAGCTGCCTCATCGTTTCATAATTTTATGCTGCTATTGGCAGACATTCCTAGCTGCTTTGTTTTACTCTCTGCAGATATCATTTGGTTGGAGCACCGTGAAGATTGACATGAGTGTAGTGCGTCAAATCCAGCCCCTCATGCCCTTCAGTGTGCCTGCCTTTGCTGCCACTCTCTTTGCCCTAGGCTTGGCACTGGGCACTACTATTGCCGTTGGCATGCTTTTCTGCATACAGGTACATTTTTTTCATAAGATTGCACTGAGGTATGCAATTTGCACAAGAATAGACTGTGATATATACTATGATAAGCTTAAAATTCACCTTAGAAATTTGGACTTGTATTGTGAGTTTCGTTTGTGACATGAACTGAATAGATTACATAGCAACACATTTGGATTATGTTTTTCTTATAACAGTCATATAACATTTAAATTAACAAACATGTGTTACAAGAGCAGTTGTCCAGAAAGATGCTAATTGAACTTTGCTACAGTAGTTCACAAAGAAGCTGCCTTCGATCCAAGATTCTGACATTCAAAAAAATAAAAGATAGTCCCCGTCCACATGCAGGAGAAATTAGATTTCTAATTCTAATTTTAATATTTGAAGGAAACGTATAGTAAGTTGGTTCTGATAAGCAAACATTTGATCTTTTTCAGATGAAAGTCATTCTTCGAAATAAGACCTCGATCGAGTCCTGGATTGAGGAAAAGGTGAATGTTTGGGGTTTTTCAACTTTGTTTTGGATTTAGTTTAGAATTAACAACTTATTTACAGTATATCATTAATGTGCTTTAGTTAAAAATTGTACTTTTATGACCAACTCACACATATTCCAGAGCCACCTGTCAGCACACTGTTGTATGCCAATGATTACAGAAACTTGACATCACTCCCATGCACCTGATACATACGCACATTATCGTTGTCCCTGTCATTTCCATCAGGCCAAAGACAGAATACAGCACTACCAAACAGGGGAGGAGTTCATCTTCCCTTATGACCTCGGCAGCCGCTGGCTGAACTTCAAGCAAGTCTTCACATGGTCAGGGATGCCCAAGGGGGGTGGCTTTGAATGGCCAGTCTATCCCAAGTGCCACCAGCACACCTTAACTGTAGGTTCATGTTTTTATGCATTGCTTTTGTTTTAGTCACTGTTATTATGTGCACAGTAGAATGTCTTTATAGTATTGAAACATATTCTTTGCATTTAAGGAAAAAGCTCTTAGCTACTAGGTGCTTAGTTAAGCAGTGAGATAAAGTTGCGTTGTCAAAAAATAGTGGATTTAATTGTGTTTTTGCGCTTTAAACAGATTGAGCAACTGAAGCAGAAAGCTGATAAACGAGTGAGAAGTGTAAGTATATAACTCATATTGTGACATTTTAACTAAACTAAAATCTGTATATTTGCTGCTTGTTTACACACAATTAATTGTGCTATTTTATTCCAGTGAAACAGTGGTTTAACAAAAGTGTGTTTGTTTGTTTTTGCAGATTACTGTATGTCACCTTAACAGATGACATTGTCTGATTTTAGGATGGTATATAGAAAGTCTACTCTTTTCATTCCTGTCCAATTGTTTAAGCAGGGAATTCATTTCTATTTTCCACTCTTATATATGCTGAGTCACATTATAATTTAATCACTTTCATGCTTCTACAACACGTTTAGATTTAGTGTTTAGGTCAGTCAATTTTTACTGAATGTTTTCCCAAATATAATTTGCAGCAAAACTGAGCTTGTAAGATGCAGGTTATGTTCAAAAATGTACTAACTCTTTGGTCACCTTAACATAACATTAATACCACCACGCCTGCATTGCCAGTAGAGCAATAAAGAAATGACCAAAGAAAAACAATTTTCTTCTGATCTAACAAAACACAAGTGAAAAAGCTTGAATTGTTGAAATATCAGAACAAAGTAACTGCACCTAATAAAATAAGTGCAGATAGTCAAATGTTTTATTCAAATAAGATTAAGCGTCATGTCTTCATAAACCCATACTCTGTCTATGTCTGTCTTGTCAAAATTCAAGTCGTGGTCAGGGCAGTAGAGTAACCATGTATCTTTATTGTATCTGCTAGCAGGTCCAGTACAGGGCAGTTGAGAAGTATAATGGTGCTTGCTGCCCTATCAGCAAGGGTCTCCAAACCTTTTTCAGAACCCCTTGCACCGAGGAGCCCAGGATCCCCCTCTGCAAGGGGGACATCATCCTGGCCACCCGAGGCACCAAGTAAGTTTGTACTCATATTGGCTGTCTGGACTGATTAACTTTGCTTCGAGTTAGGGATTTATTATATAATATATAAGTAATGGACTAAAACTGTATTGTTTTTGTCCATGTGACTTCTTAGATGGTGGATGTATGGAGACAAAGTTTTGAGTGAGGAGCAAATGAGAGGTAAGAACAAAAACGACAGGATGCTTTTGGTGTGGTTTAAGTTAAACTTTTACATTCAGTGAACCTCATTTTGTTTGGGCTTCAGCAGGAGAGCGTGTAAGGGGATGGTTTCCAAGGCGATGTGTGGAGAAGTGCCATTATGACACAGCTGCCAGTGATAGCACCAGCGACAAGAAAGTAAATTGAAATGTATTTCAACTCGCTTTATGTAAAGCAGAGGAGTTAAACTGAACATGAGGTAACTGTTCGTGTTCGTGAACATACGTCCGCTGAAGATGTCATGCCTGATGCTGCAGGTTCAATTTCTCACATTTCATTACCAAGCTGAAATTTTAAAGGCAAGATATTTCTCTATATTACGTAGCACAGAGGAGGGCTACAGAGCTCATGAGATGAACTGGTCCAATGGCTTCAGTTTGATTCCTCTGTCCAAAAGTAAAACCCAGCAAGAGTCTTAATTTTCAACAATTGCAACCAGGCTTTTTATGTGACTTCAATGTGATTACATGACTTTTTACTTGAATCGGGTGTTTTTACTTTTGTTGTTGATGTACTTTTTTTGCTACTTATGCAATGCCTATGCCCAGCTAACCCCGGGGCTTCGTCATGCAACTCTTTCTACAGTATGGAGATAACACTTAATTTCTTTTTATTATTTTTGTAAAAACCAATTGTTGGCCTCAAAGTGTAAATTGAAAATAAAAATGAATTTGCAACCGGTACTATCCACAGTCCTTGTGATTGCTACAAATTCCTGTGTTTACCACATGATTATATGTTTAGGAGTATAACTATAGGACACTGCTAATTAGATGTATTCTTAAGTAAATTGCCACATTCTTCAGGTGTATAATTGTTTCCTTTGTGGTTTTAATTGGAACTATTTAGAAAATCAGTTTTAGGTAATTTCTAGTAATGTCTGCAAGTATTCAGACACATTAAAGTTACAGTGTTAAATTTAAAGAGATACTGACTTAGAAATGTTTGCAAATTTATTGGAAAACTGAAATCTGTCATACTATTTAAATCTTAAGTTTCAGTACTGTGAAGAGACCAAATGGCAGCAGCTAAACTTATGAGTCTTCTAGGTTAAGTCTCTCAAGAGCTTGTGCTGAATGCACTGCACCGTTGTATGGTTGTGCTGAAATGTGAACCCTTGACCATTGTTGGGTCACTTGCAAACTGGAGCAAGTTTCCTTCAAGAATGTCTCTGTGTTTGGCTGCTACAGCCTTTCCTCAATACTAGTCTCATTGTCTCTGCTGCTGATAGGCAACCCCATAGCAATGACGGTATGAGCCAGCTGAACATTAGCCTACCTTTGGGATTTAGTCACTACACTTTTTTTAATTTTAAAGCAACTGCTAACCGAAAATGTGAGCAAGTCAATGAAAATATTAAGCTGAAATAAAATTTTGCATTGGTGCTTCTTTGATAACATATCCACTTATAAACAACATTTACATTCAACCAGCAATTTTACTCAACTACAGTTATTTCATATTTACATCTTTAGTTACAAATTATGTTTTGCATGTGTAGATCATTATAAAAAATAACAAACTAACAAATCCTGATCTATTATTATGGATTATCTAATTTTTAGTATACACCGTGGCTAAAATCAGCTCCATATTTACCACCCTCTGTTTATTTCTGTTTTCACATTAAAGCTTGTTTATCCCATCTGGACTAGACTTGTACACCTATGTTATCAACAATATTACAATCAGATGTAATAGTACACAAACACTGCAGTAAAAGTGCAGGTACGAATATTTACAACAAGCAGAATTACCATTCGAATTCTTTACTCAAGTTGAAGTAGGGAATATCGCAAACTGTTTTGAACTCTGTACCACATGTCCCATAATTCGCAGCTGTTTCCTCAACCAATCACAATGCACGTACAATGTCATGTGACAGACCAGTACAGTTCATGTGGTGGCTGCTTAGCTATTTTGGCAGGACTTAGCTGTCTGGATGACAGAGGATAGTCAAGAAAACGATTTATTCAGATGCGTAGATATGTAGGCAGGTTTGCTTTTGTACTGCACGATTCGTCGGGGTTTTCCACATCGCTTTAGATTTGCTCGACACAGGTAGGTTTGTGCTAAATTGCGAAGTTTATGTTGGGCTATGTTCGCCAGATGGTCCTTACTTTTACCCTGTAGGCTAACGTTTAATGGGCCGCGCCAGATGTAAACAAAATACAGCCAGTTCGGTTTTTTTTTTCGTTTAATCTTGCAGGATCACTTTCCAAGGGTTTTTAACTTGGAAGGCTAATGCGAAAGAAACTGGCGGAATTCATATTTGACAGCTGCCTCGTTGCAAACAAGTCAGCCAATGTGCAAAAGACTGTGTATTCATGCTCACAGCACTTGTTTAGTAATTGGACAGTAGTATCCAACGCCGCTCGCAAGATCCGGTTTATTACAGTTCCAAAGCTGTGGGCGGCAATCGTGTGATATCCACAAACAGTCGTCGTCGGCAGTATATGACTGTGTAATTTTACTGCTGACTTTATTTTTAGAGAATTTAAAGGACATTTGTGAAGCTGTAGAAATGAGAGATTTCAGTCTAACGTGGCCTCAGTGTGACTCCTTTAAAATGTTGGTAAGTCACAGTGTTTGTTACAATGTAACGAATGAGTTGCGCCATCAGCAACAGGAACTTGTCTTAAATAGGAGCCTCATTGTCCAAGTAGTAAATCATTCCACTGTCACCACTCTGCACATGAGGTAATTCTAACAGACACCCCACAGAAACACAGCAAGCATGCTGATAGTATTATCTCTGATTTAAACCATGAAGTAAATCAGTCACCACAGTAAGAATGAGTTGCATGTTAGCAGACCCCTGGCTGCAATGATTACCTTGATTAAAATGCAAAAAGCAAGTTGTGCTTCACTGCCTAGAGAGAGCTAGACTCTGTGTTGATCCAGTGCTGGTTTACATCATACTGAGTGAGTTTTTGTGTGTATTGGAGAAGCAAAAATTGTAATAATCTGTATTTAATTATATGTATTTACTTATTTTTATCAAATAGCAAAGCAGTGATGCGAGTTTGTTGTCTGTTTTAATAACCAAATGTTTTTTCTTGTGTGCTGTTGCATAACCACACAAACAAGGAAGTGGGCACTGCTGCTACTACTACTACTACATAGTGGCAGTATTTGTAGTTCTAATATAGTTATTGTATTTTTAGATTTGGGGGGCTTTTTATTTCTTTATTTGACAGCAGCCCCCTCTAAAATAATCTAATTAAAATATTTTAACACCACGCCTCACTATCCTGTTCAGTGGGATTGTGTTACAGTAGAATGCACATTAAGGCATATGCTAAAACCTATTAGTTAAGTGCGAATAAAATACAATGTAGCAATCAATTGCCTTTGTCTTTCCTTTTTGTCCCATTTCAGTATTTTCTCATCCCCTAACTGTGACTTCTCAGATCCTGTGACAGCTGTGAAATCCCTGTGACATCAGCCATTATGTCCATGTTCAGCACAGGCATCCTTGTCCTGACAGCTCCTCTCCACACCCTCCCACTGCGCATTGCTCCAGTGCTCAGCTCAGCCTCTCAGCTGGTAGAGCGTACTCTGTACGTGCATCTTCATCCTGGGCTGAACCTGGGAAGTGGCACCCAGCCTCGGCCAGTTTTTATTCCGCCGGTAGTGGAACTGTCTACGCTCATTACACGCCTTTACAGCAATGCAGCGAATGTATGCGGGCACCTGGATGTTCGTGTTTTGCTGACCAATGTAGGCACTCATTTGGCTCCCAGCAGCGAGAACACTATCCCAAACTGCCCATTTCCTACACCACTGCATCTGTCTCACTCCCCTGAAGTGGTGCTTACAGACTTTCCTTTGCAGGACCCAGGTCAGTCCCATCAGGTTAGTCAGTGTCTGCAGAAGTACACAGGCTACTGTTATGTCTGTAGCCCCAAACTGCATTCAGTGCTGCTCCACCCACAGCTACCAATACTGGAGGGGAAAGAGGAAGCGATAATGGAGTTTGAAGAAAAGGTACACCTAGAACCCCTGGAGACTTACAGTGATGTTGTGGTAGGGGGCACATTTGATCGCCTCCATGGGGCCCACAAAACGCTACTCAATATCTCATCCCTGCTAGCCAACAGAAGATTTCTTATTGGTTTGTGTGACCAAGCAATGCTGAAAAGTGAGTCATTTTCACAATTTATTTTTAATGTTTCTGAGGCTTATGTTTTATGGTTAAAACACTGATCGGAAGGCAGTGCCCACCCTGACATCCTCTTCCTCCCGGCTTTAGAAAAAGCGCTGAAGGACCTGATCGAGCCCTATTCTCTGCGGGTTCAGAGACTACGGGAGTTCCTGCAAGACACCAAACCCTCCCTGCTGGTGGAGATAGTGCCTCTTGACGACCCCTTTGGAGTGTCTGTGGTTGACCCTCTGCTGCAGTGCATTGTGGTTAGCGAGGAGACCAGAAAAGGAGGCGAAGCAGTTAACAAGAAACGCATTGAGAATGTAAGTTAGGACGTTATTGTTTAAGCTTCACTTATAAGCAATGCGGACAGTTCAATGCATGTAAAATGTTGTTGTTTTGTAAAGAAAACACAGATAATGGTTCTAGCGCACATTTGAATCCCCCCCCCCCCCATTAGGTTGGGCCACATTAGGTAGCTCCAGGTTTGACAGACAGATTCTGTATTTGATGTTTGTGTCGTTTGCTTGCTAAACCAGGGTCTTTCAGCTCTTGTTCTTCATGAGATCCAGCTGCTCAAGGACGCACACCACACAGAGACAGAAGAGGAGAAGATCAGTTCATCCAGTTTACGCTCTCGCCTGCTGGGAACCTTGCTTGCCCCACCTAAAGTAGGTCCTGTAAAGTAGGTCATGTCTGGGCCATAAAGGCCTTATAGTATTTAATAAATGTTTGATCTGGTCTGTAGGAATTCAATGTTTAAGAATGTTAAAGTCTATCCAGTCTATTTCTTACATGCTGACAGCTGTCAGTTTCAGGATAAAGGTCAGTTTGTACATTTGGTGATTTTTATTGACAAGTTCTCCAGTGGTTTTTGGTTGGTTTGATTGGCTGCAGAAACTTCTGCATGATGACTTCCTTGCTTGCAGCCAGAAGTATTTTAAAAAGGTGTTCAGTTAATTTCTGGTTAAACAAATTATAAAACCTTGGTACAGCCTCTAGCCATGCAGCATTGTCATATTGTGCTTTAAAGTAGAGGCCAGAAGTGCTGATCAGATTATTCTTAAATATAAATTGTATTTGTTGATTTCATGTTTAGTGCTATGTGTTGGTTTGTCATTCCATCATTTTTATCCATGTCTCATGCTCTTGTGTGTCCTATTCCTTGTGTGCTAGGACACATCCCATCTCCCTCCCCTTCCATATGTGATTGGTCTAACAGGAGGCAGCGGCAGTGGAAAGAGTTCCATTGCCAGGCAGCTGGAGGATTTGGGTGCCATTCGGATTGACTGTGACAAGCTGGGCCATGAAGTCTATCAACCAGGCACCACAGCTTATCACAGAGTGGTGGAAGAATTTGGGTCAGGTGGGAAAGTGCTTGTTGAAGATGTGCTATCTGTGCCTTTGCACTTTTTATTTTAATATTTAAACACTTTAATGATTGACTTAATGAGCACAGTATATATAAGTAAAGGTTAGAGCGATGGTGCCTCAGACACTATGGATTTGAGTTGATAAAAGTTGACGTTTTGACTTTGGCTTTCAAGTTATTCACTGACAGAATAACAGAGCACTGTAGCATAAGGTCAAAATGGGAGAGGACATCAGTCTTCTTAAAATCCACTGTTATTAAGTATTGATTTTTAGATTTTCTCAAGCAATAGTGGTCCCTTACTTACTTTAAGTATTGATTTTTTATTTTTTTTTACATTTTAATATAACATCAATAATCCAGTTTTGATTAAACATTGGTTGCTGCATTTTGACATTGTTCAGAAGTTACGAAAATAGCCCCCCTGATGATTTATGGTTCAAAATAGATCTACAGAATGTACTTTACACCAAGTCTTACAATAGCTTGTGAATGTTTTTGTGTCCTTTGTAGATATTCTGAATGAAGACAAAACCATCAACAGACGTGCATTAGGAACAAAGGTTTTTGGTAACCAGGTAATATAACTGGTTAAAATATTTCAGAACATTAAAGGCTCACAAATGTCAAACTAACATGTATCAGCAATTCACCAAACATGCTGTTTTACTGGTAGGAACGGTTAAAAGCCCTAACAAACATTGTATGGCCAGAGATTGCACTTCTGGTGAAGAATATAATCTGCCAAGCCAGAGATAAAGGTATTGTATGAGTTTTATTAAACTCAGTAGTTCAGAACTGTAGAGTTTGTTGGTAAACATGATGCCTGGATCTCTGTGTAAAAATATTCTCTTTTGTTTGTAAGTAAATTTATGTTTATGTTCATTAACAAGATTTTTTTTTTCACCATTCTAAAAATGTAGGTATATGCAAAGAAATTTTTTTTAAGTATTTCAATTATACATGTCCTTTATGGTCCTGCTGTGTGTTCATACCATCCTGTGCTGTTTGCAGGTAAACAGGTTTGTGTGGTGGATGCAGCAGTTCTCCTGGAGGCAGGCTGGACAGACATGGTCCACGAGGTCTGGGTCACCATCATCCCAGAGGAGGAGGTTAATATATTTCTATATAAAGTGCTCATGGCTTGATGGACTGTGTGAACAATGTAACAGAATAGAGGCGATTGACTGCCTTGTGAGATACTTTCTAATTCATTACTTCTGAAAATTGAATCCGTAGTAAGACAGTTTGATGATGTTTGTCATAGATATGGTGAAGAAAAGCACTTTCAGTATATAACAGTGAAATTAGTTTCTTCACATGTATTGCCGAAGTTAAAGCACTTCTGCTGGGTGTCCCCATGCTTTGTTGCCTGCTGTATGGTACTCTGTTTTTGGTCGTTACCACTGGGGGGAACCAGAGTTAGACACTTTATCCCACAGCTACCAATGTGTGTGTGTAACTCTCATCTTGTTTCCCCCCTTCTGTCAGGCTGTCTTGAGGATAACAGAGCGAGATGGTGTGACCACAGAAGATGCCCTGCGCCGGCTGCAGAGCCAGTGGTCCAACGCTAAGCAAATAGAACACGCCAACGTGGTGCTTAGCACATTGTGGGAGCCAGAGGTCACTCGGAAACAGGTCAGACCTAATATTAGTAAAGCATTCACATACGGTATCTGAATTAAATGAAATAGTTGTTTTTTATAAAGCAGAAATCAGTAGTTTTGTGATAATGATTCCAATGTCTGTTAATTTAAAGGTACTAAAAGCCTGGAATCTTCTCCAGAGGAGAATCCAAACAAGTCCAGAGGGGCAGTAGGAAGATATAGCTCCCAACATCATCTTAGCTGAGACCTGTGTCCTGGGAAATGTGCATACAAACCGCTCGAGGACATGCTGCCTTAGAAGGAAGAAAGAAGTGAGAATGGCCACTGTGGGGCAACATGCAAATTCACTTCTTTGACCAAAACTCAGTGCCTGATTATCTTTCCATGTTTTAAAAGCATAGCTTTCTTTTAAATATGTTTAATTTGAAAAATGGATCGAGAATGAAAAAGCAAAACTTGCAACTTGCAAACTGTAATTCCATTACAGGATTAATAATGTCATCCTTTGAATTGTAGGCCTGTTTTTATCAGAAGGTTTTTTTATGGCATACCTTAAAATTGATACTGTTTAAATAAATAATATAAAACACATAGCAGTTCCAATTAATCAAAAACCAAACCTTTTTAGCAAAATCTAATATTTGAGCTACCATGTCAGTGAATGACACTACAACTCTGTTGTCTTTCTATGACTTCTTAGTGTATCTATTTTGAAAGTAGCTTAGAAAAGCAACCAATGATAAGACAGAAGATGCAGGTTGCACTTCCATTATCTTATGTGGAAATTTAATTATCAAACAAACTGGAAATGTTTGCAATAGATTAAAATGTCTTCTAATACTATCAGTGTAGCTGTCAAGTTAAATGAGGTTAAATACACAAGGGAAAGGAGAAGATTCACATTATGAAACTGAAATAATCAGTACTTCATAAAGGAAAACACTTAAAATGCATGTTGAGTGCTGGGTCATTTGGATCCGTTGGAAAAAAAGCCCTAAATGAATGCATTCATAAATCTGAATAGACGGTGTGAAATTGTCTGCGTGTTAAAAGTCTTTCCAAGATAATGAACAGATGCCTTCTATTTTTCACACGAGACACTTGTCCTTCATGGGCGCTGTACAGAAGCTCAAACACCTGAAAGGGCAAAAGAGCAGCAGCAGAGTGAATCCTTAAGTCATAGTGTTTCAGCCGTTGAGAAATTTCAAGTGTCTTTATTTTCATCTGTAAAACTCAGTGGAATGCTTTAAAAAGTGGCACAAAACATTAAAAGAAATGTTTTCAACTCTGGGTAAGCGCAGTTGTTTTTCATTCTATTTCATTTATAGGGTTTATATGAATCGATCACGTTTGTTTACAAGCAGCACGGTGGACCACCTCCCAGCTAGAGGGTCCCCCGGTTTGAATCTATCTGCTGGCTGTAGCCTTTCTGTGTGGAGTCTGCATGTTCTCCCTGTGCTTGCTTTGGTTGGTTTCATCCCACAGTCCAATGAATGAATGCATGTTAGCATAATTGGAGCCTCTAAGTGATGAATCTGAACATGACTATTTAGTAAGTTGGGATATGCTGAAGCCCCCCTGTGACCCTGAGCAGGATAAGAGGTTTGTTTTCATATGAGACAATTTTATGACAGGCTTGGTTTCAATGTAAAAATAAAAAAAATGAATGCATTTTAAACATTATTTTAAAAATTCATATTCAAAATTCTGCTTTTCATTATAATACAGCTATAATTCATTCATTTAAATGTGCAAACTATCACAATAACATGTCTCATTTCCTAAAGTAGTAGTAAAGTAGCATGATATCACCCGAACATATTGACAATGCATTTATAAACTTTGTGAGTGCACTAGTACCTGGTGACATGTGAAACAAGTAATTCTGGAGGGCTAAAGAGTGGACACACAACTTGCCTTCTAACTGTGTATACACAGACTTTTTGTGTGGTGCTGAAAAAAATGTTCACTCAAGTTCTGACAAGTCGAGGTTGAAAAAATCTGTTCAATCTATGAACCCCCTTCCACCCCCCCCCCCCCCCCCCCCCGCAAATGAAGGAACTTTTCATCCTTCTAAAGTGTCTCATGGTGCCTACTTTTCACCCCAGTTACAATATGTCTTTTCACATCTGCACTTTCAGTTTGGCAGAGCACATTGCTTCCCCCAGCTTGTTGCTGGCCCTGCACACATAAACCCCAGAGTCAAAAGCATGCAAATCAGCCACAGCCAGAGAACAGAGCCCATCTTCATATTGCTTCATAGTCACCCTGGAAGACTCTGACACCAGCTTCCCATTCTGAAGCCACTTCACCTCCGGCTGTGGGTAACCTAAGTTTAGGACAATATATTAGTGCAGAATAGTTACTGGACAATAAATAATGAAATATGACATATGGTAAAAGTAGCTGTTTCTGCAAACTACAGTAAGTATTCAACATTATATAAGCCCATGGTGCTTTTGGAATAGGAAGAAAAGGTATAACCTTTGCCTGTTTGTTGGCAGCAAAGATGTTCAAGTTAAAGTTATTGCAATTGTGCTAACTTTAACTTTGTTCTAACATTTTGGAAAATACGGTTGTTTGCGCTCTGCCAAGATCTAGATGAAAAGACTCATGCACACTCATCTCTGAGCACTAAAGATGAAGCTGCAGCTACAGCACTCTCCAAGTTCGGCGGAGGACACAGCTACCCTGGGCTTGTCCAAATGTAACAAAATCTGTCCACATGCTTAAAGTTGTGATATGTTTTGCTTTGCATAAACCAAAAGAGGTTTAATTATAGGTTTAATGTAGATTTTATGTTGGTCAGCAGATCTACTTGACTCTGGATAAGACTAATTGTTTTAAACAGGACAGTTGCAGGCTATAAAATGAAAGCAATGAGCTGAAAGATGCTCAAATGCTCCAGAGAGGATAGGAACTGAATAGTTTGAGTGAAAACAGTGTTTCATGTAGGGACAAACGGTTAGGTCTCATTCTACTGCAATCAAAGATGCAGATGGCTTTGTTTGTTTTTGTTGTTTTTCCTTCCCTTTGTGCACGGCCCATGTAGAATGTGGTGGGGCAATCAGTTATTGAAGTGCATCACAGTTCTGTCACTTTACCGTTGACAACGCATTTTAGTTGAGCAGTTGCTCCTTTGGGAAGAGTGGTGTCCTTCAGGGTCTGCTGGAAGTGAGGTTCACTCTGAAGCTGCTTATCCAGCGACTGGATGGCCTCCTCTGCCTCTAGGCTCCAGCCTGGCTCTGGATGAGAGGGAGGACGAGGAGGAGGGTGGTGATGAATGATGATGATGATTATGAGGGTGATGATGAATAAAATGGGAACAAAGTCTCACTGATCACAAAAGGCTAAACTTGAAGTGACAATGTGAAACTGTGAGTCATCTGCCATATGAATGTAGCTCTTCAAAGTAGAGTAGGAGGGCATTGTCTGTGTGGGTGTGTGTGTGTGTGTGTGTGTGTGTGTCTGTCTTACCCTCTAAGAAGCTGCCAGGAGATTCTGGCCTGTTGGAGAGGTTAGCCATCCGCTTTAGGGCCAAAACAGCCTTGCCAGTTTTCTAGAAGTTTATAGGACAAATAGCACTTGATGACAAACTACACTTACAACTGACAACTGATATAAAAGGCTGTTAGAATAAAACGCTCATAAGAAAGCTTTCTGATGCTGGTCTAACAGTGTCGTGGTAATTTTTTCTGAGGTGTTACCTTCCATTTGCGCTTGGCCAAAAAGCGTCTCATCTTGTTCTTTTTTAGGGACTTGGTAGCCCTGCGAGTCAGAGGGGTGAAAGAGGCCATCCAGGGATGAACAAGGGCCTGGGTTGATGACAACCTGCATCTACAGTGCAAGTAGACAGACAGGGAGAAGCAAAGGCTGTGAAATGCTGCCAGGGTTTTCCTGAGTTCATAGCCATGCAGCCATGTGTTATCCGCCCCTACTCATCCAATCCATATCTAAAGCTTGTCAAATGGTTTGGTAAGTTTCTTCGAATGGCAGGAAGTGTTACAAGAAATATATGTTGCTCATAATGATATTATCAGCTGAAGATGATCAATGCCCCTCAGTCAATTTTTAGGCTTTTGCAGCTGGTTCTTGTAAGAGTTGAAAAATCTTATTTTTTCTTAAAGTGGTATTTGATTACAAGGGGTTTGTGGGCACCGGGTGACCTGATCAAATACAGTAGGTATACACCGCAAAAATAATGTAAAAGAAGCTCAAACCAACCTGCGGTCTTTCTTCAGCAGGGAGCTTATAAAGTCTTTAGCTTGATCGGAGATGTCCTCAAAACTCTCCTCGTCAAATTCATAATGGGCAGCAGTCACAAGAGCTAAAGTCTCAGCATCACTGTTCCCCTGGAACGGAGATTCACCACTGAGCCTAGGACACAAAAGTGTCATGTTTGGTTACAACCAGCATATCCTCCACTTCGTGTCTTCACAAGCAAGATAAAAAAGTTTGTTTGCATTTACTGGTAAATGTTTGGTTGGAGCTACAGTATTCATGCACAAACTGCAGTAATAGGGCTAAGAATATAAAATGTAGTAATATCAAAACAGTACCAGCAGATGGGGCCACATCTGCATTTGTGGAGCCATTTAGGAAGATTTGTTTTTTATTTATCGTATTAGATTTGTGTAATTTGAGTAGGGCAAGTAGCAAATAGAGGCCTTGTTACCTTTAGCTACTTTAAAATGACTTAGCCATATTTATATAAAAAATATATTAGATATAAAAAATAAAGAATAAAGAGACCTTAAGTGCACACAAAATGCACACAACCATTTTTCTGTCTTAGATCCTATGAATAAGCTGCAATTGTTTAACTTACAGGATAAAGCAGATAACTCCAATGCTCCACATGTCAGTCTCAAGGCTCACAGGCTCGAAGTTGATCACCTCAGGGGCCACAAACTCCGGTGTGCCATGCATCACCATCAGAGCTTTACCCTTTTCTGAAGAACGGGACAAGTATTAAATTTTTAATAATTTAATAAGTATCACATAGATGTAGAAATACACCCCTTTCCAGTTATTTTTGGCACATAACAAATTGATCGATCCTGTACTGACTTTGCTCTACGGTCGGGATAAATAGGATTGATTTGTTTTTTTGAAATTGGCAAATTACTAAAATATATTTGTATCAATTAAACTCGATGCAGAATGTTTTAATATGTGGCCAGAAACCTTAATGTAATCATACAAACAATAGCAGGAAGTATTCGATTCTTTGAGGTGAATGCACAAGGCTGAACCAAGGTAGTGGCAACAGGTTTGGCTGCACAACACAATCAATTCCTAAGCTCTGTTTGTTTATACACAGTCCTTGTAAGGACTTATGGCATTTCCTGTCCTGCATTATTTACTAGAATGCACACTAAGCAGCCACGGCAAGATTTAAAGACGGAAAGTCTGGTTTTCCAGCGAATTCCCCTCTCAAAATAGCCCCATGAATTCAGTGAATTTTGCTTTATTTATTACCCTACAAGGAGACGAGTTTTAGGAGATGAGTCTGTTTCCTGCATGAAACTCACCCAGTTTACTGGCCAAGCCAAAGTCGATGATCTTGATTTGGGTCCCAGTGGTGTCCACACAGACGATGTTCTCAGGCTTAAGGTCCAGGTGCACAATGTTCTGCTTGTGGACGTACTGCATGCCCTCCAGGATCTGCTGCATGTAGCGGGCACAGGTGGGCTCTGTGTGCTCAAAGTTTTCATCAACAATGCGTTGAAAGAGCTCCCCGCCTGCAATGCTGGACGGACAAATGGTACTGTTCAGATCCACAAAAGTCATGTATCCATCAATATATATAACTTTTTCTATTTTGATCCCAGTGTGAAGTTGTTGCACGCAGCTGCTACATTTAAGGGACTACTACGAAGGGTCTCAACGGCTTACCCAATGATACTTTGACATGTGGCTAGAATGAACCAGGAATCGAACTACTGACCTTGAATTTTCAATTTGTGGACAACTAACACAGGCAGAAATTGTTTTTCTCAATACGTTTTCATATCTTTCCATGTGGATTGTTACGGTGTTCCTTTTTGTCATCCTAAATCTCCTGCCAACATCTCGGTTAATGACTGTCTTGTGCATATGTAACTTATTCTCAGGTTTCTCTTGCAAGACATTATAAACTTAGTATGATTTACTGACCAATAACAAACACTAACACTGTTTTTCTAGATCACCGTGAGTTTCCACTACACAGATACTTACTACTCCATGATCATGACTATCTCTGAGCGGGTGTCGTAGGCAGCTAGACACTGGACCAGTTTCCGGTGGTGAAGACATTTCATTAGTTCAATTTCTTTGCGAGCTGCTGCCTTATCCTTAGTGGTCCGGGCTTGATAGAACTTCCCCGCACACACCTGGCCTGTCTCTTTATGGGACAACCGGAACACTTTCCCAAACTTGCCACTGGTCAATTTTCAATACAAAAACAAATAAGGGACATTAAAAGTGTTTGTAAGTCAATTTTTAGTTCCATTTACTGTAGTATGATCTATGATCGGTGAGCTTAAAGTTGAATCATGGGATTTAAAAGAATCCGTACTTACACTCCCAGCTGCTCATGCACATTGTAGTGGTCCTTGACTTTGTGATCAGTGTCAATAGTCATTGTGACGTAAACCTCAGGATCTTCCTTTATTACCTCTTAAGACAGGAAACAGAAAGACATAAAGGAGGTGAATTCATGAAATACAACCCCATTCTGTCTCAAATTGTCATTTAAAAAATTTATGAGTGCAACCCATCGCTCACTTGCAGTCGCCATCTTGACACACTCAGACTCTTGGCTCGGTTCACTGATCCCTGCTGAGTTGTAGGCTCTGACACGGAAACGGTATTCCACCAGAGGCTCCAGGCCTGACTGGACTTGATAGGATGTGTTTTTACAATTGCTCGAAACCTCAGTCCAGCTCCCAGCCTTGCCCGCACCCTCTGGTCTCACTTCTACTACGTAACCCAATACAGCTGCGCCTCCATCGTAGCTGGGACCCATCCATGAGAGGACCAGAGACTGAGTGGACAGCTTGGAAACAACAGGCTGGGATGCTGGTGGATCAGGACGGTCTGATGAGAAATTCAAGAACACAATTATTTTATTTTTATAGACAAGACAACAAGATGCCCTGAGGCAGTTTTTCAATAGCATTCAGGGATTGTTTTATGTAATTTTATAGCATGTTCATTGGATGTTACTGCTGCATGAGCATTTATGCGTCAAAGAACTGTAGAGAAAAGATTCACCTATGACGCTGAGGGAGACTGTATGCTGGGCAGATCCTTTTTGGTTCCGTACAATCACAGTATAAGAACCTGTGTCAAGTGGACAGGCCTTAGAGATCTCCACACTACTCTGGGTCTCACTGCTCCTTACAGATATCCTCGACCCTGCTACTATAACCTTAAGAGACAGATGGGTCAGAGACCATGGGTTTCACAATCAGAATATGAACGCACTGATCAGTGGTTGAGAATGCAAAAATCTCACTTTGTCTTTGTTGTAAATCCAGCAGCTGGCCACAGGGAGACAACTGCTCCTGAACTTACAGCAAAGCTGGGCTTGGTGTCCCACTCGAACTTCCACCTGATCAGGTGGGTCAAGAAAATACACATGTCCTGGAGAGACGAGTTAAACGATCTTATTCACATAAAGTGCCCAAAACACAACAAAATGCATAAAGCTATATTTTACTTAATTCAGTATGTGTTGCCATCTACTTTTGCCTTTGTTTCAGTGTTGATGTCTCTGATTTCTGTGGAGTCTGAAGAAGTAGGCGAACTTAATGTGTGTGCTACAAAGGAGATGTAACAAACATCTAAACAGTATTGTTTGGGTGCAGCAGCTGCAACTCTAAGCAAAAAGCAGATTTTCTTAGCAACCAGAATTATTTGCCCAACTAAAATTGAGGAAATGTTTAAAGAAAGTTACAAAAAAATTGCTAATAAACACACGAACCACATTCCAGTGAGCTACTCTCAGCCTACTTCATTTCGTGGAAGAAATTTTAAAATGGTAATAGAAAAGGCAGAGAGAAGGGAGAGTTTACATAATAATTCAATTTACATAATATTTTTTTTTAAATGAAGCTTATCAGAAGAGAATAATCAACCTTTGTCCACCCCTTCTGTGTGTTGTTTTTTCTCTTTAGAAGCTGAGGGCAATCGAGGGTCTTCGCGTGATGCAGACTTGAAGGTGACCTCATGGTTCTCAAGTTTTGGGACTTCCTTTGTTGCTTTTTCTTTGGAAACAGAGTGAAAGGGGTTTACACAGATCCACATGGCTAATTCAGGAAAAGTTAAACTTTCTAATAAAACAACCTCTGCCCTACCCGTGATACGTAACACAGCAGCGCTTGACTGTTGTCCTGCCGAATTCTCAGCAATGCAGGTATACATCCCAGCATTTCCACGTGAACAGTGGCTCAGAACCAAACTGGCAACATCATTTCTGAAGGAAGTATTTTTTGAACGTACCCTTTCACCTAAAGAGCAAAAAATATTAAAATCCTTATAATTATAAGATATTGAGACTTAAACACATACACGAGAACCTTGCTTGACATATTCTAGCATAATTTCTTTCACCGTAATTGTATTCCCACATTATGGCCATCCGTCACTTACCATTGTGAAACCAGGAAATGCTCAGAGGCCGACTTCCTGTGATAACACCTTGAAAAGTAGCATCATTTCCCTCACACACTTTACAGTCCTGGAGTGGTTCTTTGAAGTGAGGCGCTGCCAGGTCCTGGACTTTTGTCTGTCTTGCATCTTAACAGAGAGGAGAAGTGAAGGACAATGAGCTTCATTTTAAAACATTCTTCATTGAATTGCAAAGGGTGCACACTGGTGTTTCCTCTGTAACTGACCACTCAGGAGGGTCCAGCTTAGTTAAAAGAAACATCTTTACCGAATTCTTCAAGCAGCATTTACTGTATGTTATGAAAAACACATTTTGCCTCCAGGCAAGTGCAAGTGCAGGGAGTTTGACATGGTGTCAAACATCAAACACACACAGACAGACGTCCCTCTCAAACGTGTGTGTGCATGCATCTGTGTGTGCATGTGTGTGTTTTAGAATTGGAATTTACAGCTTGAGGGGGGAGAGGGGGGGGGGTGACAATGGGTGGACAGCAGTGGATTCTGGAATGTCATCCGTGTGTGTTTGTGTTTGTATTTGTGTGTGTGTGTGTGAGTGTGTGATTTAGACCATGATAGCAATGACATTCTGCATAAGTCCTCCCTTTCTCACACAGCTTTAAGAAGCATTTCAGTGTAAGGATTGGGGGTTGAATCAGGTTTGGCTGAGATCTGGGTTAGACTTTCATTTGTTATGCTTAAGTTTAAGTTAAGGGGTCAGTGCTGTGTGCATTTTGGGAACAGATTGGTGGAGCATGTCACTCATAAAGAGCACAGTTTCCCAAGGACATATTTGACCGTTACACTATATCACAGCAACTAAAAAAAACACTTTTCACAGTTACACTGTTAGTCATAAAGCTGCACCCTATGCTCTATTTTGACAAGCAGTGAACAAGCCTCAAGGGAACCAACCTCCTCATCATGCAGCACATTGTACTAATCCTACTCCCCAGGTTTTGCAGAAAAGACCTTTTCAGAAAAAGTTTCAAGTGTTTACCTGTTGCAGACGACACTCCCAGCTTGTTTTTTCCCAGTGCCACGCTTTTAGTGGCATCCAAACCATTTTCCTTTTCTTTCCTCCATCCTTGAGGTTTCAGGGGAAACCGGAAAGTGGACACAAAGGTCGGTGGCTTCTTGTCGTCCTTGTTCATTCTAGAGTAGAAATGTTAATCGGACAATTGTTGTGTTTGACACACTCTTCAGTCAGGTACCCTCCGCCACTCTTGTTGTGGTTTGTTTTACTGGCTTTGTAATTATAGCGTGAAGCTCAAGGGTTGCATACTGGCCCGGCCTCTATTCAAACATCCTCTGAGATGATGACAGGAGGAGCCTCTGCTTTCAATCTTCCTCTGAAATCACTACCCCCTCTCAGCCCAAATGTGGACAGGAAATCGGCAGTTTCTTCAGCAGGCCAAAAATCGACACGCACATCCAGCCCACCACACTGGAAACAGAGTGAGAAACATCCATGTCACGAAGAGAAAAAATGAAGGCATGCAGAAACTGGAAATGTGTGGGAGAGAGAAAACAAGTTAAAGAGAAAGTGAGCAATCAGCTGTGCAAAAAGCCACCAAAGAATAAACAAAGGTTATTTACCTGTTGAGGGGCTTTAGAAAGATCACTTCTCTTTGCAGAATGGAATGACAGATTGACACTGTCAGCTTAATGTTCCCGTTTTACTTTCCTGTAAACACTCAACGATCTGTACGTTGAGCCACTCTGCCTGAGCAACCTCAGGAATCAAGACGAGCCAGTAGGACGGCTTTTTGTGAACATTTACAACATCAAAAAGAAAAGAAAATTGATGACATGATTCCTAACAACACTGAGATTCTGTAAGAGAAAGTATGACTGACCATGTGACAGGTCTGTATTAGCATAACTTCATTACAGTATGTAAAATATTTTTAAGACAGTGTTTTAAATGTTTAATACCATGTGTATTAGTTAGTTGTGGGGGTCACTCTGCGCTCTGACACTGTGTGTATGTTTGAAGCACTAACAAGCTTATACAGCTTAACATATAAATGTGGAACAAATGAAATAGCTGAACTTCTGTGGCTGATTAATTATGAAGTTAAACACCAAACACACTTGCAACACTTTAAACCCAATCATAGCCATTGCATAGCATTTTTTTCTAAAGGCAGTTTCTCAAATTAGAGGATGTGTTTGCTTAAGGGGGAACTTTTTATTCAGTGGATGCAAGACAGAATGTAAGGAAAGTCTTACAGGGACTGGTATGTGTAAGTAGAACCATATGGTGGTTTCATCTCAGTTAAACTACAAGCATGTCCCCTGGTGATAAAACTATGCTGATAAATGGGCCAGATACTGACCAAAGCTTAACTGTTTACTGATGGACAAACTCACGCCATCGACAAATGTGTCTTAACAAACACGCGCGCACACATTTCTTTTCACCGAATAAAGGGGACCAAGGTAGATTAGAGCACAGACTAAAAACAGTGAAACTAAGACTGTAAGTCAAACCTTAACTTTATGTCGTTTTAAGCTGGTCAATGCGAAATTTAAATATATCTATATCAGTATCTACAACAATTGTGTTCCTATTTATTCCTTTTTCTTGACTTTTTGAAGTCATTTGGTTTATTATCTCTGAATTAGTTTGCCACGACTTTTGGGCTAGTCTGGACCTGAATATAGAGGCAAGGCAGGCTGGAGTCCTAAAGTCTATTAACCGGAAATCACAGCTACAGAGCTGGACACAACGAGAAAAACAAGACATCAAGAACACAAGCAGCTGACCTGCAGGAAAACAATGTTAAATACATTTCGAAAGTAACAGAATCAGATAAGTTCAGCTTGAGGTATCAGGAGGAATTTGAACAGGTAACAGAGTCAGGTGACTACACCGCAGAAGAACATGACAGGCCAGCAAGACGTGTAGGAACTAAATAAACTTCATGAGTTGGTTGGTGTGTGTGTGTGTGTGTTGGGGGGATGGGGGTTAAGTGAAAACAAGTTTCTCTAAATCATGGATGTTTCATTATTGTGTCACACTTTTCCTCAGTAATGACTAAAAGTTGGTCCTGACTTCAGCATAACATTTCCATGTTGCGTTGCAGGAATCCCAAGAGACCCTCAAGCCCGAATGTCTTATTTGGGATATTGGACCATAACATTTGACTTAACAAAAAAATACAACAGGTTATGATTATTGCTAATCATCAGGGTTGTATTCACAAAGTTACTACACTGCTATTTACACTTTCAGAGTCTGATGCTTTTGCCATTTTTGTAATTCTGCCTTTGAATCTGAAGAGCAGCTTTTCCCTGTTTATTCTTTTTTTACTTTGGGCTGTTCCCCTTCAGGGGTCACCACAGCGAATCATGTGCCTCCTTCTAACCCTATCTACCACTATGGGCCAACCTATAAGGTCAAAATATAAAATTATATACTATGTGCCATAAGCTTTATTGCACTCTTTTGTACTTTATGTACTTTACAGTATTTCTATCAGAAAATAATGTTATTACTGTCTTAACTTTCCATACAACCTACATAGCTAATCATCCTCTTTCCTAGAAAATTATCCTTATCAGGCAGAAATCATGAACAGTTTTTACAACGTTATGTGGAATTTAAAACCAGAAAAGCATCAAGTGGGACGGACATTCTTCTCCCTGAGTGACATAGTATTCCTACTATGGTAACCCTATTATTTCCTGTTCCCATGAAGTCCTTTAAAGTCATGGAGCATGTTTTAATCATTTTGTGTCCTGTTCCCACAAACTCCTTCAGAATCCATTGCAGAAAGTGAAATATGCTTGTAGTTGATAGACAATCACTTAAAATTGTTATTAAAGTTAAAAAAAGCATTAGTGACCATGCAGAATATGATAAATCTAGATCAGTGAAGTCCACTCTAATAAACTCTAAAGTAGACTCAGCTTCAGTTTTTTTTTTCTTTCGGCTTATCCCGTGAGTTCAGGGTCGCCACAGCAGATCATTGTTGATTTGGCACAGTTTTTACAGATGCCCTTCCTGACGCAACCCTCCCCAATTTCTACCAGACTCGGACTGGCACTGCACAGCTGGGGAGTGGAATGGGCTGTTAGGGGTTCAGTTTGTTGCCCAGAGACACTTTGACATAAGCCACAAGTAGTAATTTAGAGCACTGTCATTTCATTCACACGTTTTAATAGTTTTGCTTACTTAAAATTGCCTGATCTGAAACAAAAGATGTTCTACGTTGTTAAATATATCTCGATGTAAATACTAGGAACAAAAAGCTGAAATTGTGAATTTTCATCTTCAAAGTCTTCAATGTTCAACAGACCTAAATGAATTGATGCTGGGGCTCCGATAGTCTTGGGTTGGGGGCTGTGCATGTGAAATCTGAAAGCACAGTTGTCCTTCACAGTCTGATCTGCTCTGGCTGGAGCACTAAGGAAACAGAAAACGGGGAGAAGAAAAACACAGAGGAAATGGAGGCAGAAGAAGACATGAATCCAAATGGATGTGAAGAACAGAAGAGCCTATGGCAGTGAGTCACAAGCGTCCCCAGTCTCACTCACTCTGAGGTGATGGAGAGTTTGTTGCCGCTGCCAGAGATCTCGGTCCTTATCCAGCCTTTTGGATCGAGTTGTTTTCCTCCAGCCACTTCAGATCCATATGGTGGTGGAGAAGCAGCTGGGAAGAGCTTGATCCTCAGAAGAATGGAAAAAGACCCTTGAGCAAGCTCCAGTAGTCAGACACAAAAGAGAACTGCACTTCTAGTGTCCTCTAAAAACAATCATTTGTGATGTGTTGACTTTTTTGTTTATTTATTTTGTTATGAAAGAAAAATAATGTCTGATTTGCTGACTGGGCTTCCAGCTCCATGATTCACTGATGCTATTAGACAGGCATCTGTAACCTTGTCATGGGGTCTGCTGCTGACATATGTCATTTGCTTGGCTCCAAACAGCGGAAACTATAAAGACATGAAGTTTCTTGCAGAATTTCAGCCTAAGACAAGGAGTTGTTGAGTGGAAAAATTAACCTCTGGTGTCTATTTCAGACCCATGGAGAGGGGTCTGACCTGCAGACTGTGACAGAAGATTTAATTGGCTGTTCAGAGCACCAACCATTTTCTGAACCTGGAATTATCTTTCATCTGTGTGGAAGTTACAAGGATGGATGGGGACATTTGTTCAGATAGAGCAGCTACTGCTGTTATTGCAGGCAGCACAGTGGTGGAGTGGTTAGTGCTGCCACCTCAGAGCTAGAAGGTGATCACATCCCTGGCCGTGTGGAGTTTGCATGTTGTTTGCATAAGTCCAAAGACCCTAATTGTCTGTGACTCTGTGAGTAAACTTATTGGTTCATGGGATATTAACTTATTTTAAGATGTTTTCATCCCTGGGACACCATCCATGGTCAATTTAGGAGCATTCCCACTAGGATTTGAATGCTATGCTGTGAAGCTTTCGATGGTTTACATGCTAATTCAATTGTTGGAGATAAACAACAATGTTTTCTGTATTTTGGTATTGATTTTTTACTTTTCAGAGTAAACATACTATAATGTCTCTGTGTTTCCAAACTTTTTCTTGCCAGTTTGTATTCACAAATGATGGCTACAGCATTTACATCACAATCTATGGTTTTATGAGCTTGAGTAATGTAGTCAAATAGTCGAACAGAGACAAGATGTTTCCCAAGAGATATTAATTTGAATGTTATCTTGATGGGTAACAGTTCATTTTCATAACATTATGTGACTCCCTACCTCCTGAATAATTTTTGATCTCTTGGCACTTTGACTGAGGGCACTCTGCCGCTGTCTCTGTGGTCTCAGTCTTCCAAGTTAATCAACTTTGCTTAAAAAATTGGATTTCTTTCATCAAGTCCTCACAATGTGCAGCGTCAAATGTTGGTTTGTTTTCTTCGTTACGCTCTTCTTGGTGAGTAATGTGGGAAATTTAATATTTGAATGAAGGTGTTAGGGGGTGGTGATAATGATGACTGGTAACATTGATGGTTAAATTAATAAACGGGCTAAATAAGCAAAATTATACAAAAGCACAAACACACAAGCTACTGCTTCCTGTGGTTGACCATAGTTTTTACTAATCCTCTTTTACAGTAGTTATTTTTATACATTTGATTAATTACACTAAGCCAAGCTTATCCTACATTCATTTTAGAGAATATAGGATTGTCTGAAAACTGCTTTGAAGAAAGTCTGTTGGAACTGTAACCCTTAATTTGTTTGACACTCTCACTGTAGACAAAGAAATGCAAAAGATGCAGGGAAAAGGAAGTAATTTGTACATTTGTCTTTTTAAGCAAATCAAACACGTTCCTATCAGATGGTCTATAGGGTCTCTGTGGATGGGCTAATACAGAAAAGAATCACTCACAGTAAGATGAAGCAAGGTCACACATGCCGTGTGCAAAAATATGATGAATAATTGGAAAACTAGCAATTACTGACTGGTGTTGGTAAAAATGTAATTCACCAGTGTAGAATAACTCAGCCAGGGTTCTTTTTAATGGCCGTTTTAGAAAACTTTGAAACTTTTCTTTAGGTGATTATGTATAATCATGATTATACAAACCAGTATTTTCCAGTTACACAAATTTCACATTATGCATCCGAGAGATCAAACCTACGTAACAAATCTAATTTTGTTGCGTTTGGCATTCAATTAGTGACCCTGCTCTACAGACTAATAAATACCCAGAGGACCATTCAATTGCCATACAGAGCTAGTTTTAGATGTTAGATCATTTGAAATAATTTCAATTGTCTGCGATAACGACATGAACAACTTGTCTTTCAGGCATCTGGTATCGCTCTCATCATTATTGGAGCGGTGCAATATTCAACCTACTCCCAGTTGGATTATTTTGCAGGAAACAGCCTGTCTAAAGTCGCTATAGTGATCATTGCTGTGGGTGTCACCATCGTTCTCGTGTCCATCTTGGGTTATGTTGGGGCATGCACTAATAACTCCTCTTTGGTCACTGGTGTAAGTAACACAATGGGCTTGAGGTTTTATTAAGAACATGAGTTTGTTTGATTTAGGAATTCCGGAGTTGGTTGCACAACTAGAATTGATTGAAATAAAGACTGTGTTCCAGTTTTCAAACAGTCATAGGAGATGTTTCAACAGATAAGTAGAAGACAGCTTCCTTTATAATTGTTATGGTGCAAGATGTTGTCAGCTCTGACTGTCATGTGATACACTCTAAGATTTTTGCATGGCTTATTCAAGAACCAACCTCCAACATGACTCTGTTTGTCCTTCACTAGTTCGTTTGCATCCTGATACTGATCATGCTTTTGGAGGTTTTCACAGGAGCTGCCCTTTATGTGTTCCGCCGGAAGGTGAGACACTTCAACCCTGCACAAGGGGAATTATTCCAGAGTGAGATCAGAATTAACATTAACAATACTCTGTGAGGCATAAAGAATATTTCTGAATTTAAATTTGAAGTGCTGATGATGACATTTTAATCATGTCTAATCTGCAGGGCCCGTTCCTAAAGCTGAATAATGATATCAGCTTCAATGTGCGAAATGCCATCGATCATTACAGCCCACAAGACAAAAATGCCATCAGCAAAATTCAGAAAAAGGTAAAATGCAGTGCTTTATGTTTTTTTATTTGCTAATGACACTTGATGGGAGAGAATGTGAGGCACGTGTTAGTATTCAGGCCACATTGCTTGTTTAGGTCTTTTCTGATAGTGGTGTTTACATTGCACATTACTGCCTGGTGAACGTGTAGGATCCCTAAGAGACAATGGCCCTGGATGCAATTGATAGTTGCAATAGTAGCAATAGTTTTGCCTCATTGATAATCTTAACAGGAAATATTATCCAAGTGACTAAATTAATCAGTTGAGATGAAAGTGTGTCCACAATGAGAAGACGGATGTATTTTCAATGGTTATGAAGATGGTGATGACATATTAAAATTGGCCTTAATTCACTGTAGAAATGCATTTAAACATTACAGGGTAACTTCCTGCACTAGATTTTGTTGTGCCAACTAATTATTTTATTTTTTTCAGATAATTTTTCATATGTCCATGTTACCTTAATATGTTGCGCTGATGGAAAAACGTAGTCACACAGTCGGTCATTGAAGAAACATCTTCTTGTATCTTCTTCTTACATTTTGTAGATTAAAGAGTCAGTTTTTTATATAACATGAAGCGCTTCCTGCAGCTGGCAAAGTCATTTTCAAGTCCTGCATTCACTCCCCTTTACAGGAAGCAGCCATCTAAAACAATGTCCCATTAGGTTATTTAAAGGCACTGTTAGTTGTTTGTTGCTGTGAGATCAGAAGTGATTGAGTGACGCAGAGAGTAAATGAAAAGAGGAAGCAGAGTTAGTGAGCACAGCAGCTAGATCGTAAAACACAATCAAACACAAGTATATTAAGTTTGAATCTGATATAAATCTGACCCAAACACATCAATGAATATTTAGATAAACCTGCAGGAACCCCAGGCCCTAATTAAACCTCAAATAAATGAACAATGAGCCTTTTGTTTGAATGGTTCTTAGATAGGAACCGAGCCATTATGCTCATCTTTATCATAGGTGACAGCTCTCAGCCTCTTAGTCAAAGTGTCTGTGCGTAGCAACTGAACTCACCGCTATCCTTTATCATAGGTTCCATAAATGATTATTGTAATTGTATTTATTTTTAAAGGCAAACAATGTAACTTACAGAAAGTTTCCATCAATGAATTTTTTCTTCAACTACAAAAATTAAGAGTCTTGGGGACAGCTTTTAAGAAGACACTTACTAAAGTTACATTGCAATGAAATATTTTTTGTTCATTTTAGTTAAAAATCATATTAACATGAGCAATTTGAAGTAATTTATTTGCAGTACACTAAGACTCTTCTTCTTTTTTTATAATTTCTTAGCCATAATTCAACCAAGACATTAGGACCATTTAAAGTACTGTTGAATGTTTCATTGCACAATACACCACACATAGACAGGGACAAATACATCAGTCCTTTTGTGCAGACTTTACATATCAGAAACCATGTTACAGTTCAAATGCTGTGGTGCCGACATCTACAGTGACTGGTACAAGAGCAGGGGCTGGAGCAACCGTTTTGCTGTGCCAGATTCATGCTGCAAGGAGAAGAGTAAAGGTTGTGGAAAGGACAAGACCAAAATAAACACTAAGGTCACACAAAATTACTAATTTCACATTCACAGTCATTATATCTAATATATATCAACGCAGTATTTAATGTGATGTAACAGTATTTAATGTTCCTCCCCAGGGTTGTGTCAGGGCTATCAATGCCTTTCTGTTCAAAAACTTGCTATGGGTCGGTGCTGTGTGTATTACTCTTGGATTTGCAGAGGTAAACTATTGGTAGTTGATTTTCTATTATTATGTGAAATATTTTTCCTGCAAATATCAAACTCAGAAAACTGTTTAGTTGACAGAAAGTGTGTTTGCTGACTGAAAAATGAACCACAATTAACCAGATATTACAAATAGCAAATTTTCACCTGTTGTCCCTGCATGAATTCATATTAAATTTAAAGCTGGTTTTTACTGCTTTACAAACAAATCTCATTGCCTATTTTGTACTTAGTTAAATCCAGAACAACTTTGGATTGAGAGCTGAGACAAAAACAACCTTTTTGACGGATCTCTGAGTTCAATTAGTGACAGTAACTTATCACCTTTTACCTTTTATAGATTTTTGGAGTATTCGTTGGAGTGTGCTTTTGCATGAATATAAAAGGAAAGAATTATGAAAATCTCAGCTGAGACATCCTCGTGTTCAAGCACAGCTATTTTCCTGCATCACTGACATTTTTCTGTGAGATTTTATCTATTTTAATTGAATTTCCTGTTTTGTTTTGTTTTTCTTTCATTACTGTTTTTTTTTTGGGTAACTTCATGTGCTTAGATGAAATACTGGCTTAAGAAATGTGATCTGAAAGATGTGTAAAGATCATTGACCTCTTGGCTCCTATTTAACCTGAACAAACTCATAGTAGCTCCAAATAATTAATGTCAGCAGCACAATGATTAATTAATAAATGATTCATTAATAAACCCTATATACTGCATTCATGTTTGCCAACTTACAATTATTTCTAAATAGATTTGGAAGGGAAAAGAGGCATATAGCATAAAGCTAGTAGAAATTGGTTTATGGAGGATGGTGCCTGTGCACGCTGTGATTTGGTTTCAAAATTTATGTAAACGAATATTAAAGACTCTGTGCTTGCAAACTGTTTTTTTTTCATTCTCTGATTTCAGCTAAAATTAAATCAATAAAAACAAAAAAAATGTAGTCTTGTTCCTTTTGTTTCCTTGTTTCCAGTGTGTTTTGACAGATCATTTATATTTAGCAGTAATCTTAATTTGAATGTTTAAGTGAATTTCATGGGAATTGAATCGCATTAGTTTCCCTGAACTACCTGTATAAACATGTTCAACGCTGAACATTTCCCTGAACTATAAATGAATTTTATCCATCTCTTTCAAATACAATAATAAAGAACAGTTATTAGAAATTGAGAGCGTCATAATTATCTGGTGACATTCTGTTTAGAATTATGAAGCTCACTGGATGTGGGAGTATTTTTTTTTTTAGCAACTTCCTGCCCTGCCAGTATCTTTACGTCACATTTTGTCACCACCCCTCGCTCCTACACTTCCCAGCAACGCTCCAAAGGAAGTGAGTCCGCTCACCAAATCAGTCCGACGTTAGCGAACACGTATCGGCGAAACAAAGTAGCATGCGTGCGACGGGAACCCAGAAAAGTGACTGGAATCCTGAAGTTTTTCCAGTAAAAATTGAGACTGAAATTAAAGGTAATGAAATAGATTTGATTTCTGTATTCTATAGGGGCTCAATATTTCACTCAACACGAGAAGTGTATTTGTTTGTAACGTCCAGCCGATCAATAAATGAGACAAACTTAAGCTAGCTAATTAAATAACAGTCCAAAACCACACTATACAAAGGTAGAGACACTACTAAACTTTACAATATTGTAAAGGAAAGCAGAACAATTTGATATCTGCTTAGGTAAGGGATTAAATTGATAGCTAGCGGATGCACTTATTACATGTGTAAATAGTTGTCAACTAAATATTTTCTCTTATTTATGTGCAGCATGTCAGAGACTTTAGTCCAGCGAATAAAGGAGCTGGAGGGAGAACTGGAGAAGCTCCGGTCCCAGCTGAAAGAGAGGAGAGCAGCTGGTGAGGACACTGAGACGATGTCCAGTCCATCTCCTACTGAAGATACAGACTGTAAGCCTCATGGTAACATCAGCAGCAGTAAGAAGAGTAAGAAAGCAAGCAAGGAGCGTCCTTTTGACTTCTCTGTCCACCCTCGACGCCATGTGGCTCTGCGGCTGGCGTACCTGGGGTGGGCCTACCAGGGCTTTGCAGTTCAGGAGAACACAGACAACACCGTGGAGTCCAGACTTTTTGAAGCTTTGCTGAAGACTCGGCTGATCCAAGACCGGCAGACGTCCAACTACCATCGCTGTGGTCGCACTGATAAAGGAGTCAGTGCCTTTTCCCAAGTGAGATCACTGAGATTGGAACTGGATTTTATCAATTACTGTCCAACATGAGTAATGTAACTTACTTTATGCAAGTGCATAGAATAAGTGCAAAGGCTCAGACATCCAGTTTGTTGTGATACAGTACATTTCTCCCTTTTCCACAGGTTATTACCATTGATTTGCGCTCAACGCAGTTTTGTGGAGGGCTAGGGGTCACTCTTCCAGAAAACGTCGACATAAGTACCAAGAAAAAAGCTTCTGTCTCTGAGCTTCCATATGTGAAGATGCTGAACAGAGTCCTACCCCAGGACATCAGGATCTTGGACTGGGCACCAGTAGCAGAGGGTTTTAGCGCACGTTTTGACTGTCAGTCCCGTACATACCGCTACTACTTCCCCCGAGGATCATTAGATGTGGCATTGATGGCAGAGGCAGCAAAAAGGTGAGGGAAAACACAGCATTATAAACACCCACATAATTTCCCGAAGTCACGTTCACAGGCCCTTTTGACACCCAACAGATATGAAGGCACTCATGACTTTCGCAATCTGTGCAAGATGGACGTGGGAAACGGAGTTCTCCAGTTTGAAAGGACCATCTTATCAGCAGAAGTCAAGCCTGTGCAGCCTCAGCACGTCTCCAGCTCAGACCAATATGACTTCTTTATTTTTGAGATTAAAGGACTAGCCTTCCTCTACCACCAGGTATACAGAGACAAGAAATCAGATTATATATACACATTAAAATACCTGTGCTCTCTTAGCAATAAACTATGTTCATTTTGAGCAATTGTTTCTATGTAAATGATGTCTTGTTTGGTAAATAAGAAAAAACATACTTCACATCTATTGATTACATTTAATTCAGCATTTGGATTATATCTTTTGCTGCAGGTGCGATGCATGATGGCCGTACTTCTCCTGATAGGGCAAAAATGTGAAGCACCCGAAATAATTAATCAATTACTGGATGTTCAGACTAACCCCAGGAAGCCCCAGTACAGGTGAAATGACAGCTGTTGAAGAGGCTGTGTGTTGTCTTTTTGTCTCCCACCTTAGGAGTTGTTAAAATCATACTCAAGTAGAAATAAAACACTCTGCTCTCCAAGCTATAATGTGATAGTAACCGCAATACTCTTTTCTTTAATCTTCCCTCGTCTCCAGCATGGCAGTAGACTACCCGCTTGTGCTGTACGACTGCCACTTTGAAGGACTGAGCTGGAAACAGGACGCTGAGGAGGTGAACCACGTCTTCTCTGCACTGCAGCAGCACTGGACTCAGAGTGCAGTCAAAACCCACGTCCTCCATGGGATGAGCCAAGGTTTGCTGACCATGGGTAAGTAACGACTCTTACAAACCTCATCATTTTCATAATAGCACTGCAGGGTTATTTTGTAGCACCATGAATCTTCCACACTTGGGTGTAAAATGTATATTTTAATGGCCCTCCTAACCCTGCATTTTGATTTTTATACATACTTTTCTCTTGTGCACATTATTTAGTATTTTGTGTGCATCAGTTGTTCAAACAACTTAAGTTGTGTCCCTTGTTCCCATGAACAGGTGGAGGGCCAGCTAACCACTGCTGGCTAGTAGAAGGCAGCAGGCGGAGAAACTACCGGCCGCTGCTGGAGCGTCCATGCTGTGAGAGCCTAGAGTCCAGGATAGACCATTTTGTTAAGAGAGGCCGATTGGAGCGGGAAGAAGCAGAGAACGGAGGTGAAGTGGTCCACAGAGGGAAAAGGTCTAAACATTCCCACAATTTCTTCTCTTCAGAGACACCATCAAAACAAAGTACAGACCAGAAAGCAGACGATTAATGTCTTCCTTTTTTTTCCATTTAAAAATGGACTTTTTTATTTGTAAATGTGCTTATGTAAAATTCAGACACAACTGCATTTTTATTTACTAGTTGCCTAAATGAAAAACTCTCTCCTTTTAAATCCATGCAAACTCTTCTTTGACGTCTTCTTTGACTGTAAAATAAACACTTTGGATAAAGCGTGTAGAAATGAGTATTTTTTTTTTTTTTTAAAGGGATCTTTTTTTTGGTTTTATGTGTTTTAATCAGTAAGGAGGAACTAACACGTAATAGTAACAGCGGAAGATATTCGGAGATGCGCTTGTCAAGCTCGGAAGCTAAGCCGTTAGCAGTCGGCTGAGTGGAAATCAGAGTTAAAGTCAGTATTGTGAACTAACACGACAGTCCCTTTCTTTATTCTTTGATCTCGTATTTGACAGGGCAACTCAGTAATGGCTCCAGCTTCTTTTATTTGTATATTTGTCGTTTTGACCTGAACAAGGCTTGTGCTAACGTTAGCTCCTACGCTTGTTTTGCTGTGCCAGCTCCATCAGTGGCTCTGCTCAGAACTCCTCCGTTAATTCACTTCACATACGGAGCCTCTCGCGTCTGCAAGGTAAAGCAAAACACTCCGCATTAGTCCGGTTTGATTTCTGCAACACGTCTGGATTGACTTAATCCTTCTTTCGGGGGCGGCTTCAGAAGATAACTCAGTTTATTTTTTGTTGTTTTATTTGTTAAATCCTCGTCCCGTTTTATCTTGGTGCTTAGCCGAGTGACTTTTAGTTCTAGAGCTGACAACCGGTGAAAGCAGCTGGACTCAGAAATGGGCTCGTTAATCAACTAATTAAAGACTGTAGTTGAACAGTTCCCCCAGCAGGGGGCGTGTTGTTGAAGTGTCGGGACGCCCTCTGGAAATGCTTTATTGCAACACGCACATTCTTTGAGCTGCGTGTAGTTTGACAACATCGAACCTGTATTCATTCATTTACCTTTTTAAATCTACTCACGAAATTGCCTGTAGTGGAAAAAGTCAAAAGCACATTTACTCTTTTCTGAAGTATGTGTACTTCACTTGAGTGTTTAAAGTTTTTGCTACAGTTTATATAATCCAGAGTTGAACATTGATCTTTTTGACTTGTTATATTTATCTGCTGAAAATAAATATCTGATTCTATTCATTTGGACCGTACATGTGTATAGAGCAGGAAATAAAGTGATGAAGTTAACCCTGACTATTAACTACCACAATACTCTTGAGTAAATGTTAGCGTATAAAAAAGTGATTAAAAGCCTTCAAGAAATAAAAAGCAATGGTTATAGAGGGTTATCAAATTAAATATAATCATGTACTTGAGGTACATTTGGCTAGTAAAACCTTTGTAATGATTGGGTTTTTCTACACTGCTATACAATCAAAAATATGTGTACTCCTGTGGAAATGTGTCTAATACATAATACAGTCTTTGTGTATACCCTGTTTACTTGTCAGCTCACATTTTTTCTTTTCTTTTTTTAACTTGTAGTGAGAGGTGCCCTAAAACTCTTTTTATTCATGTTACACGAGAATTTTTATTGAAGTTTTTCTAATTTCTATGATTCATTAAAAACAGTGGCAACACACTATGAACATTTCTCAGATACATCTTTCTGTGTCTCTGATTTTAGATGTTTCTCGTGGGGCTGACGGGAGGCATGGCCTCTGGGAAAAGCACAGTGTCTTCCATGCTGCGGGAACTTGGCTGTCCCATTATTGATGCAGACGTTGTGGCCAGGAAAGGTGCGTTAATGTCTCTCCCCTGCAGTCGGATCTCAAAGCCTGTTGTCTACTTGTTCAGATATATGTCCAAAACAATCAACCAAAGTGTTTTCAGTGCAGTGATATTTATGATTATCATCATATTTAACTGCTTAAATTGACATAAGGAGGTTAGGCCTGTAGGATGTTCATTAAGACAAACGCTTGGAGAGGGTGCATGAATCATGAAGGCTGTCTCTGCTGACTGCAGGGATGATGTTCTCGTTATGTGGTGAAGATTAAAAGGTCAAAAAATTAGGTGAAGAGCACACAGCTGCATGCAGCAAAAAATCTAAGGCATTAGGCTAAGGATTTAATTACACACAGGTGGTTGGTGAATGGGTTATAAAAATTTTTTAAATGTCTTCTTCCCCACCTTCCACCTTACAAGTTTCTTGTGCTGGCTATTTTCTATTAGTTCTGTCAATCTATTTGCTACTCTAATGGTATTTTCCAGATGTTTGATTTAAGTTTTAGTTATTTAAAACAATAATATATAGAAAAATACTGAATACCATTGTCCTTTCTTGAAAGCAGTTGTGGAGCCGCACACTCCTGCCTATTCGCGAATCGTCTACCACTTCGGGCCAGAGATCCTTCTTGAGAATGGAGAGATTGACAGGCAGAAGCTGGGGCAGCTCATCTTCAGCAGTGAGGAAAAAAGAAAGCTGCTCAACTCCATCACCCACCCAGAGATCCATAAAGCAATGCTCAAAGAAATCCTGTTCTACTTTCTGAGAGGTGAGGCAGGAATTCGGTTTGGCTTAATTGCATTAATTTACAGGAAGTGAGCCGCGATGGTTTTGCAGTGCTTACAAATGGCTCTCTGCAAGACAAGAAGTCGGAGATTTTGAATTCCTGATTCCTGATTCTTTATTTAAGAGATAAAATATGGAAATAGTTGCCTTTGCAAGCAATAACTTACAAAAAGAAGCGTTTCACAGTAGCCCCTTGTAAATGACCTTATTCATGATGCGAGTGTTGCACCATTTTTATTTACCATAACACTTGGAAGCATGAAGACATCTAAAGTAGATGGTTAGTTACTTAGTTAGTCCAACCACTCATCTGTTAAGATGTTTCACCTGATTTCAGTTGTTACTCCACCTTTAGCTGTCCCCACGCTCCGTGCTGTAGCATTTCTATTCCATCATCTTGTCGCATATTAGTTACTGGAATCCAAATCTATAACCACAGTTGTTTGTGGTCATGTTGTCAATCCCTTTGATTAAGATGAATAATATTGTAAATGTGCAAAACTAACAAAATTACACAACTATTCAGTTCATCCAACATTAATGTTTTGAAAGCGTTGTATTAAGGACATATGTGTTATATAAGTGACATCAGACAAGCCTGCAGACAAAGATAGAATGTTCTGCTAAGATGAGCAACACTTGGCCAATATTGAATTGCTGCCACGGTGGATATTCCTCCATCGTTGTCTGCAACCATGTTCCCTTCGTAGTTTAGTGATAATAACAAAGAATTGTCGTCCTAATGCCAATGAAGGGTAAAAGTGTTGACACTAATTAATTCGGTTTCCTGTGGTTCTCTAGGGTACCGCTATGTGGTGCTGGATGTGCCCCTCCTCTTTGAAACCAGACGTCTCACTCAGTTTCTGAACCACACAGTAGTAGTTTACTGGTAAGACCACCACTCATTTTTCTCCTATTACCCCCATCACTTAAGAGTTTTACTTCTGCTTGTTTGCAGGTTTCATACTCCAAATCATTAAATATTTGAAGGTTTGTTTTTGACAGAAACTGGCCATTAAGCTCAGTTTTGTGAGTTATTGGTCACCTCTCTCCGTCCCTCTCTGTGTCTTATTAGCATGACTCACTGCCTCTGGATTTTTTAACAAGGCACCCTGGCTGCACCCTAAATAACCTCCATTGTCTGTTCCTTTTCAGTGACCCTGCCACTCAGCTTTCGCGCCTGATGCAGAGGGATGGCGTGACCCAGGAGCAGGCAGAGCAGCGCGTGGCTGCACAGATGCCGCTGAATGAAAAGCGCGGTTTGGCCAATCATGTCATTGAGAACTCAGGCAGCCGAGAGGACACCCACAAGCAGGTCCTGCGGCTTCACACAAAGCTGGAGGACTCAATGGACTTCCTCTTAGTGAGGGTCATAGCTATTGCTGCCACTGCCGGCCTGAGTGGGATTCTGCTTTATGCAGCCAAGATACTTTTGTCCTAACAGAGGAAAAGTGAGGGGTAAAAGGGTTTGGTCCTAAATGCGAAAGATGAAGATGTGAATAGAAGCAAGCAAAGGCAGGCTGGTGGCACTGATGCAGTTTACTGTGAGATTAGTTTCACAGCACCCACCACCATAGCCCAGTGGGTGTGATTTACTTTATTGACAAAATTTGCACTGACAAATGTTGTTTAGTGTGAAGGATTTCTGTGTGCAGTTTCTGTTGGGTTTTACTCACAAACACTAAAATATGAAGGCGAAACCTTAGAGTATCACTTGCTGCACAAGTTGAAATCTTGAAATCTTAACTAATATAAGTAAAACATAACAAAACTCAAACTGTAGAAAACTAAGAGATTTCATTTGGTTTTGCACTTTTTGAAATGATCCAAGGTTGGATTTTTTTTTCATATGCCACAGAATGTCAGTACAAACACCAGACATTAGAAAGAGCAAATGAATAATCATCTAAAGATGTGCAGCGGACACTGCAGTTTCTGTAGTTTTCATTTATTTGGGGCAACGTCTTTCTTTCCTTTAGAAAAAATGTCAGTGAAACAGTGATGTCCCCAATCATGAATATGTTTTAAATTGGATTCATGACTCTTCGTATTAAAGAACCATAATAAAGTGCTGAATAGGAAGGTTTTGATGCCTAAGAAGTTTGTTATGATTGTATATTAATGAAGATATGACAGAATGTATCTGACAATCCATTTCTTATGGGAACTGTGTGAATTTACATGAATTAATAGACTATATATTTATCACTGTATTTTCTTATACTAAGTTATCCTCTATAAATACTGTCATAAATACTGTTTTTCTTTTCTTCGTGCCGACTCACCTGTAACTAAAACACATTTGCAGTTAGCCGCTAACTGTAATGTAAATGATCAAACAGTAGTGTTTTAAAGTAACTGTCAGATGGTGTCAGTGTGTCTCTTTTATTGTTAACTCACTTAGATGTTTTAACTTCACGATGCAGAATCGGGATTGTGCGGCACTTGACACTGGTCTGTTTTCCCGTTTGTCTCTTTCTCTGTGCTCACCTTAAAACTGAATTTATGCCATCTTGTGTCCAGCAGTTGAGCTTATAAAACCTATTTGCATATTCATGAATCTGAAGTTTTCAATGTGGAAGAAGAAATATATGAATACTTAACAAGGTAATTGTTAACTATGTGGGGGAAAAAACATATCAGATCCAAATTATTATTTAAAGTGGAGTTTTTTGACATGTTTTAAAACATGTCTAGAGGGCTGGAAGAATCTTTAAACAACTTTATCCTACTTCAGTCAGAAGTTAATGAAGAAGTTAAAGGATGGTTAACGGTGTACTTCAGCATTTTAGCAGTGGGCCGTCATTTGGAGACAAAAGTTTTCAAGAAAAACATTGAAATCAAAGCAACAAGGGTAAGAGATACTGGGGTACACATTTAGCATTTTTGTTTAAAAAAAAGGGATTTAATTGCAGCAGCTGTAGCCCCTACAATAATGAATGAACAGTATTGAAATTTCTCATCAAATATTGTTAAAGTGATTTTTTTTGGATTAGATCCCACATGTTTTAGTATCAGGACCTCCGAAGGAAATAAAAATGAACTTGTACTAGTTGTGATGTCCTTGCTTTTGTTCACTTCAGAGCTTAGGCATGAAAATCCAGACCCACGGGCAGGCAGGGTGACATCATCCTGGCACTGAAGTCCAGCCAGCCTGCGTGGCTCACTTGGCTCTATCTAAAGCCCCCACTGGTCCGCTTCGTTGTTTTTATCCAGCCCCTAACAATTAATGCAATGTGACTTGGGCTGCAGTGGGTGGAGAGTGTGTGTGTGTGTGTGTGTGTGTGTGTGTGTAGGGGTGGGTACATCCACAAAATGACATATCACACAAACAATCCAATCTTTTACACGCATATAAGCAACCGTGAAGTTCCACAGAATTGTCCACATGATCCACTGTGTCAATAATTCAGAGCCATGGCCTTGATCCAGAACACGGTTTTCTCTTAGGTTGCTTTTTTAAAAAAAACCTGGCTGTGCTGTGATCCAGGGGGGAACATGCTCTGCTTGGCATCCAGCTGTTTAGCAGAGATTTCCACGTGTGTCTTCTCTCAGCTCTTTCTCAGACAGAGGCCAGATGCAGTGCGTAAAGGGGAGACTATATCTGTACAAGCAAGTGTGAACGCTCCAGGCAAAGAAGGGTGGCAAAGTCTCTGTCTGAATATAAATTGGGTTTAATTCTGACGGTGTCAAGCTAAAAGGTGAAAGTCTTAAGTTGCCTTGTAACACGTTGTGCATGGATCCAGGCACAACCCGCTGCTTTATTGTGTGTTGTGGGTCCTCTCTCGGTGCAGAGCAAATTATTTTCTGATGGCAGGGGGTTAAGACTTCTATAATCTCACCATCATGTTCAGAGTGTTGGCCTGCGGCACCAAACTGTGTCGACATTTTGGAATCTCCTGTCTGAGTAGTTTTTCATCATTTCCTCCGCCTACTGCCGACAGGGAAGGTAAAACAGCTTGGGCAAAGGCAAACAAAATAAATATTTTTGTACATGACTCCACTGCAATACTTGATAATTGACTGTCAGAAGAAAGACGACTGATTTTTAGTACCATGTGATGTATGTGCCGGCCTGGAGGCTTATTGGTTTTTAGTATTCATCAGAGGTTGTTAAAAGCAATTCAGTTTGTGCAGTTTTAGAGACTAATTATTCCAAGACAACCACAGGTTTTCTTTTCACACGTTGTCTGGTTATAGATGCATTTGGAGGGTGAGTGTTCAACAAAGACTTATTTCTTATTAAAAATAAAAATTGCTGAGGGTTAAAATATAATACAAATAAAATACACATTTATACATTCAATACTATATACTGTATTACAAAATACAAAACTCTTAAAATCCTGGAATCTCCTTGATTGTTTTGGACATTAGAGTTTAATCTCTTGTTGTGCCAGAGTTGAATTTATCTTTTGATAAGCATTTGTGAGTTATTAGTTGAAATGTTGTAATGTTGATTGATTTAGATCCCTGATGAAAAAGCCACAGTGATGCGCCCGCTCACCGTAAACACAGCAAGTCACAAACGCAGCTCACCGCCAATGGGCAGAGTAAACCCACCTGAGCAACTCTAACGAGCGTAGGTGTTCTTGAACTCTGGCCTCTAGTGTCATGCCGAGGAGAGGGGCAGTCGCTGCGCCTCCGCAGCCTGTCGTCAGACTGCATCCACAAGACTCGGGAGAGGTGAAGAGACAGGCAACACGCCAGCAGAGTGTCCCCAGCCACATGACTCAACCTGTCCCTACGCGTTAGCCAAGGCGGAGTCAGGGCTGTGAGGGAACAAGGCCATTGGTATTGAGTCACTGACACACTGGACAGTCCCCAGATCACGGGATGATGGAGGAAAGAAGTCGGGGAAGCATGTCAGGATGTCAGATTCATGTCTGAATGAGTGCTAACACTGGGAGTAATATGCATAACCGCATACATTCACATGTACTACAATGCAACATGATGATGTCTGTTTTACGTACTGTGCAACCTGTGCATTCACCATCCTGCTGCTACTGGAAGGTGCCTGTAAAGGTTTCCATGCAATATGGGTTCCACAGAATATTGTTTTTGCCATCATTTCAAACAAACTTCAGTCTTGTCCGTGAAGACAGTACCCATGGTCAGACATGCTTGTTCCGGCAGTTCTGTAACAGTCTGCTCAATTATGTCAACTAAGCTCCTAAGCTCTAGCACTACAACCTAATGAGAAGAGAAGAAAGCAGTGCATTAGAAGAGCTCATCATAAATGCAAACCTCCCCACTGGCCTTCCTGGCCATTTTCCATAACGCTGGGAAAAAAACGGATGAGAGAGGATCAGGAAGTGATGAGAGCATTGTCCGTTTTACAATACAAGCAAGATTTAAGGTCTCACAAAGATCAGTCACTACCTGCTACTTCCTTTTAATCATGTCCTTTAGACATTTGAGAAAATGCTGAATATCAGGTTCCCATGCTACGTACCCAGGTATGTCAGCATTCTTGACGTAATATTATAAATTTAGAATTGTGAAATTTTGAAAGAGACGCTAGATATGTGCTATATTTCCGCTTGTATACACTTAATGCTTGCTGTTTATTTTTACTCTCAGAGATGAAATGCACATGATTTTGGTGAAGAGGATGACAGTTGGCAGGATCTGTTACTCACAGACAGACAATGAAGAGGTGCTCAGTCTTTTAGCCACATCAGTGGCATGACTTTAAGGACAGGAGTCCACCTCTTTGGTCCAGGACGAAATAGCTCCTCAGGTGTTTAATTAAATTGCAATGAACTTGTGTACAGACGTCTACGGTTGTTGTAATTTTGATCTTCCCTATATGTCTCATTTAGTGCATCCATCATGATTTTTTATGTATTTTTAAATGTTTCAGTGCTTTGGATTATGAATAAATACATACAAAAAAATGTTATTCCCAGTGCTCACTTGTGTTTAATGCCAATTTTAAAATGTGCATGCTAAGCATGATAACCTGCTAAAAATCTGACTGTGAATGTGGCATTAGAGCTGCTAAAGGAAACACAAAGCACAGAAAGATTATCATGAAGGTAAATTCAGCAAAGCATGGCTCAGAGTGCAGCATCACAGAGATCCTAACACGGCTGTACACTAATTGTGTTTTCTTGCAGATGTTTGTGTCATGGTAAAAGTAGTATAATTGGTGACAAATTTAGAAGCCAAATAAATATTTTTGTAGCCTTTGTGTGAAACATCTAAGATCACATGGCACACACTCACAAGTAAAAGGAAATTGTGCATGTTCATGTTGGCAGGTGGGTACATTTGGTGAGAGGATGTGTGCATGAGAGCATGAAGGCAATTTAGCTAGACAGTTAAAGCATCTATCTCTAATTTGGATCTCCCCTGGGGAGTTAAGTGGGGACGCTCAAGATAACAACACCAAGGGTTCATTAACGTCTCTTCAGACATTTCAGAGGAGGTACTCTCTCCAAGCCTACCATTCTCATGCCTTATAGAGGCTACATACACATGCATGGACAAACATGCACACTGACCCATACACTGACCCAAGCACTTGCACACATGGACCCCGAACATGCACGCACGCTCTGCTGTAGCCTGATAAGCCTCATGCCTCACCAATTGGCCCCTCCAAATGTCAAACTGAAGCCATCTCAGTGTACTGATAGGGAGTGGGCAGGATTGAATATAAAATGTCCTTCAGTTACGTTTGTTGAAGATTACCTAAATTAAAACAAGTCTGCAGTACAGAAATAATCTTTCAAATCCCTCTACATACACATGATGAAAAAGGCTACAGTGGAAAATCTCAAAATATCCCCAACAGCCAAGTCCACGAGACGAAGCTTACATCAACAAAAAGCAGCTTACAGCACTTCTCAGAGGAACACTTATCTTCAAACCCTGGACCTGCTTAAAGTCAGGGAGATGAAATGTGAGTCAAAGGGTTCGAGCATCACATACAGTCCAGATGCTGTTTCATCACAAATTAAAACACCGCACCCGAGAGTGTCGCGTTGGGTAGGTTGTTCAGCTGAAGTCACCATCACAACCCAACAGCCCGCGAGGAGGCGTTTGTGTCACTTACACAAGCACAAGAGCTGGAGTGAGGATCGCCCAGTTTTTGCAGGATGAGGCAAAGACGGTCCCTGCCAAGAGAATTTCTCTATGTTCTGCACAGAGGTTTCCACAGAGGGTTTTGGGATTACCCCTGTTGCCAATTTGACTGTAACCTCAATAAGTGGCTCAAATAATAATAGGTATATGGTTAAAATGGCTCACTTGAATCTGCGCAATATGATGCAATAATTAACATGATTTGTTAACACGATGGCAACACTAAAACGCTCTGGGAAACAAGGCAGGAAGCACAAGCAAACAATTTTTACTTGACTCGCCTCACTCATGCTCTCATGCTTAGTAAAAGTGTAAATGTTGGTTGGATCTCTGGTTAAATCTTTGCGGTGCTTCCGCGAATGAATGGCTCCGGTGTGTTTGGGTTACTCCCTGAGGACTTTGGGAAAAGTCCAGATGTTGCAGACTCTCAGGCCGTGTTCACTACCAATGGTTTCAGCAGTGAAAGCTGTTTCTCGCAGACCACAGGCGTTTGTCTTTGACGCTGTGACATGAAAGTCTCTAATTTGACGATGTGCTCACACGCCCTGCAAGGAAAAATCAGCCTGTACGAGTGCTTGGCCGCCCTGTGGCTCGGGCGACCTCTGCCCGTGGAAAAGGCCCCCAGTCTTAATTGTATCTGGAGGAATTCTGCTGTCTTAAGATTAGACCAGAGGGCTTGCTGGCCTTTACGGCAAAGGCAGTTAAACACAGCACAAGTGTGGCAATCCAGTCTCTTTCCATCATTTTAATCAACCGTACACTATCACGCTAATTCACAGCTTGCAACAAAAATGCTGCATTTTATTGCGCTTCGAGTGGCATTTTGAGAGGCGATGTGCTGACATTCCACGACTGAGTAACATTTTGACATGGCTTCCATATTTCCTTTTCTCAACACCCTCAAAACTTTTGTTCTTGAACTCTTAACTGAGTAAGTTATGAGACAGTTATGGACCTTAGGTGGCCCATGTCAAAGGCAAATTATGTCCAAAGGATTTAATAATATCAAAGCAAGCTCTCAAGAAAACTACATTGGTCTTTACAGTTTACGCCTGGAAGCTATTTTCTTGTCTCTGTGACTTGTGTCGCAGTCACAGCTGAGCCTGGATTACTTTCCGACACTGATCTAAGCTTTGTCATGATATGTTCTAACACTCGTGTCCTGATTTTCTCCCACCATATCAGCATCGTCACGCCCATTAGAGGAAAAAAACACATTTCTCCTTTGATTGTGAAACACAATCATCGCCCGTTTCATTTGGCATTTAACACAGCTGTGATTTCCTCCCTCTTTCCCTCAGTGATCATCTCTGCGTTGATTGCCTCTTGCTGCGCTGGCATGGCTCTCTTGTGTGTAACATTTGCAGGACTAAAGGCTGATTTCATTGGAAAAAGCAAGATCAGAACAGCTGATCAGGACATAAATGAGGTGAGTGACATTAACCACATAATCTGTGAGGAAATGCAAAATTTCCTTTTTTAATGAAAAACCATGGACATTAGAAGTAAAAGCCAAAGCAACAGATGCTCCCTATAAGCCCATATCTAGCGATTAAAACTTTTGTTTAAACTCAAAAGAGTTGCTCTTTATCATTTGGGGAAACATACAGAACATTTTAACAGATGTTGCATGCGTGAATTAAATAAATAACGTTTTAGATGAGAGCACATTAACCATCACATGATGTAATTGTATAATACCCATCAGCTATTATTATTTTATAGGACACACGATAGGATGTACAGTATGTGCAGTGCTGACACTACTTTGTGAGTAAACATTGAGGTTCATGATCAAATTTACACTTTATACATTAACAATATGCCAAATATTATGTGACATGATTTTCCAAATCATTACACTGAGACAATATATATATTTTGTGACACTATCTGCCATTCAAAACAGTCATAATCTCATTTTGATATCCAAATTTTGACAAAATATATCTCCTCAGTCACTGGAACACAACATCTTATCATACAAACATGAGAATCGAATATAAATCTGAACAGCACGGTCACAAACACTTTCAGTCACCACGACTGTTGGATTTCCAGACATTAATTTAAAAGGACAGCTCAAAAATGATGGTGAGGCCCTCTGCACTGTCAGAATAGTTACTGCACCTCAGCATGACACATGGCAGTGACTGTCACTTTTACGGTGCTCACGTCCATCTGAATAGTGGCATAGGCACCCTGTATACAAAGGAACGTATGGATGAGAAGGTAGACAGTTACCAATATCCACAGATCCACAGCCTTACTGTATCAACCCTCACATCAGACATGTAAAAACAAACTCACTGTGGATCGGTAGCTATGGGCAACATTAACCTTACAGCGAGAGCCAAGTGAAAGTCAGGAAGCAAATGTCTTCTGGCCGTGACCTTTCACCCCTCAGCCCACGTCCTGTCCAGTCATCAGTCGGCATAGAGAATGAACCCTGAGAAGGTGCTATATTTGTTGCTGTTGCCCCCATGAGCCTTGCCCCCATCCAGTTTTATGAAAACCTCATCGCCTGCATCCAAATGAAGGATGACACTGTTGCTGGCGTAGTCATAACTCTGGTCTTGGTCTTGGGCAATGGCGCTGGCCCTGACCTGAAATATTACATGCATACACAGACAAGGAGAGAGGAAGTGAAGAACTGCTGACATCTTTGCATTGATAGTTATTAAATAAACAGGAATTACCAAAATGTACGCACGCATTATCGTAAAATTCAAATTATACAATCATTATGCAGAGGACATTAGAGAAGCCGATGACACAAATGTTTAATTAGGTCATTTGATTTTGCAAACAATAAATGACTTTTCTGCTTCGTTGGCTGACATGTGACCACACTTATTTGCCATGAAGAAGTGGAGCAAAAAAAACAAAAAACATATTTTAAGAAAAGAACATTTGCAAGTGTGGAGTGAATTTGTGAGTTTGACTTTGTGTAAAGTGGGTCCCCTGTGGTGAATATCTTGTTTTTTTGTCTCATGACTCAACTCAAAGGGTCAGGCCTGAGTCAGTCTGCCTCTGAGGGAGGATGGCAGTGCAAACTATTCTGTTGCCTCGTGCACTACTCTTACACTCACCTCTTTCTTAGTAGATCACTGAAAATGCTATGCTTTCATGAATATAGATGTCATACTGAGGGTGTTAGATTTGAAGCCTAATGCTCAAATCTACAAAAGGGGAACCTAGGGGAAGTTGCTTTGCAAATGCAGAATAACCAAAGAAGGGCATACGCCTATAGTTAATTAATAATCATCTAGGTTGCCAGATTGTTTGTTATGCTAACTTTACCAAACTGACTATACAGTTGTAATCAGGCAGAATGTGGCAACAGGCCTAAAACTAAGTGTGAAACATCGAGTTCTAATTGGAGCCAGTGTAGTCCAAAATTGTGTGGAAAGAGGCTGCAGGGTCTGAGAGGAGAGGTTGAGCCACAGGTGACAACATAATGATGAATGGAGACACGATGATGGGTTTCTGAGACATGAGGGCAATGCACTGTGAACTATCGTCCACTGCCTGCACCCACCCTCAGCTCTAAGTGCATCAGCAGGACCGTGGTGCTGACATATAAACACCGACATTTTAATTTGCAGTAATAACCACAGATGTGCACAGTACAGTGGCCTGACACCACTTTAACCTCCTTAGCTGAAGTGTCCCCCTTGGACCAGGTAAATACACAATAATGATCATCGTGTTTTTGCTGCAACTGTTTCTGGTTCCTGTAATAATCATTATTGTAAGCAAAAAAACCTGCCGCGCTCCTGTTCAATCAGTAATTGTGTCATTGTCTCATTACAGGCAGTGCTCATTTCCCACTACACTTTTGCTTTTGCTTTTTTGCTTGTCATAATGTATGTCCTAATGAAATAATTGTCATAATGCATAATGATTTTAATCAGCAGCTATAGTTGGTCGCATGTTTGCTTGAAGCAAGGTTTAAATGGCTGTTTTGTTCTTAATTGGTTCTCATTACACAGAGCTCACCACATTGTGAAATTGTGTTTGGTTATATGTTGACTGTGTTCTAACATTTGGCACAAAACTTGGTCATATGTATTTAGACTACAATTACGTTTTCCACCATGTTTCATTAAAATGCTTGCACCTCATAGCTGCTTAAGACAATTGGTTATTGTTGCTTTATAATTAAAACTTGGGTTAGTGGGTCCACTAAAGACAAGCAGAAATTAGAAGCTGGGGGAGGAAGTTTAAGGAAGTCTCTGTCACCTAATGAGTGAGTCATAGTGATTAAAAGAGTAGTAGCTGCAGTACTTATACCCTGCAGCTGCTTACTGTTAAACGTAAGGCAGTTTTCTGGACATTAAATGTAATTCAAGAGCATATTTTTAGCTGATTTGAAAATATACTTAGCGTGAAGTGTGTGTGCCTGCGTTTGTGTGTGTGAGATTGAACATCAGGAGGAAAACTAATTAGGAGGGAGTTGCCCTCCTTTTGTTTGTCCAGTGCCCCTTAAAATTTTGGTGCATATTCCTGTTTTTAGCATTGTTTAAAAAGAAGTTCAAGTTAAGAGTAGAGTAGTAGTTAAGACTTAATAGCAGTGTAAAATTCTCTATGCAATTAAATACCAACATGAGTCCTGCAGTAAATACTACACTCAAAAAAAATCTATTGTCTATTTTTGTGCAGTGTGTAACAAATGTTTTTAATGTGTTAAGTTATTTATTTACATTAAAATAAAATAAGAAAAACACAATGATTTTTTTACAGAGTCCACCATAACAATATGTGTTTTGTGATGCGTATTTGGTGATTATTTGAAAGTACACACCATGTGCTGTTTGTTACAACCTATATATGATATATGAACTTACAGTTCTATGAATCAGTCTCAAATGATGTCTACACTCTCAAACGAAACAAATGATTCTTATCTTAACAAATAAGAGAGTTATATTGTACCAGACTGCCTTATAATAAACAGGTGTTTGTGTTGTTGTGTCCAACCTCTGTATACCCGATTGCAGTCTGCTTGAGATGTTTGCAGGAAATGTCAAGGCTCAGATTTACACGGCGTTTGATGAGTGTTATCACCTGGGGCTTTAGAGACATTAAGAAATTATCCATAAATATAGCAAATATCACAATTTGATATTGCAACGCCTGGGCCTGACAGGCAGTCTGATAACGCACACTAGCACATTATGGTTTCATGAAGTTGGTTGTATTTCAAAGGGCACCAGCTTTGAACTAGCCACTACCCCAGGCTGTGTTTTGATGTGTGCACACTGGAGATAGTGGTGCAGTCCTTCCACTCACTTCAACATGTACATCTCTGGATATGTAATATGCACAGATACACAATCTGGCAGTGTGTCTCTGTGCATTGTCATTATACTGGACTATAACACTAGACCAAGTCAGACTTAAAATCACTACACACATGAATGCATGACTACTCAATTTGGACTGCTAGCACACTGGTCCCACTGTTCCCTGAGCAATTCATCCCAGTGTATGATTCAGCACACATAACACATAATGTCAGTAAAAAGAATTTCTACCATTCTTTTTTTTAAAAAACGTTGACTTTTGACGCATCCAACTTTAAATCAATGCATTTTAAGAAGTGCCTTAAGAAGGTGTCTGAAGCGTTTACCCACCAGACCATTCTTGATCAGGTCAGCCCACATGCTAGTGCCATCTCCTCCCCTCATCAGCACATTGTAGATGAAAAAGTAGGTGCCAGGGATCTTACAGGTGAACTTGCCCGTTGCGCCTTCATAGTTACCACCAATATTAGTCACCACATCATCAAACCTTAGAATATCATAACCTTCTTGAGGGTTTCGTAGTCCTGCATAAAATGCCACCCGGGGTGTGGTGTTGTATGTTGTGGTGCTAACTGCCCCTTTGCTCCCTAAACCCAGTATCCCTGTCCGTACTATGTCCACACTATCTCCCGGTGGTCCTCTAGGTCCAGGTGGGCCTGGCTCTCCGGGTGGTCCCGGGGGTCCAGGCTTGCCTGGACGTCCTGGTTTGCCTTGTGAGCCGTGATCGCTGTAGGTAGGCAGCGGTGGGCCGATGCTATGATCACTCAGATCTGCCTCATTGTCCACCTGTAGGCCCGTGGTTGCTGTATCTGTGCCCGCGTGCACACCGATGCCCATCGTTCCCGTGCTGGGGAAGGGGTCACAAACCATCCGGCAGGTACCCAGCATCTCATAGTGGCTTGCGCTGTCATCTGTGCCACCTGTGCCTACAGAGCTGACCAGCACAGGGATGAGGACCACTAAAACCAGGACCAGCATGACCCCCACAGCAGCTGCCACCAGGGTCTTCCGCCCGATGCTCAGCCGGGGAAGGGGCTGCGCTGCCAGCGTGGAACTCTCCGGGGTGGAAATGGTGACTGTGGGGGGTGCGTCCACCTGACAAAACCCAGACACAGTGAGGATCCCCCGAGAGTGGAGATGGTGCCCAGGGAGCGCTGGTATGAGTGTGTGAGTGAGTGACAGAGCCGTGTAGGAGTAAAGGAGAGCGAGTGGAGAAAGGGACCGAAGTGATCAAAAGGAGAGGGAGATTGAGAGAGTGAGGAGAGAGTAAGAGAAGAGGAGGAGGGAGAGAGTAAGACAGCCTTAGAGAAAAAAAGCAAGGGGAGGAGAGAGTGAGCAACATGCACTCACTAACCATCGAGTCAGGGCTGAGGAGGGCATTTTCCTATTGGCAGCAAAGACAAAAAGTATAGGTGTGATAACAGAGCACAGAGAATTAGCTCACATTTATTGGACGATGAAGATAAAGATAGAAAAAGGATTTGAGGGAAATTTGCTCAAACTTTTCTCATAATGTACTATCTCTGCAATTTATATACCCTGCACTTGATACTAGTGACGATATACCACTACCTACCAACGTTTTCTTTTTTCAATTAAGTTGACGTTGCTTGTAGTCATGTTATTTTAAGTAACAGAAGTCTTCATATGAGATAATGGTCAGCTGGAGGCAAGTTTAGATAAGGATTTTGCCTGATATAGCTTAGTTTAATGTGAGACTGGCTCTGCTGCTTTTTGTGCAGGTCAGAATGGGAATATTTTCCCCTTATCTACCTACGTGTGTGTGTGTGTGTGTGTGTGTGTGTGTGTGTGTGTGTGTGTGTGTGTGTGTGTGGCAGGAGCTCTAACTGTGAGCTTCACAAAATCATCAATCTTTAAAACGGAAGGTTCAGAATTTGTAACTAAAGATCTGTTTTATTACACCATCGAGCTTATATTTTTTATTGGCTGTGATAGAATTTAACTCACTGTATTAAGCACTGAGCCTTTGGGGGTCGCGGGAACATCAGCAAAGCAAGTAGTTGAGCTATGACACCACTGCAGCCAAGTCATAAACTACTTCTGAAATTAATTTTTTTATTTGTTAAGTAAATTTGGCAAACATGAAAAAAGTGTGGCCTTTTCATGGGCAGCATTGAGTTGGAGTTAAATTCCTGCCCATGCAACAAATGTAAGTCCAATATTGTGTCTCCTTTTAGCTCTGAGACAGAAATATTAGTGGCTTTGGCTATTAACTGCATTTTGTGTGTATGTAGGTTGGACACTGTAGGCCACAAAACCAAAAGACATTAAAATGCTCTACGTGTTGGTCGGTCACTATGAGCTACACCTTTCTCATTACACCCAGATATAGCAACCGAATGCAGAGCAAGAATCAAAAGATCATAAATTACAGCTGTACTTTATTCATCCATCCATTATCTGTCACCGCTTATTCAATGTGGGACGCGGGGAGGGGTTGGAGCCTATACCAGTTGTCATCAGGGGAGAGGTGGGGTACACCCTGGACAGATCGCCAGTCGATTGCAGTTTACATTCGTGTTTAAATATTATACATTGAGAAAAACACCAGTTAACATTTTGTCTGCAACAACTTAGCAGCAATACCAGCCATATTAATGAACACAGTGAACATAGTGAACACAGGGAAAAGATTAACAAGACAATGTTACATTGTTTTGTCTTCCAGTTGGATAGGTCACATTTCAAATTCATACAGTAAGTTAACATCTCTACTATCCTAACATCAATCACATCCACTTTTACCAGTTTACCAGTTTCCTTGTCCTGCCAGCTGCTATGCTGCTGCTGCAAACGATTTCAGGATGTTTGGGGAATAATATTTTTTTAACATGAAGAGGGTTTGCCTCCTCTGATGCCTCCAGCATCAGACCGAGAGGCTTTTTCTCTGAGCTGGCAGGGACCACTGCCTTCCTCTACCAGTTAAGCTAAATATTTGTTGCTTAAGCTGACATAAATGGTCAGAGTCCATGTCTTGGCTCTTCTTCATCCATGTTTAACAGTAGTTGTGTGTCAAAAGGAAGGGCAAGCTGAAAGCAGTTGCTATATTATGATTCTTTCACACGATTATATATATTAAACAAATCTACTTCGTTTTTTACATATTAATGTTGGGGTAGATTGCTTGACTACTATGATAGTCAACATAGGTTTGTCACATACAAGCGACACTTTTACATTTTGTGTACATATTTTAATTTTATACTTCTAAACTTTTTCATACTTGAGTTTTGAGAAACGCTTTTTGGATAAAATAATCAAACAGAAATATCTATTTCCAGTGAAGGGTTTTTTTTTTTTTTTTATTATTTAAAGGTAATATAACCTAAAACCCTACTTGGATAAATTATGGACCAGCCAACTCAAGTATCTTTAATATCACTGTAATACAAACACTGCTGGTGTTGTTTTGTTGCTGCTATATTCAGCAGCATTCATTGCAAATGACATATACAACCAGTCATCTGCCAGTTATTAATGCTGCAGTTTAATGTTATATAAACAGAGATTGTTTGCTTTAAAATGATCAAGTTAATATCCACACAGCTAACATGCATAAGTTGTCAGGTGGATAGTTTTTTTTTTTATATGTGTCTGTGTTTTAAGGTAGTACATTTCATTTTACATCCATGGTGGTTTGACATGTTTAATTAAAGTGGCTCTGCCCTCATATAGCAAATTACATAACACCTGATTTTGGTAATTCTAATGCAGTAAATATGCTCAGATTTCTGATGTGCTTTGCTTGGTGTGGTCTTGTGAAAAGTTATTATTTCAAATCCTGTTCTGCACAAAATCATTGCTCAACCTAAAACAATATTTTAGTTAAAATTATGTATTAACCATTATGCTCACATTTAATATGTGTTTATATAAATATATATATAGAGAGACAGACAGAGAGATCATATGTGTATATTCAGTGTGAGCATCATGTTTAATACTAAGCCAAGTCACATTGAAGTCAGCTACATACACGTGGCTGAATGAATGGCTTAAACTGCTGGAGTCATCCAGTGATATTAGATTTTTATGAGAGCAGTAAAAGCAGTAGCGGAAGTTTTGTGATTGCTCTTCACATTTTTGATGCTGCTGTTGTCACAGGACATGACGGTGGCACTGAGTCACATACCTCAAGCACTGCTTTCTTGCTGACTCTCTCCCCAACTGATGACACTATGCTATATACTAAATCAGAGGGATGTGACCACATAGTGGGTATGACGAAATATTCTTTCAACTTTTGTTATCAAAAAATATTTAATATGTTTTATATACAGTCACAACCAGATATATCACATATGGTGTCAAGGCAAACCCTCATTGTTACAGAGTCATGGGCAAGAAAAAAAAATTGATTGAAACTACAAAAATATATACAACAGATATAGTAACCACACTGCCAAAGCACCTGCCAAAGCTCCAGTTTAGAGGACTGAATATGTCAAAGCATTAAAAAAACATTTTTGTGCACTGTGAAAAAGCACCATTTGCAGACTTTAGCGCACTCTTGTGGACTTTTATTATAATATCTGTGAGCTCTAATAAACTATAGCACACATATACAGTTGAGGGCAATGGGAATGTCATTTGTTTTGTGGATATCTCTTCAAAAACCCACCAACCTCATTAGGATACATTATCTTTGAACCATAAATGTCTGTCACATTCATAGACTGATGCAACCACAGTAAATTGTCTCCATTCTACCTCACTATTTTTAAGTGAATTGTAATAACATGTTTTTCAGTATTCTTTCAGTGAAATGAAATATCGAAAATAATGTTCCACATCTGCATCCTCCCCACCACAAACACATATTCCAAGCCTATACTGACAACACTAAATATTTTACTTACTTCTAAAGTTCAACTTTTGTGAACATATTAACTGTAAAATATCCAGTCACCCTCATCAGTACCACAACTATTAAATAATTAGAGTTCATTACGGTTTCAGTCTAAAAGATGAAACCAGAATGTTTTGTATGTCATTAACTGTTGCACTCAAAGGACATACTTAGCTTCATTGTTTAGGAAAAGCTAATGTCCTTACTCTTTAGTTTGTTAAGTGTTCCATGTTTAGCCACATTATTCCTTTTATATTTATAGCGCCATAAAAAAAATAAAAAAAAACATCTGTACATTTGGCTGGAATGATTTCCCAAAAGGTGTTTCCATCCCCTGTTAAAAGAAACACACCTTTACTGATATTACCGACTGGAGCTATGCCAGATGTGCTACTCTGTGCTGAACATCTAGCCTGCAGATGGAAAAAAATATTTCCAAATTTAAAATTAATCAAAGGATTTGGAATTAACAGAGAAGATCTTTTACTCCCTTTTTAATATAGACTCCTATTGCTTTACATGTTTCCATGTTCCCATTCCACTGATTGCGTTTACTTCTTCCAACCAGATGATGGTGCCCACTTCCCATTAATGGAGAGGTTAACAAAGTGGGGGGAAAATAACTAGGTCATAATGAGACACTTGCACTAGAAACTTGATGAACTCATTCACATGATTTGCATGTTGATTAACAGTTACAGCTCTTTCAGTCACATAGGTTTTAGAGCACAAGTTTGTCAATCATAAATGCTTAAATCTTAAAAGATTTAACGTCTTGATTCAACATTTATACACAGTCATACTAGGACATCATCCCACCTCCATGCAGCAACAGGAACCTGATCTTATCAATAGGGGAGCAGGTCTGTAGGGGAAAGTCTACAGAGCACCAATGTTGCGGACCTGCTTACAGTCCAGCATGGACTGGATGGCCTTGTCAGTAACTGGAGAGGATACAGCAGGCCATCTAGATCTTTTGGCTTACCACAGCAGAACATGTTCTGCACGTTGATTTGGCATGAGTTTTGGCCCTTTCTGCTGCAAGCTTCCCATTTTATCTGGGCTAGGGACCGGCATCCAGGTAGCCCTTGATGACAGCCTTGCCTGGTGGGGCAGGATTCAACTCTGCAGCCTTTTGCATCACAACCAACTAGGCACCCTAAAACAGGAGGCCATCTCTGATGTCAATATTCTGAATTAAGGCCAGATAGTGCATTTATCTAACTTTTGGAAGATGCAGGGTGGGGCTGGTGTCTACTGATGAAGCAGGCCAGGCCTTTTGAACTGAGAAATTACACTTGTACTGAAGTTTTGGCTTGTCAACCATGATAAAATAAGCCTATAGGTGGTTTAACTGTATATATATAAAGCCAAGAAAATTGGGAAATCCAGACTTGTTTATTTTGATCATCTTACAATGATAGTTAATAGTCTAATAACACTTATATAAAAGGGAAGCAACATATGTTTACACAAGAGTTCAAACACAGTAACTTCCTTGATTCTTTCATTTTGGACTCTTCCTTTTTAGGCAATGGGCTGCTGCCTTGTAGTGCCTCTTGGGATTCAGTGGGAATTCCTTAGCAGGATTGCTTGGCACTTGGCTTTTAACTCTCAAAGGACAAATATTGTTATATCAGGGTCAGAGGTTGAGTTTACGTCTCAGTGATGCTCGCTTATTGTCTTTGTTTAAAATATTTAATTGAGATCAATTGAGATCTATGGTTGTATAGACTGTAACAATGCTGTTTTTATTCTTTGATGAATGGATAATAAATATACCAGTGAAAGGACAAGTCAAATACCCTCCTGTGTGGATGCAGTCAGATGTTATTTGGTGAAAATATCCAGTTTGTTTTCAAGGCAGCCCTAACTGTGACCTATCAGTCCCTCGCAAACAGTAGACACATATTTCCCTTTTTAGGACATGAGAATCTCTTACGTAATTTAGGGAGCATTAGGATCTCTAGCAAACCCGCCTGTGTGGAAGCGGGAGGGTCTGACACAGAGTGACACCGCAACAGTCCAATCAGACGCCAGGGAATTTTCCTTCTCGCCTATGGATTGGTCAGCTCGCATGCCATGGACGGTGACGTTTACGTTGCTCGCACCCACTGTGAGGCTGGGACTTTTTCACGTTAGTTGTAGTCTTCACACCGGAGAAGGCGAAACTAACCTGGACTGGAAAAAAAAAGAAGGCTACCAGGATTGTTTAAGGCTTTGTTTTAGCGGGAGTTTAGGGGAAAACCACTTCGTGTGGAAGAATATTAATTTGCTTTTCTCTTGGATAGTGCTCGGAAGTTTTCACCATGCCGGTTTTTCACACGAAGACGATAGAAAGTATCCTGGAGCCAGTGGCTCAGCAGATATCCCATCTGGTGATAATGCACGAAGAAGGTGAAGTTGACGGAAAAGCTATTCCAGATCTGTCAGCGCCGGTTGCTGCCGTACAGGCGGCTGTTAGCAACCTTGTTCGGGTGAGTAACTTTATTTCCTTTGTAAAAATGTATCTGGGTAAGTCTGGTTGAACTCGGTGGGTGGTGCAGGCTACCTGTCGCGCTTTGTCCCGCACCGAGCACTTTCGAAGAAACCAACGCTGAAACGCAACTCTTAACCACCAGAACCATACGTAGATATATCTGTCTGATTTCTAATGGAAGAAAGGATGTATGCATGCTGCTAAAGTTTAGTTAAGTTGTTTGCCTCGGGGCAAAGGGCAGTGACGCCCTTTTCCCCTTGAAAAAAAACGCCCTGTCTCCATATCTTGACGTAGGCACTGCTGCCAGTACAAAGCAGGTACAGTGGCAAGCTACACTGCATTAACGCTACTTTTTATTTTATCCAGTTCATAGAACAGCAGTTGTGGTTGTGAATAAGAGTATAAATACATCTCCACCACAGGATGTTTAACCACAAACTTGCATATGTGTAGAATACACTGATGCATGAAAAATTATTGGACGCAGATTCAAAGTCTTAGGTATATGTCAACTGTCAGTTATGCAATGAAACTAAACGAAAATATACCGGAGACAACAATCAGACCACTATTGTGGAAAACAAATACCTTAGTCACATTGTGTTTTTTTTTTATAACCTTATAAGATTTAGATGGGCTGCACATTATCAAAGTTTTGACAGCAAAATTATGTAGTCTTTAGAAAATACCAATGCATTTTCTGTGAAACACTGTTTTTTTGTTCTTTTTTTTCATCCTTAGATGATTTGCTTTTATCAAACATTGTGATTGGTGACAGATGTTGAGGAACATCAAAACTCATATCTATATCCGTCTATATAGGTATAGATATATTTATAAATCCCTAATTTTTTTAAATCCAGGGCCAAGAAGATGGCCACAAGATTTAACCAAAGTTGTTGGGTTTTGAGAGAACCTGCAAATTAAGTGAACAGAAAAAATAATCTTATTGGCAGCAGTATTTTAGACATATTTTTTCTTACTATTTATGCACTTGTCAAGTGCTCATACATATTGGTCTGTGCAATAGAAAAGTTACTGCACACATAAAGTGCAAGAAATTATTTACACCCTCTTGACCAGATGTAGCTGTGGTTTTAGGTATTTTTACAATGAAATCAACATCACCATGATGGGGTTTTTAGAACCCTATTGCACAGGCTGAGGAAATACATTTGTCATTCCCTCACACAATGTATTGCATGTTTTTTTTTCTCTTTTATTTTTTATCCCTAAACAACACAGAGATATGCGAGGGCTGTCAGAAATTGTGGCTTTTAAGAAAAGGAAGAGATAAAAGCTATATTAGTCAAGTTTCATTCTTGCGTATGACCCATAGGGTTGGAGCTTCACGCCCCGCTCTTCCTGACCAGATGTCAAAGTGTCCCTGGGCATGACACTCACCCCCCCAACAGCCCATCCCCATCCGTGCAGTGCCGGTTCCTAGCCCGGTAGAAATTTGGGAGGGTTGTGTCAGGAAGAGCATCTGGCGTAAAAACTGTGCCAAATCAACATGCAGACAAATGGTCCGCCATGGCGACCCTGAACTCAAAGGATAAGCTGAAAGACAAAAAAAATTTAAATTGACAGAAAGCCTTGTTTATACATACTTAAATACCTTGGATAACAGTAAATAAATACTGTCATAAACATATTTGATTATGGATTGTAGGCTAATATTTGACCTGGACCTATTAAATAATTCTACTTTGAATTATATTTCAATTTTGTTATTTGATATATCTACAAATGCAGAAGACATCCACATTTAAACTTAACAGTCTTTAAAGGCTTATTATAAATGCATTTGCTAGTCTGTCCTTCACAGGAATTATGATAATGAGTGAATGATGTCAAAGGAAATTGCTATTGATATATGCACTATATTTATATTATGCATTAGCATATGTGCAGAGTCACAAACAAACCTCATAGAAGTAAAAGCTTTACTGAGGCTTGTGGAAGCCTGGAAGTTGTATCACATTTACTGATTGTGTACACTACAGTTAACGAAGAACCTAATTTATTTTTTATAACAAAAGCTATAACTTTAAAGGACACCTTCACTGATTTTTAACTTTGGGTAAGAAATGTACATACATGCCATCAACGCATTAAAATCCACACTAAGAAATACATTTGTAAAAAAAAAAAATATATATATATTTATTAGTAGTGAAATTGTGTTGCTGCCTCTTCATTTGGCAATATTTCAGGTTTTATTTGTCAGATTACCCAATCAGGAAGCAAATATGCAAGTCAACCAGCTGGTTGAGCTGCCAATTGCGGGTAATTTCGGGTATTATGTGCAAGTCAACCTGCTGATTGACTTGTCCAGTTAGTGTTATCCTAGGCATGATTGGATTTCTTTCATTTTTGCAACAAAATTGTTACTTTTTACTTATTTTTTTCATATAAAAACATCATGGAGACTACGATACATACTTTGAGTATTTGTGTGTGTCTGTGTGTGTGTGTCTGTGTATGAGTTAAACTGAGTATTGTGAAATGTGTATTTTGGCATATCATTATCAAAATATTTTCACAATTGTACAGATTCATGCAATATAAATATTGAAGGTGTATGATACTTTTTATCATATGATAATTTGATGATTTGTTCAACAATAGTGCTCACCAATCAAATGAATAGCGCCAATCTGATCGATGTTACATACACTACTCCATGAGGTGAATGAAGATAAACGGCATGATAGGTTTTCAGAGTTTTTACTACAGCAAAATAGCGGCCAAAAAAAAAAGGTCAACCATGCAGTTATATTGCGTCTGTTTGATTTCCCTGTATTAAAATATCCCTGTACTTCTAGTTGAAAAATGCCTCCAGATGACATCTCTTGATAGGACCTTTATTTTAGATTATGCTATAATGTTGATCACACTGTGGAGTTTGTAATCATGGCCAACTCGCTTTTCCAGAGCTCTCCCAGATGACATCATCTTAACTCCTAATAATAACTCCTCCTGGTTAGGTCATCTGGAAGAGTTTTTCAGCTAGAAGCAGAGAAATATTTTATTATAGGGAAGTCAGGGGTAAGTTTAAAAGCATTATTGCACATTTGCACACTAAAGCCATAGAAAGCAAGTTTAGTCCCCAAATGGATAGCAAATGACTTAATAAAACCTTTTGGGGAGAAATAATATCCTGCTGTTGATTAATATAACATGCTTGTCATCATGTCCTGACATGTGAAGAATGTCCAGAGCAACCTTCACCAGCTTGGGGTGAAATAATCTGGGCTCTTACTAAATTGATATCATATGTTTCCAACAGTGGAACGAATGAATAGACAGGCCTGTAATTATTTCCAGTTGCTGTAGCAACATTACAACATGGACAGTGTTATGAATTCATTGAAGTTCAGATCAGTTGTAATTCCTCTGGTTTTGTTCCCAGTAGTTCCTTGAGTCATACATAGCAAAGGTCACATAAAACACATGCCGTGTGGCTCTTATCTTTGATTTCTTTGTTACAGATTTCATTCAGTTTGTAAACTGGAGGGTAAATTTATGTCAAGGAAGGGATCCCTGAAAGGGAATGGGATGAACCATTCTCAGAGTGGGGCTCTGTCAAAGAATGCACAAAGAAATTTAAGATGAGCTCTCTTGATGCTCTTGGATGCTTAAAACTTGGTTTGTTCTCGTGCTTCAAGTCTACAGACACTACACAGTGCCCTACACATAGCCTGGTGTGCAACTCCCCCAAATGTAAATGAGGGTTGCAGCTGTGTGGACCGCAACAACTGTGATTGGATCACTCTGTCCTTCGTCCACATACAGTTCAGTTGTCATACAAATCCTCCAATGTCGTCTTCTACTTTTTCTGCCTTGCAATATTTTCAGTAAAAGTAACTGCTGTTCAACATCATTTAGACATGATCTGCTCAGTTTCCCTTATGGTTGTTTGTAGAATGCCAAACAAGCTCACAACAGCAGCAAAAACCAACACTGAGGGAATGAAATTGCCAACTAGGAGTTTGGGGGAGCAATTGCAGCATGACACCGACACACCAGTGCACAATTGTAATCGCTCACTTTGGCATGGCCTCTGTATAGCCCCTGCTTAGATTTTATGCAAGATCATAAATCCACCTTGCTTGCAAGGCTGGTCAGACTGAGGAGATCTGCTGCACTGACTGTCATAAATGTGTAGACCTGTAAATCAGTCATTTTATAATTTCAGACAGATGGAAATAAAAGTCTGGCGCTCATAAAATGTAGAATGACCACAAACTATTGTCAGTAAAATATGTTGACTCTAACCAAAACTACACACTAGTGCTTAGCATCTTTGACATCAGTGTTTTCTGATTGAAACAATGAGCCAGACCTCAAGCCTGGATGAATGTGAGGAATGTGAACAATTTTCAGAAAGCGGGAATACATCCCAGCTCATAGGGGGGCTAAGCTAGTCCTTTGAATGAGCAAGCTTGTCAATTTACAAGCCTTTCCAGAGAAAAGCATGTAACAGTTAATTTCAGGTTAATTTGTATTGCAGTTTCAGTTTTCCCAATAGTGCAACATTGTAAAGACACAGGATGCAGCTAACTGTTGTGGGTATATTGTTTGGAATAGCGTGAGAAAGTGTGATTAAATAGCTGCATAAACGAGCTGTAGCATATTATATGATAAACAAACTCCAATGTTTGGGTAATGCAGTACTTTTGTGTCATATTTTTTAGTCATCATTCTTTTTAGACAACTGTAGGGATATTACAGATCTGTTGTACTTCTTTATTTTCTTAAAGAAGTTCAGCCAGTGCCTTTTTATAGGCACTGGCTGAAAAAGAATGTCAATGATCTACAGCCCTGAAACTGATAAAGCTATCAGTGTTCCTCTTCCTGCTTATACAGCCTGAACTGTTCACATGACTCTTCTAGTGCAGACCACCAAGAAAATGTGCAGTAGCTGTTAAGATTGGAAAAAAAAAAAAATCACCTATCATCTGCAATGTTGGTGATGTGCAGTAGCTGTTAAGATTGGAAAAAGAAAAACAAAACACCTATCATCTGCAGTGTTGGTGAGGTTACAAAATACCAGAAATGCAAATAGTGGAAGTTGGGGTTATTAACGTAAGAGTTAGTAGTATGAGTTCTGTGAAAAGATGACCTAATACAATTCAGTGTTCAAATTTTTCTACAGTTTATTGAGGTTTTAACATAATTGTAGCAGATGCCACATAGGGAATCATACGGGGATTTTTAACTAGTAAACTGTTATTAGATATGTAGCCTATGCAGTCTTGAATAATAATTTCGGCCATTTTGTTTAATCCTTTACAAATTGGAACCAAACATGTTCATTAACTAAATGTTCAAAAGCACACAAACGAAATGCCTTCTATCACCTGGTAGTACTCCAGTTTCCTGCACTATATCAAGGGAACTCTTTTCATTCTTCTCTTAATTAGATTTTTCTCATATTGGCAACAATACACGAACAGTGCGACATTTGCACAGTTTTAAATCAATTGTGCTCTTCACAGAAATACATTATTATTATTGTTGTTATTATTATTATTAATAATAACAATAATACTGCAACAGTAGACTTTTTTTAATATATATATATAAATTGGGTTAAAGCCTGTCAGGCAAAGAGGATGCAAAGGAGTGTTGAAATAATGAGGAAAAGCCAAGTCAGGAAGACCCAGCAGCTGTCGGCTCTATTCAGGAACAGGACTGACCCAGTAAAGGGAAACCCCTCTGTGCCTTAGCATGGAGAAGTTTATGACTGCAAACAGTGACAAAGAATACAAAGTACTATTGCTGTCACGTTTTCTAATAAAAAAAATGGAGAGGTAAAATTTAGTTTGTTTAAATTCATTTGACTGCAAGCCATGTAGCTCTATCCTTAACTGTAATGTGAATGTGATGGTTAGATCATTTGTGGTGTCTTTTCTGCAGAGGTAAACAAACAGTTACCTTCTCAAATTTATTGTAAAGATGTTTTATAGACAAATAGAAATAGATTCACTTTTATCCAGGGCCTGAATTAGATGTAAAAGATGCCAGTACTCTAAACCTGTAGCCTGTAAAATGTGATCTGGCAGAATTTGGGGGCATAAATCGTGCAAAACATATTATTTTAAGGGTATGAATGACAGTGTAATATGAACTACTGAAAATAATTCATGTGCACAAGTTATTAAATGAATACCTTCATACCCTAAAAATGTTGTCAGTCTAGGATTTTAGAGATGCAAGAAAAATGAACAAAATGTCAGCAGGTTTCTGACCTACATTGTTTTTGTTTTTTTATCTACTTTCATGGCTCTTTTGAGCAGGAAAGGGGCCAACTATTTGGCTCGTCAGCACTTGACATACAGTAACTACACTGTTTGCTGACACTCACTAGAAAGTGGCAGTACTGAGTGTTATTTTATATTGTCAAGTTAGACAACTAATTTGGTCTATTTCACACATGAACTATAAACTTTGTTTATAAACATTTTTCCCCATGTACAAATGCCAGTTATAGCTTGGTCCAATGATTTACCTCATTGGATGACTCCCCAGTGTTTTCTTAGAATCTGTCTGTCTGATATTTCTAGTGAAGAAAACTCATCAATACAAGCCTTGTATTGACTGAGTCCTTTATTTAGCATTGAATTGATGCTAAGTGTTGCTGCTCCCTAGTAACAGCATACAAACTGCTGAGCTTCTGTAATTCCAGGTAGATGGTTGTGATATAATTCCTCTGGCTGCAGGACTTGCTCCGTCATGGCTAGACAGGCCATTTGATTTGCTCCTTTTGTCGTCTTGGACATCTCTATGTGTAGCTACTTCCTAAAGCAGATTATTAAACCATGTTTGACATCACTTGGCTGACGCATGATAAAGGCTTTGACCTTCAGTGTAGCCTCTCTAACTCCTCTTTGAATCATTATTACTCATAAGCCATTTGTTATTTCAGAAGGCCGCCCTTGCTGGATTTGAGACTATTGATCAAGGGTAGGGTGTTGTAACATCAATTTGTGCAAGCTCGTGTCTTACCAGATTGCAATACAATCTTCCTTGGAGTGGGAATCTATGTCTTGGTTGCACTTTAAAGAATTAAATCTGTGTGCAAACATCAGTTTCTTTGTAGGACATTGCTAAGGGCAGCACTAACAGCACTTGCTAGAATTTTGCCATCATAGATCACTGTGGTAACCATGACTAACACAGTTTTGTGCTAAACGTACCCAACATATGAATGGCAGGCTGTGTCTCGTCAGCCTTGAGACTTTCAGACTGCCCTTTCTTCCCCCAATAGATCAGTGGCTTGCTGTCAACAAAGCAGTGTCTGTTCTAAAGGAGCAGCCACTCTATCAAGCTAGTTCACAACACAGGGTTTTCACACAGTGATCTTGGGTCGTAAATGAAGTGTCCAATGTTTCCACTCCAGACACAAATGTAAAATGCAACTGTGAGCCAGTAGCTAGATGATACAGAATTAGTGAAAGATTAAAAAAAAAAAATGCTGGAGTTGAACAGCTGCCATTTCCTCCAGTGGTTTGGTAGAATCTATTCAAGGAACATGATAATAATGTAATGGTTTCGACTGTAGACTGGATTTGTCTGTTTAGAGTGACCTGAAACTTCACCACCCTCGAACCATGCCTTCCTTTCTACTGCATATTTACTGGTTCTACTATTAATTATCAAATCCATCGTATGAAATAATAAATAACAGAAATATATTTGATAATATTTTTTTAAGTTTTAATGGTTGATTTTGCTTAAGTTTAATTCATCAAGCAAAACAGCAAAATTATGTGGTTCCAGTTGGTTTAATATGCAGATTTTAAATCTTTAGTTTATATTATTGTAAATTTAATATCGTTGTTTTTTTTTACTGTTACAGCCCTCTAGAAATGAGTTCTAGTTTTCATTACATAGGCTCAAAATGGTTTCCCATCACAAACTGCTCGACAACAACATTTATAAACTTAGAAACACTGTTCTATTTTTGCAGTGCATTGTTTGGATCATTGCTCAGCTGTGGACTCTTTTGACAGAGGAGGAGGACAAAGACAGTGACGACTTATTAACAGTAATGCAATACAGAATCACAAGTCTGTTTAGTTTTGAGGACTCCTACTTGATACTTTGGGGAAGGATATGTCTCACAGCTTCTTAAATGCAGTTTGTACTCAGCTTTTGAATTGTTTGGCACATAGTGTTGTCAGTCTGCCATTTCCTACTGTTTAATTTAGATCATGTCTAGACTTAACATGAACTCACAAATCTTAACCGTTCTTAAATTACCCAAATGTATATAGTGAGTTTTTTTCCATTGCAACTTCAGTTCCCTAGAAAAGTGTCCATGAATACTATTACACGTGCAACTAATTGAGATTAATGTGTATGTAGCACTGTTGCATTGGTGAGGGTATGAGGTCTTTTTTGGTGGGTCTTACAAGGTCTTTTTGTGGCAAGTGTGGCTCACTTGGTCGAGGAGTCCTCCATGACCCCCAGAGTTGATGGTTTGCTTTCCGGTGCCTCTGACTCATTGGTGGGATGTCAGGTTAGCAAATGTATACTGCCACTTGCTCTGAGATGGATAGCCTCTGCTAAACGTCAGTCTTAGTTGTAATTTATAACTCCTCAGGTACTTAGGATCCAGTGAAAATGTGTATCTGGTCTGTTCCAATTCAGTCTGGCTTTGCTGCTGCAGACTGTTGTTAGACATGTTGGAAAGCTCCTCAAGTTTGCTCACTACAGCATCTAATGACATCCTGACTAACCAAAATGAAAATTATTTTTTTATTTGTGGCATTTAATAATTATATTGCGATAAATAGCTTAAACCTGTTTGATAAATATAGCACACTGTGTGTGCTTGTCCAGAAAAGTACACCATGGTGAAACACGAAGGTGAAGTAATTGCTAATGTAGTATATATGTAGTTATAATAACAATATAAAATGTAAAGTAAAACATTTTACTTCCTATTGGGCAGTGATGTCACTCCGTGTGGTCTGTGTCCTGTTGTTAAAGTGTATGATCTCTCATCCATGGCAGCTTAATGTGGGTGAGTTGTCTGCCTACAGAGCTGAGGTCATGGTGGGGGAGGTGAGTCATGTTGAGGCATCGAGGGAGAGGAGGCGTTCAGCTGTTTTACACATTATAACTGCTGAGGCCTGGTGCCCCCCCAGCAGCTGCCTTGTTGACTTGTCTCTAAACAAAGGGTCATCATTTTGGAAAACTACATGATTAAAGACTCCTTGTCCTTCATATGACACGCAATTGATATATGATGTATGTTCAAGTCCATACAAACTTTAGAATTGATCTAAACTGTTAGCAAACTGTCAACCATTGCTGAGAAACTTAACAACTGTTGCAGCTCTTTAAGAAACGTTAAGCGTTGACTGACACAAAATCCCCATGACTGATGAGTTGGTCATCAGGGCTGAGGCAGATGTGGTATGTGTATGTCTGTGGCGTATGCTGTCTCCACACGTCTGCTGTTACTTTTCCAGTTTCTAATAAACCTATTAGTAATTTTTTTTTTTTTAAGTTAAAGCATCGCATTTTGTGTAATGCAATATAATCTTCTGATTTATATTGTATTATAATGCAGTTTTCATTTTAGTCTCAACATTATAAGTTTTATTGTCACCATTGAAGTCTTTACAGTATTTGCCCCAGTATGAGAAGATGATGGAGGAAACCCGGTAAGCTGAAACTACTGTTAGGTCTGCAATGTCAGCTACTTACATACATAGGATTGCAACATTATATATTGCATATTGTGCTTTTACTATGCAATGAGAATAGAAGGCTGTACTTTTAAAGCTTATTGGTTAGAAAATTATGCTCTGGTTAAATTTGAATCCCAAGAGTCTGTGTGAAACATGACTGCTGTTTCTGTAATTGCTGTGTAGTGATTTACAACTGTGGTTAGACTCATATCTGGACTGTATTCGAGGTGAAGCTGACACTCCTCAGCCAAAGCAGAAACAAGTATTTCCTGTGGTAATGTTATACAGTAATGCATATATAGAAACATTTTCAGTCAAATTAGACTTTATTAAAACTGCCCACCCCAGCCCCCCAAAACACACCCACACACAGAACATCTAGGTTAAACATATTGTAAGAGCATGCAAAAAAATGATATTAACCTTGTTCTCTTATAGAAAACTATAAGTTTAGAAATACATTGTGTTGCCACATGAGAGTATTTTTTTTTAATTTTTTCTCGGTTTCTAGCTGTTGCTATAATTGACTTGCGCTTCCTGCCACAGTTTTCACCTCTTACCATGTGATTATCTATCATCTGTATTGACAATGTGATGGACCTATGACCTTCAGAATCGTCCTGTGTCCCATACAACTGTGGAAGAGAAGGGGCAAAACAAAATTGACATGTGGATTGAGTCCCTATGGATCTTGCCAAACAAATTTAACATTTGTTTGATGTCAAGACATGAGCAAAATAATAATAAGGGGCTGCATTAATAATTAGAGTACAGCTTGTCCATTTAAAAAGGCACTTCATTTTTTGACTTTATCACTATTAAATGTCTGTTGTGAGTTTTATTTATGGTATATGACCTCTTTCTATTTCCTGATTGTATCATTCTAGTAAAACTATAATGATTGATATTTACTCAAAACATAACTTTGTTTTGCAGGTGGGGAAGGAGACTGTACAAACCACAGAAGACCAAATCATGAAAAGAGACATGTCACCAGCTTTTATTAAGTAAGCACAAGAGTGTGACTTGGCACTCCTAAAATCATATAGTTATAATCCTATCAAGTTTATTTAGATTAAGTTATTCTTTCTCTGCATCTTCTATGTTCTCTTTGGCTCTCTTTCTCTCTTATCTGTTGCAGTAATGGCCAGTTGTGCCCAAACAAAGGTCAGACATGGCATGTTAAGTGCCTTGGTGTCTTGCCCTGGAGTAACATAAATAGATTTGCCTAGGGAGAAGCTTCTTTACCCTGAAGGCTGAAAGCTCATACCAGTCATACATTAAAGTCACTGGCTGCTGCTGCATTTCACTTTTTAAAACATAAAACACACAAATGCATCTACATATTTACATGTTGATGTAGTAAAATAGATATGTGCATATTTAATGTATTAATTTCCTTGGCTGACTCTGCATAATCTAAATCCTATAATACTGCTCAGCTGCTGTCAGTCTGTACGGTCTTTCACCATCCCTTACTATATGAAAAACTAAGTCAAGCCACTGAGGTCAGGGATGAAACAAATTGGCAGGCCCAGGTTGTCAGGCTCCACACATTTGGCGCCTCAAAGTCACATTGTCACCTTGTCGTCATCCATCAGGACACGTGCTGGAATGTCTCCCCTTCACTAAATATAGCGTCTGCCGGGGCCCAGTTAATGCATGGCTGTTTTTTGCTAGTGCACACTGAAGGACACTGCTGGCTAACTCTGCAAAGACATGCATACACTCATGTCAGTATAATGAACATGCATTAGTTATTATCCTTTAAGAGACTTAACTCCTTCAGAAGAACGGGAACTGAGCTCCCTTTGTTTGTTCTCTTGGCAATGCCAAGATGTACCAAAATTTGAAAGTATCAAATTTTTCTACAGTCACAACTACAGCATGTTGATCCTTGTTCACCTCAGGTTTGTCTCCTGTTTCTATGCGCAATATGGCGATTGTGATGCTAGACAGGCAGGCAGCATGTATGATGCTGAATCAATCCGCGCTTGCAGGTTTTGCTGCTGTAAAATTCACTAGATGCAACACACCCAGGGAACAACAATCAATCATTTGCATTTCTTTGGGAAAAGGAATTAAATGGGGTGTGGTGCTTGATTGGAGCTCCACATCCATTAAGCAAAGTTACTTGCACTGCAGATATTGTATCAAATCAAAATCATGCCAATTATATTTGTTACCCACAATAACTAATCACATTTTTAAACTAATCCCTAATTCAAATTACTGCAGCAATCTCTGAAAGATATTTCCTTGTAAACCTTAATTGTTTAAGTATTCCTTACTTTTACATGGAAAGTCACAATATCTTTATGCTTCATAGTTAAATGGCTTTCGGCTTGTCGCCACAGCAAAACGTGTTCCGCATGTTGATTTGGCATGAATTTTTATGCCAGATGCACTTCCTGCCGCAACCCTCGCCTTTATTTCCTGGCTCGGGACTGGCACCCAGGTAGCTCTTGGTGGATGGGTGGGGCCACACCAGGCGGGGTGGGAATTGAACCCACGGCCCTCTGCATCCCAACCCAATGCTGCATTTGATGGTTTATACACAAAATAAAACTCTTCATAAATCTCTCCTTGTATGGGATGATGGCTTGTTGTATATAATGCTGGTATATGCACCAGCTATCACTCACATTTATCTTGTTATACAGGAAGGAAACTGGCAACCATAGTGTTAAGATGAGTCAGATTTGAGCAAAATCCACACACACACACACACACGCGCGCGCACACGCACACACGTATAACTGAATGGATTTATTTATATATTTATATAAATGTGTATGTAGAAACTTATGAAGGGGGGATTCAGTTCTTTCTGGCTAAGACATAATGATTCCTTGCTAATTTCCAGTTAATCTGTATTGAAGATGGGTTTTGTTTAAAAGTATTTTATCTGGAATTGAAACTCATATTGTATTTTGAATTAGTATTTGCTTTAAATGTCCTCAAAAGCAGATAAGAAGAGGAAATGAAACAAAGCCATGTTTAGAGAGCAGTTCCTATATGTACTGCTTGCTCCCATGATGTGGGCAGTTTGCATAATGTCCATTTGGCTTCTAAAGGGCCAAATATCACAAGCACTGTTTGTTTTTTTACTTGTCTAAAAACCCTTTCTTCTGCTTTTCACAGAGTGGAGAATGCATGCACTAAGCTGGTGCAGGCTGCCTCCATGCTGAAAGCTGATCCATATTCTGTTCCTGCTCGGGATTACCTCATTGATGGCTCCCGGGGCATTCTCTCTGGGACGTCTGACCTGCTTCTGACCTTTGATGAGGCAGAGGTATTCATTTATTTATTCTTTCTTTATTTTATTTGAAAAATCTGTTCACTCAGTGCAAACCTGTTTGCTGAACAAAGGGGTCAGACTGCAGTTGTTACAGGAATTAAATATTGATCCAGTCTCTCAGCTCGATATCACTGCTGGATTTCATCAGTTTTCGAGGTTCAGTTTACTTCATGTGTGAATTTGTGATGTGTTTTTTTTTTTTTTTTTTTTTTTACCTTTTACCCCAGTGGTGGAGGTTTTGGTTTTGGTTCCTCTGGTTCATGTGCTCAGTGCATGAATAAGTCATTAGTGCAAAATGGTGGGCTTTGATTTTTTTTTTGTCTTGTATTTGTGTTTATTTATTTCTTTTTACCTAAACTGGTCCCATATTTATAGATGTTTCAGAAGATAGTGACTTCTGTATTTAATGTTATTATTATTATTATTATTATTATTATTATTATTATTATTATTATTATTATTATTATTATTATTATAAACACAATAAATCAGAAAGCTGATTTTGTGATAATGTGGTAACTACGGTAAAACCAGATTTAAAAATGATATAAGAGAACAGATGAATGTCACCCACACCAACAACATCATCAAATTTGTACTAAACGAGGCTGAGTAAATCTGGTCTGACTTAGCAACAAATTGTAGTGTGCTAAATTACAACAATAAATGTGTTTTCCTCACATTGAGTGTTTTTTATTAGTTAACATTATTGAATTTAATGTGTAAGATTGCTTTTTAGCTTTCCTTGATAATAAAGTTTATGTAAAGGCATTAACCACTAGATTCTTTGAGCAGTAGCTGAGCTGAAGTGCTCTTATGGCTTTTTAATGCAGACTTTAGCTTGGTAGAGGGCACAGGGCAGTAAGGACAGTATCCACCCCTGCTTTTCTCGTGTGTTATAATGCCCGTAAAGAAGACAGAGAGGTAGTTACATTTATCAGATTTGCCTGTGGAACTCACTTAAATCTTAAACCAGGCAGGAGTGTTATTTATCATGGCCATCACTCGTATCCTCTCAGGGATGGAGAGGAACAAATAAAAAAAAAGTTGCAGATCAGCTTTCTTTAAGCAGACATCAGGCATCATCCCAGCACTGTCTGCAGCAGTCAGCAAGACTCAGCAGGAGTCATCAGTCAGCTGTGCCTTGTTTTCCAATGCAGCTAAGGCACTGCTCTGTGTAGTGGAGCCAGAGAACTCCAGCAGTCCATGTAAAGCAGGGATGATGCATAACAAAGCAGTTGGAATGTCAGTATGCAGCATTATCAGAGTGTAATTAGAAAGAATGTGAATGGGGGCTTTTAGGGGATGTGTTTGTATTGTCACTTGTCTCTGGAAAGGAAACATTTGTGCATTAGATTTTGTGTTTTACACCAACATTTTCATAGGTTCGAAAAATAATCAGAGTGTGCAAAGGAATCCTGGAGTACCTAACAGTGGCAGAAGTGGTGGAATCCATGGAGGACTTAATCACCTACACAAAGAACCTAGGACCAGGTCAGTCTGCTGATATGGTATCAGGAAGTCATGACTTGACAGTATCTCCTATAATTTGCCATCTTAATAGATCGTGTTTATATTCTCTCTTTTTGATATATAATCATTCAGATGTGTTTGTGTCAGTAGTGAAAGAGGTACTTAGGTCTCTACTTAAGAATTATATGCCCCCTCGCATTACTAAATTATCTAATGTTATTTAGGTCCACAGTGATCATAAGGAGTTTGGGAAAAGGTTATATCTTTTCGTCATGATGTATGTACTGTAATCGGACTAGTGCTTTCTAATATTCCTTAAAGGGAAATGCCTAAGTAAAACTTTTTTTTTTTTATTAATTGTACTTAGTTCCTCTCTGAATCTGAATTGTTGTCCAGGGATGACAAAGATGGCCAAGATGATAGATGAGCGACAGCAGGAGCTGACACACCAGGAGCACCGTGTGATGCTGGTCAACTCCATGAACACAGTGAAAGAGCTGCTTCCCATCCTCATCTCGGGTAAACACTGTGTATTTTGGGCCACTTTTATTGAGGTGAAATATACAAAAATTGTTGAATGTGAATTTGGACTTTGTGTTTCAGGAATCAAAATCTTTGTGACAACCAAGACATCCGGTAGCCATGGTGTGGAAGAGGCTTTAAAGAACCGTAACTTTACCTTTGAGAAGATGAGCGCAGAGATAAACGAAATCATCAGAGTGCTGCAACTGACCTCCTGGGATGAGGACGCTTGGGCCAATAAAGTATGTTCAGTAATTTTAATGTCTTTACTTGACTGGGTGACTGTGGTCACTTTTTTGACAAATTTAAATGTAGAAGAAGAGACAGGTTTGTTCTCTGCTCAGAATGCCTTTGGCAAGAGGCTGCAGACTAGAGATATCATGAGGTGATATTTATTCTCAATTGTATTTCTTTTTCTTTCTTAACTAGGCCTGCGTTATCTTTTCCAGATGACCTTATTTCAGGGTTCACAGGTGTGAATAACAGTTTCTGCTGTATTTTAGGATTACAAACAGGAATTCAAGTCGTCATGCTTTAACTTCATTTGTTTCTATGTAGCTTGTTAATCCGTTGCTTTATTTCACGTTTTTCTGCTCTGCTCTGCTCTTTGCTTCTTTCCACTTCACTCTCCAAATGAATCTATGTGTGTTACCTTTTTTTCTTTGTTGCAGCCTTTTAGTTGGTCTTGTGTGTTATGTCCAGTTAAACATTTACATTTGTTATTCTTCCTTTCTTGTTACCATTTCTTTTTCCTTTCACCCCCTGTAGAAGGTAAGCCTTAAGTCTCTCGCCCCTTGGTTGTGCAGCAGCATGTCTGACGGTTGTGTGTGCTGTTTTGTGCTTTGTGGTGCCATTTTGTGCTTTACGGTTGCAGTTCTGTAGTAAGGTTGCCTAATAATGAAGTAACTTTGGGGTTTGAATAATGTTGTGCTGACATTTGAATGGTGTTAGGCAGATTGAATAGCTGAAATGTTGATCTATCTAGTATTTTCTTTTACTATTTATTTATCCATCTATGGATTGGCTTTATCACATGATGTGGTATCAAGCTCTGTGTGTCCTCCTCCTATATCATTTAAACCACAAGACACACGTCCTTTAACCTATCTGGTATATTGATCAACCTTGTTCGTGCAGTATTGATTTGCGTGTCATTAATTTAAATTAGTTGTTACTCCAATGATAAATACATTAATAATGGCTTCATCTATATTTGCATTTAATTGTCTCAGGAGGAGGACACAGAACCTCTGATTTAGGTTTTTTGTATGAATGGCTTTTTTTTCTTTCTACTCCAACAGACCTTACCTAGTTTGTTTAAATATCTTTACACAGACTTCAGTGCTAATTTCTTGACACACATCATGTGTAATGTTCGAGGGATACAATTTCGGTTGTTTGATTATAAGTTGCAGAGAATGGGTGTTTGCTTTTGATAATTTAAGATGTAAAGATCCTTTATCCACCCATTATTTTACTTTCTATCTCTGGCTGTTTTTTTTCTCACATTCTGAGGTGCTTAACAGCAGCAGCACAAGTTTGAACAGTAAACTAATACACCCACACAACTGGCTTCACATCTTCCTACTTCCTGTTTTTTTCCCCTCCAATGTTCAGCTCAGTTAAGTTCACCTGTGTCATTATGTATATAAACATTTTCCTGTTTGTCTTCTTCTTTTTACATTTTTTTTCCAACGAAATTATTGTTAGGGTCTAAACATATTTTGTGACAAATATTTTTGACATGAGTAGTCGTTTGTTCTCATTAAAAATCTCTTGCTGGGCTCTGTGATAAAGATCCAAGCACATTATAAAGAACTTGTGTTTTCTGACTTTGCATTCCTCTACGACCAAAATTACCTTAATTTAACCACTCATTCATCCGCTCTGGTCTTCTGCTTTGCTCTATGTCCTACAGGACTCTGCTTTGTTTGCAGACTTTGGCAATGAGTGGACTCATTGTCAAGTCAGCTGCACTTGGACAGATTGTTGTATTTCTCTCCACTGTGACTGAGATACAATGGAGATTCGTTTGGCTTTTAACATGACGCTCATTATTGATTATGGAAAAGAATGATGGAAACAGCATGTGCTGCGTTTGTTTTGCCTGACAGATGTTAGTGATGCTGGACTTTGCTGTTTGTTCCACTTAAATAACTAAACTATCAGTTCGATTTCGGCAAATGACAAGACCTTTAATTTTTTCCTGATTATGTAACTTGCATAGAAAAAATGTAAATGAAAAATGCATTCGAAGCTCAGTTATTAAGTGCCATGGCTTGATTTCTACATAGAAACATGATTAATTGACATCATACATTTAACTTAAAATTGTAATGAGTCCAATGACCTTGTCATGACGATACATGGTATGATTCAGGGCAATGAGTGCTAATTAAGTTTTTGTTGGTTTCATAGATTTGCTTTATGTTATACTTTTTATACTGTCTTTCAAACCCAAAGGACACAGAGGCCATGAGGAGGGCTCTGGGACTTATCGACTCAAAGATGGCCCACGCTAAGAACTGGCTGAGAGATCCAAACGCTCAACCAGGTAATAAAGATAAACATTCACATATTTGAATTTATTCCTAATTCCTGCTTCTTATCACATCCTCATCTTTTTATCAAGTTATATCAGGTGATGTTTTTGATGTGCCTGTCTTGCTTGTAGGGGACGCAGGTGAGCAGGCTGTCCGACAGATCCTTGATGAAGCTGGGAAAGTTGGTGAATTGTGTGCTGGCAAGGAGCGTCGAGATATCCTAGGGACAGCCAAGACTCTGGGCCAAATGACTGACCAGGTGTCTGAGATGAGAGCTAGGTACAGCATGCATCATAAAATACATTTTTCGTGTCTCCTTTTTGCAAATATGGCAAGAAATTTGTTCTTATAATTCATGCAGTCAATAGCCCATTTTAAACATGCACTGGAATTCTGACATTCTCTGGACTTGTTCAGGAGGGGATGTGAACTCAAATGTCAGAGTAAAATGTTGCCGCCTGGAACCTTTATTAGATTTTAATAAAACACTGTTTCCCACAGCTTAAGTTTTTAGTATTGTGGAAATGTATGTTTCCTAAATTTCCTAATTAAAGTTTTTCTTTCTTTTTTTTTCTTTTTTTTTTTCTTTTCTTTTCTCTTCTTTTTTTTTTTTGGAAAATTGGTCCTCTGATATACTGATATATCTTTTCAATTTACATTCTTAAATAAGAATGCAAGGTGTAAGTGTATTACAAAGGATTTTTGTGTGTAAGAGTGGAAGTAATATCTTTCTGATATTTGAATCTGTCACCAGAGACCCTGAGTCACACTACATTAAAAACAGCTGTTTGGTATTAATCTATATCCCCGCTGTATTACTTGCCTGAAAACTGAGAAATACCGCTGAGCCTTGACTGCAAATAGACGCTTTATGTTAAGAAATGCTGTTCTTAACAAGAGGAATATAAAACTTAATCTCTGAACTAAACAAATGTGTAACAAAATAGGTGTGCATGGGTGTTCTTAAAATAGATAGTTACATTATGTTTATGTTGTGTTTTCTTTCTCCATCCCAGAGGTCAGGGGGCATCTCCAGCTGCCATGCAGAAGGCCCAGCAGGTTTCCCAAGGGCTTGACTTGCTTACTGGCAAGGTGGAAAATGCAGCTCGCAAGCTGGAGGCCATGACTAACTCCAAACAGGCCATTGCCAAAAGGATTGATGCTGCTCAGGTTAGTCGTCAACCCTTATGTGAGGGTGTTGTCATATATGTAAAATTCTCAATGCTAATTTTTGTTCCCTATTCAAGAGTTTTTCTTTCTCCTACAGAACTGGCTGTCAGACCCTAATGGTGGCCCAGAGGGAGAGGAAAACATCAAGGCCCTGCTTGCTGAGACCAAAAAGATTGCAGACATGTGTGAGGATCCCAAAGAAAGAGATGACATATTGCGCTCTATGGGTGAGATTGCTGCCATGACTGCCAAGCTTTCTGATCTTAGAAGACAGTAAGTTGTCTCTGGTCATCTTTCACACATACGGTTTTCAGATGGTTTTATTCAGTACTTTATACTGTTATTTTCTAATTCCTTATAGGGGTAAAGGTGACACTCCTGAGGCCAGAGCTTTGGCTAAACAAATTGCAACAGCTCTGCAGAACCTGCAGTCCAAGACCAACAAAGCAGTAGCCAACAGCAGGCCTGCAAAGGCAGCTGTTCACTTGGAAGGAAAGATTGAGCAGGCTCAGCGCTGGATTGACAATCCCGTATTGGATGACAGCGGTGTTGGTGAGTCTGGCTCCAATTCTTTATTTGTTTTTGTCTCCCTCCCACTTACTGTGACACTTCATATTCCTTCCACTGTTCCTGTGGCTAAATTGCAGAGCAGACACTTTATGTACAAGTCGCTTTCCTACTGTGCTTAACATTCCCCAACACTCTCCTGGCTCTGTTGTTTTCCTTTGGTTTTGGCTTGTCTTTTTGAAACATAGACACAGTTATACATGTTTACAATAAAGCTAGAGTCTGACTCCTCTAAGAATAATTGGCTCCCACAGTACAACAGAGGCAATGCTTACCTCAAACAAACAACATAAAATAATACAGAAGGAGCCAAGGGTCCCTCCTCTAATGTTTATACAACCAACAATTAAAATACCAGCAACCATTTATTAGGCCATCGATAAATGCTGCTTTACAGTCTTAACGTATTTATACATAAAAGATGAAATAACATAAGTAACTATACCAAATATCTTTGTTTTTTGTACTAAATAATCAATTTTAAGCTGTCACTGTGATGACCAGTTTTGACATTTTTCCACGATTAGTAATTTAATAAAAAACTGGATAGTATAATTAATTGTTGTATGTCATGCTGTTGTATTATGGTAACAACATAGAAATTGAAGTACAACCCCAATTCCAGTTGTGGTGATGTGTAAAACCTTAATTAAACAGAATGCAGTGATTTGCGAATCTCATCAACCCATATTTTATTCAAAATAGAACATAAACAACATATCAGATGTTGAAACAGAGAAATGTTAACATTTCATGGAAAATATTAGCTCATTTTGAATTTGATGGTAGCAACACATCTAAGAAAGTTGAAAGAGGGTGATGTTTACCATTGTGTAGCATCACCTCTTCTTATAAAAACTGTCTGTAAATGTCTGGGAACTGAAGAGACCAGTTTCTGGGGTTTTAGGAGGGGAATAGTGTCCTGTTCTAGTCTGATGCAGGATTCTAGCTACTCTACAGTCCTGGACTTTTGTTTTTTTGTTTTATGACGCACCTAATGTTTTCTATTCAGTTTGGTTCTAGCCAGTTCAGCCCCCGGACTCTTCACCTGCAAAGCCATGCTGTTATGATGGATGCAGTATGTGGTTTAGCATTGTCTTGCTGAAATATGCAAGGTCTTCCCTGAAAGAGACGTTGTCTGGATGGGAGCATATGCTCCTCTAAACCCTCTATGTACCTTTCAGCTTTGATGGAGCCTTTCCAGAAGTGTAAGCTGCCCACGCCATAGGCACTAATGCCCCCCATACCATCAGAGATGCAGGCTTTTGAACTGTCCGCTGATAACAAGCTGGATGGTCCCTTTCCTCTTTAGTCTGCAGGACACGACTTCCATGGTTTCCAATAAGAATTTTAAATTTTTCGATTTTGCCTCAGAGCATTTTAAATGAGCTTTGGCCCAGAGAACATGCCGGCGATTCGTCATCGTGTTCACATATGGTTTCTTCTTTGCACACTGAACTGTGTTCACACAGTGATCTCTGGAAGTGTTCTGGAAGATTTCCTGAGTCCATGCAGTGATGTCCAGTAGAGAATCATGCATGTTTTTAGTGCCACCTGAGGGCCCAAATATCACATGCATTCAGTTTTGACCCACTTTGAACTTGTCCCTTGTAAACAGAGGTTCCTCCTGATACTCTCAATCATTTCAATTACATTACAATTACTTTTCCAGCCTTTTTTCCTCCTGTTCCAACTTTTTTGAGATATGCTGCTTCCATCAAATTCTAATTTATCTTATTTAAATTCAATGGTAAGATTTCTCAGGTTCAACATCTGATCTGTTGTTCTATTTTGAATAAAATATGAGTTGATGAGATTTGGAAATCATTGCATTCTGTTTTTATTTACATGTTCCCATCTTTCCAACTTTTTTAGAATTGGGGTTATAAAACCTGTTTTGTGTCCTGATTTTATACAGGAAAATCATAAACAGTGGATAGCCTAAGTTTGTGTTGATGTACCCATAGATAATAATAGAATATTAATGAGCAGTTAACTATCAGAATGTTTTTGTGACGCTCTCAGTGTTATAATGCTGTCCATTATACATTATAACTACCATTTTATTACAGGGGGTCTTTTATATATTTTAGATATTTTGTCTGTGTATGTCTAGGTCAGGCAGCCATCCGTGGGCTGGTGGCTGATGGCCGCAGGCTGGCCAATGCTCTACCAGGCCCATACAGGCAGGAGCTGCTGGGTAAATGTGAGCAGGTGGAGCATCTCATGGCCCAGCTGGCAGAACTGGCTGCCCGCGGTGAAGGGGACTCCCCTCAAGCACGTGCCGTGGCTCAGCAACTTCAGGAGGCTTTGAAAGTAAGACGTTTCACACTCCACTGTCCTTCAGACCTCTTGCTAGACTCTGATCAGGTCTCATGAAACTGAGAAAGACAAACACCTCCATCTGCTGGTTAACAGTGGTGATAGAAAAATAGAAGTTTGAAGTAGCATTCCAAAATATTCTATTGCTATTGAGGCCCATGCAGTCAAAATAAATGTATTTGCCATAAGATGTAGTCAAGTGTATAATATAAAAACATCAGTCAGCATTGAATAATTAGGACAATAACACATATAAAGCAGAACAGCAATGTTTTTATATCATTCTGAGCCATTTTTTTCTGATTTATTTATTTATTTTTTTGTTTTTTCTTCAGTTTATTTAAAAAAAAATTTTTTAAATGCCACTATGGTTTTTGAGAATTTGTAGTGAGTTTCAGTGAGTCCTAGTTTGGTGTGTGTGTTGACCATCTGTTTGTTCTCCTGCCAGGACCTGAAAGGTAAGATGCAAGAGGCTATGACTCAGGAAGTGTCTGACATCTTCAGTGACACCACCACCCCCATTAAGTTACTGGCAGTGGCTGCTACTGCTCCTCTGGAGGCCCCCAACAGAGATGAGGTCAGTGGTACCATCATTCTGCTCCTCACTGTGTTCCCACTGTGCTCAGTGGTATTATATATGTATTAATTCTAACAAAACTTTTCAACACTTGCTTTATTTGATCATTTGTAGGTCTTTGAAGAAAGGGCTGCCAACTTTGAGAATCACGCTAATAAGCTTGGCACCACAGCAGAGAAGGCTGCTGCCGTTGGCACTGCGAACAAGAGCACAGTGGAGGGAATCCAGGCAGCTGTCAAGTCAACGAGAGACTTAACACCCCAAGTATGTCACAGTTTAGTGTTTATATCTGTTTGTGTTTGCCCTCCACTCTGCATCACAAGTCACAGAGCTTAAGTGTTTCCTGCTTCTTAAGCCAAGCTTTTAGCAGTTGTACTGACAGTTAATGGCTTGAATTGTTTTTTTTTAGGTGGTATCTGCTGCCCGTATTCTGCTGAGAAATCCTGGAAACCAAGCTGCATATGAACATTTTGAGACCATGAAAAATCAGTGGATTGACAATGTGGAGAAAATGACAGGTGACATTATCTGAACACACTGTGTGTGATTATGCTTAACATTACTTTGGGTAAATTCCTACATTAACATGTTATGGATGTCTAGGTTTGGTGGATGAAGCCATTGATACCAAATCTCTTTTGGATGCTTCGGAGGAGGCCATTAAGAAGGACCTGGATAAGTGCCGTGTGGCCATGGCCAATCATCAGCCTCAGATGCTGGTAGCCGGTGCCACCAGCATTGCCCGCAGAGCCAACCGTATACTCCTGGTGGCCAAGCGAGAAGTAGAGAACTCGGAGGATCCTAAATTCAGGGAAGTAGTTAAGGCTGCATCAGATGAACTAAGCCAGACAATTTCCCCCATGGTGATGGGTGCTAAGGCAGTGGCAGGAAATATCCAGGATCCAAGTAAGTTGATGCTGCTCACAGAATATGCAGTTATATTTGACGTGTATTTGGAAGATTCTGAGTGATGTTCCAATTAGTTAATGTGTTTGTACTGATCACCAGGTCTTCAGAAGGGCTTTCTGGACTCAGGTTATAAGATTCTTGGTGCTGTGGCAAAGGTCAGGGAGGCCTTCCAGCCACAAGAGCCAGACTTCCCACCACCACCTCCCCCTGATCTGGATCAACTTAATGTAAGTCCTCGTGTTTTCTCATAACATATTACTTTTTGGCATTGGACCTTTTTTATTTATTAACTGGTTAGAGAACGAGCAGAATCCAAACGTACTGTACAGCTACTTAAAACGTAATAGTTACTATGATTTGTCCTTATAGCTTAACGATGAGGCAGCGCCACCCAAACCTCCTCTTCCAGAGGGTGAAGTTCCTCCTCCTAGGCCTCCTCCTCCAGAGGAGAAAGATGAAGAGTTCCCTGAGCAGAAGGCTGGCGATATGGTGAATGAGCCCATGATGGTGGCTGCCAAGCAGCTACACGATGAAGCACGCAAATGGTCAAGCAAAGTAAGTCAAGTCAGCACTGCCAAAACAGGAATGGACTTTTCCTTCTACGCTTTTCAGAAATTCTAAGCTTTCAGATTGATTGTATTCCTGTCCTACTTAATAGGGTAATGACATCATTGGTGCTGCCAAACGAATGGCCTTACTTATGGCTGAGATGTCACGTCTAGTGCGTGGAGGCAGCGGAAACAAGCGTGCCCTCATCCAGTGTGCCAAGGACATTGCTAAGGCTTCTGACGAAGTTACAAGACTGGCCAAGGAAGTGGCCAAGCAGTGTACTGACAAACGTATCCGGACCAACCTGCTCCAGGTAAGTTCAGTCATGTTAGAAACAGTGACTTTTCACTGTGGAACAAATACGCTTTATGATTTGGTAAGACATTTCTTTTTTTTATCCTTATCTGGTTTTTAATCTCATTTCAGGTGTGTGAGCGTATTCCCACCATCAGTACTCAGCTCAAAATCCTCTCCACAGTCAAGGCCACTATGTTGGGTCGTACCAACATCAGCGAAGAGGAGTCAGAGCAGGTGAGTCTTGCTTATGAGTGTGACCACAAGTTCCCACTATTTTTCTTAAGTTGCTGTTGAAATAAGATTATCCAGGTATAAATCATCTTTGACTCTCTTCTCATTCATTCTCTGTCAGGCCACTGAGATGCTGGTCCACAATGCTCAGAACCTGATGCAATCTGTGAAGGAAACTGTCAGGGAGGCTGAGGCAGCTTCCATTAAAATCCGGACAGATGCAGGTTTCACCCTCCACTGGGTCAGAAAGACCCCCTGGTACCAGTAAGAGATGGGCAACTGTTTCTCTGCTTCATTCTGGTTCTACCCAGCTGTCGAGGATATTGAATGGGCAGATCCGTCATCAGATCTATGATATCAAAGCCCACAATCTAATATGGGCAATCGTTCTCCATTAGTCCTGTGTCCTGTCTGTAACAAATGCTGTTCTGGTAGAATGTAAACAATGGGATTATCTATGCAAGTTATGGCTCAGATTCTAACTGCGAACGTCTGCTTTTGGAAAAGTGTGTTTTAAAAAATAAAATAAATTTTTTTTTTAGTTTATTTGGATAAATCCCAGGATTTATATATATATATAATATATATATTTTGATTAGAGGTTGGATTTCATATAACGTGGACGTATTTTTTGGCTCTTCTAGACACAAACCACAGTAACTTAATTAATATAATTAATTTACTTTTGCTAGAACATGCACATGAACTTGGGGACTAACAAGTACAGTATAGGCACACGCTCAGTACACGCTAAATATATTCAGCGGTTTTATGTTTGTTTACACGATGTTATCACAAGTGAAAGAAAAACACTGTTCCTTAATTTACATATTATTATACAATTGTAGCAAACATCTTTTTTTTTTAGAGTTCTGCCAAAGACTTTCTGCCTTGATCTTTAAAAGTACTGCGATACATATTTGAGTTTAAGGGCTAGTTTTGTAAACTGTACAAAAAATTACCATTTTCTTCTGCAGCAGGTCAATACAATCTGCCTGTAAGCTTGAATTCACTTTATTCTAGATACATTTTATTTTTCATGTGTTGCATTGAGATTAGATGTGATAAATTGGCTTTTGCTACACAATGAGGGTTAATAGCCAAAAACAGTTACTCTGATTTTCACAGCATGCTAACAAAGCTTAGACTTTATAGATGCTGCAGTTTTTGTTTCTAGACACTGCTCTCTGTTGTATATTTAATGTTATCTTGTATACAATCGTTTTTTGTGATATATGAATTGCACACTTTTAGGTAGTCAAGGGAATGATCAGAGTTTTGAGATGAAGCACAGTGTAATCTGCAGCTGCCGCAAATAAAAAAAAAAAAAATCATTTTTCGTTGGCACTGTTTTCTCAACGTGTCTTTATACACTAAACATAACTGGCTACTTTTCATGAAAAATGTAGTTGATATTTTGAAATATCTGAAGACCATTGATGTGAATGTGTCTTTATAAGTGTACAGATACTAACTGATGTGCCTTGAGAAAGAAACCTTATTTGCAAGTTTTTGTTTTTAGATGTTTTCTATTTGTACATGGTCTCACAGTGTTGATGTAACACTTGTTGGTACATGAGTTACACCTGCTTTATGACTTTGACTTAAAAGTCAAATTATGCTCTATGCAAACCCTGAGAAAGTTTGTTTAAAAAAAAATCAAAATTATACACTTAAGTTTGGTTTAGTTGGGCCTGAACATGGATGCCTATGAATTGTTAACAATTTTGTAATAAAGCATTTTATAGCACTTTGGGGTGTGCTTGCTGTATCATTTCTGTTTTCATATCGGCCTAGTTCTCCAATGAAGTTTACTCTTGATTCTGCTTGTAAATATCTTTGAAGTAATCCTCGACTTGACATGTTATTAAAAAATCACGAATGAATTAAAAAAGAAGAAAAACTTGTGTTGGATTATTGCCAATGAGCAGGAACAAAATTGCAACATTTATAAGAAAGCTAGGCATGATCATTTCATGAAAGTAATTATATTGTGCCTCAGGGAGCGATATATCCGAATCTGCAATCACATTATTCTAATCAACGCACCGCGAATAGCCTGCGAGGCTCAACTGATTAATTCACCCTTGAAGGGGCCAGTGGTGCATAAAGTGACCTGATCTCTGCTTTAAGAATTAAACGGATACAACAATATGCAATACATAATGTACAAATTTGTAGTAATACAGCTATGAGCATAGTAAAATACGCAGATGTGGAAGTTGAACTTATTTTAGGTGAAACAGTTGAAACAGGCGCCGCGATAACGCGAGACTATTTTATCTCTATTCATTAACGTGAGTCAAATGCACACGAAGGCTTCCAGGACAGAGTGTTTAGTTAATATCAGTTTTCGCTGAACATAATCATTCATTTTCTCTTTAGGTTGCACGCTCACGACCCATTACTTTTTCATGATCTGTGTGAAAGGCAGCTGAAGCAGCAGCCTCTTACTACTCTCTCCCCCCTCCAGCAGTGAGCAGCGGCTTCCCGGGGCTCCTCGGCATCAACACACCGGTCGTTGAATTTAAAAAAAAAAAAAAAAAAAGATCAAGTAACGAAGGACCAAACATGTCGACAGGGAGGAAAACAACGTTAAGGTAAAACAGCTGAGCATGTTTGTAACCTGAGAGGCGTGATGCTGTGTGGGGTTAGCTGCTGCGGCTAGCTGTTAATTCATGCTAACACGCCCGGTGTGGTGGCAACCTGTCGGCGGGTGGTGCACGGCGATCAGGCGCTAAACAGTCTGCACCTGTGGACGTTAGATCCACTCCTGTGTGCAGGTAAAACCACTGTTAGCAGTTAGCTTAGGTACACATTGTTGGGTCCAAACTGTGCTAGCAACAGCTAGCAGAAGAGGGTGGGTTCATCATCACATGACTGGGAGACGCAGATTGTGCATAATCCAAACTGTGAATCTTAATTGCACTAGAAAACAGATAAAGCGCGTGTTTCAAATCATTTGGCAAGTGTGAAAATGTGTTAGTGAAACAGGTTTTACAGCATCGAGTCAAACTTTAGCATTAGCTGAGAAGTTGTTACTGTTAGAAAATGTACGATTTTGAAATAGAAAACATTTCGATTTTATTAAATCGTATGAGAAAGTTGCTGTTTTCTAACTTGAGGATTTAATTATAATTTAAATTATTAACATGTAACACAACTTGAACTAGGCAATGTGAAAATAGGACATTTCTCTAAAATAAACCTAGTCAATATAAAAAAGAGGTATTGTAATGAAAACCGAGATTTTTGACATTATTAACATAACAATAATAGTGCTTTTTGGTGACATTAAATATACTTTTTTTTTTTTTTTTTTTTTTTTTTTTTTTTTTTTTGCATAATGTGAACTGAATGGCGCGGCGTTCACTTGACTTCAGGAAAACTTATATTTTTTAACCTGGTCGTCCACAGTGAGAAGTTTTGGTTAATGTTTAAGTGTTTAATAACTTTTGGAGAAGGCAGTTAAAGATTTCTCGAGCGCCAGCATAGTGAGAAACATTTACAGAGCGACGGAACTGGCCAGTTAAAGCAGGAAAAGCACTTGTAAATCGTGACATTCTTATGGTTATTTTGTCTTGTTGATGCTTGAGTTTCAGGGACCTGGTATTTTACATCCCAGCTCAATTTGGCACCTGTATGCATAATTTAGGGTGATCATAGCATTATCCCAACGTGCAGGGACAGATATTTGCCTAGGTGCAAGGACATGTGCCTTTGTTCTTTACTCCGTGACGTAGTTGTATGGGGAGAAGTCCGTCACGTACTGGACGCAAAGCGTTTTTACTTCAACAGTTGTCAAGAATTTCAACTGAGTTCTTAGAAAGGCAGTGGAGGGAGGCTACACTCGGAGTATTGAGGTCCCACAATTTTTGACCTTGTTACATATTGGATTAACACTGTTAATCTTCATCATGTCCAACAACTGCAATAGCACAATCATGACAAGCTTCTTTATTCATGCTTAGTTTATGTTAATGAGTGTGATGTCAGATCACGCAGTTATAGAACTATTAAGGGTGACTCAATAGCTTTTGATTTATACATAGAAAAGATCACTGAATAAAAGTGTGTGAATAAAATTTCCAAAACGACATACAAAAGGAAGAAAATGATTAGTGACCAAAGACACACATTGAAAAATATAGACATGAAATACCAGCCAAACAGTAATAAAATACTGACATTCAAACTACACATATTTAAACAAACATATAAAACATTAGGAAAAATAAACTTGTTGCTCTTTTGTATCGATTATCATAACTGAATATAACAAAACAACTCAAAATGAAGCTGCAAGATTATTTGTATCCCTGTTTTTGGTCGTGTGTCTCTCTTTGGTCATTCGTTTGTTTGTGCATATTTGTGTATGTCATGCAAGAGTCTTCCTCACCTCTTTGTAGTTACTTACTTTTATCACATTTACATTTGCCAAGGTCTCCCTTTTTTCCCATTGGCTCTAAACGCAACATAGGAAGCTTTACAATTATTGGAACATGTGCAGCCAGTCATATGGTGAAGAGACCCTTTGGCCTGCCCACTTGCTCCACCAACCATTCAATGTTGTCCAAGGCCCAGCTTTAGTTCCTGTAGTCAAAAAGCACGTTACTTTGATAGAGAACAGGAAGCTGTTGCTAATTAATCAGGTTAGTCTGCTGAGGTTCCTGACATCATGCCAACTCCAAGGTAAGAATCATATGATAATGTCCTCCAGTGTGTCCAGTGCAGAACAGTCCCACTGTTCTGATTTTTTATTCCAATAATATTCAAAGAACATTCAATGACTGAAAACACTTATCATTTGTAATTTAAGTTAATAGTTGCATGTGAAAACCAAATGGGTGAAATGTGTACCAGACATTAGCTACCTTGGATCCATGTGTTTTATGACCGTTTGATAACCTCTTATGAACACTTTGGCCAGGAATAGACTTTGGCCACAATGATATTAAGAAGTTTAGATCTAGAGAAAATTCTAGATGGAAAAATATATAGGGCTAAATGGATATAACTATAAAACCACTCGACCACCACTTTTTTTCCTTTCAAAAGCTTTTCAGTGGTACAAAAGCCACGCGTAGGAGAGCATTTACACACCAGTTGTTCAGAGACTGATAAGCCTTTATTTTAATGTAGAGAGAGCCTTCTTTTCATTAGACTAATCTTTGTTTGAATGGGAGGGTAAAAGAACTCTGTTGTTAGCAGTTTTCCATGTCTCAGTTCAAGACGAGGAGAGATCAATTCCAAATTTGTAAAAATCATTCTTAAATCTCTTTGAGGCTTATTAGTTTCCCTTTGTACATATTCCTGTTGCTTTTTCCCTCATGTATTGTACACATGTATGCGTAGGACTGTAGAGAGTGGGGAAAAAAACAAAATGATCAGGTACCAGAGCCATTTGTGACACTGCAGATCACAATCAGAAACTGATAATTTTCCTCTGTTCTTGAAGAGTCAGCAAGTGGGCGTCTGCATAATACAATGTGTGTTTTGTCTCCACACAGTGAAAATATGCTCTTTGGTATGGGAAATCCTTTGCTCGACATTTCAGCTGTTGTGGACAAAGATTTCCTTGACAAGTAAGTCTAGTCATCTTGTTTCCACGCATATACCTATGTTTCTTATTTCATCCACACACTCTGATGTTATTTTAATTATTTTTTTATTCTTTCCTAAAAGGTTTGGACTGAAGCCTAATGACCAGATCCTTGCTGAAGACAAACACAAAGCCTTGTGAGTCAAACTTTCACTTGGACACCACATGCTTGAGTAGCGTAATGCAAAGTGTTAAAATGACGTGGAACCAAATAAGGGCTGCACTGGTCATTCATACCCACTACTACCATCTTGACACTGTAAGCTGGGCTTGAAATAGCCAGGTCATAAATCAACCCTCTGTAACTGAGCCGCAGAATTTTGCTTGCTCACATGTCACCTATACTAAATTTTTGGCAAACTATATGAAGAAGTTACTATTGCATAGGGCTAAATACAAAGATCTTTAATATGCATGTTTAACCACACACTATTTGCTAAGCATACATGGCTCTTTTTTCCTCCTTCAAATGCAAGCAGATGCAACTGTAATACTATAGCCCTCCTCGAAACCATGGCCAGGCTTCACTTTTTCTAAATATACCTGAAGGTAAACACACAGACAGACAACAAACAACAGAACAACTCATGAAATCAGGAACTAGCTTTAATTACTGACCACCCTATTTCCTTTAGTTTGATAGAGTGCAGATGGTGTCTTTTCAGGGAATTTGTGTTTTACTGCAGACATAAAAAGTGCACCGTCTGTACGTATGGTGATGGTGGTGAATGGGAGGTGTTTGAGTGTTCTTTGACATTTGAGAGATTAAACATTTCACGGGTAAATCCACATTTGGGGAAAGGTTTGTGGTGTGTTTGCCTGTTCTAAATGTGGACATTAATTGAATGGTCCCTATGGTAATTACCTGACTGGAGCTTAAAACTGCCTAAATTGCATACTTGCATTAAAATATGTTTTCTTTTTTGAGATTTATATGTTTTCATTTTCTTTGGCAGCTCCTGCACCCGAGTGTCTTTGTGAATTCATCAGTTGTATTATCCAGGAGGAGACTTTTTCCCTCAAGTGCAGTAGTTTATAAAGATATAAGCCAGTGGCACAGATAGAAAATCCCCCTTAGTGAATCAACCAGACATTTTAAGTTATTGTTTGTCATAATGTCATATTAAGTGGGTGATAATTTTTCTAATAAGGTCCTCGTTCATTTTGCTGATGTCGGAACTTACCAGAGCTTTTCCCTATCTAATATCTTTAGAAATACTCTATCTTGTAGTCAGCTTGTTTGCCTCCACTTGGCTCCCTCTTACAAGAGTTCACTAAATTGCTTTCGAGGGCTTTATTTAACCAGGATCGATTGACTGAGCACAAATGCTCAGGAATTCACTGCTTCACACCTCAACGCTCTTCAGTGCCATACTGTACATTATACATCTGTTGGATGTAAGAAAACCACATTCTTACCTGTTAGCTACTGAGCAGCTTTGATTGAAAAGGTTGGTGTTAAGTACCTTGCCGTAGGGCACTTTTGTAGTAGTATGAAGCGAAGGCAATTAGTAATTAGTTAATAGTTTTCCTTTTAGATTTTGTTGGATCATTCAGTATTCAGCATTTTTCCTTAACAATATTGCTTTTATTCTCAAGAAAGAATACAGTTACAGGACAGAAAAAAATAGCACTATTTTTGAAACATAGTGTCTCATCCTTGTTTTGTTTTTGTGTTAGTTTTCTGATGCCAGACTTGAGAATAAACTTGTTTCACAGTGCAGTAATTGCATAAGTATGAAGCACCAGAGCAATGCATGTATTGTGTAAAGAAAGATCAGTGTGTTCCATCATCTGTACCTTACAATAGACTACTTTCTCAGGTCTAGTTACTTGACAAAGGGACACATTTGACCTTGGGTGTCAGCAGCGGCACAAAGCGAGCATCATCAGCATTGTTGTTCTCCTCCAGCACAAAGCAGCGGTGTTATCTTTAGCCCCACAGATACAGTTCCCTCCACATTCTGCACAAGGTCAGGGCAGGATTAACATGTGGCTTTGGTGGTTAATTCCCAGCACAATGCATTTCAGTGCATGTCCGCTCTAATTCCACACACAGCAGCGTCGCCGTTATCATGTCTGTCAATCGACACCTGAATGTACATGCAATGTTTTTTTTATCACATAATCTGGTTTAATCCAAAGCATGACACATTATTAAAAAAATACCCTTTAGGTACTGAGTTATTAGCTGTGTTAGTTATATTTGAAAATCTGTGTCAAATGCAAAGAGGCCCTTTACAAGGTCATTGGTTTATGGAAGAAGAGGAACCTGGCAGAAATGTTTTGATAAATAACCTATTTTGTAGAAAGACCACAGTAGACTTACAAGTCTGGACAGCTAACACTATAGTTGCTTAGGAATCTACAGAGTGTAACACGATTCATTTTTCCCCATCACCCTGGTGGGAGGGAGATCATTGGATGCAGTGCACTGTGGCCATGTCTGAATTCAATTATCCAGTCACAGCAGAGTCCATATAATCCTGAGAAATTGCCTGCTGTACAGTAGAAACCAACAGGATCCCTGTTAGTACTGGCTAGGGGCTTAAGATTCTTTTTTCTTGATAAACCCCAAACGTGATGTTTCTATCTGCTGCTTGTTGTTTATGCTTCATATCGTTTAAATCAGCAAGACAATTTGAAGTCGTGACCTTAGGCTTGGGGAACTTCGAAAAGCTTGAAAAGCTTAAAAAGCAGTTGGCTAATTTATTAGTCAAAGGTTTTCCAAATATTAATTTATTTTTAATTCAAAGTGCCTAACATTCACTGGTTACGACTTTTTTAATGTGAATATTTGTGTGTTTTGTTTGTTTGTTTTTTTAATTTGTCTAAGGAAAGTTGTTAATGTCTTTAATTGGCTTATGTAAATATAAACTTATTCATACAAAATGTTTTTGGGGAATTTACTTTGGTAGAATCATGGTCCAAATCTTTTCTTAATGTGAACAGATGCTGTCAGTGCTCCTAGTAATGCAGACTCATTGAACAGCCTGCCAGCACCACAGAGTTATTCACTTTTAAAGGTTTTTAAGTGAGGCTCACCCTCCTAACCATTCTGAGCATTTCAGCTGTTTCTGCTAGATTAGTATGTTGTGGAGCATTGTGATTTATTGTAATTTTATAAGGAAGGAGCGTAGCAGACTGTAGCATAGCAGGGAGAAGGAGGGTTGAGCCAAGAAGACTGGGTAGATTACAAGTTACCCACTAGGTCCAGATTTAGTTGCATGTAATCTCAAGCGTCACCAGAATCACATACTGTACCACTACTATCTATCACTCTGTCCTCCATATAAGGCAGCAGCTGTGTCTCAATATATTATTCAGTGTTACTGTGTGGTGGCTCGTTCATGTGACATTAAACACAGAGGTCTTGGGCTGTAACTACTTTTATTTAAATGATATTTGCTATGTGGTTAGTGAGTTGCATTTCAAAGGTTCTGTAAAAGTAAATGCTGGTTCTTCACTGGCCACTTTGTGCCATTTGAACTGTAGCCATGAGAGGAAACCAACAAACCAATTGTGATTTCCTCTCCTCCTTTGTTTAGACATGTTAAGTTCTGTATTTCCTTTAGTGAAATTATAATGCCACAGCTCTTGCTCACTTTTAAAACGTTTTGCTACCATCGTGTTGTGCAAGGTCGAAAATTGATATTGGCTTTTTTTTTAATAACTTGCAGAAAAGTAGGGTACAAGGTATCAAGAAATAAATGAAATCATAGTTTTTTTTATTTAGTGTTCTCTCATTAAGTTGATATTGTTGCGTTCTATCTTCCGCTGTAGGCTTTTACAGAGTTTCTCTCAGCAGTGAATTCCTTCGGTTAATATTGAACTGCAGTGCATTTAAAAGTACACTTGATGTCCAGCAGGGGGCACCAGCAGCCTACTGTTTCTACCCCAAGGACTCTCCATAGGAAACAACATGTCAACATAATGAAAACACGCCTCTTTCTGCAGGAGATTATTATGTGGGTAAATAGACATTTTATTTTAGGATAACTACGCACTACAGGTTGTTTAGAACACACTACATTTCATAATAAACAATCCACCCAAACCTTCTTGGGCTTGTTAACCATATCATATTACAGCTAATGATTATTGGCGTTTCAAATGAGTGAATCATTGTTACAGTGAGTGTATTGTCACCTCTGAGAGGGGAGGGGGTGGATATCAGCTGGCTCCTGCATATTAGTCCCGTTCAAACATTTGTTTTATGACTCCCTCTGTCCAATGATAATTAATTGTTTACTTTCTCATCTCTGGATGATGGCGTGACTCTTTTCAGAGGTTGTTTGCTCACAGCAATTAAGTTCATCAGTGCTCATCCTCCCTCCTCCTCCCTGTCTCTCTCACTACACTACCCTCCCACCCTCCTTTTCTCTCTTTCTCTGTGCTAAATGCAGATTAGCAGCGTCACAATCACATCCAGAATGAGAGTAAACTCCTCATTATGCCGTGTGACCCTCTGCTGCATGAATAATTCAGGGCTGCAGCGTTAGTGGCTGGCTGTTATTAGCATTCCGGATGGCGAGGGAAAGAGCGAGAGAGAGAGAGGGAGAGAGAGAGGGACAGAGAGAGGGTGGGAGGCTCATATCACTGACAGGGCTGACTCAGGGGGATCAGTGGTGGATTGAGACACACACATCACACACACATCATCACACAACACAGGAGATCAGTAGAGGTGCCTCTCCACTTGCACACCCTGCTGTCTGTGTACATCTTACACATCCCTGCTGCTGCCGTGCAGCTCAATCTGCTTGCTGCGAAGAAAACAACAAAGGCCCCTCTCACTGAGTACATGCTAAACACTTCGGCTTCTGGGTGTGTGTGTGTGTGTGTGTGTGAGAGAGGGAGAGAGTCTGCTCTGTAAACACACTTGAATCTACCCCTTATTTTTATGTTTTTTAATATATATCGAAGTAAATCATGAGTGCAGGAAAACCCCCAGTGGAGCTATCCTGGTGTGTCAGGAGTAGGAGGAGAAACACTCCTCATTGTATATTTGTGTGTGTTTGCATGCAAGCATGCGTGCAGGAGCTGCATGTGCTTGCCATGGTGCCACTTCACTGGATGCACTCATGCTTGACTGAATGTGCAGACACATCACACCCCCCTTCCGACTTTTACTTCCCAGCTCCCTTGTCTGTTGCTGAGGCTGAGTGCTGTACTACAGTACTTTAACTTACCTCTGCCAGCCCGCTGGCGGGGTCACAACATCTAGCTCCCCCCTGCTGCTAAGGGTAAAGGTTGCGGGCCTGTATCCATCAGCCAACCTCAGAGCCACAGAGCAAGAGCAGAGATTAATGGCTCTCAACTGGTAATTGAGACATCAGAAACATTTTCGGCCGCCAACCGCACTGCTCTTGATGTTTTATTGATATGCGTGACGCCAATGGTTTGGGACACAAATGCGACATGCTCACCAAAGCTGTACTCAACCGTAAGAAATGTGGATCAACACCTTTTTAAAAATATAAAATGGGAAACTTTTTTTGAATAAATGGAATAAAGAAGCCCTGTAGTTTCTTCAGCTATTGTTGTTTGATGAGATAGGTTAACATGCTGTGATGCAGGGTGATTACTGTGCATTTAAAGTGTACATGCTGCCTCCTAAGAGATGGCTGATGCAATCATAATTAAGGCTCATCCTCGCCTCCCTCTTGTTGATGGCGGCTGCCAGCAGGTGGTGCCAGAAGGAAACATCACAAGTCAAAGGGAGTGTAACAAACATAATCCATATCCCTCCAACTCCCGCCTTTTAAAGAGCATTTTGTAATTAAAATGTGGGCATCTCAGCCAGAACATACAGCATGTTCACTTCAGAAAAGCTTGCTGGGGGCTATTTTTAGTCATCTTTGATCCCCAGCAGCCACACAGGAAAAGCCACTGATGGCAGCAGCCCATATACTGTACATGTAGGCTGGTTAATAAACCATCTATACTGATCATTTGTCGACACCTAGCTTGAGTGGGGGTAGAAATAGGAGGCTTGACTGGTGAGCACTAACACTCCCCGTGTGTTTAAAGTTCACACTGTGCCATATGGTCCCCGCAGTAGGCGGTGTTGGTAGAATTATTCATACGGAGCGCTCTGAATCACCAAGATCCTGGTATCAACCTCCAAGATAAGGGGAACGTCTCAAAGGCTTTGTGCTCCGGCTTCGAATCTCAATCCACAAGAGAACGCCAGAAGTCCCTTCCTTGCTTACACACTCCCTCTTCTCACTCTCTTCCTCAACGTGTCCCTCTTTCACTCTTTTTCATATCCACACACACACACTCTCACAGTCCCTCTCCCACATCCACACTGTACAGTGTGACAAACAACGCCACCCTCTGCAGCGCGAAGCCAAAAACCTGTGACATTTTAGAGGAAATAATATGAACTCATCCTCCGTGACCAGATTTTGCCCCCGCCGCCTAATCCTTGAGTGCAGCCTAATTAAGTACAAACAGCAGTCCTCAGTTAATGCCAACAAATGGGCTGCTTCTGCCGCCGCTGCTGCAGGATCAGCCGATTATTAAAGGAATGCACATTTGTTGTTTCTGCATTCTAATGCAATTACTCACCCATTATTACCATGTAGTTGTGCAGTCATTAATTGTGCATCCAGTTTGTAATGCAGAAAGGCTCATTGTGGCTGGAGTTTTTTTTTTTTTTTTAATAATTTTTTGTGCTGAGGGACACTGGATGGGTTTTCTCAGCCGAATAGGGATTTACCCAAATGGATTGAGATACCTGAATGATGGTGATATCGTAATGCTTTTGTGTAAATCAACATTCATCCCTTACTGTAGTCTATTAGAGGATGTCAGAGGAATGGAACAAGGCCTCTCTCGCTGTTTAAATCATGACTCATTTGTGTTCAGTACTTTTATGTGCCTTATTCTTTGCCATCTATTCCCATCCTGCCCTAATGTTCCACTGATAAGAATGTCCTATTCATTCTGCGTTTCTCACAGGTTGCTACAGAGAGAAACACTCTACAGGCATTGAATGAAAAGCACATCTATTTCTGAGGGGGAGCGTGAGCACGGTAGAAGATAATTATTGATTTGAAATAAGAAAAGATAAGGCTCAACCTTGAACAGCCCAGCGATAGCGTGCAGAACAGAATAATTAATGGGCCCGTCTTGTGTCGGGACAAGCTTTCACACTGAGACGAGCGTATTGATTTTAAACAGATAAACTGCGTAACCCTTTGTGAAGGGTTTGACAAACAATTTATTGGGGGGAAAAAACAACAATATTCCTCACCCTTTCCATCTCCCTTTCATCACATCCCCAAGCTGTTTTTCCTCTGCCTGACCTATGGAAACAATTACTGTGCATCAGGCCTTGTACTGCCTCCAGACTACCAAGGAAGGCTGGTGTAGGATGCACACACTGATTGGGGAATCTAATCAATGGTGGAACCTGTCTCCACTCCAGATGCCTGTGTTGAAACTGGGATTACCGAAGCCTTTTAGCTGTATTGCCCCCTTTCTCCTTCTGTCAGAGAGAGAAAGATTGATCTACCTGTTTAAATGTACCTGCCTGCTATGGCAGAAGCAGAGATAATTTACTGTGCCTGTACAACCCTCCTCCTTCCTGATCCCTGAGGAGAGCTGCAAAGAAGCCCCAGTCCTCTTGCCAGTTGCCTTGCCATCCCCTGATTGGTGATAGTGACCGTTTGATCATGTTTTCCTGCCTGTCCTTGTGATTTGTAAGCTGTTTAAATGTGAACAAGGCAATTAAATAAGGACGAACGGCATGTAAGAGAGTGGGTGCCGTGGTGATCATTAGCGATGAATTACCCTGGTGTGCACTCAAACACTCGGGAGGACTTTCAGGCAGACCACTCTCGAGGATCCAGATCCAATCTAGCCATTGATTAACAGAGACTTGTTCTTCCTGTGAAATCACTCGACGGGGATTTTGGGCCACTCATCCGGTCTTATCGAGATAGGCTAACATCAAAGGCGAATGAAGAGGGATTGGGTAAATGGGCTCACCTTGCCCTCCATGTGAGAGACTTAGACGAGCAAATCTTGAATTATTGCCTCATGTAAATAATCTACTTGGCTCGGTTTTTTTTGGGGAGGTGTGAGAGGAACTCGTGAGTCACTCGGGGCAGAGAACACTCATAGCACTTTGGAAGCTCTCATATTTCCCTTGATGGGAAGCAACGGTGGGGGCTCTATTCCCAGGAATGTAAACAACATGATGTTCGTGACTTGTGCTGTCTGTCCAAACAATTTGAATGTGTTAAGCTGGGGAGATGTAGAGGTAATAGTTTTCGAGGACTCTCATATTATCTGAATACAAATATATTGCATTCAGTTGCCTAATTTCCCTAATTTGAATATGATTTGATTTCAGCTGAACGAATAAGTGCCTCTATTAGTATCAAATTGGAAGGTATGAAATTGAAAAATAGCACAGTGCCTTTAGTTAAAAGTGGTATTTAACCAGTGCCAGGGGCAGTCTCTTGGAAAGCATATTTTATATAACACAGGTTGTCCATACATTATAGGAATGCAACACCAGCAGGTTTTAAAAGCAGAGGTTATGGCTGAGGACATTTTGTTCAAAACAATTTCTTTTTCTCTGCTCCCTCCCCTCATAGCTTAGACTGCAGTAGATGGAAAGGGATTTTCTCTCCCTAAATGGCCAAGGGGGCCGTTTACGGTGTCACTACTATGGGATCACATGATGTTTGAGGGTGTAAAGGTCTTGAGGCAGCTGCTCCTTTTCGGATGGGATTTTCGAGGCGTCCAAGAGCAGGGCCCCATGCTGTCTGCACTGAAAGGTGGAGCAAATACTTCTAGGGAAGGGAAAAAAAAGCTGAAATCCTCAGAAGCTGTGTGTCCATTTGAAATGGGTTCTAGAGTCCCTCAGCTGCCTTCATGTTATAAACACCCACAGTGCTCAAATTCTTCCATTGTCAAAGAGCCATAACAGGTGTCTCAGGAAGGATTTTTTCCTGGTTTAGCATATTTTCCACTTGCATGGAAAGTTTTTTTTTTTTTTTACTTTTCTTTATTGGGAACATTCTGCCCTGGGTAGACCCCTTACCTTGAGACATGATATGCAGACTTTCTTTGAAGCAGTAAAGGTTACTTTCACACTCACTCAAAATTTGGCCATGCCTAGTTAAAACAGGTTGTGCTGAAGTATTGAACACCTCTGGCTGACATATGTTGGTAAGCCATTATGCACTTTGCATGAATATTGCTCCAGTGTGCAGTGAGTGTACAAACTAAAACTAAACTCTATCTCTCTAGATAGATAGATTTAAAGAAATATGTATAATATACCTTGTGCAACCTGTGATTTCCACTGAAAATGTTTTGTTAATCTTAAAAGAATGAATACATTAGCACTGTGTAGCGGAGCCTTTACATAACCAGTCCCCCATGGGATTACACTCAAGCATTTTCTCAACAAGCCCTCATACTATGTTAATTTATGGTGGAATTACACATAACGCCGGTGGGAATGGCATAGTGCACCTTGAACTATTTACCATGTCATTGGATTTTTTCCCTGATGTAAATATACTTACCAATGGACAGTCTTCAATTTACATCTGGGGGGGGGGAACCCACCATGCACCTCCTAATGTGGCATATCATCTCGACTGCAGTTAGGTCAATTTCCTTAGCTGGGTGGACACGTTTATTTAGGCAGCCCCCTGGGAGGCTGTTTGTGTGAATGATGTGGAGAATACACATTCATGTTTGCAGCCCTTCAGATAAAGACTCTACCTTGCAGTGTACTCCAGCTTTGCATCATGTCACGCCTAAGCAGTAAAGTTATTGATGTTTTAAATGGCACTATGTTCAGGAAATGTAAAAATGAGAGAACTGCCTTCAGTATTTCACTGTAGACCCAAGGTGTTCCTGTAGTTGTGTGTGTGAAAACTCAGCAATTGTTTACTCCCTTTTCCTCAAAGTCGTGTCTGTTTTGTTGATTCATTGTGTTTAGTCTGTTACAGTCATTTCTAAACTTGGCTGTATAGTTCTGACATCAAACATTTAATTACATGGGGTCTCTCCCTAAACAGATTATGTGGCTACGGAGTTATTGTATACAAGGGGCCACACCTGCTGTTGTGGGATTCCAACCCGCGGCCTTCCTCATCCCAACCCAATCCTCTACCACTGAGCCACAAGGCCCCAAAATTAGCATTTTATGTAATCATACTAAATGTGCTTAGCATTTAGCCGTTATGCGGAGTAAGCCTGGGTCAAATTACAACTTAAACTCACTGAAATTTGGCTATGAGTGGAAACTTACGTGCCCATAGTGTTTAAAAAAGTTGAGGACTCACCAGAGCCTTACTTCATAGACTACAAATGTCTTTACCAAATTTTATAACATTCCATCCAATGGCTATTGAGATTTTAACTTGGACACTTCAAACTTTAATAACAAAATGAAAACATGCTTTTGACAAGTTTTTTTTTTTTTTTTAATAACTGAAATCTCTAATTTACAAATATTTTCAGTACTTCAAAATCCTTTTTGGCTTCACTTCTATAAGCTTAACAAATCTGAATTTGGCCAGTTCTTCCCATTCTTCCTGCTAGATTCTCTCAACCTCTGCCAGATTATATGGGATTATCTGATCAGTCTTTTGACCACTGGAGCCTTAGTCACCTCTTTGATAAAAGCCCTCCCTGTCCAGTTATTGGCTTTGACCAGGACAGCCACTTTAGGAAGAGTCGTGGCAGTTCCAATGTTAAGTGAAACTTATAGCAGACATGATGCACTGTACCTGAGCACGGGTACAGTAGAGTGCTCGTGTTTACACTAGGCCTTTAAGAGAAGGACTGATGTATTTCACCACGTGGTTAATCTTGAACCTTGTCTGTTGTTACATCCCTTCTATGTGTCTTACTCCAGATTTGAAGAAATCGTCAAGAGGAACAAAGTTGAATACCATGCCGGTGGATCGACCCAGAATTCAGTGAAAATTGCTCAGGTTAGTCTTCACTGGCCCTCTGCAGTGTGCATACAGTAAATGTGTGTTGAATATATAGATATATGCTTGTAAGAATTGTCAGCCTGTCAGCCTTGGGAATACAGCACGCAGCTGCACAGCACGTTGACACATTACAGTTTTGGGTGTTGTGAATTCATCAGATCTGCCACGGAAGGAGAAAGGCAGGGAGGCTTCATAATATTTGCAGTGTTATCTATTTGGCCTAATTTCCTGAGACATATCAAACATCAATTAGAGAGAATTACAAGTAGATGCAATTAAAATGTCAGAACAAATTATATCAAACAAATGCTGATCTTCTCCCTGGCTGTTAGACAGATTCAAGCATCTACTGTAAAAGAAATTGGTGATTGTCCAAATCTAAAATGGCAATCTAAACTTGAGAAGATGATTCACCGAATCCTTTTTTCTCAAGTCTTTTTTTTTTTTAAGTGACTGTGGTAAGTCTGAATTTGACATGCAGTGATTAGCTGCTGATAGGGCTTTGGTCTGCAAACAATAAACAAAGAAAAAGCATCCAGCTGAAAAATAATTCTCTTCCAAGGAGAAATGAGTGCAGAAGCTAATTGAGAGGCTGATGTTTGTGAAAGCACCGACTCTTTCTTGTGTGTGGGTTTTTGTTTGTACATGTCAGTACAGTGTGTAGAGTTCGTTATTTGTACACATGTACGTGTGTGCCGTGTGTGTTTGTGTGTGTACTCAGCACAAGATAGATACAGAGAGAGGAAAACGAAGGCAGGCAGGCCCTCAGGCTGCCACCATCTCCATGCTTTGGAGACAGTAAACATCCTTTAAAAAGAGATGCAGAGCTGTGCACCTCCATACAAACACTCTTTAATTATCAAGATCAGACACGTTTGCATAAACCTCAGTCACTCACAGACAGTAACTGCCAATTTGATTGTATTCTTTGAATAACAACTCCCCTGTTTTTATTTATTTATTTATTTTTATCTATGTGCTTAAAGAACTATCCAACCGGAGTAAGAGATTATTTCCTCCTTGTCAATGCACTAGCTAAAGCCATACGTTTAGTTTGGTCTGCCTCAGTTAAGACATAAACCTTGGACAAAGATGGTTCAAATTTAATTTAGAATAAATTTAGGGAACCAGCGCCAAGATATGTATCAACTCCCTTGTGAAATCAGATGGAGTTTTTTGTTGCTCTTCCTTGCTGGACAAAGAGTTGTCATGGCATCTGTGCCTTCTGATATGCGTTCAATCATCTAAATAGGTCCTATAATGGCATGGCAGACCCCAGTAAAATGTTATTCTACTTTGTTTATTTAGATTTTTACCCCCTTCAGAGGAAAGATGTAGTGTTTTCGTCCCATACCAGAAGTCTCAGAAATATTTTCTGTCAATATATACCTTGAAGCACTGACTTTTCCACATTTCACTTTCAGGTGATGGTGTTCTTTTATGAAAAATGTATAATGCATAACCGGCTCCCAGATTATCACATTGTAGCACCTGCAATATGTGAAACTTCAAACCTTGCTGTATTGTGGAAGCTGAACCTTCAAACACGAATGATATGCACTGCAGCACTGAATCCACATCAAAGGCCCCAGTGACTTAAATGAGATGCTCGATCCAGGGCAGGTTTGCTCAGGAGCACCATCGCCGCTGGAGGAGAGAGAGAAGTGTTCAGAGGCTTTGCACAGGAATCGCTGCACACGCTGGGAAAACCCAGGGTGTGGGAGGATCAATGACTTCTCCAGTAGAACTCGTACTTTCCTTCGCTTCATCGGAGGCTGTAATAGGTTAAATACTGCCGCTTCATTTGAGTTAAGATTTCTGCACTTTCAAGGAAAACCTAAACCCTGGCTTTAAGAAGATGCTGAATCAATGGTAATTGGATTTAGTCAAATGAGAATTGACCAAGCTAAAGCTTAGATGGATAAGTATTGTTTTCCTCTAACCACTGTTTCTGCCCTGCACTTTGATAGAAATCATCCGTTGCAGCGTTTGCTTGTTGTCGATTGGTTGCACTCAGTGCTATCTTTAGCAACTTTTTCCATTTTTTATGTATTATGGCTCCTGTCACTACTTATCCACATTCAAAGCACACGTCGTGACAAACTAGAAGTCTCAAGGTAGACGTGTCAACACATTTGTACTTACTTAGCTGTGCACCAGTGCTCCGCATAAGCCTTGAATTTTGTTTGGATCATGTCAGTAAAGTTGCAACCCTGTGTGCAGAGCTCTCTGGCACAGATTTCTAAGAAAAAAAAAATGCAATGATAGAAGTGGGTTGGAGGTTGTTGCCTTTGCCCAAGCTGTAACAAACGCCATGCCCTGAGGGGGCATCTGATGTAAAGGGTTACCTACGGTATGTTGCAGGGTGGTAAGGTAGCCAAAAGCAGCCCAGCTAACTTACAGCCTAACACATTAAAAAACATACTTACTGACTAACTAACTAAATAAATAAATATATAAATGATATATAAAATTTGGTACCACTGAGCATGCATGGTGTTTATCACAGGTGACAGAATCGGTTGGGGGAGTCAGTTGACTGGAGGGCTGTATCAAGAAGCACACTCAATTCATTTAGACAGAACATCAAAGTCCTCCAACAGCTCCTTGGGGCCCAGAGATTGAAGTCTGAGCAGAGACAGGCTCATAGGGAGTTATTGCTGCTGCCAGGGAAGCAGATCCCACTCTGAGTGCCTCGTGTAAACCGTGCATTCTCATTATGATCCTCACAAATCAACACCATTGACATATTTTATATCTTTGCACTGTAAGCAGGCTTTGTACCCATTCAGCAAAGGGACAGATTGCTTTGTATACGTTTCTTAGCTGTGAATGCATCACAAAAACTTATGATTAAGTGTGTTCTCTCTTCTTTATTTAGATTATGTACGATGCTTGCAGTCTACATCATCAATTCAATGTGATGTCTTAATGATTGTTTAGAAAGTAAAGACTTTTGAAAAATCTGCCGTCTGTGTTATGGTTATGATGACTGTTTAACGTTTCCTCGGGCTTGGTCAATCGTGGAAGGGGTGAATGGGGCCCAGTCTTGGATCTTGCCTCTGTGCTCTTAATTGGAACCGCATGTGCACCTCACTATAGAAAGTTGTATTAAAAAAAATAGAAAAATCCCACAGCACTACTTGACTTTGAAAAAGGTCTTCACCAGCTCGTGTGTTGTACGGGAATACTTACAACTGGGTTTGATGTCTCATTTAAGGCATTGACTTATTTCTTGGGGTGAATATATTCCATGACCTAATGTTTGGCTTTTACAGCTCGTTTTGTTAAATAAATAAAGAACAGCAACCTGCCTCCACTTGAATGGGCTAAATGAAGAAATGCCTACGTCTGGTACCACTTAGTGAGAAGAGGACAGTTAAGGAGAAAGAGTGGAGCTTTTGTGCTCTATGTGACTGAACTTTGCGTTTAAAGGCAGGGCAGTCACAGTTATTTTATTTATTTTTTGCTGGTTTCTTTTTTCACTTACATTCTTCTCACTCTTTATGATTTCGTGGTAACAAGCATTGAGACTTGGTGGGTTTTTGTTTTATTCAATGGTGGTTCACTGGTGGAGTTCAGACTTTTTTTGTTTGGTTTTTGATCACATTGAGTGATCTTGTGGCTGCATAGACTTCAGTGCGGCTGTGCTGAAAGGAGCTCACTAATGACCGATTAAAACCTGAACCCTGGTGGGCCTTTGAGTTTCACACCACAGAAATCAACCCTCTCAAGTATGCCCCTGTTGTTAAAGCAAAAGCCTCTTGTTTGTTTTAAGACAGGTTAATTGCAGAACCACTGTTAGCACCCGCTCTGAGCCGTTTTATGGCATCAGGGTCTTGCAGTTTCCTTCCCATTATGAAGCAGTGGAAGGTCACAGTCTGTTAAATTTCTTGAGAGATGCATGAAACCAAATGGATTCCCCCCCACCCCACCCCACCCCTTTTTTCATTGCTATCTCCACTCATTTTAAACATTCCAGGTGTGCAAGTATGCACTCGAGGGCAGCTGCCATTGTTTTCCTCGGTACAAGCAGCGGAAGCAAAGAACGCCTCATTCGCTTTGATGAGCGATGTGTTCATGCGTGGGCTTCAATGTCACCCGCCATGAGGCAGCTGTGAAGTTGCAGCTCAGGTCTGTGGTGCCATTTACTCAATGATGAAGTGGGGAGTTCTCTGCTGGTTCCACATCCACCTCCTCTTTACACACACGTGCGTACACACACTGTCTGAACATGTGTTCCTCCCACCTCAACTCTATTGTGACTGTATGTCACAGCTAATACCAGCGTGCATTGAAATCTCAAGCTCTGCTTTCACAGTGATCAAGGTTGACTGCAAGGCTTTGTCATCAGAGGTATTTATTAACAGCTGATGGCCCTGCCGCATGGTGCCCCCTTTCTTGCTTTCGCTTGACTTTGACTTTTACATGAAAATATTGTTTTAATTCAATTTTCCTCTCGGATACACAAGATTTGTGTTGCCCTGGCGAGAAATGGCTCAGATTGCTGTATAGGTGGCACATTATCATCTCTGTTGAAGCTAATTTGCCATCAAATTTGCAACTTAATTTGGGCTGCCAAAGGGAAGACGTGGGGAGTAGATTCTAACTCATGAGTATGCATTGGAAAGAGTGTTGATTAACATTGAGGCCAGATGATACACATTGAGTGCGTCTGTCTCCTGAGCCCTCAGAGACTGGCAGTGGAATTAAACGTGATATCTTGTATAACGTGTCCTTGCTTTAAGTCCTTGGTTCCAGGCTCAGTTAGAAAGACTGGACCATTGGCTTGCTGGCTTTTTGCTTGGCGGTGTTACAGTTTCCCGGGCTCCAGGCAAGCTCTGACTGAAATCTCAACACACAGTAGTCTACATATCTGGCAGCATTCACATGTCAAATTACAGAATGATATTTTGCACAGGACACTTGGTACGCCTGCCACATCACTGTGTTCCGCAGTTAAAAGCAGACATTAGTAGGTTTTGGTGCACAGGCGAAGGAAAAAGAAAATGCGCTCACACGGCTCTGTACTGGTCTGAGAGCCTCTTGGTCCGTAAACAATGTTTCATTAAACAAACTATTGGTTGGCTCATCTGTTCGACACAGGTCAAGTAAATGATGAATGAAAGGATGATTGTGCATTTTACACAACTGTTCTACATTTTCATGTGATTATTGAACAATGCCCCTCACTCATATTTCCCTGCAGAATGTCTGTGGCAGTAGTATTTATTTGGCACATTCTCAGCATGCTCCCACTCTTGCGGTTGAAGTGTTGCATAGCAACTGAGAAAAACAGCTTTAAATATTTTGGTTAAAAAGGTTTTAAGAAAATAAAGAACAGCCTGCAATTACTGTTCATTTTTCCTGAGTTCATAAGTTTAAGGAGGTGTAGTATTGTGCCAAGTAATAAATGAAAAACCAAATTAGGCTTTGCTTGGAAAAATTGAGAAACGGTATGCCTACAATATTGCGTCTCCTTGTGTCAATTCAGTTATTCATCTATAGCTATTTTGTTTATCGAATAAATGCTGGCAGCTGTCTGCACCTCCACTAATTCACAACTGTTTTGAAACAAAGCTCACAGTAGTTTTCAGAGTGCAGCTTGGCTCAGTTTTCAAGAGTATATCTGTGACAGGGTGGAAAATGTGTAGGTGAGTGCAAATTTGAAGTGATGTGCCTCAGGAAAACGGATGGGGATAGAGTGACGGGGATGGGGGTGCATGTGGAGAGAGAGAGAAGGCTGGATGACGCACAGCAGGTGACAGACAGACACTAATAGTAATGGCTCTTATCAGTGCTTCACTCGCTCCCTCTTTTCACATGGGCTCTGACATCCTCCTCCTACTCCACCCCCTCCATCTAGCAGGGGGTGCTGGGAGCTCGCTGGGTTGTGCAGCCCGCTCAGACGGAAAGAGCCTGCCAAACACCGGTCCCCTCACATATAAATTGCATCATTAACATCGCCTAGATTATTCCAAGCTCTCCCACCGGGTTTATGGCAGCACCGACTCAACTTAACTATTTGACTCACTGAAGACATTCAGGTTTCCTGAGTGAGCGGTGTTCAGATCTGTGGTGAAATGCACCAGTTCCATTATCTCTGAAGGCTTTAAACAAATCCAGAGAAACGCTGTCTTTCCTTTTTTTTTTTTTTTTTTTTACAGACTCGTATAGTCTAATGTGTTTAAATTTCTATCTAAAACTAGTGTTGGTCAGCCATGGCTCAAGTCAGTTTTAAATTGTTGTAAGTAACATACATATATCATGTCAGACACGAGCTCTTACATCTGTTATACAAAAACTTTGCTAGTACAATGTAGCTCATGTACTATTGTACGGTGTTAGACAATAAAACACTGCTATTTTAATTATATTTTATTCATTTACATTCATACTATTTATAATGATAGTCCTAGGGTGGCCACAACATTAGATCCACCTCTAAATATAATGCACTTCGCTATGACTCCTCCAGCCACTATGATCTCAATAATAGACGCATAGTGGAATTATCACCTTTCTGACAGTTTCAACTTATAAGATGAGAAATTATAACCTTGTAAAAGTAGATTCATGGCAGAGCTGTATTGAATTGCTGTATTGAATTGGGAAGTGGCAAACTCCTCCACAGAAAGGCAGTGAGACGCTCACAACACGAACAAAAACACACATTTTGCATGCATGAAATTAACTTCACATTCTCTATACTGTACATTAGACCCGACTACATTCATCATGTGGTACATTTAATCTTCAGCAATTAAATTTGTTTATTTGTTTAACTGAAGTTTGTAAAACAATAAAAAAAAATGCAAATGTGATATAATTTAGTACTGTAATGATTAGTAAAGTAATTGATTAGTCAGTGATACTTAAGGTGAAGTTACTGTATATACCAAATAGAGACACCTGACAATACTCTTTACTTTTATAGACAAGTATAATTAATTGATTTCCTCAATGAAAAATCAAAAAAATAAATACGTCGTGAATTCAGAACATCTGTACACGATAATGCATAACAGCAAGTGCCAGTTGTAAACTTTAACAGCAAGCCTTTCCTGACTGTAATACTGCTAATTGTCCTTTCTTTCAATTATATAAGACAATCCTTGACCTGTTGCACCTCAGACGTAGGCTCTTAAGCCCATTTGACATCTTCAGCGTAACAGGATGGAACTTTCCCATCATATCAGTTGGCAATTAACTGTGTCATTACTATCCGAGGTCGGGGTTAAGCTCTGAGTTAAAGGTTGGAGCAGCAAACATTTTTATATGATCCTCTTACTCTATTATCCTTTCTCAGTGCTACAAGGGTTTACCACTTGGGGAGAATACATTACATAAAGCCCCTTGGCAATTACTCCTCAATGAATATCCTCAAGGTGTATAGTCTGTATGATTAATCTGGGATCGCTTCTGCCCCTGTCCAACCGCAGGCCTGGCTCTGCTTACCATGCAAGTTTCATTTTCACCTGAACAAATGGCTCCTTTAGACAAAAAGTGCCAGCCTTTTACTTTTACTGGCTGCTATGCAGGAAAAAAAGGCAAAAAGGAAAAAGAGAGGGAGAGCACAAGCTTCTGCAGTAATAACAGATATTCCAACTAGGAGAAAAAGGAGGGGTGGAGTCAGAGTTGGTGGTGCTGGTGAGTTTTCTGAAGGGGGGGCAGCTTAATAGTGTTGAATAAAGGAACATTTATTTTTGTGCTTCGGCCTGTAACAGCCTCAGGAAATAGCTCAGTCTCTTGATCGGGAGCAAATCCTATTAACTTACAGTACTCTCACTCAGGGTAATGGGCTCCACCTTGAGACTTGGGAGAGCACTTTTCCCTCTGACACATTGATACCGGTGTCTGGAGGGCTTGGCGTTGGGTAGTCTAACAGTTGGGTAGAGACTAATCAAGTCAAACAATCTGCTGGGCTGGAGCAACACGGAGGGAGGATGTTGATATCTAGCTAGCTCATTCAACAGGCCCCTTCACACGTTCCTAACCCAATACCGAAGGATCAGTGCTTAGGATCAGTTCAAGATCAGGTTATTTGAGCCCCTGAGAATTGTAAAGCGATCCCTGAGCAGCTTTTGCTTTCTCAGGAGTGATCAGAGCTGTCGGCTTTCTTATAGACTAGGGCCAGGGCCAAAGGGAACTCCTGGGATCTCCATTTATTTCTCTCCAGCAAGGGAAGGACTGTGTGTCACTGCAAGTGTTTGCACTGGACTGTGTGTGTGTGTGTGTGTGTGTGTTTTGTGGGAGAAAGCGAAAAAGAGAAACTCAATTTACTGTATGTGGGTAACCACTGTCCCAAAGCCAATTGGTAGAATAACTCCAATATCTTTTAGTGAAAACATGGGGTACCTCTTGTTTATTATTTTTCTGTCAGGAAATATGTTTCAGAAGTGGCAGTACTGAGTTTAAAGCCGCCACATACTGTAATTAGCCTACTGCGAGAACCCTGGGAGAAATCGGAACTCTGTATCAAAAGCGTTAACTACTCAAATTAAGTGACTGTGCTGGATTGAAATTGCCTTTCTGGGTGGCAACACACTTCTTCTCTGGTTAAAAGCGACAAATTTTACCATGTTGTCAAGTGTTGGCCGCTTTTAAATCCCCCTAAGGTCTCATCTAAACCTGTCCTAAACATGACCACGTTTGTGACTCTACTGATGGATCGCCTATGCCTGGGCCTGCTCATAAATCCATGTTCGATGGAATGTTCTTCTCTTGTCACCATTACCCCTTGTGCCTGCTGTCATCCAGCTGTCTTATGTCTGCAGAGTTACAGTGTGCACCTGTCAGATACAATTTATTGCAAACAATTTGTTGTGTACCATGGGAGCTGCAGTTTCTTGGGAACCTTTTTCATTTTTTTCCCTGTATTTCTTACATATTTATACATGGATGTTATTTCTACATAATTTCTAGCAAAGTGTGAAAATTCAGTATCTCTAGGGTTTGTGATACTGTTTTGTGTCCAGATAAGGTGAAGGATTAACATCCCCCTTTTGGGTATTAGATTATCTAAAAATACGGTCACTGATCACAAAGCTGTTTTCTTAGTTCCTGAAGCGTTGATGAGTTGGAGGTACATGATTTTCTCCAGACAGCACCATTAGTTGGCTTGCGATGAGCTGTCACAGGCTTTGTTCGATACAATAAAAGGAAATGAATGCGGAGCAATTAGATGTTTGTTCTGTGTTATTGTTGCACCACTGCACCGCTGGTGCTTGTGCTCTCAGCTAGGATTATCGCCCCTAAGAGGGGGAAGCATTACAAAATGACAGCCTCTCATGTCGAACAAGTCAAGCTGATTCAGTGAATATTGAAGAGGTTCCCACCACATGTTCTCCTGCATGTTAAGGGAGCAGCGTTAACCTTGTTTTGATTTGCATCTCCTTAGCAATTAAGATAATATGTCGTAATTAGAATTTTAATGTACCGCTGTGAGATTTTTGATAATTATACAGAATTCTCCACGGTGATTTTCTCTTTGCCTGCTTGTCTTCACAGATGAATTCATGGCTGATTAGATCACTGCTCTAATCAGATTTGAGTTACATTGTGAGATATCATCCCACATGTCTCTGTCAAGCTGAGTTACTCAGTGTAACTGTGAAACAGTTGAAGTGACAACACATATGTTCGATAGGAAGTTTACAAATTGTACTTTTACAAGCAGCAGGTTGCTCCATAACGGCAGATAAAAAGCTGTGGGGGAGCTTCAGTCTGTCAGTTCCATATAATTAAGCATAAATGCCAGTTTGTTGAGTACACTGGTGTGTTGTGCTCTGTCTCAAACATCCCTCACTCACACACCACTCTTTACATAATAAATACTCGACGGTTTGCTCTCGTTATAGTAGCCCCCTTTGAAATCACTAACAGGTGCATTATTTGGTCGGCTCTGCATCCCCCAAAAACCAACAGGAAGTAACTGTAGTGCAAAAGGTAACTCAAAGCAAGTGATTTAAATGCACCTTTTTATATTTAACTGTCTGGAACACCTGTGTGGTTTCAACTTCAAATGGATGAAACTGACATTTAAAGCCACAGTAGCAGCATAGATTTGAGGATAGTAATTGAAGTCAGTCGGTTGACTGGCAGTATTGAGCGTATTGATAAAGGAGAATGGCAGTCTTGTTTTCACCTAGAACGAACTGCAGGAAAAATATCTGCTTGGCTTTTTAGTTTGTGTTAGCTAAATCTTGGTGCATAAAATGCTAAAATTACGTTCCTCGCTAGCATTTAGCTTTGGTTTGCGTTCCCTTATTTTGAAATTAACATAATATGTAATGTAAAATATAAAAAATTCTAATTTCACTTTTTATACACACTACTTGAGCTTTTTTGTTAACTTCTGATGATGGAAGAACATTTGTGCATTGTTATTATGCTTGCTTTCAGGTTAGGTTTACCTTATTTGCCATTTCAATGCAAGAGGATGCAAGAAAAAAAAAAGGATATTAAAATAATGTCAAATATATTGGTGTAAAAGTTAGCATCCTTCTTGATAAATAACTTTATTTAAATTCTGATGAAGAAACATTTATACTAGCTAATAGCACATTAAATATTATATATTATTATATGTAATACATAAATATTGTGTATAGATGATGTTGTTTTAGATGATTAATAGAGGCTGTTCAGCTGGAATAGTTACACTGGCAAGCTAATCTAAAAAGTTTACTGAGGTAAATTTCGAACTGTCAATAGGGCAGACATGACATTTAAAAGCAGAACATTTATGTAAATTTTTTTTCGTATTTGATCTTACCAGCATGGACGACTGAGGGTATATCAGGTAGAAAATGTGTATTTAATTGATGGCGTTTTTAGCAGGTCAAACTGCCTTTGAAAAGTGATCTGATGGTTGTCCTTCTCATTAGTTTAGCATCTTTCTGCATAATGCATACATGTATTTCCTTAGTAAACCTAAACCCCAATACATTAACTTTGGCTGTTTGTTGTGTGTCTGCTTGTGTTTTCACTGTGCTTTCTCGTAGCTGCTTGTTTTTATTCAGCACAAGACAGCCAATATTTCCCTTGGCCTTTTCTCTACAACAGTACAAACCAGTCAATATTGGCAGGAGAATATTTTTCTGCCCCAAGTTGCCACAGTATCAATACTTGAGGACGATAACAGGGGCCAGGGTAAATGAACAGAGATCCACAACGAAAAAAACTAAACCTGAGACCTCTTTGTGGTGCGAAATTGGCCACCACAAAGGAATTAATGACTGATCCTTCCAGCATAATTGTCTAATTATGCCGGGCAGATGGGGCACTGCTTTAACTAGGACACATTGTGCTACCTCTCCAGACTCTCCACAACAAAAGGCAAACCAGTGTGGCAGCCTCTTCAGCAGTGAGTGGGAGGGAGAGTGAAAGAAAGAAAATGGAGAGAGGAGAGGAGAAGGGAGGAGAGGAGGGGAAAAAAACTGGGTCTGTCACTGAGCCATTCCTCCACTCGACATGTTACCACAGAAACAAATGTATGGTGTAAACACTGCGTGGATCACAGCTCCTGGGAGGTGAATCACTGCAGTGTAATGAGGTTGGTTTACATGCTGCTTCTCAGCTTCCCACCCAGACTAACTCAATACTTAAACCCTCTAATTAAAGAGAATCGGCCACTCGATAATTGATCACATTGGTTGCCTCGGCATACACCATCACTGTAAGGCTCCACGCCACTGTTTATTAGAGCTGTCTGCCTGTGATGTCTCTTGGGAAGGAAGACAGAAAAGAAATGTTACAGGGGAGGGGTGGGCAGGGATGAAGCAAAGGTAAACATGTAAAGAAATTAAATCTCCAAGCTGCTGTGAAAGTAGCAGTGGGACAAGCAGTAGAATATCACATAGCAGTTTTTGACTCATGGTTTTTTTAGGAGCCTCAGCTGTACATGTCTCTCAGTGGAAATACTGCTAATCTTTAGTGGCATCGACCAGTTATTAGGGTTAATAAAGTAATCTAGGCTGTGACTTGTATTGACCTCTATCTGCAGCCAACAGGAATTACAATAACACTGAACCGACTCCATACTACTTGACATTTACTAATCAGGGTTTGACTATACAAATACCTACTTTATTTCTGAGCTAACTGTTAATGGATATTTTCATTCTATAAAGCACTGTACAGAGAAAAACAAAGGAGCTCCTAACATCTGGGGTGAAAATGCAAATATTGCAGATGGTGATGAGAAAATCTCAAAAAACAAAAACAAACAAGTATTGCATCTTTGGGTAAAGAATTAGCGTTTTCTGTTTGTGGTGTTTATGTGGCAATGGTATTCCGAAGTTGCAGTTTGATTGAGATCTGTGGATGGAAGTATTTTCAACAAAACCGACGACTACATTGGTTTTTTTTCTTTTCCACTGCCAAAATGGTAGAGCATGAAAATGTGTATATTTTGAAAACTGTGTTCCATTAGTAATTTGGAAAATGTTAAAAACATCTGGCGCAGCCTATGGTTGCCTGTAACTAATTACAGTTGTAATTTGCATGTTTAAAGTTGATTGTCAGAGACACTGTCAAACCATATATATCCTGTATACTTACTGAGTAGCGTTTATATCCTTTCATATGTAATTTTAACACATTCTTCATGGCATAGTTGTTCCAAGTCTACTAGAGTGCTTGGTTGTCTTGACATGTACAAGCTTCAAATCTATCCACAGGTTTGCAATGATATTTATGCCTAGAGTCTGGAAAGGCAATTTACCCTATTGATTTTCAACCATTTCTGAGTTAATTTTGCCTTATGCTGTTGAAGGACCCAATAGCTCTGCATTTTTTTTTTTTTTTAGTTTTTTGACTGATTGCTTTAAAATCTTCTGATATTAAGATACATTCATTCCTCTTCCACTTTATGCAGAGCTCCAAAGCCTAATGCAGACATATACCCCCAAAACATCCGCATGCCTTCACCATATTTGATTGTAGAAATGGTGTTCTTCTCTCCGTAGTCAGGGTTTATTTTCACACCACGTATACCTATGGGAATTATGACCAAATAATTTAACTTTGATCTCATCAGACCACATAATCTTGTTCCAAGACTCACTTGGTTCTTCACATGCTCCTTAACCCACTCTTAGGCAAGCTGCCTTATGTCTAGCAGTAAACAATGGCTTCCTGTGTGATTTTCTCCTAAATATTCCAGACTTGTGCAGACCACGCTTGACCATGGAGATGTGAACTTTTTTTTTTTTCAGTTACCTCTACAGACTTTGTCAGATCCCCTGCTCTTTGTTTTGGATTGTTCCCTCACCCTCAAGCAAATTTCTAGCACCTCTGAGTTATTCTTCTTGTTCTTCCACTTCCTGGAACTATCTTAAGCCTCTTTTTCACACATGCACTGGAATTCTGAAATTCTCTGGACTTTATCCGGAGGCAGTGTTTGTGAGAACACAAATGTCCAAGTGACACACTCCAGAGATTACCGGGAGTTTATCCTGTAAGCCCCCAGTACAAAGTCTGGATTATGTGGGTAAGCACATGCATGGTGCACACTGCTCTGTCCTGAAGTGTTGGGATGATTTAAAGCGAGAGAATTGAAATGTTGGATTTCATATGTGAAAGAGGCTTTAATGTGTTCATGTTTTTGCATTTTTTTCGATTGTGGTCTTCAAAGTTGGCACTAGTATACCTAAATGCTTTGAAACATTTTTATATCTATCTCCAATTTGATGAAGGTTTACCAATTTCAGTTTGAGGTCTTCTGAAAGCTCTTTTCCTGATACCGTTGTTCTTGTTGCTCTCAGGAAACTCCAGATTTAAAGTGCTATGAGTTATGCAACGAGTTCATTTTAAAAAAAATAAAATAAATGGGTAGGAGTCTTTGCATGTGGATATACATTTGAACATTGTGTATCAACAGTACAGGTGCACATAAAGTTTTCTTGTTGGTTGTTTTATTTTTTTCAGCTTAGCTTCTGTTTTACAAGTGTCTTGCCAAATGGTTATTATCGACCTGTATCTTTACCATTGAGGTCCATCACTGTGTTTTGAAGCTAGCTGACTGGAAGTGACAGGAGAGATTACTGAGAGTCTTCAAGACCTCTGACTTATGGATTTTCTTCTGATTTTCTGTGGCCTGGGTTAATTGCTGAGTTTCAAAAATTGATTGATGGAAGGTAAATGTATTATCAAGGATTTACACTGGGAGTAAGACAGGAGAGGAAACGGGGCTGCTAGTGGAACACAATGCAATGTATTTGTGGTAAATGGGTCTTGAGTAAATACCCGAAGTACACCTGCAGAGTAGATGGAGCAGGCTATTACAGAGCAGGTGTGGTGGAGTCAAAGAATATGTACGACTACAAACGGTCTGCTGAGCTAATTTCTTCTGAAAGGTTCTTGCTCCTTTTGTTTGCTTGACTTTATTTCTTCAAAACACTACAGTCGCCATGGTCACAGCAGTGCAGTACAATGCTGCTAAACTGTACCAAATCAAGTTATCAGTCATTTTAAATCACATAAAATTACTCCTGTTGGGAATTATTAAATTAAAAACATTATAAATATTTGCTCCTTTTAATGAGTGAATGCCATTATTTCCTTGTCAGAAAGGATTCTATGTATGGCAGTAAGTAAAATACGTAAAGGCAAGAAGCTGTAATTAAGGCTTAGTCATCAAAATGACTATTTGACTGGAGTCACTGTTATTAAATTTGTACTTTAACTTACATCTCATTTGTAGTTATGAGTTTTGTGCAGACCGGACCTTGACTTCATAAAAAAATAGTTTTCTTTGGACAGATGTTTCTTTACACAATGATCTGATCGGTCTGTCATGTCTGTATTGGCAGTGAGCCCTTTTGCCTGTCACGAAAGAGAGACCTAATATTACAAAGTGGGTGTAACTTCCTTATGCCAATCACAAAATGCTGGTTTGGCGTTTTTGAATTCCTGTAGCTGGCAGCTGTTAGTGATTTCATCGCCTCCTAAAGAAGCTTTCAGGGGTTTTCCCATCATTTACAAGGATTTCAAAAAGTCTTTTGCCTGCACCCTTACAACCAGAGAAATCGAAATCCCGGTATAATATGGCCATAGTCCATTACAGTAGTGTTTTGTGAACTTACATTGTTATTGTTGTTTCATGTATTTTAAATGTCTTAGAATTTCCAGGACTCTGAACACCAAACGCTGCAGCTGTAGAGCTGAATTAACACCCTCTGGAACAGTGTGAACAATTAAAAACTAGAAAAGAGTCAGACCATGCGCTACTATACCAAGGCTGCATAATCCTCTAATCCCTTATCATTTTATTATAATCATATTATTAAACATGATTTCAATAATGCAAGTCTATAAATATGTTATAATAGAAAATGGATCTGCATCTGGATCAGAATTATATTAAAACACACTAAATTATTAAAGGATAAGTCTGGCGGTATTCTATGATTATTTAATTTAATTTAATTTTATTACTTGTAGTTATTTGTTTTTGTTATTGCCAGCAAATCCCATGACCTAAAAAATAACAAAGAATCAAACCAAACAAGGTATTGCCATTCGAAAACATAACTAACTTATTCCTCTGTGCCTTAGAGCTCTGATCATCAGAAACTGTTAAAAACACACAAATAAGTAAAACTATTAAAGGGGGTGATGTTTTCTTTCTTTACCCTTAAAAGAGCCACTGTGATTTATTTTGACTCAATGCCACATAAACCACCCTGTTTATTCCCTACCAAAAATGGTCTTCAACAAAGAACAACACCATCCTCATTCTTTAAGAAGTCTATTAAAACATTCTTGGATATGCACCAAATGGCGATTACTTGTTCCTTGGCTCATTTCCCACCATTTTGCCAATATGTATTGAAATTTGTAAACAGGATTTTGAAAACCTGCTAACTTGCACACTAATGGTAAAACAAACTGCACCAAGAGGATAAACCCACTTGGCAGAGGTGGCTAACAAAGTAGGATGCAGTTATTAAACATTTGACTGTTGGACTGAATTACAACGAACAGTAAATCACTATATTTGGTGAATGACTTTGTATATGCAGTTTATACTTTGGTATATAATACCATAAGAACAAGCTGCTCATTAGCCTCCTGCTTATTTAGTCTTTCTGCCAGGGTTACAAAGTGAAGTTGTGTTTGTTGAACTTGGTTTCTTTTGCACTCATTGAATTTTATGTGTGTGAGAGAGACACAGCACTTCCTTTGGCTCAGAGCAGATCTTGTGCGCTGTGTTATTGTAGTGGTGACCTTGGTTCTTCTCTGAAAGCCTTCTGTCAGTGCAGATTCTTACAGGCACATAGCCCTGTAGTGTTGACTGAAAACTCATTGAATCTGCTTCGCCAAAGCCAACAGGGCAGAAGGTGCAGGTGCTGCACTGAAATTGGTTTGCTTTTTGCTTAAAAAGTAAAGTGTGCGTCACCCAGAAAGGCTCTCTCTAAACAGTCTCTGTAACCAGAATCAGCTCCCTGTGCTCCACTTTAGGGTTATGGTTTTGCTGGAATTAAAAAGTCTGTTTACATTGTGCGAAACAAATATATGAATTGGATTCTGATACAAGACTGCATACATTCAGGCTATGAAAACTGCTCACACGATGACATGTGGCATTCAAGTAAATATACAGTGTGGTTTGGGAGTTGGCCAGTGTTCAACTTTTTAAAGATTATTATGAGACTGTGATTTTAAGGAGAAAATAGGCCGAATGAGATCGAATTCTGTGTTTTGGCAGAAGGAAAGGCTTGTTGGCACACAGAACAATATCTAAATAGAAATCACATTTTTCACTCAAGTTAGATTTAACTGGAGTGCATTGTCCTCCTTTTTGGCTCAGAAACATTGCTGTCTAGAAATGTTAAAGTCGCAGCCGCAGTGTTTCGGTATATTAACATTATTGGCACACTGGGTGTTATATCTGGCAAGGAAAATCCATTTTGAGAGAGTTTGGGAATGCTGTATATGTAAAGAGCATCTGCCACAGACCTTAGCTGCTTCTTGTAACCTGCAAACTGTTAAATAGGTTGATAATATTTCCCTTCTTTGTCTGTGGGGTTTGTAAAATGCACAGGATACAGATCCAAATCATTAGCATGGATGGAATCCAGAGCATTAATGGTAACCAGGCAGAGTCGGATGACATTGTTATTGCAGCCGTTCCCGGGAAAGTGAGTGGAGCTGAAAATTTATATTTGATTTATAGCAGAGTTTGAATTTATGTTCCAACTCTCAATAGGAAAGTAAGTGATCTTTGCCCGATTTTTCACAAGAGAGGGCCCCACGGCATCTGGTGCTGGAAACATCTCTGTATCAAAAGGAGTTCCTTCTCGTTTCTCTTTGCACTGCCTAACCGCCATGAATTTACACCTGTAGGGGATATAATATTACTATGTTTATTGGACTGGATTCAAGTCTGAGCCTTGAGAAATTATCAAATGAGTGAAATAAGCATCTTTTTGTGGGAAAACTTTGAGCATCAGTCTACGAGACGCATTTCGTGTTCTTATTACCCGCTATTGCTACCATCCAATTTATGATTATAAGGATGTAGTGAGGACATTATTTACCTTGGTCTATTATACACAAAATGTATTTCATAGCTTAAGTGTCCGCTCAGTATTGCAAGCAATATGACATGAATATGGCAAGATCTTTGATTTGCTCTGCTTAAGTGCTGTTATTTATTGGGGGCTCTTTCTTCAGGAGCACATTGGGCAGAAATATACTACTCACTGTCACTGTGAGTGTGCTTTTGAATCCTTGAAACATTGTATCTTCACATTATTATCTGCTTGAAATGATGATATGAATACCATTCTTTATGGTTTGGTAATAACTCCCTTATTTTTCATAGGAGAGCAGAGCATTATTTATCATTGGCAGTCTACATGGGGATTAATGATGCATAACTCTGTTGGAGTTGTCTGGCATACAGCGCCAGCCGAAGGAATCTGGAAGGTTATCAGAGCAATAAATCCCGAGTTTTTTTGCCATTGTTTGTCACGATGCACTGCTGCAGCCAGTAGTTATGATGGTCCCTGCTCGTTCTGCCCCTCTCCCTCTCTCTGTAAGCCACCCGAAAAATAACACAACTTTTTAAAGCTGCCACTTGATGAGGTGGAACCTCAAAGTTCAAAGCAGGCAACTGTTCTTAAATCTTCTGCTTATTACGTTGGCTCTGTCTGCTTCTAGCTGGATGATGGGGTATAGATAAGGAGCACGAGACACTCTCTTCACTTCTGATGTTCATTCTTGGCAATGAGAACACAAGTACAGTCTGTTCAGTCTTGCATTTTAACCGTTTTGTCAATTGCCGTCATCCACCTCTGTTATGTCTATAAACTGAAAATTAAATTAGGTGTGGAGACTGCTACACAGGTTCAATCTATATCCACCCAATAGCAGCAGCAGTATTTCTTTCATCATGGCTTATTTTCTTTGTTTAATTTATTGAATAAATTGCCCCTTTTAACTTGCCAAGCAGGAAGAAGTCATCCATGCATTGTCCATGATCCAGGCAGAGAGGAAGATTCAGTCTATTAGTGCAATGATAGGGCCTTTACTGCGGCGAGCTCACTGATTGAATGGCATCCTTCTCAAGGTCAGGCCAGAGCTAAGAGCTATTTTCTGCTTACCTGTGCAGCCAGCCGGCCACAGAATCTGCGCACAAACTGCCTTTACACAAGTGAGCTTAGTAAGCGGAGAAGCTCATCACTGATGTTTCCAGCTGGTAACATGAAGAGAAACTTCTTTGCCTGCAGAAAAGGGCACAAAGCCATGATATGATAAGTAATGTGATAAGTGGAATATAGCTACAGTGTGTGAAGACATAAGGAATGTTGTTTTGTGATCTGCGCAGTGGACCAAATCATATCCTCCCATTGTGTCCTTGTCAAAGCAAACCAGTGTGTTAAGTATGCATCATTTTGCAGCAGACGTGCAGCCAGGGTCAGAGGTCAAGTTGAGAGCACAGCGGTTTTGTCTGCTTGTTTCTGATAAATATGTTTGTTTCTGATAAATGTCTTCAGTTGTTAGCCCGGTTTCTTTGCACACAAAACGAGTAATCTAGCTGAAATAATGCAGCATGACCACTATAAACTGAATCAGTGGCAATTGTTTAGCTGTTTATCTTCATGGACCTGCGTTAGATGTCCTCAAAGAATGTAGATGTGGATATATTTGGAGACTATGGTGTTGTTCATCGTATTGTTGTTGACTAGAAATTATGTCACAAAATTTCACACTAACACTAACACTAAAATCATGCACCGACTTCCCAGCAGCTAATGTTCTTAAGACTTTATTCCGCACTGCCACATTGAATTTAGCTGAACCTGACCTACACTAAGCTCTCAAGCAGGGCTGTCATTTAGAGCAAAAAAAAAACATTGATCACCCGTGCTGTCACTATTTCCTGCCACCTTTGCAAGATCAAAGAACCATGGAACCATCTACATACTGCATACAGGGGAGCTGTTGGAAGGGGGGGGCAGGTCGGATTCACCTGTGCAAGGGCCGAGCACAGCTGCTCTCCCACCAGCTGGAGCCTATGGACCACAGATAGGATTAGAGGCTTTAGTGGCAAAGGTCCTTCATCATCTCTCTGCCTGAGCCTTGTATAGCAACAACCCCCACAAACACAAATTACACTTTATTACACTTAATACCCCCATACTTACTTCATGCTCATACACTGTGTAAATCAGCTCTTGTGCTTTTATAGCCACCATTGTCTCTACAGATAAATAGGACAACCCAGTAGTCTGGGACTCCCAGCCCATGAATGTGATGTGAAGGCATTTTCTCACCTAAGCCCCCCTCCCAAATAGGTATCACTGTACAGCCCACCATTGTGAAGCGGCTCCCTGGCTTCTGTATCTGAGCTCAGCCCATCATGCCTGCCAGGTAAACCTGTCTGCTTTTTGCTGCTGCGATAGGGGAGTTTGGCTCTGACTGACTGAAACAACATCACCTTGTTTATCCTGTAAATAATTCACTCCTCCCGGGCAACAGAAACAAAATCAAGGTTGTGTGTTTAACAAGGGAGGCGAGGAATGAAGAGGAGCCAAAAAAAAAAGAATCAGGTGTTTCCTTTTTAGATAAACTTGGTGCCTGGAGACAGCGACACATGCCTGATTTCTATGCAGCGCGAAGATGCTGCACTGAGATACGTTTGGAGGTGTGTATGTGTATGGTGGGGAGGGGTGTGCAGAGGGTTTATTTTGTGTGCTCACTGAAGTTGGCCTTTGATAGCTCTCTTAAAAGGGTGCAGAGATACTGTCGGGGACATCCTTGTCGTGTTTGACATCAGAACCTATGGAGTGTGTCGGCACGTCATCGAGTTTGATGCTTATTATCACGGGCTGTTCCCAGGAGCCGTACCCTCCCCACATGCCGCCCTGTCTATGACATGTGTGGCTGGGCACACAAGCTACCTTCATTTTGTTTTGCTGTTTGATGTTCTCTAACATTACTCCCTGTGGTAGTGTGTAGTCTATTATGTCCCCCCCACCCCCCACGACACTTGTAGCATTGCTACTGGTTGAGTGATTGATTGATCAGGTTTTGAACACGGCTGATGCAACGTAGTGTCCATTGGTATTTGGACAGTGACACCTTGTTTCTTCTCCATCCTGCTGCATCAGGAAAAAAAAACGATGCACAAAACGATTCTCAAGGAGACTTATTTAGATTTTTTAATGCACTCAAAGAAAACCTATTTAAGAGCAAAACTTTAGTCCTGCATTTAAAATATTTTATTGGAACCAAAAACTGTTTTGGGATGCAGTAACAAAATTACAGATTTTACAGATCTTACAGATCAGAAGTCAAACTTTTGCAGATTAAAATCTTTTTGTTGGGAATCAGTGCAATAGTGTTTTGTGTCCTTTCAGCTTATACCGTGAGTTCAGGGTCACCACAGCGGATCATTGTCCGCTTTTTGATTTGGCACAGTTTTTACATCGGATGCCCTTCCTGACGCAACCCTCCCAAATTTCTACTGGGCTTGGACAGCTGGGGAGGGGAATGGGCTGTTAGGGGTTTAGTGTCTTGCCCAGAGACACTTCGACATATAGCTGGGACCGGAAATTGACTTTGGGCATATCCATGAGGTGTTTACTTAACAAAGAAAAAAACATTATTAAATTTAACATTATACACTTACTCGGACTGTACAGATACCTACACAGATTTTGTCCAGTCCTTAGCTAAAAGATTTGGATTATTAAGCATGAAACAATAACATTACATTTTGCATACGCCCAGAGTCAGTTTCTAACTAAACACAACAGATACCAAAATGTGAAACATGCATACAATAAGTAATATTTATACTGGGGTCAGAGACCTGCGACCACTGTGACTGGCTTGTCAAGAGGCCAAAGGAGGAGAACCCACTATTCAACCAAAACATTTTGATCTGCAAACGTTTTTGGCTTGCAACAAAAAACTTGTGATTTTTGGTCTCAAAACCTGTTTTTTGTTGCAATGACGAATGTTTTTTCTTTTTTTTTTTTATTGCAGCCCCAACTTATTTTCCTCATATGTTTTATTTGATTATATAATAAAGAATTCAAAATACTTTAATAGTTTTCAAGCCACCTGTTTTTTTTTTGTTTGTTTGTTTTGTTTTTTCTTCTACACATTCAGTTTGTGGAATGAACAAAAACAGAAAACAGCACAAATTTGAGAAAAGCTGAAATATCACAGAGGTTTTTACACTTGGCTAAGGCTTATAGTTTGATAGAGAACAAAATGTGAGAAACACAGATGGAACAATATTTTTTTAATAACACACAATGAATTAGCTTGAAGCTGTGTTTGTTTTTTTGTTTTTTATTGTAAAGCACATGCATCTAGCTGGCTCTTCTTGTTACATGCCTCCACCAGAAAAAAACATAGTACAAAACCATGAAAGTTAAATGTCACATGTCATCCCCATCCCCAGTGGGTGATTAAAAAAGGCAGTATACGCAGATCACATGCACAGTACAAATGTCATCTTAAGTGGAAATCACTAATGAAAAGCCATCATCAGAGTTACTGGTCCTTGATTAATTGTGTAATCTTCTTTGTGGCCCAAAGCCTATTTGCATAACAATAACTGATGGAAACACAAATGATTTGCATTTGCACAATATTTTAATGCAAAATAACTAACTAATGAGGAAATGTATCCCTTCATCCCTCTGGTTACACTATTTAAAAAATGGGGCTGGGCATCTTAAAACACACTGAATGTTCCCATGAAATTGTATCTTTATTGGGAGTGGGCGATAAAACATGGTCATTTATAAAGTTTTATGGTAACATTTATAAAGAATGGTATGGAAGTGGCATTATTGAACAGAATATTTTTTTCACTCATATCAAAGTCATGAAACCATTATAAAATACAAACAAAACCCAATTATGCTCTATTAGTTGTAATCTTTGAATCGAAAGGGAACCCACATTAAAATGAATATAAGTGGTAAGTACTAAGGATTCAGTGCTTTCCACTTGACTTTTGTGACGTAAACAGGACGTTTGTGTGTTTTATGGGATAACAGTAACGGACGTCAATACTGTGTCTTCAAATAGCTTCTACAGGATATGAAGCAGCCTTTAGTTTCGGCATGTCAACCACAGTTGTTAAATTTTAAATCCCAATGCTGAAGTAAGGTCAAAACAAAAGGAAATGAGTCACTGTCCAAATACTTTCAGATTTCACAGTACATTTGAACATCAGTAAAGCATTACTCAGCTTTATATTGTCCTGTATCCAGAGACTGAAGCTAAATGACAACTGTGAAATAACCATTACAAAAGTAGACTTGAGCAGTGCTACATAAGGCTCCCCACGAAGCGGGTGTGTCACCAAGGGACGAGCCTGCCACTGATCAGAAGACAATGAGGATTTGGATATTTGAAGCTTATTTTGGGCTTGATTCCCATTGGGCTACATGCTATGCCTCCCCTTTGAGTGTTGATTGCAGAGAGGAGAATGCGGTTGACTGATCTGAAAGGAAATTACTGGAGAGAGAGCTTATCCTTGCCTTTGACTGATAATCAGCTCATTATCGTGTTGATCATTTACAGCTCTCCCTCTTGCCTGCTCTGTATTCTTTTAGCTGTGTCACTGATGCAGAGCACAGAGACTTTTAATGGCTTGGCAGGGAGCCCGTCGTGCTGGGGCAGACTTAAAACAACCACGCTAGCCCTGGCTAGTCTCTGCTTTTACACAGAACAGGTCTCCACCTCACTTATCAACCCTCCCAGGAATGATAAAAAATTAACCAGCAACAGAAAATAAAACTAGCAACAGCGACAACAACATATGCAACCTTGTGCCATAGCACCCCAACATGGCTAACTGTGCATGAAATTGAACTGATTGGCGTTATTGACCAGAAGGCTCCAGTCCCTGAGAGGACAGGGAGTAGGTTGGGGTGGGTGACTTGTGTGTTACCTGATTGAGTGAAAAATTCTCGGCTGGTTGCTTTGATGCCCGGCACTTTACAGGAAAGAGTGATTTAATGAAAGCTGCCAGACCTCATCAATGTCAGCGCTCATGGTGACGGCCCTCTGCTCCGACGTGCTTTATATAAAAGCACTTGCCATGACAGGTCCTGATGGACAGATGTTTGGTAGTTGTTTTAACAGTACAGTAAAACCAAACACTGATATCAGCCTCCACCTCTGGCTCTAGAAGCTGTGAAGTTAGGGAAGGCTGTTACAGCAGCACACGTACCCTATGCTATTTTAGGCCTCTATAAATAGCCCTATTGAATTTTTGCTGGGGTTGATAAGCCTATAATTAATGTGGCCATCATTAGGCACGGACATGCTCTCCTCAAGAGGACCCCACTGATGAGGAGAATAGAGACTTGAGACCTAAGTCATGATGCACTTAGTAGTGTGAGAGGGTGGAAACTAGAATGACGGCTAACCAGCTTCCTGGTGATGTGCACAAGCCGCCACTTTGTTATCAAGCTGCAGGATAACACACTGTCATTTATCAACTTCCCGCAAAAGCTCACTGTGCAGCGTCTTCAGTAGATCTGAATTGCATTGGAATTGCATCATTAATAGAGCAGAAATGATTCCCAGCAACTCTGGGAGAATACATTGACCCCTGAGGGAGACTAGAAACAAGACAATGTTTTTACAGGAGGAATATCTAACTAGAGGTCCCATTACCACTTCATCAATATACAGCAGCAAGTGAATGAGGAGATGGAAGGCGGGAGGGGAGCCAAAAAAAAAAAAGAGTGAATGTAATAGCTTATAGTGCTAATAGCAGTCTGAGCGCTCAAGTCCCAAACATTCAGCCGCCTCATCTCATCTGGGCTGTGTAATTGCCCTCCTGGAAGCTGCCACGTGAAGCGGCTGCCTCCGTAGTGAAAGGTGGCAGCTGCTAGGAGCAGTCTTAGGTCAGCTCCCCAAGTGGGGCTCCTTGCAACCATGAGATGTCATAATTAATAGCTATGTGGGGGCCCCGGGGCCAGCAATGGGTGGGTGGGGGTCATGATTATTTGGATAAATGGAATCCGAACAGAAAAAAGATGCCAGACTTATTCACCACTTAACATAATATATACTTATCATCACTTTGCCTTTAGTAAGTATCCCTGTGCAGCATCTTACCCCCTGCTTTTCAGGGATATTTTTCTTGCTTGTTTGTATTAGGCTTGCCTTCCGTATCTAAATGTACCTAGAGATATGTCGCTGTTGTGTATCATGGGAACTTATTAATCTTTGGGGACCAGCATTCTGCCTAGTTAAGTAAATATACATGAGCTGCTGTGCAAGATACAAGCTCGCCGCACCTTTAGGAAAATCTGTTACTTCAGCTTCCCTCTTTCTTCCCGTCATTCTCTGTGTCTCTCTGCCTCTCTCTGTCTCTGTCTCTCTCTCTCTCTCTCTCTGTATCTCTCTCTCTCTCTGTGTCTCTCTCTCTCTCTCTCTCTCTCTCTCTCTCTATCTGTCTCTCTAACTGTCTCTCTAACTCTAACATGCTGCCTGGGGGCAAATCTCACTCTGTCTCATCTGCTGCTTAATTTCACTGGAGCGGCCCTCAGTAATGAAGCGCCTTGATGTACATTTGCCAATTTCTGCCTCTGCCACTGCGGTATAATTGGGATGTGACTAAGCATGAATACCCAGCGCAGGGTTGGTTGACCTCTTGGTGACCCCGCGAATAGCGCTTTTGTCATAATAGAGGTATTATCTCACATAATCTGGGAATGGAGAGGGATTGTCTGCAGGGTGCCAGGGATGGAAATGAATTGATATAACACCCTGCTCCTGTGCACCACAGAGAAAAAGGAAAAAAAACTGCAAAATACTTTTTTTTTTTTTTCTTTTTTACATGCTCGTAATGAAGACATTTTCTTATCTATTGCCGCTTTGTGTTTATTGGAGTAGGAGAGCAGCTTCTGGCAAAAGCAGGGGTGGATTTTTTTAAGAAGGGAGGGAGCTTGATGCTGTGGTGCTAGAGAGGATTTCTCTCTGTGTATGCATTTGTGTGTGTATGTCAGCCTTTTCCCTGCGTGGGTGCACTGTGTACTGACGCACAAGTTGGTGTGTATGTGTGTCTGTTAATGACCCTGTAAAATGACAAGCTGAGCTGGCAGTGAGAGTACAGCTGACGGTCAGAGACAGAGAGGGAGAGAGAGAGAGGAGGTGGAGGAGGCAGGATAGTTCAGATGAGCGCGGTGGGGGTAGGTGGGTAGTGGATGCGAGGTCAGTGGTTGCACTGTGATTCACCATGCTGTCATCAGAGGAACAGGGGCCCCTGAGTGTCCCTCTCTATTCCCACCTGAGAGGCCTGAAAATGGAGGGGCCACGCTGTCATTATTTACAGCCTGAAGCCCCTAACCTTGGATTCGGAGCTCATCATCGCAAAGACAAAATCAGATTGGACTTGACGTGTACCCGAGTCAGTGACCTTGATAAGTGTGAGGTGCCTGCAGCAAGAGGTTAGGGAAGAAGAGCTCGCTTCTGTCGGATTTTGCTGTGGATTTGTGCATGTATGCGTATAGATGTTTGCGTATTTCAGCCAAGTTGGTACAGGAAGGGGCTCAGCTGACTGACTGACAATGACTCAGAATGACTGGTTGACGTGGTTGGCCTGCTCATGGGCCAATGTGCAGTTGCCATTATTACTGTTCATTTTGCTGGCACTAGTGTTGAAAAGATTGATTTGTTTACTGAAAAAAAATCAATTAACAATTTTGAGATAAGCATTTAAGCACAAACATACCAAGATGGTTGGAGCCAGGTATCCAGTCATCAACCATGCAAATATTGCATGTCCTGCTTAACCTCCTAAGCCACAGGCACTCTTAGATGTTTCTTTTTAGTATCACTCTAAATTATATTATGTTGATTTTGTAGTATTGGCCGTACAAAACAAGGAATTTGAATATGTTATTTTGGGATATGGAAGATTATTATTGGGAATCAAAACACATCCCTGCCTGATTGAAAGTCTGAGAACACACACTAGGGTTTGCTTAAAGCTATACGTTTTTTCTTAGCTAGTTTCATTTCTCTACTTGATTTATTATTAAGTTTTTTCCATCTGAACTAGTTACTGTACCTGGAAACTAAAAGGGGGTGGCACAAAATAACAGGGGAGAGCATCTCAGGATGGATGATGAAAATGAATTTATTTTCCCTTACCAAGATGCTATTTGGTCGCGTGAAATGATTAATTTCACACATATACAGGTCATCCTCGAAAGCAGCAACATCTCATTCACAAGGGGCCCCCGTCAGCAACAAAACAGGAGGCTGCAATAAAATGAGCAAACTGTAGCACGTACTGTACGTCAGTAAATCTTTGGAGGTTAAATCTGAGTGCTGTAGGATTTGAACAGCCCCTTCTCTTCAGGTAAAAGTCACTGAGTACATCAAGACTGCTGAGACCAAAAAATGGCAGACGAGCAGTTTGGGGAGTGTCCTGTGGCAGCAGGTACACTTCCTTTGCTCTAAACTTCCACTCACTCTCGTACACACACACACACACACACACACACACACACACACACACACACACAGACAGAGGCTGTGTTTGCATAAGTAAGATGGAGCCTTAAATTATGGACTTTGTGTAAATAAGGAGATGAGACTCTTTTAGCACACAGAGGAAAGAGTGCTAGGATAAGAATAGTGCCTCTGTGTGGAGTGGAATTGGTCTTGGGTTGTTTACGACAGCTCGCAGCCCTCGTATATCACAAGCAGTATGTTTGCTGTGAAGCTACAGTTTGTGTGCCATCTGCCTTAGCTGAACTTGACCCTTCAAACAGACTTATATTTTGTAAACTGAGCTTACTGTAACTGCTGTTAAGTAAGTTGTTTATTTCCTCTTTCTTAGTGGATGATCCAGAAACCCCACAAGGTGGCTACGTTCTTCGGGTGCATTGGTACAGACCAATTCGGGGAAATCCTAAAGAAGAAGGCTGAAGAGGCCCACGTCGATGCCCACTACTACGAGCAAAACGAAGAGCCGACTGGTACCTGCGCAGCCTGTATCACTGGAGACAATAGGTTAGCTACCTTTCAGTCACCTTTGACCAAGAAATGACCCCACAAGCTATGATATGAGTCATTGTTGTTCATTTTTACATCCTCGGGCAGGCAGTTGACTTCGCAGGGCTGGAAGTCATAACAGGGAATCATAGCTCGCCTCACATATCAAAAGGAAAAAGAACAGCTTGAGTGTGTTTTTACAGGCCCCCTCTCAGTCTCTGCCGCCTCAGTGGGTTGTCATCCATCTATAGGCTGACAGTAGCAATGTGTTAGAGTTGGCTTGGCTATCCCAGCTCTCACCTGTCAGCCTTCTAGGTTGTAAAAGGTGCTTAAGCGTCTCTGGCGACTCTTACGCTAGCATCATCATCAGAACGCCTGAGACAGCAGAGGTCAAAGCCTATGTGCACGTGCACACACACACACACAGAGTAAGACTTCCAGTTTATGATAGCTCAGGTGTGGATCAATAACCTCCTCTAAACACTTCCTTCCTCTGCAGCCCTTCATCTGCTGCTACTGGAGTTTTCAGTCTGTCACTGGCTGGACCCTTAGTGCCCCAGGAGCTGGCCCTACCGAATCGTCTTAGTGGGCTTGTTTGATGTGGGCTCTGACACCTGAAAAGGTCAGGTGCCGTGCTCGGGGAGACAAGCTCTGTAATATTTCTTACAGGTGTTTAACAGACAACTCAAGAGGCCAGAGGAAAGGTCGCCGGCAGGGCCAGATTAGAGAGGTGATGGCTTTGAAGGATTGGGAGCCAATATGTCACAGTCCTCAGGCTTTGATTTGTGCAAGTCTTCAAAGGAAAAACCTCCCGTACTCAAATGTGACAATTTGACTTCTATTCAACAAAGAGGCTGTGTATGTTGAATAATCAAATTTGGAGATATGGAAATGGGTTTATTGAGTTCTTACATGTGTAATCAAAAGTTCAATCAGTCAGTCCCTTCAGAATCTCAGCAGAATTTCTTACAATAATCAGCACCAAAAATAATCAATCTTGCACAGAATCGTGGTACAATTTTGTTATTAATTTCTGCTAACATTTAAAATAATATTCAGAATTTCATTGTTAGGGTTAGGGGGTTGTTAGAATTGAGTCTGTAGGCTAACCTCAGTGCTCCCTATCATACCAGTAGAAACAAGTTTCCCTAATCCAAACGGGTAGTTTTCTTTGACTAGAAATAGATTGGTTAACCTTTGATGATTTTTATTTGACTGTATTGTTGAGCACACAAAATTTTCTGACAAGTGTAACGCAATCTTAAAAAACATATCAAGGCCACACATTCTTGGATTTATTGATGAGTGTTGGCTGAGAAGTTCCCCATTTGCCTGTTTTATATCTCAAATGTGCCATATCGTCAGATCTAGTTGTCACTCGAGTGTGCTGTTCCTGGCAAGGACACACATTTTATCTCTCGTGCTTACTCTAACCTTGGAGTCCATTAGTGCAGCTTGGGTCAAGTGCAGTCCCAATCCTGCTGTCGTATCGCAGCCTTTGTCATCACAATCTGACCAACTGAGCATACTGTTACTCTTTTCTTTGACACTAACCATGGTGAGCAGCTTTTCCCTCGCCATGTGAGAATGGACCTCTTCCTGTGGCAGCACCCTCCTGTCATATGGTCGTCTAACAGTTTTTCCCCTAAGCAGCATTGATGGTCGCATTCATTTTGATAGCCGCTCATAAAGAGACAGCACGTGAGGAGTGGCTAATGAGCTATGTTAAGATAATGCCACCTGCTTTGCTTTTCAGCTCACACCACTCACTACTCAACTCAAGTGTTCATTTAGTAACGCATTTCTGTTGTTTTTCCACCTCTAACAATAGAGCACTTTTCCAGGTGATATGATTATATGAATTATTTGATGGTGGCCCATTGTTGGTCTAATAAAATCTGTACTTATTTTTATCTCTTCTTTTTGGTGTTTGAGATACCCCATTTTTAAAAAAGACATCCAGATGACTTTATTTCACCTTGGTTCAAACATTATAAAAAAGGCATTATCATGCCTTTATATTGTGAAAGAACAAAGGAAAGTCTGGGGCTCGAGTGTTTTTAGGGATGTTTTTGAGACAAAATTAAGATGGATGATAAGCGAGGCGGAAGATTTATGGGGTCTGTCTCGGCAGGTCCCTTGTTGCTAACCTGGCAGCGGCAAACTGCTACAAAAAGGAAAAACACCTGGACTTGGACAGCAACTGGGAGCTGGTGAAGAAAGCCAAGGTCTATTATATTGCGGTAAGTGAGACCCTCTACATTCAAAATGACTGTTCCCCAACTCTATTGCCAGAAGAGGACAAAATGTTAAGAGGCCTTATTCAGGAAATGCCTCAGCGTGCCTTTTGCATTGTCAATATATCCATTCATCCTTTGTCGAGTGAAATGAGCTACGTTGCCTATTGAGACAATACAGCTCCATTCTCCCTATTTTCCCCGTCTTTGTGCACGAAGCTGCAGCACAGTGTGAAATTGTTCTACATGTAATGCATTCATTCATTTCTTTTAACGTGAAGACAAGCCAACAGGTGCGGTGAAAGTGTGAAAATCGATTATACAAGTTCATTCAGCTTTACCCCCTCCAACACAATCCTCCCCTTACAGACAAAACACACACACAGATTGAGAAGGACAGATGTGCGCTTCAACATTCACACATACACTCAAGCTGCACCACTGAGGTAATGTCTTCACTTACAGCTTCTGGATTAGGTTGGCCTTCGTTGCTCACGTTTCACTCTTCGGGATTATGTTTAAATCCAACAGATCAACATTTTCTCTGATCTCAAGTCAAGATGATAGCCCTGAAATTGCACTGCATTCCATGTGTTTAAGCAGTTCATTATCGGCATAAATCAGCATTACAGCCTAGCCATCAACAAACTCCTTGGCATACTGTACCAAAACGAAATGCACAGTGTTTTCCCCCTGTTGCCCACAAACATGAGTGTACTGTACTGCCCAGTCACAGAAACAAGCTCCAAAAAAAGGCATCAGTGTTTGTTCCAGAAAACAGATCAGTCAGTCCATCCTCCAGAGTTTGTGTGGTCTCATTTTTAGCCTCTGCTTCACATTAGCAAACACAGCACATCCTCTGCAAATTGGCAGTTGGGTTTTGCCCACATCCGACAGTCTTGCGCACAGGGAAAAGCTTCCGTGGGATTTTAGGGGGGATAGAAGAGCCACAAATGGGTGTTTGTCAGTGCTTGGAATCTCAAACTTGGTGTTCAGCGTCCCTCCTGGGCCTCTTTGTCAAAACAAGGGGATCATTTGCTTTATTAGAGTTCTATTCGCACTTCTGAGGTACTTTGCCAGATACACTGCCACAGCTATTCCCACTTAATACTGTGTGGCATGTCTAGACTGGTGTTCACTGAGGCCTCCTCTCTCCATTAACCTTGTCAAGCTTACTCACATGTATTTACTCAATTTATAGCCAGATTGTACATTCTCTCCTTTTACCTCTCACTGTACCAACTTCTGCTGCATATCAATGTGCTTTGTTGATTTTATATGCGGTCAAGTACACTCTAATCTGTAAATTTAATTACTGCAACGCCACACGTGCAAATGTTACCATCTTATTTGCTCACACGTGCGTCGGTGTTTGCCGGAGCATGTGTGTTAAAGAGCTGATTGATGATTCCTGGCAGAGGCTCTCAAGGTGCCTGCTACTATGTGGTGTGATTGGATGAAAACAGAATTATTAGAGGGCTTCTGCAGCCAGTCTGGCTCATCCAGCAGCAGTGGCAGTGGCGGCGGCGGCAGCAGCAGCAGCAGCAGCAGGGCTAGTGGCAGACGCAGAGCAGGGAGGCAGCACTGCCATTTCTCACAAAGAGAGAGAATGTTGAACTCCTGCCAAATGTTTGGTGGCAGGCTGTTGCTAGGAAATCTGGGTCCTTAGGCAAATCATTGCACAAAGACCAATAACAAAGGCGTGAGGGGGAAGAAGGAATGGCTAAACACATTTCAAGCAGAGGATATCTCTTCTTCTTTGGTTGAATGCCATCACTGCTGCAGTGATGTTTACAGTTATTTCTTTCTTTGTCGATTGGAAACATCAGAAGTGGAGGGTGATGTATTGTGTGAAGGGGAGATGAGTGACTAATTGGTGGAGTTGATGTGTACGTGCTGGCCCAGTTAGCCTGCTCTCCCCCCTCACTTTCCAACCATCCCCCATTCCACCCTTGGCCCCCTATGGACACCCCCCCTCCTCGTCATCCTCCTCTCCTTTTGCTGTCTCCTTTGCCTCCCCCCCACCCCTCCTCTTTCTCCAGTCTCTCAGACACACATACACTTGCTGCTAAACACACACAGCGTGCATGCTCACATTCTGCAGCATACCACTGGCTTGTTTTTCTTACCACTGAGCGCTTTGCCCTGTAATTTGATCTCCACTGCTTGATGCATCCTCCATGATGCCACTTTGAATTAACCTATGGCTCCACAGCTCTCCTTAGCCCTGGATAATAAAATGTTCTCTCTTTACTTGTGCCATTTACATTCAGGAACAAAAGAAACACTTGGTACATCTCCTGGTCATGTGTGGTGTAAGTAACACAAATGAAGAAGAGGGTAGATTAACAAGACAATTGACTTTGAAAAGGTCCGTTAATGACTGTGTACAGATGGTCAGAAATAACCCAAGGATAGACTGAGCAGATACTCCCCTCTGCCAACTGGCCTGATGCACAAAACTCACTCAGGCTGCAGTGCTGTTAGGTCTCCAATCTGATCACAGCTGTGGACACTGTTCACTTACTCGCTAAGCTAAAATACAATCTCTGTGAGCCTGCAAGAGGTTTGCTAAACCACAGAAAAACATTTAGCCCACCTTTTTGTTCCAAATTGCGCAGCAGTTAAGGTAGAATGCCTCACACTGTTAACACTGGCAAACTATATAGCATTATAGCAGTTGGTTACATAGCATTAATTGGCGGTTGTATTCTTGCCCTCACTGCAGGGGAAAGCTGAGTTCAGCTTCAGTCACTGTAGCATAATATGCAACAAAAAAGAGGCGAAGGGGAGGGCAAAAGCAGAAAAAAGCGCAATACTGGCACCACAAGCAGCACGTCAGCCTGCTTACACTCCAGAGTGGCACACATACGTGCACATACACACACACATTGTTAGTCCACCCCACCCGCTCCTGCAATTTGCAGCCAAAAAAAGTGAAGGGAGAGGTTTTGCACACACACACACACACACACACGCACGTGCACACGCACACACCTAACTGACACCTCATCAGCCAGCCGAAGGGCTGATTAGCACAGAGGTGACTGCGGCTGTGTCTCTGTCCAACTCAGAGGACCACACTGTCCTCTCGCTGACCTTGAGCTTCCTCTCCTCTCTTCCGTTATCCTTCATCTCTATCCACCTTTATTCCACTCTCCCTCTCACCACTTCTTGCTATCTCCAGTATTCCTCCCTTCCTCTGTCCCCATCTCCACCCTCCTTCTCCCCTCTCCCTTTCTGTCTTTCCTCTCTTTCCTCTCTGCACCACTCTGCACTGCCCCTGTCCTTCCACATAGCCAGGGAGGGATCACGAGGCAAAATGCAGGCAGTAGAGAGAAAAAGGGAGGGAAGAGAAGTGGAGAGGGGAGGAAAAAAACTGGCAGACTCCCCCTTTGTCTGCAGGCGATCAGTTACAGTCTTGGTTGCCGATGAAATTTAATCCCCACCGCATTTACATGCCAAGTTTGACTTCTGGCAAGCCTTATTAAATAGATTTGTAAATCATTTAATCTTGATTAGAATCTGTTCTCAAGGGATCAACATTTTTTTCGCCTTGCTTGTGTTTTGTTATGTGCACAATCTGTGCCCACTGGTGTTAAAATTTAAAAGTCAACCCTTGATGGTGTTACTTTTCTGTGTGAGCGAGTGTGAGCAGTAGGTTTAAGGGACAAAGAGCAATTGGTGCCAAGTCCCGTCTCGTCCACCCTGGCCAAGCCACTGTGTCAGCATGTCTCCTATCTCTGGAGGTCATGTCAGTGGGCGAGCAACTGCTATGATGTGTCTTCTCTTTATTAGGCTGACACCACAGTGTCTTTAGCATGGGACAATGTCATTTCAAATTGTGCCTAATCAGATGGCATTTTGTAATTGCCAGCGAGCATCTTATGAATATGAATTCATAATTGTTCAATTACAAGCCGACTGCATCATATTTATTGGCTTATTTATTTTTTTCTCCCGCTGGCCTGGGCCAATTATAGGATTTCAATCTTGAGGCAATCAAGTGATAAGGGTGAGGCGTTTAGTGTTTGCTGTCACTATATAATTCACTCGAATGTTAAACATGCATCTGGGAGGGCTGTATTTGTCAGAAGGCTGTGCGTGGAGGTGCACCTGCCTAATTGAGTGGTAATGAGCTGTCAGGAGTGCAGGCTCTGTGATTGGTTCTCGGTGGGGCGTCCCGTGCCAGTGGGATGTATGGGCTGGCCCGCCCTGCTGGAGGATCAGCCAGCTCTTCAGCCCCACAGGCCTGAGTGGGTGGAGCATGGTAAATGAGGGTGGGGAGGCCAAACGACACTGGCTGTGGAAAAATCATGTGGCTTTTATTCGACTAAGGGATTGATTTAGGTTGTTTACAATTATCCTTACTCCTATTTTGCATTTACTACTTCATATCGGAGGAAAATTTAAAAGGTTTTGCTGAAGTAAAAGTAGCAATAATATATTGTAAAGTAGTGTGGTCTTGAAAAACTAAATATGTTGCTTAAGTCCTCAGTTCCAGATGCTTATTATTTATTTATAATGGATGGAATAGATTTATATATTGAAACATTATATATGTGCTATTATATTCTAAAGATATTTTTTAATTACTGTTGCGGATGATGTCAGTGTTAGTGGTTAACTACATTGTACACATCATTACCATCATGTTTTATAAGATGATCATAGATACGAAATTTCCATTGACAAAGTAAATAGTAATAGCTGTGTGATAAATGTACTGTACTGTACTACCTTTTAAATTTAGTATCTCATATCTCAAAATGCTACAGTACCTAAGTACATCTACTGAAATCTAATCAATTACCTTTTCCCACTTTTGATTGTTTGATTTATTTATATGAGTACAGTACACTATAAACAGTAAACCTTAGAAAAGCAAATAAGTTTGAAATTGTTGTAGAGGAAGTTTATAGGATGTCAGAGTTTACCTCATTTTGTTATTATGAAGGAGAAATTTCATCATCACATTCAGCAACATGTATTTTGGTTTAGAGTTGTATATTTGTGCAATTAGTTTTTATTTATTTCTATGTTAGAAATGTGTGGGGAAATATTTAAAAGTTGGCAGGGTTGTGCTGATTTTATTTTGGGAGTCTTTTTATTTATTTATTTATTTTTCTCCAGCATCCTAATTTGAACAGTGGAGAAACGGCTTTAAATTCACTGTATCTTGAGTAAGCATCTCTTGGGGTGGCACATTCTTTGGACTCTGGCAGGTTTCCAGGCTGTAGTCCATATTACTCTACCAACATGCAGTGGCTTTTTCCTTGTACACCCACATTACCTTGTAAAAACAGTTTTTGTTCTTCAGCAGGGAAAACACCATGCCCTTTCACCCTGGATTACTGTGTGCATCTGCTCCACCGGCAGCAAGTCTGTTTTCTTCTGCCTCACTGTAAAGGGGATAAAATAGTTCAGACTTAATGATATTTCTACTTTTCATCACCTTGTCCTCTCGCTCCCTCTGCATCAAAGCACCGTGTGTCTGTGTGTGCCTTTTTATTCATGAGACCCAACTTGTAGAATAATATTTTAGTTCTACACTGGGATGTTGTGGCCATTTGTGGGAGTTCCACAGCTTAATTGAATAGACTGAGTAATTATTTGTCAAGTAATGCTGAGCAGAAAATAAATAGCCACTTTGCGGCCGTGAATTGTGCCTGATGGCCATGTGTTGATACTCTCACCAGGGAGAGTAAAAACCTGCTCTACTGGCTAAGTATCTGATTAAGATTCACATGATGGAACTGCAGACGCTTTAGGATAGTGTGTCTCCTGGGCAAAGATAGTGAGTAGAGTTAAGTGTCAGACGCTGTTATATTATCACGCTGGAGCATAAAGCCTCGACTGAATAAATATTCCTGGAATATTCTCCTCACCACAAACCATCTGCAGCACGCAGGTCAACTCGACAGTTTATGAAAGTGGCCTACAAAGAATCATCACAGATGTGCATCTCTGTGCGGCAGATGCTGGACACTGTTCTTTGAGAATTGTTTCCTTCTGCAAGGTTTCATTTTTCCCTTTTATGTTGCTGTAATTTGTTTATGGTCTGTAATAAGCCTGTGCATATCTTCCTCCTGCCAGTTTGGCCTGCATCCACCGTAAACTGCCAGTAATTTTTTCCACTCCCTTTTTAAAGGAGTTTAATGACTTCTGAGGATAATATAATATTTTGTAATGATTTGATAATTCACCAATTTAAGTTATAATCCTCAAGTTTGTCATTATATCATACCTCAATTTTAATTATTTTTTTATCATTAGCCATTCAGTGTGTTAGCATTCTGTGATTACTGCTGCTGTGCCCGTTGTTACGGCAGATGGTTCAGCACAGGATGCAAATTTGACAAAGAAAAGAGACCCAAAAAATTTATTCTTAACTCAGTCCACTTAGTTTTTTTTTTTTTCTTTCACATCATAAATTCTCCTTTAACAAATGGAGAATGCTCAGTCCTCAACATGTGACCCTGACCTATTGGTCAATTCATAGGCGGTTGGTTGCATATCGATTGCACAAGGTATTTACACCAAACAATGCATGCCTGCGTGTGATGAATCGTGTGGATAGGAGAGAAGCTGGTCGATATTTCACGACAACAATTAATTTGTGAGAATTTGTAATTTCATTGTTACTATTTTGGTTGTCCGTTGTTAGTCTTCATCCTTACACAACACAGTTAGTCATCTCAGTCCGTGGTTTGTTAGGGTGTGTTGACTCAAGAGTTCCTCTTCTCTTTTTATTGAAGTGTAAAAGGAAAAGTTTATGGGGTGTTATATGTTGGACTATTTCTTGGGCAGGAGCAGTGATGTCTTGCAGTGAAGTTTTTGCTGGTTGCCTGGCAACAGCACATTGATGAGAAGTCACTGCACCTGAAAAAATAGTCCCCAACACACAAATGCAGCTTGTTGCTGTGACACTTTGGTTTCCATACAGATTAAATGTATGGAAACCAAAGTGTCAAACCACATTTAAATCTCGCAAATCACCACTTTATGACTCTCAAAAGAGGAAATAAAGTGTCCTTCTCCTTCCAGTCTAAGCTAAACTAAACTAATTGCCTGCTATAGTTTTAAATGCAGTGGAGGGATATCAGAGAGGCATCCCTCTTCTCATTAAACTACTTGCTCTTTTCCTGAAATGATAAAAAAAAAAAAAAAGAACTTTTGAGAACTTTTGGCAAATGTGTAAAACTAATGATATAACAAATTTCAATTAGGGTTTTAGTTGTGTTTATATTGATTTCTTTGACAAGTGGGAAATGATCATCACTGCTTCCCAGAATCCCAAGTATTGTCAAATTACCTTTTTTCCCAACGAGCAGTCCAAAACCCCTTAATAGCCGGTTGACATAGACAAATGCAGGAAATCCTTGAATTTGAAAACCTCTAACAATAATAATAATTTGTCTGGTAAATTCCTCAAAGGCTTGGATTTCATGACTTTTAACAAGTTGGCTGAATAGTGAATGTGATACAACTGAAACTAGGTTTTTGTCCTGGTTTCAGTTAACATGTCTGTGCTTAACACATGCAGTGGGAAAGGGTTTACTTTTCATACATGTTCCCACTCAGACATAGGCTAGCAGTCTGACCTTATCTATTGTTCCTCAAGTGTATATTGTAAGCAGCTTTAGAGGCTTTATAGAGACTTAGCCGGCAGGGCTGCCATTGCTCTGGTGGAACATTTGGACCTCTGGCAAGTGTCAGATTTTCAGCAGCACGTTAAATCTCTTAACCCAGTTCTTTTTTCCCTTCTCCTTCCTCTCTGTTTGCCTCTCTTCCTCTTTCCCTCTCTTCCTGTCATGCTAACAAGCTGGCTGTGATTTATTTTTCATGTGTGCCGTTGTTTGCCTCCGCCATCCCCCCCCCCTCCCGGCATCTAAACTCTTGTGCCAGTGGTTAGCCTGGTGCCCAGGGCCTGAGGGTTAGAATAGAAATGCAGCCAGAGCAGCTGCACATCCACCCCAACTGGGCAAAGTCCTCCAGCTGCACTGTGATGGGGAGGCCAGAGCCACTTTGATTAGCATGTCCATCGTTATTGGCCAGCTTGAATGTCATCCACCGTGAGCCCAGTCGTCTAATGCTTCGGCTGGCCAACGGGGCCACTCCCTGCAATTACTGATAGGGCTGCTTGTTCCAGAGTGGAGGAGAGGCCAGGGAAAGTGCCAGAGTGCCAAATTATTGTCCTCAGTAAATAAAAAGCAGACATCTTCCTTTTTGATGTTCTATATGTGCGTGCCTTATTTTCAGATGCTGTGGCACAATCACATTTGAAAGCATTTTGCACTCCCAACCTAACAAGGGGGGACCAATCAAAACAATAACTGTGGTTCCTTTTGACAAAGCCCTTGGCTCACAATTGTCAGAAGATGTAAGCTGACTCATCCACACAAGAAGGGCATGTATCCCTGGGAGCGAGAGGCGCAAAGCTATGATGAATCTTCCCCTCTGTGTGCTCCTCTCTCCACTGAGCCTGCATGGATTAATTACATGACTAGTAGCTAGTTTAGGCACATTATTTATTTTTTCTAATGAATAATTTTACTCTCCCTCTTCGCCTAGATTTTATTCTGCTCAGGACTTTTCAGCTTCACCCCGTGGAAATAAGAATGCATTGATTATTTTCCATCTAGCAAATATCCCACCAACTGAGGAATAACATGCCTTCCCCCTAATTGGTTTGTTTATCTTGAGCAACAGACTCTGGGTTTGTTTGGACTCTGGCTGGCATCCACACACTGCACCGCTCCTCAGCATGATTACTCACCTTGGGAGGAGGCTGCTGGAGCAAGGTTGATGTTCCCTGCATAGACATCAGGCTGTCATTCTCTCCGCTTATGTGACATCATTTGCCAAGACAGATTTGTTACAGGAAAAATAAATTCAGGCCTAAAAAGGGATTGATTTAAGGACAGGCTGTGAGTGGAAAAAGGCGACAGGAGGGATGGGGGCTCCCAGACACATTTCACCACTCAGAGGGCTCGGGCCAGATCCAAACAAGCTGCCAACAGAAGATGGATTCTGGCTTCATGTATAATTGATAAACTGTATGTTCTAGGTGTCAGCTTTAAAGAGGGAGCTAGGACTATATCAGGAAGCTATTTTTTACTCTCTAAGGCGAGCATCATTTTTATTTTGTCCTCCCCCGTTCTATGGCTTATCTTCTCAGTTCAGAAAGCCCCGTTGAAAATTATAGTTTTCTTTGAAGACGACATTTGGGAAGTGCAGCTTTTAAAGCACATCCTGTTCCTGTGCCTATTAGGAGTGCTAGTCCAGGGCAGATAGCCATCTGCAAAGTTGACTGTACATCCTGAGTTATCAGGATTAGCCATCTCACTCTTGACACCTAGCGCATTAATATTAGCTATGGGAGACTCTATCCTGCTGAAAGCAGCATAAAAGGATTAATGCAGCGCTCATCCTTTCGGAAATAATGCCCTTTATTGAGCGGATTTGACACTGTAAAGGCTAATGATGACATTGAATGGAGCCAGAATAAGTAATAGTGCATCATCCTGTGTCATGCAGCCACAATGGTCATGATTTGCATTCTGACAGCTCAAACTGTATTGATTCTCCCAAAGGCATGCAGATGTTTTTCCTCCGCAAAAGTATGAAAGTGTACCTCAATCATCAACTTCCTGTAGATAATGACAGTTCTCTCACTGTAGGCCTAATGACATATTCAGTCATCGTGACACTATATGCAACGATTTTACCTCTGAACACTTGAAACTTCAGAAATTGCTATAGGTGAAACACAATATGCCAGCACATTACCCATCTATGTCTGTCACACAGAGACGGTGGTGTTAATGCTGCTTTGCCCACTCACTGTAATGCTGATGAATCTGTATACCTGCCAGCCTGATCTGTAAGTGCTAGTGGTGCAGTTTGAACCACAGGAGGGTGGAATACCGACTTTGTACCCTATCATTTCTCTTTGACATAATAGCTGTGAAAAAAAAACGGTGTTCTAATGTATTTTCTTAAACAGGACCTGAAGTGCAACAAGTGGCCTGATTCGTATGATTTTTTTTTTTTTTTTAATATCCCCCACGCACACTTGATTTTTGAGTGATGCTGGATGTAAACAGGAAATGTGCCTGCATGGGGTAACTGGATCCGGCCACACAGTGAGAATTTAAATCAAGAGAAAATGATTGTAATTCAGTGGGAGAGGGTCTCCTTGAACCCCTAACATGATTTGCCTATAACAAGGTTAAACAACTGTAATAATAAATCTGTCAAATCTTTAATAAGATGTGCCATTTTGTGTTGGATAATATAACACTGACGGGCAGACAAGTGGCCATCAGGGCCACCTGAGAACATTCACTCTGTTCTTTCTGCTAAATTGCTGCTTCCCCTAGGTGTTTTTTTTTAAGCTGACAAGAAAGTAACCTTATCAATCATAGCTGCTTCTCTCTCTCCCAAGGACTTGTGTTGATATGTTCTAAGTGCTCTCTCCTTTGGCCATTTTAATGTGAATATTGCATGCTCATTTCAGCGATGCCTCCCTGTTTCTTAATGAGCTGATAAAGTCCCAATTATGGAGGCAAATCCTGTTTTCTGATTTGCATTATGACTCTTGTTACACCACACATGTACATGATTCAGGTGCTGAGATGTTGGCCTGTTTTTCCAGAGACTTACAGGGTGTGTGTGTGTGTATGTGTTAGTGTGTGTGTATTTACAGTGCACGTTTAGGGACGCAGGAGATGGGCAGATTAGATTAGATTCAGTAGATGCTGCGTGCCCCGGCCGTTTGTGCGGAGAATGTGATTTAGTTGGGAGGTTTGAGACGGGCTGTGAGGCTGCCCTGGTTTCTGTGATGGGTGAGGGGACAGACTGACAGTGACAGTGGGGTGGTAATGCCACTGAATGAGGAGGAATGGCCCCTGTAAAGCCCTCCTCCCAGTGGTGTAGAGCAGAGCAGCCCTGTCCAAACTGCACTGCAAAATGAATTCTTCTCTACACCTGTGTGAGCCCCCCCCCCCCCAGAACTAGAAATCGAGGCTATTTATAGCTTCGCCAATCTGAGGAGAAATTGTGAAAGAAATGGAAAACACTACCCTTAAAGTAATCCAGCCTTCACTTTTATTAAGTATCAGCAGCTGCAGCAATGCCACAGCTCATCAGATGTTGAGACATCAACTGGAAGTAGAAAGATCAGAGGATGTTGTATCACATTTGCAGTTTTTTTTTTCTTCAACAGGACCTCAATCTGGTAGCCAAGAGCAAGACGCAAGGCTGATCAAAGTTGACCTCTGGATGTGTGATCAGAGATGTGGACACATCACTATGAGTGCAATTGCATATGAAATCCCAGGTTTGTTTTCATACAGCCACATATTTGCCTATCTTGCCCTCTGTGCCCCTGTTTTTATCTCTGAAACAGAAACATCATGTCTAGAACCTTGGCTGGGGAGCTCTGCAGTTCATGAAAAATGCATTCACTCAGCTCTTTTTCTAACTCTTCGCCTCTGATTCTCTTGTCATATCATATCCATGTCATGTCAGTGTGTGTATTAATTATGTAGCAGGCACAGCTGAGGAGACAATATTGATGCATCTCAACTAGACGTCCTATGTATATTACTCATCCGTCATTGGGAAATATAAACAAGACTTAATTAAGGATGGGAAGACACTTTAATGTTTAGCTTCGTGAGTAAATATTTCTTAGTCTGTGTTTACAAGAGGCATTTTTCTTTCTGTATCCTTCTCCCTTGGGCTCCATTTTATTCTCAGAATCTCACTCTATTCAGCCATTGTGGTGACTTTTTCCAGTTCAGCTGAGATATTCAACCTGGTCATTCTGCCTGGGTTTAGCCTCCTTTTTTTTTTTTTTTTTTTTTGTCTGTTGAGCTCACAATCGCTCAACATATTGTCGACAAACTGCACCCAGTTGCACCTTTTGGAGGTGTCCCAAATTGCAAAGGTAATTTATTTCTTTGCAAGCAGAATTATGCATGCAACTGAGGTCATATTGTAAAATGAAATTGCTCAGCAGCTGCACACATGCCATATCCTGTTCAGGATTTGTGTTTCTGTTTATGAGTCCTCACTGTGCTGTAATCTTATGGAACCGTGATAGCACTTGAATATTCCTTCCCAAAATGAATATCAAGAGGGAACATAGATTTGGATGGTTCCTCTTGAAATACAGCTGTTTCCCTCCGGTCCTCTTCCTCCTCGTGCAGCAAATGCTCTCTGGGGATTTAAACCACTACAAACACTTCAGAGATATTAATCTTCTTCTAGGACCTCTTTCAAAAGTTGCATTTGAAAGGAATAAAGGGACTTAGACTGTTGTTACAGTATGATTCATGCCATGAGGATATTAAATAGGTTAACTAACCCATACTATGAAGGCAGACTTGACAAGAACTGAGTCAACATTGATCCTGCATGTTTTGTAATGCTAGAATGATTGTTTTACACCGCCGTGATAGCAGCGTTTTGGCAGGAATAATTGGAAGTTCAAAGCGTCGATCTGTGAGTGTAGCCTGGGGATAGGTTTCTGGAGAAGCTGACACTTCAGACGTATTATGAAGCCATCACGTCTAATTTGCACAGGCCTCTTTTGTAATTTACCCCCAATTCAGAGGAACAGTCTCCTGCTCTGCAGCACAATGCACACTCTGCTTGCATTGTTCACGCTCATTGGAAGAGACACTGAGTGAATGACTCTTGGAGCTCAAATAATGTGCAGCACTGTTCCTGTCATATTTGTTGCTGTGTAATGGCTCCTGATTTGTAGTTTCCTGCAGTGCTTTTTCAGTTTGGTGCAGAGCAGATAGTGCTGCATGTTATATAGCAACTGTTTTCTGTGCATCCAGTCCAAGCAACTTGTTTACAACTTACTGTTGAAACAACTGCTTGACAGATAAAGGACCTCAAAACTTAGAATAGTCTTTGAGAGGGGGAGGAAACCTCTTCAGAGGAAGGACTGGGGTTTTCCACATGCTGCCCAGACATTCTCTGACATATTGAGTTTGTCTGTGTGCATCTTTTGAAGATGCAAATGTGTCAACCACATGTAACCAACCACCCAGCGAGAAGCTGAGATGCTCAACTGCCTTTCTCACGGCTCTTAAATGGCTGCCAGTGATCTTCCTCATCTCTGCATGTCTGTGAAGCCTGCAGTTCTTTTCTTAATGGACAGATTAGTTTTTGTGTGATACTGAATAATTCGTACACATCTATCACTAAGTGAACACATCAGTTTAACCACATTAGGAGAGTTTGGCTGTGAAATATTATGACATCTCGTATAGAAAATTACCGCAGCAGATAGTATGTTTAAGCTTTCATAAAGATACAGCAGCGTTAATTGCCCTGTAATGTAAACCACAAACCAGACACTAGTTATTAAATTGATCTAGTAGTTAAACGTTTGACATATATTTTGCATGACAATACAAATAGAATGCCTTTTATTTTTACACGGGCAGTCACTCCCTAATCAAGAGAATATTTATACCTTAAACTTGCAAGCCAGCTTTGATGCCTGGTGCAAGAAAAAAAAAGACGCCACATCATAGCTTGACATATGCTGACAGGGAAGGCATTGGTAAATTATTAATGTTTTCCCTTGCACTGTCACCTATCATCACACTATCCTTCTACTTCTGCATTTTGAAATGCAAGAGTAGTAGTCCTGCAGCGTGGCAAGTCATGTTTCTGGCTCTCATTTCAATATCTGAAGTGAAAGGTCGGCATGATATATTCTGTCCTGCTGCGGTGACAGTGACTTACATGCTACCAGTTCAAGATGGTACACTTTTACGAGGCCCACCCAGCCTGTCGAGCAAACTGATAATGAATCAATCTGTGTGAAACATTTATGGGTGCCCCCCTCCCTCTCCCCTCCTTGCGTGAGGCCAATTAGAGCATCCTCGGTGGCCCCTGCTGTCTGAGTCGGGGAAGCCCCTTGCATTGTCATATCAATATTCCTCTGTTGATCTCCAGCTGAGGCGAGTCCGGCTGCTCTTTCCACACATGCTAATTTGAATTCGCCAGCATGTGTGGGAGATGGCATGCTGGCTGCCTCTCCCTACTTGTTCCCAAACCTACTGTTGCCTCCCTCTCTGTGTCTTTTTCCTTTTTTTTTTTTTTTTTTTTTTGAGAGGGAAAGGTTTCTTGATTCCTGGCATGCCAGAGAAGGGTCCTCTGAGGATTACATTGGCTAAGCCCTTATCACTCCAGGAAATTCACTGCCTGCTTAAAAAAGTGGTAGGAGTAGAAAATCAAAGGGAAGTGTTATTCTTTTTAAGTTTCTCCCTATTCCCATGGAAAGTTATTACAGGTTTGAAGAAAAGTCCTTTTTTGGCACTCAAGTTTTCTCGTGATTTCTGCATTTCATATTTCTTATTTCTTTTTTTTTTCCTTTTTTTTTCAGGCGGCTGGTGGAATTTTAGAAGTGGAAAATATGAAGGCAGGTGCTTGAGAGAGAGGGAGAGTGGGGAGGTTTGGGGAGGGCTGTGCTCACTGGGAAGCGATGTTAAACATCCAGGGGAAATGTTTGTTATTCTAATGGGATACCACCATGGTAACAGCTTTTAGAGACTCCCAAGGCTTTGTGTGGAGTATATGCACGCTTTCATCAATCTCGGCTAATTTCTTTGGGGATTAGCAAATATAATCAGTCCTTTCTCCAAGTCGTCACCTGCTTATCGACATGAATATTATGGTGAAATTTAGCAGAACACAGCCTTGTTGGATGAGGAGAAAGCAATACACGGGCCATTAATATACATCAAAAATTGAAGTGAGTCTCTAAATGGATTCAAAAGCCATTAGTATTCCTTTTGTGCTAAATGACATCCCAGACGGAATAGCTTACATTTTGTACATACCTACTTGCTTTTTTAATCCCTGCAATTGAGACCAAAGCACTTGTGCTCGTATTACATCTTCAAGTTAAACGCGTTTCAGACAGAGGCAATGAATTATGTTATTTTCAGATAAAATACCTTTACAGTGGTTTTAAAGGCAATAGAGTGAACTCGTTTACGAAACTTGGGGTAAAAAGGAAACCTTGTGTGTCGAGGCTGCTCCGTGTTTAAAAGGCTCCAATAACTCGTAAGCCCCTCGCAGTTGTATACCTTTTTCTCTCCCTCTGCAGATTTCCTTAAGTGGCTTATGTGAATTGCAATTGCCACATGGAAGCTGGAGTATAGAGAATTCATTTCTTCCCGGCCGTGACCAGCTAACAGCGCGTTGAACCTGTGCGTGTGGTGATGGAGAGGTTTCACAGGCAGCGCTGCAGCGCCGTGGGAGTATGGCCTGACCTAAAGCTAAGCCCCAAGCCGGAACAGCCCTCCATCAAACTCACAACACTGCTCTCTTATCTACTGGCATTTCTGTCTGATACAAATAGCGAAGATGTGATATAGTTGGCTACATGTCATATCTGGCATTGTACTACGCCCTATCTGCTCCCCCCCCTCTGTGAAATATAATGCTTTTAACTCACCAGCTTTTTGCCTTGGCTATTTTTTCCATCTGTAGCAGAGACAGAGACCAGTGTGTTTGCTCGTCTTGGCCAAAGGCCAAAGGCTCTTTCTGATATAATCCCCACCATCGATCAGACTTTGTTTACTCTAACGTGGTTTCTCTCCCCTCCAGCAATTAGAAGGCAACCTTCCACCTCCTGCTCTTCAGACCAGCTTTATACGTTTATTTTTCCCTTAAGTGGTAATTTTTCATGTTGCGGCTCAGCTCTAAGAAGTGTGGGTGTATATTAAGTAATGGATACTCTTCAACCAGACTGACATGTTGGATACCGGATTTTTGTTAATGTTTCTTTGTCTTTGAAGAGGAGGATTCTCTAGTCACCAAACACTGGCATATAACATGTACAACTGTACAACAAATGTACAGTCAGTATATTATTGAGAGATGATTTACACAGTTCCTGTGTGGCACTCTGCATCTTGTGCGTGTCATTAAGTCTACTCCACTTAGAAATCTCAAGCACTTTGAAATTTTAGAAAAATGGATGTGGCTGTAGAGGCGGAGGATGACTCTCCGTTCTGTCTAAGAGGCTCTCGTAATAATAAATCAGGAGAGAGAGTAACTGGTCTTCTCTGTGGTCTTGGCTAAAGAGGTTTAAAATTCACACCAGAGACAATTTCGCTTCATTGTTAATACTGTGATCACAAACAGAGTTATGACCAATCTAAGGCCTTGGTTTATCACCCAGTACATGCACCAGTGAGCTGAAGTAAATGTGATTTCTTGCTCGTAGTTCTCAACTGTCTGGAGCACGACTTTGTCCTTGGATAGTTGAATTGTACTGTTTGAAATGTTGCTCCGCTGATTGCTTTTCCAGTTACTTACAGTGCTTTGGGAAAATGCGTGTTCAGTTGTTCTTGGCTTTAGTGTTTCACTGGTGCCCGACTCTACTCCAGGTTTACCAACACATCATCTGCTGAGGTGGTGGAGTCCTTTAAGTTAGTAGTGTTAGCACCAGCAGCTACTAGTTTTTAAAACCACATGGCACATGTTTTTCTGGTGCATTCCATTTGTAACATAATCACATAGCTGCATACAGAAATCATACAGAAAATTATATATATGGTATACCAGCTGAGCCAGTATACCTTGCAGCAATAATATACAGTATGTCCACCTTGTAAAGAACACAAAGCTTCAATATTTAATAGTTACAAATATGCCTAAATATGTGTCCACTGTTTAAGTTACATTTATGTACCATGTAGAAAACAGTAAATGAGTGGAAAAGCACATTTAGAATGAATCTGAAGGTGCATTTCCATCCCCATGGTTTATGTGCATTAAAAACATGTGGTTCCTTTTTTGCAATATTAATAGAAGAAGGCCACGGGTTTGAATCCCATTCCACCCCAGCAGGTGTGGCACTGCCACATTTGATAGCAAAAGGGAACTGTTATAAAGACATTTAACTGCAAACATTAAAAAGTCTAATAGTACCTAAATAAAACAAATTAAAATAACAATAACAATGTACAAAGTAACAATGCTTCACTTGAAAGAAATTTACAAGATGCACAAGACCTGAAAAAACCTCTTCAGACTGGAGGACAACATGACACTTGGTATCCACGTTATCCATTTTTTTTTTTTTTTTTTGTTATTTTTTTTTAAAATGTAGTTGGTGTCACTGGTCAACAAGTGGCATTGGTTGTTACCATGGAAATACAGTATTTTTGCTCTGAGTCAGCCTGGGGGTAGGCTGGCTATCTTTTTAGGCTTGAATTGCTCAATATTACTTTTTGTTAAACTGTCAACCTTGCATTAGGTCCACAAGTAAAATAAGGCTGATTTAAGCCTGTAGGTACATATAGCACAGATTCATAAAACAAGAGTCTGATGTGTATTAGTCATCTTATCCGACAGAGAGGTAATATTGAACACATTGCAGCTAATAAGCCTTGAGGTCAGAATTATCAAAGGCAAGCAGCATGCTAATGCTTCTGAACAATTTTAATTTAACATCTGACACATTTCTTCACCCTGTTACTTGTCCTTTTGGCAGACAACCCTGACGCCTACCATCAGCATCTGAATTTTGAGATTTTGAGCCATTGTTTGAAGCTTAAGAAAGCTTTTCTGCCTGTGATTATATCTATCTCAGTCTGAGATGCTATTCTCAAGTGGGAGAAGCTCTTAGCTCACTACACTACTAATATTTGAGTGCTTTAAGAGAGGAAAATGTCTGTTTAGCCCAGTGGAAAGCAATAGCTTTCACAATAACTCACAGGGAGTAAGTACAGAAACGGGGACTTACTTTTAATGGTATTAACATGCATACACTTTAAAAAGTTGAAAGCTCCTTCAATGACTTTACTGTTTTTTTTTTTACTTTGGTCACTATGAATTTGAAGTCGTGCTGAGTTCTTTCCATCAGCTGTGATTAGCTGTGCACAGGTAGGAAAGTGCTCTTCACTCCACAGTGAATTGTAAAGGCAATTTTAGGATTTACTAGAAATAGACACCTTACTTTTAACAATGGAAATACATATAGCACAGTAACAACAGAGTCTTTACAGAACTCATTCTTGCATTAACAAAACCAGTAAACCATCTGTTTAGTTCACTTTCTGTGGTCTTCCCCTTTGAATGTTTACATCATCTGTGTGCAGTCAATATTTCTCCCTTTTGGTTTGAATAAAGACAAAGACAATCAGAGTTGACTCATAGCATCGTCGCAGCACCAGGAGGATAAAAACATGTGGAATGAATAAACAAGCTCTAAAGTTTCCGAGCCTTGGCAGTATTTCTCACCAGTTGTCATTTTATATAGCTGTGTCATTTTTTTTTTTTTTTGCATAATTCCACGGTGCATTGGCTTGGCTTGATTTGATTTAGGACCTCCACTTTCAAGGAAATTGGGCTTAAGGTATGAAGGTTCACACTTCTTGCCTTCGGGCAATTGATTTTTTTTTTTTTTTTTTTTTTTTTTTGTGAGCTTGATTTTAGAGCTGTAGCAATACTAGTAGGGAGTGTAAGCACAGTGTTGTTACTGAAGTCCTAATACTATAAGCTCTGTCTGATTTTATAATTTATGCTGGCAAGTCCAGAGGAGAATGTGTTTGATTTAGTTGTGAAACAGTCATTTAGTTCACAGACAGAAATCAGGTTGTGGGTCAGATAAATAAAGCCCTATAGTTATGTTTTATTATAGATCATAAAAACTAGAAAATTGGGAAGTTGGAGTTTACATCCAGGATTTTTTAAGCCTGAGGAGAAAAATGTTTCTGCCTTCCGTGAGTCTGTTATAGCTGTCGGGTTTTTTAAGTCCCCTCAAATCTACAGAAGTGTGATACTAAATGGTTTAAATTCCTATTTTAAACATCAATGGTATAATAAGTTTGCACTCTATCAACTTGCTTCAACGTTTTTACATTTGCCACTCATTTATAAGTCGAAGTTGGCCATTTGGCCAAAAACCTGTTGGTAGCTGTAAGTCTTTTCATCCAGGGGCCATCATGTTACAGTTTTTTTGGTCCATTTTCTCAAAAGAAACTGAAATGGTTGAACGTTCTTTTCTTTCATGTGTTCTGCTATTTTGCTGGTGCAGATCGCACACAATCTGAAGTTATTATTAGACTGAATTTAAGCAGTCCCGTGTCCTCAGCTCTGAGCAGTGGCCACCGAGCTCCTGCATTGAGTTTGACAGCCTTCACACAATATTGTGCAAGGGCGCTCCCTTAGCTTCTCATGCTGGTTAAATGTAATATGGCAGATGGATAGTATTTGCAGGGAGAGCGGGGTCTCACCCTCCCTCTCACTCTTTTTTTTTTTTCTTTCACCGTCTCTTGCCAGTACCTCAGACATTTCAAGGGGGAGAAATATGTATCAAATTAACTCTTAGCAACAGGGCCTTCAAGCTCCCTGCCCTTGTCTTTTCAGCAATCAGAGCTTTGTTATTTTAGTCTTTCAACCAAAACCAAACTGGATTCAATGGCTTCAGCAATTACCTGCAATTTTCCAACCTGGTGTGCTAGCTTTCACTACAGCGACTGCGAACAGTGAAAGGTTGTCTCCTCGGTTCCTTATTTTAGTGTTCAAGTTAAGTGCACTAATTCATTTAACTCCACAGAGTGGCACATTTGGAAATGTTCACTTCCCAGCAGCAGGAATGTCTGGGCAGATTTGGTTTCTGTCTGTGCACAACCTTCAAGTCATTGAAACTGGAAACCACTTTGCAGTGTCTAAACTCTGACACTGAACCTCTGCTTTATACATCTGACCCATATATTAATATGTCTTTTCGAGCCAGTTCAGAAAAGACAACTCTGAAGCTCCAACATCTGTTTCTACATCGCACATTTTTCTGCCATTTTTTCCATTGACCCCTGCAGACTTCCCTTTCCATTCCTCATCCTGTTCTCAAATTGTGTAAAAAAAAAAAAAAAAAAAATACTACAGGAGCTCAACTTGACTCCAGAAGTATACAGTATATGTGTGTGTGTGTGTGTTTTTGTGCGCGTCAAAGTGATGTTTCCCCTTCAGAGGTACTGAAGGAGAGAGAACTGCTCTTACTAAAATGCTAATTAAGTGCAGTGTGGCAGACAAGGACACTTGAGAGTGTCTGCATTAGCAAATTTTAACTCCCTGTAAACCAAACAGTTTGTTCTGGGCTAATCTCCCAATGATGGAGGTAAGAACAACAGTAGGAACACAGACTTGTCTTTATAACATGAACAAAGAGTAAGTTGTATGGTTTTCTTTTGCGTTACCAAGATAACCGTTTAAGGAGAAGAAAGCACCTCTTCTGGCGTGTCTTTTTTTTTTGCTGTTTAATCTCTTTACTGAGGTAACATATGGTATCTGTAAGGGAAAGTCAGTTTGTGCTATGTGTTGAATTATTGTGTAGATTAGTATTGGCATTTAAATGCTCTTGGCTCTAAATCTTGTCTGTTTTAGATCTTAAGTTCATTCCTTGGCAACCCGCTCTCCCGCTCAGGCTGGCCTATTCCCCCGGCCAACACATTTTTAAAACTGTAGAGCATATTGGTAGAGCAAAAGGCATCCATTTAAAAAGACCTGAAGCTGATCTCAAATTACTTTAAGTGAGATACCACTCAAATCAAACCAATTGTTCCAATGCTGTAATGCCAACCAAACCTTAAACTCAAGCTGGGGTTGAAAACCTTTTTTAATTTTTTTTCCGGGGAAGTGGTTTCCTCCTTTACTTTATAGAGTGGAGGCGTCTGAGGTTAATGTAATTACGGTCTTTGATGGTTGTACAAATTGCAGTCTGGTGGAGTGACACATGCTCCCCTCGAGTGTTCTGTGGTTGGCTTAAATGTCTTGTTTCATCCATGCTCATTAAGACAGCCTTAGCCAGGTATGTTTGGTTATCACCATGACCCACCTGCGGCATCTCTATATTTCTGGTACACCACAAGAGACCTTCATGACATTGGAGAAAAATATCCACTAGCTTAAAATTGTCTAATATTTACACCAGAGAAAATGTTTTAGAAATAAATACAGCAGTAGTTAGTAAGTGATGTCTCTGCCCAGTTGTTAAATCCACCGTTTGTGGCACATTTATGTTGCCCCAGAGATCCTGGCTGACATGATAGCCCCCTTTCCTCATCTCCAAGCAGCCTTTAAAAAGCACAACCCGGCCTTCTGTTTCCAGTACAGCTGGCCTCCCTCCAGATCCCTCAGAAGAAGTGGATGAATTCCTAGATGTCTGATAAGCTTCACCAGCATACGATTCTTAATGGAAGAGAGAAGAAGAAGAGGCAGATGCTATCAGCGTGGTTGAATTGCCTTGCAGTCAGATCAAACATCATAAAAGTGCAGAGAGTGCTGCATCATGTCGTGAGATTGTTCCACATGTATCTTCTCTGTTGGTTTAATTCTGCTTCTTTTAAATGAAACCAAATGGCCATTTAGATGCATAAAATGTCATTAGAATTGTAGTTTTGTAGCTTTTTCCTCTTATATTTTGCCTTACAAGTAGAAATCCTCAAAGAGCTCTCTTTACCCTTGTCATTTTTCCGTACAATTAAGGACTTTTGTGAGACCATTAATCACTTACCCTTGTTTGTTTGTGCTCTTCCTTTCTCATGTTTATCAAGCCAGAGACTGGCACACAATCCTCCACCCACTATCCCGTGTGACTGTCTTGTTTGTCCCTGTGTGTTTGTGTGTAAAACAGCACGACCTTTAGGATCATGGAGTAAAATACAGTATAGCTCACAACACTAGCGTAGCGTGCCAGAGGTGTCTTGATGGAAATGGAGTCACACTGAGCTAATGAAGCACCAAACCTCAGCTATCGATCCACCCCACAATGGTGCTTTACAGAGATAACTGAAGAGGGGAGCAGTGTGTGGCATCACACAGGCTCTGATCTATGTGACATCTAATTCTGTTTAATGAACCCTGTGTACCAAAGAGCATGATGGGGGGCTGTATGGTAATGACAAGGGATAGTATGGCCTGGGTTAGATTGGAAAGCTTTGAAACACTGCCGCAGGAATTCCCTTATAAAAGAACACCTCTTTTAAGACATTTGAAACAAACTGGCTTTGCAAAATTGTACATATGCTACAGTACATTAAAGTTCTGTCACTTAGATTTGTATAGATTTGAATATGCTATATTTGTGTTTTTCTATATTTTTCATAGCCCCTTTCTCTACCCGAACAGATTATTTTTTTTTGGTTTGTAGGTTATTTTGAAATCACAGCACATGCATGTTTCTGTTGGCTTTATATTTTGAATTTGCAGGTAAAAGTCAAACAAAGTTAATTACAACCCTTGAGGCCAAAACAAGGAACATGTCTTTGAATTTGTCAAACAGGCTCCAGTTCAAGTAAATTTGAACAAAGATTCACAGAGAGTGGTGCTTGTGTGACTGCAAATTTATGCTGTAATTCACACTGAAAATAGTGCTGTATTAAAGACGGGCTGTGTTGGTGTTGCTACGGGTAGCTGTGACGTGATGAAATACAATAGAGGAGCATTCATGCCTTGGAAAGCTAATTCGACAATAAAGCATTGGAGAGTTACCACGTTGACAATCATTTTTTCTTTTGTCTAAACGGAAAGATTCATATTCACGTATTTGCTGGATGACACGTTGCTTTACAGCAAAAGTTGAAGTTTAATTTTTTGCCAGACACAATGCAGTAGTTGAAGCCGCTTCGCCGCCATTGCTCTGCCATTGTAGAGGTTTTGACTACAACTCATCAGGACACTGCTTTTGCATCAGTGCTCTCCATCGATACACCTCCATTTTTTTTTTTTAGGCCATTGCTTCAAATGCAAAATATCACCTTAAGAAGTGGATATGGTGACCACATGTATATAAACAAGCACAAAGCAACATTGTTTGGCAACCTTATGAATGTAAGTGTAATATTGATCCTCTTTTTTTACTCTGTCCAACTACATCTCAGGGTAATATGCATCTTTACTTTTGCAGGGCACATGACTTAATCTAAAGTGAAACGTAGCAGGCTATAACAGGGTGTAAAAGGGTGATGAAAGAAGAAAAAAGTTTCCCTAGACCCAATGGGAACGATAATGTTTTGTGTCACTACCCTTTATATGATATACTTTACATGATAACTTCACCCATTGTTAACATAAAACATTGAGTGGATCAGCTTTTAGGAGAGCATTTTATGATTGTCATACCCTTTGAGAAAAATCTTCAGACCTGCAGTTTTATTAATAAACTTGATGAAGATCTGGGGATTTATTAAATTTTATGCAGTTACAGTGACCATAATTACTCAATTCACAGAGATAGTGTTGGAGGAATTAAAATAGACTTGGGGGCGAGAAAAGCTTTTTACTTTTGCCTGACTACCTCTGCTGGTGGTGCAAATGACAATGTCCTTCCCAAAATAGATCATTTTTACCCTTCAGATGTCCACTTTTATTTTAAGCTTTGTGACAACATGCCATCCATCACACCCAGCTTTTCAGATGTGAGCAGCCCCGGGGAAAATGCTGATACAATGCAGGCAAAGTGTGATAGCGTGCCGCTGCTGTGTAGTTAGGATCTCTATGGTTAGCTTACCACTAATTTCATCTCAGAGTAGCATTTAGACATTTTCTTTGTGTGAGTAAAGTGGAAGTCATTCCTCTTTTTAGGTTAAACATTGAAAATGAATGCCCTGCCTTTCCAACTCTCCCCTCAAATTACTACTTGACATGGCCAAACATCACTCCACATTATTGTCTGCCAGGAAATGCATTTCTGAATGCTTTATTGAATGTTTTGGCTGGATGGAAATTGTACGAAGTGTACCCAGCACTTTGATCATCTTGACCTGGACATGTGATAGTCACCCCACTTCACAGGGCTTTCTGACACCTGGGAAACTGGATCCTGGTATTCTTGATACATGATCTACACCGCAGCACTAAAGACTTAACATCTCGTGTTTCGTTGTCAGCAGAGACTCCTGATGGGAACTGGAATTTCACATGGCTCAGACTGAGGCTTTTTTTTTTCCCACAACCCACTGAAGTCACAACATTTGGAGTCCAGTGGAAAAAGTGAACTATGTGATTTTTATGAACAAGATTGCTTGACTTTAAACATAGAGATGTAAAAAGAGTTTCAAACTTGATGGATCTTAATCAGTTTTTGTCCAGAAAAAATGTTTTTTGACAGATGTCAAAAGACTACATAGTGAATGTGTACTCTCAATGACAGGTGCGGACTTTGGGTTCTTTAAAACATCAGTTTGTTACTTCCTTTTTCTTTTGGTAGGCCTAGCATGAAGATTAAAACACTTTCATGATTAATTTCTTTTAATGTTAGTTTGTGTAAATAGCACAAACCGGGGCCGGGGTTATACCAGCAGTGTAGGTACAGTTGTAAAATTGCAGCGTAAGTGCTCGCTCCTCACCTGTATAAAAGGGGGGGATGACCTTTTTTATGATGTGTTATTTCTGCAGTGCACCACTGGGGTTGTTTCTGGTAGGAGATTCTCCATGGACCACTACTAGGCTTTGGAGTTTTAAGAGGTGACTGGTTAAGCACCTTAATGTTGGCATTTTGCTTCATTGGGTATTTAGACCTATTTAGTTGTTTTTTTTTGTTTGTCTTTTTTTAGAGTGGTTGTTGGGTTCTTGGTTTCTTGTCCTGTTTCTTAATTTGTCCCACTAGCCAACTTTAGTCCTTGTGGTTTCCAAAATACTTACCAATGATTGAGTCCACTGTGCTCATAGGAACCTTAAAAACTTTAGTGTGAATTGTGGGAGCTTATATATACAGGTAGGTACAGTATATAAACTATGTCCAATCAGTTTAAGTTGCCATACATGGTGGCCAGTCACATTCTGGACACATCTCTAATACTGTTAAAGCAAACAGGATACACTTGGGGTGGCACACCGATGAATGATTAAATACTTGTGTAAATGAGAGATAGTAGTTACATTTTTAATCATTTTGCAAAAGGTTTAAATGAGTTTCACTTTGAAATTATGGGTTATCAAGTAAAGAAATGGCAACTGATATCTATTTTAAATCAAATCTACAATGCAATAAATTAAACAAATAAAGTGAATGAGTCTGAATGTATTTAAAAGCAACTTTACTTTTTCAGAAATGAGTTAATGTACTGGCAGTGGTAGCGAGGTTAAAAGGAAATTACACTGAGCCAGTGTGTGATTAGAGAAGCTGTGGCATAGCTTTTAAAGTTCACCACCCCTCAAGATATTTGATCGAGCTGCCAGACTTTGATCAACGTTAACATTACAGTAACCGTGACAGTTTATTTTCAACTAGCAAAAAAGACCATTTGTGTCAGAAAACAATCTTCCCTTCCTCTGACACGTTGGCACATGGCAAACGAAAAATGTCAGGGTCAGTGATGGGCCATTAGCCCAGAGTGAGTTTCTTTTGTGCTCCCATACCCATTGAAAACACCTTTTTAGTCTTCAGCAGATGGTACCATGACACAGCAACCACAGGCACTGACCTGGGCCTCAACTTAAAGACATTTCAAAAAGAAAACCAAAGGGCCTACAGTGCCCCAGAGGAACGAGAACATCTGCCCAGAGAGTGAATGACACTATAATTGTGTAATAAAGAGTTCAACTAGCACAGTTGTATTGTAATACCTTGTACTTTTGATTGACTTGACAGTCACCCTCTGTTCATCAGTATTATACCCTTTTCTTTTTCGTGGAGGTGGCTCCTCCGTTTCTGCAAATGTCATAGTGCTTTAATGAGAACTGCACGGTAGCCCACAATAGAAGCTTTTCACGCAGATTAAATGTATCCGTGTGCTGAAACTTTCTTCTCTTCTCCCCCTTTGCCCCTATTGTGACACAGTGGTTTTACAGAGCAGCTTGTTGCTGAAAAACAAGGTTAAGAAGATCAGTATCAAAGGAGGATTGTTTTTGTGTGGTTTGCAGCAGAGTCTCGCTTCAGGTTTCAACCTGAAACACAAAGGTGTTTTCTTACCTGATTTGTATTCATTCACACAATGAGTGGACCTGCCTCTCTTGTTACCAAGTAAGGAGAGTCCAGACGAGACTTTTGTTCAGCCTATAATCAGATACGTGCATGTTGCTTCCTCCAGTACGAGCCTTGGAGCGCAGCCACAGGCTTTGTCCTGGATGGATTTTTTTTTTTCCTGCCCTTTTCCTCTTCTTTGTTGCTCTGTGTATGTTCTAAGAAACCATTTCAGATAAATGTTTGAGCACCCACCCTGCTTTTTTTCCCCCTTTTGGGGCCTGTGTTATTTAAATAATACCAAGCCTTGTCACCCTAAAATTGCCTTACTGAATCCAAAACCCACAAATTAGCAGTTTAAGTGTTTCAATCCATAGCAGCCAGTAGTTCAGTCCATTCTGGCCCAATTTGTGTTGTCAAAACATGGCTAATGCTGCCTGTACAGTGGTACAGACAGCTAAAGTTGCGGTCAGTGAAACTGCTAAAAACATGACGTAAATAGGTAAATATTACTGTCTTGTTTTTAGGGATTTTTCCTGACCGTGTCTCCGGAGTCAATCATCAAGGTGGCGAGACACGCTTCGGATTTCAACAAAATCTTCTGCATGAACCTCTCAGCACCTTTCATCAGCCAGTTCTTTAAAGAACCCTTGATGAAGGTCATGCCTTACGTGGACATCTTGTTTGGCAATGAGACGGTAAGTAAAACAAGTTATGTTTATCCCCATAAGGGCAGATATTTTTTTGGTGTAGGTACAATAATGGTGTAGTAAAATGTGAATGTGTGTTTGCTTACAGGATGTCTTCAGTCATTTGTTTTGTTTTTTGTTTTTTTCTTGGTTATTTAGTCATCTCAAATCATTATCGAATGTCATTACAGGATCACTCAGGATTAATTTGTACGGTACCTTGATTTATGACCATATATTGTGTATCCAAAATGGCATTCCTGTCAGTGTGTTAGTATGCAAGCATGCTAATATTGGGTGAAGAAAATTATTGCTGTTAAACAGCAGCATCATAGTGTTCTTATTGTGAGCATGCTAACGATTACATGCACATAAGTAACGACATCATGTAACTCGGTGACCAAGGCCAACTTTTGCATTGGCTCACGTCATCTTGTTCTTATCCAACAGGTAGCACTTGAACACACTGCAAAGACAACAGTGGCCAATTAGCATGTGTGTTCTGCAGCTGCCAGAGACAAAAAGGGACAGCCTAGGATCGGGGATATACAAACGTTTACCCTTTACCATATGTTTACCATTTCTCTAACACTTTTACTCACCACAGATGGTTTATAGCTACTTCTGAAGGTAGATATGTTTGATAAGTAATTGTAAATGCCACTACAGGCATTGTCAGCCCTTGGTCTCTTCTTGTCCAATGATTCACTAAAGTGCGCATCCAATTAGAGGTGTGTCCCTCACGGATGTGACTGCTGCTGATTCGACTTGGTGAAGTGGCTAAAATGTTACCCAAAGGGGTTTGACCGGTGCCAACCACATGGGATACACCATTATGTATGTTGTATGATAGGATGATTCTCTAATTTCTAAATATTACTTTTGAATATTTTTTAATAGTGTAATATCAAACATATTTATTCTCTCCAAGTCCTTTTTAGTTTTTACACTAACTGTACATATATCCTCTCAGTGTGTAAAGTAAAAGAAAATGCCAGGTCCACTCTTACATTCCATTGCTCTCATTTCTACTCAGTATCAATTTAACTTCTCACTTATCACTGAAAAAGAATTAGCTTAGTAATCAGCTCTGTTTCAACATCATTTCATGCCAGCTCATCTATTGATTTCTCTCGGCTCTGTGGAAGTGTGTAGCTGGTTAGAGGTCAAGCTTTGGTCACGGACCGTAGTGATGCTGGGACGTATCCTCTAACAGACCAGCTTGACTCTGACGCACTGCCTGGACAAACTGCCCCTATTGGCGGGACAAGAGGAGAGTGGATGAACTCGCCTCCCCACTGCTAAAGCTGCTAAACAGAGCCATATCTTCAGGTTAGAGATGGGGCCTGCAGACCAGAACAGAACTGGAAGAAACTGCCCAGTATTTGGGAATTTATTGCTGTTGCTGACTTCAGCTTTTTCCTCCTTTCTTTCTTCTTCCAACATAAGACCTCCCTTTTATATATGCATCTCTCTCTCCCTCCCTAATTGCTGTGAGGAACGATTCTGTCTCCTAAACCTCAGTGTACATTTTGCAAGCGTTATGTATTTTCAGGTGGGTGGTACTGTAACTGTTTGCTTAAGAAGTTTGCTCACACCTCTAGTCATTACTCTTTAATGACTCTGGATAATTGCAATGTATGTTTGTTGAAGGAGATTATCTTTAGGAGACTGTCAGGGCTTGCTCTCCAAAACTGAACCCAACTGAGACGTCCAAAGTAAGAGATCCAGTGTGAAACAGAGCAGATATTCACCACTCAGTTGCCCCAAGCAGCAAGGTCTTTCAGGAACTATATTGGACTAATGTCTGTTTAGTGTTTTGACTCCTTTTGGCCTTAGTCTGTGTTGGCTGCTGCAATGAGCGAGTGGGGAATGACTGCTCATGCAGTCAAGACCCAGACCTCCCATTGTGCACAAGCTAGACAAGGTTGGCGGTCATGCAGTGGTGCATGGTGAGTGACAGGCAGCAGGGTTGCCTCGCCTACACTGGCCCTCCTTTGGCCTCAACATCCACCCCCCAAAGTGATACATCAGCTTCAGCCCCCAATGCTTTCATAACAAGTCAGTGACAGTCAGGATCATGCAGGCTGACTCTTATAGCCTTGCAGAATGTGCCGTAAGGGAAGGCTAATGTGTCTGCCTCTCTGTGCTGTCCTCTCCCAAACTTACTGAGTGACAATACAGAGCTTCACTTACGGGGAGCAATGCTTTTTATGGAGCATTTTGAATAATAATCCTGTGCAACTTTGTAGTTTTAGAGAATTGCTCTGGTATTTGTCATGACTGGGATTCAGTCCCTTTTGGTCAATTTAAATTCAAACATTCATGAACAACACAGTCTCAAGAAATGCCTTCAATAGCCAATAGTTCTTCTTTTGTTCTTGTCTGCTTCAGATGTTAAAATGTGTCTGTGTTTCTCACTGAGTCTACCCAGTGTAATTCTGTAATTCAATCCTGCTGGTGCTTGTTTGAAACCTGGCATCCGCAGGCCCTGCCTGGCCTATCGGCAGCCTCGCACTTATATAACAGTCTCCCATCCATCCTGTAATTACTGTCTTTTTGGGACATAGAGTAGTGTCTGTTCCATCACTGGTGGGGGTGGAGAGGCTAGCTTCGCAGTTTCTGTGTTGCTAGGGCCTGTGAGATGGTGCCGACAGAGGGACACAGACATCAGACGCTACTTCACTTAATTGGCAAACATGTCGTGCGATAACCTGGGAACAGCAGAAGGCCTAATTGAGTCCTCCTGTGCTGTCCTCCTCTGACTACCTGACATGGAACCCAGGGCATTACATTTCCCTCCATTTAATGGCTGCAGTTAATTAGGCCCGAATGAGGGAATCATTACCGCTGAAAAACCACATGCCAGTGGATTCACTGATAAAATTAGCCACAATTTGCTTTTGCTATTTGAGCATAAGAGATAAACCACACAATGGGGGTGTGGGATTGGACCTTTATGTGAGGATCGGTATTGTAAAATTCTAGACACATCATAGATAATTGGAATCGGTTAATCACGTCTGAATTTTTCACGCAATTTTTTTTAAAGACAGGATTCTTGGCTTTCTGAATTTAGATCACTCAGTGTGCATGTGCTTCTTTTTTGTATGTGCAAAATCTTTTATATGTGCTTCTGTAATAAAACTGTTTCACAAATAAGGAGCTTAAATTTTTTGCCCCACAGCCAGCACCCGACAGTCTCCCCATCTCTCTGCCATTATATACCACCCCCATACCACCATTGCTGTTCAGCAGCAATGGTGGTATGGGGGTATGGTGGTATGGTGGCTGTGCAGCTCCACACTCAGAGGGGGCTTATTTATATGGGCCCCAGCCCCGTTTTCCAAATGAGAGACAGCCATTGTAATTGAAAACCCAATAGGTGAGCCATTTAACAAAAGTGGAAATGGCATTCAGCTATGTATTAATGTGCTTTGCTGAGGCAAAAGGAGCCATCATCATTTCAATGTTCAAGCTGTTTTAAAAGAGCATTTAGCCTGCCATCTCTCCAGGCCGTGAGAGCAAAATGATACAGATTTCTTCCTCCTCTGTACTTTGTGTGAATGTTCCTCGCCTAATATTTTGTATGGTTATCTCACTTATTTTCCCAGCCATCCCTCACCACCTCTCCGTGATCTAGGTGGAGGGATACAAGCAGCTCTACAGAAGGTTATTGTCATGAAAAGCCCCTCAGGCGTTTTGGCTTTCAGCCCTATTTTTCTCTATCTGCATGCTGTATGTGTGTGTGTGTGTGTGTGTGTGTGTGTGTGTGTGTGTGTGTGAGTATGGAGAGGGGCTCTAATGATTTTTCCAGGACAGGCTGAAGTGGGTGTACAAGTGTCTATGTGTGTGGATGGGGGGAAAAAGGCAGGCGGAGGAGATACATGGGCAATATGGCATCATTTCTTAACATCTCTCCAGATTCGTCATCTGGCTTTGTTTGTTTTATAAACTATTTGGAAGCCTTATCTCTGTGGTGAGGCCCATGAATGTTTATCTGCTTGGTGACGTGTGCGGGACCATAGATGTGCGTGCTCTTTGCTGTCAGTATGTGTGGGTGATGGCCAGTTCACCAAACTCCCCTTAGGGTATGAGGGGTATTCTCACAAAAAAAAATCAGAGAAAGAATTTCCTCTTGACAGCTCACCCACAGTGGACATGAGATGTGTTTCTCAATGGTGGCTTGGGGAAAATATACTGTCTCGCTGCCTAAAACAAAGAGATGTGAGAGCCAGATTAGCGTATTACCGAAACAGCTTTCCTTTAGGCTCTTCTCTCTCTACTCCTGTCAGAGCTGTCTGCAGAAAACGGGGAAGAACATGAGACATTAACCTCCATGTGTTTATTCACAAGGCCCCACAGGCCAACTGGGAGGATGAACACAGAACCATGTCTGAAGCCAGCGAAGTGGAACAATCACAATGTGTCATTGGAGGAAAAGACATGAAGTATTAGCTGCTGCTCTCCTTTGTGTCTTTCACAACTGAATTTTAATTGAATGTGTTATTTCTGTGATGAGTCACATGCTTTCCATTCAGCACCAGAGTACTTTGACCTTCAGTGTGACGTACAGTCAGTGAGTTGTATGATGAGTCATTGTGCGCTTTGGCTGTGATGATTTCCAAAAACAGCCTTTATTTTTTCTTTATTTTTATTTCTTTTATATCGAATTAGCAGTTCCCAGACCCTCCAAGATGCAAGATAATTGAAAGCTCATTCAACAATTCTGCATTCCATCAAACCCAAAGCCTGCTAATGTGGAGTTGATGATGCTAATCATTGTGTGGCACATTTTGTTTGACAAAATATAAACAAAGCTATGACCAGGAAATAAAGGTATAACCACACAAACCACCAAAAACACAACGAATTCAGGGTCAAATCGGTGAATTATTTTTGTGTGACTTATTTATATAGCAGCCAGCAGGAGGTCACATGATATACAGTAATCAATACCAATGAATGTCTCCAGAGAGATGTTCCACTTGATGAAACAACAATTAAAAGTCATGAACCAACTTGTAAATACCAGCTATGCATTAATATCTACCTAAGGTTTTCCATTACTTCATATATACTAGTTAACATAAGTTTACTCTTATGAAGTAAACTTCATTTGTAAGAGCATTTCTCAGTTTCACTGTGAAGCCTCGCAAGTCTAATAGGTTGACTTGGCACTTTTATTTGATCACATAAAGTGCTGCTACTTGTTGCTACAAGATACTGCACTACTATAATTAAACCATCAGACAGAGAGAGAGGATTCACTACAAAAGAGAAATTACCTCTCCAATATTCCTCTGTTTTTCCAGACCCGTCTGTTTGCAAGTCATGGTACTCCAGGAGCCAGCATGGCTCCACCAGAGGAGTCCGACTAACCACTGTAATTGTGTCATGCTGAAGCCGCCTTCCCCAACCTCGGGACTGAACCATGAAATATTTGAAAATGCCGGGGTTAAGAGAGAGAGAAGGGGGGGGACATTTGGCAGTGTAACGTGAAATGTGAGACCGAAGAGCATCTTTAACAAGGAGGCGGATAGAAGGCCAGCCAGGGCACACGGTGCAGTCCTCTGAAGGAGAATAATTATGGATGTAAGAGGAGATATTGCGCTGGGAGCAGATCAATAGTGCCCACGTTCTGCTGGTGCTGAGGCCAGTGTATTTCTGTCACAGCAGGAGAGAGTGCACGATAGCAGCTTGTTGCTGGAGGGACTCACTGAAGTTTGAACCGGCAGGCTTCCCAGATACCCTTACAACCCTCATGCCTTTCCTCCCTCCAAATCACTGCTGCTTGGAGTTTGGCTGGTTGTAACCCCCCCCCCCCCCTCAATCTGCAATCCTCTTATCCACACAGAGTTGGCGGGAGGACTGGCCTTTGTCTACTCATGATTGTATTCCCACAGTCCAGGCTATACAGTCATGTTTTCCAGTGTCGTTTGGAGGACTCCCTTATTCTCCTCATGGTTAGAAATTTCTGGAGAAGAAAACAACAAAGACAGAATCAACAAGCATAATCTAGCCACCCTAAATTAATTTGCCTTATTACATAGATAATAGATACCTATGGGCTTTTTTGTACCTCGTAGCTCAGTCTCTGCCTTACTATGATTGAAATAACCATTTTTCTAATTTGTTGTTTTTGAAATAATTTTGGCTCCTTGTTAAAGGGCTTTTCACCTGGCATATGTCCATGTTCGGCCACATCCACAGCAAGTTGGACTTCTCAGGTTTTGTATGGGCAATTTATTCATGCAAAGCTCTCATGTCTCCTCTGCACACAAATGGTTTGAATTATTCTGAGAGCTTTTTTTTTTTTTTCCTTCCCTGGTTTTTTCATTGTCTGAAGCATGCAAGTCCCTCCAGAGCAGATCTTTGTTTCTCATTAGGAGGTAAATAGAGCAGGCCAAATGCTCATATGTTTATTATACACAGGAGGGCATGGTCACTGTTCTCAGCAGTTCAGTGCAGAAGAAAGCTGTTTGCTTTTTTGACCTTTGTTTGCAGTGCCAGCAACTAAACGTCTAGTGAATTTAGTCGTTAATAAGCTTCCAAAAAAAAATAAAACTGAAGCACTTCAAGGAATCGGGGTTCTACTTCTTCAAAAGTTGTTATTGCACAATTTTCGAGAGAAATTAGAAAAGGTATGATAATCATCATTTGCTGGTCTTTTTTAAAACAAACTTTAAACGGAATAAAACATACACAAGCATAATTTGTATGTTTTCAAATTTCTTAAACAAACAACCCTAAAGGAAACAAGTATAATGCAGTAATTGCATTACATTACACATACAAGGCAGCAATTGGTAAGAGCACTTTCAAGCACTTTCTTTTTCTATAATGTTAAATATTTGAAACATCAATGACAGTTAAATTTAAAATGAACATCTCCAGCTACAAATGAATAGTTGTTTTAACTGAAAAAGCAACTTACTGTGGTTCATAAGGACTGTGTGGGTGTGTTTCAACCAGATTTGATTCAGTTTCAACATAAGCAAACAGCTCAACGTGTTATCAGGTTCCTACTTTGTTACATTCAGAATAAAATATGAAAAAAAAATAACATCCCCTTCCCAGGGAGAGAACTGGCAAAACCGAAATGTGTAAATCTCTCATATGACATAGCCAGTATTGTTTTAATTTTGGCAGATAGCAGTTTTTCACTGAGGATGCTATCACTGATAAAGAGAGTAGGTTCTCAAGGCCTTCAGCAACAGGCTTATAACTAAAGGACATTCACAGCGTTTCCCTTCCACTAAATTGTTCCTTAACTTCCTGTTGCACTCAAACGCAGTTTCTGTCACTTAAAATTTAAGATAAATTGATTTAGCAACCCTGAAAATGTGAAACAACTGAAATCAACATTATGATTTAGTTGATTCTGTACAGCATGTGTGACTTACTGACTTTGGAACTACTGGATCCTAAAAAATTCAATTAGGTGGACCTTGACCAAACATTCTTACAAACTTTCTTACAATCAATAAAACCTAGTGAAGCAAAGTAGAAACCTTAATTGAGAACTAAATGTCTGCTCAATTAAATTATTAAGTAGGTTTATGTCCTATAATTGCATTTGCTTGATCACTTTCTGACTCCAGTGCAGCCAAAGAGTAAATGTTTCTGTTGGCTTCAGATTCCTCTATTCCTGACATAACCTGGAGGTAATGATTTTATGATGGAACATTTATTTTAAAAAAAACAAGAAGAAGTTTGAGAGAAATTTGAGAAATAGAGAAATGACAGTTATAATCTCTGCTTGTGAGTTCATCCACCATCTTTCCTTTATCCAGTGTTGTTACTTGAGAGATATCTAGTCTCTGGTAGTCTTGCGTTGTGCACTGACCCCTTGTTTGAGCCCAGAGGTGAGATGTGTGATAGACGCCCTTAGTCCTGATAAAGCCATCAGTCTGATAACTAACTCCCCCTAGCACAAAGCTGCTGTTGCCACTGCCATAGCTTCCATTAGCCCCACCAGACCTGCTGAATGCCTGCCTGTTCCCTCCTGCTCTATCTGAGGTTACATCCTCTGTTCTCAGCCCCTTATGCAAACCCTGTTTTCTCATGCAGAGATTGCTATCAGCTGAGATATTTATGTACCGCACATGTTTCTGTTTGTTTAACCTTTGGACCTGTGCTGTAGGTGCTGCTGCCGTTCCTGTGGGCTCGCTAAAAGACCTTTCTCTCGCCCTTGTAGGCAGACTGAGATAGATGGGAGCAGAGACTGTTGCTAGAGGTGTGTAATGGACTGGTAGGCAAGGGCACTGTGGAAATTGGTCACATGTAAGCTCGGGTCACTTCTTTTCAAGTTTGGACAAATTTCATCGACCAGATTTAAAAGGAAATGTTCAGCCAATTTGTTTTGGTATTTCCTTGTTTTACTTTTTCCACTTATCCACAGTCAATTGTTTTCTTAGTAGGTACTATCAAACAATGATCAAATGCCCTATTGAAATAATAATAATACTAAGGTGTCTGCATACCATATCAATACATTCAACCATTATTGACCAGTTTTGGAAATGATTGTGTTAAATTATAGAGCCCTGACATAAAACCTACTGTAGTATGTTTACTCCTCTTAAAAACTGTACCTTGTTCAACTGTGCTGTAGATTCTACCTAGTAGAGTGGTGTATCTGCAAAAACATGGTCTATGGCCCAGACAAATAAGCAAACTCAGTGTGCAGACTGACAAACACTAGTCGTTAGTATCCCATTATTATCTGGTCATTTGATATATGCCATATACATACAGTATACTGTAATGCTGATACTGTATGTTAGTTCCTATATTCAGCTCCACAGTGCACAGGCACAAGAAGCCTACATGGCTCTGCATTGAGAAATTTGCATATTGTTTCGTGTAATATTTTGTTTAGTGTCTTATTGTGTTTTGTATAGCAGGCTTTTCTGTAGCGAGAGGCACGCCAGTATGGATCTGTTGTGTTAGGATTTGGACAGGATTTGAACAGCCTGTCTTTCACTTAAGCATGAACAAAATACTGAAGTTCATTTGCAGTTTTCAACTTACAGCAACATAGGTTGAGTTCACCTTCAAAATACCACTTGGAAAAACGGGAAATGACTGATGTGTAATTAAAACTGCTTTCTGCCGCTTATTTTCTGTATTCCTTTTTACATTTCTGCTCAACCCTTCAGCTGCAGAGCTTTAAGGAAATGTTTAGAAAGCTGGAATTTGGAACAGATAGAAATGGATCAGCTTTGTACAGGTGGGAAAGGCATCGATTCAGATTTAGTGGATTGATTCAGACAACTACACTTGGAGAATTTACCTTTTATGCCTTTAGTGCATAAAGTTGAACTTAAATTATTAAAGTATAACTAGTAGTAAAGTATTTTTTTTTTAATTAAATATGATATCCATACAAACACCAAAACCAAAGATGAATTGCCCCTACTAATGATCAGAGTTCTAATGGACTTTGGATATAGATATTTTTGTCAACACATTCATCAGAACACTCATATTTCTAAGCAGATGTGACATTGCAGTTTAAAGCAGTGCATAATATTATGAACATACCCTTAGGCAAGCAGAGAAATTTGACAGAAGTTGCAAATTAATACCGTTTTATACACTGCAGAAGGTATGGAAATTGAAATGCTGTATATCTCAAAACAATACACCATCTGGGGAATGGTGGACAGAGTTGTATAATGTGGAGGAGGAAATAAATATTTTAAAAAGCAGATGTTTTCAGGTGTTGTTTTGTTTTTTGGGGGGAGGGGTAAATGCTTTTACAAAATTTTGATTTAAGACATTAGAGAAATGCTGATATAAAGAGAAATTTGAGGAAATGCATTTGAGAGTTAAAGGAATCCCTGGTTTGGAATCCAGCTAAACTATCTGTGCAGGAACAGATGTAAATCTGTCAGTAACACAAAAACTGACAAATTAAACCTGTGCGATCACACCCTAATGTAAGAAAATAACTAGGTAGAGATGCCACTTAATGGCTCGGTAAAAACTAAAGTGGAAATACCATCAGTTGCTGTTGAGTAAATTCCCAGAGGCAGTAAAGGCAACTTCTGCCTCTCTGGAGTGTGTTCCTCCTGCGTGTATGTTTACCGTCATGTTTGTGGGATGTCATGCTTCAGCAGGATTGCTGCATTCTCCTGGGAGCTTCAGGGGGGCTCAGTACAGGTGATTTATTCCTCCTAATCTGTCCTGCACAGTAGCAGGCGGCTGCCTTCCTCCCACCCAGCATGAGTGAGGTGCTATCAGCTTGCATGATCATATTAATAATCACCTGGGTTTTTTATCATCACACATATCTTTGAGGTGGCAGCTTCTTCTGCAGCAGGACCAGGATTTGTGCTGTGGGCAGGCTGACATCTAGGAGGAGTATTATTCTTTATTTTTTTATTTTTTGACCCTGAGGCCAAGTCAAGGACACTGACAATCCCCACTGATGGCATTGCCTCGATTAGATATTCAGTTCTCCACCTACTAGCCTGTAATGTGTGCTGGAGTAATCTGACTGGAAACGCTTGAGATGAATGCCAGATGTTGTTTTCACTGGGCATTTATGAAAATCTGTCTGAGTTGAATAAGTGATGTCTTACACTTGCATGCAGAGAATGAAGAAAATATGTCATATGCCATTGTTCTTTACACTCACTGGCCCCTTCATTAGGTACACCTGTACAATGCACTGCAATCTAATACAGCAGCTCTACCCAAAATTCTACTTTTGCAAGGTTCTGATTTCTTGAAACAGTCAGAAAGGTGATCATTCTACTATGTGTTTATTATTTAGGTCTTTATTCACACACAAACACACACACACACAGGAGTGTTGTAAATAACTTGTCAGGGCAATAACCTCCTCTGTATCGTGCAACCCCCCCTCCCCCATCCCTACCCTCAAACACCCAATGTCAAATCCAATTCAATTTCTGCCTCAGCATCAGCTTGGGCTAACACGGTCAAGCAAATGCCTGTTTTCTGAATGGCCTGGGGGAGTTACGCTTTTCAGCTTATCAACTTTTATTAACCTTAGCACTGAGGTTTGCTCTTTGATTTAGATTCTTTGGGAAACAATGAAATTGGATTTATTTTTCTTCTCTCACTCCTGCTGTGACATATGCTCAACAACTTGTTACCCAAAGGAGAAACAACTAAATGCTTGCTTTGGTTTGTGATGAAAGCCATTCATTTCTTTTGTTTAGTTTGTTGTCTTTTAGCTGTCCTTATCTGTGATGAAAATGTAAATTAAATGTTATTGGCCAAACTGAAATGTCTGCTGTTAGATGCAGTGTAGTGAATAGGAGTTTGAAAGCACCTTTATTAGCTGTAAAGTTGCATTTTCAAATCATTGTTCTTATGTTATGTCATCGTTCAGCATTGCATTGTGTTAAACATAGCATTGCCTTTTAAGCTGAGGCAGGTATTTTTCTCAGGGGTTGGGGGAGCCAAAAAGCAACACCTTAAGGAGGGCAAATATTGGACTTGGATTTTCTTGGTGACCATTCCAAATAAAGTCTAATGTTGTCCTTAGTCTGCACAAGGGATTGAACTGGAAAAGTTTTGTCCATTTAAGCTTCAACTATGAGTTACTTTAAAATACATGTAAAAATGTATAGGATCATCCCTTCCATGAGCTTTTTCAAAGCTTTTTTTTTTTTTAGTAGTCTAATTGCAAGTTCAGAAATGTAAAAAGATGCACCTAACATTCATACAGCATGGAGAAGTTCACAATGACTTACCACATACTTTGGCTGTGCAGTCTGTGTCTAAACCAGGCCTGCTAGGCTCGTGACACTTACAGTGTCAAAGAAAACACTGTGTGAACCTCTGAAACTGCCCTTTGCCTGAAGTGTATATTTCCTCTTTCATTTTGCTTGGCAAGACATTGTACACTCCCACCCCCCTGACTGGGATCTGGATTATTAGCTTAAGCTCTCTAAAAATATCCCTTTGACTGTTTAAGCCTCTGACAGCAGCAACATCTCACACATTCTGATAGCTTTATACTAACTATGGCTGCAGAGGGCTCATGCACTCATCCTGCCTTGTTATCTTTTACCTCGTTTGCCCAAGGAGGAGAAGGAGCAGAACTTACAGGCCCCAAAATCGGCAACGTTCCTCTCTCGTTTGGAATCAAGACTCGGAGCAGATCATCAAAGGCAAGCATGCAATCATGGCAATTGCTGAACAAACGAGATGCTTTTTTTTTTTTCGTTTGTTTTTTTTTTTTGAGCGCGAGAGGATTTTGCCCAGATGTCACTCAAAGCACTTGTCATTGTTGGCGACAGCTGTAGAAGCACATGGACCGTCATTTGAAAACCGTCTAACACAACATACCAAAACAGCACACGTCAAATGTGAAACATACAAACCAAGAACATAAGGTTTTTGAATATTAATGCTGTAAGCCCCTTAAGGAATAGCGACATTTATATCCTTTCAGTTTTATTGACTTGCCTGTGTAGTATGGCTTGTGTAGTCTCAGTAATTGCATATTTACCACCATACAGTGTTTATCATAACAGTACATTAGGTTTAGCTGAGCCTGTAGAAGGAAATATTTTTGATGTTGGCATTTATAACAGCTCATAGAAATTAATAAATTCCTAAAAGGGATTATATTGTGCACATGTGGCTCATAGACATTGCTTCAAGTATCTTTTCTTCTAACACCCACATGCCCTCGAAAGGCTTTTCTCACAAATATTATAGCTGCTAACTACAGAGAGATGGAGGGTGAGATAGAGGCAAGTGCCGCTCAGCAGCCCCAGTTTATTCCAGCCTTCGTTCGTGTGTCTCTGTTAAATGCTTTGAGATGAAATATCACTGTTTTGACGAGACATTTTCCAAGCTGCTTGTGTCCCTGCGAGATGCCTCATGCTTGTCGGTGATGGAGCGTTCCTGAGGAGAAAAGTCAATATGTGGTTGTAAATAAATGAAAATAAATGCGAGACCTAAGCCCTTGATAGATTGAGGAGGCAAAGGGAGAATAAAAGAAAAAGACTACTCACAGTTAGTCATTATGAAACTGCTTCAAGACTACAGTGGCTAATTGACTAGCCTTTGTGCATCTTTAAGGGGTGGGGGTGAATTGACATATTGCTGGCTCTGTGATGTTGATCCAAGGCAGAAAGCCATGAGGCTTCCCCCCCTAGGGACCAGTAACCTTTTTGTTCCATGTCATCTCCTCCCCTTCTGCTTGAGAACCAGGTTGTCAACCTCTCCCCAAGGTCATGCAAACCCCAGCCCCATCTTTTGCAGATAATTGGATTATTTAGAATCATAACACCAACTTATTGCTTCATATGGGGTCAAAAGTGAATTTCATGTACAAGGTTGCCTGTCGTGATTTGTGGCATCATTCTGAATTGACAGGCAACAGCTTCTATCATCATCAAGTGTTTTAGCAGTAGTTGGATGCTTTAGCCAGTTTGTGACAAATGGCAATTGGACATTACAGCTAACCATTGTGCAAAACAACATAGTGCATGTATGGATGTGCTGTATCTCCCCTACAGTTATAAGTGGGCGCCTTCACTGATTTTGAACTTGCTTCTTTTGGATGTAGTGTGGCTAGTACATGTACATAAATGCCATTAAACTTTCCTTTGACTTTACATATATCAAAATATTGCTCTACTTCTAGCTGGAAAATGCCTTCAGATGACATCACTTTAAAGGAGCCTTCAGTTCAGATTATGTTATCATGTTGCTCATATTTAAGAGTTTGTAATCATGGGCAACATACTTATATTAAACTTATTTATATGTGTGTGTGTGTGTGTGTGTGTGTGTGTGTGTACATTATGTGTGTCTATATGTATATGTGTGTGTGTGTATATATGTGTGTGTATATATAAAACACACCTATATACACACACACACACACACACATATTATATATATATATATATATATAATATGTGTGTACAGTATATATGTTTGTATATATAACACACACATATATACTTTATATACATATATACACACACACACACACACACACATATATATAATATGTGTGTGTGTGTGTGTGTGTGTGTATATAGGTGTGTGTGTACATATCTGTGTGTATATATAACACACACATATATACTTTATATACATATATACACACACACACACAAATATATAATGTGTGTGTGTGTGTGTGTGTGTATAGGTGTGTGTGTACATATCTGTGTGTATATATAACACACACATATATACTTTATATACATATATACACACACACACATATATATAATATGTGTGTGTGTGTGTGTACAGTATATATGTTTTGCCAATCAGCCATTGGTTTGAATTCATTTCTGTGCTACACGAACATCTCTTTTGAATGTTGACCCAAAGGTCTTTAACTGTATTATTCTGATGATAATGATCATTTTAAAATGAATTACTTCTACCCTTCCAAGAACCCACTGGTTTCTCTTCATTGCATTACAATGTAAACATTAATAGAGTTTATTGTTTTGTCTAATCAGTATTGATTATTAGTACAATACTGTCACAATAAATGTCAACAATATATTTTATTATAACAGATACACATTTTCCTGTGTTATTCTATTAATCATCTTGTAACTCTGTAGTTTCATCCTATAGGTTGGTAACTGCTGTTTTAGCCAACTGAAGTTAAGCTAAGTTTGAAGCCTCTGCTAATTGTTGCAGAAATGAATAAAACCAGTGATTTTCTTGTGTGAAAGCAGTACTATAAAAGCTATTTCAGAAAATCTAAAACAATATGCAACTGTGGTGCAGGAAGATAGAGCGGTTGTCCACCAATCTCGCAGTTGTTGGTTCAATCCCCTTGAGCGAGACACTGAACCCCAACTTAGTTGCTCCCGGTGAGCGTTGGCCAGCTGCATAGCAGCTCCCTCATCGGTGTGAGTGTGTGTGATTGTAAGTGAGAATGGGTAAATAAGAAGCTGTGTAAAGCACTTTGAGTGCCAATAGGCAGAAAACTGCTATATAACTGCAGAATGTGGATATACACTATATTGCCAAAAGTATTCGCTCACCAATCCAAATAAATGAATTCAGGTGAACAAATCAAGGTCCATAAAGACGTGGATAAGTGAGTTTGGTGTGGAAGAACTTGACTGGCCTGCACAGAGTCCTGACCTCAACCCGATAGAATGCCTTTGGGATGAATTAGAGCGAAGACTGCGAGCACTGTGTATTATGTATTTCATAAACACACTCCTAAACCTCGTGGAAAGCCTTCCCAGAAGAGTTGAAGCTGTTATAGCTGCAAAGGGTGGGCTGACGTCATATTAAACCCTATGGATTAAGAATGGGACGTCACTAAAGTTCATATGGGTCTAAAGGCAGGTGAGCGAATACTTTTGGCAATATATTGTATGTGGCTATGAAGTGAACAACAATTTGATACCAATGGTTGGAATAATTACAAAAATATGTATATCAAAATCTAAAAAAAGAACATATTTGGAAAAAGGTCAAGGTCTAATTTACATGACTTGTAGGAGAATTGTATTAAAAGCAAATATTAGCATTAACAATAGTATGTGTCTTTATAGTGCACCTGTTTGGAGAATGCCTCCAGCGTTGGGGATTCCCACATACCACCACATATTTGTGGTTTCAGTGGTGGTTTCATGGCTGGAGGCTGATGTGGTGGTATCTCATGCTGCTGTGGTAAGATGAGATGAAGTGGGGCAATAGATTAAATGGGTGGACTGCATGCCTATTAAATCAGGAGTTGGCAGGGCAACACTAACTCAGGTTACTTATTCTCAAGTGACACAGCTGCACATGTGAAGATCAGGGGGAAGCGAGATGTCTTTACTTCACGTCTGGAGTGTGACATTCTGCTCTGTTTGTGGCTCTGTAATTAACTGCTCATTTGTCTATGTGTGTGTTTTCTTTTTTCTTTTTCTAGGAAGCGGCCACATTTGCCAAAGAGCTGGGCTTTGAGGTGAGTTGACCAGCAATTGCACACTAAACAGATCCTAAAGGTTTATTTTTGCTGATAATGAAGTTCTTTTTGGACAGTGATTGATGTGCTATTATACTCTCCAGGCCTTGCAGCAGTTGCTATGGAAACCTGGCAGTCGTCATGGTTTCTTTGTTCAGCCAGCTCTCTGTTATGACGCACTCTGCTAGGTCTGCACCCAACATCGCCTACAGATGTTATTTATTGAATTTTGAAAAGCCTCTTGGGAAGCTGAGAAGTTGGGCATGGTTTCAAGCCTTTCTCTGCAGGCTCGGGGCTCATCAGGTTGCCTGGTTAAAAAGCTTCCTCATTATCTTCATTGCACTCAGGGATGATACTGTATGCCTTCCCTTCACTGCTATAGCATTACACCACACTGAAACACACTGTAGTCTTTTATTAACCAAATTATCACCACCTGTGGTTTTAGATTATGGAAATGAAAATTACAGTGCTTGTTATCGCATAGAATGTACACTATGTTTTTAAGTGGAGCTACCTCTTCACTGTAAATGAATCTTCTCGTAGTCTATTTTTGCTTGTGTTTTGCATATTCCTTGCGCTTCTTTTAAAATGTGGAATCAAAAACACAAATAGCCGTCGTGTGTGTGAGTTTTTCAAAATGGGTTCAGGTATTTTAAGTGCCTTCTCTTTCAAAGGTAGAGCTGCCTTGAATATGGCTCTGCTCTGTGTGAATAATTGTCATCCAGAATCACTAACGGTGTGATCAACGTGACTGGAATAGAAATGCAATCCTGATGGCAATGACAGGTTTAAGAGAGGAGAAGGGATGAAGGGATGAAGGCAGGAAAATGTGGTGGTGGTGGTGTGGGGGTGGTAGTGATGGAGGGGGGCCTCAGATGAAAAAAAAAAAATACAAAGGGCATGTAGACTTTTCTAGTAGTTACAATTCTGTGACATTTTCCATGTCAACCTGATTTGTCAGAGCACTACAAAATTGCATTGGATGAATGTGATTTCTCAGATAACATCAGTGGTGTGTACTGTACTTACTGCATTTCTAGATGGCTACAGTTCAGAGAGGTTTTCTTCACAGTTGTTTTTTTTCCCCCATTCTCCATTTTCTGGTGAAAATTTTACTTGCATCGTATTTGCTGTCCCACATATTGTAGTTGTGCACTGGCAAGTCTTCAAAATATTCTTACAGCATATAGTGCATATATGCAGTGGCCTATAGTTTTAGACATTAAATAACATACATTGTAACACTGGTAAAACTGGAAGAAATTTGTCATTCACACATGCAGAATATACATGCAAAATAAAAAAAAAAGAGAAATTACTGTAGAACTCAGTGTAATTATATGTAATAAAATCAGTTACTTAAAAATTAATTTGTTATTTTATAACCAAGCTATTCTTAGCCTAATAGCCTAACCTCTTATCACATGACAGAAATTATATTAAAAGACACTGTCCTGCAGAGTACTAGCCCCCCCATGTACATAATCCCTAAGAATTTTGTAAAATGCTAAAGAAATTTAATCATATAATGGGTAAAGTTATTGTAAGTGAATTAAAAAAATGATTTTGATCCAGTTTTAGTACAATAAAGACTAATTTATTACAACTAATAAACACCAAATAATAATAATTGCTACCAGAAATCCAGCAAACATAAATTTGTCTCTGTATGTGTTTTGGCTCTTTTAAGGCCAATGAGGTTAATTTAAATTCAGTAAGTGTCCTGTTAATTAGTCAGTGTGGCCCTTTGGAGGGATAGTATAATTGGTTGTTGCTGTAGTTGCTGGCCACTTGTTAATATCTGGCCACAAAACACTGCGTGATGCACTTTAAATGTATTCAAAAACACTGTTATCATCATATTATAGATGAAAAGCAAAAATGACAGCATCACTTTTTCGGTATAAATACAAGATAAAAAGCCTGTCCTCTCCAAAAACAGCAATCAGCAGATCTGAACACAGTCGCCTGATTGTGATCTGTTTCCTTTAAATGCTCAAAGAACTATCTGCATGGCAGCTCTAATTGAATCTTTCCCTGGCTGTGTTACTCAAGCAGCCTGCAGTGGAACGATCAGTGTCTCACTGGCTTCAACACAGAAACACAATTTAACACCCTTGTAAAGCTTTCATATTTCACGGTTTGTTGATTTATGTCTGATCAATTGCCTCACAATCGTAAATATTGCCATTCGTCAGCACTAAACCAAATTGACCATATCATTTGCCAATTCATTTGTTTTGCACTGAACATTATTTTTCTGCATTGTTTTGCCGAAAGGAAACTGTCAGGTAAGTGTTTATGCCAAGCAAAAGAGAGGCTCGTTCTGCTCAACAGCAGTGATGCTTACCCTATCACCTCTGGCCCTTGGAACCTTTTAGCTCCTAAACCTGAGTAGAGCGCCTTTTTTATGTCTACGGACATAAAACTAAAGGGTGACAATGTGTCGAAGCCCTGTGCGGTTTTGCATTCAGTGTCTGGAGGAGCGCTTGTGGTTACATCCAGTCACAGTGACAAATTGCCTTTTTTCCACCATCGCCTGCTAACAGCCTCTGTATTAACCTCACCATTAGCACTTACTTAGAGTGTTACACCCATTTTTCCTCAGCCCAAGCTCTCCCCGGACCTCTCAGTGCTGATTAAAGGACGTTTGGGAAGCATTTAGAGGTGTAAAAGCTCATTGGTTTGAGTGAGCCAGTGGGGCTGGTGGTATTGGGCTGGAGTCTATCTATCTGATTACTCCCTTAACCACAGTATGTGCTCACCCTGAAGGTGCTTGACTGTTAGCTTTGATACAGATGCTAGAGGTGTCTACGACCCGTAATGCTAGATCCTCGGTGTGCTGTATTACAGAACAGCAGAGTCCACCCCACTGCGAGGCGGCGATAAAGACATTCCACCTACTCATAGTACATCATGATGAGTTAATAATAAAGTAGCACTGACAGGTGTGGGTTTTTTTTATCCCTCTCATGATCAAAGGCAAGCACTCCGGAGAGTTTTGTCGTCTCCAGGCGAGAATATCTATTCTGTGCAGATGCTTAGGAGAGATGGCCTGTTTCAGGAGGAGAATGATACAGTACACGCACCACCTATCCCTTCAGCTCGGAGAAGTAGCTTTATCTGACAACAGCCTATCTTCACACGCTTATTTTCATATCACTTAGGGAATATGACATTCTAATATTTTGCAGCTCTTGTGTGACTGCATAGAAGCATCATTGAGCACTGCTATTGATCTCTTCTCAAATCTGTTCCTTAGCCCATGTGGTTCCATTATCACCCGATCTGTCTGCTAGCATTGGAAAGATCTGACCTCTCTGTCACACTTGTGATCTTTGATTAACTCCTCACAAATTGTTCTTCCTGTAGCATTTATTCAACCGAACTTGCTCACCCAGTGGTCTTGTGTTTTTACAGACAGACGACATTGCGGAGATCGCAAAGAAGACCCAAAACCTCCCCAAGGAGAACACAAAAAGGCAGCGAGTGGTGGTCTTCACGCAGGGCAAGGATGACACTGTTGCAACAGTTGGTAGGCCATTTGTATTTTTGTCCTTTTATCTACACACATTTTTATTTAAAGTTACAATGTGCAACTAAAGCTAGCAATAGCAGCACACTTGAAATAAAAAACAGTCCTCTGCCCCTCCTGCCCAGGCACCTCCCCTCTGCCACACTCCACATGTCCAACCCGGTGCTTAAGGTAGTGTTTGGGTATGAAATTACAATAAAGGACTTTGCTTAGTAATCAAGCAGAAATCATTTAAATTATCTGATTGGTTCAATGACTAGGATGGGGCCTTTTGACAGCCCCTCTCCACCTAAGTTTTGCAGTGTATTTCTAGCAAAAAATATTCAAGAAAAGGTTACATACGTTATCGTTAAGTACCACATAATAAACACCCCAACTTTGGCCCCTTTTGGACATCTTTACCCTTTACCTAAACCTTATATCTCAAAACAGCATAACTAAGCCTTAAATAGATGCAGGATTGCTGACTGAATAGAGCTGAATGCTATCAGTAATTTCTTTGAAGTTAACCTCCAATATTGACACCAGATGTTAAAAAAAGAATGCTTGCACTACATTCTGTCATTTCAGAGCATAAAAGAAGTGTGGGGGATGCAGAGAGCAGGCATTGATTTGTGAAGCACTTCTAACTTTGTCTTGGACAGACTCCAGGCCAGTCTTCAGCAATTTTTAATGCTTCAACTCTTACATCCTGTCCTTTTTTCCTGTAAAATCCTGCCAGAGTGACCTAGGGGAGAGGTTGACAACACTGCCTTTAAATCAATCAAATTTCCTTTCATAGTGTGTATATTTGTTGTCAGTGGGACATTTAAAGGCGGTGTCATTGTAACTGAGCAGGGGTTGCAGGTTTAAGCGCTGTGGGGAGAGACAACGGTTTCCAAATGCTGCTAGGGAGCTTTTTGCCTTTGTTTGGAGCCACAGGGTGTCTCTCCTTGTTGCCCTTGCACTTCAGACTAGTTGTGCACGGGGAGAGATGGCCTCAGGTAAAGACTCCAACATATCACTCATCACTGGGGACTGCAGAGAAGCACAGCTACAGCACTGTTAGCACTGCACTGTCTTCACATGTGTCCAGTGTCCTCAATTGCATACTGCTGACAAGGGTATTTATGAGGTGAAGTTTTGTACAGTAAGTCACTGAGAGCAATCAATAATCTTTTCTGTATTTCTATTGGGATCTTGTTCTGTAAACTGTGCTGGCATCTTTGCAGGAACTGTAAAGAGACTGTCTTGTTATAATGGGAGATAAAGTGGCTGTAATCAATATTTTTATATTAACAATAGATAAAATAACAGTGTAATGTGACACAACTTTACTCTTTTTACTGCTTCACCGATCAGCATTGGGTACAACCAACGAAGGCAGTTGTTTTCAGCAATAAAACCCTGATAAACTCTCTGAACTACCAATCAGCAGACAAACGTCCCCTCAGGAGCTGGTGGAGACCAAAAACATAGCAACCGTAGAGAAAATGTTAGACTTTGTATAGGATAGACACAAGCACAAACCTAGCGTAGAAAAGGTGCTTACTGCTAGTTTTATCAAATAAAACTAGCAAACAACGAATAAAATAAGAACAAGAATGGTACATTGATTAATTATGTAATTCTGTCTTCTTTGAAATAAGTTATAGAGTTGCATGCATATGGTTTGCATTAATATCGCAGCAGGGAATAATGTGTGTGAAGCTGTGAACTTACAATGGAAACAATAGGCATGAGCTTTCTGATGCACGTTATATGCTACTGGTGTGTGCTGCTTTTTAATACGTTATGTTACAAAGCTCTACATGGAATTTCATAAAATAAAATTTCACAAAATAATAGTGAGATGTGATAGTAACGATATGACTTGAAGTCAGTAAATTATAATACTGAGTTATAGCCTAGTCTTAATTAATAGAATCTATTTTTGTTATTAAAGTAGCATTGCTGGAAGCGATTTTCCTTTCATGACATTTTGAAAAGAAATCTTTAAGCAGAGCTCCAACAGGAATCCATCCATAGTGCTGGAGGTGATGGATAATTCCTGCCTCCTCCTCTCATTGCTCCTCCATGAAGACAGAGCTGTGCGCCGCTGTGAACTTTATATAAAATACATGATGAATGCAGGTGGGATGAAAGACAATGTGTTTCAGATGTCATCTACAAAGGCAAACATGATAAATTTCATTGACTGTGCTATCATTGCTGTGGAGCAGTTACAGTAGCAGGTGCTGCTGTACTTGTGTGCGTGTGTGTGTGTGAGTGTGTGAACATAACTATTCATGCCAGCCAAATAAATGTCAATGTAAAAAGAGAATTAAAGATTTTCATTTCCCAGAGGCGGCGCTCTAATAAACTTGATCTCTCATTTTGTTTGCAATTTGTCCTCCTGTCAGGATTTGATCATTTGCCAGCCTCTGCATGTCATGTTAAACCATTTTATAGTGATTAAGGATGGGAGAATACCTTCCCCCATTGTATAATTCTCCAAAAAGAGATGTCAATTTGTTATTGTTCTTTTTTCCCTGCCCTTCATTTGGAGCCTTTCATCAAACCACTGCTTCAAACGTGCCTTTTAAGAGCTGGGAGCAGGGGATATGGCCCTTTATTTAGCTCCTACTGACACTGCTGAACTACACTAGGCTTTTGCTTATACACCCATTAAAGCAGTAATTAAGATCATTGTGCCGTGAACCTTAACGGCGAGGAGATCTAATAAACGATCATTCAGCAGGGGTTGCCGCTGTAATCGCTGATAAGGACTTGATAAAGTCTGACTCGGCTTCTCTGCGCGTTTTAGGGCTCTCAAGGGGGCAAGGCAGACAGATTTCAAGTTTGAGAAAAAAACTAATCTATACATGTTAATCACATGAGGCAGAGAAGCCAATGCTTTGGCTTACAAGGCAAAGGCTCTTTTGTTTTAGTCTCTGTGTTTGGATGGGTGATTTGTCATTCTCACTAAAGTTAGATGAAATGTTGCAGAATTATTTTAATCACTGCTTGAAGAAAATTGTAATGGTCTGTTTAAAAAGCAGCATGCTTATGTTTCATACTTTATAATAGACGAAGTCAATTAACAGCCAGCACTATGAGAAAGACCTTTTATTCCCTTGGCATCTCATGTTGAAGTGTTTTCTTTCATGTCTCTCTGAAAGGATATCGCTTGGTGCTGATCTTTTGCCCACGGTTATAGTAATTACAGGCATATGCATTTTTCTAACTCAATTGTGAGCAAAGATGCTGGTTATGATAAGGAAACAGATTGAATGTCAACTTGCTTCTAACCAGTCACATTTGCCAAGAAAGCGGTAACGTTGTTTTCCTCTCTGAGGCTCTGAGTTTGGCTGAAAAGCAGCAGGAAATTTTCCAGAAGAAGTATTCTCGGAAGTTTCTCACATGATATTGTACTTAAACTTTCCCTTTTTTTTAAACTTTGCCTTTTAGCGAAATAGTCATATGTAATTGAGTCATTTGGCAGCTCAGGATTTAAAATGTTTGTTATTACTTGAGTAGATGATAATATGTAACAATATTAAAGTTAGTTTTAATGACCTGCTGACTATTTGATCCACCTGCTTTCTGTCAAAGCAAAAATAGCGAGCACTGGAACACCAAGAACCGAAGCATGTGATTATTTCAGAGTCAAAACAATGCTCCATATGTTCATTTGCCAATAAAACAGAGGTAGTCTTATTTGCGTGTGCAGTCTCTTTTTGTGCAGGAGAGCATTTTCTCTGTCAGCATAGAGCCGGGAATTGGCATAGTGAAATAGAATAGCCAATAATAAATGGCTTAATTGATACTAATTTCAAAGAGACGCCTGTTGAAAGAATTTCTTAAGTTTAATCACTACCATTCAGGAGTGGTAATGAGGGAATTATGCAGAGTGAATTAACAAAAGCACACAATTATAGCTTTCTGAAAGGAAGTATTTTTTGAATTCTTTTTAGTTTATTATTTTGTATTTCTGTTACGGTTTACCTGTCAAAGTACAGCTATGCTACATTTCCACGTACTCATCCCCAATGTGCTGCTTCACTCATTTTGTCAAAACAAATTCTAGGAACAAGAATATGTTTGTTTTTTTTTTTTAAAAAAGTTGTCTTGATGAAAATAATGTTGCAGATCTCATTATATTGAAATGTGAAATGAGTTCAGCGAAATGAGGTTTGTAGCCACTCCACAAGCCAGTATCAACAGAGTCAGAGTATTTTGGCAGGAGCGTTTTTATTTTTTTTTTTATTGCCATTTCCACAGACAGAATTTTGCCAATGAGATCTTTGTTCCAGATGGCTGGGGGATTGTTTGACTGTAACTTGAGTTAACATGACAGTCAGATTTAATAATTTGTATCGATGAGGTTATGTGAACTTTCCCCTGGTACCAGAGGACAGACTTTGAATTTGATGATAGAAACCAGAACAGTATGGAGTGTCAGTTGTGCCATGTTTCTAGCAACTGAACAAAAGAGTAAAGATGATACTCTTGGTGCTGAAATTAAAACAGAAAGGAGGAAAAAACTTTTGTCTTTTGTTTTAATCAAAACAAAAATAGTTGTTGAAAGATTTTTGTCTGGACCAATGTGGTCGACCTTCAAACAATAAGTAAAAATGATGCTAAATTGTTTCCCCCTTTTCAAGGATGCTGGTGGAGTCAGAAGCTGCTTGTTTACACCAATGGCTCGTAAATTGGTTGTAACTTTGGTTAGTTTATCCTCTTTTATTTATTGTTTTTTAAAAGTGCAGGTGAAATACGCAATTTCACATATTAGTTAAATTGCTACTTTGTGGAAACCTTGGAAAATGACTTGAATCTATCAAATATTGTCAGAGTTGCAGGAGTTCTTGATGGCAAAATGGTGAATTTAAGGACACAAAGCAAAAGAACAACAGCCCAGTATACTGTACACCGTATAGTGGAGTGCGATAAGTGTCATCCGATTTCCAGGGATTTTAATAAGAATCCAAAAACAGAACTGTTAATTTCCTCAACATAGCAATAGGTCTCACGGATTCTGCTCTGTTTGTTTAATGAATTCTGACACCTTTTCGTGCAGTGTTATCACAAAGATGATCATCACTTCATGTGAGAGTTTACCTGGTGGCAAACCATGTTTCTAATAAGAACTGACTTGTCCTCCACCGCCCACAATTGAGAGTGTAACCATATGTTTTAACTACTGTGAGCCTATTTACTACTCATATTTATTTCTTGAGTCAAATAAACAGAAAGGAACCTGTGCTGAACAAGTGTAGCGGCTTAAGATTTCAAAGCATCCAGTTTTATTGCTGCAAAGTGCACAAGCAAGACCACATCTAACAACTTCACCGTTTTAACTCTGGGACAACTGACAAACTGTAATTTATTATTAGCACATTTTGCATGTGCGGTTAATCATTGTAAGAGGGAGGAGGGTGCTCAAGCTTCATCTGTGGCATTAATTAAGCAAAGTCGTTATGCTACTAATTAGATGATTCTAAAAGGATTCTTGTCATATTGTAATTTATTATCAAAGTGACGATCAGCTGCTTTCCTTTTAAAGAGAAAATGTGTCGTTATGAAAACACAATCGAGCTCTTTATCTGATGCATTTTTGGTACCTGACCTATAATACCATCACAATCTGCTCTCTTACATGTCATCTTCAACCACAACTCAGTGGAGTTTCCCACCACAGTTGATATGTTACAGCAATTTTAGGTGTCATCAGGTTTAACATTTGCTCAGCTGCAGGTTGTGTATCTTTTGCCCTGTAGGAAAATGACAGAAATGTATTTGAAAATTGATAAGGTGGGGTATCTGCAACTCACATATTCAGTTTTTTTCATCGCTATATTAGCAGGGAGCCTCATTAAGCAAGTTTTTTGTCTTTTTTTTTCATGTTCTCCTTAAACTCCCAGGCTTTTTTTCTCAATAAGGGGTCTGTCAGCCTCCTCGTGTTCCTTTTATCCACATGTCAGTCTTTTGTCTCCTGCACCTTTTTGAAGGTTCATGTCTGCACCAGAGCCTTGGATTGTTTGAAGATTTTGTGTGTGGTTTAGATTGTTCTGACATAAGTTGCTGATTTAATGTCACTCTACACCTCGAAACTGTGTCATCTGGTAGATTTTCCCCCCCAACACACACACACACACACACACACACTTTAAACTTGAAGCCTCTTTGAAGTGCATATGCTACTGCTAATTGAAGCAGTATAATCCACTGAAGATAATAAGGAGGCCCTCATTTAATGGATTCTGTTTTGAACTGCAGCAACTCACTGTAACTGTTCATGCATTGTTTTAAGTTTATCAGAGCACTCACCTGAAGCTTAGACTTTAAGAATTTTTGCGTTTGTTCATCTGTTGCTTTCAGCACACTTGTGTAAAGTCTTTACAGGATATTGTTATTTACATAAGTGAAGCGTGTGATTTACCTTAGCACCTTGCACTGAAACAGTAATTGAATAAATCCAATAAATGTTAAATTTTTCTCTGATTAAATATTTTTAAAATGAATGAATGAAAAATTTAACAAACATATAATCAATCCTTCAGGTCTAAAGCCAGTTGCTCTGGGTGGCAAATTAACAGCAGGATCCTAATGACAATGCTAACAAGCTGGTACAAAGCATGTTCACCATATTCCTTCAGCATATTAACATGCTAACATTAGCTTGTCAGTTACAGTATAAATACAAAGCCAAGTTGAGGCAAATGTTATTTTAATGTTGCAAGGATTTCATTGTAAACCAAAGTATTGGACAAATTATGTTTTGAAAAATGAAAAAAAAAAAAAGGAAAGGATCACCAAAGTGATTAGAATTGATCCCGTAAGGGATTTCTCGGTACGACAGGCCATCCCAAAGCAGTCAGAGGAAATGTCAGGGAATCACCATACTTCGGTGATTTTTATCCCCTGGGGGTCGAGAATTCCTGAACAAAATTTCATGGCATAACAGTACACTGCCTGTAAATACTCAGCATGGTTACTTTCTATTCTATAACTGTTACTCGACATTGATTGTCTACTGTAGTTCCTACATGTGTACACTATTTAAGGTCATGATGTTAGTAATTAAGTTTTTACACGTTGAAGTCCACAAAATAAACGACCAATTATTTCTAATAACAATTAATTCTAGTGTAAAATGACTTGTGATTTTTCTCATATGAAGTTACAGTCAAAGAAATATTACTCCAGAACGATGTGAGGGGGGACAACTTTAACAGCCTTCCTGTCTTCTGACCACAGGTGAGAAGGTGACCATGTTCCCCGTTTTGGACATCGACCAGAATGATATTGTGGACACCAACGGAGCAGGAGATGCCTTTGTGGGAGGTACGACATGAAAATCATCCTCTGCACAGCATGATTTCTGTGTACTTTCCCAATTAACCTTTGATTCCAGCCAACTATGTAACGTATTAATATCTCCAGATTATATGAGCGTGACATTTAGCCTGCTGTTTTTACTCTGTATGAGCTGATCATAGCGCCACATAAAACAGTCATCATTTGGGTCCTGTTAAGGATGAATCTGCATTGCCCATCTTTCCAGAAGCCATTAGGACCTTACTTATATTGATATTAATTGCTGGATAAACTATTTTGGTGGAAAATGGATTGTTATAGGTTGACCTATGCTCTTTCATCTACCCAGGATTCCTCTCTGCATTGGTCCAAGAGCAGGTGTTGGAGGAGTGTATCCGGGCCGGACACTATGCTGCCAATGTCATCATCAGACGAGTCGGGTGTACCTTCCCAGAGAAGCCAGACTTTCACTGATGCACCAGAGCACTGCGCCATTTGTGTTTTCCATGAGATACTTGTATATGTATGCTTCAGGAATTCATGTACATTTGTGTTTTTCTATTCACAGTGACTGACTGCATTGGACTAAGTGGTGCAGCTCGGATATTTTACCAAGCTCAAATAAGAAACTACAATGTTTTAATACATATCATACGATGTACTAGTATCAAATGATGGAATAACATAGTTATGTTTAAAGGAGCATTCCACTGAAAATCTGAGTATCATAACTGAACACCTACAAAAATGGAAGAAAGCAGCAAACAACACCACTTCTATAAAATGCGTTCTCCACTTCTCCATCCTTGATACATCTGTTCTGTTCTCGAAATGTAGTTTCTCACTACAAAGTTAAACACGCTTGCTCTGTGTTTCTGTATCACTTACTCATTGCTCCTGTAATTTATTTGTGGAGCGATGATGTTTACGATCATACTGCAGATCAGATTGGTGGAAAAGCACATTATCCTGCAGGATATGTTTAAAAAGTATGGACATGTGCTTCTGAAAAGTTAGTTTCTTGCTCCTCCATGGAGGAGTTACAATCGATTCTAATGGTGACCCAGAGCCAAAGCCAACAAACCTATTTAAACACCCATACAAACATTTTAAACCTTTCCTGTACCACTGCTGATCATTATGCCCAGTATGTTTCCAATAATTATCACTTTGCTACTAACTTGCTAATTACACGACTTCTTTGAAAGCTTGTGAGCTATGTTGAGGCGATAGCATGACACTGAATTGGTGTATTAAGTGGTGAAAACCATACGATCCAGTGTTCATGAAGCAGCCAGCCACAAACTTTTGAAAGCCTGCAGGGGCTGACTGTTGCTACACCATATACTATAAAACAACATTACATTTTCAGTAGAGTATCCCTTTAATATTCACTTGTCAAGCTGCACTTATCAGGGTCTGGTTGCCATTGTGGGTGGATTTCAGTTTCCAAAAATGACTATTTTAATGAGAAAGGATAAATAAAACTATCAAAACACATTTTGGACAAACCTTCAGTCATTTTTGACATAATTTCTTTCAGCAGCCAGTGTTTTTGATAAACCATAAACAAAAGTGCAAAATTATGTTGAAAAAGCAGGGATTGTGTATTTCTCTGTTATTTAGGCCAATGCCCATACTCCAACCTGATGTGTCCTGTCTATGGTCAGTCACCCCTGCTCATGCTTCTGGGTCTTAACTGGACTCTTGGGGGTCTGGAGCTGCACTGCGTGGCTACAGGAGATCATTTTTCTCAGTTAAAGGATTAGTGGCTGCTCTTCGTGGCGATCATTAGAGGGACCTGAAAATTAGGCTGATCCTCCACACCCAGCTGTGCCGTCGCTGGGGGTTAGGGATGAGGATCAGAAGGAGACCCTCTCAACCCCCTGCCCCCCCCTTTCACAAAATCTGTTGTGCAGTATCTCAAGTGTTTTGTGAACAACAATTCAACCCTTATCTGCTCTACGTAGAAGTCTGATTGAAATTAATCTTTCAATTTCCCCTAAAACAACTTGTTAAATCATATTGTATTTTTTTATTTTTGTGGCGGGAGGAATCTATTCTTTTTGTTTTTTGTTTTTTACACACTGCACAAGAGCTCAGTCTTCTGTAATGAGGCATAGTTTATGTATTCATGCTAATCAGGGCCATCTAGGTGAAAACATTCTACAGCCAAAATGTTATTAACAACTTTGAGACACTTTTTTTTTTTTCATCAGCATTTTTAAGGTTTCACGCAGATGCGCTTTGAAAAGGACCACATTTCTGATTGGGCAAGATCACACTCCATGGCAGCTGGTTCATTTGCTTCTCAAGATGACAGATGGCAAAACACAAACACAAAAAGAGGGAGCCATGATTAAGTAATGAGAATGCCTGCCACAATAAGGAAACTACCAAACATAGTTTTCTCACTTTTCCTGGTAAACTTTTGCTTTGCTCAATGAATGCAAGAGGCGTAGAAACAAACATAAAATGTGTGCATTTAATTTACATTTTACACTACTATGCTATCTGTTTTGTGAGCTAGTGAGCCCAAGGCATTTTGAAAATGTTTAATTACAGCTTTATTGTGTAGCACCAGTCAACAAAATCTCTTTTCATTTACTGTTTTGAGTTAAATGTGTTGTTAACAACTCTGAAGTAGGGCGAGGAAAGAAAAAACTGCAAACTGACTTTTTGATATTTGCCTGCAAAAAAAAACAAAACAAAAAAAAAAAACTGGGTTCCCAACCAGAATCTGTTTTTTTGAATGCAAGCAAAGGAGTAACTGGGGCCCTGGCCAGTGTTTTGCCCTGCAGATGGGCAGCAGTGTTTGTGAATACCAGTGTGGCAGTTGGCAGGGATTGAGGAGGGGGATGGGCAGATTGCAATGGCACATGCTCCAATTCAAATTATCCCTGGACCCATGTAGCAGTGGAGGACCTGCTGGGGCCCAGGGTGGCATTCATTATAACCAGACACAGGCAGGTTTGGTCAGTGTCTCCATCATGACACCAGTCTGTAGCGCATCAAATCGGACCATTGTTTATTCCTATTTCTCCTACTTTAACCATTTTACGACTGTACTTTATTGAAAATCTAAAGAAATAAAAAAAGATGCCGATAATGCATTTAAAGCAGTTTGTATTCACAACAAAAATATCAGGGACTCAATGATAAGAGGATAAACGTACTTAAAAACTGTAAATGGGGCAAAGAGCTGCAGGTATTGAAACCTCCAACAAGGACATCGAGGTAATAGGTGCATCTGAAGATACAGTAAGGCATAATGACAGGGCTATTAAGGCATAAAGTAACTAAATGCAAATCAAATTACACATCAAATTTATTTTTTAAGGCAAAAATGTTTTAATTTGAGCTTTTCTAAAGCTGTCAGTGTAGTACTGTAAGACTTTATAATCTGATGGGAAGTTACCAATTATCTCTCTAATTACATCTGTATTACTGCATGAAAAATGAGCTTTCTGGCATTTCTTATGCTGCCACAGAGTGAAGGAGCGAGGGGAGCACAAATCTAAAGACTGAAAATTTAATGATCTACATTATTGCTAACAACCACTGCTCTTCCTTGGGCATGCTGAAGTTAATTAGCAGATTAGGGTGTTAGTGTATAATATCCCGTACTGCTCTGGGTAATAATAGCTAGTGCATGAAATAACTCATTTTAAAATAAAAGTCTGGATTTATGTGTTTATGTCAAAAGCAATTATATTGGAGCTTGTATCAACTACACATCTATTGAAGTTTTTTATTTATTTATTTATTTACGCCCATAGGGACTAATGTTAATAGGAGTGTTATAAGCCTGTCGAGATTCGAACACACACCAAAACATGAAGTATAAAAAATGTTCCTCCTGGCTCATCAGTGGACATGTTGATGGAGGGGGGAAAAGTGAAATTGACAATATCATTGCAGGAGCGCACTAAAGGGGCGACGGTCCGCTCCACTACACTGAAGTAGGGATGTCTACAGTGGAAGAAGAAGGGGGAGGGTACCACTTTGTCACAGGCTGCTATGTAGATTAACCTTTCAATTAGTTGTTATCAGGTCCTCTCCATGTCTCGGCGCAAGCTTTTCAGCCTTCGTTGGAAGAGATCAAATCCCACCAAATCGCTTGGATATGTCGCTGCACATTTATCCTTCGACGGTTCCCCGATAATGAAGAGGAGTATCCGAGGGGGGAAAAACTTGAAGAGGTAAACTACCAGCAAATATTTACAGTAGCCTGTGCCCTCTTATTTTGTTTTTCTTTCACACTAGTTATATGTGTATGCTTGCATGAAACTTGCCGTTAATTTTGTTGTCGCCTTCTCGCCCACGGCGGCGACAGATCCGATCGGCGGTAGGGTTTGTTTAACATCTAACAAAACGGTGTGAAAATCCGGGGAGGCTGCGTATCATTTCCCCGTGTGATATGGAAAAGGAGAGCGGAGCTGAAGCAGGGAAATTAGCGATGAAGGAGCTGCTCTCCCAGCAGCCGTGTTAACTTATATTCCCCCCTGAGCATATTTTTCCCCCTGCAGGGCTCACTATTTTTTTCCTCATCGGATATATTTGATAGTTAATGGTGATAAAGAGGTCATGCCATCATAGCGCAGCGCAACACAGGACGTTAATAATTTCGCTGGCAGACGTGGAGCGAGCAGAAACCTACTTTTTTTTTTTTTTTTTTTTTTTTTTTTAGCCTTAACTGAACATTTATTTATCGCCCTCAATTTAACGTCACGTAGTTGAAACGTTAAGTATCGGGAGATTTGCGGTTCTTCTCGAGTTGGGGGGGGGGTGAAAAGAGAGGAAGATAAAGACGGGGAAAGACGATAGCTTGGACACATTTAGCCTGCACGAGTCTTCAATGTGATACCTGGAATTTATTTGAAAAAAACATTCTTCTTATTTTTTTTATGTGTTCCACTTTAAGTGCTCGCCACAGCCTTCGCAGGTTTTCATGCAAACAAATGATAGATCTAACAAACAGCCAATTAAAGTCTAAAACGATCCAAATCACTTTCAAGTGTAACCAACTGTTTCAAGGAGGAATCTAAGTAAAGGTGGGCCGGTGTTAAGCGCTCTGCAAATGAGGTTAAATATTAATCTTGTTTAATTACTACTTAGTCCGTCTATGTCTTATATGGCGTTTATATGAGCTGGTACTTTCTGTCGCTGCGGTTGCTGCTGTAAGTTGAGATAATATGAGTGTTGGAGGTAAATGATATCGATTCATCACTGGAGGCACCTTAAGAGGCGGGTCAGTTGAGTGAAGTGACAGATCGCACAGCCAGTGCTGTGCCTCTTAGAGTGAGCGCATACATAAAGATTGACATGTGCTTTATCAAACCAGAAATCGGAACTTGTCTTTACAGCCAATATTGAAGTTGCTAGGGAGGGCACATTAGTGTAGGTAAGGTTTAATGAGACTCCATTGGATTGTAATCAGCGTCATGTCGGATTCATGTAAACTACAACATTGTAACAAAATGGCGACTGTTAGGTGACATCAGTAATGCTGGCAACACTGTCAATTATCAGCTCAACTCAGCAGAGCACAACTCTAGGTTTGTTACGTAGTTGTTACCGGTTTCTTCCCCCGGCGAACGACTCGGTGGTGGTTTGTGGACGTGACTCTAACGTCTGGCGGCCGCTGTCAGGAAAGTGGACGTTAATTGTGTCATTAAAGCTCGCGCGCGAGCAGTTCGTCGCTGCGTCGTCGAGCTGTCAAAAGTCGCGTGCGGTCAAGTAACGCTTAAACTTCGCGTATGGTCGCATTTTAGGTGCGTTTTTAGACAGTTTGTGTGTTTCTGGACTTATCAGACGTTACAGTGACATTTTCGAAATTGCGTGCTGAACATGTTAATGTTAACTTTATGTCGACTAGGGAATCTGAAACCGAAAATATGCATCTGTCGACGAGACTGTTTATACTTTTCCAGAAGTCTGTTGAAGTTTGTAGCTACCTGTCACCGTGTAAAAACTTATTACTTGTACAAAATAGTGTGTGTTGATATGGACATCCGGTATGGTGTGTGGATTATACTGTCAGACTCTGGATTAAGTGTAATTTCCTTAGCAGCCATGACAGCTCCTGCATGTTTTTTTTCCATCTGTTTCTCGTGTTTTAGCACATCGTTAAAGTCCTGCATTCCTCTGATTTTAACTTTTACGTCAAATATGCTATAAACTAGTTTATAAATGGTGAATTAGATTAAATAACCCACTGCTGCATTACTCTTGACTGTTTTGCATTTCTCCCTCTCCTTTCAGATTTGATCTTGGATTAAATAATTAAAGCTCCAGGTCAGCTGGTTACTACCATTGTGGAATTTACTAGTGCCAACTTTTTCCTCGTGCTCGATGTCAAATACCAAGGATTGACAAGAAATATGTGGATGTTGGTGTGGAACCTAACTTTTTGACCTTACTGAAGGATGTGGATGTACCCAGTTTTTAACTGCAAAAAGAGGGAATCTGTATGGATCACGTTTTTGTGAGCGTAATCATTCAGCCATGGTAAAACTTGCAAACCCTCTATACACGGAGTGGATTCTTGAAGCAATACAAAAAATTAAAAGGCAAAAGCAGAGGCCTTCAGAGGAGAGAATTTGTCATGCAGTGGCCACATCTCACGGACTGGACAAGAGGACTGTCCTTGAGCAGTTGGAATTAAGTGTTCATGATGGCTCTGTTCTCAAGGTTACAAATAAGGGGAGCGCCTCTTACAAGGACCCAGGAAATCCCGGGAGAGTTGGATCAATCCCACCTGCAAACGTGTGTGTGCCATCAAAGGAATCTATATGGAATTCAAGCGATCTTCGCCATATTGATTGGAATAAAATACTTAAGAGGGCCATTGAGGGCCTGGATGATACCCATGGCTCCTCACTAAAGAATATCGAGAGGTATCTGAGGAACCAGGATGACCTCGCAAACATTGTTGATAACCCTGCTTTCCGGCAGAGGTTACGGCTGGCGGCCAAGCGGTCAGTTAACAATGGCAGGGTGTTAAAAAATGGCCCACGGTATAAGCTCAGCCTTGGCAGCGCAGAGAGCAGGAGCTCCAGGTGCCCAAATGCTTCCCTCTTGGTCCTGTCATCAGTGACACTCCTTCCTCACGAGCGAGACCAGGTACACACACCTTGGCCTCTGCATTCCCATATCTTCACTTCATGCTATCTCCCTTCTCCCACTGACTTATGGTGTGGCTTATGCTGTTGTTACCCCAGAAGGAGACCTCCCAATACCACAACAGGAAAATTCCTGCAAAAATATTATTATTACTATTATTATTAACCTTCTTATCCATGTCCTTTATCAAGCAAATAACAAAATGTTACCCCAAATCAAGGAATTCAGGTGAATAATAAAAAGTACACACTTTGTTAAGATCTTACTTCTTATCCAGCCCTAACATGTACTAAAGCTTTTATTTGCTTAAACTTAAGCCTTTTTGGGGGGGGGACAATGACATTTCCATTATATCACCACTAAAGTTAAAGTGGAACGCTGTATGCTTGGGCCACCACTTAGGGCCTGATAGGAATTTTAGGATTGCGAATTCATTCTTTGGGAATCTAGCTTGGCTGGTCAGAAACATCACCATCTAGAGTGTATCCCTTTGGGGTTGTGTTTCTTTTGGTCTCCATAATAAGAGAGCTTGGATAATCAGAAAGTCATGCTGACAGTGTGTGGTAGGCAGTATGCTGTAGGCACAGGTTATGTAACTCTATCCTAATGACCTTAAGGGATGTGGCTGGCTGTCTTGTGAGCTGCAAAGCATTAGTGAACAGAATTGAGATGTTTTATTGCTAATTTACAAGGGCATAAACTAGTCTGCACAAATAGAGCTGAGACATGGGAGATGAAGTACTCTGTGTGGAAAGAATATGGTCAGACTGCATGCAACTATTATGACCTTGATGCTGAGTGATATGCCACAGAGAGGAACCTAACCCTTCTAAACAAACTTCCAGGTTGCATTGTTGCTGCTGCTTTTTGCACCTTGGTTGGTTTGCATGGTACTTTGCAGAGATTATGTCTCTGCTAATGGTGCTTAACTACAATAAATGCTACAGATAAATCTGTACAAAATGACAGCTCTTTTGTACTTCTTTTGCCATTTTAAGACACTGTCATGCGTAGGAGAGTGTGTCATGGAAAATTGTTTTCATTGTGTGGCCCTCAAGTGCTGCATACAGTCATTTAGATAGTTTCTTGTGAAGGCTTTTTGCAGATCGTGTGTTGAGGCTTATCAAGATGAAGTGTGGTCTCATACTTTATGCAGAAGTTATGCAGCTGAAGTGGCGAGCAGCATCAGGCTATAGAGATATCACCCTGCTCCCCACCAGTTTCACAGTGAATAATCAGGAAGTGACACCTTGATACTGCAGCCACAACTGTGACTGTGTCTGTGGTCAGGCCAAAAGTGAAACTGAGTGCTGTTTAGAGACACAGTGTCCTGCTATAGTTTTCATAGCTGAGGAAGGCCTGCTGTTTTCCATTTGGAACATTTCAACCTATTGCTCCCAGCCTGATGACATCACCTAGCTCAGTCCAGGTTTACAGTTCACTTCAAAGGATGAGACATCTCTGCCTGTTCAGTTGTTGAAGCACAACGAGTGTGTGTGTGTGTGTGTGTTAAGAATAAGAGATACTTTGAGGTAAAGAAGAGCAGTCTTGGTTTATAGTTTATTAGATTCTGAAGAGACTCTGGCAGGAACAAAGACAAGGAATGAGAGTTTTTTTCCCCCTGCTGTGTTATGCAACCACTTGAGCTCTCTCTCTCTCTCTCTCTCTCTCTCTCTCTCTCTCTCTCTCTCTCTCTCTCTACCAACAGTGTTGTAATAAGACCCCACCCCCTCACTCAGGACAGCCTGCTCTTTTGAAGCAGCATAATTTCCTGTAATGTACTTAATTTAGAATCCCCAAGTAAATCATCAGCATCTCTTCAGCTGTTTGTGTCTCTGTTTTCACATTTATATGCTTTGCATATTGCAAAGACCTATTGGTTTTAATCGCCAGGCCTAAGAATATCCCTAATGGAAATTAATCATCCAGTTTCTGGATTAGACTTTATAGCTCAGTCAGTAAAGACTTTGTTATGAAGTAAAAACTCATTATTAAAAAACTTGCCCATCAGCACTGAGCATTTCATCAGGCTTATGCACAGCCTCCACATTAGCACAGATGCCATATATTAATTTCAAGCTCTACATTCATTTTCCTGCTTCCATCTGTAATTCCCTAGTAGAAAAGCATTTATGATTTTTGTTAACCCAAAATAAGAAATTTGAGGCTCTCAAGGGCATTGTTTAACGCAGTGATTTCAGTTGCGCCACAGGCTACATAAAATGACATACATGTACTTTTTACAAGAAGTCATAACTCTTAGGTAATCATAACGCAGGCATTTTCACATGCCTTGGGCTACTTTAAGCAGTGACAACAATGCTAATATTTCTCTATCGTTCATTCTCTGATCAGAATGAATGATATATGAACTTTGATGATCATTAAATTGACAAACTGATTAGTTTATGAATATAAGAAAGCAATGTAAAAAGTTCCAAGAATTTAAAGTTTGTTCAGTAAAATTATTTGCAGTAGTTGACTAACCTATATCTCAGTAAAATGTATTTCATGTTTCTTCCATAGCATGAAATGATATGAAACTTAATGATTTTCATATGCATCTAATCACAGAGGTCACAGAGTAACATTTAGGTGTTTTTATTCCATAATCACAGCTGTGTGTGCAGAAGTCGGCTCATAGTGCCAGTGAATTCTTTCAAATATTGACCTGGCAAGTTGAAAAGTAATAAGTAAACTGCTTCCTTTAAACATAGAAAAACTATGTGATATAACAGGCAGCAAAATGACCAAATTCTCATTGTATTTTGCTCGATATCTCCCTGGGATTCATTTAGATGGCTTGACTGGTTGAAAGGATGTGCCGGTCTTGTGTTTTGTTGACAGATGGAAAACATACAAGATCTCCTCTAATTCAACCGTAGGTCAGGAGGAGGTCAGAACAAATAGAGATTTGGAGGTCTCAAATTTGGATGAGGTCAGGATGCTGATGTGTGTCATAGAAACCAGGAACTAATTATGAGCATCCCCAGAGTGCCCTTCAAAGCTCCAGTCAATTGACAAGGCCTTAGTGTGTAAACTGATGATGAGGTGGGTTATTTATGGTCACACCCCGTGAGTGTTATTTTCCGTTAAGAACTTCCTCTTAAGCAGGAAAGGAGGCAGCAGCTTGTTTGATGCTTCTCTAGAGAGTCGTGTATATGATCTCATATTTAAAGGGACATGTTATGAAAGTCATATTGCAGTCTGAGTTTGGTTTTATGATTTCAGTTGAAGATTGGTTAGGCTTTGTCTGGCTGCTTCATGAAGAGATGACATTAAATCTTTCCCAGTTTCCTCTGTAAAATCAGCCTCTCTTCATTCTGAGTGATCAATGGGGTAATCCTCTTAAACCTTGAGCTCAGTTTTTATTTCTTCTGAACTTAACCATAATCTCTTAAATGAGTGTTTGTTCTGAGACTTGCAACATTTACAGTGGATCTTAGCAGTAACAATGAGAGCATGTTTTATTATTGAGGTAATTTGATTACATGCTGGTTAATCCTTTCAGACTGGAGTGCAAGCTTTAAGAATTGGATTAAGCCCTTAAACTACGATTACTAAGATCACTTACCCATTCAGATGTAATGGATAAAGGAGTTGGATCTCAAACACAGCATATCTCTGAGGATGAGATTCATTTATTATTCATTTCTAGTCTGTGAGAAGTCTTTTTTTTTTTTCATTTTGAGTTTATGCTCCCAGTTCATCTTTTCGGTTTCATTAAATCCACAGACAGTTTCTTATTCTTGCCTTAACCTACAATATGTCTATAGTGAAAAGCAAAAATCTTGACAACATAAAATGTCCAACAACAAACAGCCTTTCAAGCTCTACATACACAGTCTGTGGCTGTTTTTGTTTTTAAACAGTTTGTCTCTGTTTGTATTCCCACCCAGCTCCGGGTTGACCCGATCCCAATATGCAGTTTCTGTCTTGGAACGAAAGAGTCAAATCGGGACAAGCGGCCAGAAGAGCTGCTGTCCTGTGCAGACTGTGGGAGCAGTGGTAAGTCGCCTTTTTTAATGCATCACTCATTGTACGATCCCAGAAGAAATGACATACTGCAGTCTAGACTGTTGTTATGATAGCAAAAAGAGTGGATGTACATGTGGAATAAGGACTGTTTTAAATAATTATTGCAAAATTAGACATTTTTTAAGTCAGGACAAAACTTAAGCTGAGTAACCAACCAGACTGGCCTTGAAATGACCAGGAATGACCAGGAACCAACCAGTCACTGTAACAGAGTTTCAGAAATCCTCTCTCAAGCACTCCATCAATCTTGCCTCCATGGTTGAACGGTTAACAAATGCCACTATGAGTAAAAGACACATGACAGCCCTCTTGGCATTTTAAATGACTGAGAACATGAGGAATTATTTCTTTGTTCTGATGGAAAAACTGAACTGAACACTGAGTTCCAAGCACTGTGTCTGAAAAACACCAGGTACTTAACTACAGTTAAGCACGTGATGGCAGCATCATGCTGGGGGCTACTTCCAAGCGGCAAGGACAGGGAGACAGGTTAGAATCTAGAAATTCTTAAAGAAAATGTGCTCCAGAGTGTCTGTGACCTAAGATAGAAGGGATTTCTCAAATCCAGGTGTGCAAAGCTTGAAGAGAATTAAAGCTTTCAGTTTTCATGGTTAATTGCTTAGGTTTCAGAATACTGTTGTGATTCATTAATTTTTTTTTTTTAGTTTGGATAGATTTGCAATAAATTGTGAATTTTAGCACATCTTTAATATACAATTGATTCTAGACCAGTGGTCAAAAATGCCAATTTTATCGGTTTAAAATTAAATCTACATAAAGGTATCTGTTATGGTATTGGTATAGGTTAAGAAATTCCTGATGCCAGGTGTGTGTGTGTGGGGGGGGGGGGTTTGTCTGCTTTGCTTGAAATACCTAAAACATAGAATTAATCACAATTATGAGGAAAATATGTAAATAAAAGCTTATCATAACACAACACAGATTTCTCAACACTGGCGACAAACAACCCATAAGTAATGACATACTGCAGTTAGGGCTATCACTGCATAAAGAAAATTCTGTAATTGTTGACAAATTTGTATCACTCAACCCTGGTTGCAGCAGTTTCCAACATCAGCTAAGGAGACATCACATTTTTCACTTCCCTTTAAGGGATTTATTGGAAGAACAATGTTCAAATTGAGGGGCTGAAGTGATCCAAATTGCTTGCAACCCTTAGTGGGCTCAAGAAGGGCAGATGCTCCATAAGTGGCCATTAGAATCTGAAATCACCCAAGTCATTTTCACTCAATTCACATACTTCTTACAGAGCGCACCAGGCACAGAGGATCAAAGATCAACCCTTTTCCCCTGCAGCGGATTGGTGGCATTTTCTTTAGTGTTCTTTTGTTCTAAACAAAACAGCTAACCCCACCATAAAATTACCTCTACCAAGGAGTCATTTATGTTTGAACAATTATTTTAAATGCCGTAAGGAATTGTTCTCCTGGTGACATTTTTATAGTTCAAATTTGACTAAGTAGCACCGAGGTGGTTTTCATTAACCGCTAGTAGTGTACACAAATTGTGCTCTCACTGTAAAACAGCTGTTTTACAACCATGAGAGGGAGCCGGGTGAGGGAGAAGGCAAGCTTTTACATGACTTTCATGGATCGGCTTCCATTAGAATGAGTGCTGCTACTGTTTCTGCCTCATTAAGATCAAATTATCTCTAATTAGCGGCTCAGATGTTTGATCATACTGTTTTTAGACAACTTGTGGCGGGGGTGGAGGGGTGTTGCGGCCAGACAGGCCCGCCATTGTTTTTGATGATGTAATATGTTAATATTTAACCTCACTGTGTGAACATACAAGGAAGACCTGTTTCTTGCTCTGTGACACAGTCAACTCTGCTAACGATATATCATGCTGTAATGCATTTTCACTTGCTTCTGAAGGGCATCCATCATGTCTGAAGTTTTCCCCTGAATTAACCTCAAATGTGAAGAGATTACGGTGGCAGTGTATTGAATGCAAAACCTGCAGCTCCTGTCGAATACAGGGGAAAAATGCTGTAAGTATAATGTTGCACGCATCTTAACATGCACCATTTTATGTGTTGTTAGCTTGGAGGTAGATCCATTTTGTGCATCCCTAAGGATTTGCTGGTTTTCCCTCAGATTTGTAAAGCCTCTCTTGTGCACAATTGGGCTTATATTTCCAAAAGACTTTAAATGACGGGTGGGTGTTACATGTGTGCATTAGGGACATCCCTTACTCATGCCTGCTGTTCCCTTTCAGGATGAGATGCTATTCTGTGATTCATGTGATCGGGGCTTTCACATGGAATGCTGCAACCCGCCGCTTTCAAGAATGCCAAAAGGTGAGGTGTTTACACTCTGTTTCACTCTCTACTGTCAATTCAAAGCCTTTTCTTCACAGACGGCTGTTTGGGGCTGTCACTCAGCACACAGAGAGGCAGTGGTGGCTTATTAGGAGCTTTGCATGCATATCAAATTATTCCAGCATCCCCGGGGAGGTTTGCTATCTCAGGATTACAGTACTGACCCTACAGCACAGCTTGGAATGATAGTACACATACAGTAGTAGGACATTTGGCAGGCATTTCATACAAGTCACATAGTTGTGCTCAACAAACTGACTCAAAGTCTATTTTACTGGACAGAGAATTGACCCAGTGTTTTTCTTATGGATTTTCGCTTTGTGCTGAGTTATTGATTGTCATTGTGAGCTGGTGGGATTCTTGCCAACTCTCTTTATTAAAGGAAATGTTTTAGATGAATGTACTCTATGTCCTCTGAATTGATGAACCCACCCAAATGGTACTCTCTCTGTTTGGACACCCTCCAGGAACCTGGATCTGTCAAGTCTGCAGGCCGAAGGAGAATGGGAAGAAACTGCTGCACAAGAAAGCTGACCAGATCAAACGTCGATATGCAAAGCCAATCGGAAGGCCCAGAAATAAGCTCAAACAAAGAATGTAAGTGGGTAACAATCAGAATAATAGCTGTTTTATTTTGAAAATAATGTTGGTATTAATAACATAAGTTAATTCACATAAACCTTCCTCACAGTTTCAATGCCGACTTTATGTTTCAGCTTTGACCTACTGTTGTATGTTTCCACTTTTGAGCAATTACTTTGATGATTTCACTATTATCATAACCGATAAAAATGATGGTCAAAACATCAAAATTAGGGCTTGTGTTTTCTAAATTGGAAATATCCTTTACAAAGTATAAGCAAACACCAAGCAAAGAACAGTACAAGCAGTGGTGAAATTACTTATTCCCATCATAATTAATTTGTTTTACTATAGCAAAACTCAACTTTTTTGGCAGCAAAATTAGTTGCTTCCAGAAACCTGTTGTTATTTGTACTTAAATAAAGAATAACTTCTGGACAGCTGACTTACTGTACAGTGTTCATTGGTGAAAGATGTGCTCAAATGCTTACTTAGTTAAAGTAAAAGTAGAAATACAACGAAAGGCGCATTCTGCATTACAAGACCAGTTAAATCTCTGTATTATACATTTTACTAAAGCAAAGGTAGAAAAGTGTATCAAACAAAATGTAATCAAAGCAAATGTAAAGATATTTACTATTCTTTTGGGCCCATTTTGAGAAATATTCTGTTACGCATTACCTTTTTGGATTAATATAATTGATATGCAAGTGTTTATCAAACACCTAAATCTAAATCATTGAGGTGAAGCTAAGTTAAAACTTTGCTATAACATTGCCACATGTTTGAAAAGTTGAGAAATCTGTAAAATCTAAATCTGGCAAGTAATTAATCAGTAAAGGTGCCAAATAAAAGCAGTGGAGTGACATATACGTACTGAGTAACTCAACATTAGACTCAAATATACTATTTGGGTAAATGTACTTATTGTTAAACTTATAATATCCACTCACACACACTGTTGCTTTTTTCTCTGCAGGTCTGTAACCAGTGGTGATGGCTCCATGATAGCACTTGGAGGAAGGGGGTCACCTGGTAGGGGTCAAAAGATAACCGTCTGTTCCACACCTTCATCTGGTCATGCTGCATCTGTGAAGGACGCCAGAGACAGATTGGCTGTTGCAGACCCGTGTTGTGCGGTCGACGCCACCCAATTCACCAATTCCACTCCCACCACCACTCCCTCCCTCACGCCCACCTCCACCCCAGCTGCACTCACCGTTAACAAGAAAACCAAAGGGCTTATTGATGGGCTTTCAAAATTTTTTACCCCTTCCCCTGTGGGCCGTCGCTCGCGAGCTCTAGCCGTAGAGACGCCTGCCAAACAGTTAACCTCTAGATACAAGGGTCTGCCCAAACTGTCAAAGTCACCAGAATCCTTTGCTTTTGCTGTTGACACCACTCAAAAGATAACGCCCTCATCCTCTGCACTTCCTTCCGGTCCCACGTTGCCGGGACTTAGCCCCCCCTCGCAGGTGTCCAGCAGTTCCACCTCTGCTAACTCACCCCAAAGTTCTTCCAGCCAATCTAGTGTTCCTTCCTTGAGTAGTCTCTGCAATAGCAGCCAACTTAAGGGACTATTTGACGGACTCTCTCACATTTATACGACTCAGGGACAGTCGCGGAAAAAGAGACTACCTTGCTACGCACCGCCTAAGCGCATGCACCATAACCAGGATTCACCCCATGCGTCCAAAACCGGCCTCCAGCGCCTTGGAAAGAACGAGTTTAATAAAAATAGGTTACACACCACATCTGCTGGGTCAGGCCGACCCAGAGGACATCCATTTAAGATGGTCAGTCATTTCAAACGTAATCCCTTCCTTAAAAAGCACAGGACACTAGGCAGGCTGAGGTATAAAGTGAGCCCTCAGAAGGGAACCCCCTCACCAGGAAAGGCAGACTTGACAGACGGAAGAATTAAGCCTGAGAATAATCATGGTAAGCAAGGCTTGAAACTGCAGCCAAGACCTGCGTCTCCACACCTATACGCTTCTTCTTTGTTTTTGTTTTTTAAAGCTTAACAGTCGCAGTTATTTTTTTTTTCCAAACTAGATCTAATCTTTTCTTTGAGAAGATACCCTCAACCATCTATCAGATTACTAATCTTCTACCTAATTTGAATTCTTTTAGTTTCTTAACCCAGTTTCGTTGCGTTTTGACTTGGCTGCGGAGTTTACGTGGCATCCATCATCTCGCCCGTTGGCTTTTGTCATAGTGCATGGCCCACTAACTCCCTCATGTTGGTCCTTGCTCTGTCCTTGACCCTCTGCAGTAGTGCACACATTGTGATCACTACCTAGTAGAGGCTGTAGTCACATCAGCGTTCTTCCTCATCCCACCCTCACTCTTGAAATCACTGTCTCCACTCAACCTCACTTCCAGCGGTCATTAGACACACATAACCCAGTGATTCACCCACCCAAGTTGACTCAGAGTTGACATGATGATTATAGCCAGAAGTGCAGTAACCCTTACATTTCGCTGTCTTCAGAACTGAAGTCACAGTTTAAAGAAATAACCAACAGATATATGTTTGAAGCAGTTCTAAACAATACACTGTATAAAGACTGCTTACCCCAGCAGCACATTTCCATAAATATGTTAATAACACATCACTTCCACTTGTAATGGGTTTTTGTTTTGGTAGTTAAGTCATAGTGTTGATGTCTTTCATAAAATTACTGCCTGCTTTCCAACATCAGTTGCTTTTCATGTTGACACTCGCTCCCTTCACTGCATCTGCTTCTTAATTCATTGGAAACTGTACTGGTGGATGACTAAGCACATGAAAGTGGTTACGCAATTAGAGTGATTTAGTTTCACTTCATTACATTAGGGATTTTCATATAAACATGCAAAGATGATACATTATGAAATTCCTCAGAGACACGGCCTCAAACAGGCACAGCAGCAGTACTCACAGTATAAGCACATTTGCATAGAATGCATTTATGAGATTATTCAGCCACGGCTGCTTCAAACATGCCGGTGTTGATATGCTGCCTGATGGGTTGATGTTCTGTTATTGTGCTTGTAACAGGCCTCGGCCGGGAGCCGCATGTCAAAGAGGAGGCCCAGATAGACTTTGCTGCCATGTCCAGAGACCATGTCACAGAAGAGGACATTGAGACGTTCACACGTGTCCAGGAACTTGCAGCTCAGGTGTGAAAACCAAGTAAAAAGATAAAATATCTGGGATTTTAAGCTCAGCTGAACAGTGTATAAATACAGTAACGTAATGATGAAAGATGGCCAGTCATCCTGTAGCCATTTTTGTGTGATAATTTGCTAACAGTTAAAAGTTTAATACACACCAGTCACCCACAACATTAACAGTGGTGGTCTTAATAATGTCATGGAGAGTCAGAGAGTCAGCATGGCCACACTGAGCAGTCTACACCTATGTGTACAGAGGTTGTAGTAGATGTAGTGCAAAACTAAATACTCAAGAAAAACTGCAAGTGTTATCCGTAGTAGAAGTATTAACCTTTTACTTAAGAAAAAGTACTACTAAGAAAAAACTACTAAGCACATTATTAACATTTTACTTAAAGTAAGGAAAGTAAAAATCCTCCACTAAGAAAACAGTGTATTTTAAGCAATACTGATAATGGCAATTATTAAAAATGAAGGGTCAAAGATAACTATTGGTAGAGTTGGAGCTGATCTTAACCACTTTATGTGTCAATAGGTGGTTAGCCCATCATGATAAAGCAACATTTATTAGTTCAAAATGTTTTTATAAAAATATATTTTGTAATATTAAAACCACAATGCAGTATTATCATTGTGACTGATCAATGTATATTCTTCATGTGCAATACATTTGCCCGTTAACTGCTAATGAAAACCTTTTTGAGCATGAGTTAGTAGCCTTATTCTGGCTTTCCCATAGATTGTTCCAACTATCTTAATGTTATCTCCAGACCCTGTTGACTCTTCTGTTTGTGTTAAGGTTGGTCATGATTTAATACACAATTATTCAGCATAACAAATTATAATATATTCCCATGTTTAGACCTTTTAAAATTTATTTTTAATCTATTGTTAAAACCAAACAAAACAGCTTCTTCTTCAAATTATCTATTGTTCCACTGACTAGATTTATTTTCCACTAGAACAGATTTTTCTGAAATGGCTGGGTAATGAATTATAAGGAAACAAATGAGTATGTTGACATTAGCAACAGCTGTTGGTGAAATTTAGTGTGTCCTTCATTTTTACATGAAATTCTGTGAATCACTAGCTCATATACAAATATATGGACTAGTAATAAGAGACACTAACATCTAATTATCTGGGTCACTTTGCCTTTATAAATCCTTTCACAGAGAACTGGCTCGCTGAACACAGACTCCATGCGATGTCCCACTGTCATTGAATTTGGGAAGTATGAGATTCAAACCTGGTACTCGTCCCCTTACCCACCTGAATATTCCAGGTAACGTTTATTAAACACAACAAATGCCAGTTTCTTTGTTAAAAGAGTTGCATTTTATTTCAATTTCCTTTATTAAGTCTGCAGCTCTTTTCTTTGTTTTTTCACCAGATTACCAAAGCTTTATCTGTGTGAGTTCTGTCTGAAGTACATGAGAAGCAAAAACATTCTCCAGAGACACACAAAGAAGTGTGGCTGGTTCCACCCGCCAGCCAATGAAATCTACAGAAAGGACAACCTCTCTGTATTTGAGGTCAGTCTCCCTTTACAGCAATAAAGCAATAACTATGCTGCATGAGATTCCACTGAATGGGTTCTGGAAGGAGGAGGGAGAAAATGGGAACTGTTTGAACAGTGTCCTCTTGCTCTTTTTATTCTGTGTTTAGGTTGATGGAAATGTCAGCAAACTATTCTGCCAAAACCTCTGCCTGTTAGCCAAGCTTTTCCTGGATCACAAGACCTTGTATTATGATGTGGAGCCTTTTCTCTTCTACATACTTACAAAAAATGATGAGAAAGGCTGTCATCTTGTGGGCTATTTCTCCAAGGTAAGAATTACAGAGTGATTATATGGGAAATGAAGGAATACCGCACATACGTAATTTCTGAATGGTCATACTGACACACAGAGACCTTACTTTAACTTGTCCTTTTTTATAACAGATTTAGTTTATTTTGAGTAATATTTGAATTTTGAATTTGTTAATCAATTAGTCTAGCAAAAATGACAGACATTCACTGTTTTCAGCTTCACAAATATGAGAGTTTGCTTTTTGCTTATTGTATTTGTTTTTCATGAGATTAAATTGGACTGTTGGTCAGGTTAACTGACAAGAAAATGGCTTTACAGAACGGGGTGATACTTTTTAGTGAAAGCTCCTTGGTGTGTGTGTGTGCATGTGTGTGCATGCACAGCTTTAGACAAGGACAATGGCAGGTGCAGTAAATTGCCAGCTTCAGCAGAGCTCTGACATACTTGATCTGTTTCTCCTTCCCTCAGGAAAAGCTTTGCCAGCAGAAGTACAATGTCTCCTGCATAATGATCATGCCTCAGTACCAAAGGCAAGGATTTGGAAGGTTCCTTATTGATTTCAGTAAGTTCCTTAATGCTTTTTAGACCACTGGAGTTTTTTTTTCCTCATTGGTCTGCAAGCGGTTCAGATTAAGGGGTGAATTTATTGCTTGTGGCAAGGTGCTGTTATTTGGATAAGGTTTGAAGTGGCCTAATCAAGAGCATTCATGTTCTGTGCTTAGGCAATCACAGAAGATTAGGAGTAAGAAACACTACATTCTGGCTGCATACATTATTCGATGACCAATAGTATTTCACCTAAGCAGTGCCTGAAAAGCTTTTCCATTTAAAATGGCCACAGTTCTCTCTTCTTGACTTATGATGAGGTGTAGATGCTGCTTTTATTTTTTAGTCCAGTAAATCGAGCACATACAATATTTAAAGCCTTGTGGTCCACTTATGAAAACAGTTGCTGCCTTGAGTGGATTTCTGTGTTTAGGCAGGCGGTTTTTTGTCATTATAGGCATTTTATTATTTTCTGGAGTTGTCTCTTTGCTGAGTTTGTGTGCAAAGAAGAGAAGAAAAAGGAGTGAGTGCAGGGAGGGTGGGCGGTAATGGAGCATTTGATTTCCTGTTCACTTTGGGAGTCATTGACACACAGAGATGCAAGAGGATCTGTGATATTGAGAGTGTGCTGATAACAAAGACAGGGATTAAGGGAGATTGAACACAGCTGAGTTCTGAGCTCTTTGAAGGCTTTATTGGAAAATGTAGCTTTGGAGCTGGAAGTTGTTTAGATTAAGATTTTCTGTTATATTGGATTGTATTAGAGGAATACTTTGTCTCAGGTAGCTGCAAGAGCAGCGCATTAGTGGGTGCCTGTGTGAAAAATTTTCTCTTTCAAATCATAATTCAAAGGACTTACAGTAGCTCTTTTATTCAGCTTTATTAATGATTATATACTTGTAAAACGACAAAGAATAAAAGATGACTTTTTTCAGTTAATTTATTTGAATATTCATTGCTAAGTGTTATCACAGGCTCCTCTCAGCTTTAGTAATGAATATTGTCATGATTACTGGAATATTATGTGTTCAGTGTTTGGTGATTAGATTTGCTTGTTTGGTTCTCGGTAGTGGGTGCACATTAAAAAGCATTAATTAATTTCATGCCACTCATAATGGATGACCCTTGACAGGGTCGCTATAAAACTAATTACACACAGATACATATTAGTATTTGTTTTTTTTCTTGTTCGTTATCTCTCCTAAGTGCAGTCTCTTGCTGGATGAGCAATGACATCCAGCTGCTTCTCTGTTTCACTCTGTTGCTTTGTTTCCTCTTTACTCCCCTCTTTCAACCTCTTCTGTTGCCCTTGCCAGCATGTATCATAGCTTTTGACAGAGGTTGAAGGAGAGGAAAACTGATTTACTTGCCTCGCTTTATACCATTTGAAGGTGAAATTCCAACCAGTGTTCAGTGCCACATCCTTGCATAAATATTTAGTTCATAAGGGAGGGGGAGTAGGGATTGAATTGCAATCTAAAATAACCCAGCAGCAGCCTCTAGCTTGACTAAAGCATTTTGTTTTTGTTTGAATCGTGTCTTTTTAGGTTACCTTCTCACCAGGCAAGAAGGACAAGCCGGCTCCCCGGAGAAGCCGCTGTCAGATCTGGGTCGCTTATCCTACCTGGCATATTGGAAAAGTGTCATACTGGAGTACCTTTATAAGCACCCAGATAAACATATCAGTGTTAAAGGAATAAGCAGGGCCACTGGGATGTGTCCACATGACATTGCCGCTACTCTCCAGCAGCTCGGCATGATTGACAGACAGGATGGCAGGTCAGTTTCCAAGCTTCAGTCTCCTTCAGCCTGTGCTGCCGCTTCTGTATGCTGTCTGACTTATCCAGGCCAGTGGGTATTTTTAACAGCGTATCCATTAATGCAGCTGAATATTGACAGAAGTAAGTCAGGTTAAGCACCCCCAAGGACATGGAGCACCTGCTGTCCCAAAGAGCTCATCTTTGTGTTCATATTTAACCAAACATCACCTTATGTCTATCCTGACTCATTCTTTTGTGTACATGAACTTATGGTTTGTGTCTCATGGTGACCTAGGATTGTGTTGATCAGAAGAGAGCGATTGATTCAGAGGCACATGGACAGGCTATGGGCTAACCCACGTCAGAATGAGGTGGACCCAGACGCCCTGCGCTGGACACCTTCTACGAGTCTCAACGCTGTCCTGTCTGAGGAGGAAAGAGAAGCAGAGATGGATGTAGGTTTCCTTGTTCCATTAGACACTAGTTAAATTTGTTTACACTTGCCCGAAATGCTGTTATTGAATGTTTGATTAGTTGAGGAGTTCAAATAGAGGCCATTAATGGGAAAGTGATTCTCACTGTCAGCAGGCATCTAATGTTGTGCAAAATTGCCCTAAATCAGTTTTCTACATAATTGATAGTGCTGAATATTCCATGAAATGCGATATCTCAATGTGTGCTTAACGAAAATGCTTCTTCCATGACAGGCAGACATCCAATCAGGATGCTGCTTTTATTATTAGAAGAAACCTGCAGTGATTCATTTGTCATGATGTTAATTCCAATGTCTTGTTTTCCCATTAGCGTCATTGCTCAGATGTTGGAGCCCTACGTGTGCTTCTTCCAGAGATAATGCGTCTTGTCTGTTTAATTACCAGGCTGAGCGGCTAAAGGAGCAGGCCAGTTGCTGGGAGAAGGAGGGGAGAGAGAACCGCATGATGACTCAAAATAACAGACAACCTCTCACAAAGGTTCACTGCAAGGTTCCCTACAGGACCTATGAACGTCGCCCTGCACCGCCCTGGACCAGGCGCATCCAACAGGCAAAAGCAGTTAGTGATGACGAAGGCGATGACGACAATGATGATGACTCTGATGGCTCCGATGGCTCTCCACCCATCCTGACAAAGGCCCATGCAATGCTTGCAGCCAAGAGAAAGGTGACTTTTATTTATTGTTGATACAAAATATGGTCTATTAACACTACCTGAAGTCCGCCTTTTTCCCTGGTGGGATTATTTTATTGATTATCTGGAGATTTATTCTAGGACAAAGTGGGCTCAAATGTATATTATTGGATATTTTTTCCTCATTAGAGGCCATGTTTTGTACTTGGCTGATTTTATAAATATTCATGATTTCAGTGATGGGTTCAATGGCTTCCTCCTGTCATCTGGAGCCTCCTTGTGTGCCTGCAGCTGTAGATAATAGATTGTGTTTTCACTGCTGGTGTCGACACTGTGCCGGCTAAACCTTGTACTATTGTCAATGGTCATGGTTAATTTACTGCCCTCCCCTGTGCTTCGCACATCTGTTCCATCTATATGGCACTGCCCCCTTGTGATGGAGATAATATTACAACTGGCTGCATGATGTCAGGAAGACCTCTTAAACAAAAACAGCAACCAGAAAATAAAGCCTGAAAGAATTGAGTGGCTGTTGGAGTTTATTTAGTGCATTCGCTACAGTATTGATTTCACATTCTTCTTGTGAAGGATTTTGGAGAGGAGAGTGGTTGAGTCGTAGGCAGTCAGTGGGAAACAACTGGAGAATGTAAAATATAGACTGTGGTTTCTGCTTACTCTGCTGGCCCCGTTTGTGGTTTTCCACACCAGGCTGCATTGCTCAAACATTTAGTCTCACAATGTGGTTTAACATTTTACATTTAGCACAAAAGTCTGAATGAATTTTTGCTACATCCTGGTGGAGGTCATCCCCCTAGTACCCTAGTTTTCGGTCTTTACATTACTACACTGTTCTGATTGTGGGCTTTTGTTATGTTTTTATTTGTTGTTCTTTTATTTGTGTTTCAGAGAACAATTGTCCTCAAAAAGAGAGGGCGTAAAAGAAAGAGAATAAACAGCAGCGTAACAACCGAAACCATCTCTGAGAGGACAGAAGTGCTAAACGAGCCATTTGACATCTCTGACGATGAACGTCCTATGCCCCTGCTGGAGCGCACCTGCAGAGTAGGTGAGATGGATGAAGAAGAAGAGGACCTACAGGAGGACAGGACACCGATTATTCCAATAAAACGGCGGAGAGGTCGACCGAGGCTGGAGAAAAATGCACAGAAAGACAATCTTGAACACTGGAATGAAGGTATTTTCAATTATATGCCTTAATATACTAGACTTTATAATTTCTCATAAAATGGTGTTAGAGAAGATTGTTCTGTTCTCCTGCCAAAAAGTTTTTATTTTTTATTTGTGATTTGTAGGATCAGACATCCTCTCCAAGAGACCCAGCAGAGTCCGTCCAGTGAAACGGAAGAAAGGCTGGCCCAAAGGAGTGAAACGTGGACCTCCTAAATGGAGGCTGAAAAATGAACGGAAAATGGGCTTCAAGCTCAACCTCTATACACCCCCTGAAACTCCTATGGAAGCAGAGCAGCACCGCATTCCAAATGAGGAAGCTAAAGGGAAACCAGACCAGGCTTTTATTGGTGTAGACGAAGGCATCAAAGCAGGCAGAGGTTCAGCTAGTCCAGACATTATGCAAGAGAGGGTTCCCACTGAGCCCCCAAGTCCTGCTGACCGTGGCTCCCAGAAGTCTTTCTCCCCAGGTGTATCACCTGTGGTTTCTCCAGTGTGCTCACCTGCTCCCTCTCTTGTTGCTGTGTCTCCCAGGCCAGAGGAGAGAGATGATTTTTCAGAACCACCTGAAGATGACCAGCAGGACAGTGAAACTGAGCAGGACACCCAAGCCAAAGATGTGCAACACAGCACAGAGGGTAATGTATCACTAGAGAATGATAATGAAGAAGATGAGGAGGAGGAAAATGACCAGAGAATTGAGGATCAGGATGCAGATGATGAAGATGACAGTCACAGCAAAGTAGGAGAACCTGAGAGCAACAAGACTGAGTTGGAACCAAATTCCAAAGGAATTTCTGAATGCACCCCAGCTTTTTTAGATCCAAAAGAAGACAACGACTCTGAGTTGAGTCAGCGGGTTTCTGCAGAACCATATAGTGAAGGGAAGCCAGCTACTGCTGCAGAAAGCATCCAGGAGGCATTGACAGACACAACAGTAGTAACACGACCACCTGAAGCCGAAGCAGTTGCTTCAACAGCAACCATAGACTCTGATCATGTTTTGGACTCAGAGTCAGAGGAAGAGAGCACGCCCAGTCCTTGTCCAGATCCCCTGCCTCCTCAGCCTGCAGAGAGGCAAACCCTTAGTGCCGTGCTGAGAGAGGATGCCCCAATCTGCACAGACATTGACTCAGAGACAGCCCAAGCTGTTCAGTCCCTGACGCAGGAGACCGAGCGGGAGAATGTTTTCCAGGACTGTGTGGAGAGCCAGGAGCCCTGCAGGAGCCTGCAGACTTATACCCATGTGGCCCAGAGTCCTCAGCTCACCTCACTGGATGACTGCCCCCAGTCAGACCACAGCAGTCCCCTTTCCTCTGCGCAGTCCCATCCCAGCCAGTCAGTACGCTCTGTCAACAGTCCGGCTGTCTCCATCCTAGAGAGTGGTTACACTCAAATTAGTCCTGACCACAGTGCCATCTCAGTGCCCTCGCTTCACAACATGGAGACAAGCCCTATGATGGATGTGCCGTCTGTGTCAGATCACTCACAGCAGGTGGTGGACAGTGGCTTCAGCGATCTGGGCAGCATCGAGAGCACCACGGAGAACTATGAGAATCCCAGTAGCTACGACTCCACCATGGGGGGCAGCATCTGTGGGACAGGCCCGTCCCAGAACAGCTGCTCCTATGGCAGCATTCCTACCAGCGGCCTGGCCCAGAGCAGCTGTGCTGTGAGCCAGCAAATGGCTGCCGTCAACCCCGGGAGCTGCGGGATGATTCAGCAGAACAGCCTGAGCTCGCCGCCGCATTGCAACGTCAAGTCGCCACAGGGCTGCGTGGTAGAGAGGCCTCCCAGCAACAGCCAGCACAGCCAACACAGTCAACACAGCCAGCGCAGCCAGCACAGCTCCCACAGCAGGCACGGCGCACACAATCAGCACAGCCAACACAATCAGCACGGTCCACACAATCAGCTAAGCCAGCACAGTCAACACAATCCCCACAACCAGCATAGTCACCACCACAGTCACCACCTGCAGCACAATCAGCTCAGCCAGCACAATCAGCACGCACAGTATAGCCTTCACAATCAACACAGTCAGCATGGCCAGCAGCAGCCGATGGCTCAGTGCGCCATACCAACTAACTTTACCACCACCATGCAGCTGGCCGACATCCCTGAATCAGGCAACGCAAACTTCACGATTTATGAGAGGCTTAACCACCAGGGGGAGTACAGCAGTGGACATTACACTCAGTCATCTGGTCTGAGTCTGGCCAAGCTGCAGCAGTTCACCAACACGTTCATCGACCACCCTCACTCGCTGCCTTTCAACCACTCTGCCTCACACCCCATCACATCTTATGCAAACACACCTTCACACTCCAGCCTGGTTTCCCTGTCCCAGACCCCCCATCGAGTCCCCAATCCACAGGTGCAGGCCACCATGACACCCCCGCCCCCAAATCTCGGCTCCCCACCACCCATGATGCTGCAGCGCAACATGGGCATTCCCTCGTCCCAGCGGATCCAGCCCCAAATGGCCTCCAAGACTCACATCTCCACACGGTCCAAGTCGGCCCCACTGTCGCACCACCACCAGCAGCAGATGTATGCTCGGCCTGCACAGTCTGTGGCCATGCAGGCGCCATCCAGGACACTGGCTGCCATGCCTCGCATGAACATGAGCGTGAACATCATGCCGGCACCGGCTTACAATGTCAACTCCATGAACATGCCCTCCCTCAATGCCATGAATGGCTACAGCATGAGCCAGCCAATGATGAACAGCGGCTACCATGGCAACCATGCCTATATGAACCAGTCACCCCAGTACTCTATGCAGATGGGCATGATGGGAACACAGCCATACCCCCAGCAACCCATGCAGGCTCCACCACATGGCAACATGGTGTATACTCCAGCTGGTCACCATGGCTACATGAACACAGGCATGTCCAAGCAGTCCCTGAAAGGGCCTTTCATCAGGCGGTAACTGACTGAGCTGGTTCTTCTCATGTGCATTTTGCTGTTTAAAGATGCACTGATCTGGCCTTGTATTTTTTTTTTTTGTTTGTTTGTTTTTTTGTGTGTCTTTTTATGTTATTATTACTTATAAACCAGCAGCAGCACTTGGAAAGAATGCAAAATTTTTCATCAATGAGTAAACTTTGAAACTAATGTTAAAAAAGTATTTTTTTTTCCTCCAGATGGGAAGCCTTACATCATTATGATGAAAATCTATTTAATTTGTGTTGGTGTCTCTGGTGTGTCTTTAGAGCAGGCGGGTTCGGAGCTCAGAGGTAGAGATTTCATCAGTGGTCTTGCAGTCGTGTAGCAGCCTCAAATGAAGCCATTTAATGTGCCTGCTACAAGTGGAGTTAGTGGCTGTTTGTACCTGTCTAACAGTGCTGACAATTAGTTTGTACTATACTCATGCCTTTGTATATTTAAATTATTGTACTTATTTTGTAAAGTGACAACTAGCATGCTTCAGTCTCTGTTAGTTACAGTGCATTGAGTAGTACTGTACAAGTGTTGTGCTTAATAGCAAGCCATTTGAAAGATATCTGGCCTTTAATAGGTTTCCCTCCGCAGGGAGAAAGATGAAACTATATTTTGTTAATTCTAATAATGTAAAAAAATGTAAACCTAGTCCTGTTTTATGTTCGATTTGAGAGGTTTTATTGCTATGTATGTATAATTCTGAAGTCTTTTGTAACAGATCTCCTTGAGGCAGCTTTCTGTTTAATAAAGCAGACTGATTTCTGTCAAAATAACAAAGCATATCTCAGTGTTTGTACCCTGAAAATTCTAAAACATTTCAAAATGTCCAGAAGTGTGGCAGAATTTAAAAGAACTAAATAATTATAATGAATAACAATAAAGAAAATATAAACTTAGTCCAAAGTTGATATTTTACATAATGCCTTTAAAGCTATGTTTTCATTCCATCTGTAGATTTGTTTTCTATCTTTATAAAATGTTGGATTTATATTTTACTGAAGTGTAGAAGAATAGAGCCTGTGAATAGACCAAACTAAGCTAATGGATTGCATGTAAAACGCAACTTGTACTTGTGTTTTTGTTTATATTGCTCTTTTGTAGCCTTTGTACCTGTACAGCGTACAGCTGGTAAGAACAGGGGGGAAATACCTGGCTATGTGCACAAAAGTCGGACAGAATGACATTCTTGTATTTATGACTTTTCTCCTTTTGTCAGTCACTTAAAAATGCTGTACATTTTAGCATAAGAATAAATTATGATTGACCATGTACTTGATTGTTTTCCTTTAATTTGAAACATTTACTAGCCTGAGGTGTGTCGCAGATTGCGAATGCAGTGATAGGTCGGTGATGAACTTATGACAATCCAGACAGCTGTTCTGCAGAAAAGTATTTTAAAATAAAAAGCATCATTTAAAAAAAGAAAAACTTGATTTTGAGTTAATTGCTTGAATACTTAATTTCACATCTCTGGTTTTTACCTGGTAAAATCCAAGAAAGGAAGAAGAGATGGAACAACAGACAGACCTCGTACTGACATTTTGAATATTTAATTATTAGGCCTCTGCAATAAAAGGACTTGGTCTCTTCAAAACAACTTCAAAGGGAAAATGTGCTATGTTTTGATAAACAGCCTTCAGAAACCTGAAAAACTTGGGAGTTTGCATTTTTAAATTTGTAACATGAAACAAAGACTTGATGAGATTTGCTACAGACGATTTGTCCCACAATTATTATTATTATTATTATTACACAAGCCAAGTCTGAAGTGTTCATTGACTTCAGACCTGCTGTAATAGTCCTGAGACTCATTTAGGACTTGTTACAATTTACGTGAGACTTCTGTTATCAATTTAGTCAAGGCCCAGGAATAAATTACTCCAGATTTGAATGGAACTTATGGCAACTGATTTGAGACTTTCTTTGATAAACTTAGTATTTCACTAAAAGTTCAGTCAGAAAAAAGTCAGAATACTCAATATATTTGATTTTGAATTTACTTAATTTATTTACTTCTATCCAGTGACTTGATGCTTGACCTGAGGCCCGACTTGACCCACGAGTCCTACCGATCAGCTCTGTTCTGTAGCGTCTCTTTCCTCCAGAAGCTGCATGTCCAGCTCTCTCAGCTGTTTCAGGAAGCCCCAGTTGGGGATGATGCGCCTGCATTTTTTCACATGCTCCATGGCATCGACCACCGTCATCTTCTCATAGATCATGAGGTAGGCGATGAAAAGCGTGGCAGACCGACTTCTTCCCATCACGCAGTGCACCAGCAGTTTATCTGGAGAAGAATTGCACCAGAAATTTGTTTCACTACACATTTGCACTGTCCAATTTTCATCTAATTACCTGAACAGACCATTTTATTTTCTCACGTTTTGCCATATTTACAACAGAGACTTCTGCAACCAAATTGCACTTGTCCCTACAAAAATATCTATAACATTCTCTAAATAAAAATTGATCAGAGCAAAGAGCGTAGTTAAGCCAGGATATAGTTCTTTACTACATTTATAACACTTTAAGTTAGTCAGTGCTTTGACCCTGAACATTCTGCATCTATATGCAAAGGCAGTGGAAGAGGTTTAATGTTTAATCACATCTGAAACCTACATTTTTTTCAAAGTATTTTAGCTTTAGGTACTGTTCACATTTGATGGTGGTTTCTGTCATATTGGGTGAAATAATCTTTTAACTGTGTGCTGCCTTACTCTGTGGATTGCTCAGTGTTTCTTTAATAAACTGGGCAGCGGAGAAGAAGTACTGGCTAAGGTCAAAGGTTGGGACATCTTGTGCTACAACACCATAGTACACAATGTCCATGTCACTGTAGTAACCAGCTCCAGTGTCCACGCTGTTCCACGTGCCCTCTGCTGCATTCAAGATGTGCGTAATCCCCAGCGTCTTCAGTTTATACTTGTTCTTTGCCGTCTGTCTGCAAGAATACTGGGTGAACATTAGTTTAATCTTCTGATATTTGATTTGACTTAATAGTTTCACCATTTTTTACTTACTCGTCCCCAATATATACATTTGGCCAGACCTCATTGACATTTGTGTAAGCCACACTCCCACGGTTGAGTATTTTCTCCAGCTCATAGCCCCCAGGTGTGACATATTCATCCACTGCTCTGGATTCTTCTGCTGCCTTTGTAACATTTATCTTGGTGCCAGTCTTTGACTTGTGAGAAGCCATTTTCTCACTTTGGCTTCCTTTCACACATGATTTATTAGCTAAAGGGAAAAAAGAAATACCACGCTTGCTTTCTTTTCTTCCACTTTTCTCCCTCTTCAAGCAAGAAAATGTGCAGTTTTTGGTTATCCGTTTATTCACATTCACATGCATCTCCAAAACCACTCACCAACAGACTGAAGTCCTTTGTTTCCCCACTTGAAAATTTTGTTTTCATCATTCTGGCAGCTTGTTGTGACGCAGTCCTTAAAGGCAGAATATGGGAAGGTTTAATTCAGGCAGACTAGACGGGTCAGGGCACAGATTGTATAACCGCTCAGTGACAGGCATCAAATGCAGGGGATATTTTTAGGGCTGTGATGTGGCAGGCCCCTGACCTTAAGTGCCACGTTCTCTGCCTGTGGGGAAAACTTCCACCCAGTCAGTCCCTGCCATCCACTCCTAAATACACAACTTTAATCTTCGCTGCTGGCAGGAAGCCATGCTTATCCAAACTTTGCACTTGCCAAAGGATGCCCATATTCACTGGAGTGATCAGGGCACTCTGAGCCTTTTCCTAGCTGTATGAGCGACTCCTTGAAATTGTGTCAGTCTCTGCTAGCCTTTCTGCATATCTTTAGCCGCCGGGAGAAACCATGTAAGAGCTGCCTCACAACACCCGTTAAGGATGTTCTGCATCTTCTGCAGCCTCTCTGGGCCAAAGAGAACTGAAATGTGTCAGACTGTTACACAGATGAGGTTTTTCACAGCATGGCACATGCCTTTGATTCTCCGTTAAATGATATGCATGGTCCATTCAGTGATCTAAATGCAGGCCCCCAAAGTGAGAGTGTGATGATGACTGTATTGCAGAATGGCTGGATGAAGCCGCTAACATGTCAGACAGAGTTTTCACACCATCAGGCTCCTTTATTTTTCCCTCATATCTTGATACTCTGCCATCATTCATTCTGACAGTGAAATCATTAAACCTGTGATATCCAATTCCTTTTATTTTGACAGCATCTTTCTCTCTCTGTCTCCCAGTGTGCTCTGGAGAGCATCTCTTATTAAGATGGCTTCATCGTTTCATCTCTTTTCAAAGTCTGACCTGAATCTGTATACACGCTCAAAAGCATGCTGGCATATTTTTGTCATCTTGTATCAAGCCTCTTTAGACATCACAGTTTTAACTGTAAAATGCAGGATTGCAGCAGTTAAGACACAGTATTTTGAGAAATCGGAATAAATAAGCAGACCATTGTTTATTTATAGGCATTCACTGTCTTTGTGTTGTTCAAGTACAGCAGGGCTTTTGGCAGTTGTGCTACATGTGTTTAAATGGCCCCACTGATATTAAATGTGCTGCTTTTTCGACATACTATAGGCATAAACAACCCTACCAGTATTTAAGTTTGCTAAGCTAACTACAACCCACCGCTGTTTCCAAGTGCACGCTGTGTAGCTTAGATATTTCCCAATGTATTTGTGCTGTGGGATGTTCACATGTTGTGTTTGACAGCAGAGCTCATTCCAGAGTAAGTCAAGTCAATCATCCAAAACTAGTCCAAATTACCAGGAAATATTTTCGTAGCCTTCATTGATCTGGAGTGTTGGTTTTTTGCATCCACAACAACGTATGCTATATATGCAAGCTGCAATCCCATGTATGTACAGTGGAGCAGTATCAATTATTTTTTGATGACCTGCACAAACACGACTTCAACACGACCTCTTTGCGTTTTGCAGGCACAAATGCAAAGAGACACACTGGGTTTGACCTCTTGTTGATGGTGTAGGTAAAAAAAAAAACCCAAAAAAAAAACGGATCCATCGCAGCATAGTATTGACTTGTCAGGCCTTATGTCATTCAAGTCTAGTCACATTAATTAATTCACGTATTTTAGACTAATAGAAAACCAAGTCTCAAATATCTAAAAATATAATCTCCTTTCTTCTCAACATGTCTCAGGTCATATCTAGAGGAATTTAATGTTAGTTTTGATGAAGAAACTAAGATGGTGATGAAGATGAAACTGTTGCATAAAAGCATCTGTCAAATAACTAAATATAAAGACAAAGGGTTTTATTTTAATTCTAGGTCAGGTCTAATCATTTCATTACAATATAATACATTTACGTTCAAGCTTTGTTGCAATTTATTTTATAAATCTCCTCCCTCCAGTTTTGCCTTCAGCGGTTGACATTTTCTGCCTCTGCAGAGCCAAAGATGAGTCCAGGTGACAGAGCTGGTTTAGAAATCCAACGTTTGGGAGAATATTTCTGTGCCTGTGAACAGCCTCAACTGCCTCCATGAGGGTAAGTCTCTCCTTGATCATCAGGAAGGCCAGAACTAGAGTCGCTGAGCGGCTGATTCCTCGAGCACAGTGGACCAGCACCTTCCCTACACAGACAAGACACAGCGCAGCCTCCAATGGGAGTTTCTCCACTACATTTGTCTGAATATTTTCAACGCTAGTTAATGAATTCACACTTAATTCCTCCCTCTGACATTTACTTTACACCAACAAAACAAAGGATGATTATTTTTTTGGCCAACAATCTCTCTGATTTCTTCATCTTTACATTTTAAATTTCATCTTGACAAAGCATCCTGTCACTTTTTGTGTGTGTGTAATTATTTACTCTATTGTGCTGTGAGACCTTTTATTCTTACAGCACCACCCTAATGGGTTTGGTACCTTTGTGACTGAGAGCAGAGTGAATGAAATCAGCCGTCTCAGTGAAGAAGTAGCTTAAGTCAAAGTCCTTACAGTCCGCTGCGTCTACTCCGTGGTAGAGTATGTCGGTGTCCCCGTAGAAAGATGGACCGGTGTCGATGTGCTGGGGCCCATGTGCAGCGTTCACTACGTGGGTTATTCCCAGATTTTCTAACAGGCTTTTATCCTTAGCCGTGGCCCTGTGAGCAACACAACACATGATCGTTTTTACTGAGTCTCTACAATCATATGTGAGCGCGGTGACTCAAATGTACAGATTTCATATTGGTCCCATCACTTGGCCAAATACAGGACGTGTTTGCAGCAACATTTTCACAAGCAGAGCACCATATTGCAGCAGGGGCCCGAAGTGAGAATGTCACTTACACGTCTCCGATGTAGAGGTTGGGCCAAACCTCGTTGACAGCTCCAGTGGGGTGCCGGTTCTGCAGCAGAAGGCTGAGCAGATCGCAGGTGGGCGGTGTCTGATACTCCGACTCCTCCTCTGTGCTCATATCTGCATGTTTCACTTCAGTGTTGTCATATAATTATCACAAATTATATTTAACACTTTGGTTAGATAGCTCAGCAGCTAGAGAAGTTCCCCCAGAGTTCCTGGGAGGAGATCTTAAGGAGCTGCTGCTCTGCTGTAAGCATTTGGAAAGGAAGTGAGCTAAACTCTGACCTTATTGGTGCAGCTTCGCTCTGTTTTCCATCTGAGCTGGATATCAGTGTGCTGTTTAGAGGCTGAGCCCTGCTGCAACAAGACAGCTGAAGATGCCAGACTCTGGGCAGGAGCTGCATGGACTATTTATTGCTTAGATGACTGTGACAGAAGCCAAGCTGCTTATGTTGTGACAACTTCGACTGCAGGACCACAGCAGTGCTTCCAGTTTTACTAGTGTGTGTGACTGAAAACACGGGGAGCAATTGTTGTCAGGTTGCCACACTGTGTCAGTTCAAACCACGCCAGGGACTTGATGGTGTTATGGAACTTCTATCCAAATTCTAAGACATTCGACAGCAGACTTGACACATTTTCAAAGAATTAAAGATGCACTGTGAAGGTGCCCTGTGCTGTTTTCTTGGGAGCAAAACGTTTCTGTTCAGTAGGCATTTAATGTGTTTCCTTATTTCTAATCTGCTTGCAAATCAGGTTTTTCCCTTCTCTCTTGTCTCTGTAGGTGCAGTGATAAACACTTTTGCTCTCTATTGTCACCAACTAGCAATCAGTGAATAGTGTGACACCAGTGGCAGAAATGCCCTGAATTTTTCCTCCAGTTTAGGTTGAAGTACAGGGTTTATTCTTGGCTGTGGAAATAGTATCTCACAAAACCCTCTTTTCTTTGGTGTATTTAGTTTTTATTCTGTCTTTACAATGAACCCAACAATTCGTTATGGAGTTGTGTGTAGACAAACACATGGTAGCTGTTCATACCAGTTAAAGGATAAAACAATAAGATAAAGGCTGTGTAACGCAATTTATCTTACAAGGAAAAGACAACTAAATGATCATCAAACTCAGAGACTGACAGGAGGCGACACTGTCGTCCAAAATTACGGACAGATAGATTTAATCTCAAGTCCGGCCAGTGAAATACCAGCTGCTCAGTGATCCCTGGCAGGTCAGTTTTTGGTCCAGCTCTCTGAGCTGCTCCAAGAAACCATAGTTGGGGGAGATGTTCCTGTTAGCACTGACCGCTTTGATTGCATCCACCAGCGTCATGTTTTCATGGATCATCAGGTAGGCCAAGACCAAGGAGGATGAGCGACTGAGACCCATGGCGCAGTGGACGAGCACTTTACCTGCCAATCAGTGGGAACAAAAACTCCGCATCACTTCCTGTGGCTCATCTCACAGCACAGCCATATCAGCAACATGCAGCGACTGGATTATTGTGGTGAACTTTATTCCAACTGTCTAATTTGTTACTTCTCTGTGGATTAAACACCATGCACATCACAGAGAGTACTACTTCTAACTCCTAACTATAAGTTTTTAACAATGTTGCAACAAATGTTTCTACACACGGTAATCCCTGTTTCCTTATCGTGCCTGAGGATTAGGGCGCAGAGGAGCGCGTAATTGAACTGTCTTGGCGTCTGTGTATTTCTGCCGGGGATTACTGTAGGCCCCGCCACACACTGGAGCCCCCGATCAGCCAGCATGGGAAGGAGGAGGCCTCAGCTTATTACCGTCATGTCAGATACTGACTTCACTTTGCATAACAGGCCAAGCAGGCACAGGCCGCAAACATAATTGTGTAATTTCCATGTCCAATAAAAGTGTTGCTTACAAATTACCAGGGCGATCCATTTAAAACCAATTTTCTTGGCCAAGGTCTGAGCTTATGAGAAGATTACCATGGGGGGAAGATATTAGCTTGATATTATGTTTAGTGTTTGATTTGCATTTTAATGAGTAATACAACAGGGGGATGCTGTAATGGGAATTGTCTGACAAATGTTTCTGTACCTTGCCTTGAAGAAAAGTCGTGTCTTTTCCAAGTTAATGTGGAAGAATGATGAGAGACACCTTAAACACAGCGACAGCGCCTCACCTGTGGGCGAGCTCAAAGCGTTCTTGATGAAATTGGCCGCTGGGTAAAAGAATGGGCTTAAGTTAAAGGATGGCATGTCAAAAGCTTCCACTCCATGATAAGTGATTGTGGTGTCTCTGTAGAAGCTGGCACCCGTGTTCACACTACACTTCCCATCAGCGGCGTTAAGTACATGGGTGATGTGGTGAGCTTGGAGAGTGCTTTTGTCTTTGGCAGCATACCTAAAGGGAAGAGTTTAATTATCTGTTAGTGCAAGTAAGTGAAAGAAAGATTAGTTAGGGCTTAGTGTAAAATTTAAAGAGTCTGTTCACCTACGTTACAGAAAAATAAGAACTTCTACAGGCCTAACAGCTGTGTGAGACTCAGACACCACACTGCTTGGAGCCTAATGCTAACATGCTCCTCATAATGTTAAGCAGATATACTGTGCATCTTGGGTTGACTTTTAGCATGCAAACCTATTATTAATTGGCACAAAAGAAAAAGTACAACTGCAGCTATGGGAACATGTCTTTAATTTTTGCAGCAGAATTGGGTTAATATTGGACAAATTCACCTGTTGGCCTGATGGTGGCATGAGAGGAATCTTAAGGACTCACCGATGTGAAAACGAATTTCACGACAGCTCATCCAACACATTTTGCACAAAAAGCCAAAATGTGTGAACAACGTGGATAAAACCATTTAAGAGAACGAGAGAACCCAGTGTTGTTGTTTTGTTTAAACATGCTTTGAGCAACACAAGCAGACAAATCAACCTGAGAACATACTGTAAAGTGAAACTATCTGCATAACGTTATTCAAATACTTATACGTATTCATTGTGTTTTATCACTGAATACTTTAAAACTGGCCTACACAGTGATAATGGTACTGAAGTATTTGCCACTGACTCACATGTCTCCTATATAGATCCTGGGGTAAACCTCATCCAAATGGTTGCTGCTCCATGACTTTGTCCACATCAGCCTCTGCAGCTCTGGAGCAGAAGGGGTCTCATACCTGCCCCCTGCTCCCTCAGGGCTCGCCAAGCAGCTCACACCTCGGGGCATGTTTGGATCCTCCACTTTTGCCTTTGTAACTGGTTACAAAAAAGTATCACAAAGTGCTGTGAAATCTGGAAAACACGATGTGTTAACAAGTTATCAAGAGTGTAAATGTTGCGTAAATGCTTTTTCTTTACTTTGCTCATTTACAGTTTAAGAAAGAAAACTGATTCAAGCACCATCTGTTTTCCCTATGGATGATGAAAAAAAAACTTGATAACTTCAGACATAAACTGAAACAGTGGCATCATCTTAGGTAACACTGAAGGTAGAAATACAATAGAGTGAAATCGAATGTGGCATTATTGTGTAATTTCATACACCATCAAGTGTGCAGTACATGCTTTCAGCCTTTAGACTGTAATCATAGCACTAAATACATAGTAATACATTAGCGCTGGTTGTCTTCATATAGCAAAATGTGATACATTGTGTGCAGAGTTGGTTAAAGTACACAAATTCAATACTCAAATAAATGTATAAGTATTGGCCTTCTTCAACTCTTTACTCAAGTAAAAGTACATGAATATATTTTTTACATTTTTCCTAAAAAAGGGTCAAAGGTCACTGCTGGTAAAGGTGGAGCTGATTTTAATCACTTTATTTGATGACAGGTAGTTAAAACGTAATGTCAGCATTTAATAGGTCATAATATTTTTATTTAAAAAACATTTTTGATATTAAAAACACCAGGTATTAATGATTTGGCTGTGACCTTATGGTGCTCTCATTTATTGATCTGCACTCCACCTTTCAGTGGATCTGTTTATCTCCAGAGATACAGGAAAATTAGCATTCAAGGTTTATAAACATCAGCTTTTCATTTGCTGCAGGATAAACTAACCTGTGCATTTACAATTGACACACTGGGCTTTGGAGAGACTGTGCTTACTGTATACATTACCATCAACTGAGCTGTGTGACTGTGCTCCAAGCTGACGATGTCCAAGCACTGTGTCCTGTGCATTGTTATAGTAAAGAAACTAATAGCAGTTCAGGCTTGCATTTGCATTCTGCTGGTGTGTGTGGACACTTATTGTTGTGTCCACGGGGATGAGTTATTGAAACCAAATCTGTTTCAGTGACCTTTTGTTAAGCTGCTGTGGCATATGGAGGTGCACTCGAACATCATGAAAGCTGTTTCCCTCTCTGCGTGTGCACAGTATTAGAGTATGCGTGTCACTCAGTGCATTTGCAGTTTATGCAAGAAAAGCTGCATCTGACCCCGCATTTGTCCCATGCATGTGAGTGTGTGAGTCTAGGAAGCAGAATAAACTGTATCTTTGCACATGGTACAACACAGGCCCAGAGTACCCGGAGGCTCTTCTTTCTTCTCATTGATCTATAAGTACAACCCTTCCCTCCCTCCCACAGTCAGGGCAGAGAACTGATTTCCCTGGTGCACATGTTGAGCTGCAGTACTGTTTTCATAGCCTCCCCCCCTTAGGCTAACCTGTCCTTCCTGCTCTACTTCTGTGTAATTAAAGATGCTATGTATGGGAAAGTGCCCACAGTTAACATGGAGGGCAAATAAAAATGGCTTTTTACCTCCTCCGGGCCTCTTCTTGGTGCTTTTATGAATTACACTTCCCTTTTTAGTCTTCAGATATGGTTCTCGTTCTGGATTTGAGCAAATGAATAACAGAAGAAAGTGTAAAAACCTACCAGGCAATGCACTGCATCATTACATACTTCTTCATAAAAGCACCTAATAAGCATTTGACTTGCAATCAAAGGGATACAATACAATAAATCCATGCACTGTAGTTTATTATTGTAATTGTTTTTCATACTGCGCATACTACAACTACAACATGGACATTTAACTGCAACTAATTGGTAAGAAGACACCGTACACTTGCCTTGGTTGGAAAAGTTGCTTTTTCAAGGTCTGTCTGTACAAGAGCTACATGTAGGTCGACAACACAACTGTTTGTGTTCTCCTTGGTAATCTACCCTGCAACCTTTTTTGCTATTTTAACATCTGAATCTCAGCCCAAAATAATCCTGGCATCATCTTCTGCATTCCTTAAAGGTTACCCAAGCTGCCAGAACAGGAGGGAGGAAAGGACACAGCTTTTCTAATAGCAAGAGAATAAGACCAGTGCTTCTCTACTCGAGCTTAAGTCTGACAATATTTACTAAAATTCTTCATTACAGTCAATGTGTTGAAATCAGCGCACAGAAAAGAAAGGGAACCTGCCATTTATACCACTTAAAACTCCAGTATGTGTTGCGATGTTAAGAGCAAAACATGAAAATAGTATTTAGAGAAGAATCACACATATATTAAAAGATAAACACGTGTACAAAGTTTTATTGTTGTCAAGTACATGTCATTTTCTGCAATATTTCTTGTACCCAATTGCAAAATGTACAGATGAAACCCAGTTTGTATAACGATTTTAATATCTTCTTCTGATGTTTCTACTGACAATTAACCTGAAACACTGGTGATCCTCCTAACTAGCAAGATGAAAACACCAAAAGCATTTCATACTGTGAACACTGAGGGTTTGGTCTTGTTACCAGAGACAGATGCTGTGCATTGATTCCCATTTTGAGTCTGAATGTTAATTTGCATCAGCGTTTTCTGGGTAATCTACAGAGTTCACTAACTCATGATGCTTTGTACATGAAACATTTTCCACAAGACATTTGGTCCATTCTGCTGTGATACACTGAGTTTCACAAAATTAGACATAATGACATAATTCAAGTCATGAATACTGATAAACTCTCAATATCATAAGCATTCCTGTCTCTGTTATTACTTCACATTACATTAACTAAACTGCACCCAAACTGCCTTTTTGTGTTTTAGGCAGTACCGCCTCTAAAAACATCCACAGCAATTTTTGCTGGTCCACGAGGAGGTAACGCAGCTCAACAGCAACAGCAATGGATTGTAATGGACAAGCAATTAATCATTAGATAATCAACACTAGTTAGGAGAAAATACAGGGAGAAAAACAAATGTTGTTGTTGTTTTGTTAGAAAGATTTTTGTAAATCAACATAATATTTAATGCACATTCAAATAGTGTTTCTTAATCAGAAATTAATTAAAATTGAAAACATTTTTTTATGAAGGGGATGCATACTTTGCACTTATATAAATTTATTGTTTTAATAAAACATTTTGAAACACTTCTCTGCCATTTTAGTTAATTGCGATAATAAAAGTAATTGTACAATTATGTTGGGTTTAGGTTTAAATTAGCATCCCCTTACACTGAAAAGGGAGGAAGGTGGATGCAAACTAAAGCTAACATCTTGTCAATACAGAATAATTATAAGACATCCCCTTATTTTGAAATTTCAATATAAGGGAATGCAAACTTTTTTTGTCAGAGTGCTAACGTTAGTATGTTAATCTGCAAACAGGGTTTCTTCTATTAGTATGTCATTAGATACTGTTAGCATGTTTTTATGCAAATGTTTAACATGTAACATGTTAACATAGAATGACCTGAAGCAGCAATATGTGTTGAAACACATAAGTAAAACTTAAAAAAAGACAACTTTCATTAACATTAATGTGATTTGTTAGCATTATTCTCAAAGTGGAGCTGAGTCAGACAGAAATTCAGTCATCAGTTGAACCAAATTCCATGACAATCTATTAAGTGCAGAACAATTTCAATCTGGACTGTTGGACCAAAAGACTGCCCTGGATTACCTGCACTCTCTAAAAGCCATGATGCCATGTGGCTGCAAAGCGTAAACCTCGTCTCTTTATTACAGAATCTGACATGTTTTTTTATTTCTTGTCAGCTGAAGATCCAGATCCATCAGCAGAGCCAGGAAATTCCTGTTGGGGTAGATGGCTCTCTTCTGGATCAATTTCTGCAAGCCCTGTTTGAGCGGGAGGTGACGGTAGATCATGAGGTACGCCAACACCAAGGTCGATGACCGGCTCATCCCCATGATGCAGTGCACCAGAACTTTCCCTGAAGAACAGACAGGTTGAAGGGAGAGGAGGATGTGAAAGGAGGATTAGTGAGAGACTTCAGCCTTATTAATATCATAAATGACTGCCTGTCTCATGCTGTGGCCTTTCTTTTTCCCTGCTGAGAGCTAAAAATAGTTCAAAAATTCATCCCCTTTGTTCATTTAAGGTCCCTTTGCAGACTAGGTCTGACTGTGTCCTTAATCCCAACTCGTACGCTCCTTGATAGCTTCTTTGAAAGGAACCATGGACACATTATAGACTTAAATTCTGCAAGGTAAGACTCTTAGTATTCCTGCTGGCTGAAAATACACTTATTACAAATTGTGTTACATTGTGCTGATAGGTGACATTGAAAGGAAAACATGATAAGAGAAGTCAAAAAGATGCGTTTATTTTAAGGATTTAATGGAGAGAAATTGTAGAAATGAGCAGATATATGCAAAACATCATTCAAGTCTTCATAGCTACCAAGTTAATAATATAAATAATAAATAATAAAAAATGTAAAAAAATGAAAAAGACGTTATGAGGAGTCTTACCATCAGATGACTTCAGTGCTTTATGAATGAAATCAGCTGCAGGCTGGAAATAAACATCCAGATCAAAGTAGGTCGAGTCATCTGCTGGAATGCCACAGTACACAAAGTCGTTGCCATAAAACCTTTGGTTCCCTATGCTGCCTCGCTTTGAGTGAGCAGCGTTTAAAATGTGAGTTATACCTAATTTCACCAAAACAGCCTTGTTTTGTGCTACTGCCCTACCAAGACAAAGAGACAAATAAAGGTTCAAGACTTGTAAAGGCTATGCATTACAGCGCAATGTTTTTAATGTGATACAGTATGTGGCAGAAGCTTCATCAAAAGATAATGACTTTTTGGAAACTGTTTAATATTAAAATAAAAAGTTTTATGTTTCTGCAAGGTAATATCAGTCAATTAATATAAATGTATACTTACACATTTCCTATGTATATTTTAGGCCAGACCTCGTCAATTTCATTGAGATGCAGCTTGCATGAGTCCAGAACTATCTGCAGGTCCTTCACAGTTAGATATTCTCTTCTCTTGCCTTTCAGGGCTGACATTATAGGTCTAAATCCTCCGTCTTGGATTGATTAGGCGTCCAACTGTTTGTTGTATCAAAGCAATTCCCATCTACTTTGGCTCGGGATGATCTGTACGAGCAGGTGTTCATCTGCTGTCACTGGACAGTTACCCAATTTAGTGCTTAACCTAGCGTGTAGTCTTACTCGTGCAGAGGGCAGAACAACAAACAGTGCACCCTGGGCCCTGCTTTTCACACTGCTGTGGGACTGTAATTTAATAAGCCTCAAACTGAGATGAATCATTCCATAAAACAGTGATAATTGGGTGGAATTATGGACAAAACATTTAAGTGTATTGCTAATCCTGGATCAGAGTGTAATGTACCATTTATGGAAGAGAAATACTGTAACAGCTTCACAAAGCTATTTTACTGCTCTGACATAAATATCTTGTGAAAGCAAATTGGATGAAAAAGGGGAGAAAAAAAAGCTTTGCCATGGGCTGCACATGACATCAAACAGGCTGCAATTGTTGCTTTTAACTTTTCTATTATGTTGCAGGTCAATTTCACCCATCTCAGTTTTTAAATTGAAGGAACACATAATTAACCTCTGCTTCTTTATGCGCTGAAATGTAATGAGTTTTTTTTTCTAAGGGTTGGGAATGTGTATGTACAATGTGGGAATTGTGATGTAAGTGCTGATGTTCTATACAAAATCAGTTGGTAAAGGTGGATTGATCATTTTCGACTCTGGGACAAATGAGCGATGAATTGATTGATTATTCAAAGTGCTGCTTCTTCTTATCACCACAGTAGTGTGTGTGAGTGGTGCTGGACCAAATCCCACCTGAAGACATACTGTCAAGCAAACATACTGTAAAACCTGGGAGGATATGAGCCGCAACTGCTGGTGAAAATGAGTCTAAAAAGGGTGTAGTTGTGTGTGTGTTTATGCGTGTGAATACACTGTGTGATTACTTTGAATTTGAGAAGCTGTTTTTCTATCATTTTGCTAAATGGGATGCCGAACAAAGGAGCTTCAGAAGTTCAGCAGGAAAACAGCATTTTCTTTTATTTTAGAGAGCATCACAAATATAGAGGAAGATGTTTCTGAATTGTTATTAACCAAGGCTTTCTCTGATGAAAAGTGTTTAAAGTATTCTGCATCATCTGTGTCCATTTTACAAGATGTGAGTGAGTAAGACATCTAAAGAGTGTCAGGTTGTATGGGTCAAACTGTCAAATTATAAAAACATATAATCAGTACTAGGAAATCAATATGCATACAATTGACATTTGAGCTCAAATGAAATTATACTGAGCATATATTGTGTGGAATCTGGGTATTTTGACCCACAACACATGTAATTTTTTTATTAAAATTAATACAGAGCTTAAATAAGTCATCTTGTGTCATCTTCAGTCTTAAAATGTATTCTGCCTAAGGGTGAATTGATTACACTGATATATTAATAAAAGGATCGATAGGTTGTGAAAAGGCAGCATGATTCACATCAAACACAGCAGCAGAGTCAAACTGAGAAAAGGCAAAGTACAGCATCTCCCTCCACTGGCAGATACTAAATCTTTCATTTGCGTGGAGGAAAACATGTATTTGCAGTTGTGTAAGTTAGAATATCAATTCATTTTTTAATTGTACTCACGATGTCTTGCGTAGTTTTATATCCAAAACGAGAAGCTGTTTGAGGAATCCCTTGTTTGGGAAAATCCACCTGTGCTCTTTGACCTTACTAATAGCTTCTAGTAAGGTGTAATGGTGATGGATCATGAGGTAGGCCAGGACGAGGGAGGCAGACCTGCTCACTCCAACTGCACAGTGGACTAAAACCCGAGCTGGTAAAGAATAAGAATAGGATTACAATGAGCCTGCAGCGTAAAATATGGTATTGTATTCTGGGTAAGATGAGTGACTTGCAGAGAGGCCTGCACAGACTGTCATAAAATGGAGTGACTTCATAGCAACACGATGGGTATTTACCACCAGCCGTGTCAAGTGCGTTCTGAATATACTCAGCAGAGGGAAAGAAATAGCGAGAGAGGTCAAAGGACAGTGAATCATCTGCAGGCACTCCATAATAATCCACTGTGGATCCATAGAAGTCATGACTTCCCTGACAGTGCATCTTCCCATGAGCTGCATTCAGAACATGAGTGATTCCCAGCTTCCACAGACTGTAGCGATCATTGGCCACAGACCTGTGTACAAATGAAATCATAAATAAGAAACACATAATAAGAAAGCATAGTACATGAGTACTTTTATTTTATAGGCTTTCAAGAGCAATGCTGTAGACTTACATGTCACCAATGAACAGGTTAGGCCAAACTTCATCCACATGATTGTCAAACCTTTTTCCTCCATACAAAACCTTCACCAAGTCTTTTACAGATGGAGTATCAGGAGAAGCTGCAACAGTTTCCTGCACATTGTTCATAGTTGACTGCATGCAAATTTACAGCTGCCTACATTTGTATGATTTCAAACTCTGCTGTAGCTTTACTACAACCATATTTGTACAGACAAGGACAGGTGTTCCCAGTCTAAAATTAAAACACTGACCTATATTCTACATGCTGGTCAGCCTCACAAATCCAAATCCCCATCAAGTGCATTTTAGGTCCCATCACGACATCTCCTTTTGCGGCGTGTAAGTGCACAATGAATTAACAGTTTTTCACCATAGCAACGTTAATTGTGCATAAGTAAAAGCGCTGCATTTCTCTTTTTTCACCAGTAGGTAGATGTGCGCTCGCCGTTGGCCGGCTACAGCATCCAAGCTCATTTGTTACTGAATATACCTGCGCAGCTATTCTGCACATTACCGCATTGTGCTGTCAACAATGACGCTATGCTAACCAGCGCGATGCCACGGCGAAATGATTTTCAGCAAGCGCGTATTGTGGCAGCAAACGCTAATACTGTTTCTTCAGTTTTTTGCGAGATGCCATATAGCTACATAGCTGAATAAACACATTCCCGTATCGCCTTCTGTTACATCTCAGTCCGGGTGAGTGAGAAAGGCAGACGCATTGATGAAGCTAGCACGTAAGCTAGCTTAGATTGCTAGCTATCGTTAGCTTGAGCCTTGAGTTTAGCCTCTGCTAAACAGGGTTCTAGAAAGATGATGGATGCGTTCCTTTCGGTTCATGTTGTGCTTACACACACCTTCACTTGTCACATTTGCTTGTTTTGTATTTTTTATTATTTACAAGTTTGGAAAGATGTTAACAGTAACTACAGGTATCTCATGGCCTCACTTGAATTGATAGCCAGTCATGTGGGTTTATGTTTTTTTTGTTTGTTTGTTTTTTTGCAGGGGTTTGTAGGGTTTTACTTGACAGAGTCGGACGTTACCTGACTGTGTATATTGAGTATAGTTCTTTTATGAACTTTTATAAAGTGCAAAACTTCTACAAGTGTTAAATTTGGGAGCATTGTATGAATGTCTTTGCAGTCATAGATTTAAATGACAGGGTTTGGTACCACTGAAGTTTAGAGATTGTTTTTCAGTTTAGTGTGTGTTATAGTGTAAATTAATAAGATTGTGGTATATTAAAAAAACAAAACTAGAACTAAACTAAAACCATAAATAGTGTATTAGTTTTAAAATCCCTACATGTCTGCTCCTTCACCTACATTTCCAGGGTGTGGTATCCACTATGCAAACCTCTTGCCAGTTCCTGCCGCCTCTGCCTCGTGTATTTGGTCAAGCTAGGAAAGATCAGCCTGCCAGTGAAACTGAAGAAATGAACTTAATGTAACATTTTGTCACACGGTGAAGTCATTTTCTGTCTATTTTGCAGTGTTGTGGGGTTCGTCTGGGTTCAGTGTTGCTGATTCAGTGAAAATAAATTGTGTGTGTGGGTCTACTTCCTTTGTTTGCTTTTGAGGACGCCAATCATTAATGGATATTGACAGGGCTTTGTAGTTTGAGTCGCACTTAAAGTTTGATGTGTTATTCTTCAGGCCTCAGAGCACAGCGGAAATGACCCATCTGAGTGTCCGTCGCTGGACACCCAAACATGTCGCAAAGTGGCTAAAGGAAGAGGGTTTCTGTGACTATGTGGACCTGCTATGCTACAAGCACCGACTGGACGGAACCAGTCTGCTCACCCTCAGTGAGTATGACCTCCGTTCACCGCCCTTGGAGCTCAAGGTGCTGGGAGACATCAAGCGCCTGATGGTGTCAATCCGCAAACTACAGAAACAGAACATTGACGTGTTGGAGGAGCTTGGTTTTCCCTTTGATGGTCACTCTCCAACAGGCTCTGGAGGAAGTTTGGAGTGGATGTGCAATGGAGACCCCAGCAGAGATTGTGACAGTACTGACACAGCACCGGTGGGAGAGGAGTATCACCAGTACACTAATGGGAAGTTTAAACAGCAGACGAGGCGTCTGGACCCAGAGTACTGGAAGACAGTGCTGAGCTCTATCTATGTGGTGTTTGTGTTTGGGTTCACATCCTTTGTCATGGTCATAGTGCATGAGAGGGTGCCTGACATGCGCACATACCCTCCATTGCCAGATATCTTCCTGGACAGGTAGGTGTGTGATCTCATATTTAGTTTTACCTCCAAAAACAACTCAAACATCACTCAGTTGTTAAAGTCCAAAGACAGAAAGAAAAAAAATTTAAATTATTTTCTACTGTCAGAATATCACACCAGATGGTGGACATAACTGCCCTACTTCCTTGTAGCTTGTTTCTATTATTGTCTTCACATATTCCTGATGGGGTAGCTTTGGTTCAAAGATGTCTTTGAGATTTTTTAAAAATGACCTACTTTGTAGTCTCACCCATTGTTTATGACCAGCTTAGAGCTTTTCATTGAATGCCTTAGCTTATTTGTAGAGCTGGTTTAGGGAAATGCTACTGTGGGTTTTGGAGAGATGAATCATGCCGAGGCCAGTTTTTCATGTTTTACAGATTTTCCCACTCACTAGTAATATTATTTACAGTGAATATTGTAATATTTAAAATCAGTCAAGGATATGGAAAGTTTAAAACTAGGGTTTGGTTCCTTTATGCTGTTGTTGTGATAGAGTTAGAGAATGATGTGCATTGTTTTTACTGTAAACACTAAGCCACAGAAATGTGTCAGCATTTAATAGCAGTTCATCAGTTAAGCTGTTGTTAACAAGAGTTTTCATTTATTTATTTACTTAAATTTATTGAACAAGCTGTACTCTGTGAGAACAAACTGGCAGTCAACATGTCACAATATAACAAACATGACCCCCACCCCTCCACCCTCCCACCCTCCCCCAAATTTTACATTTACAAGAATATGAAACAGACGAGTAAATTCTTAAATTAGGACTTTAACAACATTCATTGCATTGTTGATGACTTAATACAGCAGTTGTCTCCGCACTAATTCATTTCTCTTCAACAGTGTGCCTAGAATACCATGGGCCTTTGCCATGGCTGAGGCATGTGGCGTGATTCTCTGTAACATCTGGCTACTTGTTCTGCTGCTTCATAAACACAGGTAGAATCCTGACTTTTTACCTCAGTATAGAGTTGTCACTGCAGAACCTGTTCTGTACCTACAGTGTGTCTGATAAGTAAAAGACCCAGGAGAACTGTTTCCCACATTGTGCAGGTCCATCCTCTTGCGGCGCATGTGCAGCCTAATGGGAACAGTGTTCATGCTTCGCTGTATCACCATGTTTGTTACCTCCCTGTCTGTGCCAGGACAGCACCTGCAGTGCTCGGGAAAGGTAATACACTAATCTATTCGGCATGTATCATACACTAAACGCTACATATTTGCCCCACTGACAGAACAACATTAAGAGCTTCGCTTATTCTCTGGTCTAGATGTACGGTGACATGTGGGCCAAACTGCAGCGAGCTGTGGCCATCTGGAGTGGTTTTGGGATGACCCTGACAGGGGTGCATACATGTGGCGACTACATGTTCAGCGGCCACACTGTGGTCCTCACCATGCTCAACTTCTTTGTAACAGAGTGTGAGTAGTTTTACATTCAGACATGTACATAACCAAATAGCTGAACTTCAGAAGCCCCTTTAAATTTTTATGTTGATTAGATTGTTTTACACTTTATTGTCAAAATATTAAAAATTCATCCTGAATCCCAGGGCACATGTACCATGACAAAAACATTACTTGAACAACACTACACATACTACAACATTAATCACAAGCACAAGTATTTATCACATAAAAAATTATGAAAAGGTTGCTGCAGAACAGTCCTTGATATTTAATCACTCAGGCCTATACTTAGAACCTATACTCCTGATTTATTGGTTGATAGGCTGAGGATATTAACATTAAGGTGATTTGGCCTTGGAATAACCGATAATAATGAAGAAAATAACTATGTAGCCAATCTCTTAATGATACTGATGAATGAAAATACAGTCCTTACTCTAATAGACTTAAGACCTTGTCTCATGTTAAGGGTTTTGCTTTTAGATTGTGGCTGTTTTTATTTGTAGTTATTTATTTTTCCCAATAGAATTTCAATTCAATTCACAAACTCAAACCGATTTCTTAATATTTCTGGTTGTAGCTCTGCAGTCATGTTTGTTCAAAGCTTTATTCCAAGTTAACATTTTGGACATCACACAAATTTAACCAAGGTTTTTTTAATAAATAAAATATATATTAATATGACATTTAGTATGAATATTGTTTTCTTTGACTTTGAAGATTTTAACCCCCTAACACACTAAAACGAATTGTACTTGGTATGAAGATTTAAAATGTTCATAATGTCACAGTGGGTGTCATATATTTGTAGAGAAATTATGAGCTGTTACTAGAAGCGGTGATATTTGAAGGTTGAAATACTTGATTATGGTTCAAAAAAAAGTTGCCACATAGGGGAGATGCCATATATGGGAACACTGTCCCTGTGTTGCCATCCGGTGTCTTTAATTGGTAATGCAGCTGAAAATAAGAGAACAAAAATATACAATATTTGTGGGACGATAGGCCTAAAAGATACAAATTAAAATACAGTTAGTCTTTCTGCCTCCCAAATACAGACACTCCCCGAAGCTGGAACTTTATTCACACGCTGTCCTGGGTCCTCAATCTCTTCGGCATTTTCTTCATCCTGGCTGCACATGAACACTACTCCATCGACGTCTTCATAGCCTTCTACATCACCACCAGACTCTTCCTTTACTACCACACTCTAGCCAACACTCGGGCCTACCAGCAAAGTCGACGAGCCCGCATATGGTTCCCCATGTTCTCCTTCTTTGAGTGTAATGTGAACGGTCCCGTCCCCAATGAGTATTGCTGGCCCTTCTCTAGACCTACTGTGATGAGGAGGCTGATCGGATAACAGCAGGAGCAGTGGTACCTTCAGACATTTCTTAACCTGTGATGTTTGCTCCCCTTTGTCAAGTTGCCAACTCAGACTGTATGTATTATTCTCATCAACAACTGACTGATGTGATCCTATCAGCACTGAGGCCTGATGGGATACACAGAGCCATACCCTCTTATAGTCTGGGACGTCATTTCTAACCTTTCCCTGTCACCATTTTTAGCTGGATTAGACAAAATCCACCAAACCATGCAATGTTTTGAAAGCTGCTTTTTTTTTTTTTAACACTCTGCTTGGTTTGAAAGCTGAACACAGTGGGGACATGCGTTGTTGATTTGTCCGCAAGTCTTTTACTAAAAGGTATATAATTTTATGCTAAATGTTTTGGTACCATAGAAACCTAAAAATTGTGGATGGCACATAATAAAAGCCACATTAAGATAATTCTCAGGCAGCAGTCTACCTAATCCTTCTTAGCAGTGTATTAATTTGTGTGTAGTTAAACACCTAATTGTTTCAAAGGTTTAATCTTGATTCTTGACTAAAAGTTTTGTCTTACTTACCACTGCATAATTTATCAAAACATAACTCTAAGGACCATTAAAGCAATATGTAAAGATGTCCATATTAATGCTTCTTGTATATACATTTTTTCATCATATTGAGATTGAGTCTTCTGCATTCCTTGAGATTAGGCTTACATTTTAACAAAGTTAGTACCTACTGATGAAACAAAAATCATAGCTTGTTGTAAGAGAAACATACACTGACTCCTGTGTTTATAATATTCAGATAGCCTGCCTTTTCCTTACCAGACCTAGAAAATCTGCCAAAAGTTTGGAAAAAAATGTTTTATTTTTTTCTCCCAGAGGTCTTAAATATGATTCAATTTGCCAATTACCTTGAGTGTTATGGTAAGCTCCTTTGTATAGAAACATCCCAAATCTGTCATGTTTACTGTTTTAGTTGTTTAGTGCTTTTTCAAAAAACTTTCATCATACAGTGTAAATGACCAGGCTTAAATACCACTTGACCTTTCCCTAAAATAGTTCTTAAAAATGATTCCTAAATTTGTATGCATTTGTTTATATTAATTTATTTCATTTTGTAAATTTTAATGGGTATTTTTATATTTAATATACAAAGTTGCAGCAACATGCTCATAGGTAAATGTTTACAGTTCTTCAGTGTTTATCTGAAACACAATGTGCTATTTAAGTGTAATGTTCTATCATTTCCATCATTAAAAACCTTAAAGAAGTGTAAAAAAAAAAAAAAAAGTTCTCTTTTTTTGTCTTACTACACAATATACTGTACATATGTCTGCTATTAGACAGATGGTTTTCAGCATTAGGGATGAAGAGTTTATAAAGGTGTTGGAAGCTATGGTGTGCTGGTCAATTAAACCAATAACTGCTTTGATAGTGAGGGGACGTATACGCCAATCAGCCACAAATTGACTTTGGTGGTCTTAAAAATGTCATGGAGGACAAGGGTCAGCATAGCTACTGAGCAGTCTGCAGCTAAACAGTTGCATACTCAGCAAAATGTGATACACTGTGTGCAGACGTTTTCAAAATACACAAACTCAATATTCAAAAGTGCAAATATTGGTGTGACTAATTCTTTACTAAAAGCACCACTTTAAATATTTGAATTAAGTAAATTTACTAAACACATTGTATACATTTTATTTGAAGTACAACGGTAAAAATACTTCAGTAAGAAAACAATTTATTTTAAACAATATTGATTATAATGATTAAAATAATTAATAGAATACAATAGTCAGTGTTGGCAAAGGCGTAGCTGATTATAAACACTTTGTGCTGATAGGTTGTTAATCCATAATAATACATTGGCATTTATTAGTTAATGCGGTATAATATAATCTTAATATTTTTGTAAAAAAAAAATTACGTTTCATAATAAAACCACAAAGTGGTATTAATGTGGCTGATTGCTGTATGAAGTACAGTATATGAATCCTAAGTTTGACCAAAGGATGGCAAATACTGTATGAGTGATTACATATGTTTACTTTACTATTTTACCCTGAATATTTAATAAAAGCACTAAAGAAATTGGAAACAATCTGCTTTGAACGTGACTATCTTGATTTGAGATATAGTGAGGCTGCAAGTGTATAACAGAATTTGCAATAGTTACTGTAAAAATGTTGTGAAGTACTCCATGATAAAAATGAAATAATAATAATTATTATTATTCAACAATATTGGTAACTTACTTACTATATAACTTACAGTACGTTAGCGTATTAGTTGCTATAGTGATTTAGATGTCTTCAATTTGCCGGTTTCCTTGTGGCATAAATTGTCTAACAAATGTGGACTTTTTCAAACAGTAAGAACTGCTTTTATTGCTCCCAAGCAGTAGATGAAAACTAAATGAAATTGCTTTTATTTACAAAAATATCAAGTTGCTCTAAATTCAGTAGGGCACATATCAAACAGCTATTTTTTCGGGTCCTACAGCACCGAGGTCAGGAGGAGGGTGTTGCGTCTTTTTCGGCGTCCTACACCGGTGTCGACCGCTTGTACTGCTAGTGTAACTATTTCACGATTTGACAGCAACATCAACAACAAAAGTATTACTCGGTAAGTAATAGACATAGTATTACTCGTATTACTATTACTTTGTTTCGTTGGAATGTCAGCAAAATGGCTGTCAAAGGTCTTGTCTGCTAGCTAGAAAACGCCCCCTACCACCCTCATGTTTTCAAATTGCTTCAAAACACAGTAACGTTAGCAGACTAAAGTATGTTTCTTATCGCCGCAAAAGGTTGAGAAGTAAAAATTAGGTACATGCAATCTGCAGCCTCGTACGCACCAGATTCACTGAAAAGCACTGTAAGAACTTGGCATTAACGTGAACCATGAAGACTTGATCAAAAAATGGATTTTACATATTACATTGATGGGATAAGATTTAACTTGATAGTTATAACGTAACACACACACAGAAAGAGAGAAAGACACGCTTTAAGGAATGTTAACCTTAGCGTGGAAAGGGTTTCTGAGACGAGCCTGCAGTCTAACCTTGGCAATGAGGAGACGTGACCGCACAAAGTGTGAGCAATGGAGATCGTATACTGCAGGTGTCTGGGAAACGGAAATGTCCTGATGGTTTTCTTGTTGGAGTTTAGGCAGTAGCCAACATTTTAGGAATTCCCCTCGTGACCACAGTCATTTGTTTAAAGTTAAGAAAAATATTCTGCCTATGAAATGTCAATATGTTAAAAAGAAAATTGAAAATGCCATATAAAAAATTAAGTTGGGTATCTAAAATACACAAAGTCCCAGAAAAGAGGGAAAATGTGACCTCATCAACTTTTAATGGTAGCTACAGCCTAGGCTTAAAAGTGGTCTTTTAAATGTTTCACCAAAAAAAGAATTGGAAAGCACATTTTCTGAAGGACATTTGTGGCTTGTTGTCACCATTTACACTCTATAATGCTATTTCTGTCACAGGCGTAATGGCCATTCCTCCAGCGTATGCAGATCTTGGCAAATCAGCAAAGGACATCTTCAATAAAGGATATGGTAACAAGAAGCGAGATAAAAGACAGATTATTGTTAACTTATTAGAAATGTATTACCCAGGAAGCCCAGGAAGTAGTTACTCATCGTCATTCTCCTTTCAGGTTTTGGATTAGTTAAGCTTGATGTGAAGACAAAGTCTTCAAGTGGAGTGGTGAGTTTAGTTATTCCTATAATTATCACAAAAAACATCTAATACAACTCAGCCTATAGTGTATTTCAGCTCTAAGTCAGTCCCTCCAGAAGTTTGTGTTTTTGGGATCACAACAGTTATTTCAACCAATCCCCAATCAAATTTGTGGATCCTTGCAATTCTAAACATACTAATATTATTGCAACATGCATTGTAATTTTTTGGAAACACTGTTGCGAATTCATGCATTTTAGACTGCAACAAAAAAAAGGTCTGAATTCCTGGCGGGACTGATAAGTGATGGACTATTAACTTCTCCATCCTTTGATATTCATTCAGTCTCTTTTAAGAATTTCCTTTTGTATTCACTTAGGAATTTAAAACTTCTGGTTCATCCAATGTGGACACCAGCAAGGTCACTGGAACCCTGGAAACCAAGTACAAGTGGGCTGAGTATGGGCTAACGTTCACAGAGAAGTGGACCACAGAAAACACGCTTGGAACAGAAGTTTGTGTTGAGGATCAGGTAAACTGAAAACTGTTAAATTGCTTATCTTTCCTTTAATCATGCTCTGAATTAAACCTGACTGATGGAAGGATTTTCTTCTTTAGATCACCAAAGGGCTGAAACTTAATTTTGATACTACATTTTCACCAAATACTGGGTAAGCTATGGCAATGCTAATAAGAAAATCACTTCTCAACACTCTTCTAATCCCTACTTTTTTCCACAATTTTACAGAAAGAAGAGCGGCAAGGTGAAGACAGCTTATAAAAGGGAATTCCTTAATGTTGGTGTTGATGTAGATTTAGATATTGCTGGTCCTACTATCCATGGGGCAGCAGTGGCTGGGTATGAGGGCTGGCTGGCAGGCTACCAGATGACCTTTGACACAGCCAAATCGAGGATGGCCCAGAGCAACTTTGCAGTTGGCTACAAAACCGCGGACTTCCAGCTTCATACCAATGTGTATGTTTAAGATTCAACAAATATTAGAACCAAGCAATGTAACAGATGAAAAGAGTTCACTAATCTTTTGATTAGGGCTGGGTATTGAACTTTGATACTTTTATGGCACCAACTAAATAGTTTTGATCCTATGGTGTATAGAAAAATGTGAATGTAAAAGAAACATTTTGATGAAATTGTGACTATGCAATAGGAGCTTCGTGAGTAATGCACTAAAAAAGTAGATCTGTAAAATGCGTTGTACAAGCAGAAAAATACAGTGTGGTCTCCATTCTATCAAAGCTATCTGTTAACATAGAAAAGCTTGTTCAGTAATCAATATGAACATGCTAAAACATGGGTCTGACCACAACCCAATCCATCTACTACCTTTGTACAATCCCCTAGTTCAAAGGCAGCCCCCCCACCACCAAAACAGTGAAAAGATGGTTGACTGGGCCCTCATGGATATTTAGAGGCCACGGATTGGAAACACCCTGTGAGACAAATGTTGAGGACATGGATGGACTGATGTTCTGCATTACAGATTACATCAACTTCTTTGTTAACATCTGTATGCCAACAAAAACTGTCCACTGCTTCCCAAACAACAAGCCATGGGTCACCAAACACATTCAAATAATCCTGAACGAGAAAAGGCAGCGTTCAGATCAGGTGACAGGGAAGCGGTGAGGGAGGTCCAGAGATGGCTGTCTGTAAAGATCAAAGAGGGGAAGGAGGCTTCCAGGAGGAAGCTTGAAAATAGGCTCCAACAGAAGGATATCAGAGCAGTCTAGAGTGGCATGAAGAGCATCACTGGGATATAAGACCAGCAGCCAGAGAACACAGGGGAGTGTGGTTAGAGAGAATGATTTTAGCACCTTTTTCTAATAGGTTTGATGTGCCTCATATCCATCCCCCAAAGCTATGCTATGCAGGCTTCGCCCCACAAAGGCTGCAGGTCCTAATAGAGTCAGCCCCAGGGTTCTGAAAGCCTGTGCCTGTGTATCCTTCAGCACATTCTCGACCTGAGCTGGCAGCTGAAGAGGGCACCTGTGAGATGGAAAACTTCATGCCTGGTGCCAGTACTGAAAGGGAAGTGGTCTGCCCCAGTGTCCCCAGTGACTACAGACCTGTGGCTCTAACCTCCCACATAATGAAAGTGTTAGAGAGACTGGTCTTGGACTTCCTCCGACCTCCAGTTTGTTTATCAGCCTCAGCTGTGGGTGGAGAGCACACTCATCCACTTGCTACACCGCATCTACACCCACCTGGACAATCCTGTGGGGTCTGTAATTGTGTTTTTTGAATTGTCCAGTGCTTTTAACACAATCCAGTCTGTCCTGCTGCGGGAGAAATTAAAGAGCATGTTTGTTGACGTCCCCACGGTTGGCTGGATTTTGGACTACCTCACTGACCGACCCCAGTACATCCGTCTGCAGAACTGTTTGTCTGACCCTGTGACTAGCAGCACAGGTTCTCCCCTAGGCACATTTCTTTTCACCCTGTATACCTCCGACTTCAGGTACAACTCAGAGTCCGACCACCTTCAGAGGTTTTCTGATGACTCTGCGGTTGTTGGATGTCCCAGGGTGGAGTTATCATGGAGTATTGATCACTGGTGGTGGTTATCTGGTGTGAGCACAGTCATTTCCAGCTCAACATCAGTAAAACAAAGGGAACTGGTGGTGGACTTCAGGAAGTCCAGGACTCCTGGCAATCCTCTCTCCATACAGGGAGAGGGGGTAGAAGTAGATTTGGAGTACGAATACCTGGGTGTCCCCTTGGACAATAAACTGTACTGGTCAGTTAATGTAGCATAAATAAAAGCAAAACAGCAGGCTGTATTTTCTAAGGAGACTAAAGTCCTATTTTACAAGCCTGTAGTAGCCAGCTCCATCTTCTATCCTGTGATTTGCTGGAGCAGCAATATGAAGGTGGGGGTCAGTATCAGACTGGACAAACTAAGGAGGGCTAGCTCTGTTTTGGGGGAGGAGCTGGACCCTCTGCATGTTGTGGCTGAGAGGAGAATGTTGTCCAAACTCCTCCTTGGTGCCGGTATTGAAACTTTAACAATACCCAGCCCTATTCTTTAATCTTGTGTGTTTATTTTTATTTTTATTTATTTTTTAATTAGATCAAACAGTTACTGGAAAACAACATGGACAGATAAGTGACATTGCACATTTTTTGCTTTTATCCAGAAACAACGGTTCAGAATTTGGCGGATCCATTTACCAGAAGGTAAATGACAATCTGGAGACTGCTGTGAATCTTGCCTGGACAGCGGGCAGCAATGGTACTCGCTTTGGAATTGGTGCCAAGTATCAATTAGACTCCAGTGCCTCCATATCAGTAAGTGGTTTGAGTTTGCTATTTTTAGTGAAGTGAGAGGGAAACTTCTCTGATTTTTATTGTATTTATTCTTCCTACGCTTGTCGTTTATTAAATTGAAAATTAAACTGCCTTGTCTCTTGTTAAAATATGGTCTGCTTCTAGTTGGAAAACTGCTGTGGATGACTGAGGGGGGGAGGAATAATTAAACACATGGAAGGCAGTGAGAACTCTGATACCGTTCAATTCAGTGCATCTATAAAGTATTCTTATGTACATGTGATACTTATGTACATGATTTATTTCTAATAAGTTTGCAAAGACTTCCATCAAACTTCTTTTACATTGTCATTGTGGGGTATTTGTAGAATTTTTAGGGAAATAATGAATTTGATCTATTTTGGAAAAAGGCTGTAACATAACACAATGTGGAAGAAGTTAAGTGCTGTGAATACTCTCTGGATGCACTGTGTACATGTACGACCCCAACTACAACAGGATGCAAGTTAAACATAAATAAAGTTGTTCTTTTAGGTTTTCTTTTTGTTTGTCAAGAGGCCATCTCAAAAAATGTGTCAACAGCTTGGTAAAATATTGTGGCAAATTGAGCCACTAGCAAAGGATACAGAATTTTACTAACACATTACTTTACATTATTTATAGCTCATAACCTAAAATAATTACATGCATAAATCCCATAATTGTCAATTACTGTATATTTTTGGATATGGATGAACTCTTTACTGTAAGTGTGTTCTAGTTTAATGAATTCATGTTTTTCTCCAGGCTAAGGTGAATAATGCCACCTTGGTAGGAATTGGATATACCCAGACTCTACGGCCTGGTAAAAACCAACTTTACTTTAAAACAGATTTGGAAAGACTACCAAACATCACTGACCACGTATCTTTATCTTTTTTTTTCACCAGGTATGAAACTTACTCTCTCCGCACTGGTGGATGGAAAGAATATTAATGCTGGTGGTCACAAACTAGGACTGGGCCTAGAGTTGGAGGCATGAGAATTTGTTCTGCCATTTCAGAAGAATATAATCTAAATCTGACCCTAGGTGTTCCTGTATGGCTGGCAGCAAAGCTAATTTAAAGAGAAGCCAAAACAATAAAAAAAGAAGCCCAGTTCTTAAGCACCGTTAAAATAGAGACTTCCCACTAGCTTTTGTTCATTGTGGTTACAATACTAGTCATTTTTCACTCACATGTATTTATTAACCAGTTACTCCTTCTGCCAATTTAATCACTATAATGAAAAACCCTTTTCGGAGTGTTGAAAGTTTGCTTTCTTAGTTTGACAATCCGCGAGTGATTCCAAACACAAAACCTTGTTATTTTGTTGAAGGTTGATCATGTAGAATGTAAGTCTGAGCTTCTATTTTGCACACTAGAATATGCCTTTATTTAAACGCTCTCCTGTTTTATTTGCACATCCTATTTATATTAAATATGTATTGACAGTCTGCATATTGGAAGGGTTAGTCCAACAACGTGCTTATCAAGACTGAAACTGGTCTTCAGCTATGTTGGAGAGTAGCTTAATTGTACCCTGCGTTAAGTTTGAAACTTCCACTCCCTTCAAATATCTGCTTCTAAGTTGCAAGAAAATGCTAAATGGAATGAAATTTTCCTCAATATGACTTGAATGGAAAAAAAAAAAAAAAGACTTATCCACTTTTCTTCCCATTTTTGAGAACTGTGACTCTTATCACGATGCAGGTTGTGTGTTAAGTGTGTGTCTACCTTTGCAATAAAGTCCTGAAATGAAGCTTTATTCTCCTGTGATTTGACTACAGTACACAGAAAACATGGAGAACGACACAAATAAACAGTGAAACACTCGGCACTATTGGAATGGACAGGTTTTTAATGTAATTAATTCGCTTATTTCAGTGCTGCACTTTGTATTGCAATTCTAAAATGAGTTTTCTTTCAGAATTATAATAAAACTTATAATTTGTCTCATGGTTTTCACATTAACATGAGCCCAGACAGTAGTACAGTTGGGATGAGAAGTTTACACCTCCTACATGCATTCAAACTATCAAATGTTGGTAATTTACCAAGAGACACACCGTACTTTTAGAAGTCTACAATTACTCACTAAGGCCTTGGTTGATTTTCCCATGAAAGAAGCTAAATCTGTAGTTGTTAGTTTTTTAGTTTTAACATATTGAGCATGAGTAGCATATGTGTTAAGATCTGACCTCAACTGTACATGATTTTACGACCTTCACAAACCCTGGATAAAAATTCAGCTAACTTTAACAATACATAAAGTATTTTAATGTAACCACCCAAACCCAACAAATCATTATGCTTATTAGAAGTGTCCTATAGCTTGATAGCCAGCGTAAGCCCATCTCCCACTGTGAGCATACTCAAGCTGATGCGAGCATCTCTGTGCAACTTCTTGTTCAGCTTGTCAATCGCTACAGTGTCCTTGTCTTCAGGGGCCGGATTCAACACCTTCCCACCCCACAGCACCTGTAAGAAAACCATGCTTTTAAATGTAGCTGCTTGAAAATTACTCCTGCAAAAATTGTTATTCTATATTTGTCTTGGGGAAAAAGCTCTTACGTTGTCGATAGCAATGATGCCTCCTTTCCTCAGCAGCTGCAGAGACTTTTCATAGTAGTGGTCATAGCTTTCTTTGTCTGCATCAATGAAGACAAAGTCAAAAGTTCCCGCCTGACCCGATGCCAAGAGATCATCTGGAAAAATGACAATTCAAAAAGAGCAAGAGAAAATAAATAAATGTTATACTTAAAATTCTTTCCAACGTGGCTACCTGCCACTGTTGCCAAACATCTGTCTCATGCCATTGAAAAGAAACGGACAAAAAGACCCTGAATTAAACATAATTTCTACTCTGTATGGAACTATGATGATTGAGTATTTCTCCCTTTTGACATATTATAAATCTAAAATCAAACAAATTTATTTCTTTAATAGTTTCCAGATAGCGTTTTATGATAGTTTTATTAATACTTTAGGAAATCCATTAGCAGTAAAACAAATGCAATTTTTGACAGATAAAGACAGATAAATTAATAAATAACGAGGTTTATCATTATCCCACGCGATCAGGTGATTTACGCACTTGACGTCACCGTACGTCGTGACGGTCAGCCGACTGTTTAGCGTTCGATTTGAAGGGGAAAATGTTTTGGGAAAAAAATCTTCAAGGCTTAAAAGTAAATGGACTTCTACACCACAACAACTGGAATCGAGGTAACAAAACGTACGTTAGCTACCTTTGCGTATACACATGTCACATTAGAGTATTTCATATAAATCTTGAATAAATAATTCGTTTAGGTTATGTTTAACACTGAGTAACGTTAACCTCTGACGAGCTTAGCTGAATGGTTTTAGCTAAAACACAGCCGCATGCTAGCGTGGGGACTAATTGTTGTGTCGGATGGTTATTAGTTAAATGTATTTCAGCTGTTGCATTTTACAGTACAGTTTGTTTTATCAGCAATACTCTTGTTTCACACTTAATTAAAATTGAATCTGTATTTGCATCAAACTACCACCAAATTGTGGCCACCACACACATTCGAGGTAAATATGAGAATTGCAATTAAAGAATGACTTTAATGTGAAGCTTGTGATAGCGTTGCCTTCAAAAGATCATGCTGTAGAAATCTGCCCTTGTATTAAACTTTTCCCATTTGAGCTGTTAAATATTTGCAGCAGGTTTAACTTTAACCTCATACACTGGAAAGTGACCTAGTGGCCTTATTATTATTTATAATAGTCGTTCATACAATCTAAACCTCATCTTTGGCAATGTTATATTTTTCAATTAATAATTAAACCACGTGAAATGTATTGTTTTAGGAAAGTCAAGGTGCACAAAAGCCTTGTGAAATTACCGTTATTCACTTCTGCTTTGAGAAACTGTACATCTCAACCTCTGTTAAATTCGTTTAGAATAGTAAAAATGAGTGAAAACATATGTATTACTATACCTAGAGTTTTCAGTGCTGGCTGTATGCGTAAATCAATTTTTTGCTCAACTTCAGCCTGCAGGCAAAAAGAAACAAGAATATTGAAAAATAAAGATGCAGCAGATATTTGATACAAGATAAAGATCTTTGTGAGCATAGTGCTTGCATGCATGATAATGACTAAGTCATTTAAGCAAACTTGATGTTTACAATAAAATAGTTCTGTTTTTTCAGTGTTTGCTTAACAAAATGAAGTAACTTAAAATAGTTTAGACAGTGAAATAGTAAAATAATCAAATAGAAATACAGCATTTTCTTAAGCATTTTTGCTCGATAAATTTAACAATTAATTGAGCAGGATATCAAATTTGTAGATGATTAATTTTATGAAAATCTTTCCAGATATGATTGTAAAAAGGTAACAGTTCTTTAATGTGATGCTTCTTTTGTTAGTTTGGTATTCTAGTAATGTCTGCTGCACATGCAGATGCACAGTTGTGCATCAAACAGAACTACAGTATGTCTGTTACCTACAGTTTATGAAAGTACTTTGGTCTGATCAGCAATTATTGGAACAATACACTAGCATTACCCCTGAATAATGCAAAAACTCTTTTTAAAAATAGCTTTGAAGTATACCTCTTTCCAGTAGGGTTTGCCAATGCTGGTATATTCTTCACTGATATCACATGCCACTACGACGCCATCATCAGGTAGAGCCAGTGCCATGTTCAGTGTGTTGTAACCTGTGTATACTCCTGCAAATGCAATGAAATGGCACTAAAATCAACATAATAAATGGCAACTGAAATAGTAAAATGGGTATGAGTTCATATAGTAAAAAGACTTATAGGGGATCTTAACCCTGGCAGATGTGCATATGTGATGCACTTACCAATCTCTATTGCTTTCTTGGCTTTTATTAGTTTTGCCAGATTGGCCATGAACTGCGCCTGCTCACATGCAACCATCATGCCGTTCCACGAGTGTTCCATTGTCCTCTAAAAGCAACAAGCAGAAACCAGTCATATTAACTTAACAAATTTTACTGTGAAGCATGATTATGTCCTATGACATTGATCACTTAAGTGTGCAAGAGCACAGCACTATTGCAGATACCAAGTCATTACCATCCTGAGGTTTTTCAGGGCCGGATGCTCCCTCATGGAGTGATTGAGTACGTACTGCATCAGTGGGTTGTCTTTTCCCCCGCAGTGACTTTTGGAGATGCTCATTCTGAAAGATTTCTTTTTCCCTGAGGGCAAACATAAACATTGAAACAATTATAGGGATCTTAAGAACATAATGATGTCACAGGCCCTGGCATAAGTCTTTTAGGAAACTAAATCTGGCCTAGTTAATGCATTTTCTTTTATTTTAGATTTTAGATTATATCTCAGTGAGGAAATTCATCTGTTGTCCCAGCAGCAAAAATAATAGGAGTTATAAGACACGTAGCTTAAAAGCTTCAGGGCTGTAGAGAATTAGTCTGGCCACATTCTGTCACTGTCTTTACTTTTGGCAGAAATTAAAGTGGAGTTTGTACTGGGTGTCAACATGTGCTACTGTATAAACATCAACATTTACAGTATTGCACATAATTATTTATTTGTCAGTGAACGTATGATGCAATCTTGGCTGGAAATTGTGCAGTGCAACTCAGTGCAACAATTATTTGTTCCCATAAACCCTAATAATTAAAACAAACAGTAAATAGAATAACCAATACAAAAATAAGTAATATTTGTAAGATGTACAGGTATAGCAAGTAAAAGTAGCACTTGTTTTGCAGAAAATGTGCTCATTTTACTCTTTTGTATAAAGAAAACTGTATATTACCAATACATCAATGTGTAATCTGCATTTTAGTTTTCTTGTTGCTTGAGGCTGTGCTAGACTTAACTACTTCAGCAAGTTTAGCTTGTTTAATCCAGTGGTTCTCAAACTAGAGGCTGGGCTCCTCTAAAGGGTCACAGAACAAATCAGGGTCATGAATTGAATTTAAAACAAAGTCCTGACACACATTTTACATGTTTGTACATTTCCTTCATCTTCGATTTATTCATTGAAATAAAACCATGTAAAATGAAGGAAAAATAGGAAAATTGGTAACATTTATAGCAACTCTAGTCTAAAACATGATAACAAATTATTAGATGTTAGAAGTACAATATTTTACTCATACTTTTAGTTGAGTACAAGTATAAAGCAACATGAAATGAACCTAAGAGAGAATAATTGTTGCGTTAAGGGACAAGAACACTGCGCTGGCCACTAGGTTCAGAGGAAAGTTTTTAAGTTTTAAACACTTTTAACGGGAACAAGCACTGTTGCGATATGTTTTTTAAAAATATAATACTGTACATGAAAACTATTCTTTTACCTCGTTATTTTCATTAAGAACCGTTAATAGATCTGTAGCTGTTTACACATGTTGCCTTACCTACAATCTGTCTAAACACACGTGACATGTCTATTATAAAGTTTTCCCTGCCAAGACCCTCTAAGCTTGTGTCGTAGCTTTGGGAATCCATTCAGCTTTTCCTCAGTTTTTACCTCCGTCTTTGTTTAAATCCGTGGCGCGGACCAACCCACTGGTTATAATGGGCGCAACGTTGTGTTTGAAAGCCCCGTAATTCTTTGTTCTTGTGCCCGTATAACTGGGCGTACATGTATTTTATGTATGTATGTATGTATATGTATATGTATATGTATATGTATATATATATATATATATATATATATATATATATATATATATATATATATATATATATATATATATATAAATATATATATAAATATAAATATAAATATAAATATAAATATAAATAAGTAGTAAAAGTAAATGAGTAGTAAAAGCATTAAACAGTTTTTCCCGATAGTGATTTCACCTGTTTGGTGCAGCCCACAAGCCCAGATTTACACTGAAAACACATTTTGGACTAGATTTGCACAAAGAGCCTAGAGGTACTTTTAAACCGTACATGACCTTTGTTAGACTGCATCAAACCACTGTAATCCAAAGACTGCACTGATTTTGTCACGCTACATGTACACACATGACTGCGGACAGGTTACCTTGGTGTAACAGTGACGTGGTAAAGCTTAAATTAAAATCGTTAGTCTTAAACCTCTTCTCTTACCAAAGAAATAGCCGGTGACAAAGACAACGCCCAGAGCCACGGTTCCAATCAGTGCTTCTTTGGAAATATCACGAAGAGACATTACTTTAACGACAACAATAATGCCACACGATGAATCTGATTCGGGATAAAGCGCTTCCGTGTTGGCCGAGGGTTGAACCGTAATACTGCGAGTAAATGCGAAGCTAAACTGCGTGGATGCCTGTTGCATAAGAGTCTGCCTGCTGCTATCATGTGACGGGCTCAGCACCAATGCCTGGAGGAAAATGTGAAACGTGAAGTGCAAGGACTCCTGATAAAGACAATTATATGCACGTAATATTTGAAATAAGTAGGGTAGCTCAGCTTAACAGGTTCCTCCCACTGAAGAAGGTGTTGCAGAGCTAAGAACTGAGCCACAAGGTACTGCAAACTTCAGCTGCAAACAGAAAAATTAACTCACCTAAAAGTTGCTTCTATATGAAGGTTCTCTGTGAGGGCGACGGAATGATCTCGTGGTTGAACGAGCCTTAGGAATCCGCCCAGTCATGCAGATACTAATCGGTCATATGACCTCCTCTAGCTCGTATGATAGGGCTGTAACACAGACGCCTACTTTACACTCACAACTGCTGCAGCACCAGCCAAACGTTTTAGGTTATGTTAAAATCATGTCCATCCAGTCCAAATGTTTCTTTAGAAGTGTGGAAATACTCTCAGCCATGATGTACCTAAAGTTTTAAAAGTACATGTCATGTAGTATATCATTCAGTGTTGCGAAAGTATGTTTGTGGTCATTCTCTTTCTGTAGAAGGACCCACTGCCAATGAAGATTCTGACATTTGCTTGAATTTCAGCAGATAAGATGTGTCTGTACATGTAATTTTCACAAAAAGGTAGTATTCTTGGTCAACGTTTTTCCTCTCCCGGTTTCACCTATCCACAGAACTTTGGTTGCTTTTTAAAGATCCAATTAAAAAAGGTAATATGTCAGAACAAAGCAGACTCTACGTCACAGTTCACACATAGGGCACTGTGACAAGAAAATGTACAAGATGAGAGTACTATTGTACATGTACAGCCAAAAAAAGAAGTAAATGCACTTTCAATTGCAATATCGTGGTTTTCTGCATAATTGGTTAAAACGTGATCGACAAACAATATTTCTGAGCTCCAAACTGATAAAACACAAACAGATACAATGACTTTACTGAACACACCCATTAAATATACAAAACAACGGTGGAAAAAGTAACAACGGGCTTCTGATCTCCCCAAACATCGACTGGAATCAGGCGGTAACAAACCTGGAGTCCTGTCAATGAAATAAGAATGCATGTGTGGTTTAGAGCTACCATGACTTATAAACCCAAAGCTATTCGTGCCATGCCTTGCAAAAAAGAGGCCTCAGAGAACCTACAATCAAGAGTTATTTGCATGTAGCTACAAAGTTTTACATCGTAAACGCAAAGCCTTTATATATTCATTAGTCCACAGTTAGACATGTTGTCTATAAATGGAAACGATTTAGTACGGTGGCTCCTCTCTATAAAGGTTGTCGCTCAGCCAAGATAACTCCAAAGGCACAACGCAGAATGCTTAAAAAAAGAACCCTACTTGAATGAATCACTGGAGTTGGGTGACCTCTATGTTGACTAGTCAACCATAAGCAAAACATGAACAGGCGTTGGAAGAGAAGCATTGTCGTCCGAAAACAATATTGCAACACACCTGACGTTTGGCACAGACCACTCTTACAATCCACAACACTACCACGAAAATGACTTGTGGATAGAGAAAACAAATGTAGATTTGTTTGGTAAGAACACACAGCACTGTGTATGGTGTAAAAAGAGAAACCGCATACTAACATAAAAACATCATCTCAACAGTGATGTAGGAAGAGGAAGCATCACGATTCGGGGCTGCAAGGGGGTTTAACCAGTTCTTAAAACCATGATTTCCACCATAGCTTTTTATTATTAGTGGGTATTCAATAATCACATGGAAGATCATGACTGTTTGTTTTATCAGCTTTCAAATACTGTGTTTGTGAATGTAAATAATTTTATTTAGCAAATGTTTTAGATTAATTTAGAAATGTAAATATGTAGGTGAAAGGCAGAGTCAGAGTAAAACAGAAGTTTTAATTACTGTGAGCTTTACTGAAAACCACAGATCCTATAAAAATATACTGACATTATAAGAAACTGCTGGCCCTGTTCGAAATGTGTATCAGGTGTTGTTACCTACAATGTCTCCATTATAAATACACACACGTAACATCAATATTAGGTATTTAGTGATGTAATAACCATATTATAAACAATCAATTCATGACTATAACATAAGACACTGAATAATTCAGAACAAATTAAACTCATGAAGCCATTTCCTTCATAGAGTTTGCAGTATCACTGTGAAGGTAAGACATGTAATGCAGATGTTCATACAGAAAGGGGCAGTGTTGTCATGAAGAGGAAGCTTCGAAAAATGAGTCCTCGAGCCTCAAAAAAAAAAAAAAAAAAAAGGCAAGATGCTGGTCCCCATGAGGAAATCATTTAATTTTACTGAGATGACTTTGTTTAAGATTAGGGTATGTTTGGGGTTACGTTAGGGTTAGTGTAAGGGTCAGGGTTAGGCATGTAGTGGATATGGTTAGGATTAGTGGAAGTCTACAGGAAATTAATTGAATGTCAATGTCCCCTGAAGTTGTGGAAACCAGACTGTGTGTAGTGTTTGAGTAAGTTAGACTTCTGTAGAAAACACTTCGGAAATTGAGTGCACTACATTATTAATAAAAATAAAAGACTGAAATGTCAATTTTTTTATATTTTTAAAACTGCATTGAGACCAGCAACGCTTCTTTCACTAAAAAGGCCGATGTTCTTTACAAAATATTCTAGATTTCAATAAGTTTGTATCTCATGTAGCCCAGGGATGTGTTAATGCATGAATTAATTACATAAATCTAAATTATTTGTATATGTTAATGTAAATTGTGAAGGTAATTAATAATAATAATAATAATAATAATAAATAATAATAAATAATTTTTACTAACTTAAAACATTTTTACAATACAATAGATATATACACTGATCAGCCATTAAATCTTCAAATGGTGTTGATATAAAAATGTTTTTATAAATATATTATGAGCTAACAAATGCTATCGTTATAGGTTAACCACCTGTCAGCACAGTGGGGACATCAGCTCCATCTAACAACAGTGATCACTGACCCTATTTTCTTTTTTTTTAAATCACTGCACATGCTTTACCCTAGTTATCAAAATCATGATTGTTTAAAATAAATTTTTTCTTAGTAGAGTACTTTTACTTCTGTACTTTCTACTGCGCATCCAGTCCAGAGTCGTGGGGGCCTGGAGCCTATCCCAGCTGTCATTGGGCTTCAGAAGCAGGGTCAGCTTGCCACTCTGTCTCAGGGCCAACACAGAGAGACATGGACAGAAAGTCTACCATTCACACTTATTTTCACACCTACAGGCAATTTAGAGTCACCAATTAACCCAACATGCTTGTCTTTGAACTGTGGGAGGAAACATGAGTAACACACTATTAATAGAAAATTAACAAACCAATGCTTGCACAGGGCGAACATGCAAACTCCACACAGAAAAGAGCTATGTTATTTAGGCTTACTGCCAGGTGGTTTAGGCTTAAATTTATTATTTTTATTATTATTATTATTATTATTACAGTGCAACTACTAACTTAATCTGTCAAATTAATGTAGAGAAATAAAAATGACAAATTGAATGTAGTGGAGTAAAAAGTAAAATTAATATAAAAGTGAAATATTTAGGCAAAGTACAAGTATGTCAGAATTGTACTTGAGTACAGTGCTACAATAAAATCTCAGTATTGGCTTAACCTTTTAAATATTTATTTTTATATTATATTTAATAGCACCTTTTAATAGAATCTGTATCATGGTGGATAAAATTCAAATAAATGCACAAGCCGAAGACGTGTAATATAAACATTTATACACATAGGGGCAGTGTTGTCATAAAAGTGAAGCTCCCATACACTAATGTTTTTGACATTTTTGTTTTTTCTTCAGTTAATAAAAATGATCAAATAATCAAATTGGTTTTAGTTGTCCGTTTAACTATTAAGTGAATTTGATGTTCAAAGGTAAGAGTGTCTGATAGCTGTCATTTAGTGCCTATTCTAAGCATTTTAGTGCGAGTGTTCAGTAAACATGTGGCTTTTATGGTTCACATGTAAAATTGAACTGTCCCTGGGTTTATAAGGTAATCACCAAACACATTTACTTCTTTGACTCCGCTGTCAATGAGGAACTAGAAAAATGCAGCATGACACCAGGGTCCTAGTAAATTAGAGACTATGTCATTTGATTACATGCTGAGTCTGTTTTCTTTGCTGGAACACCTCCACACCCACGGACTGTGTGCCAGTGTGTGTTAGGAAGGTGTGTTTTACAGTTGCCCTAAGGTAGTCAGATCTTTAGACAAATGTACTTTGTGTGAACACTGTGATGCTGTCTCTTCAATTTGTCCCCGTCAGATGGACCATGTATCTGTGACTGATACCATGAAAGGTGCTTGATTACATTTGCGTGTGACTCATGAGCAGGGGTTCAAAGGCAAATCACAGTATTAACTACAGTGCAGAGATAAATGCTCTTTAGCTGACCATAAGCAAAGTATCATCCAGTCATCCATTTTAACTGACATAATAAAAGCACAAGTACTTTTAATATTATATATTATTGTATAATATTATACATAATATATTTGTTGTGCATATCGCAACACCCATTGCTTGTGGGGATAAAACTATTGTAAGTGTAGACTTTTACTGTTGGACAGTGAGCTTTTCCATTATTTTTAATTATAATTCAATTGCAATTGCAAATGCAAACTTTCCGAACATTCCCCAAGCACTAAACAGGGAGTGATGGCACCAAAAATCAGTAGGAACATTAAGTTGTAAAATAAGTTTTTTTATGTGGAACACTATGACAGACAAAATCTTATAAAACAAACAACAATCATAAAGCTACACACATGCTGAAATGCCATAACCTTTTAAAAAAACACCCCTTTAATATTTTCTCTGAAAGATGCACTGAAATGAACTTAATCTTTCATATTTATTGTAAGGTCATACGATGGAGCACTAGAATTGATTTGACTACATGCCTAACATACATCAAGAGGTTCTTGATAGTCTGGCAGTAACTTTGCAGACAATTGTACATATTTATAATCATAATTATTCTCATAGAAAACAACATTTGTTGTTCTCTGGGAGAGAAAATTGAGACATGGCTGTTTTCTAAATTAAACTTCCTGTACCTGTTCTACTTGAAGGATAACTTTTATATTTGACGCTCTGTCTGCTTGCTGATTTCCAGTTCCCAGGCAGACTTGGCTGCTGTCCTGCCACGGCTGGTTGCTGACAGAGTCCCCGCGGCAGGGGAGGACAGAGTATTTCTCCAGGCGGCTGTGACACAGCTGGGCTGCTGAGGTGTGGCTCTTGCCTCGGGGTCAGCCTCTTATGTGAGTAAACACCATAACAATCCAGCAGAGAGACACGCTCTCTGGGTTGGGGAAATTTTCTCTTATGGCAGAACAATGTCTGACACTGTTATGATGATTGAATTTTATAGGGCGGTCTGACTCGAGTTTACTGTCTATGAGAAGGGAAGTTTTATGATCCCCTGCTGGGCTGATTAATGTGCTCTAAAATGCGTAGGCCTTCTTTGTATGTGTGATGAGGCAACGTTCTGTTTTTGTCACAGATTACAGGAAAGTTCATGAACATTTCAGAGCAGTTACTAAGATTCAGTTGACCTATCATCCAAATTACTCGCAACTACACAGTAATACAAACACGCCCTACAAATTTCAAACCAGAACTGAACTCTGCTCGTCAGACTTCTCCCTTCTCCCACATAATGAAATGTCATGTAAGTCCGCTCCTCTCAACTCTTGAATTTGACTTCAGTCTTTGACTGACAGATGAGCGAGCGATACTACTCCATCAAAAAGTGCAGCCTGACAGTTTGATTTGACAGCCCTCTTCAAACCAAATATACTCCTTGTTCCTGGCACTACATCAATTTGACAAGAAGAAAAGTGGTAAAAAAAGATGTAGATGCCTCACCTCTGACAGACATTTCACTGCAGAATATTAAAAACAAATCTGCGTGTATAAAAAGTGTTAGCCAGTTTTCCTATCATGAATCTATCCTCTTTAGACTGCAGCACAATTCTTGTGCCTGGCACACCAGTTATTATGTTGGTCTGAAATATCAAAATATAGACTTCATTTCATTTGTTTAGCCTAGCCTTCCGTACATGGTTAAGGGTCTGGACTTGTATTGGGCTTTTCACACTCACACACCACCGCGGGAGTTGCTATGCAGCTGGCCAACACTCAGCGGGAGCAACTAAGTTGGGTTTTAGTGGGGTGGGGTTAAGTGTTTTGCTCAAGGACCGGTGGAGCCGGGATCGAACACAGTCATAGTATTAATTTGGTATTAATTTGTTATAATATGTAATGTTGTATATAATAATTTTATGAAAACCTTCATAGCAATAACACATTTTTAAAAATATTTCTGCCATTATATGGCCTGCATGATCAAGTCAAGACTTTTATAGTTCAAGTTTGTAAATGCATATCACTATGATATGCATAAATGCTGCTCTTCTATTAAGCTAATAAATGCATAGACTCAAATGGTTCATGGCAGCTATTTACATAATTCATAATTAAATCACTAATCTAAAATCTTGGAATTTATTAATAGTGAAAATACACGTACCGCTATTGTGACACATTAATTAATATCTTTACTTATCGTTGGCACATTGCTCACTCAGCTAGGGTTTGGTTATGGGGCAGGAATAATGCAATACAACAACAAATTATCTGTGCATTTAACTGCAAATGTCTCTGAGTGATCTCCACAATATGCATTTGCCTTAAGAACTCAATGTGGAGAAGTGTTTCATTGGCGTTGTCACATGTTCTGGCTAATCATTTAAACACTGTAAAGATTAGTGCTAATGCAATTTCATCCTCCAGCTCCAGTGTACGACTGCAGAACGTCTCTATTCATGCCGTGCACTCTTCTCACAGTTCACAAAAACAAATGCCACAGACGCACTCAGCAATGCACCTTATCCTGTAAGCAATAAAAGAAAAATGAAAGTGGCTTTGCTACAAAGGCAAATTTCTTGTTTAATTTCTTAACTGCTTGTTGTGCTGGTCGAGTAATAGACAAAATTAAAAACAATTATTTACCCACAACAGTTTAGCCATTTTTCATCCAAAAATATTAAACACGGGGATTATGGCATATGCCCTGTAAGAAATTTCTGCTTTTACCGGTTTATTTCATATGACTCAGGAGACCCCTTTTTTAAAATTTATTTTCTCACATTTTATGAATTTTTACATGCAAAATATCATTTAAATAGTTGGTTCACCCAAATATCAATCAAAATAAAAATAAGTGTTTATGTAAAGGCTTACATAAAGAAAGTTGTATGCAACTAAAAATCTGGCAGAGCCGCAGCATTTGCATCGAAAAGATACTTTTTGCAAAAGAAGTAGTCCCAAGTAAATTGACAATTGTAACACACTGTTCCTAGGAAAAGTTGCTAAAAAGCTTTTTTTAAATGGCACTGTTGAGAGCATCATAAAGAAATGTAACCCCACTCGCACTATGCTGGAGGCAGAATTTTTTATAGATACATTCCACAAAAACCCCCCGAACTGACTGGAAATTACAAAAAAAATCATGAATTTACATTAATTTAATAACTATAGATTATGATAATAATCTTATTAAAAACTAAACTTGGTTGCATTACAGCCTGTAACATCAGTAGACTGTGAACAGGACAACACGGATCAGTCTAACAAACCTTTTGCTTTTTCTCATGAGCTCAGTGTATTTTTAGTTTTGACAGTTAATTCAGAAATGGACATCCACTAACTGTCTCCACCAGTGGACAAACAAAGGGGTCCTCTTCACTAATGGTCCCTGGGGCTTCACCACTATCTATTGATCTGCTGTCACCCAATTTCTCCATGACTTATGCCTGGCTTAATTCCCATTACTGTGCACACTGAAGCCTTATCAGGGAGAACAATAGGCTTGTTGTCACTGAGGGCAAAAAATATGAGGGGGCCTGTGACAGTGTGAGCACAAACTCATGACTTCAGCTTCTCGAGCCCTCCCAGTGACCCCTACGCTCATGCAGGCCACAGTTTGAAGCCTGACATCAAAATACTAAACTCAGTCTGAACTGTTTGCAGATGAATCAGAAAATTGGATCTTGCTCTTTTTATAAAAACATGTCCCAAAGCCAGTTCCTTAGCTATAAAACTGTCGCTGTGATATGTCTCTAGCAGTGATGATTCTCAGGTCTTGCATCCCCCCTCTCCGGCTCTTACACTCTCTAGCTGCTATCTCTTCCTTTCAATTATGTGTTTCTGTGGTCTTTTAGACAAAGAGTAATAAAGCTATAAATTGTGAATCCGGCAGAAGGTATGGACATTCTGTCTCTGAACTGCTGTTGAAACTGCCATAAACCACCCACAAAGCCAAAGATAAAGATTTACAGTTATTTAACATCATCCTTGTGCCCTAAATCACACTGATAAGAGAATTAAGTGATGGCTATAGGTTCTTTGTCCTCTAGCTATTGATTCTTTTAACAGAGAAGGCCAGTGCAATGTTTTTATTGCACATCCTATTTGCTTTAAGCTTAAGAGTGGAAATTGACCTATTTGGATTGTATATTGAAGTGCAGAAACACTCTGAATTAATTTATCTGATAACTGAGCCTTCTTGTTTAATTTCCATTCACAGTAGAAATGTTTTCAAATGTGGAAAATCTGCAGTATTGCAGTGGAATGTTTTGTATAGTTAAGAACAATTTGCTCCTTATGCCAATTTTTTTTTTTTACTTGTGTGGTACTATTATTATGTTCTATGACACCAGAGGCTCAAAAAGTGGACATGATGAAATTATCCAGTCTAAATAGGACTGATTCTTCCTTTTGGCCTCCAGAAAAAAGCATATGACTTGATTTACAGGAAGATGTCCATCTACAGTATATTGGTAATTCGTGTTAATATGCAGCAAGTAATCTGCTTGTTAAAGCGGCCATTGTTTCAGCAACCCCGTAGTATATGTCCCTCATAGCACAAAATGTCCCAGTTTGAACAAAGACGTGTTTAGCTTAGCGGAAGTTAGTCACTCTTTTCAGCATGAAAACACTTATGTCAGTGCCTCCGAGTCTGCGAAGCTGCAGCCGTTCACATTTAATGATTCAGTTGCTGTTTAGTTTCAAGTTTACAGGCCCAGAGCTATGATAAATGTCAAGCGCAACAATATCCCTCTAACTAGATATGCCACTGCCAACCAATCATCTTGTTATTGACTGAGAAAACATAAGGCGCTGTAATGTGACTCTAAATGCTACGTTAAAGTGTATCTATCTGTGTAACCACGTGGGCCTGGTTATTCACTGTGATTCATTTGGCTCACAGCACTGCTATCAGTTTCTAGTCCAACTCACACAACAGGTGTTACGGCAGTTTTCTAATTATGTGTCAATATTTTCATTAATCGTGGATCTCTCAGGGTGGAGGAATAGCTATTCATTTTAAAATTAAATCAGTTGGTTGTGGAAGAGTTTTCTGATCCTGTGTGCTTGGAGAATTCTCTCGTTCTGCAGCAATGATTCCCAGCCTGTTTGTATAGATCGAACAGCCCCAAAGAACCTCTGACATGTTCATCACGTTACACCTGTATAATTTACAATAAAAGGATTTTAAACGGGTGCATAATTATGACAATCTGTTATAAAAGCCGAATATTTTTTCGTTGAAGCATACTGACATCAGCTGTTCTTTAAGTTACATTTCAGCTACATTTCTCTCTAATTAATTGTCCTTTACTTTGGTGCAAGTACCCTTTAGAATCACTGCACAGCATGAAAAACCTATTTCACCTACTAGACTTGTTTTTTCCTTCATGGGGTTTTCATTATACTGTAGGAACGTTAAACTTTTAATGTTTTTGTGGACTAATTGAATAATTAAACATACTGTATGTTGCATTAAAATGATAGAAATTAGTGTCTAAAACAAATTTTGCAACAATGACAGCATGTAACCTTAAATACACTCACCAAGAGAAAAATAATGGTCAACTGTCATTGTGGTTTACATGCTGCCAAAATCCTGATTGGTGCCTGAAAATGTTGCTTTTTGCTATACAGAGAGAGAGCACACAGACATAAGTTTCAAGTGTGGTACAAAGGTATGTACTTGACATCCCCACCTCCATTTATTTTTATTTTGTATATTTATCAATTAAACCCCGGGCAAGGAAATATTGAGAAAAAGATACCACATACATACAAAGCTTGGGGTCAGATTGATGTGATGACAGCAATTAATATGTTTAATCTTCTGATTTAAAATAGCCCAGTTTGTGTTGATTCCTAATTAACAACACTTCCACATAAGAACAAAGTGATGACATAAAGGCCTAAGCTGTTGATGAATATGTCATTAGTCATTGTAGTAACTTTTGATAAATGAAAAAGCTTGACTTCATCCGAAACTAGGACTGAGTGATGTTACTATATTTTAGTTTTAGTGTGTTTGTAGTGATAAGAATATTCTTCTGATAATCATGTTTCACAACATGGAAAACTAAGTAACTCATACTATAAATCTGATGTAGAAAGCAGTGTGTTGCTATTATGTAGACCAAACGTTACACAACTAACTCTAAATGTTTGCTGTATAAAAATAATGCCAGTACTGTCTCGCCCTGCCCTGTTATGGGAGGTATTGCTGCTGGGGGCAACAGAGTTTGTGTTGCTCAAGCACGCTGCTCAATCCTGAATTGTCGGAGGATCTAAAGCAAGCAAATGGGTGTGTGGAGGATGTTTGTAACAGGTGACCGCTATGGCGTTTTATTTTGACTGTCACTGCTTCAATGTGCTGTAATCCGACCACTGTGTGGCATCCCTTTTCTATCATGTTATGCCTCCTGCGAGTGAGAACACTTCTGGACTTGATTATCTGGACATTGTCTGAAATGTTTAAAAAAAAAAAAACAAACAAAAAACCCCTCAAAACTGTTGTCAGAATTTATTTAAATTAATGTACATATATTTAGCTAATATGAAAGTATACACTTATACCCTTATGCTGTGTCAAAGCCTGTGGCGCCTCACAGATACGCACAGGGTTTGACTTTCTCTGAATGGTTAGAATGGTGAGCCTTGTTTAAAAACCTTTTGAAGAAAATATCTCTGCAGTGCTCTCTGTCGCTCTCTGGCAAGGAAGACTTTGTCAGAACCTCTAAGTCTTCACTTACGAATCAAATTGTGCAATTAAAGTTATGTTTTAGAGACAGATTTTAACATCTGAGCGTTATGAGTATTGCTATTTTAGCAATACTCATGGGCATGGGCACTGATGCTGCTCTCCATTATTAGTGAACTGTGGGAAACCAAGACAAAGTGCAGAGGATTCCAAAACCCACATAAATACAGTTGAGCAGAAATTATGCCCAAATGTGAAAACCCCCAAACAAATGAGATTGGAAAACTCTCTGGGGAGTCTTACAAACTTTGCTGCTGTCATTTATCAACAATATTGCCACGCATGTTCATACAGGACTTGGACAAACTGCTTCTTTAAGCTTTTCTCTGGGAGGCATAAAAGTGTATTTATGGTCACCATGGGCAGGTATAAAGGAAGATTGGCAAACATGAAAACCAAATCCTCTCCCGGGTGCCATCCAGCCATGCTTGACTGTGTTAAATCATAGATGGAAAGAACAACAGTCTGGTGGCACAACGGTTCAGTCCGACAAAGCACTGCCTTGGGCCTGCATTTTACATTTTCTCCAAAGCCCCTTGTTTGAGTCAGTGTTTTGTCTTCATACCTGTTTTCAGCTCTGTAATGAACTTCATCTGTCTTGTTCTGCAGATCAGTGACATATTCCAGTTTAACGTAACCTACACTTTAGCGTGTATTACCCAGTGCTAAGATTTAAGGCTGCAGAGGATCCTGTTTCTGCACTTAGCTGATGTGGGATTGATTTCCTTTACGAATAAATGAATCACCGGGGTCATTACTGAGCTGGACTCTTTCATTAAATTGAGCTATATCTCCTGCTTCAAGACAAGGCCTTCTGAGAGCCCTTCACCAAAAATATAGTGTACCTCCATGGGCTGAAACCACTTTGAAAACACCAACATATAAAGTATTGTTTCATTTATTCCATGAATGCAGAACATTGATCCTCTGTACAGAAAATGGGTGACAAGATACTCTTGGAACCTTTTTAATAATTCAAATGCACTGTATGTGTAATGGTTTTAAATATACTTAAGTGAACTGGCTTTACAAATAGAAAGCAGAATCTTTAGTTATTTGACTAATATCTAGAGAAGTAGAAATTCATAAAAATACCAATACACCCATGTGCTCATATACATGCCATTGTACCTTAATGCTTTCCAAACCCCTTTTTAATTGGGAGGCTTATAACAGATCACTGTGAGCCGCTCACACTAGAATATTCCTCACACACACAGGGGCAGTATTGACTTTTCAAATAAAAAGACATTAATGTAGATAACGGCCATTTTGAATCCTCATTAGTCACCAGTAATCTAGAAACATGGGCGATATATTAAGAGTGGTGTTCGCAGCTAGTCATTAAAGGAGAAATAAAAGACAAAATAAATCCAATCTTGGAACGCCTGCAATTAATCATGTTGGCCACTGCTGGCTGGCTGCTTAACAGTTTTATTGAGTCATTTATGCTGGTTTCCCTGATAATCCATTTATTCTGAATAATGCCTCACTTCATGTTCAAAGTGCTGTGTTCAGGTGATACTGCTATAAGCTGTATTTTCATTTTGGACCCTTCTCCCTAGACAAACATACATTACAACAATTACATGTAATGGCTGACAGATGAAAAGCCACAACTGCACATTATTCAGAGAAGCTTTTAATGAAACTGTTAATTAAGTATATTTTCAATTATTCCTTAAGGGGATCACAAACCAAGATAGTATCATGAATAATTTACTGTAGAGTATCTAATTAGAACAAATGTAATGCAATTTTTCTTTATGCATAGAGAGTTGCTAAACAGAGGAGAGGAGACGTTTGCAGAAAGGTTTACTAGTGTCTCTGAAACAGCACACAAGGCTAGTGATAGTGATGTGGTTGCAGAGCAGCATGTTCACAATTATTTATTGACATTGACAGGACACTCAAATGTTAACAATTGTGTTCAAAATCCATGGTGCAGCATGAACTCCATCCAGTATGTACTAAATATTTATCATCATAGGATATTGTGTTAGCAGTCACTAGAGAAAAAATCAACATACTATTTTACATAAACAAGAAATGCTACTCAATTTGAGATATCCAATGCCAATCAAGCTAGGAATCTGTGCCTACCTGGCAATTAAGCTTCACATTAAAATCTTTTTAATACGTTAATATATATTTTAGTACATTGCAGTGTTTTGAATGTTGTTTAGTAAACATTTGTTCAGGAACATATCTTATTGTGGAGCGGTGCTATTGACACTTCCAGTGAAATCAGACTCTCCAAACAGCTCTGGCAGTGGTGCAGAGTTTCACTTCTACAATGTTATGACTAAGGTCCACTCAACTAACCAATCACAGAAATAAATGAATTCTGCTTGATTGGGAAGATTTGCAGCCTCTCATTTATTGTCATTTCATAATGATAAATACATAGAGGGTTGAACAGAGATCATGGTGGAGTAAAGTAGGTGCTATAGGAGCATAAGAGCTGTTCATGGAGCTCTTCCACATACAATAATTTTAATCTTTCAGCTGTGAGCTGTTTATCAGTTTACTCTTAGGACAATGTGTATGTTCAATGTCAGTAGATTTGTGACTTGCCATTTCCTTAACATGTTAACTTCACTATGTTAACTTAATCTGGTAGCTATTATATTTCCCACAAAATCTTATTTGCATTTGCAGAGTTCAGCTGTGTAAAAACGCCGTCATTTTTATGAGAGGGTTATGATAACACACAAGGACAAAAAAGAACTCCTCAGCAGGGGTAAAAACTCAGCCGCATGGGTGAAGAATGATAATCCTGAGCATTATCCCTTTAAGCATCTATAGTTTTAAAAAAAGTCACAGCTGCTGCTTTTCAAGCCAATCGTGAGTGGTCTGTTTCCGTTCAACATTAGTGTGTTGTTAGATATGTGGTTGTATATTTAGTAATGAGGATTTTAAGTGTTCTCAGCAGCATCCTTGGAGACTTTCTCACAGGGTCTTGACTGAAAGCCTGAAGCCTATCAAGTATCCCACACAGCACAAGTCCTAGCACCTGACAACATGGTTCTGCTGGGAGTTTTTGCTGTCAAAATAAATCAGAAGCATACAGGATACAGTATAATCATGCTGGTGTCCCCTTTCAGCCTCTGCCGTATGCCTCAGCAAAATCTACGCTGCATTTGGTGGCACACACCACTATGCATATGTTGCCATACTTATAGTGCTTGATGGTTGAATTGAGATGAATAATCCATGGGAGATAATATACAAAGAGCCTTTAATAGTGTGTGTTTTACGTTTTCCTTTGTATACAGAAATGCACAGTGTTGCCAACGGCTTCCTTTATTTAAAACCTCCTTTACTTTGGTAGTAGATGGAATAAATGGGATGCCTTTGAAGGAAAATAAGCCTAGAAGGTCTGTTTTATATCTTAACATGTAGCAGATACCTTAGAACTGGGGCGTTAAAAACAGTGTTTGAAAGCAAAATGTTCCAGTCTATAACAGTATGAATCGTATACTTCAAAACCACAGTAAATCGAGAAAGCCTGAACTATCAGAGTAGGGGGGCATGCTGTGCTTATATTTGAGCTTCTTTCCCCTTCATAAAAATGAATCATAATGTCTAATTCTCACAAATTACCCAAATATTATGTAGCTCTCTCATTTCCAACACTGTTTAATCTGTGTCTGGAGTATTCGCTGTCACTTCATGTTGCAAACACTCCTTTCACTCTGGCAGTTCATTGTCTTTTGATGGGCCATAAAAGGCTCGGTTTGATGGATGATAACTCGGGGCGTCTCTCTTTGTTGTGGGTATGTGATGACTGAGTGCATGTGAGATGTGAGGAGAAGACACAGTGTGAATGGAAGATGTCATCAACGTCTTGTGCTGACACCGAGGCCCTAAGCATGGGCTTTGATCTCTGCGAATGATTGCAAAGCAAACACAAATAAAAGATTCCAATGTGTTACAGTTTCTAGACAGAAAGTTGAACTGTTTTTCGAACATCTTCCAAGAGGTTTCTCCTTTGTTGGCGATGCATTTCTTAAAGTAGGAAGACCTGCTGATCAGGGCTCTGCAACAATTTATAGATTGACAAATTGGAAAAGGTGTTTCTATGTAAAAATGTGATTTATCAAGTGAGAAGACGGCTCATGTCATTGCCTTCTGATCCTGTCCAATAAATATTAAGCAGTCTATAGGTCCTGGTCTTCCTGCTGACCCTACAACATCTGCTCAGCCACTTACTGCCTAATATATTAGCTGTGTGAACAGGGCAGGTGTTTTCAGCTGGAGCCAAAGAACATGCAAACCAGATTGTTCGCCCAGTTCATGCAGCTGAATTAAAATTAATCAGCACCAGCTTTTCTCATAAAATAAAAAAACACAAATCATGTTGTGGCATGAAGGGCAGGTGGGAATATTTTATAGGTCTGCGTAATGGTGGCAAAAAACCTAAAAAAATATATAATTGACTGCGGCTCACATAAGGAAGCTATTGTGACTTCGCACTATAAATTGCTTTCCAGTATATTGCAGCCATTTGTTGCTGTAGCGCTTCTCTTCATGTCCACATAAGGCTCTTTGTGGTGTTTCTTTGATGTTTACTTAACCTGCTGAGCATATTGTGCTTCATGGCCTTTACATTATAGATTACAGAAAGAGCACTTTATAGGTCTAATCATGGAGGCACATAAGCAAACATTTACTGCTGCTTTAAGTTCTACTTATTAGAAATTAAAGGAATTAAATATATTTGAAAAGTGAGTCATTAGGAGAATCCCCAGGAGGCACTAGCAGAGGCTGACCACACTGATTACAAAACTCATGATAAATGTGCTGTTTACCCTATGCTTAACTGGTGGATTGTGTTTTGCCTCACAATAAACAAGACAGAGGCTACATTTGGGGGAACTGTGGTGCAGGAGGTAGAGCGGTCGTCCACCAATCCCCCCAGTTGCTGGTTCAATCCTTGGCTCCTCCGGTCATATGTCAAAGTGTCCTTGAGCAAGACACTGTAACCCAACTTAATTGCTCCCAGTAAAAGTTTGCCAGCTGTATAGCAGCTCAATCTGTGTGTGTGTGCGAATGGGTGAACGAAGAGCAGTGTAAAGGGCTTTGAGTACAAATAGTTAGAAAAGACCATTTACATTACATGCCTAAATGACTACACAATCATAGTAATTACGTGTGTGAAAACTAAATATACACTTAGGGCCACATTTATGCGTATATTACAAGTTACATGAGGTGACAGGTGAGCAGTGTAAAGAGCTTGTATCTGTTGCATGACACTAGAGCATTAATTGTGACTAACAAGCTTTCTGTGTAAAAATAGCATTAGACTGTACAACCATGCTATTTGCACTGTGAGGATGTGCTTTGAGCTACTGTAAAGCCTCAATATCAGCATGTTAGCATGCTCACAATAACAATGCAACCATGTTAAAATACCTTTATTCCACATTCATCATTTTAGTTTGGCACATTAGCATATAAACATTTGCTAATTAGCAAAAACATCACAAAAAGTTGATGTCATTAGTCATAATTGGTCATTAGGAATTGGAGAAAATATGATTGATTTATGTTATGTTAGTTATGATGAAGCTAAAGGAAATGTAGTATACCCAAAATGATTACAACTCATCTTTACAGGAACGCAAACGTCTGCAGTAAATGTCATGGCATTCGATCCAACATTTGTTAAAATATCTCACAGGGGGCCAACCTGAAGGCGGCAGTCCTGGACTGACATCGGCGTCCCTGCCCTCTAGCGATGCTAAAAATGCAGTTTTTTTTTTTTTTTTCTTTTTTCAAAAACTGTGGTGAATCCTGCTTTGTAATAATGCAAAATGTGTTTTTGATTCTGGAATAGGATTAGATGAATACTTTCCATGACTTGTGAGGTACCCTTTTGTGTCGTCATGTGATGCACAGGGTTCTTCCTTCTCTGGTTGGTTAGAAGATTGAGCTTCCCTCAAAAACTTTTAGAAGAGTATATATACACATCAGTGCCTTTGTTGTTCAGCGACTGTGTCACAGGAGGCATTGACAGCACCTAACCATGTCAGGATAAGTTATGGATCTTATCTCAAAATAAGTGAATAAATAAAATTAAAGTTGCTTACTGTAACTTTAATGTCAACTAGTCCTATAAAAAGGATATTTCCTATGAAATCCTGCTATAGGTTATTATTTTATTTATCTGTGCAATATCTCCAAATCATCCAAAAAAACCCACATAGGAGCAAGAGCTTCAGTGTTTCGCTGGGAAACCTGTTCATATAATGAACATGGACACTAAATCATTTCGAGTCGAACCCACTTGCACAATCCTGTTGCTTTAAAGGCTCACTATAGCCTAACAGATCTTTAGCTAATAATAGTTCACAGCAAATGCACTACAATGCACTGTTGTTTGAGTGGCTAAGAGCTGCTCCATCCTGCTGAATTAGAAAGTAAAATTGTAGGTTGGTTTTTCATGTGGGCTTGGGGCGAAGTGTCATAAACGGGCAGAGACATGCTAACTAACATGTTGTTAGTTTTGCCCTTTTTGCAGGATTTGTAGACAACAAAAATAAAGAATGTTGTCAGTTTAATCCTTACTAACTCACTCACTGCTACAACTCATCAAATAGACTTAAAAAGCAAAACTGAAGTAATAAAAGCACTGGCACAGAGTTTGGTAATGGGCCAAGTAACATGTTATTAGTTTTTTGGTGTAGATCCAGGTGTTAATATTGGGATAGTGTGCTTTTAAAGGTTTTCATTTAGTCATTTACTTCCACTTGACTTCAACCAGCAATTTGGCACACATATCCCAATATTGATTATTTTTTAAGCAGATCTGGATATGACAACAGTTAAAAACAAATGTCCTTATTAAAATATAAAGACAATCATCTTTGCCACCTTTGGGGTCGTATGTGCTCTGAGTGCTGTCAAGTTCAAGAATAGAGTTCAGAAATCATGAGAAGCTAAAATGACTCTAGAGTTCACCTGTGTGGGTCAGTTGAAAATTAGAAATATGCCACAGATCATAGCCTGAGGATAAAACTATGTCTGAAGCACTTTTTGAAGGATATCAAAAACCTGGGATACTTCAAATTGGCCCCTGTCATTTCCTTCAACAATGTATATACACTGTTTTTGCACACTTGTGTCTTTTTCTCCCATACAAGCTCGGCTTTTTAATATACACAGAAATCTTAAGCCATCTGGTTTTCATTTCCTGTGAGGTTCAAGATGGTAGGAGAGTTTGAAAAAAAGGAGCCTCGTTTGAACTGGGGGCTAATGTAGTCAGGATGGAATCTGTCACTCAGTCTATTGCATGTTGATGACTAAGGCCAGTTTCAGCTGTAAGCAGCCCATGATTTATGGACACAGAGTGAACTCTTGTAAGCAAAATCCAACTAGGAGTTCAGAGCAACAACTGGGCCCTTTTTTGGCTGCGTCTTGCCTGCATTTTCTTTCCCTTCCATGCCAAAATATTTCGCACAGCAATTAGCTTCGTCCTCATTTGGGTCTGCAGTCCCACAGGGTTAGCAAAGTCATTTATCATCCTCAGGGCTTGAAACTCCACAGCTCAGGCTCAGGTAGTTTTTGTAAACAGTCATTGTCCCAGCCCTTTCCATTTCACTAAAGGAGAAGGAGATACAGTAGTTTTGAAGTCCTGCCATACATCCATCTGTTGCATGCTTTGCTTTTCTCTACAGGTGTAATTGCAAAAAATGAAAATGGCATTTCACATAGCTCATTCGTCATATGGTAACCACATAGTTGGAGTGAATAGAGTGATGACAACCTGTCTCCTTGCTTTTTTCAGAGGGTCAACTGCTTTAAATTTGGAGTGTAGGGTGGAAGCAAGAATATGCTGTACACAGCGAACGAGGAGCTCTTTTGAGGATACTTTTTATTACTTTCAGAACCTTCATATTGAGTCTTTTAGTGAGCAACATGTATAGAGCTTTTTAATAGCAGATTTGACATTTAGCACATGTTTACACAGATACGGACGTAAGATATGTAACTTCATTAGGCACTATTCGTGTTATTTGGTGATCTATGCCTTGAGAAATATTAAAGTGTTGGCTCTGCTACAAGTTTTTTTATAGCCTCCAAAATGCCTGCAGGGTGTCATTAAAACACATATTTCAACATGCAGTGCAATAAACATATGCTGGATACATTTTTGTGTTCTTAGCCGAAACATCTTCAGAAGCAGCCAGGAAAATAATTGAACTACAGTATGTGCATTTTTCTATTTTCACAGCAGTCCTAGGAGAGTCATTACTTTACAAAGCGCTTGCCAACTGATTCTGAATCCATCATTTGCTGAACCGATATTTGCAGTCTCTTTTGCTACTATGTCTTTATCAATCAGAATTAAGGGATTAGTTTAAGCTCTTTGGTTTCTCCTCTTTAAGTGGAGTCACAGTGTGGTGTAGGCCCAGGGGTTACAGGGAGTATCAGAGGGGACTAATTGTCAAGGTTATGTCTCAGTGGATGATTGATGTGGGGCCAGGCTGTTTTTGTCAGCCTGTCAGGTGGCTGGAATGTTTAATGTTCTCATTATTGGTTGCTCTGTTGTGTATATTTCTCTGTCAGCGCCACTGAGCCATCTGAACTGCCAGAGCACTTCAAAGGCCTGCAGGTCATCCGTCTTCCTCCTGACGCCCTGAATGTTCAGCCTCAGCTGAGTGCTGGTGATTTGTTATGACTTGAGAGCCAGCTGACAGACAGGTCTCCTATAAAAAAACATGCACCCATTTCCCTTTTGTCGTGCAGTGAAAGCATGGCTGCTCCTGTAATGTGGCGGCGGGGCGAGGGGGGCACAACTGTCACAGTAGGCTGGCACCTGACAGTTGTGTCATCTCACTAATTTGAAGACATGACTTAAATTATTTTGTCTTCTTTTTTGCCTCAGTGGATTTTGGTTCTTGTAACACCTATTCTTACAGGTCAACATCTGTTGTGGAGCACCACGGGGAACAAGCTGAAAAGGAATTACTATATTAAGGCACATTTTCATATTTATTGTTAGTGCAGGACTCTGTATACGCCACATGTTGGCACTAGGCAAAGTATCATGGGAAGAATGCCGATGGCTGCAAAGCCAGTCGAGCAATGAAAAGTGAGAGGTGAGATGCTGAAGACAAGAGGAGGGAAAACAGAATCCAAATCTCAATTCTTTTCCCAGACCCTTCATGAGATTGATTGTTTTCTGCTGATCTAATTTTGGATCATATAAGAATAGTCCATTTGTCTTAAAGAAAAATTATGTGCCAGATGGTGCAGATGGAAATTTTTTTAAGCATAAAAAGATTAAAGAGAAACCCTGCTCCTCTGCCCTAATCACAAGCGGTAGATTAGTCTGCCGATTTAACCAGATGGCAGGCTTGATTTTGCAGGTCTTCCTGTATATTAATGAACAGCAGTCTGTTATATTTGACTTAGGTAAGTGAAATGTCCATCACCTGTAATAGTCTGCCAGTTGGCATTATGCATTTTGCATCAATTTGGGTCCACGTGGCATTTTTCATTTGAAATGTCATTGAAGGAACATTTTGTACCTTTCTATTTTCAATCATTGTCAATTTTTTATATTTTTTTTTCACCAGAGAGAAAAGTCTCCGAATTGTGTCCACAGCTAATTTCCTCTCATAGGTCAGGGTAATAATTCTGGCACTAAAACTGTCGCGCTGGGCAAAGCACATGAGTTCAATAGTAATTTGATTAAGTTAGCCTGTCGACATGGCTGCAAACACGGCAATACAGTATGTTAACAAACCTAATAATAGGAAAGGGGAGATAAAGTGGGGGGAACGGCTACACAGTTTCTGGACAGTTGGGTGTCTGGTACCACGAATCACAGACCTTAAGGAACAGCCTGTGTGGCTTTTGTTTATTGTTTGTTTTCAACATAATGTTTTCTTTGTCTTGTTCCTCTGCCGGCTCCACTAAAGTGTTTATGACTGTATCAGCTCTCCTTCACAGAAACTGTCTATGTCTGAGAATGTCAGTCTGAAGAGACTGCAGGAAACGTACAGAGGCAATGAACATATGTTTGCCAGCCCAAGCACCCAGAAACTCCATCCATGAATATGCCAGGCCTAATTTTAAACCAACAGCGGGGGAACTTTGGCTGCATTTCCCAACCAGAGAGCATGAACAGCGTGGAAGCACAATGCCAGTGTGTCATACAAAGCCTGTTTACTGTTCTCAGAGGCCATTCATCTTACTCAATGTTAGTGTGCTTCTTGCAAATTTGTCAGAAAGAGCTTCCACATGCCAAGACAAGAAGGGGAAAAAAGTTGAGGTTATCAGAGGAGGGTTTTGTTAGCATCTCTTCAGTCAGCCTGTAGTTAATTAGCCACCCCCACACAATAAGGCCATAAGTCATTAATCACCCAGACCCTAGCAGAAGTCGACTCACTGTGAGCAAGACATTTGGAGACAAAAACTTTGCCGCCTATGACAGACTTCAAAATGGCCCCTGTCAGTGGTGTGTAAATTACAGGGCATGTTGAGTGCTGAAAGACAAGGGCCCACTGTTTAACTCACTGTTGCTTTTTCTTTTGCTTTGTGTGTTGACAGACTGTTAAAGGGAAAAATCTTTTTCTCAGTTTACCATCAGCTAGCTTATAACTTAAAGATATCTGAGCGTACAGAACACACACACGTTCACATCAAGTTAATCTGAACAACAACTGCACTTCCTGCTTTTTCTGATGCCTCACTAGTGTTAATAGAAGAGGACAAGCTCCAAAGGTCAGCTCAGGAAAACCTAGCTTTAACTTTGTATTTGCAACATTTACTTTACTTGTCAAATGGGGGAAATGATTGAGTGATGATAAATAAGGGCCTTGTTTTGGGAAGCAAAAGCCTTTCTCCTGCAAAAATAAACCACCAAGTTTTTCAGGATGATGGAAGACACGCTTCTCAGCTGATTGAACATGCAAAAGGTCATCGATTTTTTTTTTTCTTTTCTTTTTTTTTTTTCTCCTTTAACGTCTGTAAACAGAGAGCCGCCTGCCTTTCCAGAACACATAAGCACTGAGAAAGATTTATTCAAAGTAAGGAAAGTTTATGTAACAACAGGGAAATCCCTTGATTGGATCATTAAGAACAACTCACAAAAGGGTGTTAAATTCATTATATGACAACAACATCTGGAACAAATGTTTAAAAGTGAGTTGACGTGTGTATCTGTTGCATGAGCCCATATGTGAATAGTCACTTTTTATACACAACTGTGGACATTTTTTAAATGGAAGATCAGCTTAGCGGCCATGATGGCCGTGGCCTTCAACCAGAAAAAAACAGTACAACACATGGCGTGCAGCTGTGCGAAAGTGACCATTTTTAATGTCAGTATATGTCAGTGACAGGCCAAGCCGTGTGATCTGTTCTCCCTCGGGTGAGAGGCCGTGAATCCTGCTCATGCTGCGGTTCAGTGTGGAACAGGTGAGACCGTCTCTGTGATTCAGCATGAACTCACAAAGCCGTCCAGTGTCTCATGTCCTGAAAGTATTTTACATTCCGAAATAGAAATGAAGAGAAGATTGATAGCTTTTACTGTGGTATGACAGACATATCGTATGCTCCCTAAACCAATTAATACAACACACTTATCTCCGTTTATATGGTGTGATATCTGCCCAGTGATGAACTCCACTCGACTTGTAGAAAATGAATTACAAAGTCTAACTCTGAAGCCAAAATATACAACTGTTGATGATCAGTCTTTTTCGTAACCAAATGGTATTGTGATACACCACAGCATCATAAGCTTGTTTTTCAGATCTCATTTTGAACAACTTGCTAACCTAAAATCCCAAATGTGATTCTAAATACTGGAACAGGATTAATTTTTCTTTTACAAAAAGAAAAAATCTATACCACCCAGGCTACAATTCGTCTTACAGTGGAGTGGATAAGCTTTATATTCCCTGCACCACAGTTTGTTTTTGTTTATAAGGCCCTGCTGTCCAAAGCGATGACATATTTATGGATCTTTACAACATAGACAGATTACTACAACATAGCACTCGACTGTGAAAAACTGGATTTACTTTGCAACCTACCACTGAAATAAAAGAAACACAGGTTTTGTTAGACAACGTAGCAATTCAGTATTTAGCATTTGATAAATGCTTGATATCACTTCCTCAAGCTTATAAGCAGATGCAAGGACATATTGAAGTGCATACTAATTCACAGTATTTGTCAAAAACATTTTCTCCCATGAAGAGTTGTTTTATATTTTTACAACATTGTTTTGCATGAGTTTATTTGTTTATGCATCAGCCTCCGCTCAGAATGCCTTTATATCTGCTTACAACTACAGTATTGTTATAAATGCTTGGTAAATGATTTTGAACTTTTTTTAGAAATGCTAAATAGGGTTAAAGGAGAGGTTACAAATACACTTTTTCACCTGGGGCACTTTTAAAACTATTTGTATTTTCAGTTTCTCTCTGTAATATTTGATTTATGTCACTTTGACTTGTTCTTGGATGCCTGAGATTTTAGTGAAACTCCCTGTATTAAAAAAGCTAAACAAACTATTATAAAATTCATTGCTTTAAATATACTTTTAACAAATAACCAACAGGATTATTACACACACCAGCGCTGTAAAATCCAAGACTTACTAATTAAATATTAATTTCCAAGCAGCTGAGTCCACATCTAACAAGCACAGATGCTCAGCTGTACTTTTACTTTCATAAATTCAAACTAATTTTATTGATGCTATAAAATTATTGAATAATTTATTGTCTGGTATATCTAATTGTACAAAAGAGGATGTGTGATTTTATACTGCAGAGTCACACATAAGATTAATGGTGAGAAATAATGTTCCCAGATCTTAATCCCATTTGTTCACATCAAACTGATGTGCTGTTTGTAAATGAAAAAAGATGCATTGCGTATGATCCACCCCTAGCTTCATGGCTGACTGGTTGCAGTGCTGAAATGTGGGTTAGGGGCTTTATTACAATCTATCAGTGAGCTATGGCTCATGTACATGAAGGATGGGTGGATTTGATGAATATGACATCTGACCGTTAATGATGGTGATTTTATTGCTGGAGAACAGCCTAATTTACTGAGGATGGATAATGGCATTGTTGGCTTGATTTAGTTGATTTGTTTTAAGGGGCTGATTAAATAGTTAGGGCTCGCTTTATTTCATGCTGTGTGCTTCATGTCTTCATTACAGCGATCACAAAAGCTGTGGAAACATCTCACATCTGGTGTCATCGTAAATCTTTGTTTAGCCAGCTCTCCACTGATGTGAGTGGCTCATTTGTCTTCGTTAATGAAACCATAATCCCTGACCCCGTGATCGAGAAGTTTTGATGAGATGTTGCATTTAAACACAGACACACACACACACAGTACTGTAGTTGCATAGCATGAAAGCCAGTAAGTGGTTTTAGCTTTATGCCAATTATGCAAAAACACACGTTTAACAAAGCCTGAGTCATACAGGAGATATATATATATATATATATATATATATATATATATATATATATATATATATATATATATATATATATATATATATATATATATATATATATATATATATATATATATATATATATATATATATATATATATATATATATATATATATATATATATCATCATATAATTTTTTTTTTTTTTTTTTTTTAATTAAATATAAGTTTTGCAATTATGAGTTGTCTGACCATAGACCCTTTGCAACACCCACTGTTATTCCTAATATCATCACGAAATCATAAAAGGACAAAACCCGTTATAAAATGAAATGAGCTTTTTCCATCACTGTCAACAGTACAGTCTTACATAAAGCCTACACTTTGCGTGCAACTTGTTCAGCACATCCTCATAAACACAATTTGAAACAAATAAATAAATCAATAATTTACAAGTACAACGTTATAGTACTTTAGCCAAAGGTGATATATTTATTAAAACAAGGAATTCTCTAAATAAAAATGTAAGATTTTGAATCTAGTCGAACCTAATATACTATGTGTGAACTGACAATTTATCAAGTAATTTAGTAATTATGCATTTTATGTGTTTATTTAAATATTTCTAAAATAATTAAATAAAAAAATAGACCACTCTGAGCAATTTTAGAGTTGTGTGAAAAACGGCTTCATGAAACGTTTCGTCCCCCACACAATAAATCAATGACTGTTCTGAAGAAGCTGCTTTGATTGATTTTTTTTCCCCCACGTCCGTCAATCTGTCAAATCACTCAGCTCAGGCGAGCCGGCTCGTTAAGCCGTCTGAGGTAGACAGATAAAATAAAAAATAAAAACCTCTTGCAAGGTTAACAGCTGAATCAGTGTATAAAATCCATCTTGTTGCTTAAGGGTTAAAGGGTTCTGCAGAGAGAGTTTTTGATGCACAAATGTCATCTCCTGTGTAAAATAATGCACATTGAGGCTTATCAAAGTATATTATAATTATTTTTTATTTTAGTCACGCTTGAAGCTATCGCAAATAAATACACCGACCCCACATGGATCCAGTCCCTGCATAAAGTACAATATAAAACTCATTGGGCCTAAATTTCCTTTATAAACGTATAATCTTTGTGTCTACTGGTATCCTAAGGCCGAAGCTGTTGTCAGTCTTTGTCCATACAATGCATACGGGGAGTAATATGGCCCTGTGGCAGCGGGCACCGGGACCGGGGCCCCTGGAGTGGGCAGGGGGCTCTTTGAATAAGGGTGATAGCGGCTGCTCAGTCCGAAGCCGTGATGGGGCGCTCTGAGGGCCAGTGTGCTGGGGCTGCCCGGGCTGCCACTGGGAGGCATGTGCATGTGACAGGCCATGGCAGCGGCGGCAGCGGCGTTGGCAAGAGATGACCCCGGGTACCCAGATAGTAACTTCTCCGTACCGGCAAAGGCCGTGTGAGTCCGCAAGTGGCTGAGGAGCTCCTCAGAGGAGGAGAAGCGTTTGTCGCATGGTCCGTTAGCAGACACCCAGTTACACACATGCGGGAGAGGGTCATTGGGCAGCATAAACCCATAAGGATACAAGGGATGTCCGCTGAAAGACGGGGCCGAGGAGTGCACGCCGTGTAAAGGGTGTGTGGGGTACATTAGCGGATATCCAGATTTGAGCGCTGTGGCGGCGGCCGCAGCAGCCGCGGAGTCATGTGCGCAGTTGGCGCTGGATGCACCGGACAAATGGCTTGTGCAGTGGTAGCTCAGGCAGTAGGGGTCTCGACAAAGTCCAGCAGACATTAGAGACGGCGGGGATGCTCCTGCTAAGGGACTCGTTCCTTTACTGCATCCCAGTGAGTTGGCAGCAGCGAACTGTGCGCTTAAAAGCTGGCTGCTGGATTTGGTGGGGTCAAGGGACATTCCAGGAGGGAGGAACGGCTGCGGGTAGCCTGCATAGGCACCCGCTAAACTCCCAGGATAGGAAATGCCAGCAGGCGGTAAGGGGAAAACTGAATGACCGGGCTTATATGGAGAAACGGGGGCTACCAGTCCTGAGCCGAGGATGGAGGACGACGATGAGGTTACAGATGCTGAATCTGACGTAACAGTCTTTGATCCAGACGTGTTGTCCTGTTGCGCATCAGAGGTAATTCCACTTATCCTATGGCTGCTATTACCATCCGTCGTACTGCTTTTATTGCTATCGGACTCCTTCTTTTCCTCCTTGTCCCCCGCTTTGCCTTCGGACGGCAGTGGAGAGACTGAGGTGCAGGAGCTGGGGCTGCCTGTCCTGGGAGTGAACGGCTGGCAGGTGGCGCTAGGCACCCGGAAGCTGTTTTTATCTCCACTGAGGCTGCTGCTCGAGTCCTTCTTCTCCGAAGACTTGGAGTACGGTTTGAAGCTAGATTTGTCATCGGCTCCTATGTCGCTCATTTTTAGAGGACCGGATTTGGTCTCCTTATCGCTAGATCCATTTGAGGTCACAGAGGACAATTTCGAGGAGGACGGCGGGTCCGGTTTGCCGATCTGAGAGCACGTTTGAGCCAAAAGAGCCAGTGGACTTTTCTTGGCATCCAGCTGTGAGATGAGAGAAAATACAATTAAAGAATGTCAAAAGAACAGTTATCCGTGTACTATTTTATTGTGGACACGCATAAAGCCTATTTTACGCATTGCGCATAAACTTATCTCGAGGTGAAACTCTCGACAACTCCGCAAATAGGCAAGAAAAGTGTGAGCGTACACAGTGGATTTTAATGAAAAGAAAGACATTGTTCCTCAAGACTGAAATGACATCAGAAACACGGTCATTAATTTCATGCAGAGGGTAATTAACAGCTATTTACAACACGTCATGTTCCTATTTTATTGAACATTCATAGAGTGTTCAGGTCGATACTTTATTATACGGAATGGTTCCTTTATCTACATGAAATCTTACAGACCACAATTTGTCTACAGAATCCAGCCAATGGTGGCTATTTGAAGCTTGAATTTATTGTGATTTCACTTAAAAGCGATCTGATGTCTGTGCGCAAACACGTTCACAAGATTCACTGTAACGCTTACCTCGATGGGACTGACGGGGGTGGACGGCAAAGGCTGAAGGTACTCCGGGTGTAAAATGTGTCCTGCCCGGGCTGTAAGCATTTTCAAAACCTTTATGGGAAGACGACTAGCTTGGCGAGAAGGGTCTGCGGGAGAAACGCAACTGTAGACTGATAGCTGGCTAATCTTCAATGCGCCCCTCTCCCCCGAGGAACCGCTCTCCCACGCTGAATTCGTGCTATTTCTCAGGACACAGACCGTGGGCGATGTGATCATGACCCAATTCTCGTGGAAATTGGTGAGCAATACATGTGGAGGGTAAAGACAGCCAGCACTCAAAGCGTCAGATGGTAAAAGCCTTTGACGGAGGTAAACGAAACAGTATTAAATCCTTTAAAAGAGACGCGGAGCGTGTGTGCAATCCGTGCGCTTCACAACCGCGTTGCTTCGTCCCCGGCGTCGCTCTGACAGTGTGGCTGTGGGTCCGAGAGCAGACTCTGTTTACTTGGGTCCTAGGCAGGAGGGATCACTCCGCCTCCTCTCGAGCTGCACCTGAATAGTCCGCAGATCGTAGCGCTTGCCGGCTCCCAAACAAAACAAAAAAAGACACCCAGGGGTGATCGGGGGTCGAGACAATGTGATGTTTCCTCCTCTATTTCATATTTCACTTACAGCCCTTTTGATTTTGAGTTTTTATATGCGTCTTTGCGTAATTGGTGCTTTGACGCATGCGCCGCCCCTGCGCCTTGTGTAGTTTTTGGGGAAAGAAGATCGGTGTAACCAAAGGATAAAGATAACCAAAACCGCTTAATGAATATAGATTACAAGATGGATTTTAATTAACTAGTATATTTTAGACAGTATTCGAAATACGTTTTACATACTATGAAAATTGTGTACACCTTCTTCCAACCTGAAGTGTATTTCAGCTAATTTTCATTTGGATAACGACTGCAAGAAAGAAACCGAAGTTTAAGCCCAGAATGTCCTTCCCCTGCAAGGCAGTCCTGCACTTTAGTGTCGTATTACCGAAAAACGTTCAACTCAAAAAGAAGAGCCAATTGAGGGCTTTTCTGCCCAGATATTCAGCGTGCACCGATATCCATCGTCATGTTTCACATTTTTGCAACTTTCCCCTCTCAATCATGCAGCCTGTCATCTGTCAGTTCCCTGTCCTGCACGCCAGTTATCTGTCAGCCGCCTGCACAGTTTTTTTCCTTCTCTCTTCTCAGTCAGATTCAGGTCAACTACTGTAAAGTGAATCCATGAGAGGAGGGGAGGCGGGGGGGAGGCGTTGTGTCTCTCTCACTCCGCCGTCATCATCTAGGCCTGTTCAACTCTGCCTGCTCTGGAAAATCTCAAAACTGCGATTAGTTTAATTGGAGATATTTTTACTGAGCCCTAATTTAATATCATGTCATTTTTAAGTGTTCTTTCTTGTTTTGGAATTTAAAAGTATTCCTCCACTTTCTTGCCGCATTCAAGACAAAAATCCCCCTTTATTCCAAGAGCCCTTAAAACCCTATTTTGGCTGCCATTAATCATTAAAGCTTCCACATTTTCCCATCGAAATAGACCCACTTATCTTATTACTCAATAGCCTATAAATGTCTTGCTGATCAGGCAAAAGTTAAACATATGCAAGTGTTTTTTGATTGATAACAGAGGTGCTGTTTTCGGCAACGGCTGTCAGACTCTGACACAGCGCTTTGAGTTATTAGGGCAGAGAAGGGCGACCATAAATTTCGAGCGTCAGGCAAAAACTCCTTTATTGTGGACGTGATGGATGGCTCTCTGTGGCAGACACCAAATTCTCGGCTTTATCCTTAAATGGCTGCACATTTTTCCGCTGCTGTAATTCATTACTTTTAAACATAAAGCCTGAAATCTCCCGCTAGTATTTCACAAAGAGACACCTTTATGAATAACCCAGAGTCCGTGCAAATACACTCGTTTACAAGCTGGCCCGGGTAACTCATGCCGGTGATTAACCAGAAAACAACTCTTTATTTGGGGTTTACGTTTAATGATTAATGATGAATAATTTGATTAAAAGTCTAATGCACGTTTTTCTTTTGCTCACATAACTCCAATTAGGGAAGTATGTCAGGACCTAAAAGGTTACTAATAAACAAAAGGGTCAAACTGTATTGAGGTTCATTCAAGTTAACACGGGTTACTAAAATTAGGCCAATTTTTTGCACTTTATCAATATCCAAAATGTCAGTTTTATCCCTTAGAAGGTGACCCCCCCCCCTTTTTTTTTTTTTAAAGAAGCGAAAACCCATTTAATAAATGCATTATTTTTTGTTTAATCTTATTTCTGTACAGAGTCAGACTGTAAGCCATTGAGTGTCCTTAATCTTTATCCTTGTATTTGGCCAAAGAAAATATTCTATGATAAACAGAACACTTGGCAAACAGAGAACACCGTACAGGTTTGCAAAAATTCATTTTCAGAATACTTTTTAGTTCAGGTTAGTATAGGACAAAGTTTTATTTTGCTCCTTTAAAGTGTGTTCTTATTTATGCAGGGTTAGTCTTAATGAGCTAAATTGGTGGGTTAGATTATCCCTTACCTGCCTACTGCAGTATGACTGTTTAAGGTTTATTCATGATTTAATGTACAGTAGTGATTGTTTGTGCAGAGACGACACATAAGGTGTTGGAAACAACTTCACAATTTATCATTGGGGTTAATTAAATAGTGGACATAATTAAATGTGAATTAAAGTCGCAATGAAAGGAAGTCTGTCTCTAAGCTCATTTATCTGATGGTTAATTTAAACCACAGGAATGACTAAACAACTGATCATTTTCATCATCGTTCATTTTCATCTAATTTCGAACTCTTGTCTCTATTTTCTTAATGCAAGGACAAGTGACCTCACAATGCATTGTAGTAGTGTTTTTAAGTAAAATCAGTCTCCTTTCTTAGACACTTAGCAGTGGAAACTTAACATTATGCTAATTAGTCACTGCTAAAGTCTTATTATTCTGCCTTTTTAGACCTGCACTTGTACATTGAAAACATCATAAAAGACCTGAACTGAAAACTGTTAGAAAAAAGGGGGAAAAAGTCAGTCGCAAAAGCTTTTGCCATATAGCTTTTAAAATAAAAAAACGGATATGGTTCATAAATGTGGCATTATAACGTCGAACAAATGGAATAAGAAATTCCCTCGACATGACATGAAAATTCACCTTGTGGCAGCTGGTGCAGGGCACGGCACCTCAGCAGCCAGACAGGCCGACTGGATCTGACAGGTAGAAAGGGGAGATGATGGTTAGAAGGTGCTATTGTTTCATACCTCTTTCTTGACCTGTCAGGTCCTGGCACAGAGGCCTGGATCGAGGACCTCCTTGTCACATGAAAACAGTCTTAAAAGGCCGTTATCCCGACTCTGGTGATTGCTCCTGTTTAATTGATTTGCTTTGCACTGAGGCCTGTCACATTAATAATGGTTAAGTACAGGCCCAGTGTGTCACCCAGAGTGGTGCATCTATCGGGAAATTAACAGCCTTAACTAACTGCTGTCTGTGAAGCAAGTACTGTGGGATCATATGAGATGCAGCAGTTTCGTACTCAGGATAAAAATGTTGAGTTTATCATTTAACTGCTTTCTATTGATGTGCAGCAGCTGTACATTTCCTTTTCTTCTTTTTTCCCTGTGTGTGTGTGTGTGTATGTATATTAATGTGTATATATGTAGATAGGTGTGTGTGTGTGTGTGTGTATATATATGTATGTATATGTATATGTATATATATATATGTATGTATATATATATATATATATATATATATATATATATATATATATATATATATATATATATATATATATATATATATATATATATATATATATATATATATATATATATATATATATATATAAAAAAACTTGCCGCAGTTTGACCTCTTTATTTAAGTAGCATTATATATGCCTATATTATATACCCATCTCATTATGAACCACCATCCAGAGTGAAACAGAGAGCTACGCTGACAAGTAAATGGTGTTGAGTGAATAAGACTCAGATTAAGCTCTCCACCACTTCACAGGAGCCTTTGACAAGTTGCAGTAGACATTAAGTCTCCGATATTTCCATGACTGACTGACAGTTTGAAATTGCTCCCATCACCTTGATAGCATGGTAATGCACCTTGCATGTGGACTGTCTTTAAAGTGCAGGAAATTAGACTCCAAGTTGAGAGTCGCCTTTCAACCAAATATGACAAGAAAATAGACTGCTTTTCTTCTGGGCCCAGAGAGGGAAAAAGCCCCACAGAAACTGGCACAGAATAAGAGGTTATAGGAGAATATGTCAGGAAGTATTACAGATATTATGTTTTTAAGACAGGACATTTCAGATACTTAGAAGTCATACCCCTTCCCCTTGACTACACCCAAGATACCACCCCCCATCCGTGTCAGCTACTGTAGCTTTGACTTCATTTGCAAGAGCTCAACTCAGAGCTGACATGAAAAGTTTTCACTGTCTTGCCGGAAGTCAGACGACGGGAGCACAGCATGACAGTGAGATTTAGAAAAGTTGAGGTGCAGCCAAGATCATTGCGGTGAAGGGTCTTTTTCACTTTGTCTTCTCAATTAGTTAAAGCTGGTCAGGAGTACGAAGTAAAGCCTATGGAGATTATATGCTGTCGTCCACTTGCCATCAGGTAGGTGAAGATCCTTGCAGCTTGTAGTCATGCTGTAGAGAAGAGTTAACTTCACCTACAGTCCCTGATAGCAATGGAACCAGTGTCTGAATTCAACCTGACAGCTGCCATATTATTGGTTTAGAACTCTGTGGAAACTTCCAGAAGCTCCTGTACAACACACTGAATTGCACTTGTCTAGTTGCTTCAGGAAAACGAGTGCATTAATTTCCATTTCTGCTAGCATAAAAGTATGGTACATGTTTTTATTTAGTCTGTTCTCATTAGGGTGGCACAATGTTATTTTATTTTCATTATTGATAAATCACCATCATTTTTGAGTGCTTAGAACTGTTGCCTCCCAGCTAGAAGGTTGTGGGTTTGCATCCCTTCTCAACCGTGGCCTGTCATTGTGGAGTTTGCATGTCCTCCCCATGCCACCACAGTCTAAAGACATGTATGTAAGGTTAATTGATGACTCTTAATTGGTGTGAATGGTTGTCTGTCTGTGTAGGTCTCCGTGTGTTGGCCCTGAGAAAGACTGGCAACTTATCCAGGGTACGCCATCACTCGCAGATAATTGATGGATGGATTCCCTGACCCCAGTGTGATGTCCAAATCCAAAGATATTCAGTTTGCCACCATTAAAAAAAACAAAAACATAAAATGTAGAAAATTCACACATAAGACACAGGTGACCCCTCCAGGGTGAACCCCATATTTCACCCAGTATCAGCTGGAATTGGCTGCAGTTCCCTACAGCTCTTTTAATGGACAAAAGGCATAATTAATAGACGGAGGGATGTTTTTCTTGATCAATTAAAATTAACAGTGGTTTTAACTTTTATACTTAAATGAGTTAGGGTTCCCCACAAACAGTGCAAACAAACTGTAAAATCACATTCTCCACATCTGTACACTGAACATTTACTTGTCTAGATTTAATTTATGGAGACTAAGCCGGGGTGAAAATGTACAGGTAGCATGTTATGACACTGGAAGCACTGTGCAGGTCAGGATGAATGTCCGTGATGGGCAGATTATTCTAGACTAAAGTAGGCCTAAAGAATGATCTTGTCACATTTCACAGGCAGGATTAGGGATATTCAGGAGGAGCGCTTCAGTCAGGAATTAGCGTCGTGTGATCGGGTGGAGACAAGCATGCAAGGTATTCGCAGAGACAGGCTTGGACACTTACTGCTCCATTTGTCTACTTAGTGATCAAATACCAAGGTTGATGGTTATTTTTGTCATTCGTGCTTTATGGGATATGAATTAATCTTCATGTTGTGAAATTGTCTGAACTTCAGACATCAGAAAACCTTGTGGATATCCAGAACCAGGTTCATTTTTCTCCTTTCATACATATATTACATGCAATTATACATGTAAATTTACAATGTAACATATCAGACACAGCACATGCCATCTTGATGTGTAGCCCATAGCGGCATCTTACTATATTTGTGGCTTTGCATTTTAAATAGAAGTGAGTGTGAGTGTCTTCAGGCTATCAGAATGAGCTATTACTGCAATGATTGAAGAGTGAGGGAGTGAGCGAGCTAAAAGACAAAGTAGAAGAGGCCTGACAAATGAAATCAAACTTCATAAGACCTGCCAGTGGTGTCAGTTGTTATCCATATCTCAAGCGCATTATGGTACTGCAACGCAGCATACTGCCTTCTCATCTGTCGGCTCAAATTCATCACATTCTTGACTGTTTCTTTTAAGTCACAAGTGTCAGTGTGAAGAGGAGTCTTAATTGACAACTGAGTGGCACAGACGTGGACCACTGCCTTTATTTGATGCCAAGAAGGGTTGTGTTGTTTTGATGAGCTATTATTGGCAGAAGCCAGTAGCAAATAGCAGTCATCCTGGAAATGGGAAGTGACATCAGACAGAGAGGAGATTGTCATTGTCTCCAGGCAAGTTCAGTCTTGCTGTAAGTTCGGAGCAGCCTGTTGAAATGCCACTCAGAAGAGTCAAAAGATGACTGATTTAGTAAATATCGGCCTACAATTATTTAGACATTTGGCATCTGTATTTGCGCATCTAACACAAGTTGGTCTTTTTGCTAAATCAGATGTATTATGTTAGACACAGAAAGCCGTCATGAGTGCAGCCTTTTAAATGTTTTTTCTGTGGAAAACTTATGATAACTTTTACCACATGCTATGATAGTTCTGTCCATACACGTGATTTTGCAACAGAGATTACATTGTGGCCAATTGTGGGTCCTAATTAGCTCTAACTGTGCTTACATGCTAGGATGAGGTTTCTAGAAAATGGTATCTTAGTTGAAATATCCATTGTATAGTTTAGCAATGCAAGCAACAGTGAGAAATGGCAATGCATGTCTGCATGGCCGTACAAAACTATAGCTGTGGCTCAAGTTAAACAATAAATTTGTGTTGTATCTAAGAATAATTGACAGTTTCTAGTACTGTATGACTATAATAGGATTTGAGGACCTAACCAAACTCCCCATAACAACTATTGTAAACTGTTGTTCTTGATATTATAACCAGCACTCTGAGCACATCTGGCATTTATAACCGGATCGCAGTAAATCAGTGAGGCATCTGTAACATGTAGTTCAGCAGAAGCACTTCATAATCACAACGTTCCCCTGTAATATTTACTCAGTTGGACTATAGTGTAAATAAATAGCTCTCAGCACAGTGCATCTTACTGTACATTGATCACAAGCACAAAACCCCAGGCAACAATGCACAAAAGAAAAATTACTTCTTTATTTTCAGTCATCTGAGGCTTTGTGCCCTTAATAGACAGAATCAGAATGTCTGCTATGGAGTTTCAAGCTTTATGAGACCATTACCGCTTTTTATTGTGTATCCCTACTACTAATGGTTTTCAATAGTTCCTCAGATTTATGACCTGTCAACTTTGTGGCTGTCCAATAGAATGGTAGGTTGACATCAAGCCAGTGGTTGAAGTGCCCACTTTTAAAACTAAGGAAGTCATGTCTCACATAAATACACCAAGCTCTTAAAATCTCTGTTCCAAAACACATTCATTGCGGCTTGTTTTTTGCTTTTTTGCTTTCCTTCTACTACAATGGTGTTTTTATTAGGTCATTTGCTGGAGACAAATATTGCCCTGTTGTCCACATAAATGACACACGTCTACAGCAGGTAGAAGGAAAAACAAGTCTGTCAAATCCATTAACACACAGGCTGTATTAAACATTTTATAGTGCATAGACTGGTCCTAGTAATTAGACACATTATTGAATATTAGTCTGTAATTCAGATTTTATTTTAAGTGTTGATTTAGTAATGTGTTTAGAGGTTGGGTGCTATTCATTTATTGAAGTGGGGCTGACACTAGTCATACTAGGCAAACAAAGGATAATTTGGTTTTATTATAATTTGTGTCTTTTTATAGGTCATTGTACAACCCCAATTCCAAAAAGGTTGGGAGGACGTGTAAAACGTAAAAAAGAAAAGATTTGCAAATCTCATCAAACCATATTTTATTCACAATAGAACATAAACAACATATCGGATGTTGAAACTGAGACATTTTATGAAAAATATTGGCTCATTTTGAATTTGATGGCAGCAACACATCTCAAAAAAGGGGCAACAAAAGGCTGGAAAAGTAATTGCCGCAAATCAAAAACAAATGGAGGAGCATTTGACAACTAATTTGCAACTAAATTGGCAACAGGTCATTAACATGACTGGGTATAAAAGGAGCATTTCAGAGAGGCAGAGCCACTCAAATGTAAAGATGACCAGAGGTTCACCAATCTGTGACAAACTGTGCCAAGAAAAAAAAAAGAAAAATGTTTCTTAACATAAAATTGTGAGGTTTTGAAGATCCCACTATCTACACTATACAATATTATCAAAAGATTCTGAGAATCAGGAGGAATCTCTGTATGCAAGGGACAAGTTCGAAGGTCAAAACTGGATGCGCGTGATCTTCGGGGCCTCGGGTGGCACTGCATTAAAAACAGGCGTGATTCTTTACTGAACATCAATGCATGCGCTCAGGAACACTTCCAGAAATCACTGTCTGTGAACACAGTTCCCTGTGCCATCCACAAATGTTAAAGCTGTATCATGCAAAGAAGAATCCAGACAACCTTATTTTTTCTGGGAAATAATTGGGAATGCTAAACCACATACTCCACCCATCACAACAGCATGGCTTCACAGGACAAGACTCTGGCTGCTGAACTGGCCTGCCTGCAGTCCAGACCTTTCACCAATAGAAAACATTTGGCACATCATAACAGAAATCTGGCAACAAAGGCCCAGGACTGTAGAGTAGCTAGAAATTCTGCATAAGACAGGAATGGGACAACATTCCTCTCCTAAAACTTTAGAAACTGGTTTCCTCACTTCCCAGATGTTTACAGACAGTAGTTAGATGAAGAGGGGATGCTACACAATGGTAAACATTATACTGTTCCAACATTTGTGAGATGTGTTGTAGCCATCAAATTCAAAATGAGCTAATATTTTCCATGAAATTTAAAAATGTCTCAGTTTCAACATCTGATATGTTGTTTATGTTCTATTGTTAATAACATATGGGTTGTGGAGATATGCAAATCATTGCATTATGTTTTTATTTATATTTACACATCCTCTCAAGTTTTTTGAAATTGGGGTTGTAATTGCTAATCTCTGGAACTTGGTGGGTCAATCAGGGCAGAAAACATGAGTTCAGACAATGACACAGATTAATTTTTTTTTAATTTCAGTTAAAATGTGTCCACACACATCCAAACACACTTAGTCATCACAATAATGATCGCTGCATCATATTCAGATGCTCTCGTTTGACAGTACTGCTATTAAACGTGCCAGCTTACTCACATGGCTGGTATAATTAATAGAATAAAGCCATCATTAATGTTAATAAATACAGTGTTATTAGTTAAACCTAAGCTTATCCCGTTACCAAAAGTACAAATGTCTCCTTTAAAAAAGGTCTATTTGGATGTGTGATTCAAGACCAGCCATGTCATTTTAATCAAATTACTGTTTAATTTCATACCCAACATTGACGAGGATTGTTATAAGTTCTGACAAGTCATTTTTAGGGGAATTTTCACATATCAGAAATTTTACCTACTTTATGTTAACGTTGCTTGCCAGAATAAGCACAGGCAGACAAACAGGAAGGAATGTTTAATTTAAAGAGGACTGAAAATAGATCACTATACAAAAAAGCCACTTCAGACCTTGATCTCAGTTGGCTCTTGTATGATCATTTTTCTTATGTACATGTGGACTAACTTTAAAGCCTGCTGAGTCTCAGGACAGTGCTCTTACCTCACATAATCTGACATGAATCTTCTATAAACCTTACTTTATTAGCTCATACATAAGGATCATCCAAGAGGAATTAGAGTGGAAAAAAAGTAACCATGACAATTTAACTTTCTTCAGATGTTCTAACAGGAAATCAGATCGTGCAAAACACACTCTGCAGTTGTTGTACACTGTGATACAGAGGTATTTACTCTGAAAAAGGCAGATACCTTGTCAATATTTCACTGTCTGTCTCTAGTGCTCTATCACCCACAGGCGAGGGTTAGGCAGGTGATCCCTGATGGGGGGGTGGAGCTGGTCCTGCTTCACACAAAATCAATTCTGGCCTTTGGTGTTGGCAAGCCAGCAGGATTGGGGGTGAGAAGGGGGAACACATGTCTGACACCTCCTGACTTTTTCATGAGGTACTGTTTGAAGTTTTAAACCCCTGCAGAGGATTCTTGGGGCGATGAATATAAAAGGGTGTGCAGCATAAAGCTCAGGCGTATTATCATCAATGAAGACCCTTCCCCAGTATGATGATGAACGGCAAATCATTTGATTTTTATTTACCATCACCTTCAGTTTTTAAAACCATGTGGAAATTACTAGCACTCTTATACGCTTCAAAAGTAATTTATTTGAATAGTTCTTCAATAATTTTCTTGTTTCCTTTTATGGTGGATGTCCTTTCATTAGTAAGTTTCTCTTAAGTTGTCCTTGTCTTGAGTGGTCCTGTTAATACGCCGTTGTGGGTACAAAGAAGAGGAGCGTGACCTCAAAGCATCTTTTGTTCCGGGGGCAGTGAAGGGTAGAGGCTGTGATTCATGTGATGGGGTGAGGAGGTGTTGTAGGTACCGAGGAGGGTATGCCGACAATGACAAGCCTGAGTTCCACAGTCCTGGTGGTCCTGTCTTTCAGCTTGTAATAACTCTAGTCTGCACTTCTTTACAAAACCTTTCATAGTACCGTGTAAGTAATTTTTCTGTGTAAAAGTTTTATTTACAGTTCAATTTTCTAATGAGATGCTCATTAGAAAGACAACTCATTTATTAATTAGTAATAATAGGCTGGACATTTTTTAAAAAGTAGTAGTTTTAATTTGCTCATTGTGGCTGGTATTTAGATTAAGCTTTAGATTATTGGGCTGGTCAAAACAATAGAACCACCTTCCAGTGAATATATGTTTCTAAGTATTGTCTAGTAAACAGCACTGTTTGTTCTAGAAAAGGAAATGATGCAATTTTTTCCCTACCTCCAATAACTGACACACATTACACTGAACAGTGCTCCAAATCCAAAGAAGTGTCATTTGCTGACTTCCTGTAACAGATGCTGGTGCTCATCTCAGGGAAGTGCAATGTCCTGGATCTGGTGGCACTGCCATATAACTGCTGTATAAATAGATTTCTATGACAGAGCCATTCATCTCCAGCCATGAACACATCAACATTAAATGACAGCTTGCCGAGACCTCTGCGCTTGTTAGGGCAAGATCAGCAGCCCAGATGCCCAAGATGTAAACTCGTGAAGGGAAGATTAATTTATCTGTCATCCCTGCCTTTGACAGTAGTTATAAATCTGATTTAGCTGCTGAGCAGGGGCCACGAAGAAGGGCACTGGGACATTAAGATTTCAAAGGAGTGATATCAAGAGGACTAACTTGTGACTCATGGCCTGCTACAAAGAGGTCAAAAGTTCTTGTGGGATGTACCATGTGTGTGGTGTGATGTTTTGCAACTTTAGAGGAAAAAAGGGCTTCTGCTCATCTCTCCTTCCTTGTGTTATTTTCAACACGGTGGTGATCATGTGAGGCGCCTTGGACGAAAAGCGGGCACAGGGTGTCAAAGGAGCTATTTACTCGGAGATGGATGGGAACAGGCGATACGAGGTGGTCACATCCTGTGACCATCTGCACAGGAGTCATGCTAGTTATTCAGATTGGACACAGATGTTCAGGCATAGCATGAGCCTTTCTGCAGATATTTGGGTGCATAACTAAATGTTTCATGCCACATTTTGTAAAGAGGAATGTGACATGCCAGTTTCCTACAGGTCCAGTTTTGTTTTACAGCTAATGTATTTTTCTCAGTATATGAACTCTTTATATTTGTCTTTTCATGAGGGGGTCTTGGTGACTCGAATCCCAGCCCACCAGGTGTGGCCCCACCCAGCCACCAACCACCAACCTTGGTGCCGGTTCTGAGCCCGGATAAAATGGGAGGGTTGCGGCAGGAAAGGCATCCGGTGTAAAAACCCATGCCAAATCAACGTGCAGAACACGTTCTGCTGTGGCGACCGCTGAAGGGACAAGCCGAAAGCCGCTGATCTATATTTGTCTTTTCATGACATTAACATATTCTTCGTAGCTTCTAATTTTAAGTAGTCTACAGCTAAAATATAGGTCCTGGCAACATTAACGGTTTCCTGTGTTTCGGACATTTACTATACTTCATTTTTTCTTCGGATAAACCTATTAGAGGGTTAAAAAAACTCAGAGGCATTTGCTGACACTGGAATTACTCTGTGCATAACACACTGCTTTAAGATGCTTAAGGTGGGGATAAAATGTCATACCACATTAAACAGCTAAATGACCTGATCACAGCAATGTGTAGGTGTAGTGTGGGTGGGAGGGGCGACACATGATGATGAATCTCATCCTTTGAAGCCCCTCTCCTTTCGATGTGGCTGTTGCTTTCACTCAGATGAAAACACACTCTTTGTATGGTAAACAAGATGCTTTTGTGAAAGGAACAAGGAGTGAATAGAGGTTTTTATAGGAGTCTATTGTTACTTCACAAGTAGATGTTAATGAGTAGAAGATTGAATAATATAGTGTGCTGCAATATAGCTGCAATGGCGGTAAGTGTGTATTAAGTCAAATACTTGTAATGTACTTTTTACTCTATAATTGTTTGGCAGGCACATTTGACTTTCCATATATCCATTTATAACACAAGGCATCGTTATAAACAGATACTGTAAATAAACTACGCACCTGTTATATGTGTAACAGTATACAAGTTACAACATGTACATGTATTGTATGTTTTACTGGTAACATTTTTGTACTGAAAATGACTGAACGTAAAGTTTACTGAACTGTGGCCACTGCAGGCACAACTGGCATTCACAGGCTAATGGTAAATAAAAAAACATAGTATAACAGCAGGTAGCAACAACTGTACTTCATTGTCACTAAGCTGTGGCTTTTAAACCGCAAAGCACAACAGATCCAGAGGGAGCCCAGCTTGAGCTAAAGGCTTAACTTCACGCAGATATCCTCTGGTGCAGTTCAGCTTGCCAGCTTGTGGCAAAAGTGAGTTTTATTTATCCTTCAAGTTTTCGTCTGTAATTACTGGATTGTGTTATTTCATTTTCAATGCATCTGTCCTCTGGCTTTGAGGGGGAAATGAACCAGGACACATCATGCCATCGACTATTTTTATAAATCAATCAACGGCTTTCAGCTTGTCCCTTCAGGGGTCACCACAGCAGAACGTGTTCCGCACGTTGATTTGGCATGTGATTTTACACCGGATGCCCTCCCCCGTTTTTTTATTTCTTATCCAGCCCCCTGACGTGCACCAAGGTTGCACATGGTTGCCTTTGGTGGCTAGTGGTGTGGGATTCGAACCCACTGCTCTACCACTGATCCACCAGGCCCCCTCCCATTGACTATTTTTAGATTGTTGTATTTTTAGCAAATGCTTTGAATACTTAACAAACCACTTGTCAGCTGTTTAAAATCATAAATAAATTTTTCATCCTCCGCTCCAATAATTTAATAGTTGTAAATTTTAGTAGACTCCTCACCAGTAAATTCCCATAAATTTATGTACAAAGTGTGTTTTAGCATACTGCTGATCTCAGGGAACTTAATTATATTAAACAAGGCATCAGTTACTCCACCGGTGTGGTTTGGTTACTGTGGTGGTGCATTTTTTCCAGAGCTGTGGCATGGAGGACAGTGGGAATTTTGACATGTCAAAGCGTCCAGGGCCAGAAGAAGGATTAATAGCTGCCTGCCTGCATCCAAGGTCCTTCAGCAGTAATTGCAAGCAGAGTCTGACTCTGTGATCTCAGCAGCGCTAAGCAACATGCCAAAACAGCCTCCCTTTGACAGATTGCCTTCCTGCAGTAATAACTTAAGCATGTTCGTTCTCTTAAATTAGGCATTGCATGCCTCCCACACCACAAAAGAGGAGCAATGCCTTTCCACCTCCTCTACATATATATCTTAGCATATACTTGGCTGCTTTGACAGATAGGAGTAAAATGTTTAGTTCACAATATCTGCTTTTGTTGGTGAAGTCACTTCACCTGTAGTTAACAAGAGCTGGGAAACGTTTTGAAAAATGAAAGATGTAATATTTATCTCTTGCAGCTTTGCAGCATAGAGCTACTGAAATGCTTTTTTGGCATAAACGCAGCAAACATCTTGAGGGTAGTTTCACAGTTTTAGCTGCTGTGCTACAGTTTGGTAGCCTCCAGGCCTGTGCAGAAATAAATCCCACTGTGCTTCTCTTACTCATTCTCCCAGTTAATAGTTTGTGTCCAGCCTCAGGACAGAGGGACTCTTATGTACTGCTCTGTGGTGGGTTGTGTTCTTTGGAGCAGCTAAAAGCCTGGCAGCACCCACCCCATGACTGTCCCAACACAGTTGACTCTAGGCATCCACATCATAAAGAGCCCTCTGCAAAGCCCAGTGAAAAGGTAGCCATGGGGTGCTGAGCTTTTTTTTTTAACTTATTTTCTACATATAACAATGTACCTGGTTTCAGTTTCTTTTTTCAGCAGAATTCCCTTATTGCTGTTTGTAATTCACAAGACAAAACTATATTTGAACACGGTTCTACTCGGCTCTTGTGGATCAAGTCAAAGACACTATTCACTATGAGTAACAAGAAAAGACAAGTTAATGAAAGATTCTTTCAGTCTGCTCCTTAGTGGCACTCGCAACACACATGCCGAAGCAAAATGAACTTTCCTGACAATGTGTGTTTTAAAGCGCATGCACTGCAATCACTATTTCATCCTGCCTGGAGATCATTTCACACTGACATTTGAGGGTAGATGCTATGTGAAAATGTAAATAAACTTTAGAGGAGCTTTGGGTCAGTGTGGGATGAAATTTATAGTTTTGGCATTTACTCTGTAGTCATCATTCATCTGCCTGTCGAGAAGAGAGGCCTTGATCAGCAGAGCCTCCGTTGGCCCTCAGATGACCTGCAGCCTGTCTGACCAGCTGTGGTTCAGATGCTTCAGCCTGAGATGTTAACATTACTGTAGTGACTCTTAACCCCTTCTGCACTGCCACAGACTCAAAATAATCTTTCAGGGAATGCATTCAGATCTTTCGAATAAACTTTATAGGATTGGTTATCGAGCTATTTCAGCCATGTGCTGCGATTCTGAGATACCATCTGTTGCTGAACATCTTTCCACTAGCACCATACAATAAAGACAAATGAAAAACTATCTTCCTGTACTTTTGAAACCCCGAGCACCAGAAACAAAAAAAAAATCACCTGCGTCGTATTTATCGGGAGGCAGAAAACGTATGTAAAATATATCAAAATCATGACACATAAAATTAAATTAATCTGCATGGCTAGATACCACCACAGGTAATGGCAAAGGCAGTGTGTACTATGCTTTAGGTGAACCAACCCTATAAAAAGGAAATAAGATGCTGTTGCCTACAGTATATTATGAGTATGGCAGCTGCTTTAAACTCGACACGGTATGTGCTACACGTAACAGAATTTACAACCTTGTAAAAGCCAAATCAAAATCTTTTAATCGGAAGGTAGCCTTCAAGCAAAGTGCCAATTATTTTAAATTGCTCCATTAAAGGGAGCAGTCCCAACTATCATGTTAGCATTTGGACATAACGGCTCATTTCTGATAGTTTGAGTTCACGGGGGAGTAACTGCAGAGTAATAAACACATATAAATTTACATAACCTCATGAAACAAATGAATTTGTTTTTGACTGCTTGCCACAACACATAACTGACTGACATCAGGAAAGCTCGACATTTTCTCACTTCAACAAGAACAAAGCTTCTTGCTGTTTCTCCCTATTTTAACAGGTGAGTGCTCCAGCTATTAATTTGTGTAGGGCCACCTACTTTAATTGGTCTTAATCTGGAGTGAGTGGCTTTGATCACTCTGACAGTTTGACTGCATTAGCACGAGTGTGCAGGCTAATCCTTTGCATAGCTTGTTCTTTTGGCACAGCCAGAGGCCTGTCCAATGATAATATGTCAGCTGAGGGATAAGCCCTCATCAAACAACTAGGTCTAAGCTTCTGGAAAATGGGGGTTGAAGGGCCACAATCATGCTGTGTTTGAAAGAAAGATAGAGACGTAAACCAACTCTTAGTACTAGTTTGTATTTATCAAGGTTTTTATGGTTTGTGTTCTTTATGCAAACTTCTTGTTGTGTTCAGGCGCATACTGAACATCGTGAGACCGCAGACTTCTTTCTTTTATACATGATTCTTGAGTGAGTCCTGAGTGTTACAACAAAGTCTTTAATTCCATCATCCTAATGCTGTTTATACACACACGGCATGCAAGATCCACATGTCCAAACAGTGGCCTTATCTGTGCTGTGTCATCTTATTAGGAAGTAACAAGCGTATGAAGTGTTTGCTCTGAACTCAACTTGAACTTTCATGAATTATGATAACCATCTCACAGTCAACAATATCTGCTTTTAGGAAAGAAATGGAGAGATGGGGAAAATAACAGCACTTGGACTTCTGCAGTGATTATATCACATAAATGTGATTTACTTATCACAAGTGGTGTATCTTGATTTCAGTGGATTTGTTTTTAAGTTTTGTGATAGAGATGGTAGTTGAGCCTTCTTTAATATTTCCTATGAACAAATGACAACTGTAATACTACTAATACTAATTTAGAAAAGATGTGACAGAGTAAATGGCTATAAGGATATTGTCATCATAAATCACTGTTTATCACTGCTTGTAAGCTGTTGTTATGACCGTTTTGCTAAGCATTTATATATATTGGATCTGTTAGCTGTTGAATGAAGTTATGTTGTTTGGGCCTTAAGCAAATAAAACGAGGAATTTTAAATAAGAACTGATTTTGTTTTTCGGTTCTTTTATCTAACATTTTGCTTTTAAGGGGTTATAAGATGTATGTGAGTGTATACTATGAACTATACAGGATATTCATTTGTTTTTTTTAACTGATCATCTAGTTACGTTTAATGCACCAGTATACATGCTGTGTGCATCAGCTTGTGTGAGCACCTAAACTAAAGACTTATTTCATTTTATTTCAAATATGTAATTGAGGTAAAACTCAGTTTTTAATATTTTGTAAGGACAGATTTTTCAGAGAAACAACTTGAAAGACCTTATGATAACACACAAAACAGTTAAACCTGAGCATAAAACTATTAAAAGTATTAAAAGTGGTCATCTGGTTTCATTTGTATTTGGGGCCATTTCACTGACCTCCCATCCATTAGAACATAGCAGAAATATCTGGTACACCAGGGACGCTATTGGAAGGTGACTCACCAGTCATGGGCACAAGATAAAGATTAATCAAATGTTATGTGTACTATCACCAGCTGGCTGCACTAGCCTCTAAGCCTTTGAGTGAGTAAGTCCACAGAGAGTCCCTTGGCACAGCTGAGTTTGTCTTGTAAAAGTGCAGCTGTCCAAGACATGACAGCTACAGCATTAGCAGGGCCATTAAGAGGTGTAGAACATTTCCAGGGAAACCATTTGAAAAATGACAACCCCCGGCACTGGTGAGATATTAATTATATGCAGCACCCGTGGAAAATAAGCGAAAACAGTTGGTAAGACAAAAGATGCCTTGTTTTCACACAAGATGCCATATTTGTGCATCAAGCATTTAATAAGTAATAAGCAGAGGAAGGAAGAAGGGGGGGAAAAGCTAAGTTCTTACTGGTGCCATTAACAAACTTTTTTCTAAACATGGATGCCTAGTGCAATGACTAATTTGGTTAATTTAACACAATTAAACAAGTTTAATGTGAGAAGAGGGTTTAAAGCAGCCTTTGGGGAAAAGGGAGACCTTGTTTCACCATATTTCAATGTAACTATTTAACCTGGTGATTATAATGAAAGAAAAGCTTAGGAGTCTGAATGCTGAAGGGTTGCTTTTGGTTTGTCTTGTCTAGATCTTCCCTGGCTATTCTTCTTGATTCCAACATAGTTTTTCACTTGGAACATGCAGACACCCATTTCTACTACACGGCTATGACCCCTTTGCAGGAATTTCGTAATGTACCTCTACCTTTGTTGTCAACGGAGGACCAATAGTCTAAACTTAGCTCCACAGCTGTACTTATATCCCCCAAAACAGAACTCGTTCAGGGGCTAGTACTTTCTGAAGGTCCATAAAATAACAGGGCAGGGCATGCAGTTTCAGTTTAAAGCAAATAATAGGTATGAAACTGTCCTCCATTTTGTTTCCATTGTAAGCAGTGGTGTCTGGCATTTTGTCTTCCTGTGTGGTGGTGCTATTTCCACCAAATTGTTCATTGGATCTTATAAAAGGGTAAGGACAAATGACCCTATGGGGCATAAAGGTTGAAGGACAGGTTTTGACGTGAATAATTACTAGCCATCGGACCTTTGAGGCATCACTGGGCTAAATTGCTTCATTTTCTTTGGCCCTGCTGTGGAAATGTAAATGACAATTCCCTCGAAGGGACTTTTAGTCCAGAGAAGGTTTGTAGAGTTTAGGTCCTGAGAGAGAAATGTGCCAGGAACCTTCTGGTAGATGCTCCCTAAAAAAAAAAAGACTACATGGCTGTTATGTAAAACCGACATACTTAGACATACACATGGAAAATAACATGCAAAAATCAAAAAGCAGTTTTCAGCTTGTTCTCAAGAGCAGGGCAGCTCATGAAAAAGCTAAACTTGTTTTTGCTTTGCGTAGGGTGCTGTTCCCATTATAGAAGAGAGATAAAACGTTTCACATATGGGATATTTTTTCATCCATTTATGTAGAAAGTAATTCCATAATAACCAAATCTGCCTGTGGTGTTAATTGGGAATTAATTTGCAATGTTTTCAGTAAGTCGAAAGTATTAACAAGGTGCCTTCTAATTAAAACCGCAAGTCCCTGAGAGTGTTATAATTCCCATAAGAATGTAGTCCATTAATTGGTCATAACTAAACCCTGTGCAGAGTTGATTACAGTGGTGGTAGTGAGCCTGGTCAGAGTAGTTTAAACTCTAAAACTATTGAAAATATTGGAGCCATTTCCTGTACTCTTCTCAAGGGAGTGAGAAGAGCTGATGATGGCCACATAATGTCTATTCACAGAGTCTCATAAATAAAGAGCTGCCCCTGAGTGCAAACTATGTTTATTATAGCCAACTGAACTCTGTGCCAGCCCTTAGAGTTACTTATGCAGATAAATGCGGCACCATTCATCATCACTTCTATTCATAAATAGCCAATAACTCATCTTTCTCCATATGGAAGATTAGACCTTGGAAGTCTGACTTAAGCACAGGAAGTATTCAGTTCATGAAAAACATGAGCGATCACACACAGTCATCTCCCCTTTACTCATTATATCTTAGTCTGCATGTCATTTTGCTGCTTCTTGGTGGTATGCTTACTGAGAGCAGATGAGGTTGAGTTTTTTTCTTACTGTTGTGTGCTGGTTTGCAGAGAACAGACCACAGAGGTGTATAGACTGATGAGAAGGGGATGATGTATGTAGCGCCTGTGTCCCAGCTCTCCTCTGGCCCATTGTCATTAATCACGGCCATTAGGCTCCCCCTCCACAGCAGTTCGCCTTGTCTGCGCCCAGCCATCACAGCCTCCCTTTTGTCTCATATCCATAAAGGGAAAGGCCGTATACTTTCACCTCGCCTCCCAGTGCAGAGATACTGAGATGCTAAAAAGGGTGGTAGCATGTCTTCTGGGGAATTAAAAGTTATCATTTATCTCATTACGATGTGGAAGGCATTTTCAAACTCTGCAGCAGAGGTGTTTAATTTTGAGCTTTTGCGCTCTGCGGATATCTTTTTTTGTATTGATCCACAGCTATTTTAACTTAGAAATATGTAGAATTGTTTTAATCTAGGCCCTCACATTATCATCCTGTTGTCTCTGCCAGCTAATCAGCAGTCAGTCGCTCTCCTCTCCTCCGTGCAGTCTCCATCGTTAAGTCTCCCCCATCCTCCATGTCATCAAACCCAAGAGGTCTGATATGATAATATGTGTGAACTGAAATGTGAAAGCAATTCATATCACTTTCCAAGGGCTTTGAATGTTTGATTTGCATAACTAGAGAAAATGATATTAGATGGGCATATTGATTTAATTTCATCCCAGAGCGCTGTTAATAATGGTATCATAAAAGTGTCATCTCTTTATTATCTGGTTGAGAATAGGGGTTGATGGCTGGTGTTGGCAGAGTACTTGCATTGCAATGGGAAGGCTATCATCATGATATTGTTTAGCTTAATTTTTAGTTATAGTATAGTAAAGATACAGTTGTCGGATGATCAAACGTCGGACTTTATGGATTAAGTGTGTCTGTTCTTGCTTGTCCTTTGATATTACGTGAATTTGCCTTTTGAAAGGTCTGTTGACAATGTTTTACATCTGCTTCACTTTGGATGCTGGCATCTTGATTTATATTCGTTGTTAACTTCTTTACATGTTTAACATCATATGACCAGAGAAGGAGCATGTTCATGCTTTCAAGTCCGTGTCTTGCGTATGGCGTCTGTGTGTGTGTGTGTTTGTGTGTGTTTGTTCAGATCATAAACACTGTGATATGTATGGGATTATGGGATACATTTTCCCGTATAGCTTCGCATGCACATCTGTACACCCAGTAATGGTTACTGGGAGGATGCTAAACAAGTGAAATATCCTATCCTATGCTTCCAGCTGAATTCAGATCTTTACAAATGGATTCCCTGAGTGCAATTTATCTAAATGAACAGTGATCATTATTCTAGATCTACCCCATCCTTAATCCTAGCGCATTATTGAGCAGATATCTCTTTAAACACAGTAAATAGGTGGTCTGGGCTGAAGGAAGGCTGAGTGCATTCATTACTTCTCTTCCCTCTTTTTTTCTCTCAGGAACACAAAGCAGTGCATAATGTGCAATCTGATAAGTGTTCTCTTGCGTGCGCTAGCCTGCCCCCCTTCAATGTCCAATACATCACTGGCCGGCTCAACTGTTTGCGAGAGGGGAACTCTGGGATTGGTGTGGCTGAAGTTGATGAATAGGCCTGCGAGGGTGAGAAACTCCAGGGCCAAGCTGTAGGTCCATCCCCATGGCATGTGATGCTGATTGGCTTTGTCCTGTGCGGCCGCTCTGGAGAAGCGGACATTAAGATTAAGTGATGCTGTCGTGTCGGGGAGCAGTGCACTGCATCATCCTGGGGAAGAGACAGCTGCAGTGGTTAATCCTTCATCACCAGGGGACCGCTGCCAGAGTAGAGATATACAGCCAAAGATAAACCTCCATAACTTCTACTAAAGATCAGAAACTTTGAGTTCGCATCCATCTGTCCTCAATCCACACTTAAAAATGAGAAATGAGCAGAGGCGATGCTGCAGACAGTGGAAAACAAATAGAACAAATAACATCAAGATGAGGTGAATGTTTTGGTGAGAGGTAAGCTCCTTCTAACTAGCAGCAAGTGAATACCAGTCATTGTGCAGCACATACTTTAGATCCTGTCAGTGGAGGTAGAAGAAACAAGGCCAAACAAACAGAAACCCATTTACACTGCGTCTGCAATCGCTCTCGTGTCAGTAGTTAACAGACAGTACTGTACTTTATCACACATTCTGGTTTGTGGAAATTCCCAGAAGATGGAAAATCTAGTTTAAACAGAGAAAAAAAAGCCACTCAGAGCAGAGCTAAAGTGCTCTACATTTATGTGTCTGTGTTTGGCGTCAGCAAATTTTAGATTGCTGGGTTTGCATGTTTGTTGTTGGTTTGATGTACCTGTCATAATGTGATGGATGAACATCATCATATAAAGAGTAGAAAGAGAGTTCTGGGCTGTAAGAGAAAACAGACATGTTATATTGCGTAGGATGGCCTGAAAATACATTACAGCAGGATCAGTCACTTTCTATCTACTTCACCCTCTTCGCTGCCCAAAGCCAGCCTGCTTGAACTTTACCATTTACATTTTCATACCACTTGTTCTCCCACTTTCCAGAATATGGTAATTTCCTTGAGAAAACCTCTGAGATCCTGTGGGATGATATATTTCGTGTGGTGGAGGCATACCTGCAGAGAACACTTGTGACAGTGACATATTAGTTACGGTGTCTCTTGGAATCTGATAACTTCAAATTTGCCACCTTGTTAAGTTTTGATTTATGTGATACCATTTCACTAAAGTAATTGGCTTGGCCTGTTGTAGAAAATAATCAGCCTCTCCGCAGAACAAATGCTTGGCCATGCTAATGAGGCAGCCCGAGTGCTGAACTGATGCTGCCGACTGACAGTTATTAATGATTGTTATGATATACAGACGAATCGAGATTGGACTGAGTTCGGTGAAAAAAAGTGACATTTAAAAAATATTGCATATTGGGAAGTACTAATGAAGTAATATACTGCTAAGAAAACAATCATGTGTGTTGTCAAGGCAATGTGTAATTACCCAGCAGCCATCCTGACTGGGTGTTTGGCAGCCAAGTTGGGGGGAGAGCTGAACAACCTGGCCCTTAATGGATGGAGCTCTGCTGGCAAGGGGCTAAAATGCACTAGGCAGTGACAGAGGTGTACAGATTGATGAATTAATTGGGTCTTTCTTGGGACATAAGGGGAACCGCTGCGGCATATGCTTGGCTTGTTACTTTGGAAAGTCTACTGACCCTGAGAGTGAAGCCATCCCACGCAGGGAGTTGTGGCTTTTTATTGCTCTTTTTCCTGGGGGGTTGGTTTGCTCACACTGAAGTGTAGTCAACTGCAATTTGTTTCAGGTTTATAATGGTATATTGTATGTGCTGCTGAATACGACTGGGACATAATTCAATATGATCAACTCTGATTGCCATTATATTGCAATGACATTTTTAATTTGTTAATCCACAAATAACTATTATGTTGCGTGATCTATTGTGTTTGCATCATTTTATATTGGAGCATTGTTTATTCTTTTGAAAGGTCTTACGTACATGGGATATATGCCTTAGAACCAAAATGGAAAACAAAGTCCAGCACAGTCAGAGACACTAACTTTAGTTACAACATTTGAATTTTCAGACCTGCTTCAGGTATAATAATCTTTTTTTGGATAAAGGTGAGGACTGAAATGGTGTAAATAATGTGAGTGATTGACAGAAGATATATCTTGGCTTGTTCATATGTGACTTTTCAGATCACAGCATATAGGCAACCCTGTTCCAGCTCGGCTTGCTGACTACCTGGATCAGGTGCATTTAGTTCATCAGGAGCTCGAAAATACTATCTCAAATGAGTGTGGATGGGGGAAGACAAAGTTAATTGGTGTTTTCTCTTTTGATTTCTACATGATTTATATCATTATAAATTTATTATCTTTGGGTTTTGGACTGTTGCAGATCCAATTTTTAACCTGACCTCTATGTTTAACTCGGTAGTAGCTTTGTTTGGAAAGGCTGGAACATGGACTTGAAGCAAACACATGAATTGTGTATCGAAGTCACATGAATTACATCACCGCCCTCCTGACCGGCTGACCTCTATCGTCCACCCGCAACTACTTGCAGAGGTCCACACATAGTTGCCATTTAATCAGAGCGCGGCAACACCCTTCTGTCAAACCTCTCAAATGTTGTTACTTAGCGCCGACTCCTGCTGAGTGAGAATGAAAGTTCTCGCAGCTGCTAACTGTCACTGTGGTCTTACTTCAGCAAGTACCCATTGGCTGCGATTGCTCCCCCTTGCTCATCTCGCATCAAACCGGTGCATTAGGGCCGACTGCAGACCGCATCAGTGGGCCCTCCTTGGCCCGCAGAGAGTCCCAAGCCCATCACCACGAATTAAACCAAAGGCTGTGGTAGTGGCTCTGCTTTTGGTGCCACTGAGCATTACACTGACACAAATGCTGAGGATCTTTGTCAGCTATTATTTCAATACATGAGTGTGTGGTGCCTTGTCCATCTCAGTTTCTTTGAAGCTCATATCCTGCTCCTCTCAGTTGGAACAATTGCCATTTGAAGTAAAGGGACAAGCTCTTGGATATAAAGTTAATTAATCTAATTTTCATTTTTGTTTTTTATATAAGATTTCTTGTCTGAGATTACACATGTCCACCAAGGCCACAGTCCTATGTCAGTTTACAAACACAAGGTAGATAACGTTTAATTAGCATTAAGACCTGATTTAACAATCTGCACCAACAGTAATCTCTTGGGCCAATTTTGTATCCCAATTTCAATAATGATTTGGAATAATCGGATAACTATTTTACTAATAGGAAAACAAATGTGACTATAAACATAAGCCCCTTGGTAATAAGCTGATATGTTACTTTGATCAAACCATCAGTTTCATTCTTTCATTTATGTTTTATAACGTCAAGTGACGTTAAAAATATTTCTGGGTGTTGTGTTCTTCCGTTTGCTCATATGAGTTGTACATTAGGTATCTGACATACTGTTGTGTGTACCTCTGCTGTTATGGGACGCCTGAGAAACACTATACTCCACACTAAGTATTCGTTCCCTCCTTTTATTGCCCTCTCCATCCCTCTGCCCCATCTTTACATTTATCAGAAGAGACAGGTGAGTTAGTGTGCGCTCAACTTCAAACGGCGTAATTGTTTTTCATACGGAATGAGAGCCACAGACTAGACATGGATTGTAGAGGAACAACAGGGCTGATTAGCGAGGGTTAGATTTGCTTGCTGGACCATTTTGACACCTGTCTCCCTGCTTTCCCTGGAAGCTGGACCTGATCCCTCTATACTGTCAGTCAAACTGGTGGGCGCAGAGAGGGGAGTAGGCGAGATAATGGATTGAATAAGAGTGGGAGACTTTTCCCCTCTCAGTCAGGACTGTAATCACAGCTTGTCTTGAAAGTCTCCATGATGGAGCTATTATACTGTACTCATGTTATCTACAGCTCCTACTGTGGAGACAATAAAGCTTGGGAGCAATTAAGTCCAATGACTTTTCTATTCCATTACTGCAGTCATTGCTGTAATGCTATTTTTAGATGGATTGTGCAGCATCAGTGAGGTATAAAGTTTGTTACTTTAATGCACTCGCATCATACATCTCAAGCAATTACAGTGTTTTAACAACATTAATATTAGGCTTATTTAAAAGTGCATTCAATAACTGTGTGCCCTTATGTTCTGGAAAACTAATGTACAGTATTCAAAATATGCATCCCATCTGGCTGCATCTTGTTTACAGAACGCAGTGGCAGCTTGGGGTTATTAATCATGTTTGTCTTAATTACCCTGCATAGCTGCTTCATCCCCAACTACGCATTTGACCTTTTTTCTGGATCTTCTCAAACCATTAATCTTGCAAAGCTCAACGCCAGCCAAATAAGAGTAGATTACATTGCATTGCCTCAGCTCCTTATGGAGGCACATGGTCCAGTTGCAAAGTACTGTAACTTATGTGTAATCCTCTGTAACTACCAAATATCAGCACAGCTGGCTTTCCTTTTTGCCACTTGCATTTAGATGATCATATGAAGAAAATTGTCATTGCCTGTGACAAGAAAGGCTTCTTGTTCTGTACAATAAATCTTTGTCTGTAAACGTGTCTTGATTTTTGAAAATTAATGAGCTTTGACATTTTTTGAGACAAACAGTTCTTTCTCCAGGTACTGTTCCTGGTTTATTGCCATATTGCCTTTAGCAGAATTACTCCTAATGTTAATCTGACAGGTAAATGAGAGTCTGTGTGTGGTCTATCTGTTGATGAGGGAGAGTTTAGTCCTCTAGGCTTCAGTGTCCTTGCCAGAAAGTCAATACAATTTACTGAGAAATCTTAACCCAGGCATCTTTTCAGCCAGCTTTTGTCACCACCAGCCTGAAGAACAAACACATCACAGAGCAACCACTTGGCACACTAAAGAGACATGCATGACAAAAAGCAATTAGAAGTCTGTTTTTGTTTCAAGAAATCGATTTTTAATTGGAAAAATTATATCTGATGACCTGGAAAGGCGATCTGCTGATTTGTTAACCTCTGTTGTTGGTTGTTACTCAGTGAAAGTCATGTCGTTTATCATTCATGTCAACTAAGCAGTGGCCAAAATTTGCATCACACTGTGCTCTGATATGGAGACAAACTCTCTTTTCCACTACTCCTCACCTCCAGTCAGTTAAACAGATGAACTATTGCAAAACAAAGATTAAACAGTAACTGGGGGTGCCACAGCACTATGTGAATGTGGCATGACAGACATTTTATCAGTAAACCAATTAACATGATTTATGGCTGGGGGTAACCATGAGGCTTGCCCATAAATACAAAGGGCTGGCTGAGCAGCTTCTTCTAAAGCGAGATGTTATCAGGCTCCTCTCGGTTCTGCTTTGCTGGCTCAGAGTCAGCATGCATTTGTAAATGTAGCTACTGTGCAAGGAGGGCCACCCCCCTTCCAGTAGGTCAGGAGTTCAAAGCCCAGCCTGAAGAGTTGAATAGTGGGGTGTGAACTCTCGACCTCCTTAATGTAACAGGACAAGGAGTGGAAAACAAATGCTTATCTCCCACGCAGGTGTTCATCCCATTAGATCTAATTCTAATTCTGCTTTGACAAAATGAATCAGGGCTAAATCTGACATTATTTCGATTATCATAATCCCATAAAATTGAATATGAGTCCTGAGACAGACAGAAGCTGACTCATTTCTGTCAAACACGTGCTAAAGGCCTGACACATGGTTTACTGCACCAAATATTAGCTCTCCTGTTATGTGGAATTTAGGCCATTTCCATGAGTTCAGGTGCAGTGTTCGCTCAGGAAAGATTTACTGCTTCCCAAAAAGATGTTAATTAGGCTCTTGTCTTTTTCTGGGTGATTTACTGTTTTAGGTCACGCAGTCAAGGGTCGTCAGGTTTTCTATAGGACTTTATGACAATAAATCTTGGCAGGTAAAATTTCTTTACTACAATATCTTAAATGTGAATTGAAGGAGGCAATATTTAGATAGATTCATTTAAATGTGAAAAAGCACCATTACAACTATAGAATATTTTAAAACAGATGTGTTCGCAAATTATTCTGAATTTACATGAGAAAATCGTCAAATTTAAAAAGCTGGAAACAGCTCTTCTGGGTCAAAAGTAAATGATTGGTACACGCTAACTGACCTTAGTTACTCCATCATGGCCTACTAGGACTAAAAGCTGTGGATTTTAACCCACTATACATATTTATTATGGAAAAATTATGTCTGAAGAATATATATCCATTTGTAAATCAAATTCCAAACAGTGCTATTTTCTGGGCGTGGATAAGTATACTCTAGTGAGCATATAGAATGGGAATCAAGAGGTTTGCGGGCAGGTTTTGTCTAGCTCAGTTATGGAATCAGTTACTTAACATGGAAGTAAGTAGGTCAACAAGAAAGATATCTTTATGTAGGATATTCAAGTTGGTTTTTTGGTCAGATTGTGTGTACATTGTTCTATAATAAGTTTTGGTCAAGGCTTTTTAAATAATAAAAACGAGTTACATTCAGAGAATCTGTGTTTGGTCTAAGTAAGAGGCAGTACATTTAGAGTGATGAAAAATGAATATTGTACTGAGAATTACAGTATGTGAGTTATAGTGTATCGAAAAAGAAAAGGCCCCTTTGTGTTCAGCTAAGAGCTGGTATTTTGCCACTTGCTGTTAAGACTGGACAATATCTTAATTTAGAAGAACAGAAGAGGAGTTGTTGCAAGAGGTTGTTTTCTGCTGCCCCTTTTTATTGGGAAGTACACTTTTCTATTCTAACACAAAAGCAGAAACTGAATATCTGAATATGGATGTTGTGCAGAGACTAAGTTGGCTGCTCACATAAGAAACACTGTAATTTGCCAACTCCTTGCAGAAAGTTTAGAGGGTGAGAAAACAAATGTCTATAATGGAATTTTGGTGATAAATAATACATAGAATGTAGTATTTTGTGTCCTATATTATGTGCAACCAATAGAACCAATACTGCACATTTTAAAATTGTCATCCCATGTAATCCCATTTGGGTTTGGCCAGATGGTTGCATGACACAGAAAACAAACTAAATCAAGTATCGCTCCATCTACACACAAAGCGAGTCAGCTGCGATTTTGAAGTAACACATTAACGCAACCTGAAGCATTTGTTCTTTACACTTTAATTGACGCTTTCACTGATTTTGAACTTGGTTCTTTGTGTTCTAGTTTGGGTAGTACATGTACATAAATGCCATAAAACTTCCCTATATTAAAATATCTCTACTTGTAGCTGAAATATGCCTCTAGATGACATCACGTGCAGGAACCTTCAGTTTAAATGATGTCATCTTGTTGCTCACACTATGGAGTTTGTAATGAGGGTCAACCTGCTTTTCCAGAGGTCCTCCAGATGACATCTGAACTGCTAATGATGGAACAACTCCTCCGGTTGATGTCATCTGGAGGAGTTTTTCAGCTAGAAGCAAAGAAATATTTTAATAAAGGAAGTTTATGTACATCATTTATGTACATTTCCCCCCTTAACCTAAAGCCATAGAGAGCAAGTTGAAAGTTGGTGAAGTCGACCTTTAAGTTTATTTATTTTTAGGGTCTAAACTCTCCGCAGAGAGCCACCAAACCAATCTATTTCTACAAAAACAGAAATAGATCAACTAAGCACAGCATGTGTTGCCTGTATTTTCAATTTTCCAAACCACATTTTGAAGATCAAACATATAAAAAAGATATTGTACTAATTGGTAACAGTATCGCTATGTTGTTAGTGATCTACTCTACTCATGTTGGGTTTATTCTTAGCCTTCAGCCTGGATTAGCTTTTTCATCGGTGCTGTATACCTCTACTGTTGTGCATAACGATTAGAAACACATAAAACAGACATATTTCTTCGCTGTGTGGTTGACTTAAAGTTTGTCTAAAACAATGTGCATAGCCATAACTCCTGCAGAGATATTGCACATGCCCAGTTGAAAGGCTGCAGTACAAGAAAATGCCAATTTGGATTAGTGTTTGTTAAAAATCTGCTGACCACCCATTTTGGAATGAAGATATGTCATCTGGCTTATTTGCTCATTAGTAGGTTAAATATGTGCATGTACACTTTCAGAATTTGAAGGAGGGCTAAATTTTATTTTTACTTAATTTTATTTTAGTTTTCATCACAGGCCTGAATGTGTGGTTCCTGCTTCAGGGATTCAAGACCAACAATTGTGTTTAGTCCACAGGCTGTAGTGGAGATTCACAGAATGTACAGATTATAAATCTGTAAACCTTTGGCATCAACTGTTCTTTGTCTTTAGTGCTAAATGGCAAGTGCTGACACGTTAATATACTAAAGTAAGGTGATTGTATGGAATAATATATTTGTTAAACATCATTTTGTAAATGCTAGCTCAGTGATATTAACATTAAACTCAATCCACTTTAGCACTTTTAACACAGGCATGACTGTACAAAGGAAAAACATGCCTAGTATTTATGACTGACAACAGCGACAAATTATTTTACCTTAATTTTCCCTCTGTTGTCTATGTTGTCCTTGCTTTTCCATACAGCATCTCACCACTTTTTTGTCTTCTTCTTTTTTATTTTTTCTGTCGTTTTCCTTTTAAATAGTTCTTTTGCTAAAAAGAAAAGTTCCCGGTCGCTACCAAAAGAACACAAAAGAACACAACAATTTCTGTGTTCACAAGATTTGCAGGTTTTTCTATGCAGTTTCTATGCACCTGACCAGTCATCAGGTGTGCTGGCCGTGGTCGATTGAGTCGTCGGGTTTGTGCTACTTCTAAACTGTCATAGACCATCTGTGACATTTGGTAGAAATAGTGGTATGTGTGTTCCTGACTTAAGTTACATCAATTACATGAATAAAAGACAATACTTCTTAAGTCAATTTATCTTTAAAGCTGCTAGTGGCTTCAGAAGCAAATTAGATAATGGAGATCTATAACAAAGCTAATGAATATATTTGCTGTGTGTTTATGATAGCTATATTTTTGTGTTGGCAGTCCATGTTATGAGACAGCAATAATTAGCTTCTTATTCCCTCTCAGAGATCAGTGTGATCAAGCACTCATGATTAATCATGGCCGGGTGATTCTATGATTAATGTTTATATAGCCCCTAAAGGGGCTGCAGGACACACACTCACATCCTTCAGCATGGTTACAATTTAACACCTATTATGAGGGAAGATGGAGGGCTCCATTTACAGTTCACTAACCTTTATGACAGTGGGCTCTCATCTGCATTTTATTTTCTTTTTAACATGTGAAGTAATCCACAAAATGTTGAAATATAACAAGCTTATGTAGTGTTAAAGCTCAGCTTTTGAAGCAGCGTCACCATTGGGTTTAGTCGAAGGTGTTCCACTCTCATTCTGTTTTATGTGAGAGCTTTTAATTTTTATTGAAGGACGGTGCAAAGTAAATGGTTCCTCGTCTAAGGAAGATTAAAAGGTCTTATGCAGTTTACAGAAACACGAGGGCATGAGGGACAAAGCTGAAATGAGCTTTATAGCACATGTCCTCTAAATAATGCGAAGGGAGATGGAGGCACAGAGGGAGGCGAGCAGCGAGGAGGATGTGTTTCTCTGCAGACACATGTAAATCAATTTGTATTGATCCAAACAACACAGCCAGCAGCTCAGCACATTCATTGATTAAACAATTAGATAACTGCTGGATCTACACAAATAGAAAATTATATTTGATTTAGCTGGAACCTGACAGTCATATGTGTTCATACTCTGATGTCCTCTGGCCTTAGCCCTGTTTTAAAGGAAGTAAATATGCATACTGTGATTTATCAATTCCAAAATTCACATTGGTGAAAAGAAAAGCACAATCTTATTCATATTTTACATCCCTACCCCAAACAGTCATAAAGGCTTGTGAATATGAAATGAGACCCCCCCCCACTTTAAGACCCTTGTAATGTCAGACTGTTTGACCACTGAAATGCCTCTGAAACACTGTTCCAATGTGTATTCAAACCTATGCTATCTTTACTGTAGAGCTTGGGGGGGAAAACAAAATCTCAATATTTTTTTCAGTGTTGTGGCCAATTCATGATTTTAAGCAATTTTTGGTTCAGATGAACTCAAAATATGATTACAAACAGACTTATCAAAAACATATGCTGTACCCCCAATGCTATATGTGCCATATTGTTAAAAAAACAAAACATGAACAAAAAACATTTTGCTTTAATTTCAAAGTATAACAACAGAAGCAGCTGTGCAATAATAACAAAAGAAAGGTGGTGCTTCCACTTGATTTTTCAATTTAGGCAGTTTTCACTTCTATAAAAAATTAAAATTCTAATCAACCAAATTAATTTCATATATTGCACACTACTGCATTATTGTTTGCAGTCGTAATACACTAATGTTAGCAGTCCTCGATAGCAACCTACTCTTCTACCCCGCTTGTCTGTAAAGCCCCCCTGAAACAACGCCCCTGCCATTTCTCGCTCATCGCTGTGGGGTGTGTAGATGCTCGTATGCTAGCCAATAGCGTCAGTGCTAGCCATTGTGTGCAAATAAGGAACCTGCAGTTTCTCCAACATTTCACATGAAGGCTTTTCCCAAGTAGAACTTTGTTTTCAGTTTTACCTGTAAAGCTCCTGGTCAGGGACTTGATGGAATTGGGGGGGTCCCAGAAAGTTTAAAAAGGACCTTCTGATCCACTGCAGGTAAACACTAACCTCACTGCACACACACTGATTTGCTTCTTTGGTGGTAGTTTTTGGTAAGTCCCTGTGTAGTGGGATGCACTTGGCTTTTTAACTTACATCTTCCCCTCTTTGGACCCTCTTCAGGTTTGGCACTTCTTCCCTGCACCTTCACAATGTCTTGCAAAGTGATTTGCTGGTGTCTAATAGAGAATTAGGATGCTGAAATAATCCTACTTCTAATCAGGCAGAATGGACATTTTATAGTCTTATCCATGATTCATTAACCTGTTTTTGGGCAACTAGTAGTAGAGGGATTATACTGTAGATCTGTATTAAGTCCTTTGAAATTGTTCTCATATTGTACATATTATATTTTTGCTATAAATATGGTAACAAGGGCCTGACTATAAATTACTCTAAACTTCCCCATGGCAACCCTTAACATCTAGAATGATTTTGACACCAAATTGTCCGTATATTTTACTTTTTCTCTCTTCTCCTTACATAATGATGATCTAAAGGCTAAGTTAAATAGAGAAATGCTGAATCCTTTTTAATTTTATTAAGTCATATTTTGTTCTTTTAAGCAGTAAAACCTAAATTTATGGTGTCAATAAATATCACTCTTGTAATGCTTGTTGATAGGTCCTTAAAAGTCCTAGAAATAATGCAGAGGAAACAAGCTCAAATGCAATTTTTGGGAACCAAGCTGCAGCATGAGATTCAAAATGAATTCCTTTCATTCTGCCCGTCCTCCCTCTCCCTGCTCTGCTACGATCCACCAATCTCCTCAGGTGTTAGACTTATGAAATTACAATAAATAAAAATGCTCCAAAACGACCCCAATCAAGCAGAAATAGCTGACCTTCTCTGATTCCTTAAAAAGACAAACCTTGTTGAAAGCCTTGAGCACTTTAATAGCATGCCCCTAGTTACAAAGGCTCATTCTGTATAATAATTACATTAGTACATGAAGTACATTTGGTGATAATACCTTGTGTTATGCTGCTGCTTTCACCTAATGAGTCTGAATACGTTCCATCACTAAAAATTCACGATGGGGCCATTATAAATCTTCCATTTCTAGTGCTAGTTGTCTAATATTGTAACATAATATTTATAACCACAGTGACTGGTGAGGAGCATAAAATTTTTTGTTTGTGTTGTACACTGCCACACCCTCTCATATTTTACAGACATTTGGCTTCTGTGTGCCCTTTTTTTTTTTTTAACCATGTGCCTTTCAGAGTTTCAGAGGGCCAGTAAACCATGGCTTTCAATTCCCCCGCTCTGGTGTTTTCACTCAGGAACAGGAGTGATGAGCAAACGCTTTCAGACTCAATCCTTGAGCAAAGGGCTGTGCTGACAGGGATTATTATTTATTTGTCATGGTGGATGTAATAAGCTGTAGATACAGGATGGAGGGCCTGTGATTTATTGCTCTGTCGACCGCCACTAGCAGGACGTGCGGTGTAGCGTGCAGGATGAATACCGCACTGTCAGTTCTTTCCATCCGTCACCATCACCTCTCCCCGCGGCTGCTTTTCTCACACACCCTCCCATTTCATGCCACAATACATAAACAATCTTTCATTACTTTGATACCTTCTTCTTCACAATTGTTCTCTGCACATAATGTGAGGCCTCTGTTTTATGTGCCTTTACGTTTCGATGCACTAGCGAGTCGAGTTGCACTCATTGGAGTGATTATGAAATGTATGATGTTTTCATAGAAATCATTTTCCCTTCATGTTTTGGTTTTTGTACATTTATTTTGTACATTTTGAGTATTAGATTTTTGGGTCTTCACACAAAACAAGCTTGTACTGTTTTAAATATAAGCTATGTAACTTCACATTTTAAAGTTACAAACATGCCTTGTCTACTGCAACTGGCCACTGGGATGGTTGTACTCCCAAATAAGTATGGACACCTTTTGCTGCTCCTTTTAATATTATTGAGCCGTATCTCACAGTACGAAGGACTCTCTTGCCTCTCTGTAGGTCATGTAATCTTGTTAAAAGCCTTCATGGTTTTAGGATTATGTTATTGAAATGTCACTTAATTGGATAAACATTTTTCATGCCGTAAACACACAGCGGCGGGTTGTGTTTAGTTGCAGTAGATATTGTTTACACGGCAGGGGGATTTGCGTAAGTGGAACTGACTCTGTAAACAGCGGCTCCCACTAGAGGCTTTATGTGAAAAGCAGGCTGAGAGTGAGGCATCAGGGAAAACACTTAGCCCACATATCAGAGCTGCGGACATGTGCTTGGCGAGAGGGAGTGAGCACGTCGGTGACAGCGCTTAATTAATATGAGAAATTGCCTTTGTGTCCGGGTAAACGACTTGAGCAGGAGCCGCTTTGTTGTTAGAGCCCACTCAGTGTTTGGTGGGGGATTTAAAAAATTTTGGTATGTGAAGTAAGCTGTAATCTGCAAATAACATTAGACCGCTGCATGGAATCCACTGGGCAGGTTAGAGCAGCCAGTTTAAATCAGTCCTTCTTCTTTTTCTTTCTTCTTTGTAAACAGAGTCTTCCTTTTCTCTTAAGCCCCTCAGATATCATTTACCATGGCTCAGTTTGGTATCTGTCTTATTTAAAGACTTCTGGACTTTTGTTTGTTCTTAGGCATCAATACTAACAATACAGTTAATAACGATCATTTGTTATTCTGCGTTGGTGCTGATGCTTAGGACTAGGGGCAGTGAAGTGAGAATACCCATTTGGAGGTTGAGGAAAGTCTTGACAGGGCCCATTTATAACAAGATCATTCTGCAAAGTCCAGCCTATTAAGAACACTCCATCACAGTCTAATTAGTGCACAGCGATGTAAATGAGTCTGAATCGTGGAGTTGTGTAAATTTCTTAAGTACAGATTATTGTTGGCATCATGATATTTCTTTTAAACATATAATATGGCAAAACCCACTTTGTAGTTTAAATAATCTCCATTTTGCTGTAGTGAATGCATCTTTTTTACAAGGTTCTAGCATCCCACCTTCTCCCAAATACAGTTTTTTTTTTGACACCAAATTATCAAAAAAATTTGCACCTCAAAATTATAATATAATAAAAATGCGTTTAAATCCTTTAAAAGACTTTGTTCAACATCTTTATATATTTGACTGCTAAAACCTCCATGAGGAATAACAGACTGCTTCGCCTTTCTTCTTTCTTTCTCACCAAAGTACAGTTGACTTGCTGCTTATCAAGCCTTAAGTAGTGATACATTTTCTACCTGTGATGCCTATTGATGTATTTGAGAAGAAAAGGCAAATTGAGTTGTAGCCTGACCTGAGAGCCAATCCCTCTTGAAAATGTTCACCCTCTTTACCCCCCTGCCTCTCTTAATTTCACCTCATCCCCCCGATCTCTCTCTCTCTCTCTCTCTCTCTCTCTCTCTCTCTCTCTCTCTCTCTCTCTCTCTCTCTCTCTCTCTCTCTCTCTCTCTCTCTCTCGGTCTGTCTCTGTCTCTCTCTCTCATTTTGCCATGTAAGTCTAGGAGTGGCCACTGGGATGGTTGTACTCCCAAATAAGTATGGACACCTTTTGCTGCTCCTTTTAATATTATTGAGCCGTATCTCACAGTACGAAGGACTCTCTTGCCTCTCTGTAGGTCATGTAATCTTGTTAAAAGCCTTCATGGTTTTAGGATTATGTTATTGAAATGTCACTTAATTGGATAAACATTTTTCATGCCGTAAACACACAGCGGCGGGTTGTGTTTAGTTGCAGTAGATATTGTTTACACTGTCTCTCTCTCTCATTTTGCCATGTAAGTCTAGGAGTGGTCTGGAGAAATGAGGTGCAGCATTAGTGTTTTTTTGCTTGCCTGTGCAATAGAAAACACTGCACGTCAGGGGCCCCGTCAGCAGATTGGGGAGATGCAGATGGGAGGTGAAAAAGCTCCCTGGTGGCAGTCAGGCCCTGCTCGGATGTGATTGCAGCCGCCAGGATGAAGTCAGCACTGACAAAGTGAGCCCATTGATGGATGGACAAAGCCGGGAACTGGATGTGAGAATGGATGGGGCCAGAGTGGGAACTTAACACAGACAAACAAAATGAAAGACAGAGAGGAATTACCTGCTAAAGCTTTCCGGCAATACAAATCCCAGAGCAATTTACTTACTGCTAACTGAGCAGAGGAGGAGTGTTTTGCATCGGTACAGGCACACCCGATGGCAAGAAAGGTTTTCATTCAGTTAGTATAGGTTGCCTGTTTTTCCACATATAGTAAGAATTCATAAATAGTAAATGTAGGAACATATTCTCGTACACACACACAGACACATGACTATTCCTCTATAATAAATAGTCTTACAATTGTAATTAGTCATGTTTCAGATTTTGACAATAATACATAGACACAAACTTTAGATTAGAGCAATTGAAGATAAGATTATCAGTCTTTGCTTTATAAAATGTTATTAAATAGTGGCCACAGCCCATTCAGTTTATAATGATAGATTTGAGACATTAGGAGCAGCCAATGTATTGTACAGCAATTGTTCTCGATTTACTTTTGTCAGTCACTTTGTTTAAGCGCTAAAGCGTACTGTAAAAGAGCTTTAAATGGCCGGTATGCTCGAGCACAGTTTAATTTGTCCTGCCTCAAAGTGGATTGTAAAACACAGGATATTTTAGGTACCCCATGGCCTGAAGAGAACTAATAACCCCTGAAACTCAGGGCCAATAACCTTCCCAAATCCACGGCCTGTGTGGGGGGTAGAAGAGCATGGTCCCTTGTTGGGGAATGAATTCTCATTACCATTGCACTAGCACTACATTAAATGTCAGTGTTGCCACTGGATGGGGGCCGGAAGATTAAGACTAATGCTGTTGGCCTCAGGAACTCCGATTAGAACTATTCTCATTAATCAGAGCCTCAGAGATGGAAGCAATTTAAAGCCCTGGTCCTCTCAGAGCACAGGGCAGGGCAGCACCCTGTCAACCCACAAGGGGAGACACTCGCACCCATTCACTATCCGTTCATTACATAACTGCCAAGGACATGTCAAGGCCAGTCACCTCTCGATCTTCACTTCCAATTAATCTGACTACTAAGGACCGCATTTCAGTCACACACAGATGGTCAGATTGCTGAATATAAAACTTTTCTACCTCATGATACATGAAGGTTTCACACCGAGCAATTTTTCAACAAGTATTTAGTGACTGTGCAGCATTAATTGCCCAGGCAGGATGGAGAATGACCTCCCCAGTTGTGTCGTTAGGGTGTATGAGTGTAGTATGGATGCTTGTAGCATGCCAGATTTTGTTGCATCACAAGATGCAACTCTTTTATTGTTGTCTTTTAACTTTAAAGAAACATTAATTAGCATTTGTAATTATATTTATTTGTTTAGTATTATGTTTTTAATACAAAAATTAACTTTTCTTAAATGAAATAAAATTAAAAAAAAAAACAAAAGTAAATAAAGGCAAATTTCAGCTTATGGCGTAGCTTTCTCAGCTTGCAGGTTTTAAGCCCCTAAATACTGGAAATTATTGGAATTTTAATCTGAACCTGTTTGTGTTTTGCTAATACTTCTTGTCCAGGTTGTCCCCTCCTCAGCACTAACCCTTTTGAGTCCTGGAAAATATGTTTAACTATTAATCTTGAGTGAGAAGCAAACATTCAGCATTATAGTTAAAGAATTACCATTAACAATACTCTTTTACATGAGCAGTTGATGACTATCTGTTATCTCTAATGTGACAACCACATTTCAGCCTTATTCTAGTATTAGCTTAGCTGTCCATAGCTGGGCTCCTAATATGCTGGCTAATAACTTATCAGAAGAGTTGGATCTCCACGACTGACCCCAGTGATCGCAACCGCATCTCGCAGATAAGTCACATTGTTTAAAAAAAAAAAAATGTTTTAAATAGTGAAAGGAAATTAATAGAAACACTGCATAACTTTTGCTAGCCAACATTAGTAACTAGTGGGTAAAGGGATTGGATCATTTAGCAGCTAGTTTGCAGTTAACAAGATGGCAGAGAGGATTGCTGCATTTTTGCGGTATCAGTTGAAGATTTACATCTTTCCAGGTTTCAGAAACATGAAAAGAAAAAGTCTTCACTTGGAGTCTCCAAAGATTTTGGAAGCCGAAGTTAATCAGATTTAGTTAATATTTTCAGCTTTTTTTCAGATCATGTAATGATTTGTGTTATTACATCAGTGTCTAAGGTTAGTCATGGCAGTGTAAAGGAAGGGCAAATAGAGGTTTGGGGTTTAAAGAGGATGCAACCTGTGCTTGGTTCTCAATTAGCACCTGTCAGAGAAGAAAAGCTGCTGGGCTCACGCTCTCTGTGACACCCAATAGATGGGCTCCTACTTTTGAAACCACCCGAGACGGCTGCAGCTCCATGGTGTGAGTCAGTGAATTCTGTAAACAGGGAGGCAAACGGGAGTGAGTGTCTCATAAATCTTGTGGCGTAGCTGTACGTTTTCCTTCAGCTGACCTTGGTGAGGTTGCGGGATGGGAAGCCTGGGTGGCAAGAGGAAAAAAGTATCGTATGATAAATGGGCAAGTGGAGCAAGGTGTGCCATATATCAAAGCGACTTGTGATTAGCTATGAAAGCTTACACGTATGAACTCTCTTAGCTGTTGCTCATCACTTGGACTATTTACAGTACCTCATGCCTTTTGATCTGGCATCTCACAGAAGGAAAAGCTGGATATAACCTCAAATATGATACCGGTTTTTGGTCATAGATAGTTGGAAACATTTCTGGTATTGTTCCCTCATGCAGACAAGCCCATTTCTCAACCCCCACTTGTGTTTTAAACAAATACCTATCAACAGGCCATGAAGTAATCAATGAGGATAATCCATCTGGGAGTCTGTCGATATGGTAATGACTGTGTCTCATCATTATTGCTACACAGCCATAAATCATTTGCTGTAGCAGAATGCTTAGCAGCTGTTGCAACAATCCCGTGGCTGTGTGGAATAAAGTGCTGCCTTTTGTGATTAATGCCTGAGCATTGTGCTGTGCTGCACACTGATTGTTTTCAGATTTGGTGAGAAAGCTGGATAGATTGTATATCAATAAACCAAGGGGATTATAACCAAACAGTAGGCTGCAGGTATATCCGTCTTACTTATTCAATGTTTTTATTATGCTTCGTTAATGGCATTCATACAGTCATGTCAGATAGGTGTTGGAGGACCAATTCATCCAAACAAAAGAGCGGCAGCACCAACCTGCAGTCTCAAATTGATTGACAGCTCTGTTAATACAGAGACGATGCACTTGAGGTTATTGTTTTCTTCTCATGTTAAAGGTTTGTTTACAACAGTACTTTGTATTAACAGAGTGAGAGCAAAGGCATATATTATACTTTATGATCACATTTTGTCATAAAAAAAAAAACATTCTTAAAAATAAAATAATGCATGTAAAATCAGCTTAATTAAAACAGAGTTGTAAAAATACGTACTATTATTTTATAGGGTGTTTCTTATGGGGTATGGAGGGTAAAGAGAACTTCTGCTAAGAAGCCTTTACACCACAAAATTCCCCTAAACCCACATTGACTCCAGGTTTTGTGCTAGGCTAAGCTAACTGGCTGGAGGCGTTGTATTTAGCATGCTGACAGGAAAAAAATGTTGCCACTGAACACAGTCCAGGCAGAAATTACAGAATGTTTCCTTCAAACCCATATATAGCAAAGAAAATTAGCTCTATGTAAAGACTCGTTTGAGTAACAATACTCAGATGTAAAGGTTTAAAGGAAACAAGGCCCCTTAGGCAAACAATTACAAACATTTATTTGGTTGAAGAAGATAAAATATTGATTTATTTTTCTTCTGATATTTTGCTAGTAGTTAACAGACTCCATGAACTTCCAGCTGATGCAAAACATTTACAAAACATTAGAGGTCTTGTCCACAGTTGTTGTACAGCTTGTTTAGCCAAATATCAAACTGAACTTAATTTATTTTGGCCTTTGTGTTCCTTGGAGGCAGGAAGGAATTGCAGACACAGGCTGGGTGAGGGAACAAAGACAATTAAAATTGATAGCACTCGTCCGCTTAAGTGTCAACAACAGCCAGGATGGAAGCAATTTATTCCACCAATCATCCAAGTACATGAACTGTGCCAGTGTTCTGCTGCTGCTAGTGGGACATTGGAAAATGTGATAGTTGTTTCCTCCCTATGAATCACTAGAGGCAGGATGCTCGCTGGACGCAAAGTAGATTGTTCAGTGTCCTGATAACAATTTAAATCCTGTTATGGATATTGCCCGAGTAATGCTGTCTAAAAAATTGAACATGACACTCGAGCGACTTATTATCTTTGTGTTTTTAACCTTGGATATCAGGTTGTTTGTCTAACAATATCCTTTTGATTCTCTGGAAGGTGCACTCTTGATATAAGCATGCATTTTTCATTGCATGTACATGGTAGTTGTGAACAAACAGATAAATCCAAGAGACAAAGATGGCGAGCATATGATGCGTCTCCAAGTACAAAAAGGATGGTGCGAGTTACACTACATGCTCCTAAAATGCTTTCAGATGTCACACAAAGCAGGAAATATGCTGTATTTATCTGTGGTGAAATACCACTGCATTATGCTGCGAATGCTGTTCAATGTTGGAACAGTTAAATCTTTCATGATGCAATTTATCACATCGTAATTTTAGCCACAGGACAGTTTCAGACTCGGTTTGCAGATGTGAGGCAGTTGTGGGGGTAAGAAAACAACAGCTATCAAATAAATCACTCAAACAGCTTTTTCGAGCTTTCTTGAATGAACAAAACCTATAATGATTTTCAACAGATTACCTCGTTAAACTCATGCCATTCGTATGACTTGGTGAATAACCGATAGTTCCTCATTACCCAGATGCATGTGCTGAGGCCTTTCATACTGAAGCCTCTTTCTGTCCAGCTGCTTTTGCAGGCCCAGCTGTAAATTCCAAAAAAATCCACAAAAAATAGGCCTCACTTCAACTCTTCTTCATTGCTGTAGAGAGTTTCATCCCCCTCTGGTCCTTAGCTGACACTAGGGCCGGCCTTTGGTCTGATTTAAGACCCTGGCCTTCTGATGACCCTGTTTGCTACTCTTTCCCTCCCCTGCTCTATCTCTGGCTCTAGTTTAGCTTGACTTAGGGAAATGCTTGCTCATTCTCTCCACCATTCATTAATTCAGTGAACAATGAAAGGAGCTGAGCAAAAACACAGTTGTGCATAAATCTTTAATGCGGAGCTTTTACTTTTCTGTCTTTTGTTTTACAAGGCCAAAGCTTTTGTCATAAACTGATTTTGAAATATATTCTGTTCCCAATGCGGCTATACTCTGAGGGAACAAATTATTGCCACTTCTGTTTCAGAGTTTTGTTAACATTATCTGTTTTCCTGTCACAAGTTGGGAATCACAGTGATTTTGATTTTCCTGCTCTTGACTTTTTGGCATCAGAGAGTGTGTTTGATGATTCATGTGCTGCAAATGAATGTCACTACTTTGAGACAAATGACCAGTCCTTGACCTTGACACTTGGACTCTTGTACTATTTTTTTTAGACAGAGATGTATAGCCTCTAAATACATAAATATATTATTTTATGTGTGTTTAAACTACTGCTATTGTTGTCTCAGCACATACGAAGGCCAGAGCTGTGGCCTTGGGCCAGGCGACAGCACACTTTGTCATGGTATTTCATTCTCATGCATAATTAAAAAACTTAAATTACTTGTCATGTACAAATTATAATGCTGCAGGAAACAGACTACATGAAAATGTATTTTCTTTTCCATGAGACTGACAGGAAATCAATTAATCCTGATGTATTATTTTATGCTGGACAGGCAGTAGGCTCCAGGAGAAAGGGGATGGAGATTGGCTACAGCTGTTCTCATTGGTGCAGCCATATATTATAGCTGGCATGTGTGACAGCTTCTGAGTAAAATGGTTGAAGGGTATCAGGCAGGTGACTAGACTATTAAAAAAAAAAAAAAACACTGTGGTATACAAACTGTTTTCAGAGACTGATATAAGATTTGTGGTGGCGAATAGGCACCTTTCTACTGTGCTGCATGAGCTGTAGGTTTGCCCATATTTGACCAAAAATGTCACTGTCTGTCACTATTTATGGCAAACATTTGTGTGTGTGTGTGCTAGGAGATGGTGTCATACAGCATCTTGTACTTAAACCTTATCTCAGACTTCTACTAAATCTTTTAAGGTCTTATGAGATGCTTGTAGTCTGTATAATTTAAGTGATAGCTAAGATTTTTTTTTTTCTTCTGCCTGTAATCGCTTTCTATTAATAACCATAACTCGTTATTCATTCAAAAAATATGTTGCTTTGTCACACAATCCATAAAAAGAGTAGGTGTAGATGAAGGAGATAAGGATGCCTCTTTACATAGTACATGAATTTGTGTTTTAAAGTAATTATATGACGGACATTTAGTTCAAATTATCATTCCGTTTCACAGACGTGCTTTCTAAAGACATCAAATTTCTGTGTTATTTTGTAGTCTCCCTCTCCCTTATCTGCTCCTCTACTATCTGCTACACTCCACCAGACTCTACACAGCCCTTCAAGTCACTATCCCATTCCAATAAAGAAGAATGCTGCAAAACGTGCTAATGAAGTAGAAATCATTTAAATAGTTTGAATGGTTCTAGAGTCACAATCAAATCTTTAGGTCAATATACAGTATATCTGCATTGCTGCTGGTGCTGTTTAATTTTTCTGACTTCAAGGAAGGCACCAACAGTATCTCTTCATAAAATGTTTTACTTGTAAAAGATTGTAGACTGTATCTTTATATATTTACTTAATTTGAAAAAAGCATTGAAACACGCATATTTTTTAAAATATTTTTTTAATGTATTCACCCTCTCGGAATTAAATTCTAAATTACTTGTGTGTATGAAATTAGGTGAGACACACATGAGATGACACAAAGCAGAGTCCTGCAGAGGTCAGATAACACATCACTGGTTTACCAGCTGAGCCAGAAATCCCAGCTACACTATCAAGGAGGATACACACACAAAAACAGAAATTTTGAGTGATTTGAGGAGCTGACAGTAGGTGTCTTCTTTTCCCCCCTCAGTGTTAATTCATTGGATGAAAAGTTGTGGCACATGATGTGTCATATATCAAAGAGCAGGGCATCAGTGATCTTTGCTCAAGGACATGGATAACAGGCTGATAGACATGTGAATGAGATGGTGGAGGTGGCGGAGGTGGGATGGGCTTGGGAGCGGATCATCCCTTTCTGCCGTGTGTGTGTGTGTGTGTGTGTGTGTGTGTGTGTGTGTGTGTATATATATATATATATATATATATATATATATATATATATATATATATATATATATATATATATATATATTTTGTTATATATATATATATATATATATATATATAATATGAAGATTCATGATACATCATGGACCACTTACTAGCAGGCTGACCATTTTACATGTTAGCCCCTTCCTCAACAACCTTTCACCATTTAGTATTGTTTTTTTTTTTTTATTCAACACCCTAGCAAGCACTTGACTCACAAGTCATAGATTTCTTGTTGCAATTAGGTTCCTGCTATTTTTTCACTGTAGTTTTCAGGACCTCCGCCAACCTTGATGCCTTGTACTTTTTTCCAAGCTCAAATCCAACTTTTTAAGAGCCATGCTCTGTGGTTGAAATAATCTTATAATAACCATCAAATTTCTCTTGGGACTTCCAAACAAAGAGCTATAACACAAGCATATCTAATGTTCAGGATATCTGTATTTGTTTTTACACATTAGCAACCCATTGACGTTCGATAAACACAGATGGTTTGGAGTCCATCCAGTTTCCAAAGTACAGCATCGAACACAATAGTGTTACGCGTTATTTAATTACAGTCATCTGTAATGCTGTCACTCCACCTGTGTTGTGTGGCTCCGTACTAAAATTCTAAACAAAGTAATGCACGCAAGTCTTACAGAAATTAGGGACAGTAATATGTTGACATTTTAATCAAGTGTGATCACTGAAGTAGCTGTGATGGCTTGTCAGGAACGTAATGTGGTCCACAGTGATTATAACTGTGAGGATAGATAATCTCCCGAGGTGCTGCACAGGGTTATTTGATGATTTCTCTGCTTTCCTGGAATATATGTCATTACATTTGCCTCACAGGTCATATGTGATTTCTGAGGATAACAGCTGATGTCATCCCTTGCAACACATTCATGTTATCGTCATTTATTAGAAAAACTCTATAAATGAGAAGTCCCTTTGGATGTATCAACTGTGCTGCACACAGCAGAAATGTATTTCTATACTTGCGATAAAATTTCAGTTACAATCTTTTCCATTCAATAAAACTACAACAATGAAACCGAGTTTTGTCTTTATCGCTTTAATGTGCGGTAGGGCTATCCTCAGGGCGAAAAAAAGAAGCCGGTAGAACCATTTCTAGAGGTCCAAACCCCCTCACAGTTCATATCTGGGATTTTTTCTGGGGTTTTTTTTCTTCAATTTTGAAGACAAAAGTGTGCAAATTTTGAGAAATTGAGGTTTAAAGATGAAGCTTTTTGTGTGTGTGTGTTCATGTGTGTCCATCATGCTGAATGTAGCAAGGAAGCTCCATATTTCACGTAACTCTGCTAATTGACCTGAGTTACCACTGAGAACTGGATGAAATATAACATCCACAGCAAGTGCCTACTTTTTATTTACAGTAGCAGTGTAAGGAATCTACAGACGAAGTCAGAATTAAGCACGTGTTGTAAAATGTATCAATTTGTGACACTGCAATTAAACATTGATTCAGCTGTGCATCAGTATTTTCCATAGTTACTTGGGTGACATCTATTGCCTAGCGATATAGATTATAAAGAAAGCACAGAAACACACACATCACAACCTTTGTGTGTGTATATCCGGTTGCTTGCCAGGAACTGTTGAACTTCTTCTCAACAGGTTATTCAGACATCAGCAAGAGAACAGTGGGATCAACTTAAATGCCAGGAAACAAAGTAAGCCTGTTCACTCCACTTCACATCTGATACACCACAGATGCAAGGGTTGGTATTCATGTACCTGTCAGGAGCTGTGAGCACAAGGAGGAAGTGGGTCTATTCGTTGGGGGATATCCTTTCTCTCAGTAGCAGGGAGGGAGAACGCCCTGCTCATACAAAGGGTATACCTCACTCCTTTTCGGTGTTTATTTTTAGTCATAACATCGACTACAATTGAACGTATGGGTCAAGGTGAGGCTAGGACACTTGTGAGGGCGAGTGTGCCTGAGGAACAACAAACAGATGTTCTTTGATGATAATTGCAGAAAGGGGAAAAGGAGTGTGGTAGGCTCGTAAAGTGCTCACTTGTTGAGGCCGTCCCTCCTGCCCCCTCTGGAGCCCTGTGGTGCTATGTTGTTTAGCCCCAGGAGTCAGAGTGGGCCTGCTGGTGCCATTGCCCTTACGTGCCAGAGGTGACATCTGTTCATTGCAGCAGCCACAAATTTGAATGCCAATATCTGTGTCTTGAACTGACCTGGAAGTTGAAAAAAAGTTTTTCAATCAGTGACAGTCTTTCCCAACATGGAAGGTTAGCAAGCCTCAGCCCTTAATCAAGTGTGGCTGTCAGGGGCAGCTCTTTAAAATGGAGCTGTAAAGACAGGCTGCCAGTATTACAGCCGATGAGCCTTAGTACAAAATGATTGATTTGTGTAAATCATTTTCTTTTTCGCTCGCTCCTTCCCTCAGTATCAGTAGCTGTAGATGATGGTGAGGAGGCCATGATTGGATTAAGTATAGCTCCTCCAGGCTGTCCTAATGATTAATGAGCTGCCACAGCATTCCCAACTGTCGGTGAGAGGAGCATGGGTTCAAACCACATCTAGACTGATGATACATAGGATAAAAATCTGTTGTGTCATCAGGTCATTAGTGTCCTGCAGTTCTGATGTTGATTTAGCAAGTTGCCGATCACTCTCAGAGGACGACATGGTGATTATTAGGTGGTCTTAAATGCATCGTTTTTTTAAATAAAAAGTAAAGTTAATATTGGAATTAGTAATTTCCATTAGCTTTCATGCATGTTAGCACTTTGTTGTAGCAGTGTTTTAGTGAGTTTAAGCAGTTTGATACGAGTTTTGACCTTCAAGTTTCAAAGTAATTTGCTATTTCCCGTTCTCACTGATTGATGAGGAAGCCAGTGTAGAGATCTGAACAGTAGTGTCACATGTGACCTGTTTAATTTATAAATGAGACGCTGGTGCATTTTGGATCATCTGGAGGGGTTTGATTGTGCATGCTGGTAGCCCCGTCAACAGGGCAGAGCAGTTATTGAGAGGAGCTAAAACCAGCGCTTTGCAATTATTTAGATAGCATATTCAGAGATGTAGGGTCTGGTCTTTATTATGTTGTAGAGGGCAAATACGCATGCCCTAGAGACAGAGGAGATCTGGTCAGTAAAGATCAGTTGGTCGTTAATGATGACCCCCAGACTTCTGGCACACTTGGTGGGGACACTGAAGATATAGAAGACCCTATGCTGATGATGTTTTGTGCTGAAGGTCTGGCTGGGAAACAAAGACGGGTAAAGTCAGTTTAGTTAGCCAGCTAAAATTAGCATACTATAGGTTACCAATCTCTCCAAGTAGCCAATAATTTTAATGTAATGCAAACATGACGGGCCAAAGAAATGGTCACAAATGAGGTCAGTCCCACTCTCATTCACTTATCAGCTAGAAATAAAGGGGTTGTGCTAATTCAGTTTTTTTTGTGTCCAGTTCACACAGACACAAGACCTTCTTTACCTGAATAAATAGTGCCCATTTGTCCAACGTGACTGTGATATCACAGATGAAATACCCACAAAACCTATCTCCTGGATTCTGTCTTACACTTGATACCTGCACTCACATATAGTCACTCCTCACAGTCTGTTTTGTTCTTAAGATCCTCCATCTTAATGTCTTGTTTCAGAGATTGTTTCTTGTAATGACTTCTGACCTTTTGCATTGAACTAGATAGCTGGGCAGAGAGGGGAACAAGACGGAGGAAAATTGAGCGGCCCACGTCTATCTCTCCCCAAGGAGTGTCGTGTTTCTCTTTCCACCATTTATTTGAAAGCTATCATTTCCTGGGATTCATTGCTGAAAAATGGCATTGATTGTGTGGATGATAGATGCTAAGTGTCCTTCTATTGACATGCCTATTGGCAGGCCTGTGTAAATTCTGCATCTTATTACCCCCTGGATAAATGATACACCTTGTGAACAGGGAGGATGTAGCTCAGTCGATGGCAATGTATGAGCATTGGGAACTGTCACTGCTGAACAGCATGATTTATTTTGTCAGAACATGCCTTATCAGTCACTGTGCTGAATAATTAAAAATAATAAGAGTGATGGCAGAGAACACTCCTCCACAAAACATGCAGGCAAAGAAATAAGACTACAGACCACAGAGGGTTTTATTCATCTCTGTGCTGCAGCTACTGTAGGAAGGTCAAATCTTAATCTAAAGGTGTTTTTGAATCTAATATCCCTGTCTAGAAAGTTTGCTGTAGCATTAAAATGACTTATGTAAAGCCTTAAACCTACTGCGTGTCCTGTGAAGCAGCTAGTTTCTTTGCTTCATTGTTTACAGGGGCTATTTTTCTTTGACTCTCTAAGGTTTATTGCATCTTAATCCTACCCTTTTGTAGCATTGCCTGCAAGGACAGTAAATAATGTCTCACTGCCAACCATTTTCTCCATCTCAATTTGTTTTATAGTAATACACAATTTAACCTTCAAAATTGCATTTGCAGGTTCGTAACACTTATAACAGGTGTAATTTTTCTAACAAACACAGCTGCAATGTGACCCTATTTATCTCTGTTTCCTAAAATGCTTTGGATTAATCTGTGGGCCATTCACAACCCATTATTTGAGCAGGACAATAATTCACTCTTATTGTTTAGAATCACTACTGGAGGATATCTTTCTATTCCAGTTGTCCAACTCTTGTGCTCTACCGTGCAGCTGCTGTGTGTGACTTTGGTTTAGTAGCATTTTGCAAAAGAATCTATGAACCATAACATGTTATGGAGAGAGAAATGGGTTTGCTGTCTCTGATTTGTGTTGAAGCTATTCTGCTGCTTTTCATTTCTATCAAGACACTGAAAGGCTATGTATTCAGTAATTGATACTAAATACTACACGAGCTAGTGCTTTACAGCCATGATGGATTGAACGAGGGATACAATGAAATGAAATCAATACATTTTATTATTTCAACACAAGATTTCTAACTTGTGGGTTAGAGAAACTGAACTGTGGCTGCAACTAAGAGCAGAACTTTGTGGTTACTGCAAGTTGAACCTCTGTCACTGTTTCTTCCCCTTGTTCTAAAGATAAATTAGCAGCTTCTAAATAATGCAGTGAACCCTAATTCTCTTTGATTAGTAGTGAGTAAGATGATGGCGACCCATTGAAATTGGTCATCAGCATAAATAACGAGCGAATGAACTGATAAAATGCAAATTCCTTGGCCATCATAAATCAAATGGAATCCACTGGCCATGGAAGCGGGTGGAATTAGAAGTCCATGCTCCTATTAATTATGTTGCCTTGTGAAGGCGACAGCGTGATAAATCAGTGCTGAAAGGCCCTTCACTGGTGGGAGCCTGAGGAGTTAGACTTCCTGCAAATTGCTTTGTGTATGCTCCTAATTGTTTCTTAAATAACCCACCTTTTTGAGGCAGGTTGGAAAGGTAGTCTACCAAAGGGGTCAAGGAAGTTCAAGTCACTGCCTCTGTAAGATCATAAAAAATCATCTCTCTTGCACTCTTTGAACGAATTAGTGATAGCCACTTGACAGTCTAAAGGAAGTATATAACACTATACAAAAACTTTAAAAAATGAACAGACAAAAACCAAATGTTGAAGAGTCTTCTTTCTTCTTTTCCTTTCAGCTATTTCCTTTCAGGGGTTGCCACAGCGAATCATGTTCCTCCATCTAACCCTATCCTCTGCATCCTCTTCTCCCACACCAGCTAACTTCATGTCCTCTCTCACTACATCCATCTCCTCTTTGGTCTTCCTCTAGACCTCCTGCCTGGCAGCTCCAACCTCAGCATCCTTCTACCGATACATTCACAGGCTCTCCTGTGAACATGTCCAAACCACCTCAATCTGCCCTCTCTGAGTTTATTTCCAAAACATATAACATGAGCTGTCCCTCTGATGTCCTCATTCCTGATCCTGTCCATCCTCGTCCGTCCTAAAGAGAACCTCAACATCTTCAGCTCTGCTATCTCCAGCTCTGCCTCCTGTCTTTTTTGTTAGTTCCAGTGTCTCTAAGCTGAACAACATTTCTGGTCTCACCACCATCTTGAACACCTTTCCTTTTATTCTTGCTGATACTCTTTTATCACACAACACACCTGACACTTTTCTCCACCCGTTCCAACTTGCTTGCACTCGCCTCTTCACCTCTTTTCCACACTCTCCGTTGCTCTGAACCATTGACCCTAAGTACTTAAAGTCCTGCACCTTCTTCACCTCTGTTCCCTGTAACCTCACCGTTCCACTTTGGTCCCTCTCATTCACACACATGTATTCTGTCTTACTCCGGCTAAGCTTCATTCCTGATTTCCAGAGCAGACCTCCACCTCCCTAGATTTTCCTCCACCTGCTCCCTGCTCTCGCTACAGATCACCATGTCATCTGCAAACGTCATAGTCCATGGAGATTCCTGTCTAACCTCATCTGTCAGCCTGTCCATCACCAGAGCAAGAAGGGGCTGTGCTGATCCTTGATGCAGACCCACCTCCACCTTGAACTCCTTTGTCACACCTACAGCACCTCACCACGGTCTTACCGCTCTCATACATGTCCTGCACCACTCTAATGTCCTTCTCTGCCACTCCAGACTTCCTCATATAATGCCACAGCTCCTCTCTCTGCACCCTGTCATATGCTTTGTCTAAACGAAGACACAATGCAACTCCCTATGACCTTCTCTGTATTACTCCATCAGCATCCTCAAAGCAAATACTGCATCTGTTGTACTCTTTCTAGTCATGAAACCATATTGCTGCTGACAAATGTTCACCTCTGCCCTTAGTCCAGCTTCCACTACTCTTTCCCACAACGTCATTGTTTGGCTCAATAAGTGAAATAAAAAATTATACGTATGGTCACAGTGGCCATTGTGCCTTCATTAGATCTCATAGACCTCTGAACTGAATGTCAGATCTTCTCAACTGATTTCAGTTCTCTCAGCAACAACAACACTATAGAGCAGTCAGAGCATAAATCACCAGTTAGTCATTCATTCATGTTTAGTCACATACACACAGTAGGAATGCATTTCATGGATCTAATAATCTCATGAAAGCTGCTCACCTGGGAAATATCTTGCATATTTCCTTAAAAACTGTTTCATAAGCATCTGCAAAAATAATTTTGAGCAGATTATTATATTACAGTTTATAATGTTACTGCTCTGACAGGACATAGACAAATGACATGTTCTATATGTGTCTACTGGCCTTTGTGCGCTCCAAAAATGTAGGAAATTGAAGGCCAGATGACCTTGCCCTTTAAATTATGAAATTTGGAGCCTGCTCACAGGAGACTCATTTGTTTTCTTACTGAGGTTATGGCAGGTGAGAATTTAAAGATTGTCTTGTTGTGGTGTCTTGTTTTGTAACTTCTTTCTCTCGGTCTAATCCTTTACTCCCAATCAGCACTGTGATTATTAACTAGCTGATCCACTTAAAAATGCACTATCAAAGAATTGTTAGGTCTTTATCAAACTTTTCAGCAGTGTAATACGCAGACAGAAGCAAAAATATTCCTAATTTGGTTAGTTATTTATTCACCTTGGTTATTCCACTCTTTCAGTTGTTTTGCAAACACATGCGAACAAACTTAATATTTGTCCCTATTTTGTAATATTTCCCTGCAATGTTTTTGTTGGCCGAATGAAGTCAATGGAATTATACTAAATTACCTCAACTTTTCAGGCATGTAATCATAATCAGACCTCTGAGGAACATGTAATTAATGTGAATACTGAAGCAGTCATGAGCTATTGCTCAATAAAACAGCCAACTATAAAATTTAATATGTATTTGTTAAGCAGTGGGCATCTTCTATGAAATGTGGAGTTTCCAGAGCATATAGTAAGAATATGCAGTTAAGTTAAATTGTGTGTGCTGGCTGAAATGCCTGCGGTCATGCAATGTCAGTAAATTGCTTTGTGCTTGTGTCTGCTGTCAGTGAGAAGGTGATGAAGGGCTTTGCCATTTTAAGTGCTTTGATCTGCTGACAGTTTTGAAGAGAAAAGATGTGTTTGTATGTAGGGCAGCAACTGAATGTCACCATAATTCATTTTTCTTTCTGATTAACTATTTGGCTTTTAAATGTCATAATTATCACAGTTTTTTCTGATTGCCTGAAATAAAACTGATAAATTAATGTGCTTCCAGTAAAAAAAACTATAGGAATATCTTTGGTACGAGTAATACCCTGTTAGTGGGAATTATTAGTAATAGCTAGCACGTACATACTTTTTGAACACTTCCGTATAAAGCCACCTTGGTGTTTTCTGCCATGTCATGTAGCATTGTTGTAAAACAAATGTGCAGTATAGAGAATTTGATTTTGACATCACTGTGTTGAATTCTGGTTAACAGCTGTTGTCTTCTTTTGTTTGTTTGTTTATGTACCATAGTATGCATATGTAGTTTAAATTTTTTGTTTTGTTGATTTTTTTTTTTAAATTTTTGGTTTGTTTTGGCTGTCCGTCTCTCACCCCTACTGGCTGCTCACATGGAAGAATGATGGGTTGTTCTAGTCGCTTGTTTTCATGGGTAGGTCATATTGACAGGCTTAATAATTGGCCTGTGAGCAACAGAGAAAAGCCAGTCAGGCAAAATAATATCAAGAGCATACAAAAGAATTACTTACCATAGCGAATGGCAGCACAAACAATGGTGGTTTTATGGATTTCTCAAGGGAAACGTGGACATGAGGATGAGTGTTGTGGGTTCATTTTGCATGTAAGGATCAAAAAGTCCTTTGTCTCCACAGATGAAAGAAATTGACAGAAGGCAACAAGGAAAATGTTTATATAAAGTTAATACAAAGATCTGAAAGGATACACAGCAAAGTGCGAATTTCATCATCTATTTCATCTGAAACAAATAAAAACCAACCAATTATTACAAAGGGAGCTGTAACTAAATATTGTTTTCATGTTGGGTGAATGTACAATTCTCCCAATTTATCATTGGTACTGAAATATCAGATAATACAGAAAAATCCCTCCTATCTTTTCCCTCAGCTCAAGATGATGTAATAAAGGTAATTGTATTATCTGGCCATTTGTTCAAAACATGGATATATTCAGTTTATTATAAACGATGACAAGGAAAATCAGCAAATATTCATGTGAGCAGTGTTGAACATAGTAAAAATGTAATCATTACTCACTCAAAGGTGTGACTCCTGAAAGTACACACTTACACCAGGGGGTAACATTTGTCACATCAGCCGGCCAAGAACACAGATTTAGTGAGAGAGTCTCATTTCTCCTGTTTTAGTAGAGCTACTGCCTACCCTGGAAGCACCTGCTTATCCTCAATCATATCACAGACCAGTCTGCTGACTGGAGACAAAGAGAACAAACTGGTATCAGGCCTCCATCAAAAGTGTTACTGCAATTACTAACTGAAAAATGATTGCTTAAGTTCAAATTGTTTCCAGATTACTGAAATTTGTTACTAATATTTGGTGCACACTGTAGGATCTTCAAATCTTAGCCAATAATAAATACGTGAGTGACTGATTTTTTTTTTTATCATAAGAACAAACACACCAGACATTTCAGTCAAGTCACAGGTCCACACACTTGGCGTTAATACTAAATTATTTCAGAGTGCCGATCTTGCAGGCATCTTGCAGAAACCTGTATGATCAAGTCTCAGAGCAAAACAAACATTGAGGCAGACTGTTTGTCAGCTAGAGCACTTGCATGTGCTATGTTTTGCTCTGAATCAAAAGTGTCAGCAGTGTACAGTCTGTCCAGAGTTCATATGTGAATCAATGTTGCATGTGAAAGTTGCTTTCGTGTATGTAACGAACAGCTGCCACACAGATTGCCCCGGTCAGTAGCATGCGCACAAGAGAAACAGCGTGGAGTGAGTGTGCACAAGAATCTGATAAGGTTCAGACCAGCCTCGAGTCAGGAACAACTGGGACGAGCGAGTCAAACCTGAATTCAGACCACCTATCCTCTAGTGTGGGCCCAGTATTAGTCATGTCTGTCTAATATACAAAAATGTTTAATAAAACCTTTGAATTGAACCAATATTTCATAATGTATTCACTTATTTTTAAATCATTTGACTAATGAATTCATCAAGCAATTGTCACTTTGAAAAGGTGGAGCCAGGCAGACTTTGGCCTTTTTTTCTTAATAATTTAGTACAGTGGATGAATTGATTTTTAACATGGTCAATTGATTTTCCATTAATCAATCTTTTGTCTTAATGCCAATAATATGTCCGTGTCCCAAAAGCACGTGTGTGTGTGTGTGTGTGCTGGCAGATGTCCTTCTTCTGACATTCAGCCCATGGAACATGTTTGAGTTTAAATAATACTCCTGTGTGCTTGAGGAATAATGGTGTGGACTTTCATGACATTGCGTCAGTGCCAAGGTGACTGACTCGAGGACTGATTTCTCTCTCTCTCTCTCTCTCTCTCTCTCTCTCTCTCTCTCTCTCTCTCTCCTCTCTCTCTCTCTCTCTCTCCTCTCTCTCTCTCTCTCTCTCTCTCTCTCTCTCTCTCTCTCTCTCTCTCTCTCTCTCTCTCTCT